>NC_012872.2:57515694-58765694 GCF_000003195.3 Sorghum bicolor | reverse complement strand
TGTACAGAAAAGTGGCAACATTGGCCGCCGCATGATCATAGGCGGAACCAGAACGAATAGAAACATTCGCGTTTTCGGAACGTAAATGTTCTCGGAACGTGGAACATGAGAACGGGAACATGGGTCATATTCTCGTTTCCAGTGGCGGATTCAGAAACGGATCAAGAGGGGGGTTAAATATATAGCTAAGATTAATAATTTAATATTGATTCAAAATGTTCAAAGATAAAAATTCGTAGAATAAACATAGAAAAATACTAAATATGTGAAATTTTTTGTAAAAAAAAGAAAACCTATTAAAAGATTTTTTGAGTCCAAGAGGGAGGCTACGTGTCTGTAGGGGCAGGGCCACCTTTGATTGCGAGGTGGTGAAGACAATGGTGCTCTGTTAGCTTAAGTTTATCTGGCCAATCTACAAACTAATTTAGAAATATTTTTTTTCATAATAAATCAAAGCCAGGATTTATCAGCGAAATGGCATGGGCACATGGACGGCCGGGCACCGCGCGCCCGCCTCGGCGGCTGACCTGCTCGCTGACACAGTGACACCCCACTGCTGGTCTTTTGGCCACCGTAGCAGCACTGTCGACCGCTAGCTGCCCATCGTACACTTGTTATCCTTCTGGCTTTTCCCCCTCTTTTTACTGGCTAGCTAACGGTACCGGAAAGGGAAGTGACTGCAGATAAGAAGATACTTTTTGGTCCCCACTAGCAAGAGGCCTGAGGGCGTCCCCAATAATGGTACAGTCAGCTAGCTAGGAGGAACATCTGCCCAATCCAGAAGAAAGAAACGAAAAACTCTAGCTAGCGACGAACCAAGAGCTCGCACGTTTTTTAAAAAAAATCACTGACATACTTTACCACTATCTATTTTTTATTATTTAATTGTTCCCGAGCTCTAGGTCAGTTAGCTATTCAAAAAGGTTATTGGCTGATCAGCTGGGCAAACACACAAGCCGAATTCCACAGCTTTCAGGTGTGTCGATGATGTGCACTGTATAATACTGAGTAATATCTTAACCGTGCTGGCTTCGCTTCGGTGGATATTTCGATAGAAAACGACGTGAGCGTGTAATATGACTACCAGCTCGAAGCTCGTGTTGATATGATGTGCCACACGGTAAAGGCACTGGGTCACAAATATCACGGCCGCCAGCCGCCATGCGCTTTTTTGTTTGTTTGTTTCGTAGCACGGTTAACACTCAAGAGTCGGGATCACTTGGGTCAATTCATGAAAGGCGAACGGGTGGAGAAGACAAACACAAACAGGACCCTATCTTCTTTCTTTTTCTATGCTACAAGTACATACAACGGCGTGCTGTGATATTTGAAAACTAGTAGTGTTTCCATTGCGTGAGAAGCATACGAAGAACCAAGAAACAAAATGAGAAGGAGAGAGGAAACACACGCAAAATATGAGCTACACTACATACGCACCTGGTACTGTTCTAAGGCCCACTAGGTTACTTCCGCAGATATTTGAACGGTGCTGTGATTAGGGGTGTGGATAATTCTCCATCTAAATCTAATTTTGAGAATATGGAGAGAAACTTTTAAACTTTAATATTTATGCGGATGCAGATAATTTCAAATCTGATTGTGTGTGAATGAAGGGTAGGATATGAAATATGAAAATTTCAGGGGATATAGATTATTTATAAATTATGTGCCGATTATCTGGTATTTTAAATAGGGTGTCCTCAAAACATGCACAATTTTTTAATGATATACCCCCTCCCCCCCGACCTTCAAAACAAAATAAAAGGATATCTGATAGTTTCTCCTCCTAGACTAAAACCAAGAGGAATGCATGCATGATTTTTCTTTTACAAAAACTTGTTAGTTGAGAACTCTTACTTTTGTGACGTGGTTGTTTGTTGTTTTATTTTTGAATTGAGAATTTGCTGGTTATTGTTACTTATTGGTTAATAACTTATCATTTATGAATGAAGATACCATGTAAACATGGAATACATTTTATATTATCTATTATTTATTCTTGGTTCTTTAGTTCTTTACTAAATCAATTCTTGACAAGCATATAATTTGTATATGTATATTACTCGACTAATTAAATCCGTCTCCAATGTTCGTACCACTTTTGTCGTCTGAAAAATCAACATCTCCATCTAATGAGTGTATTATCTGTTCCACTTTGAATTTGACAAATAAAGGTGGATTAGGATACGGTGAAGATATTATTGTCTCTGATTCGACCCGTTTGCATCTCTAGCCACAAGCTCATAGGAGTTTTTCACCACTCAAGAATTTGAGAAGGGTTGGGAGCTCATCTAGATTCAATCCTACTGTTTACACAAGAGACACCATTATATGGTGTTTAGCTTGAGGATTCACATCATTTTGGATGGGGTGGTACATCATCGGTCAATCACTAAATTTAGTGAAATGATTTAATTCATTCCTTGCCAATACTAGCAGTGATCATTAGCTTTGTCAGTGATAAATGATGTCTACTTGTTTCGGCTCAGATCAACCTTGCTTGATCCAGTGCTTGACGTCGAACAAGCGTGCATCCCTCTCCCATGTGAGTCGGCCGGAACCCATAATCCCATATACATACAGTGCGACAAAATTAAAAGTACTAGCTGCAGACAATTGGACTTGATCAGTGCCATGTGGTAAATAATGAGAAAGAAACAAAGTGCAGAGAGGTAGCATGGTCAAGCAGAGAAGAACATAGAAAATAGTTTAGACAGAATAGAGGAACAAGATGAGCAAAGAAGAAGCATTCTTAAGGTTTTCTCCAGTATATTACTTAAATACTAGAAATCTGTTTTGCTAGCCAACCATTAGACAGTGTAACAGCTCTCTCTTGATTAACATAAAGCATGAGAGTTATGATATTAGTGATTGTGCTTAATAAATTAACCCTAGCATCCGGCCTGGATGGATCCACCATCACTGTCACGTCAGGACTAGCTGTGCTTTTGTGATCTACTGATACGTTTTGACAATAATAACATTACACTATAAACGTCACGTTTCCTCTATAGAGCAGATGCATGTCACTTTTTCAAATTAAACGAACGGAAAGTTTCAAAAACTACCCCGCACGCCATACAAGTCACTTGCATTTTTAGGAGCTATTTGACAGCGCTCGATCCCAGCTCCTTAGTCTCCGTGACAATTGTTTCTAGGTAGTCAAATAGGTAAAACACAACTAGATTCTGGTGGGGTTAGATAAAAATCGTTTCTCTATTTATTACCCTGTAAGAGCTGTGAGCTAAAAAAACATCACTTCTCAACTCTCTAATTTCACCTACTCTTTACCCCACCAAAATCACTCTATAGAATCATCAGAGAGTGTAGCTCTACTAAAATGATCCTCATGTTCTAACCCAAAAGCACATTTTGTTACAGATACACCGCATTGAGTTTATTGCAATGAATTTTTCCCTAAAATGTGAGAGGCCATTGATGCAGCTTTTTATCGAAGTTCCCTGCATTTTTTAAGCTTCCTTCAAAAGAATCATCGATGAAACTCAAATGTGATTACACCGATTTTTGTCAGGTGCTCCACATTGGCTAAATGCAGGATTAGCTAAGCACATGCACGGTTAGGTCATTTTCTTTATTATTCTGCAATAGAATAGAAGTGGACTAGAGTAAGCATGCATGCATTTTTGCAACAAAACATATTATGAATTAGAATACCAGGACACTCCCAACCAAGGAACTATATGGTTTCTATTTTCATCAGTTGGAGTGTCAGCTAAGCAAAATGATGATGTGACACTGCAATTAAAAAAGAAAGAGGAGAAAATAATTTTTTAATAAGAAACCGTGTCTACTTCATCCATTTCAAATTACAAAATGTTTCGGCTTTATGTATTTAGACATAGATATACCTAAGTACATAGCAAAACTATATGCATATCTAGAAAAGTCAAAACATCTCATGATTTAAAATGAAGGAAGTGGAAAGTACCCATTAATGCTGTTTTTAGCATTGGACCTCATACATAGGATTTTTTTTCTTATCTTCTTAAAACAAAATGAGATAATGAGCTGCCAGTTACACCGTGCCGTACATAAATACATCCGCCATTACGGCGGCGCGATCTTAAGTAGACTATGAGGTCATAGCTAAGGATAGGGACGGTGCTCCAAAATGGGTACATGTGGTTTTTCTCTAGTTAATTTAATAAACTAAATAGATAATTTTTTCTTCACTTTTTTTATTTAGTTTATTTAATTAGGCTAGAGAAAAACTGCGTGTATTCATTTGGAGGGCCATCCCCATCCTTAATCAGAGTGATTAGGGTTGGGGATGCTACAACGGTTAGCAGGCGACGATGCGCGGCAAGTGTCACCCACCTTTATGCAAGAAAGGGCGTCGTCCCCAGCAGCAATGCGCGGACGCATGCACGGTGGTGCCCTTGTCTTTTTCCGTCCAATCCAAGCAAGAACGCTCGAAGGACACGTTAAGAGCAAGTCGAAGCCACGATTGGAAATTTTCATCCGCGGTGAAGGAAGGAGGAGGGCGTAAAGATCTAGTAATAACAAATATAATTAGGGAGAGAGATTACAAGGTAAATGAACCTAGTAATTAGGCTATCATATCTGGCAGCCGCAGCAGCAGAAGAAGCAGGAGAGCGCGAGGCCCAGCACGACGGCCTCCACCACGTACATGACGCGGAACGCGGCGGCGTCCAGCAGCGCCGACGCCCACCCGCCGCCGATGGACACGCGCTTCCACCTCGGCAGCCCGGCCAGCAGCCTGGACGACGACGCTGACCCGCCGCCGCCGCCGCCCACCAGCTTCCGCTGCCGGCGGTGCTCCCGCGGCGGCGGCACCATCAGTCGCCGCAGCCACCCGCCTCGCCGCGGCTTCGTCGTCCTCGTCGCGCCGCTGTCGTCGTCGTAGGCGGCGGCGGCCGCCGCCGCCGCTGTCCTCCCCTTCTCGGCTCCTACCGCTGCTGCCACGGGCGAGTACATCATCCGCTTGATCCACCCCCTGCGCTTCTGCACCGGCGCGCCGCCGCCGGCCGCCGCCGTCTCGGCCGGCGCTATGATGCCGTCCAGCTGATGACGGTCTACGGCGACCGTGGCCATGGCCACGCGCGGGGACGTCGTCGGGAGTGGAAGGAGGCGGCGGCGTGGGTGAAGAAGATTCTTTGACGGGAGAGGAGAGGAGAGGAGAGCAGCAGGGGAAGCCCGTTGCGGAGACCGGGGACGTGACGACCTGGGGTTATAAAGGGAAGGAAACCGCTCTCGCCTCGGTTCGATTTGGAAGAGTCCTCTGCTCTCGCGCTTTGTACACGTACCCCCCAAAATCATTTGTGATTTGTGTACAAAGGATGTAGTACAGCTCGTCATTAATTGTCATGGTTCCGATTTGGTCTGATGCTCTCGCTGCACCAAACTGAACAATTGACCTTCCAGAAGCTCTAGACAGTCTTTTTATCTAGACCCTGTTTAGCGGAGCTCTAGAAAATTTCACCCAAAAACTAAAAAGTTGTTTTCAAGATTTTCCGTCACATCAAATCTTTCGTCACATGCATGAAGCACTAAATATAGACAAAAATAAAAAGTAAATCCACAGTTCATCTGTAAATCGCGAGACGAATCTTTTGATCCTAGTTAGTCCATGATTAGACAATATTTGCCACAAACAAACGAAAAGTGCTACAGTAGCGAAATCTAAAATCTTTTCGTACGTAAACAAAACAAGGCCTTATATCTAGAGCGGCAAGTGTCCAGGTATATGATGTGGATTTTGATCCCAAAACAAACTAGAGAACACATGACATGATCAATGATAAATTTTTAAACCTCTTGTATCCATAAGCATCATTTGTCTGGCATAGTACAGAGTTTGATTTTCAGACGAATTAAAAGACATGATGACTAAGGGGGTTTTTAGTTTCCCTTTTATCTCAAAAATTTTTGGATTTTAGTCTATTATTTTGCATAATGGAACTAAACACCATGTAAAAAAAAGTTATTCTATATTTTGGATTTTGGTCTCAAGATGTCAAAAAAAGACAAAAGAGTCTCAAGAAGCCCTAATAAGATAATAAATTCTGCATTTCAGATGAAACTAAATATAATTCTGAAAATTTTAGCATTTTGCATTTCATCGTTCCAAAGTAGGTTGTATTTTACATTTTGTATCCCACGGAGGAAACACACCCTAAATAAATCAACGTGCCGCAGATCGGCCAAGTAACTAGGCAACAAGCTGCAACGCACGAATGTGTTCCTTAGTAAAATAAAATAAATAAAATAAAAAATTCCAGAAGTGATTTCTGGTCTTCAACCAAGAATAATGAAATAAAATCAAAAGTGGTCTGGAAGCTGTGGAGTTGAGGTATCATATTTCCATCACTTTTTCCTTGGTTCCGCGTTTTGCCAGACGAGACGAAAAAGAACGTGGGAGCGTATCTGGATGAAGCAGAGCGTGCAGACGGAACCCACTTGGCGCAAGCAGAACGGTCAGGTGTAGCAGTCCGCGGAACCAAGTTGTTTTACAGGTAGGAGGATTCGTGGGCACGACTGCACGAGCGCCCAACTGGCTGTGCCAAGCCAACAAGGCGCCAGGGCCGGCCTACCGAGCTGGTTCCGTTCCGTCCGTGCCCACCTTTTGGTTTTTGGCTCCCGGACCCGGCCACCGCATGATATAGTACTTTTCTCGCAGTTTTTTCTCCGACCCGGAGAATGAATTGTGGAGACCCATGAACGCTTGGTCAAGAAAGGCAGGCTCGAGCAGCGACGACAACCAACCGTCAGTTGAATCGTCAGGTGTACCAAGGGGCTCGACACACTGTCTTGGGAGCAGTTGGTTGGCGGCGTGCCCTGCCCATGGCTCTGCTGCTTCTGTGCTTCTCCAATCCTGCATGCACAGTGCACTGCATGCAAGACGTCTGCATCCGCACACTGGGACACACACACACCCGAAGCAAAGAAAAGACCAAAAGGTTAACCAAAGACAGGGAGCTAGCGGCCCTGGTCAAGAGTAAAGAGCGAACACGAGTAAACGTAGCCAAACAAATGGCATCATCATCATCATCATCAGTTCTTTATATGGCACCAGCAGCTACCGCTGCCGCTAGTATACCTTTCATGATTCAGACCGTTGGTCACTGCGCGCTGGATCTGAAGTTCGTTAAAACCTTTTGCCAGTTGGGCGGCAATATATATATATATATATATATATATATATATATATATATATATATATATATATATATATATATATATATATGGGGACCAAATTGACATCGATCGGAACGGCCGGAACGAGCGCATGCATGCAATGCAATGCAATGCGCACAAAACTCGCGTGCGGTCGCATGAAAAGAGGGCCGCTCACATGCACGCATGAGCATCATCCGCCTATATATTCTCCTCCCTGTCAAAGTGTCAATCAATCGAGCAGCTGGCTCCCGTGACTCCGTCGGAATTCCGGGGAAACACTGCAACGCTACGCTAGGGCTGCCGATCGACGACGTCTCTTTCACTTGGACTTACGTATCTGGACTGCTATCATGCATGCACATTGTGAGTTGTGACGATGGATTAATTGATCCCTCAATCGGCAGCTGGAAAGCCCGGAGTACCGGCATCCGGCATCGTGTGGTGTGGTTTAGGGGTGTTTGGACTGCTCAGCTTCATAGTTTTTTTTAACTCTGCTCAACGTTTTTTATTTAAACAGTTTTAGCTCTGCGCACTCAGTTCGAGTAAAAAAGGTAGAGTCGTCAGAGCACCTAAAGAAATACTCCACAAACTCCAGCTTTTTTGTAGAGCTGCTCCACGATGGCGTTTGTGGAGCAGAGTTTATGGAACAGTACCAAACACCCCCTTTAATCTCTAAAACCAGCCATAGCTAGCTAGCCAAATGTTACTGCATCTCTTTTATGATGAAGGAGATACAGTGTATGAAAAATCTTCCTTACCATTAGCGCAGTTTTAATGGTGCTTCATCAAAGTTTCATGAATATTAAATATGCTGATGTGGTACCGTATCAATGAAGAGAGAAATGATAAGAGTTTCGGATGAGTAGAGAGAGTTTCATAAGAATGAAACTCTTCTACATTGTTTTCAAAATATGAATGTATTGAAGAATAGGTCATGAAACCCATATTGAGGATGGCCTAAGGCAATGGTGTTCGTCGCTACTCAGTCGCTGTGTGTACTCGCTAGCGCCTATAGTTGCTCCTCGGTTTACGCGCGCATAGCATCCCAAAATGAATGCAAATCTGGAACAAGGTGATGTTTTAGTATACCAAGTTTGACCAATTATGTATAAAAAGGTATAAATATTTATAATATTAAATAAGCACCATTAGATTAAATATGAAATGTATTTTCATAATAAATTGATTTGAAACCATAAATGTGAATATTATTTACTCCTACTAGAAACTTTGTCAAACATGAAGCATTTTAACTGACACGCATACTATAGTTTTGCATTATTTTGAAGGCAGAGGTTGGTTACGAGAAAATTGATAGCTCAACGTACTTAGCACGATATATAATAATGCCAAAGCGGCGTCATCAGGACCCTTGATCATGCTCTGGCGTTCATGTGCGCCTAGCTATCTAACGTACGGTTCCGTAAGCACGGATAATTGCATGCCACGATGACATAGGAGATCACGTCATTGAATAGAGGATGATAACGTACAGCTGCTAAGGAACGTGTTACTAGTACCAAACAAACTTGTTTCTCCAAGTGATGATAAAAAATTAATCAAAAGTAAAGATGCCCTAAAATGAATTGTTACTAGGTCCACGCCTCTCAGCGGTGTTTTCTTAAGGACCGAAAATAATAATTTTTGTTTCTGATTCAAATGCTGAATACAGGAGTCCGTCCCAAACTCCCAAATCCCTATGCAAGCTAGCCGGGGGAACTTGGAGCGTAAGCAAGCAAAGCCTTCGTACGTGGGCGTGGCGGCTGCAGCTAGTGCTAATCATCAGCGTTCAAGGGTTCTGGTCTTCTGGAAGCAATATATTTTTGCAGTATGGCCTTGTTTAGTTCGCGAACCCGACGTCCGACCCGTCGTTGATAAGCTCCCAATCATCCGAAATCACGCGGACACGAATCTCTGGTGCAGCCTGTCGCGATAGAAACGTCCAAGAATCTGGGCCAGGTCCGGTCAAAGCGGACGTGCGCCCGGCCAACAGTCCAACACTCGCCCGGCCGGTCGGCCCTCTCGCAGGATTGTGGCCGGAGTGCCGTTCCAACGGCAACATGACAGTAGCTTGTTTGCTTGGCTGGTAAGTTATGGTTCGAAATATTTTTCGTTAATTTGTTATAAGAGTCTTTTTAACGTGGTAGTATAGTTACGTTAGGACTAGCAATGTAGACTGCAGTCAAGCCAGCCATGGCTGCGATGGACGTCATTCTAGGCGATGGAAGGACCACGTCTTCTGGCCGGACCGCTGGATGCCGAATGGCTGCTCCGGGAGGGAGGTAGCTCCCAGCCTACTGGCCAATGTGGGGCGCCGACAACTCAGTCGCACGGTTGCGGAGGCTTTCAATGGACATGCCTGGGTCCGAGACATTGTTGAGCCTTTCATTGTACCGATCTTGATTGACTATCTGAAGCTTTGGGACATTATCCAGAACGTGCAGCTAACGGAGAATTCACTTGATGTCTTGCGCTGGAAATGGTCGGCGGACATGTCGTACTCCTCGGCCTTGGCCTATCACGCACTTTTCTCTGGTGTTGTCAGGCCTCTTGGGGCGAAGGAGCTCTAGAAGGTTTCTGATCCAGCCAAGGTCAAACACTTCTTTTGGTTGGCGCTACATAGAAAATGCTGGACAGCAGCGCGTCGACATCGGCACGGATTACAACATTCGCCAAGTTACATCCTTTGCAGCATCGGCATTGAGGAGATCGACCACATTCTGACTCCCTGCACTTTCAGTCAACAAGTCTGGCACTTGGCGTTGGGGGTCCTTGGCTTTAACCAGATGCTGCTCGTGGCAAACGACTCCTTTTTGGTCATGGTGGTTTCGCTCGCGCAAATCGGTCCCAAAGGGACTAAGGCAAGCCTTCGACTCCCTAGTCTTCCTGGTCGCCTGGCACCTCTGGAAGGAGAGAAACTCAAGAACCTTTGACAATAAACTATCCAATCCGAAGGAGGTTCTTCGTGCAATCATCGAAGAAGTACACCTTTGGATTCTCGCGGGCTTCAGGCACCTGGGTAGTTAGCACTTATGACCACCTCGTCACACAATGCTGTGAGTAATTAGGTTCCTTTTCTAGTTTACTTTGACCGTTCTCTAGGTTCCACCTCTCCTAAGTAATTTACGGATTACTAAAGATCGTTGTAACCTTCGACACTCCTCTTCTGTTTAATGAAACATGTGTCAAGTTGGTATGCTCGCGAAAAAAGATTTGTTATAAAATTTTTTTCACTAAATGACTAACAGATTCGTCAGATAATCTCAAGCAAACGAACAGAACCAACAAAACTCGTTTCAGTTTACGCGGCAAAGCCTGATCGAGACAATCCAGATAAAGGATATGCACCCCGCACTTTATTGATTCGGACCTGTCTTCTGTCTGTAGGCAAAGGCGTATGAGTCCGACGGCCCAACCAGCCCAGCTCGTGCGAGCCACGCACGCACGCACGCACGCAGCACAGCCGTTGGTTTCGGTGCAGGTGCACCCCCACGGCATTAAGCTGCAAGCCTGCAATGCAAATGAAAGCGAAACCAACGAGCCGTGCGCGACGAACAAAGTAGTGGCACGCAGCTGAGAGGCCTATATGGAACCGGCCTACATGTCCACCGAACGTATGCCGTCATCTTACTTATTATCAATCGTGAATCTCACAGCGCACGTACATACATACGTGCACTCTGAAATTCGCGTGTGCTCCTGAGAGAGAGAATCACGCGTTGTTCTTGCACCTCCCTCCCTGTCTTCGGTGCAAGAATCAGATTTACAAACGGGAAGAACGCTTAGTGTATCCGCGGTGGGTGAATCTTAGGAAACTCGCCTTGTCCGAACAAAAGCGGGAGGTTGATGTGAGATGCTCGATACTTTCTGCAGGAGACTGTGCAGGAGACTGCACATCATGGAACAACAACGTCAGTGCATGTTCTTTGCTCCTCTACGGGGGGTTTCTGATTTCACAAGAGGGAAAAAAAACTAAAGAACATGAAAAAAAAACACGCGTTCAAAATGAGTCCTACTAAAATATTCTTAGGTCTTGGATGTCAAATAGGAGCACTAATATGGGCTAAGCGCAACATCCAAAGAAACATATATCTCTTGTCAGGTATAATTTGGAAGAACCGGAGGCACACCCTGAGATGGAAAACCTCCATAGAGAACTAAATATTATTCAAATTATTTTTCTATGGATTTTTTCATCCAGGGGGGTTTGAGTTTCCAAATTAGCCCTTGTAGGGTTCTTTTCGTGGTTTCTGGTTGTCCTCTGATTCACCTGTTATTCTCCTTCCTGGCTTGGCGGCTTCCTTTGATCTAAACATACGTTTTGCTCCGGGCGTTTTGTTAGATCCAGCTGAGCTTGTCAATACAACCAAACACCCCTTGCCAGGAAGAAGTCCAAGAACCAAATACACCCTAAAGCTACTCCATTTATGCTGCTATTATTATGCGGACAATGCCTTGTTGAGCTGGGTTGCAAGGGAGTTTGTGATCGTGGAACGAAGAAGTCCATCACCATCCCATTCTCTACTTTTTTTGTCTGGTTTGTGGAATACAAGAACGAGTTGGTCCATCACCACCAAATTCCTAATACATCACCACTTCTGAAACGAGTTAATTCCCCAAACAGAACACTCCGTAAAAGTTCCAAGTAAGGCCTTGTTTGGATGTAGTCGGATTCGCATCAATCCACATGTGTTGGGGTGGATTGGAGTGGAACTTGAACTAAATTCCACCCGATGAATCCGACAACATCCAAACAAGGCCTAAGAAAACTTGAATACAGAACTTCTCATGATCTTGGCTAGATTGATAATCAGTTGCTGAACTAGGGTAGCAATCTCAAACAATAAGCAACATCAAAACTGCACCCACGACTTACTCCGGGTGCGGGGATACTCAAATATGTTTTCATCACGAGTTCACGACCTATAATTCAAAGAGAAGATAAACATGCTCACAGCACATACAGGCCAGGCTTTCCCTTGTCAGTGTCAAACGTTACAAACGGTATCCATAGCGGCTAGTAGGGCTGATGCCGATTCTTGGTTTTCTTTTGCTGCTTGCACACTAGTGAACTAGAGATCCAAGATTTGTTTATCTCTGCGATTTCATCAGAGCGCCAGCAGCACAAACGACCATCTTCACCTCCTGTCCATCCAAAGATGCCCCTGTTTTGCCCAAGGCTCTCATGGATTCCTGCAGAGGGGTACACGGACCTAACAACTCCTGTATGGCCTCCTTCAAGGATTGCTTCGGCTGAACCTATTGCTCCTGCGTGATCATTTCTTACAGGAAAGTAACCTAACGTCCCTGCAGCTGTGCCACCAATCAACCATAGCCGGTCATCCGGCATGGAATAGTGACAGTCAACGAAATAGTCAACCTGCCATATGAAAATAGTAGAAATTGAGAAAATGGGGGGAAAATACCAAATATAAAAGAGACAATAGAAGGCGAAAAAAAAAGAATAATGGCAACCCTGTCGAAAATTGGTTTCTTTGATGCACATTTTGCTGCACATGTGCAGGTTTTAGTGAGATAATGGCAACCCTGTCGAAAATTGGTTTCTTTGATGCTGCAAATCATCCACTGCTGCAAGATACTAATCGCCCAACATATAAGGGTTTCCTTGATGAACTACTTAATAATATCACAACGACTAACACAGACTTTGATATTGAAGCCTCTGGTGGATATGACGATGAAATGATTGCCAGACTGTCGAAGCTCAGGTGTTGCAAAGATAAGGAAATAGCTGCTAAGACAGTCAAAACCATCAAGTTAATCCTGATCCTGTACTACAAAATTCACATCTTTTTTTTAACTGTTGTAGTGCAATATAAATAATGCCATCAAGTTAATATGTTAAAGAATCCCCAGGAAAAAAATGATTTAGGGATAATAGAAACAGGAAGCATGAATGCTGTAGTTGTATTTTATTTTCGAACTGACAAAATACACGAGCAGGTTCTTGGGACTACATGAAGAGACTCAAATTCCTAAGGGCTATTCAAGTGCATTTGATGTGATTTGCCAACGAATGGAACAGAGGATGGCCTATGGCCACAATGAGCAAGTGAGGCTTAATACTATCTTACCACCTGTCATATGTTTCATGTGTTGCATGTAGCTGTTAAAATATCTGTAGTACAGATCTTTCTTTATAAAATCATAAGATATTTAACCTTATATTTATATTGTCATAAAAAGAAGTCAGGAATGTAACAGAAAAGAGGCAATGATCTCAATCTTAGAGCAACTCCAACCATTATGCAAATGGGCTTGGCATTTACCAAAATGCATAAAGCTCCAAAAAAAACCCCTCCAATCGTTATGCATTTGGACTTTGCATTTTACATAGCTATGCATTTGGAGGGGGAAACTTGGCATATATGCCAAAGGAGTCCGGCTATGCAAATAGAGATCACGAGATTCTCGGTTCCACCTCGCGGGCTTTTTTCTTCCCTTCGCGCGGTTTTTCTTCGCGCCGCTACCACTTCACGCGATAGGAGAAGCATCGCGCGTCCTCCTTCGCCAGCTTCGCGCGCGCGTTTGGACGAAGCAGCGCACAACGGAACGGGAGATCGGTACTGCAATCGGTATTGCGAATGGGAACGACGAACTGCGTAGCTCACGATCGGTACTGCGCGGCTGTTTGGCGCGGGAATTGGTGAACGGGAGACGACGGCGGGCTGTTTGGCGCGGGATCGATTGGCCGCGCGGGAAGGAGTGCCCCGAAACAAAATTTTCGGAAAAAAAGATGATGGACTTAGCATTTTGCATAACGGTTGGAGATCACCCGATTTTAGCCTTGCCATTTTCATTTGGGGGTTTGCAATTTGCCTAAAATACATAACTTCAAATGCATAATGGTTGGAGATGCTCTTACTAGTTTATTGTTTGTAGTTGCCTTAATCACTTCAGTTGTATAAATTTGACAGGGACAAAACTCAGATACAAAAATGCACTTTTGATTCCTAGGAGATTTGCAGTAGATTGCCAGTTTAATGATTAATGTGTATCCAAACTTCTTTACTCTGGTATACCACCATTTTCATACTGTTTTTATTTCATGTTCACAAAATGGATTAAATTGAATCAATAGCCTTCGTCGGATAACCATTGCTGAGACGCAGCTCCTGTAAATTCAGGACATGGTACTGCTCCACCATGAAGTCGAGGTGGAATACCTAGATGGGCAACCCACCGAAAAGCACCAAGCGACGCTACTGGAGTTTGGGAAGGTTGAAAATGGCAGATCCACCACTGCCATGGCCCTGACCGTTGGTATTCCTGCAGCAATAGGGGCCCTGGTAGTAAACCTAACCACAATTATACTTGCATAATGATAAGGATAAAAGCCAAAAAGGAAAATGGAAATTAATGTATGTTCATTTGCTCTCGCATGTTATATTGCAGCTATTGCTACAGAATAAGGTCCAGACAAAAGGAGTGATCAGGCCTCTGCAACCGGAGATCTACATTCCAGGTGTTACATAGTTTTCATGCCAATCCTTGTGGAATTATCATGACGTGCAACTGTGCTGACTCTGTGTGTATTTGCGTGTGTGAAGCATTGGAGATCTTGGAGTCGTCAGGCATCAAGCTGATTGAGAGAGTGGAGATTTGAAAGTTGCAAGTCACTGTCCGTTTGGATCAACTTGCTGTTGCTGTGCTGCGTGCCTGCGTTGCAAACTTGCAACCGCAGCAGCTTCCAGCAGTTCAACAAGTGCAAAGAAAGTTGCAGCGCCTACAGTGAAACGGCTGAAATGTATGATATAGCTGGGTACATGTACATATATCTTTTGTACATAGTATATGACCTGTCGTAAGAGATGTCAAAGAAACCTCTGTATATATGACCTATCAAATAATGCCCGGCAAAGAAACCTCTGTATATATGACCTATCACCTATCAAAAAATGCCGATCGGTTCGCTTGCTCTTTTTCTATCACCTATCAAATACTGCCGATCAGTTCGCTTGCTCTTTCGAGGCGCAGGATGCACCACCCTTCCATTATATGGTCTGACTTTACGATGCACAAAAGCAACCAGCAAACCATAAACCAGATGAGACGTCAGAGCAACAACCACCTGCGTTGCCTGAGATTTACATTTCGTGAGTTCTCCGAATGAACTTTGCGTCATGTGCACATCATCAGTCATAAACACGAGCAACATGAATCGCCGAGCGGAGAACCTTATCTTAAAAACATGTGGTACAGGTTACAGTCACTGGGGATCCAATTTGCTAAACAAACAACAATCTTTGCATAGAATCCCCATGATGATACAATCATCAAAAAGATCCAGAGTTCTGAAAACAACAAATCCCATGAAGACGCACTGACTAGTTGTACACCATATACTTGGGTGTTGCACTGAATTTCTGGTAGCCCTTGATGACCTTATTGACAGCATCGAGGAAGTCCTTTTCTGTCACCGTTTTCCTGCGGGCACGGATGGCATACATCCCAGCTTCTGTGCAAACGCTCCTTATATCCGCTCCTGGAGTAACAAGCAAGGCTATGTGAGAACCTGACCATCTATCGTAAAATCTTCAAGTAAGACAATCAAATCAAACAGAAAACAATCTGATGAAACCACAAAGCAACTCACCAGTAGAGTTGGGGCAGAGACGTGCCAGAAGCTCGAAACGAATATCTCGCTCGCAGTTCATGGTTCGTGTATGGATCTTGAAAATTTGAGTACGGCCCTCCAGGTCAGGTAGCCCGAATTCTACCTTTCTGTCCAGACGACCAGGACGCAGAAGCGCAGGATCCAAGGTATCAGGCCTGGAGAAAACAGAGAAGGTGGTCAGCTTCTCAGGCCTGGGATATGGCCAAAAATTTTTATAGCCATCATAAACAATACATATTCATGCAGCCATGTCAGTTTAAGGCATGGAGCCTATAATTTTCATGCAGCCATGTCAGTTTAAGGCATGGAGCCTATAATTTTCATGCAGCCATGTCAGTTTAAGGCATGGAGCCTATAAACAATAGGTTTTTATGCATAACTTTGCATATTCAAAATCCTATGTTTCTTCAGATAATATCTTCAGAATAGAGTACGAGGTAATCACCTAAAAGGAACTGTAATCACATGAGAGTAGAATGAAAAAATGAAATACCTATTAGTGGCCATGAGGACTTTGATGTTCCCTCTTGCATCAAACCCATCAAGCTGGTTTACTATTTCCAACATTGTTCGCTGCACCTCATTGTCACCACCGACCCCATCATCAAAACGAGCACCACCAATAGCATCAACTTCATCGAAGAAAACAATGCATGCTTTCTTTGAGCGGGCCATCTACAATATAGGAATTCGTTTCAGAAATATGTTCAACAGAAAAAACTGGATTTACGGATTCACAGCACTAGATATACCTGGAACAGTTCCCTGACCATCCGAGCACCTTCTCCGACATACTTCTGAACTAGCTCACTTCCAATTACACGGATGAAACAAGCATCAGTCCGATTTGCTACAGCTCTTGCAAGAAGAGTCTTGCCAGTACCAGGTGGACCATAGCAAAGGACGCCTTTAGGAGGGTCAATACCAAGCTTGACAAACTTTTCTGGGTGAAGCATAGGAAGTTCAACAACCTGCAAAAATGATACAGGAAAGATTAAATAAAGTAGGTCCATAACTAACTGTGACAAAGTATGTGCCAGCTCACAACAAGGAAAAAGGATCACATACTTCACGCATCTTCTCAATCTGCTCCTTGCAGCCACCAACATCGTTGTAAGTCACATCTGGCTTTTCCTCCACAGTCATCATGGTAACACTTGGGTCAATTTTTGGTGGAAGAGGGATCTGAATCTGGTACTTGTTACGATCAACACTGCAACAAGCATCAGGTGTGAGATCACAAATTTTTCACTAGGTGGTAAAAAGTTTCAACTTATTCAGGAACAATAGCACAACGCATAGAGAAATAACGAAAAGGCGAGTCCATGTTTCAGCAATAAAATAAATGCAGAGGATCATTTTTAGATTAAACAACCTTTTCATCTCTTAATATTACGTAGGGCAGAGTTTTATACTCGCATCCAATCTATGCAGCTGACAATTATTTCCAACGCAATAGCAGTATTCAAAGATTGCTAAAATACAAAGATACAATAGATTCAATATTGCTTTTCAGAAAGCACTACGCACCTACCAAGTCATAGTCATGGAGGACAGCTGATTCAACAAAGCAATGCTTTCTCATCTATGTCAAACATGTAAAGTTCACAACATCTTTCCAAGGGACACGGCAATCACTACATGAATGGCCATTGCTTATTTAAGCCTATTAATAAGTAATAACTCAAATCAATAAGCATTTTTCTCATAAGACATACAGCTTGGATGATGGCATATCATTTTCTTACAAATAACCACTGGAAAGATGGGCCAGTTTTGTAAACATTTATCACAAGTACATAAATGCATCATAGTGCTGTAGTAGAAATGAATGACCAAGTATGATATGCTAAAGGAAGAAGACACTTTAAGACTTATGATATACTTAATTTGAAAAATACAGGATGGCATACCCGACCCTCATCCCTTCCTCGATATCAGTTGGAGAGACCTTATCCCCCAGTCCAACCACAAACTGCAGGATTCAAAACAAGGTATAAGAAAAAGGTGTACAGTTTTTAGGTGGCGTGAGATGGAAGTAAAATGGCAAGCATGACATACCTTTGCAATTTGTTTTACATTTATAACATATTTGGCATCATCCGTATTAGGGCTTATAATCTTTGTACACCTTGCTACCTGCAGGAAGATAAAGATAAGTTATTAGTGTGCTGGCACATGTAAAACTGAAACCAAAAAGATATTGCGCCCAACTACCATGCATGGTAGGTCGTAATTCAAATCTGTAAAAACTACTAAGTAACACAATATCAGGTTCAGTTAATATACTTGTAATGGCTGTTCTTCTTGCATCATCTGTTTATCTGAAACCAAATCCCACTGGCTAGGTGGAGCCAGCCCTGTATCAGACTCCTTTATCCCTGCATTTAGTATAAGAGCACATCTCAGGTCAAAAGGAGCTTGCTAACATTAAAACAAGCTGCTGAATTGCAGAACAACATAGAACATAATAGAAAACGCCAGAAATAAGACATAATAGAAAACACCAGACATAAGATGTGGTCTCATAGCCAATTCCTCTAACTACATTATTAAGTTAATAACATGTCATTACTACACTATTAAGTAAATAACATGTCAAATATCTAGAGTACAGGGTAGTATATAGCAGGCAGCAGCACCCCCATGCCAGAACTACAGAGGCATCACTAAAGAAACAGTTCCCATCGATTTTTACCCTTGTTCAGTAAACTAGAATGTTTCAAGTGTAACACACTAAATAATGCATCACTACATCTTAACCATTTGGATAACTATATATGAGATGAGATCGTCAATTAAATGAAACTCCCTATTAGCTGCAAGTAAATAATAGCCAGCTGAAACAAGTGTTGGCAAGAGAGTATAATTCTCAGTGTAATAACCCAACAGCCTAAGCTAGAAGATGAATAAAACGCCACAAAGTGATCAAACTTATCCTTAGGACCAACTCAGAAACAAACTGGCCTACATCTCCAATGCCACACCAAAAAAGTCATAACAAAATTATCACTCACCACAAAGGTCATTGATTTTCTTAGCCATTTCCTTGATCTCCTTCTCGACCTTCTTTATGCTGGTCGAGTACGGCCCAAGCCCCTGCAACAGCATCCAGCAAACATCAGCAATTTCTCCCCCCTCAAATCACACACGGTGACCTAAATCTGGTACCCTAAACCGATCTCGAGCCCGAACCACAACCGACACAATCCGAAGCCCCGCCCCCAAGTCCAAATCACCAAAGAACCCTAGATCCACGAAATCAGAGAGATCCAAACGGGGGGTCGAGGCACGCACATATGTTTTGAGGAGGGCGATGTCGTCCTCGTCCAAGGGGCGAGGGTTCTTCTCGTTCATGATCTCATCCTCCGGTTCCGGTGCCATGGCTCCTGAGCGAGCGGCGCTTCTCCGGCGGCGAGGCGCGAGGGCGGCGGAGGCGGCTCAGGTCCGTGGGGGCGAGGAGGTTTTACTGGTATTTTTCTTTCCTCTTCTCCAAGGGACGTTCTGCACCGTGTGATACTGATCGGACGGATAAGCCTGCAAACGGCGCAGTTGTCCAGCGAAGACGCGCGTTGTCCGCCCAGGCCACCACGACCGGCGCGCGAGTGAGGCCGCGGCAGCGGGGCTAGTGCGAGGCGGCCTTCCTCTACTGCAGGTGGTGGCGGTGCACCTCAGCGGCATCTTCTACGGCGCTGCTGGTAGTGCTCGGAGCAGCTGCGGCCGCTGGCCGCCGGGATGAGAGGTCCCAGCGTGCGGTCTTGAATGCAGGCATGCACTAGCCAAGAACGCGGTCCCAGCGTGCGGTCACGGTCAAAACAGACGTACACAAGGGACTGTTGACCAAACAGTATCAACCTGCTGCAACAATACACATTCTGTAATTATTTATATCAACTACTATTTCTGATGATTGAGCCCTTGTTTAGTTCCTCCCTAAAAATGCAAAAAAATTTAAAATTCTCTGTCACATCGAATCTTTAGACGTATGCATGGAGTATTAAATATAGACAAAAATAAAAACTAATTGCACAGTTTAGTCAAAATTTACGAGATGGATCTTTTAAGCCTAGCTAGTCTATGGTTGGACAATAATTACCGCAAACAAACAAAAGTGCTACAGTGTCACAAATTTTTTTTTTCTACACCAACTAAACACAGCCGTAGTATAAGGCCTTGTTTAGTTCCATTTTTTTCAAAATGAGCACTATAACATTTTTATTTGTATTTAACAAGTATTGTCTAATCATTGACTAACTAGGCTCAAAAGATTCGTCTCGCAAATTAAAGGGTGCTGTTAAGAGAGGATCAGAGAAAAACAAAAAATCCTCCCACCCAACCATCCCTCTCTCTCTCTCTCTCCATCTTCAAGCAGTATATCTGTATGTGCACCATCTTCCTACACGCCTAGACAGACTCTTTCGCGCGCGCACCACGTACACATAATCTTGGCTAGATTGATAATCAGTTGCTGAACTAGGGTAGCAATCTCAAACAATAAGCAACATCAAAACTGCACCCAGGACTTACTCCGGGTGCGGGGATACTCAAATATGTTTCATCACGAGTTCACGACCTATAATTCAAAGAGAAGATAAACATGCTCACAGCACATACAGGCCAGGCTTTCCCTTGTCAGTGCCAAACGTTACAAACGGTATCCATAGCGGCTAGTAGGGCTGATGCCGATTCTTGGTTTTCTTTTGCTGCTTGCACACTAGTGAACTAGAGATCCAAGATTTGTTTATCTCTGCGATTTCATCAGAGCGCCAGCAGCACAAACGACCATCTTCACCTCCTGTCCATCCAAAGATGCCCCTGTTTTGCCCAAGGCTCTCATGGATTCCTGCAGAGGGGTACACGGACCTAACAACTCCTGTATGGCCTCCTTCAAGGATTGCTTCGGCTGAACCTATTGCTCCTGCGTGATCATTTCTTACAGGAAAGTAACCTAACGTCCCTGCAGCTGTGCCACCAATCAACCATAGCCGGTCATCCGGCATGGAATAGTGACAGTCAACGAAATAGTCAACCTGCCATATAAAAATAGTAGTAGAAATTGAGAAAATGGGGGGGGGGGATACCAAATATAAAAGAGACAATAGAAGGCGGAAAAGAAAAGAATATCCTTGTTCAAGAGTAAACATAGAAATGATGTGATTATATGAAAAAAAAATCAGAAACAAGAATTGATTCTGCATGAATAAGACAACCCAAGATAGTTTCCCTGGACAAGTTTCATCCCAGGAACAGATATCTAAAGCTGAATAGCCATTACTATAGAAGTACAACCAGACTCGTCTCTCAAGAGATTCCTTATTTTGGTCTCCGAAATTCACTGGCTTCTCTCCTTGCCATTGAAACAAATATGTTGTACATAACTGGATCTGTTGGCTTTGTTTTACATTGAAATAAAGCAGGGGGGGCTTATCTCTAAATAAACTAATAATTTATTTAATTACCAGAAATGCTTTACAATACTCCATCCGTCCCCAAAAAAATACTATAGTTTTTCATAAGTCAAACTATCCTAAGTTTGACCAAGTTTATAGAAACGAATAATAATATTTATGATCTCAATCGAGCACCATTAGGTCCACTATGAAAAATGTTCATATTTTACTCTTTTGATGTGGTAGATGTTGAAACCCTTCTCCATAAATTTGGCCAAACCTAAAATATTGACTTAAGACAGGTACAAAAGTACCTAGATTTTGGCAAAGAGTAATTATATATGAAACTGTCCATCAGCATACATCAAAGCTCCATGTGAGGCCAAATATCATAAACGTACAAAAACAAATACAAGCATCACAGATCCTAACGAATACTCACATGGTCAAGGTTCCACCTATCAGTGGCCAAGGAACGAGCATCTTCTATATTCAACTCTCTAGCCCCGTCAATCCAGTCCCAGACACTGCAAGAATGTTAAGGAAAACAACGTAATTGTCCAATGTCCAAGCTATCATACTTGGATTATTTGATATTCTCAGGATTTGATTGGTTGCCTGCATTAGCATGTATCCAGGCATGTGCACAGTGCTCAAAGCAGGCCAATGCAGCATTAACTAGTACACCAGATTTTTCGGGGGGGGGGGGGGGGGGGGGGGTTTGAAAAAGTGTTTTCCGAATTAGACAAATGCAGATTTGCATAAGCCGACGGGCATACAAAAATGAAATATTTACACATTCTGTACCTTTACTAGAAAAAGGAGACCTGTAATAGAACATATAAGGTGACTATATGCAATAAAATGTAAATAAACAAACACAATTTTACCAGCTTTCCTATGCAGGACAACCAAACACAAAGGCACTGCATACCTTTATGTTGCCTTTGGTCGTTTTAGGGGCATGGACCCTGTGGAAAGCAAGGAATGACGTGGTATTCAATGGGATCATCCCTAGAGTGAACAGAACATTTATTCTGGTGCATGAAGAATCTGAACTCTGGATACTGGCTGGTGCGAAAGGTCTTGGCGCGTTGGTCGCTTCTAGGCCCCCTGTCCTATAGTTGGGAGTTGGTCTAGCGGGTCGTAACTTACATGTCTTTGACGCAAATGAAAAATGTAAAAGTATAGCCCGGTGACCACGGGCAAGTGATGTAGCGTGTGTGGGTATGTGACTATGTGTTGTACGCTGTGTTTAGCTATTTTGGCCTAACTCTCCTTCTCTTAATGCAACGAGAAAGGTATGACACCACGGTTCAAAGCCCAGTTTGGTGAGGGCATAGCAGGCACTCTTACCACCAGGCTGGCTCAGTTTGCAAAAACGAGATCCAAACTAGGAGGAACTAGGAAAATGGGTTTTCTTTAAGAAACAAGCACCCAAATCAAGTTATCGAGGACACTTTATTTTAAGTTACAAATTCCAAATTTGACATGGTGCTGAGAGCTGGAGCTCTCCAAATGGGGTAATAAAATAAAAATGTAACTATGCACAAAGAAGCTACCTTAATGTCTCAATATGGGTTAAACACCAAAGCTTCTGATATGTATTCCCAAAAAAACCCACTTTGGCAACAGATGTTTCCGCATTCATAACCTATGGGAGATCAATTATCAGAGAGCAAACACCAAAAATTGATACAAATTATGGAGAGAGAAAAACTGTCACAACAAGATAACCTAAAAGCAAAATCTTGTATAACACCTGAATTAGCATTTAGCACAAGTTTACTTGCCAACAAACTAGCTAGAAAGAGAACCAGCTACAAATAGTTGTATCAGTTGTTTAATGAATTAGTTTTTAATGAACACAGGACCACTATAAAAATTCAACAGCATAATAACATTGATATAGAGGACCACAAGGAATATTGCTCGAAGCTCTATGGAATAGGTCACTACTAACTATAATAACAAGTACAGAAGATTGAAGACTTCAATTTTTTTGACAAGTTAAAGATGACAAAGTATTTAAGATACAACAGTAGAGAACTATTGAGTATATGCATACAGATAGCAGATGATTGTCCTCGTCAATTTCACCATCAGTGTCAAAAACACATATTAATCCATCAACTGCCGCAGAAATGAGTTTACTTTGTTGATGTGGTGCGAATTTGACCTGCCGAACAAAAAATAAATATAAATCATCCACACTAGGAGTTGCAAGAGCCTTGTGTGCACGGTATAAATTGAGTCAATGCAAAAGTAGATGTAATATAATAACAGCATATTGATGAAGTGTATAGTGCTTAAGGGGCAAAAGCAGATTGTGTGATTATCTTTAAAGAACTGACACAATCTTCTCTTTAAATACACTGTGCATGTTACAAGAACATATAAGTTTTTAAAATCTTAGGACAATAATAACTGTTTTTAAAAAAGAAAAATAAAACAACAACACTGCAAGGACACATGATTTTTTAAAAAAAAATATATATAAGTTAATTTTGGTGCCAATATCTTCTGCTAAACCTTCATATAAACTGATTAGTCTGAAAAAGAGCTTTTGTTCAGCATGTGTCATGCTCTACAAATGATCGTTTGTATCCAGCTTCACATTGACTATTAGTGTCATAATACTAACAGTTCTTAGTATGAACAAAAAATACTGAGGGAACCACATTATTTAATACAAGTACAAATACTATGATATAATTCTTTGGGTTGAGAGAATTTCTTTTCAATTTGTTCAATGAAAAAATGCAAATAAACTTGGATCAACAAGAATAATACGTACTTGTGTCACATCATCCATGTGGGATTCCTCTAAGCATGCAATTTGTTTTGAACTTCTCCAATCCCAGAATAGAACCTACAACGAAGTGATTAGGAGATCCAGTATTAATTAAAAGTTAAAAAAAACATATCAACCAAATTACAACACCTCCATGCCAAAAGATGCAGATAGCAGAGCAACTAAAGTGCTTAATTCTAGCAACCATGTGTGCGTGCTTGGAAATGTTTACAAGCTGAAGATACCAGAAGCAAATGACTTTAAGTTATATACTACGACGATGAATAATAACTTTTGGATAATATAAGATTAGCAACATTGGGAATATTGGGATTCCCAGAGCAAAAATGCCTTCCTTGGTAAGAGAATCCAAACGCCTTAACTTGTACCATACATGCAGAGAATCCAGGACAAACTACAGATAACTTAAAACCTAGTGGGATAAAGTAGAGAAACTAATTGCGAGTGTTTATACATAGGGATCATGAATCTTAACGGAAACTATCAGTGACATGTGATTAACTCTTCAGGAAAACTAATGATATGGATAGTGTATTGATATAATAGAAAATCAAGAAAAAAGAGCTACTGCCATACTTACCTTAATCCCTGTTTGGTCATCTCTCTCTCGCTCTCTGATATTGATTCCATAAATCATGGGAGATTTGTTTAGCTTGTGTGGGCTTAGTAGGTGTTTGTAACCCTTGATCGGTTTAATTTATCAATCTATTACATGTGAAGTTCCTATGCTATCATGGTATCACGAATGTTTGTCTCCTGTGAGAAACTGCTTCCGCACCATAACCCCTAGACCCCAACACACTTGCCCTGGCTACCATGGCCAGTCATGCCATCATCACCAACACCAACCCAACGATGACACTGAGGCAACTGCTGCCCGCGAACACGACGCAGCAGTTGGTCGCAATTGTGAAACCCACACGATCATTGCCAATGTTGCAGCCCGTGCCACACCATCACTTGGAGTGCAAATGCCAGTAGGTGACTGCACTCGAATGCGAGGCCACTCTAGCCTGCAAATGTGACTCTGTCGGCTAGTACGACGATGTGTTCGACAACAAAAGCGCCCCCATCCACAATGACACCGAGCAATACGAGTTCGCAGTCATCACCAACCTTTTTTAGTGCCCAGACTGCGAGAATTCAGGACATGTGGGCCCTCGTGCTTTATGTTTAATGTTTGATAAAAAATCACATCTTGGCTACCCTCAATGTGGGAAGTAATTGAACTTCAAAATTTATATCAAGTGACATGAGTTTCCAAAGTACATCGACATTTTTTCTTAGATTTTTGTTGTTGTACTGGTTTAATAAGAAGCACGCAGTGCTGAAAGCTCCCACACAAGTACACAAATGTGGGGTCTGGGGAGTGGAATTTCTAAACATCCTTACCCTTGCATAATTCTACAGGGAGGCTGGTTCAAACCCAGGACCTCCAAGCCAGAACTGAAGAGAGATTAAGACTGCAGGCCCACCCATCATTGTTGTACTGGTTTGTTATACAAATGAAAAGTTTGCGCACATATCTATAGAAACATGAACAATGCAGGTCTGTGATGAATACAAGAAAACCCTAAACTATGTCTTCCCTAATATTACATGTCTACTCGGTTACCTGGGCATTAGAGCCAGCAGCAAGTAGGCTACCACTTGATCCACCAAAAGAGAAGGTAAACATTTCTTGTGACGCGCCTCCTCTTAGCAAAGATATCTGGGTAACATATAGAGATGGTGAACGGTTGAATTTAGAACATACAGAACTTTACACAAACATACATACTTATACTGGTACAAAAAAAGAGAAACATAAAAACCTGCCATACAGCACACTGATCATTAATGGCATATCAAATGCTGAAATGCATGTGAAATGGTAAAACTCTTGACAACAGGACACATGTGGCATCTAATGAAGTGCTAGTAGCTAATTAGATAAAAATCTAAATCATATTCAACAGCACTAATACTTTTTATATTGAAATGAAGAATTGATACTGTCATAACGTTGTAACAAAACTATGTCATCTAAGTTCAGCAAACTGCATAAGTTCATTGTAATGATAGTCACAAAGGCGATCCACAAATGACATCACATTATTGAGTTGAACTTCCATTTACTTCTCTAATTTTTCTCTTTCTTTTGAATGGGAAGATAGTTTCAAATTGCCCAGTATAAAGAAAAGTAGGTACAAAGTATGGATAAATATACTCAGTTTTCCATCAACTGGGATCAATGGGTTCAATGCTACAAATCAACCGTGAAATCAAAAAACAGAACTTGTTTGGGTAGTAGAATTTACAAAGCGAATAGAAGAAATAGTCAGGGCACTAAAACTGTTTTAAGCAGGAGTAGGGCAGTATTCCAATATGAATGCATAAGCAGTAGCAATAAAGTGCACACGCCAGCATATATTAATCTAAACGTAGAACAAATGACTAAATGAAGTGAACACAAATATAGCCATTATGTTAACAGGAACATGAAAAAATTCGAACATAACAGAAATATTGACTAATTTCCATTAGCGTGAGCAATAACATAACCATTTCAGGGACACACAATCATGGTCACAGTGTTCAGATGTTCTACGCCTCTAGCCTGTAGGGTAATATGAATATATGATTATCTTTTTTTTTTGTCAAATATGTAGATGTGGTAGTCTTATTAAGCAATCATACACACATACAACGAAAACTGATATGCTGACAAGAATATTCAACAAACATAAAGTATTAGAAAATAACCTGCTTAAAGCTTCTTGTATCCCAAGCTCTGACAGTTCCATCAGAAGAACAAGAACAGATTACTTGTGGTGATGATGGAGCTGAGAAGGAGATTTCATGGATTGTTCCTTCGTGTCCTTTGCATTCCCCTAGATACTGTCCAGTTTCCGGAGAATAAAACTTTAGTGCATTTGTTGACAAGGAAACTGCAAGCCTTGAGATCTCCTGGCTTGTTACCAGATATATCCACGAAGAAGCAAAAGGGCATCAGCATCAGTACTAGAAGCACGGATAATATCAGTTATACAATAAAAAACGTGAATAAAAATAGGAGCGGACGATTACAGGCAATAACCATATAGGTCATCAACATCCAATTTGTCTACTGAATGTTCGAATATGGTGTATAAGATTATAACCAAAACGTTAACTATCAGATTGACCAAAGTGGATGAAAAGATAAC
The DNA here is from genome assembly GCF_000003195.3 of Sorghum bicolor. Classification (NCBI taxonomy): domain Eukaryota; kingdom Viridiplantae; phylum Streptophyta; class Magnoliopsida; order Poales; family Poaceae; genus Sorghum; species Sorghum bicolor. The sequence goes on along the minus strand of NC_012872.2, from coordinate 58,738,502 downwards.
TCGAGCTAATAAAAGACCATTCATGCCGGGCCATCATATGTTGGATGGAGTTCTTATTCTGCATGAATTCCTATGTGAACTTAGGGTCAGGAAACAGCAGGGTATCATTTTGAAACTGGATTTTGGGAAGGCGTATGACAATGTTAGTTGCAAACTCGCGATTTTCTTAAAATGTATTACTAAGGAAAAACTTTTCTCAAAGATGGATAGGCTGCATGGTAAAGGCTGTTGAAGCCTTGAAGGAGCCAGAATTTCTATTAATAGGGTGTTTACTTTGAGGAATCACCCCATCCTAGATGAGGTGGTGCATCATGAGTCCATCCCTCAAATTTGGTGAAGTGACTTCATTTCCCATCTCCTCATGCTTACACTAATTATTAGCTTGTGGTTTTGAGGAACGAAGTGATGATGGATCATGGATCAACCCATTCCATTTCACAAACCAAACAAAAAAGTGAGTGAAAAGATGATGGACTACTCCGTTCCTCAAACTTACCAAACACCCTATAACCATGCGTGATACACAGACTGTTAAGTAGGATTCTATCTGCAACCTTAAATGGGCCCCAATGGCTCATGTGAACCTACCTAATCCATTCTTGACGACATAAAAATCTCAATCTAAATGACAAGACAGGGGAGCACGGGGCTCTTACCAAGAAGCAATTTGGAAGACATAATCATCTCCAAAGTTAGTCTGGATGCTGTTCTTGAGGCCCAGCCGCCACGAGGACATGCTTCTATCAGAATTCTGGGATGGTGACCCTGAAATCACAGGAGAGGAGTGCCCCCTGCACGGGCTGGCCTCGGCCTCCACCTCCATGGCCACATCATCCGCCTCTCCGTGAACATCCATCACACAATCCTCCCCAAGCAGGTAGCAAATAGTGGTCGCCTCTGCTTGTGCTCCCGTACGAACTACAAACTACAAAGCAGATTGGAACCGCAATGTTTGCAAATCCAGAGAAATTCTTGAACTATATAGCAGTTGAAATCAAGAGAAAAAGAATAACTGAACTACTGAAAACTTGAAGAAATACATACCTTCACGTTCACAGAATCCCCTGCCCCTGGCGGCTTCACAGCCACGCCCACGCAGGGACAGGCCGAAGGCGGACAGACCCGGGCGGGCACGTCTGGCCTCCGAGCTCTGCGCCTCTGCCGGCACTCCGGCAGCCGAGGCCCGAGCCGCGAGCGCGTCTGGGTCTGGGTGAGGACGCGGTCGCCGGTCGGCCCTGCCGCCCTGGGGCGAGGACGCGGTCGGCCCTGGGGACTGGGGTCGAGGCAGCAGGGGCCTGGCCAGAGGCGAGGGCGCGAGGCTGCGAGCAGCAGGGGAGGCGCCGAGCAAGATGAGGGAGGCCGGAGGCGGGACGCCGGTCGCCGGAAGCAGGAGGCAGGAGCGGAGCCGCGAGATCGGAGGAGAGGCGTGCGGCGGCGTGGGCGCGTCCGCCGTCCGCGCTTGGCTCGGTGGCTGAGCTGAGCCTGAGCGACTTGTTTTTCTCTTGGCCCACCCTAGTCTTTTGCTTAACGCGGAAATCCTGGAAAACGGGCTGGAATTGTCGTGTTGGTGGGCTGTGCGCATAAATTTGGTCTAGGGAGGCTGGCCGAGAAAAAAAGCCAGAATCCTTCAAAAAATTGGGCTGCCAAAGTAGGTCTAATGAGTTTTTTTTTTAGCCAAAACTAAAGAGTTACTTTTTAAATTTCTGGGCTATGACTAGGGCCATGGCCCTACTGGCCTTAGGCCTGGGCCCGCCCTTGCCAAATTCAGAGTATTAGGCGCGGGCAACCTGCCCTTGGGGGCGGAGTGGTGGTGCTCGGTTAGGGTTCGAGTGCCCGGTTTCGTGCAGCACAAAAGGAATAGAAAAGAGCGCGCATACCAGGCGGTGCTCTTCGCCGGAGAGGGACGCGAAAGGGACCGACGAAGGCCTCTGGGCACTTGCCTTGGGGCGTCGGCTGCAGTCGTGCAAGTTGGCGCACGACAGGGAACTCACGGCGCCTCCGTCCCGCCAGAGGACATGACGCCACGCTCCAGACCTCGGCCACCACAGGGGCGGACATGGGCTTGGGGGCTACAGCCCGGGGCCGACCCAAAAACCGCTAAGAGTAGGTCTTCAATTCAGCCTAAGAAGGAAGTTAGGGCCACATGTGCGCCTACGGCATCGTTCATCGCTCCGCAGCTCTGACGGCGACCGGCGAGGCGGCGAGCGCACCTCACTTGGTCCCCCCTCTCCGCCTGGCCTGGGCCGCCTCCATTCTCGTCCTCCACGCCTCTGTTATTCACCTCGGCCTTCCTACCCTCCAGCCTCCCAGTTCCCGTGGTCCCCCCGCCGGCTCTTGCTACTCATCTACGTTGGCCTAGGCGCCTTGCCATTTACAGACCCTGCAAAAATGAAAATGCTGGTTACAACCCGGTCTTTGGATTAAACTAGTTGGACGTTTGATCCTCTTTGCGGTGTGGTCATAACCATCTGATCGTGGTAGCTAACATATGGTCAACCGACTGCGTCAGTTGTAGATTCGACTAGTTGATCGGACGGTTCAACAGGATTTGCTTTCCAACTGTGGCTGCAGACACCAATACATGCACAAGCGAAACAAAAAAAAAAATTGGTGACACTGTAGCACTTTCGTTTATTTGTGGTAACTATTGTCTAATCATGGACTAACTAGGCTCAAAAGATTCGTCTCGTCGATTCCGACCAAACTGTATAATTAGTTTTTATTTTCATCTATATTTAATATTCCATGTATGTGTATAAAGATTCGATGTGACGAAGAATCTTGAAAAAGTTTTGAGTTTTTTTGATGGAAGTAAACAAGACCATGCCACCACGAAATATGCGTAGAGCGCAGGCACCAACGCGGAGGCCAGGGCCAGCACCATCTCTATCCCGCATCTATCGCAGCATAGCTAGAAACGCTACACTACCAGGCCACCGCCGGCCAGATCGAGATCCATCCGATAGATAGCTTGCGGGGTTATTGACATGTTCGCCTCATCTGTCCCCTGCCCGCGCGCAGGCTGGCGTCGTGTAGCATGCATAGGCATAGCAAAAGCCATAGCACCTAGGCCTTGTTTAGTTCACCCCGAAATCCAAAAAGTTTTCAAGATTCCCCGTCACATCGAATCTTGCGGCACATGCATGAAGCATTAAATATAGACGAAAATAAAAACTAATTACACAGTTTGTCTGTAAATCACGAGACGAATCTTTTGATCCTAGTTAGTTTATGATTGGATAATATTTGTCAAATAAAAACGAAAATGCTACAGTAGCGAAATCCGAAATTTTTTGGCCTAGCGTGCCATGCCACGTTGGAGAAGGCAAACACGAGCAGCAGTACAGCACACCGCCCCAACCGGCGGCGGGCACGTCATGTACCCCCGCGCCGCCGCGGCACGCGCTTTCACGTCGTGTCAGGCGCCGCTGGGACTGCGCAGTGCTGCACTTTTGCTTCTCCAGCTCGATCGGGCAGGTCAGGTCAGACACGCACGGGCACCCCTACCCCTTGGTTAGGCCTTGTTCAGTTTAAATTTTTTTGGAAAATTGACACTATAGCACTTTCGTTTGTATTTAATAAATATTGTCTAATTATAGATTAACTAGACTCAAAAGATTCGTCTCGCAAATTACAGATAAACTGTACAATTAGTTATTTTTTTTATCTATATTTAATGCTCCATGCATGTGCCACAAGATTCGATATGACCGAGAATTTGAAAAGTTTTGCAAATTTTTTTGGAACTAAACAAGACCTACTTCCAAAATTTTTTGCAAAATGGGCACCATAGCATTTTCGTTTGACTTTTTCAAATATTGTCCAATTATGGACTAACTAGGCTCAAAATAATCGTCTCGTAAATTATAGGCAAATTGTGCAATTAGTTATTATTTTTATCTATATTTAATACTCCATATATGCGCCACAAAAATCGATTTTAATGGAAATCTGATTTTTTTTGCAAAATCTTTTGGGAATTAAATATGGCCTCAATACTCGTTGTGCGGGTGTGAATCAGGACTTTGGCGGGGTGCTCGGGACTTACTTTGTAGTTCTTGTTTAGTTCTCAAAAGCTGTAGTTCTTTCGTTTGTATTTGATAATTGTTATTCAATTATAGGCTAAGTAGGCTCAAAAAATTCGTTTCGTAAATTACAGACAAACTATATAATTAGTTTTTGTTTTCGTCGATATTTAGTAGTCTATACATGTGCCACAAGATTTGATGTGATTAAAAATCTTGAAAATTTTTTGGATTTTAGCGTGATCTAAACAAGGTCTAAACAAGGACTACAAAGGAAGTCCCCAAAATCCAAAAAAAAAAAATTCATCACATCAAAATCTTTAAATGTATGTATGGAACATTAAATATTGACGAAAATAAAAACTAATTACATAATTTATCTGTAATTTACAACATAAATCTTTTAAACTTAATTAATCTATGATTAAATAATATTTATTAAAAACAAACAAAAGTGCTACGATATCCCAATTTTTTTTCCGACAACTGGACAATTACTTGTCCAAACAATGATCTGCTACGTTTTGTCACTTCACACCATGCCATTAGAACTGTCACTGTGCCGGCATTCTCGGCCTTGTTTAGTTGCCAAATTTTTTTAATTTCGTTACTGTAGTATTTTCGTTTTTATTTGACAAACATTGTCCAATCATAGAGTAACTAGGCTTAAAAGATTCATCTCGCGATTTGCAAGTAAATTGTGCAATTAGTTTTTGTTTTCATCTATGCTCTATGTATATATCGTAAGATTCGATGTGACAGAGAATGTTGAAAAGTTTTTTATTTTTTTGTTGGGAACTAAAGAAGGCCCTAGTGCCAGCTTTCTGAGCTCCGCACAGGTGATCATTGGAGCAAGGTGTGAACAAACCTGAGCGCGACTTTCTGTGAGAAGATTCTCTGCGCGTTGCGGCCCACCTGGAGAGGAGAGAAGGAACAGTACTGCTACTAGAAAACAAGAGGGCCTCCCCTCGATCTACCCAACTGGTCACGAGTGCAAGTCAAAAGGGGCCCAAAAAAATACTAGTATTTGGGAATAACACCATGCACCTGCCACGCATATATAGGTCTTATTTAGTTGTCAAAAATTTTCAAGATTCCTTGTTACATTAAATCTTATGGCATATGTATGAAGTATTAAATATAAATAAAAAAGATAACTAATTGTATAGTTTACATGTAAATTTACGAGATAAATCTTTTGAGCCTAGTTAGTCTATAATTGAACAATATTTGTCAAATAAAAACGAAAGTACTACAGTAGCCAAACCTAAAAATTTTCACGACTAACAAGGCCATAGTAACCCTCGTAGCATATGGTCAGTGGTCAGTCCACTCCTGTAATGATCTTTGACAAATATCAGTACTCTTGCCCTGTAAGGCTCAGGTGAAGGAATATAAGTTTTATTTTTCCTTTTTTAATCAGATTAGAAAAAACGGCAAGAAGACGCATCTTCCAGGAGTATAGATAAACATGGCCACTTTTGTAAAACTGATGAAGTGATGATGCGAGTACCTTTGGTGCATTCCCTTTCTACAGCGTACTTATCACAGGAAGAAAGCAGAGGTTTGTATCATGTATTATTTATTACTACAAGAGTAGAAGTATTTAGCTATGCAAACAGTGAGGGATTAAGTACTTCATACAGAGGATGAACAATTGGCCGGTGGATTCCATATCTATCTGTCGTAACTGAAATGCCAATCTGCCATGCCATCGGAGGGTTTCTTAAAGGAGAGACAGACCGATCACAAGACGTTGAACCTGATTGAAAGCTTTCTCCGTCCATTGGCTGCTGGTCCAAAGGTGGCGAGTAAACAATGAGCAAGTGGTGCTGTGGGTCGCCACAGAATTCGCCCTTTGCTGCCTTGGACCATGCACGTTCCCTTGACTTGTTTGACCAAATCAAACATGCATTTTCACCATGCATGGTCCGTGGCAACTAATATCATCGTGATATCACTAAGCAATACTATGTTAATTTCCGTCGCCACTGTACTGTGGAGTATACGTAGTATGAACGGGAAGCTCGAGAGAGATCCAGACAATTTCTTTTGCTAAAAGCTGGGGCCTAAAGGGGATGCAGGAACACCAGCTCCAACTCCCAACCTCAGATGATGATCACATCACTTTCAGGATAAAACGTAAAGGAAAGTTGCCCATTGGGCCATCCTTTTTCCACACCATGTTATTCTTAATCTGAGTGGCCGAGTGGGAGGGCATGGAAACGAGAGCTCTCCCTGACCCATCAGAGCTCACCACTTGCATGGTTGCATGCCCTCCTTTCTTGCTTTATTTGCCTGCCTGTGGCCTTTTTTATCCGAGCAATGGTGAGCATACAGGGCAAGGCCACGGTCAGGATTGCCGCCCGGTCAATTTGGTGGCTGGGTGATCGCGATCCAGTCGGAAAAGCGAAAGGCATGCATGCCGAAACCCAGACATTTCAGTTTTCTGCATTTGGAGGGTTTTGGATTCTTTTGACGGGAGCGGGATCAAAACGTGCTCGTTTAGGCCTTGTTTAGTTCGCAAAAATTTCAGTTTTTGCCTACTGTAGCACTTTTGTTTTTATTTGACAAACACTATCCAATCATGGAGTAATTAGGCTCAAAAGATTCATCTCACAAATTACAGATAAACTGTGCAATTAGTTTTTATTTTTATCTATATTTAATGCTCCATACATACGACCAAAGATTCGATGTGACGGGAAATCTTAAAAATTTTTGCGAACTAAACAAGGCCTTAATTGGAAAAGGAGTGTGCAGCAAGGTAAGAGTGCGAGACCAATGCCTGGTTGTTACTAATCGTTGTCGTTGAACACTGTTGGTGATGCACAGCCGATGCCTACCAGGAGTGTCTCTGTCTCTGAGAACGGATATAGATTCAAGATGGCAGACGTTTTTTTTCGAAAAAAAAAGAAGATGGCAGACGTTTCAGAATTATTTTTGTGAGAGCAAGTATATTTGGCAACGCGAAAAAAATCCTGATAGATAGATTCTTTCAAAACAAAAAAAAACTGATAGATAGATTTTATGATGTGTTTTACTGGAGCAACATCTACAATGTTGTACCGAGTTGGCTTGGGCTCCTTCCCATGTTTGTCATGAAAAATTACGTTAATATATATAATCATCATTTAGATAAATGGAAAAGACAAGAAATCGTGCACGTACCATACTCTCTGCATCCATAAAAGGATGCAACTCTCACTTTTTATAGGTTCAAGCGGTCTAAGTTTTGACAAAGTTATAAAAATTATTAACATTTACAATACAAAATAAGTGTACTATTAGTATATCATTGTAAACCTAGTTGAAGATATATATAACCATAAACTTAGTCAAAATTATGCTAATTTGTCTTATACAAATTCTATAGTTAGATCAATTTGTGGAAGAGAGAGTACTGTTTACATACAGTTAAAAAAACAAGTGTATGATGGCATCACGCTGACGGGAGGCCGAGGTCACTGGTGGTCCAAGTTTGGACATGTTGGCGGTCCAAGAGCAGCATTTGACTCCTCTCCATGTCTCCATCGACGTGTTACGGTTAGGTCTGAGAGTCTGTCTAACCAGATCAAGTCAAGCCCATATATGCCCCATTATAAACTATTCAATTCCCACGTCCTACTCCTGATTGTTTCATGCCGTTCAAGCATCAAATTCAAGTCCTCCCACGATCTATTCGCTTCGTAAACTAGAGCTGATGAGCTTCCACTGCCCAGTTGCCGAACCGAACTTAAACCAGACAAGATATCCTAGCAGCGTGTACGTAGTCTATAGCTGTGGTATGTCGTAATACATGGAGTTGTACGTGACGGGCCGAGTTATCGGATACAGTAGATACTAGATCATATATATAGTGGCACTTTGATTTATTGCTGCGCTAGCTTAATTAAGCCGAATAAGTACAAGCGTTAGAGTTGATTGCGGATACTTTGCCGGCCGAATCTATCGCCACCAGACAGGCAGCACACAGCTAGAGCTAGCTATATGCGTGTTTGGCAACCTAGCCACTCCATCGCTGCTCATTCGTTCGTAGCTAGGCAGCCACGGCAATCGGCAAACGTATGTTGCGTGCACGTACCTCTTTTCACATGTGAAAGAATCAAAGAAGAAAAGCTAGTAGCTAGCTAGCACAGAAGAAAAGGGCAGTTGTTCTCCAACTCCAAGCAGCCCTGGGTGGCGGCTACTCATTCCGATGGAGACTGGGCGTAGATAGCTCGCTCTAACTAGCGCCAGTTAAGTTAACATCGTGCACATAATTAAAGTGTAGTTTAATATCGACTTCTCGAGATATTTGCACTACTCTCTACAGCTATACTAGCATCTATCGCTCTAGCGATGGTAGATATATAGTTAGTAGTAGTCGATAGATGGATGAACTGATCCATCGTAGTATGTGATAGGTAACTTTTGGGCGGTACGGTTCGGCGCATGTCACGGTCGGTGGCTGCCTAGCCGTGCAAGGCTGAATTGACGGCGGATTATTGGCGCCGTCGTCCGGGGGATGAGGAAGCACGTGTTCGCGCGCGCGAGGCGATGAATCCAAATCAAATCATCGGCCGCTTGCGTTGCATTGCATCCCCCTGCACGTCAGCTCGCTAGCTAGCAGCCGGCCGGCCGCCCGGCGAGAGCGCGCGTGCCTCGATCGGGTGGGCGATCGATGATCGATGGCGCGAGCGATCGAGAGAGCAGGCAGCGTGCCAATGTGGGGAGGAGGAGCTCGCGCGCGTCTGCGGCGCGAACCGCGGACGGCGGACCAGCACGGGCGTCCGTGGCCGCGGGCGGTCCATCCGCCGCGCGCGCGTCGGGGGGATGGAGGGATCGATCAAGGATGGATTCACCGATAGCGATGGCGGGCGAGAGGGACGTTTTTGGGTGAGGTCTTGTTTAGTTCCGAAAAGTGAAAAGTTTTCGGGACTGTAACACTTTCGTTTGTTTGTGACAAATATTATTCAATCATGGACTAACTAGGATCAAAAGATTCGTCTCGTGATTTACAGCTAAACTGTGTAATTAGTTTTTATTTTCGTCTATATTTAATGTTTCATACATGTGCTACAAGATTCGATGTGACGGGGAATTTTGAAAATTTTTTGGTTTTCGGGGTGAACTAAACAAAGCCTGAATAGTGTAGGGGCGAAAAGGTTCGGCGCTGCTGCTATCTGCGCCGGCCGGCCGGGGGATCCTCCGCTGGTCATGGGATCAGACCGGCCGACTAGATAGGAGATCTCGTCATGCATGGAATCCGTGGTGGGCAGCTCGATGATTGCACAAAGGACGCAGGTGCAGCAACAAATACCACGTTTGTGAAGCTAGATCGATCGAGTACCTTACCGTGACTCTATATACCGTCTGCAAACGTCCGTGTTGCTATTGCTACGCCATCACTACAATTTGAATCATCTCCCTGCGCCATTTTGGCCGGAGTAGATCAGAATATGCTGGGGAGAGATTCCCAACACGCGCCGAAACATCGTCTCGGAAAAGCAAATAAGGCACCGTACAATACCTGTTCCCACGTTCCACCACGACTGGACTACACGAGTGGAAACCCTGCATGAGCATGAACTTGTTTAGTTGCAAAATATTTTGCAAAATGTGAATAATATCAATTTCGTTTGTATTTGACAAATATTGTCCAATCATGGACTAACTAGAGTCAAAAGATTCGTCTCGTCAATTCCGATCAAACTGTATAATTAGTTTTTATTTTTATCTATATTTAATACTTCATGCATACGTCTAAAAATTCGATATGACAAGGGATCTGGAAAAAAATTACAAATCTTTTTGAAAACTAAACAAGGCCTTAAACAAACCAGCCGCTCCCACCCCTCCTCCGTATACACATACTACTCCTGTACCGGAATCTTTCGTACGAGCTGACGCTGTACGCCCCCGGTACGCCGCCGTGTCTCCTCGGCGTACACATTTTCAAATGCGCGCGCGCGCGCATACATATATATATATATATATATATATATATATATATATATTCTCCGCAGTCGCGCGCGAGACCGGTGATGCGACGGCCCGGCCGGCCGGTCCAGCAACGATCCATCATCGATGTGGGTGGAGCAGGTGAGACCACGCCATATTCTATTTCTAAGCGCCTTCCTTCCATCTAACAAAGCAGGCGGCGGGCCGGGGCAGCAGACGTTTTCTAACGTTCTTTAGATTCGACGATGACTATTTTTCTTCCAAGGATATAATATATACCTACAGATGGAATAAATAAAGTTTAAGACACTACTATAAGTACGTATAACTAGCTAGAAGATGGAACGAGGAAGAGACTTTGGAACAAGTCAGACCGTGCGACGAAGGGATCGGATTAGGTCGCGGAGACAGTAACATGAGTCACACTCACATGTCACACAAAACCTAGAAGGGTTTGAACTCGGGCCAACTTGTGGAGCCGGGCGTCGTCGTCTGAGGCCGATGGAGCATAGGATACGCTGATTGGCATCAGTTGGCCTTGGTTTCCTATGCTTCTCCGGCCCCGTTGACGACGGATTTTGCTGTGCTCCTAATGGATTATATATCGGCTGATAAACTCTAGTAGCTAGGGGCCCGGGAGATAGCGTGTCCGGTATCATGTGGGCGCTTGTTCGCTTCTGTGGCTTCAGATCTGCGATTTTGACCTTGGGTCTGATCTTCACCGTTACTTTAGGCCTTCAAAAATTTTCAAGATTTCTCGTCACATCGAATCTTTGGTCGCATGTATAGAGCATTAAATATAGACGAAAATAAAAATTAACTGCACAGTTTACCTGTAATTTGTGAGATGAATCTTTTGAGCATAGTTACTCCGTGATTAGACAATGTTTGTCAAATAAAAATAAAATGCTACAGTAGACAAAAAACAAATTTTTTTGCAAACTAAACAAGGCATCTAACGGATAATAGCGACATGCCTCCAACCGCCATAAATGCGGCTCCCTCCCTATAGTTTACAACTGTATAAGGCCTTGTTTAGTTCCATTTTTTTTTCAAAATAAACACCGTAATATTTTTATTTGTATTTGACAAGTATTGTCCAATTATTGATTGACTAGGCTTAAAAGATTCATCTCACAAATTAAAGGGTGTGCAATTAGTTATTTATTTTTTATCTATATTTAACGCTTCATACATGTACCGTAAGATTTGATGTAACAAGAAATCTAAAAATTTTTGTAAAATTTTTCAAAACTAAACAAGGCCTGATTCTTAGCATTATTTGTGATTAATAAACAATGTTTTGTTGGATTAAATATTTAAATGTTTAAATTAACATGTGTTTTAAGGTCGGACGAAATCATCGTGTCAAAGGCCTTGTTTAGTTCTCAAAATTTTCAAGATTCTTCATCACATCAAATCTTTAAACACATATATGGAACATTAAATATAATAAAAAAATAACTAATTATACAACAATATTTAAACCTAAAAGTTTTCACAAACTAAATAAAGCCAAAATAAAGTCTAACCAAGACTAAAAAATGGGACAAAAACCATGTAGCTACTCACGACAAAATCCAAGGTTTGGAGCTGTGGCGGCCCTGCTACGTCATGCTGCTACTACTTTTCTTAGGTGGAACAAGCGGCAGCTTTAAGTTCCAAGTCCAAAATAGAGGCTACATACATGCAGTCATGCAACAGCCAGGCTCTAGGCCTTTTTTCCATGGACCGGACCAGCATGGAATGGAGACCCCATGCACGCTGAATGGTGATTCGAGAGTCACATTTTGCAGCTAGCACCGAGAGGAAATAGATACCATACCACACTTCCTCCGTCCTTCGTCCCACGTCACCACGGGTCTTTTCTAATGGCGTGACGATCTGAAGGCTATAAATAGTCGGCTAAGCACCCCAGTTTAGACCAGGATCCTCGAGAGGGGTTTCAACCCCCTGCTTGATTCCCATAGTCCCAAACTTGTACCGATTGAGACTAAGATCCCGTTTGGTTTCTTTTGCTAAATTTTAATTAGCTAAAATTATTTTAGCTACTTTTGAATGACTAATAGAACTAAACTAATTTAGCTCCTTTTAGTCAATATATTTGAAACTTTAGTTACTAAAGTGACTAAAGTTTATTTAGCTAAAATTTAGTAAGGAGAACCTAACTCTGCACTCGTGTTGGCCTTTCCCAAGGCAGAAACTACTAACTCTGCACTCGTGTTGGCCTTTCCAAGGCAGAAACTACACGTATAGTAGCTACTAGTCAGGTAGTACTACTATCTGCTGGTATGGTCTAGCTAAGGTAGCTTGGTAGCCGGTAAGCTTTGTTAGGTTCTGATTTTTCTCTCATCCATTGCCAGCGGTTGCTAAAGAGGTCATGCGTTATTTCGAGTGCAGTGTTTACTGATTTGTTATAAGAAAAAAAATATTATATAATAGTTGATAAGTCATGCTGATAAATTCAAACGATTAGGTCTCCCATCTCATTAAGCTACAGTACTAATCAGGCTACAGTATATAGCTGCGTGCTTCATAGTATATATATTGACATACTCTCCTATATACCAAATCGCGCGACGACTATATATAATCAACTAGAGAACTAGTATGGTGGTGTATGTAGTAGATCGTATATACAGTACGGTCAAATAAATTCAGTTCGCCGGATTATATGTCACACGCATATTCAGATCCATCAATAACCTGAAGAATTTTCACCACGTATATAGTATACGTACGGTTGGTGTTGTGGTCGGAAACAGACAAAAGTGCCACACCGCGATTGGACCAACTGATGAGCGACGAATTGAATACGTACGAAACAGGCCGCCGTACGTCGGTACGTAGCAGCGTGTTGGCGGTGGATCGATCGGCCGGTCTACGGATCGGCTGCTGGCTGCAGTCAGTCAGTCACAGTCAGTATAGCCGCGGTTATACTACGTGGAATGGTTAATCATCAAACGAGATGCCGGCCGGATGCGAGACCTTAGGAAGATCGAACGAAGCATGCATGGCGACATGGACAAAAGGCGAGGCCGTGCTCGCTGTGTCATCGCCTCAGCGACGACGTGCAGTGGGCGGGCGGGTGGGCGCTGCCGCAACAGCAAGCCTACTAGCTAGCGCTGTGGTCTGTGCAGTGGATGGGTCGGGTACGTTGTTAACGGTTGGACTTGGACCCCGACCAGGGACCGACCGGCGGCAGGACGTCGCCGTCCCCGGCTGGACCGGGCTTTCCGAGACAAAAAGCAGGCGCGCACCCACCAAACCACCCTCCCTTCCCTTCCCCTCCCCCGTCACCTGTCGCTGCGCCTTAAATGCGAGCGCGCCGCTGCTTCCGCGGGCACCAGAGGCAGGCCAGCCAGCCAGCCAGCCAGGCCACCACCACCTCCACGTACTACGCGGGCGGCACGGCAGGCCGCGCTCTGCCGAGTCGGGCCGAGGACCGATTCCACACCAGCCGCGCCCGCCCTCTCCCAGTCTCCCCCGCCTGCCCTAGATCCGCAACCGGCGGCACGTACGCTGGTCGGCCGCGCGCGGCCCACCTCCCAGTCCCACCTTCCCCCGTGAACAGGAACCGCAGCTGCATGCACAGCACAGCACAGCACAGCACGTACCGGTACCGGGCGGCGGGCGCGTGATCCGTCCGACGAACGACGCGGGGATTTCACACCGCGATCCGAGCTCAGATCATGTGCAGTATATACGCGGGCGGCGCGCGCCACGTTACGCTCCGCGGCACCGGCCGCTTTCAGAACGCTGCGCGCCGGTGCCGCTGCTAGCAGCTAGCTAGCGTTTTGTTAATAATTCGCGGCTGGTGGGAGAGGACACGGTTTTGTTTTTGTTTTCTGGGACGCCGAGGCTACGATGTGCGATGCCTTGCGACGACGACGCTCCGCTTTTCAGTTTCCATCCACACGGACCGTTGAGCGCCGCGTGCACAGCACAGCTACGTACGGCCGCCTGCGTTTTTTTTGGGGTGGGGTCAGTTGCCGGTGGCAGTGCGCGCTCGTGCTCCCCGTCACCGCTGATGAGGCGATCGTTGCACGAGCTGATTGATTCGCCGTAACACGTGACCTTTTGTCTCGGATTAATTATATAACATATACCGAAGTTCATATTGGTAAGGGACCAATGGACGTACAGTATACGGTATGATGCGTAACTCTGTGTGCGCGTACATTCGCCAATACAGTACATGTTGGTCCTGTGTAAAACTGAACAGTTTGTTCATTCGGTCGAACCAGCCTCGGTGAAACTGAACAGTTGAGTCCTGCAGGAAGCAGCACCTCCGCGAACGAGTGCCCCCAAAGCATTATGGGGTAGGCAATTTCTATCCCAGAATAGCACCGCACGTACAGCATCTACGTACTTCACTATTCACCAATTTCACCAAGGCCTTGTTTACTTCCCAAAAAATTTTGCAAAATTTTTCAGATTTCCCGTCACATCGAATCTTTAGACACATGCATGAAATATTAAATATAGACGAAAATAAAAACTAATTGCATAGTTTGGTCGGAATTGATGAGATGAATCTTTTGAGCCCAGTTAGTCTATGATTGGACAATATTTGTCACAAACAAACGAAAGTGCTACAGTACCTGTTTTAAAAAAAATTTTGGAACTAAACAAGGCCCAAACATTTGAATGCTGCCGCTGTGCGGCCGCAACAAAACACAAACGAAGGAAAAAAAAACCGGACCGGCACCTCAGATTCAGATATGCGTCTCACGCACTTTTCCATGATTGTTCGTGCTCGAAGTAATAAAACCGATCGGTCGCAGAAAGAATTGGGGGCAGACCAAACAGCCTAGGTCCCCTGTCACCGCGACCCCTTTTTGATGATTGGATTCGCTGCTGCTCCTGCTCAGCTGCTCTAGCAGTAGCAGTAGTACCCCCCAACCCTTCCAGAAACGGCTCCGGCCTTTTTCCCGATGCCCCCGCGACGTGCAGCGCGACGCACAGTCGTCTCCGGATTGGAAACGCGGCGGGCCCCGCCGGCCAGACGCCTTGACCGGCCGGAGGACCGGACCCTGCCCCTGCCATGCGACCGCGACCGCGGCCGGCCCGTCCCCGACTCCAGGCACGGGCACGCATCCCACGACCGCCACCGGCATCAGCAGCCGTCGGCTCGCGATCGGACGGGACGGTGCCGGGGGCGGCGTCAGGCTGGCGTCAGCGGTGAGGTGGCCCCGGCTGCCAGCGGGCCAACGCGGCGCGCGGGGTAGGCCCAGTCAAAATGAGGCCACCGCCACGTGTCGGGTGGGAACGTCTGACTGCGGCGCGGCGGTTTGACCCGGGGTGACCGGCTGCCACCGGTAGGGCACCGCTGACTCAGTGACTGATCTGATCACCCTGCGACTGCGTGCCTGCTGCACCCCGTCCCCGTGACCGTCGACCACCGCGCCATTCCTGTTGCTTTGTCCTGCTAATCCTGCATTATTACTACCAGCACGGCTCGCTGGTCTGGTCTATAGCACTCTAGGCTATAGTAAAGAGGGAGAGAGAGAGAAGAGGGTGAAGTCTAACCCACTGATAATTGTTGTATCTTGCGATGGAAACAAGCGCATAACTCCAGGGGAGGGGGCGGGAAATGGACATGTCGTTTGGGTCTAATCAATTAGTCCTACTAGTAGTTTCTGTCACAAAAAGCTGGATCAATTAAATAAAACGCCAACCCCAAAAGCAGCGCTGCTGGTAAGAGAGAATGAGAGAAAAACAAAAAATCCTCCCACCCAACCAACCATCCATCCATCGTCCATCTCCATCTTCTAGCAGTATATCTGTATGTGCATCATCTTCCTACACACACTCTTTCGCGCGCGCACCACGTACACAAAAACACGCCCGGCCATCCCTTTCGTTCCCTTGCCTCACTACGCCCCCACTACCATATAGCCGTATACGCTCTCGATCGCTTCCCAGGCCGTCTTGATCTCTCCCCTCCCTCGCCCTCGCCCTCGCCCTTGATAAGTGAGCACACCAAGCGGCAAGAAGCCAAGGCAAACCACAGTCGCAGCACCCAGCAGCTAGCGGCGCGCCGATGTCGTCGGGAGACTTCCACTTCCACGACGAGCTGGCGTCGCTGTTCGCGCAGCGGCCGGCGGCGCCGGGAGAGATGATGATGGCGCAGCAGCAGCAGCAGCAGCAGCAGGCGCCGGCGTCGTGGTTCGCGGACTACCTGCACGGCGCGGGCGTCCCAGGGATGGGCGGGATGGACTACGACCTGCTGTGCCGCGCGCTGGACCTGCCGCTGCCGGGGGACGACGTCGTCAAGAGGGAGCTGCTGGTGGTGGACACAGGCGGGGGAGGGGGAGGCTTAGGCTTCGCCGCGCCCACGCCCAGCGGGGGCGGCACGGCGCCGGTCACGCCCAACACGACGTCGTCCATGTCCTCCTCGTCTAGCGAGGCGGCGGGTGGCGGCGCCGCCGGAGGAGGAGGAGGAGGAAGCTTTGGTGGTGCCGGGGAGGAGGACTCGCCGCATCAGGGGAGGTGCAAGAAGGAGGAAGGGGATGGGGAGGAGAGCAAGGCGCTCGACAAGGGGGAGGAGGACGCTGACAAGGGCAAGAAAGGGTGAGTAGAGCTTGGCCTGGAATTCTTCTCGAGATTATAGACATCGACCAAAATCCTGTGTTATTTGCTTCCTTTTTTTTCCAACTTCTTGAAAGATCTTTCCGCTAATCATCGGTTTTCATGAGACTATCTAGATAGTGCTCGATCTTTTGGGTGATCCTGGATCAGGCGTCAGTTTCTGTGTCTTGGATTCTGCTTCCTTCCATTCCCCTGCTGGTCAATCAGTCATTCATTCCTCTTCTGTTCCTTGTTCCTTGTCCCCATTTGTTCTTCTTTTTTTAAAAATAAAAAATAAATAAGGTAGCGGCAAGGCAAAGGTGTGAACTTGGGCTAGGGTTTCACACTCGCATGTCACAAGAAAACAAACACGGAAAAAGTCGGTCGGTGTATTGTATAGCCTAATCTTCTAGCTAGTTGCATCCTCCTCTCCTCTTCCGTTCCCCTTTTGCTTTATGGATTTCATGCTAGCTACGCGCTAGCTAGCATGAACATGCATCTTCTTCCATTTGGCCAAGATTTGCATCCTCAGCTGATTCTATACATGTTTTCTTTTTGTTCCTTTTACTCTTTTGGTTCACCACTTCACCCCCCTTTTACCAAGATCATACCCCCCCCCCAAAAAAAAAAAAAAAAAACCCAAAGATCTCTTGAGATGAGAATGGCCCGGCCTAAAAGCTATAGCCCCCCTTGCAGACCAAGAGATATTCCTCCCCTCTCTATAGGGATTTGTTACAGCCCCCTTTCTGATGCAGGCAATCTAGCAGCATATGGCACAAATTTTGGTACAAATCTGCCGGCACAGCAGAAAAGGGGTGTGTGCACACAGCACAGCCACAGCAGGCAGTGTGTGAACCTGTTAAAACCATGTGCTTACGACTCTAGTCTAGCTGATTATTCGCACTACACCCAGCCAACCACCGCGTTTGAACGGGATCCCATCATCCCATCCCAGCCCAGCCGCGCGGCCGGCCACGCACCTCGCGTATCGTATCTTAGTTTGAACGAAATCTGCATCACTTTCCGCTGACCCGGCCGGCTAGCTGTCCGGTGGACGTACGGGAAGACGAACTGATGAGATCGATGCCCACGCCGGCTCTTGAATTGTTGCAGGTCACCGGCGGCGGCGAAGGGCAAGGGCAAGGGCGAGAAGCGGCAGCGGCAGCCGCGCTTCGCCTTCATGACCAAGAGCGAGGTCGACCACCTCGAGGACGGCTACCGGTGGCGCAAGTACGGCCAGAAGGCCGTCAAGAACAGCCCATACCCCAGGTACGTACCAGTCTTCCTACGCATACATACATACATACATGCACAGCAAGTAGTATATACAGTTACCCTACTGCGCACTGCACTGCACGCACCTCTCTCCCTTATCCATGTCTGCATGAGCTAATGGTGCAACCGCGCGTGGTGTGATGCATGGCGCGTGCGCGCAGGAGCTACTACCGGTGCACGACGCAGAAGTGCCCCGTGAAGAAGCGGGTGGAGCGGTCGTACCAGGACCCGGCGGTGGTGATCACCACGTACGAGGGCAAGCACACGCACCCGATCCCGGCCACGCTCCGCGGCAGCACCCACCTCCTCGCCGCGCAGTTGCACGGCGGTCACCACCACCACCACCACCTCGGCGGCGCCTTCCCGCCGCCGGCCCCGCTCCCGCAGCAGATGGCGGGCGCGCCGTTCGGGCGGGCAGGCGGCGGAGGCGGAGGCGTCATCGACATGCTGGGGCTCCTGCCCCCGCGCAACAACAACCACGCCGCCATGCCGCCGGCGATAGGCCTCGCGTCGTCCCGCGGCATGAGCGGCGGCGGTCCGATGAGCACCGTGGCAGGCGCGACGGCAGCGACGGCCGCCGCCACCACTACCTCGTCGTCGTCTCCTCCCTCGCTCCAGATGCAGCACTTCATGGCGCAGGACTTCGGGCTCCTGCAGGACATGCTGCCGTCCTTCGTCCACGGCAATGGCGGCAACGTCCAGCCCTGAATTCGATCAATTGGTCATCACCGCCACAAGCAGCAAGCTAATGAGGAAGGAAGCTAGCTACTTAGATAAAGAGATAGTACTTAATTTGGTTCTTGTTAATGCCCTTAACCTCTTTAATTTTTCCTTTTTTTTCACCGATTTGCTCCTCTAGATGGATCATATCGGTTCTTGATTTGTTTTTTCCTAATACTGCTGTGCTGCGAGACACATGCCGCTACAGAGTTTTCTGGCGCCGGCCGGGTCTCGTACCGTTTCTTATGATGATGATCTAGTAGCTAGTCCTTGCAGGTAGTACTAGCGGTGTTCTTGTACATGTACCTAATCAACTCAACCCCTCAGCTCATGCATTGCACTCTATCTGCTGCAGTACTGGCCATGAGCTATGATAATTTTATGCTAGCTCCTCTTTGCACGCACTCCTCCTGTCCATCTCCATTAATACAACACTACTATATATGTGCACATGTTTGTCAGCCTCATTGCATTGCTCAAACCAGAGGGCCATGCATGCATGGAACAGAATTTATTTTCAATTTTCTTCTTCAAAATCGCTTCTGCAGGAAGCAGGATATATGATATGTCGTCCTTAATCTCTTCTTGATATATATATATATGATGGCAGCAAGATGATGCACGTACTGATGTATGCATGGATCGATCGTTCCACCATGCATGTGTTTGCTAGCTAATAACATATTGTCATGCATGATGGGACTGTTCGTGCGTGGTTGGTACAAAGAGTAGTTATGGAAAAGCAGTGGGCGTCATTTTGCTCCTTGTTTTCGTGCTTGCACGTACATACTGCTATAGTGGCCTGGTCAGGTCGTTCCAAGAGCTAGTACTAGTACTACTCATGCATATAGTGATGTGAACCTGCCTACCTAGAACTAGAATGGCCGTGTGTGGAGCGTATATGATTGATTTTGATCAAGGATTTGGACGCACATGCTGCACGTACATTTCAACAAGCTAGCGCGCCAGATCGAGATCATCGATCGACCGATCGTGTCAAACACGGTTAATGTGTTTTGCCAGAATTGTGGCTACAATAGTGTGAGAGACCTCTATATAGAGATGTTTATTTGGGGTTTTGTTTTGGACCCTATACTTTCCTTACTGTTCCATGATGTGCCACTTATTATGCATGCTCACAAGTTGTGTGTATATATATATGGTGTAAATTAAAGCAGGCTCGTCGAGCATCTGAATTATATTATATATAATAAGGGAATTGCACCGGTCAAACATTCAGCATGAAATATGACGGCATAGATTTTGGGTGTACATGGAGTGGGTCAAACGTACAGGCTGGCCTATTTTGCCCCAAAACGCATGCATATCCATTTTTCCTTAACATTGACTTCCTGCCTGTCATCCCTTACAACAAATACAATAGCTTTAAAATATTTAATTTTAATTTGCCCAGCTGGGAAGCATATAAAACTATTTATGTCGATCTCGGCGACATAAAATCGAAACGCCTAGAGACATGCATAATCCTGAAGTTGTAGGTTTTATGAATACAGTACTGCGATAGAAACTAATAACCATCTAATTGCGATAAATTTCTAATAGTGTGAATGCAAAACATATATAGTACTACTGCATTATTAGCACAAAATTTCCAAAATATTCAAGATCCATTGCTTCTCCCCTCTAGCCGCGCGAGAGAGATTGCGATATCTAACTCACCAATTTTATTATAGGAGTATCTAATTCCTTCTGGATATAAATGTACTTCGTCAATGGAGACCAGAGTAACATAAACACGCATGTGACAGAATTCACCTTTCTTTAATTAAAAGCCCATCCTCTCCTGATCGAGAGCAAATCTACTTTGGTGACCATGCCATTAATTGGTGCGAGGCAAAAGCTCTCTAGATGCCTCGCACAGTGCATGCGTTTGTACTTTCAGAGAGACTGGAACTCGTCAAGCAGGACAATTATTATGCTTATGCATCTCTAGCTGCCTTGTTTTACCAGTAGCAGCACTCATCAGGGATCTGATGGACCATTCATAGATCAACCTTGACATATATATTCTCGTCAAGTGGAGTAGCTTTAAGCTTGTGCTGCATGCCTGCATGTAGCTTTATTTATGCCTTTTGGCTCGTTCAATTCCTTCCAGTTCGTACACACCTTTTGTACTGGCGGTCCGAGAGCGCAATTAATTACAGCAACTTATCTTAATTGTCTCCTGTTCCTGTTTATCTGAATGGTGCATGTATATGCTGTACACACTACAGAGAGAGACTGCATACAATTATTTTGGATCCTGTATACTAGCTACTACTATATATTAAGGGAGATCACAATAATTAATGTAAAGCACCTTGCATGTCAAACAACAGGAGGTAATTAATAATTAGAGGGTGTACGCAGGAAGGGGAAGAAAGGAAAATGTGGAATAAAGAGAAATAGATCAAGATGAAGAACGGTGTCATGGTACTTTTAATATGATTTTTGAATGAATGATTCGTTTTTTTTGGCCGGTCTATCAGCCATTTACCTATCGGCGGTGGTGTCTATCAGCCATTTACCTCTGTGTTGGAAGGAATTACAGGAGTGACGGTGGTGGTGATAGATGGGGAAAGCTGGCCGTGGGAGATAAGAGATGGACGATGATGATGGAGCGACATGGTTGGAAGACCGGGGACGCAAGCAACATGGCCAATAGCGCTGATAGCTACCGGAACCGGACTACTAGAAGGTCAAAAGCATTAAAAGGCACAGCGCAAGGTGTGCACCAACTTGCATCCTCGCTCGCTCGCTGCCTGCTGCCCAGCCCATCTACCCGTACGTCTGCGTCTCTTTTCCTCCGGCACACAAACAAAAAGAATACTCTCCGGCGAAGACCCGTGTTCAAAGTCCACTCGGAGATATTCATACTACGTACGTGTACGTCAAGGGCACAATAATAATAAAGGAGTTATTCTCGATTAATTAATTATTGAAACCAACGCATATCTTTGTTTTGCGAGGAAGCAATGCATGTGCACTCATCATATTTTGTTGAACACTCTCCCTCTTTTTTTGTAAATGATGTGATATTTATCTCGTTGGGACTAAAATTCCAAGTTTTTGTGTCGTGATAATGGCTGTTACTAGCTTGCCAGTAAGTTCAGCTTACAGACTCACAATTACGCTCCTGTGTTCTGCACAGGCGAGCCTAGCTAAGCTAACCTGGACATCAGTACATGTTCAGTACTACTCCTCCTTGTAGGGCATACAGTATGTAGCAGCACTTTTTATTTTGGAACTAGTATCTGTGGCAAGTTTTTGTGTCGTAACATGGCAATTAGCTTGCCAGTAAGTTCAGCTTACAGACTCGCAATTCCTCTCCTGTTCTGCACATGCTAGCCTAGCTAGTTAACGTGGGCATCAGTACATGTTCCGTACTATTCCCGCATATCAGTTGAGAATCATGTAGGGAATACAAGTGACAGCACTTTCAGTTTGGAGTAGTATCCGTGGCAAGCTTACGATATTTCCATCTATTATTAATTAATAATATAATGAATAATAAAGGAAAGATAAGTTTGAGGTCGATCGTCCTTTAACACCGACGGTGGCTGCTGCCGTCGCGTCGACCATTAATTAGCAGGCAGCTCCAACAAAACAGCGGCTCGGCCGGCCCATGACTTTGAACGCAAGCCACGGAGGTCAAGCCCACCGCTATAACTCCTGAAGGGCACCAGCAATCCGCTCGTGCACGTCCCAACTCTTCTCTTCTCTTCTGACCCCCTCCTCTCCCTGCCTGCCCTGCCTGCTTAGCCATCCATCGTCGGCAGATGCCATGCATGGAAACTTGACCCGGCGGGCCGGTTTGGTGGTCAGATACAGTCTACAGTAGGCAGCGGGTGTCACAGCACTGCCACGGCCTCAAGACCAAATACCAAGACTCCCAAGAGCCAGACAGAGGAGTTGGTCGCAGCCAGATGCAGCGAAAGCTGCATGCGTTTTGCGACACGCCTACACGGTCAAGTAGCGCGGCCGTCACGCGCATGACCCATGCATGCACCAGACCAGCAGCGTCGCGCGCGTACACGTATCCGTCGTGGCCACGGGGTTCCATAAATAGATATCGGGTGTGACATGACCCCCGGCAATTAAACAAAATCAATCAAGCCGATGGTGTTGGGAGGAAGCTGGATTGCCAAGCCATCCGCGACAGCGACGTCGCCGATCGCCTGCCTGCCTGCCTGCCCGTTCAGCGCACCGGTCGGTCGTGGCCGATCGATCGGGCTGGACTATATACACGAGAGGAGCTTCAGGCAGCCTTGCGAATGACTCAAAGTGGTCGCCGCCGCCCCCGGCATCCGAGGCCTGTAGCGGCGCGGCGGGGCAGCGGTACCCCCGTCCGTCCGGCGGCTTTAATTGCGCGTGCCCGTACGATGGCTCCGTCACAACAGTCGCCCCGATTTAATCCAGGCAACCCGTATCCGATCGAATGGTTCGACAGCCGAACAGGGAGCGATCGCCGGCGACCCGGACGCTTGCCGTTTCGGAGGGGCGAGCACGGCGGAACCAGCGGAGCGTCAGATCCTGGGGATTCTGGGTGACGACGTGCCGAGCGACGAATCGACTTGGCCCGTACGCTGTGCTCCCTTCCCTTGGGCATCGACAGGGGGGAGTCGGACGGCTTCTTTTTTTTCTTTCCCCCATTCACGAGTCAGATTACGCGAACCTGACCGCGCAAACGGTGGTGATCCACGACGGCCCCCGGTGATGACTGCATCGACAGGGACGGGCTAGTTTCTGCGGCAACGGCAGCAGCAGCAGCGAGTGGACGACGATGGCCTCGGACGGATTCAGTTCAGATAACGCATTGACTTGCACCAGGGTAAGATCAGAGTTACCGTCCGATAGCTCCGGCCCAGTGTGAAACTGTTTATTGTGTTCACGGAACCGGGGGAGTATGTAGTAGAACTATGTGTGTCTGTCTGCAAAGACGGGAGTTAAACGCACAAGGGACCGTTTCTTATTTTGTGTGTGGGGGGATTTTTCATCCGGGCGGCACCGGAAAATGCGTTTCCTCCGCCTTGGAGGAGATCGGAGGGAATGGAGACCATCGCATTATTTGGGGGAGGAGCACGTGAAGGCGTAGCGACACTTGATGGATCGATCCCACGAATTCCGCGTACCCTGCAATCATAAATGATAGAAAAAAAAAAAGGATGGTTAGATTTGGAGGTGGAAAACGACGTCTCACTAACCCTCCTGCTGCACGAGCAGTGTTTCCCCAACAAATGGATACTGAAACTGACAGGATCCCATGCACAGGGCGCAGAATTTTGCCCGGTTTAATGAGGTCGCCAACAGCAGAGATTCAGGGCGTGGGAATTCCGTCAAAATAGTACAGGTATGACTCAACAGGAAACACTATAAAAGACTAATAAGTGTTTCCATTTCTTAAAGAAAGTAGGGGCTTAAAAGCAGCAGTACTGTTTTCTCCTGTTTTCCTATATATATATATATATATATATATATAT
Organism: Sorghum bicolor; assembly: GCF_000003195.3. Classification (NCBI taxonomy): domain Eukaryota; kingdom Viridiplantae; phylum Streptophyta; class Magnoliopsida; order Poales; family Poaceae; genus Sorghum; species Sorghum bicolor. The sequence continues at coordinate 58,714,486 of NC_012872.2, read as the reverse complement.
ATATATATATATATATATATATATATATATATATATATATATATATATATATATATATATATATATATATATATATATATATATATATATATATATATATATATATACTATCATCACACTGCAAGCTTCCAAATGTACACCAGACCAGAGAATGTGATGGCAAGGAGTACCCAAAGGTGCTCACCCTATCGCCGACGAATGAGGACAGCTTTGAACGATCATCGCATTCTGCGGTTATTCGACTTTCGCAGAATCCAGAAGCTTCATTACTGATTTTCTGTCAGGCATGCTGGGTATAGCACCCTTTACACGAACACAAAGAGAGGCGGCGGCAGCTGGAATTCAAGAGAGTACAAGCTATCAAATCAAAATGTAAGGAAACCAATCCGTCAAATATTGAAGAGGACGTGATTTCGTACCAGCAAATCTCATGCACTCCTCCTTAGGCTTCCCCTCAACCAGAGCTACAGCAAATGCTGAGGTGAAAGTGTCACCAGCCCCCGTGGTATCAATAACTTCTGTGGCAGGAATTATCGGCTGCCTGATTGGCTCCTCTCCCTCAACAAACAAAGCAGATCCTTGTGATCCAAGTTTAACTAGTACTTCTCTCACACCCTGCACAAGGAAAAGATTAAGGGACGTCTTAATCTTCCTAAAGCATTCACGGGTTCTGCAGGTGGACATAATCCCTGTAAAAACTTATGATCATGATGGAATGCTTAAAGAGAAAAAAAAAGGTGCACCTATGGAGTCATGAAGAGAATTGATTTAAACAAGTCACAATAAAACAATGAACAGGAAAGCATTCGGTCGAATAACCACATCCACAAATGGCATAATAAAGTGGAAAAGACTAATGTCATTGAAACCAGGTCCCGAGAGTACAGGCGGCAATAAAATGACTCCCTTTGAATTACACTGTTGACCATATATCCTGATGTTTTCTACCCACCTTCATTCTTATCCCTTAGATCCCTTAGATCTACATTAAAATCAGATCCATCACATCTAAATCATCCACCATGGTCTGATAAGCGGACCCGCCAGAAAACTTGTAAACGTTTATGCGTGTTTCTCTCTTAGCTCCGCTGATACCCTTTGTTTTTTTCTTACGCAAAAAATTTATACCCGCCCGTGTACCCGCATCGTCCCTCCCATCAATCATATAGTACCACATCGGGTTTTAGGGTTTTATCCTCCTGCCCCACGCGTCCGATTCCCTCCTCCCTTCAACATCTACGGCGGCCACGACAGCTTCGGCAGCTCTGGCTCACGCACAGCAAAGAAACGACACAAGATGCATCGCGAACACGACAGAGGAGTAGACGATGCTGGCTGTGGTCCGCTTCACCGCCGAGCTCGCCTAGGCCGACGCGGGCTCGAGGTCACTCACCCCGGGGTCACCCGTCTCTGCCTCGAGGCGTAGGGACACATCCTCATGGGGCGCTGGCTCGACATGGCCTCCCTCGTGCTCACTTCCGCCGACCTGCTCCTCACCTCCCCATCACATGTCGTGGACAAAGGTAGCTTCCTTCTTTCTCTCCCAATTCAGCCCCGTGCACCTGTGGCAGGGCAACGAGGACAGCCTCGTGCCGGTCGTCCTGCAGCGTCACGTCGCTGGCCTACATCGTACTTTATTTAGTAGCTGCTCATCTATTCAACTGAATACTGTGTTTTTCTAATATGCTCAGAATTTACTGGAGTATTCTGCGGCTAACACTTGAAGCATGAAAATCTGGTGCTATTCAGAATTCTATATTGATGGTCTTTATTTGATTCAGCAATTTTGTTAAGATCTAAACTAAAAACAAGCAGGCTATATCTTTCTGAGTGTACTGATATTTTTCTGCAAGAATTTGCAATGTGCTTACCTATTTATGGCAAGACTGGAGGCAATGATTCAGCAATATGTAGTACATTTGGACCTTTTTCTATTTTTTTTAATGAGTTTGAGTTTGAGATTGGTAAGGGCACTGTTAATAATAAGATTGAATCAGTTGTGATTCAGTTGTCAATGAATATTTTTTTCGAAAAATGCTGGCAGAAAATGCTAGGAAAATATATTAATATAGAAGAGGAAACAGACAAAGTACAAGCGAAAAAACCGTAAACAAACAAACCAAAAGTCCCAAATGAGGGATTTAGGCCCTCAAGGCAAAAGAGGCAACAGCCTAAACCATAGGCAAAATTTCTCGTAATCGCTTGGCTCCCGCACTACACCAAAGTTGAGCCTCCTCCTTGATCTTTGAAATCAGCACTGTCGGTGATTTGTATTGGTGCTCGAATATCCTTGCATTTCACTCTTTCCAAAGCTCCCATGTGACAAGAAGTGTCATCGATCTTACTGCTTTACATAGAGAAGATGTTGACATCCCAACCGAACGCTACCACTGGACCATAGAATCAATATGCACATTTTGTAACTAACTGCCTCCAAGGTATTTAATCCTAGCCGCAGCTTCTGAGTTCTCACATGACCTTTGCAATGTATCTTGAGGTGGGCCACCTAATCTTATTATTTTATTTCAGCAATATTTTTTAATTAGGCTGCAGGCGATGTACATATTTTAAACATTGTTGCAAGTTTTCTGTAAGGTTTGTAGAAAACTGAACCATTAGGATCCTCCATTTTCTAAGAAAAGAATTGAATTTGTTATCTGGCACATCAACGGGCTGCATGCTACCACACCTGTAAACTCCCCCTTCATTCTCTTGTTCCTTACTCTTTAAGAAAACTTCTGTTCTTTTATTTGTGAAGGTGATATTATGACTCATGAATTTACAGTAGAATGTATGAAGGCATCCACTTATTCATATTGATTTTCTATTTTATGATATGGTTACAATTGTTTAAAAAATTATTTTCATTTACACGTGCGTGCCGCACGTGCATGTTCACTAGTTCCAGAAAATAACTAAAGATATTAAATACAGATTCACAGGGGATCCCTATATATGTTCACAGCCTACCTTGCAGTTTCATTCATCCAGATTACAACTGACACCCTTGCAAACATGCATACAACAAGAACTAAAAAAGAAAGGAGATATGGTACCAGTCCAACTGCATGTACATCAAAACATGCATAAGGTTAACAAAAGGATGGCCATGTTCCTTATAGTAGATTTATTACCAGATAACATCACTATGCAATATCATTGATGGAATTGCGTCAAACAATAATATCCAAACACACAATCATGGTTAACCCAAAGCAATGCAGAAGTCAGTTGAATTATAAGCTAATAAAGTAGAACAGGGAGGAAATATTGTGAACGTTATAAAGGAAATCCAATTTAGATATCTCACCATTTTATGGCATTCTCCTGCAGCCTGGCTGATCTGTTCAAACGTCTCAGTAGGCATCCCAGTCAAACGTGCTAGCTCTGTTTCATTTGGACTGAAAATATCCACTAGACTGAGTAGTTCTCCAGGCACAGGGGCATCCATTCCACCAGCGTCCATGATAACAGGCACTCCGGCACTTTTTGCAGCCTGGCAAAAGTTTGTTATGTTAATAATGGGTTACTGCACACTCAGAATACATAAGAGCACAAGGTCTGTGCATTTCCAAGTTAGCAAAGTGTTTGAGCTTCTTATGATAGACACATAATAATCTGATAAATGTACAATAGGAGGATTGGAGGAAAGTGATAAATACCAGATTTATACTGTTGATTAGGATGGCTTGTCTCAAAACTCATTTAATCGAATCAATCCAGATTTAAAAAAAAAACGGTGGTATAGAAAGAACCAAAAAATAGGCCTAGAACCATTGGGTACCCACTAGCATCCCAATACACTGTACAGAGAGATGTCAATACAGGGTTTGAGTGTTCATACAACATATGATTGATTCAAATAGAGTTCCATGATACTAGTCTTCCTAAAATCACCAAATGACTGAAGTACATGTGCAGTACTCCCTCTGCCCCCAAAAGAAGCGCTATTGTAGGATTCAAAAAATGTCCCAAAACAAACACAACAATTGGTAGTACAGGTAGCTACGAACCCAATGTGCTAGGCTGCTACTAGCTAGTAACCTGTCCTGTGTGGGGACTCAACCATATTTTTTTTAAAAAAAAAACAACTTCTCCAGAAGAATTGACTGCACCAGTGCACCTTTCCCTTCCCTCATGCTTGAAAGTTCGAGTCTGCTGCTACTTCCATCCGCCCAAGGGTCCCTATACAGATCCAGATCACCTCCCCGTCCAGCTCCTCTCTATAGGCCCCTTCACCATCCAGCACTCCTCACCCACGTGTGGATGGCTGGCGGCGCCATGCGCCCAGCACAATGCAGCAGATCTGCCGACCTAGCTGTGTGGTGCATGAAGCCATGGAGTGAAGCTAGGCAGCAGCGGTGGTAGGAGCTTCAATCGCGTCGTGAAGCTGGCCGGCACTGGGATTCAAAGCCACGGAAGCTGGATCTGCATCTGTGAGAGCCACGTCGGGTGGGCTGGTCTCTGTATGAACGCCCACCGGTGATGTCTACAGCTGTGAGGTGGCCGTGGGCACGAAGCTCGCCACGGAGCATGGAGCTGGCACCGGAGTGGTCGTGGATGAGCTGCTGGCATGGAGTCTTTTCTTCATTTTTTTAATTCAGCATTGACCTTTTTTTGTGTGTGTGGTTCTGATCATATTTTATTTTATTGGGCTGCTCTATGCAATGATTACATGCAGAGGCTGTACATAGGGGTATTTTTGTCATTTCATATCAACCTTGGTTTCTCCTCCTAACTCTAGAATTGCAGAGTCACAAAAAAAAACCTCTAGAATTGCATTTATTTTGGGACAGAGGGAGTATGAGATTGGTTCCATTGTACATATGCATGGAAACATGCACAGAAGAACTAAAAATTGAAGATACCCTTCTGCACCATTGGATCTCTATTCTTGCAGTTGGGCAGACAAAACATATCACTGGATCCATTGAGCACTTTTCAACAATTGAGATTTTAGAAGATGGCACCATCTAGTCATGGGAAGCCTGTTAAACACTAATAACAGTAAAATAACATAGATATATGTTTCATCTATGAACAGAGATGCTTGGAGGCTGAAAGTTTCAGATTAGAGTTTGTTTAGTGGAGGTGAGTTGTTAGGGTCAGAGGCATTGTTTTCTTCCAATTGCCATGTGGATGCAAATGTTAAACTAATCAACTCTTTTGTTTCCAAGAACCAAAAGGAGATAAATCTCACTTATCATGATTTACAAGGAACAACTGGCTTGTGCATGGCAATGTTTAGACATAGTTGAGCTAGATGGAAATGGGTTTTAGTTTTCAGACAGGAAGCAGAGGTCCACTTGGCTAGCTGAGCATGGCAAGGTAACTACAGAGGTCTGCTCTGTTGGTTATCAAGGTGAAGAAAGAAGATTGAGGCCACCCATGACACCATACATTTGAAGACAGTAATGGTAGTAAAGTAACTAATCAAAGACAATGCTGAAAATACTGAAACTAGAAAATACCAAATGAACCCACAGGTTGGCCCAAATACAGATTGAATATAGTAAGCCCCATATTTCATACACTGGTCTATACCACATGATACAGAGTACCCCCTCCGTCCAAAAAAGGATGCAACTATAGTATTTGTACCAATCAAACTAGCTTAGCTTTGACCAAGTTTATGGTGAATAGTATTACCATTTATGTCTCCAAACTAAGTTTACTACGAAAATATATTTCTTAATTATTTAATACTTATTTTCTATCATAAATGTTAGATTTTTATATAATTTTGGTCAACTTCAAATGGTTTCTCTCCTCAAAAAGTGAGAATTGTATCCTTTTGTTGACGAATGGAGTACCAAAGAAGATCACCGTTAAAGTTAGTACATCCTCAACCAAGGAGAGACAACACATCAATGTATTTGTCTGCACTGAATACTTGAATGAAAATGGAGCCTCATCAATGTTGCCAAAACAGTGACTAGCAGTTGTTTGAAAAAAAAAACAGTTCCTAGCTAGATGTCAGTAGCAAATGTCCTTATATATTGACTAATAAACAAGTAATTTTACAAACAAACAAAAAACACTATTCTATCTCTCCAAATTTCTGAAAAAAAAATCAAAAGCTGAGAGCCCACTACGCAAGCAATAAAAGCTTCAGTGGATCCTCACTCCTTTCTCAAATAAACAGCACCAAGGTAAGCATAAAGCATTAACTTTTTAAACCTCAGCAAATGCAAATAATCGAAAATATAGTTTATGCAATGTCATGTACTAAATACAGTTTTAAGATGTAGAAGATAACCTTTCTCTTGCTGATGTTGCCCAAAGCACTACGAATCTAGATGCCATTACCAAATTTATTACTTAAATTGACTAAACAACACCAGTATGCTAGAAGAACCTAGTTAGCCACTATATCTCCCCAAATTTCGAAAACTAAATACTCAAACATCAAATCAAATATTCAAAACATCCAGTAATTGGTGCTTCATTCTCAAACATAATGTGCCAAGCTACATTACCATATTCAACCTAATTGAGATCAAAATAATCGAACAGTACCTTGTTATAACAAAAAGGAAAAGGAAAAAAATGTGTGCCAAACCAATCTGAGTAGGTAGAGTAAAAAGCAAACACCTGGGCAGCCTGCGCGTTGACCCAATCGGGTATCTCCCTCTGCAGCAGCAGTACGCCGGCCTTTCGGATCAATTCCAGATCCTCCGGGCCGATCCCCGCCGCCCAGCCCTCCATGTTCGCCCCGCCCACGATGATGATGGAGTTCTGGCCGTCGGGCATGAGCATGACGACGGCGTGTCCCGATGGCGCATCGGCCGCGCGCGCGACGCGGTCGGTGCGGACACCGCCGGCGTCGGCTAGGGCACCTTCGAGGAGTCGGCCGTTTGCGTCATCGCCGACGCGAGCCACGAGGTAGGTAGGACCCAGCGCGAGGCGTCCGCCGCAGGCGGCCTGGTTGGCGCCCTTGCCGCCCGCGAGGCTGCGCCCCGCGCGGGCCGCCACGGTCTCGCCGATTAGCGGGAGGCGGTCGACCTCGACGTAGATGTCGGCGTTGGCAGAGCCCACGACGACGATGTGGGGCGGCGGCGCATTGGCAGCCGCGGTTGCGGAGATGGAGGTCGGGGTGAGCTTCGGGAAGAAGGTGAGGTGGGCGGGTCTGGGGTTGGAGCCCGAGAGGAACGCGGCGGCCGGCGTGTAGGCGGCCGGAGTAAGGCGCACGCGTGCCTGAGCCATCGAAGGGGTTGCGTCGAGTGTTGACAGTCGAGTAGGAAGAACGATCGAGTCAAGGAAAGTCAGACGAGCAGATGCGGATGAGGATTTGGGAAAGAGAAAATTGGAAATTTGCACTTTTATAAGCGGCTTTATCCAAATGCCACTAAATTTGTGTGCTTCATCGAATCGCCATTGCAAAATGCTAGCCACCCGTTAAGATGTCATTTTGCCATTTTAATTGTCATTTGCTGATTTTTTTAGGGGAAAAAGTGTTTGTCTTACCCTCTTTTCTTGAGCTTATCGGCCAAAATCAACACTATTTTTTCAATTATAAAATAGTATTTTTTTTCTCGCAACAAATTAATATCATCGGTAATAGCCACAAAAAAAACATCAGCCGTCATCTATGCTCTTTTGTCTCTCTTATTTAGGTATAAACACGATCACCATCTACCACAAAACCGGTCCTCGATCCGCCCCATTATGCCATTAACCTATCGCCACCGTTGCCCAAACCCACAACCACCATCAACATTGTCACTGTAGCCCATATCGGGTCACTACTATCACTACTTGTTTGCCACCAACATCTTCGTCAGCGTTCACCGGTTGCATTCTGATAAGATCTAGATGGCTATAGGAGATGAATATATATTTTTTCCTACAAACTTCACATATAAAAGGGATTAGTAAAATAATAAATCCTAATAGCCTCAAGTGGCACTAGCTCTACTTTCACCCAAACAAGCAGGAGGCTCAATTCTAGCAGCTTTGTCTTTTAATTGTAATCACAAGTACCACATATGTCCTTTCTAATAAAGTATTATGGGGCTACAAATCGAATATTTGGTTTTGATGAACTTACACTCCAAGATCGGTCTTGTACAATATGTATCCATGTCCTATATGTTGTAGAGGCTATAAAAAGCATATTTTTCCAAGTTCACATCATCATCAGCATTGTTTCTAAAGATATTGAAAGTAGCAACATTAGATAGCATCAACCAAACATAGAAACAACCACACCTTATATTGAATGGTTGTATTATTAGATGTCATATCCTCATCGTGGCGATAGATGGTCAACTGGGCCACCCAACATGGATCGGTATGGGCCTATGGAAAACATGGTCCGCTACTAATGGGCAGGCCACATAGCATGATAGCAGTGCCTAAAAGGCCACAAACATGTTGGCTGGCCTAGGTATGACCTACTTCGCGTCGGGCCATCCAAAAAGCACGACTGACGTAGCAGTTGTGTCATCCCATTTTGATAGCCACACATCTCCACACACTCTATTTGTCTTTCTCGTTTCAAAGATCAAGCCATCAAGACAAAAAATAGGCCAATAATTATTTTCATACACACAAGTTACAAAAAAACACAAAGTCAAATAGTAATGGAAAGTTGGAGACACTAAACTTTCATTTTGAACCATAGCTAGAAGTACATTATAGACTCACAACGCAGAAGAACCATTATAGGTTACACCAACACTTAGACAAAAATACTAAATATTATTGAGCTATTTAGTGCAATGCCTACCTCATTAAACACCTTTATAGGGAAAAACTCACTGTTTTATAGGGAAAAAACTCAGCGTTGTGAGAAACCCCTAGGAAGGAAAACAGAGTAGAACCCAGCTCATAATGTTCAATAGTCTAACTTAAGAGCTTTACAAACCAAATTCTTGGACTTTCGCTCCCAAACTTTTAGCTCAGTCTCGCTCCCAGACTCACAATTGCACTATCTCATTCTCAGTCTTACTTGCATGGCTTCCTTGAGCAGCAGAAACATTTTCATCAAGCCTCTGATTCTTGAATGCTTCTCCGACTTCATTGTTCTCAACATTATGTTGTGCTCTTGCTTCTCCTTAACATCTTCACTATCTCATGTTGCAAAACAGCATCGTTGCTCCTCAATTCGTTCACTAGTAAGACTAGAACAATATTATGAGGACATAGTTAAAATAGGAACTGCCATAATATCTCACTCTGGGCATAAGAAACCGAGAACCAAACCGAAAAATACTGAAACCAAAAAATTTTGTTCATAATTCTCAGGTACCGAAATTACGAAGGTAAATTCGCTTCTATACCTCGGTAAACCGAAGTACCGAGTGTGTGCCAAAACTGAGTACTAAGTATGGTCGTATGAATCTTTTGTGGACAACTATATTATGTATTTGTGGTTATCTACTCCTATAGTCTTGTGGATTTTTATAAGTACGATTTTAGTACTCTTATTCTATATGAGATCATGTTGATTTTTTTTTGTCAAAATTGCCTATTAAACATGATGTTATAAGTTATATGCTGCTGAAATCTATTCGATAATTTCGATAAGTACCACAACCGAAACGAATTTACCGATATCGATTTTCCTCCGTACTGAGTTTTTCTAGAAACCAAACGATACCTATTTTCTTAGGAACCGATTGTATGGGTACCGAACCGATCGATTCGATAATACTGAACATCCAGTCTGGATAATATCTGTAGCCCCTCTAGGGGAGCAAGTATTTTTTACATCCTCTATTGTAGTTTTGAGCTGTGAGCTAGTGTGGATCAACTTATGATGTACTCTTACTACTCTTTTGACGTTCAACGAATTTGTGTGAGCTATGTATGTTCTAACTATGACATGGTCCGAGATGAAAGTTACATAGAGGGGTTATCCAAGGATGGTTGGGTTAATTAGGTTAGGTCAATATTTAACCAAATTAAGGTTACAACTCCACTTAGATTAGTTAAAATGAGCGAGTAGTCACAGAGTTTCCAACCATGTCTTCAAGCTTAACAAAGGCACTTTATGGGCTCAAGCATGCACCTAGAGATTGGTACGGTTGCCTAAAAGACTTTCTACTCAAACAAGACCCTGAGATTAGGAATGGTGATCCTACTATCTTTACATAAAGTCATCAATATCAATATTTCACCTTGACCTCTCCATCACAAGTTGTATTTAATACTTACAATATCTTAAGTAGCAAAGTTTGCAAAGCTAGCTCACAAAAGGTAACTATATGGTATATGTTTAGGGGCTTAATTAGAGTATCTCCAAGAGTTTGGCAAATGACTTCCCATCCATATTTTTTAGCAAAATAAGAAAAATCATCCCCCAACAGTTTGGCATCCCAATTCTCTATATTTTTTTAACTTGCCATATCTCCTTGTCTAGCGCGCAGACTCCATGCTTGGCACCGGTCTTTCTCGTCATGCTTAGCAGGGCTTTTCGTTCGCTTAGCAGAGCTCTTCGTTTCGTTAGCGGGTTTTTAGGTTTTTGAAAACTAATTTTGCCAAACTTTTGGAGATGAAATATTTTTTCCTCCTTATATTATTTTAGGAGTTGACAAACAAAAAGATTTGGAAAACGAATTTTGCCAAACATTTCCTAGACAACAATGATCATCAAAAGTATCATGTGAAAGTTGCTTGGAAAGTTATGGTTTTTGGCTAGTCAAGCAACCATAGAGAAAGTTTATTTAGGCCTTGTTTAGTTCACAAAAATTTTCAAGATTTCCTTTCACATCGAATCTTGCAGCACATACATAAAGTATTAAATATAGATAAACAAGATAGCTAATTGCACAGTTTACCTGTAATTTGTGAGATAAATCTTTTGAGCCTAGTTAGTCTATAATTAAATAATAATTGTCAAATAAAGCCGAAAATGCTACAATAGCGAAACCCAAATTTTTTCGCGAATTAAACAATGCCTTAGTTGGTGCTTAGGTCTGAGAATGCTAAAAGTAAAAGAATACACTATATATGAATTGATTTTTGATATCCTTACGACTATATTAATATTAACTGATCTTTTTTCAATGTATAAAAGTTTTGTTTACCTTTCATTTATAAATAGATTCTAAAATAAAAATATCTTGTAGAAATATCGATATATATATTTAACTAGATTTAAAAATGAAAAATATTCTTAATAAAGAATTCAGAAAATACATATAGTAGGAGTAATAATACTCCACGGGTGCTTAAACACATCACTAGGAAAGACAGCGTTCACACTTCTCCAGGCCTTCTAGAATCGCTCCAGGCCTAGAGGAAGAGGACTTCAACCAAACATCTCCTCGTTCCGTCCACGGTTCACCCCACTTTCTCTCTCGGCGCCCGCGTGCGCTCTCTCCCCTCTCTATTTCTCTGGAGGGGCGACGAGCCGACGACTGCGCGCCCGCCGCCCGCCGCCCGCCGACTTACACCAGGTGCCGGGTCCTTCACCGGGGACCTCGCCGGCGACGAGCACCCACCGGTATGACCATACCTTCTCTTCTCGTCCTGCTGTACGAAACCGACCACCCAAACCCTAACCTGAGCTAATTGACTACGCCAGGTGCCGGGGACTTCGCCGGCGACGAGCACCCACAGGTATGACCATCCTTCTCTCCCTGCTGTGCGAAACGAACTCCCAAACCCTAACACGACCTGCTCGACTATTTGTTTTCGGATCTGATCTAAGTACATACATGCATACTAAGTTCAATTTTGTTCAAAAAATTATGGGGTGTACCTGTGTACACCCATATCCTTTACTTGGTCTTTCCTGAAGCGATCTAGCTGTTTATGCCACTAACTTTCGGGGTTTGTTCGCTAAAATTTCATGTGTTCTTGGCAAGAAAATACTATCTTAAAGTTGAAGTTGGGGTTGGTCCGTTAGAAATTGTTATACTGACAAGAAATTACCAGATTGTTGCTGTGTTGTGTTTTGTCCCACGTGATTCACCTTGTTATTGACGCTGGAGCTTAGGGTATTTGCTGCCTTCCTTTTGCAGAGTGTTTGGCTACTGATTCAGCTGCTATCTATTGTCTATCTAGTACTTGGCACTACAAGTTGGCCTAGATTTCCCATTGCTTATATGCAGTTCCTGATTTTCTTTGATCTCTCAAAGCAAAGTTACTTATAGACCTCTGCCTAATATGTCTAGAGTTGTATGACTTCACGTGCATTTTAATAAGTTATTTAGTATACTAACCGAACCATTTTGCAGTTGCCACCCTTATACCTGGTAAAAGAGGGCAGTTTTTGTGTGTGCAACAGAACACTTGCAGAAAGATGTGATTCAAGTGTAGAAACTGTGTGAGAAGGCTAACTTTTTTTTTTCAAAGGCAACGTCTTTTCGGGTAGGTTATAGTAAATTTGGTGTTTATATTCCTTCGCTTCATGAGTCTGGCCCTGATTACACTTGCACTGACATTATTGGGCAAGTTTTAGGTAATTAAAGTGGTGAAGGTTTACGATTTGCAAATGTTAGATGGCTCATGGCTGCAATACTCGTAGTCCTGTTTGTGACACATGCATCATTGTGGTCACCTTGTTTGCATGATCTGTTGTATAACGAAGTACAAGTGTCATGGCACGTAGTTATTACAACTTAAAGTAGACAATTTGGCATAAGTGTATTTACTCAATCCTGACCTACTGACTTTCGCATACAGTATTGAGTTACGTACTGCAGAACGGCAAAACATGAGATACAAATTTATTTTCTCGAACACCCAGGCAAGCTATTTTTTTATAAATAAATAAATAGATACAAATTTGGATGACGAATCAGATGTCTATTGCTGCTTTATCTTGTGAGGTCCATTCACATGTTTTTAAATGTACATGATTGCTGTACCTGGCCTTTCTGATTTTCTGCGAAACTTAGTATGTTCTTTATGGAGATAGGAAGAAGACATAATGTGTATAGCTATAGGTGAAAATTGTTGGATGTTATCATGTATTTGCTATGATGTTGTTCTCTTGTGGTTGATGTGCTGGATCTTTATGTCCTGTTACTAATTAAAAGGTTCTTTTTTTAACTTTCTAGTGGATCTGTAGAGGACTCAATTCTCTGAAGGAGTGCACTGGTCAAGATGCCTGCACTGAGAATGAAGAGGATGTTTGATGTTGATGATTTTGCTAATGAGTTCAACACCAGGAACGTGAAATCCGTTAAAGTTTCACACTTTTATGTCAGTGGATTGGAGCAGTCAGCTGTGTTGAATTCGTCAGATAATCCTCATGATGGTAAGTAATCTCATGGGATTTTTTTTTTCTCTATGACAAGTTAGATGGCTGGATGTTCATAGACTTGTCCATATTTGTTGGAGTGTGATCGATTGATATTTTATTTTCCATGAAATTTGTTTTGCTTTTCTAGTTTTCTTGCAAGGACACCTTTAGATTAACTCAATTGTTTGTTGGCTATCTTGATGCTTGATGCTGTGCCACTGGGACTGCATTTATCATTTATGATACATTTAGAAGCTCCACCGATGGTCACACAATGTATAGCTTGATAGTCTCATTAATAATTTTTCCTCAAAAAATATCTCATTAATATTTGACAGTTTTCTTCTGTTAAATTGGTACCATGTGAAATTCGCTAACTAATAACAATATATTTACATCATGCATTCTTAGCAACATCACAAGGCATGTGTTGATGTGTATATTTTATGGATTAACATCATCTCCTTGTTCTGCAGAGTCAGATCCAACCATTCAACTTGCTGACCAGGATATTAGGGCAACGGAACCTTCTGGCTTGCATGATCCGATCGGAGGACAATCCATGCTCAAGGTGCTTCAATGCCATCTAGTCTCATATTAAACACAGTGATAACTTACGGTGCACTTATACTTAATTTCTCTTGGACAATTTCCATTTTTATTATGGTATTTGCCTCCATTGTTTCCAGTCTTTAAGGATCAAACTACATTAGCACTTGTAGTATTGCCGCATTGATGTGTTTTGGTTGCAATCAGGTGCTTAGATGTTTCCATACACATCCATAGTATCATGCTTTTATTGTTGTCCAAATTGATGTCAACGATCACACTTCATTTTTATATTTCGAAATGAATGCATGAATACATTATCCATCCTAGTTCTCACCATTAAGTTCTCAACTTGATAAGCTCCCAGTCTTGATTTCCATGTTAAAAACCTGTGAAATAGGATGGGAATGATACATAATGTATGAAACAATTACAATTTACAACTGATCAAGATATAGCTATTGTAATTTCTGCCTTTTATAAAAAATGGCCTTTGGCTTCAACTTGTTGTAAATAGAAGATTATGCGGTAACATAGGGATTCCTTTTCTCATTGTTGTAATCTAAATTAATGTTGAATGCTGGGTACATTCTGTATTATATGTGTAGTTTCTGCTGCTTCATTTCCTTTTGGGGTGTGAAAACTTCATATCAGTGTCTCTTGTGATCTGAGATCATCCTTTTTGATTTTCAGGATTTAACATCCGATGAAGTGATAGATTCACCAAATTCAGAGGTTGATTCCTCTGCTAATTATGATGACAACAAATCTGTGTTATATGCAGTGAATTATGTTGGCAAAGGTAAGGAGCAGCCCTTCCCGGTACAATGATTATGTATGTTTGCATTAAATATCAAAGTGGGTCTGGGAACACAGTTCTATAAAGAGGAGTTTAGTAGGTATTAGTTCACTTCCATGAGTTCGATTATTTATGTTCAATCAATGAATGATACATGATATGGTGCTATAGATTCTGCCATTCTGGAGCTATCTGAAATTCAATGCTGCCAAGGTATCTAAAATTGGACAAGGAATCACGTTATGTAGGTTGCCCAACTTGCTTGGGAAATTCTTTGTTGTTGTAATGAATGGTGAATCATATTGTATACTCAATGGTTTGCTATTATGCCTTGGCTGCTTATCTTTATTTTTATTTTGTCACTGTTCCATTTATCTAGTTCTATGCATGAGGGCCATGAATCTATTAGTTTTTGTTCATGGTCAATTTCTTCACTTGGCATGTTGCACCAGTTGTGTGCAGCTCTGTCACCAGCATAAAGCATTTTTTTACTGCTCATATTATGCTGATTCATGCATCTGGAGAAAATACTTCTAGACTTCAAAATTCAGTAAGCACACCAAATATACCATGCCCATAGAAGCACATCAGCAGTTATCAATCAACCCAGGGATCTGGCCATGCACTCAAAGCGCAGAAGTCTGGTCCTTATAACCAAAAAACCAAGACCCTTCTAGATTATTTTTTAAAGAAAAATGGAGTTTGGGTCACCTAGCCCAGGGTACGGCCCATTTCCCCTGAATCACAAGCTACGTGATTACAAAAAGCACAAGTGACTTGCAGTTATATATTTCCTTGATTTATCCGCATGTGAATTCATTTATTTATTTTTCTGTTACAGAGTTTGCAGATGATGATGTAGATTCTTCAGCCCAGAATTTGTGTGTTGTTAGTGATCATGAGACAAGCTGGGGTTCGAATCAGTGTTGCAGACTGCTGGATATTTATAGTCCAGATGATGATTTCCCGTACTTGTTGGATAATCCACCTGATCTTCTGCCTAGTTATATTGGATTGTGTGATGAATTTGTATCAATTGATGCATTGATGAACATGAGTAGCAGATGTGGAGCATTCCCACTTATTGAGAGTGCCACGGAAGCCAGTGTTGATTATAAGCCATGTTCATCTGAGGTGGATTTGTGCTTTAATTCTGAGGTATTAGAGTGGCTCAACCCTCATCTGTTGGAGGAGGATTTACCAGATCTTGTTGATTTTGCTGAGTTAAATTCAAATGCTGCTCCTGCAAAAAAAGAGCAATGGACCAGGAAGGTCACTCTTGTGCTTGATTTGGATGGTATGCAGCTAAGCATGATAGAAGTTAGTATCTTTGATAACTTCATTGCATGCCCCTAAGGCTAATGTATTGTCTTTTCCTTTATTGCAGAAACCCTTGTTCATTCAACTATGGAGCATTGTGATGACGCTGATTTCACATTTCCTGTGTTCTATGATATGAAAGAGCATGTGGTATATGTGAAAAAGAGGCCACATGTCCACATGTTCCTCCAAAGGATGGTTGAAATGTTTGAGGTAGTGATATTTACAGCCAGTCAAAGTGTTTACGCAGACCAGTTGCTTGACATGCTGGATCCAGAGAAAAAACTTTTCTCCAAGCGTTTCTTCCGGGAATCATGTTTGTTCACAGACAATGGCTACACAAAAGATCTGACTGTTGTTGGAGTCGACCTTGCCAAGGTTGTCATAATTGACAACACTCCACAGGTAAAATTAACGTAATTTTTTTTCATTTTGTGTTCGTGATTGAGTTGAAATTGTTTATGGTCTTGAAGTGTCATGAACTTACATGCTTGATTTACTGGTTTCTTGGCATTTTTAAGCTGATAAGCATCTAAATTATTCTGTGTTTATCAGGTTTTCCAGCTGCAAGTGAACAATGGTATACCAATAGAGAGTTGGTATAGTAACCCCTTGGACGAGGCTTTACCTCAATTGATCCCATTCTTAGAGACCCTTGCTGTAGCTGATGATGTCCGGCCTATCATTGCCAAGAAGTTTGGCAACATAATAGATAGTTGCTAAGGTTTTTGAATAAGTTATAGGGTTAGTCTTGTTTGCTCACATAGTGAACCTAGATGACATGTTAACTGGTCGAGGTCGTACATTTTTCTCTTTAAAAGCAGGTTGGCTCATAGGATTAAGAGTTTTGGTGCTTGGGCTATTCCTTAGAACTGTACATATCCCCAATTTTGTTTTGCGACTTTGTACATAGAATGCTGTCGAAATTGAAAGACTGAGAGAAACATGTATGCAAAGTTTCTTTGCATTTTGCTCCATGTGGTTTGATGTTCGCAACAGTATGATGTTTGTAACCGTTTGGCTCCTTGATTGTTTGGATGTGCTGTATTGTTGCATCATGCGATGATGCGAACAAGATTCAGATAAACAAAGTTGAGGTAACCGATTTTATGAAATTGCTCATCAATTCTACCGGGGACGCACTGAACGTGTCTGTGCAGGTTTTTTTAGGTGTTTTAATGGTAGTCTTAGGGTTCTATAATGCTATAATGCACTGAGCGAGAGCGTGCTAACCACCTTTACCTGCAAGAGATTCTGATTCTCTCATAACTCCGTATCCAGAACATCTCCGAACTTCACAATTCCTGGTGGTATTTAAAAGACCAAATCGAGTCTAAGTTGAATTGTAGTGAAAATAAATTGGATCACATGTCGCTGAGGAAGTATTATCACTAATCTATACTATAAAGGAGCATCCCGTTGCTTCTAAAACTTCCCATTACTGGCAAAGTTGGCAAAGCGTTTTGAGGTCGTCACCTAGAGATGGTAATGACTAATGAGGACCGACGGGCAAATGTATTAGTACCATGAAGCTGAAATTAGGGAGAAGAGCTCCCAGGATAGAGTTTAGGGCCACTCGCAGAGGGCATTCAATTTCAGGATGATGGCTTGTACTGGGATGAGGTCATCTTCACAGGGAATGAAAAGTGAAAAAAGAAAACTTTCCCTATCGGGTTGCACTGCCCACGAAGCTATTTCTTATAGCAATTTTGCACTAATCTATTAACCATACCAATCTATCCTTTTTATATAGATAGTGTACTAGACATATGAAGGTCTATTGATAATTTGATAATTTTTAGTGATATAAGTTGATCAATTTTCTAAGGCGTTTGTTGTTGATCAATTATCAATTTTGTGAGAATTGATAAACTTAAGCGCGGTGATGGAGAATCCCCATGGCAATTAATTCCTAAACGGGGCGGGCTTGTTCATTTGGCTGAAAACCCATGGAAAGTACTGTTCGCTGATTTATTATGAGAGAAAAACAATGCTGAATGATTGGTAAATTCGACAGATAGTGTCAAGCGAACAGTGATTGTACATTGGCATGTACGAAGACGGAGAAACTTCTTCCCCCGTGAAGATGGATATGAGAATCTAATCCCTGATGATGAATTTTGTTGACATTCGCCTTGTTTAGTTCCCAGAAAATTTTGCAAAATTTTTCACATTCTCCGTCACATCGAATCTTTAGACGTATGCATGGAGTATTAAATATAGACAAAAATAAAAACTAATTGCACAGTTTGGTCGGAATTGACGAGACGAATATTTTGAGCCTAGTTAGTCCATAATTAGACAATATTTATCAAATACAAACGAAAGTGCTACGGTATAGATTTCTTAAATTTTTTCGGAACTAAACAAGGCCTTAGGCCAAGCTGGTTTTAGAATCTAGTCCATGCTAATTTTGATCCAATCCAAGAAAAACTCTATGAAACAACATAAAAATAGTACCACATTGATTTTGTAAATGGATAAAACTACTCCTACTCTATATAAAATATGAGGTACATAGTTGATTGAGGTATCCAACTGCAAAATCGATCAAAATCAATTTACCTTTACTTCTTAGCTTCTACCTCTATCTCTTCCAACCCCTCTGCTGTCCTACATGTACCTCGATGAGATTTATGGGTGTTGGCTTAACATTTCTACCGTGTGTCTCCCAGACGGGTCTTTCCAGAAGATATTTGTGGGTTTATTGTACGAACGGGCATCTAATCTGCCTCGCTGACCCGCTGGTCGGCCTCGCCACTGGGACCGCTGCGTGCTAGGCAGTGTGCCGCCTCTGGGTGATCTTCCCCTACCGGTGTCTGAAATCGAATCAGCGTCAACAAATTCCCTGCTGACATCTCAAGTCTCACTCTCATCCAGACACCGACCACCCCGTGCGACAGCCGCCTCGCCGCCATGCCTTCCCTAGATGGCTAGGTCCCTTTCTAAACCGGGAGAACACCGCTGGTGCTGGCGGTGTTGAGTTTACATTTTTCTTTAGGCGCCTGTAGTTCGCCTGGAGTGCAGAAATATTTACTCACATGTATTGTTGACGGTCAATGTAGTCTTGAGACAACATCAGAAGAGGAAACGATTGAACTGGATAAAGGGAAAGGGAGGATGACGGCTTAATGTCCAAGCTAAATTTCATTTTCTAATGTAAAAGTAATACGGACAAAGAGGTAAAGAGGGCAAAATAAACCAACGGCTGAATCAATCTGAACTGCCTATGGTATTACAGAGCTAAACATAGGCCAAAATTCTACAGCTTTGAATTAAAGAAGCGGGTTTCACCAGCCGTAATAATACATATAAAATCAAGTGACTTTATATACAGAGCTAAACGTAGGCTCACTATTTTTATTCCCACATGTTTCCTTTCTTGCAAAGTACATAATTTTCCATGTAAAAATCGTCTCTGCCCCCTTTGCTTCTTATAAGCAGCAATCAACTGACGGCACTGCCCTTTTTCTCCTTTTATTTTACCGTTTCCGCGGGGTGAAGGCATTGCTTTCCGAAAAGCTAGATCCAATGGACAGAACCATGACTGTTGCCCAATAGCGTTTTCAATCTGATGTCACACGTCGTCCTTGATCCGAGATCATACTCCAGCTTTGTATCTTTGGCTCAGAGCCAATATGGCAGCTCTTTGGTACCTAAATCTTTCCACCCTTCGCCATGTTATTACTTCAACTCAACTGAGGATTTTGGAGATGGCCAATGCAACTAGAACTAGTACATCCTAGAAACTCCATATTGAACTGCATTGACCTTGTTGTAGCCACCTCCACCTCCTACAGCAGCAATGCCACTAAAAGGGGCGATTCCATGAATCATGCTAGAATGCAAAGCAGCTCTATCTGCGCCATCAGCTTTCGGGACACCTTTTGGTATATAGTAGGAAGACCTCAAGTCAGGGGACATCTGTGATACTACCTTGGCATCCATGAACCGCTGTGCTGGCTGGTACTGCATACGGTCCTTTTCCAGCTCCTGTTGGAGCTCTCTGTTTGAGTTGTCTGACTTCCGGTGATAGGCGTATGCTGACAGGTTTGTGGTGGTTGGAGGAAGTACTGGATTCCTCGCCACCCTACGTTGGCTGTATGGATCAACAGCAGTTGCATTCTCAAATGGTATTACTGGACCAACCACTCTTCCTGGTCTAGCTGGATTTTTTACAGAAAATAACATTATATTAGATTGGTGGTGTCTGCAGAACATAATATTCATTAGGAGGAATTACCACCTGTGGGAATCTTTTGAGGAACTTGGGAGATTCCATTTGGAGGGATTGGATTAGAATGAACTGTGGTTGTCCTGCAAATAGAAGGGAGTAAAGGTCAGAAGCCAATTTCGATGGGGAATTCTAATTAGTAGTATAAGCTAATAATAATCCAAGAAGTTTCAAAAAAAAAAAAAAAACCAACAAGCAACTAAGTTGCTAGCCTCTGATTTCACAGTATCACAAGGTCATCAAACATCAGTTCTTTTGAACAAGCAAATGTAAGCTAATTCATTTTACTCCCCCCCAAAACTAGGAAGCTGTGGAACCGAATTTAATTTATTCAGGCAAAAAAAGGATTTTACAGGAGCCTAAATCATAGAAAGAGAACTCAGAAAAAATCTGTCACCTTGGGAGCGAAACATGCTTCCTGTCTGATGAAGCCGTGTGTGCCCCACTCTTTCCTCCATTTTCCTCCAAGTTAGCAAATTGCCTTCGGAAATTGTCAACAGCACTGCACAAGAAGAATTAGAAAAATTTAACACCTTGGCATGTAGCATGTGGCAATACACATAAATAAATTAAAGATTCAGACTTCATTTTTGCTCCTTGCAAATAAATACCTAGGGTATAGAAAGTTTGTTTTCTCAGTTCCATTCATGTAATCCTTGAGAAGTTGAGGATGATACTCCAATATCTCCCTGAATATAAGTTCCTTGACATCCTCTTTGGTCACCTTTCTTCGCTCAAACTCAAACTCCATTTTTGTTATTGGCTGGCATGATGGTTCTCTCTCTACTTTTGCGAGGCCTTTAAAATATGGATCAGCCAATGCCTGGTTGTACATCAATGACAAAAGAAACATCACTTGAGTGACTTTTAAGATATAAGGCTGGGGCACTAAGCAAATACAAGTACAGAATGTGGAATTGGATTCTACAGTTCAAACGCTTACCTCTTCAGCAGTTGGCCTATCCTTGGGATCAAATGCCAAAAGCCTCTGCAAAAGTTTGAGTGCAGCAGGATCTGCTTTAGGGAACCTTTCAGAAAATGGTACTGGATGTTTTTTCCTCATGCTACTCAAATACCTCCTTGCCTTCTCATTCCGAATCTACAGTAGCGAAAGGATCAATGCTTGTCTTTGTGAACAGTTTAGTTTGGAACATTAGGCATGAATGAGAAGACATACTCTGGAAACTGTATCAAGTGATGGAGTACCCAAGAGATCGGTCATCAAATCCAACTGGTGGACCACATTTTTTCCAGGAAACAAAGGCTTCCCAGTTAAGATCTCCGCAAAAATGCAACCGATACTCCATATGTCAATAGCTGGTGAATACTGCATAGAACAATGAAATGAGATCCTGAATTCAACAGCACAAAAAGAAAGAAAAGGACAGGATAAAGCTGAAAATAACATTTAGTCCCTAAGGAGAACTGTAGGGTACTGTAAATGCTAATTCCCACACCGAACCAAACACTGCTACAGTTAATCTGTGATTTTCTCTGAAGGCAATGCCTACTAAAAGGTAGAAATCCCATCTAGAAATATTAAGTTCTGAAGAAAAATGCAGCTTCTGAACAAACAATTTGGAAGGAATAATCCTTTAGTGTGCGGCCTGGTAATTAGCAAAATGGGAATCAGATGAGGTGAAACACAAAAATAACAGTCAGCTATGGAACACTGGGTGTTAAAGGCATGAAGCACGGAACAGCACAATATGAAACAGAGTACATCTTGCTCAATGCTGCCATAATGCATGCTCTGAAAGAAGTAGAACTGCTAAGTGACCCTATACTGGAATGTGAGGAATGTTTACCTTAGAAAAGAAAGATCCACACAGTTCAGGGGCCCTATACCATCTTGTAGCAACATAATCCTGAAAATTTTGCAAAACAGATTATTATAATTAAGTGGTGAAATAGAGTATGAATATATCCTGTTAAATAAATTGTAGCGTCAAATCTGTGAGGCAGTGTCTTACATACCGTCCAGAATACTGTTGTAGGAGTGTCATTGAACGCCACTCTTGCCAATCCAAAATCACATATTTTAAGTTTACAGTTAGCATTGGCCAATATGTTCTTTGGCTTCAAATCACGATGATAAACATTAGCTGCAATCACATAAAACGCATGTATCAGTTCTGTTTTTTTCTGGAAGATATAGCTAATGAGCATGCAGATAGAAACCAATGTAGTTGATATGGCTCAACCACTAAAAATGGATGGCACCTAGTAATTACAATAGCTTTGAAAGTATAGTGAGTGGATACAAGTAGTCTATGTATCAGATGAGTGTCCAAATATATTTATAATAAAAATCAAAATAGAAGAACAGAAACAATCAACAACAACAGTTTTATAGTTAATAGATTAATGCTAAAGTGATATTAATGTGTGAACACGCTACTCTGATCCTCCATGCAAATAGTACTTGTCCCCACTATTATTCAAGAGAAATGATTCCAAGACAGGTAAATTGTAGTATGAGGTATGACAATCATAAAGATAAAAAAACTGTACTCTAACTAAGACATCAATTTGCGAAAGAAAAAAAAGCATACCAGTATGAATGTATTTCAGTGCACGGAGCATCTGATAGAGAAAGAACTGATGATGCTCTCTGGTTAAATCATCATTTGCCTTGATGACTTGGTGGAGGTCTGTATCCATCAGCTCAAATACAACATAGATATCTTTGAAGTCCCTCCTTGATGGAGGCAGCATTATATGCTTGATCTCAACTATATCAGGATGGCGTAATAGCCGAAGTAGTTTGATCTCACGAAGGATCCGGGCAGCATCAGATAAGTGCTCGAAGATATTGTGTATTTTCTTGATTGCCACCTTGTCACCGGTATGTTGGTCAATAGCTGAGCAAACAACGCCATAACTTCCTTTGCCAATGACCTCTTGGATTTTGTATCTGTTAGCATCACCGTATTCACTGAAGAAGTCCATCTCTGACGAACCCTGAGCAAAGTTTAACATACTGAGTCAACTCTGTTCAGCAAAGCACTACTAATAAACAAAAACATATAGACTTATAGTGATTAAATTAGAAGGACCAAATCAACTGAGTAGAAATGTGGAATCTGCTCGAAGAACTAAACCCAATGTCAGATCCCAAGATTTCGATAGTGTGGACAGAAGGAATAGCATTAGAGAAAATTTGGATTGTTTATTGGATGATCCTAGGGTAGATAATACATGCTGTCCTTAGTAATTGCAAGAAACAACTTTCATGAGAATACCAGATTTCAAAAGTATAAATAGAATACTCAAGATAAAAGTGAACGAGAAAACCAGATTATGTGAAGCTTGGTACCCTTCCTAATTCCTACCCAAATGACCACTGAAACATATCTGTGTTCAACTAACTCAGGAAGACATTACCAGGAACTGGGCACTGATAGTTCTTGTTACACTACACCTACCCTCCAGCGCAAACCTTCCTTTGCCTCCAGCAATGAGCAGAGCAGGGCTGATCAAGTGTGAGAGACAAAAATAAGACTGGCAGAAGTCGAAGAATGACTCTTTAAGGGAGAGTTCCTGGGCATACAACCATCTCAATCGACATGCCTCCGGAGTGGGTATAGAATATATTGATAAGCTAATCCACTAGAACAAATTAAGTTATTTTCTTTCTTCAAAGGAAAAGAAAGTCGACAGAGGCCACAGAATGGATTAGGATAAACACAAACTACTCAGCGAATCTAATTCCTCATTTGCGATACTCTCCTCTATGACCCAACTGAATCAGCTTTTTCTGGCGTGCCATCACGGATTAACTGGGTGGGGGACAAGGCCTAACCAGTCCTTTAAGGAGCAATTTGTATTCGACCCAGTTGGAAAAGTCGCGAAGGATGCCACTTCCTTTGGAGGGTAGAAAAGAGGACGTCGCCCAACACCGGAAGAGAGTTCAGATAAAAGGGTTCAGATATTATCAAGAAAAAGCGTCCACGGGCAAATCCAACAGAGAACCTCCCTCTTGGGAAATTCAGAAAACTCCCGATCCAGGAAAACGACGAGACTCAAAAATTCTCTTTGGCAAACGCAAACGCACGAACCTGGACTGTGTGTGTGTGTGTGTGGCGACTCCACAACTGAAATCGAAGTTGAGCTCTAGGCGATCGTCTTTCCGCAACGAAGACGAGGAACAATTGCGGAGAAGGCAAAAACGGCACGAGTAATAATAATAAATAAATCCTTATGGTTCCGTGCACATCCATAGGACCAGGAGATTTTCAGGCAAAGAAGGCACCTTTTTTATTTCACATCATCGTCAACATAGGTGACGATTTCAGAGCTGCCGTCGTGTTGCAAGGTGCAACCCCGGCAGCGGCAGGCCAACGCCAACCGATCTGAAACGCCAACAACCCAACCCAGACGACCGCGCGTCCACCCGTACCCCAACCACCCCCCGCCCGCACGAGAAAGAAACCAAACTCCCACCGACGGCGAGACGAGAGCGGCTGCCCCCCTCACCTTCCTCCGCTGCTGGTGCTGGTGCTGGTGCTGCTGGTCCGGCGCCTGCATCGCTCCCCGGCCGGTCCCGCCGCGTCAGCGCTCCTCCGCCCGCGAGGCTACCCGCATTTGCCCCGGCGCGCCGCCGCATGCGACGCCCGCGCTCCCGCACGGACGCTAGAGTGGAGATCCCTGGCCCTCCCTCCCTCCCTCCCCTGGAACCTGGATCGAGCCCCCGCGACGCTGCCCAGCCGGGACGCTCGCCTCGCCCCGCGCTGTGGCCCCCGCCTCGCTCGCTACGACTGAGCAACTCGCGGCGAGGGTGGGGGTGGGAGAGTTGTGGTGGTGTGGCCCCTGTGTGGCGTCCGATTCCTGATGGTGTGGTGAATGGTGATGCTGCTGCCGCACCGTAGCGGTGGGGGTTGGGGTTGGGGTTGCGTCGCAAGCCAAGCGAGGTGGCGTTAAAACGGACGAGACGAGACGAGACCCAGGAGGCCCGAGACCCGAGGCCCGCTCCGCCTCCGCGCTCTCTCTCTCTCTCTCTCTATCGACCGACCTCGTGCCGTGCGAGCGATGCGATGCATGCGAGCGACCTGGCCCTGGCCTGGGGGCAGAGGAAGGAAGGAAGGAAGGACAGGGACGCAGGCTCTGGTCGGGTTCGTCTCGCCTCGCCGGGGGATTCCGTGATTCCGCCCGTGACTGCGGCTCTACACCGTTCCGTTTTTTTTGATTGATGGCAGCGGGGCTGTGGGGCTACGTTCCGTGGCCCGCCATGTGGGGACGGATGTCCCCACCTGTCTGTCTGGCTCTGGCCACCCGATTCTGCCGAGCCAGGACGAGCAGGCTGTGGCGTGAGTAAATGTTGAATAACAAGCAAGCTCGTGAGTTAGGGCCTTGTTTAGTTCATCCTCAAAACAAAAAAGTTTTCAATATTCTCGTCACATCGAATTTTGTGGCACATGCATTAAACGTTAAATATAGACGAAAACAAAAACTAATTACACAGTTTAGCTGTAAATCACAAGACGATTTTTTTATCCTAGTTAGTTCATGATTAGATAATATTTGTCACAAACAAACAAAAGTGCTACAGTACCGAAAACTTTTCACTTTTCGGAACTAAACAAGGCCTTAGGCCCTTAGTTATGTTATCTCGTTATAGCTAACAAGTTAAAACCTTAGCTCAACTCAGTTTGTTACTATAATAATAAGATGAGCCGAGCTGAGTCGAGCTGGTCATAAGGCCTTGTTTAGTTCGCGAAAATTCTTAGATTTAATTATTATAATATTTTTATTTGTATTTAATATTTATTTTTAAATATAGACTAATTAAATTTAAAATATTCGTCTACTAAATTATAGTCATACTGTATAATTAATTATTTTTATTTATATTTAATGCTTTATGTAGATTTTGAAAATTTTTAAAAACTAGACAAGGTCTAAATTAAGTGAGATAACGAGCTTTGAGTTTCCGTGCACCTTGTGCGCGTGAGGTACGGTACGTGCTGCGGTGCGCCGACGTGCTGATTCCTACCGCCTGGATGGGCAGCTTGCGCGAGTTTTCTTGGGTTTTCGTGTGGATTTTGCTGGTTTCCTTGGGTTTCCCCGTGGATTTTGCGTTCGAGTTTGACGTTTGTGGAGGTGCAGGACGGTTTGGTCGGTGCGGCGCGGCGGCGAGACCGGTAGCCCGGCACCGGCAGCCAGAGCAGATCAGACGCGCTTTTTTCCAGAGGCTGCCTCGTCTAGTCGCCTCGTCACTCCACCTTTTCCTGTGTCTGTTGTGCACATGGGGATGAGCCGTGAGCGAGTGTGCGTGGAGCGCAAGTTTTTTTTATTCCCCGATTAGAGATCTGGGCCTTGTTTAGTTCGGAGAAGTGAAAAGTTTTCGGTACTTTTTGTTTATTTGTGACAAATATTATCTAATCATCAACTAACTAGGATCAAAAGATTTGTCTCGTGATTTACAGTTAAACTGTGTAATTAGTTTTTGTTTTCGTCTATATTTAATGTTTCATGCATGTGCCACAAGATTCGATGTGACGAGGAATCTTGAAAACTTTTTGGTTTTCAGGGTGAACTAAACAAGCCCTGGATAATGGATATATATAGGCCTTGTTTACGTGCACCTAAAAACCCAAAACTTTTATAAAATTCTTCATCACATCGAATCTTGCGACACTTGCATGGAACATTAAATATAGGTAAAAAAAACTAACTAACTACACATTTACATGTAAATCACGATACGAATCTTTTAAGATTAGTTACTTCATGATTAGATAATGTTTGTTAAATAAAAACGAAAATGCTACGGTGTCAAAATTCAAAAAGTTTTTAGATCTAAACAAGTCCATACTACTCCTATTTTCTTCCACCTAGAAAATCGTTTTCTATATTGTCATCAGCTAGTAGGTTACACGGGGTACGTTACTAGGGTGAAACGACGACATGCAACCAAATTGTTCATCTGTAGGATAGGAAAGCTTCGGGTGCTTTGGGACTTGCTTGGGTGTACGTGGACGTGTCTGCCATGATAAGGTCACGCAATTATCGGTTGGTAGATCTGGATTGCAAGCTAGTACCTTTTCCACAGAATAATACGCTACTGTGGATCGGTAGGGTTCCGTGGGGAGCCCTTGCGTGCATGGCATGTGCGGCTCATCATACACGCATACTACTGTTTGAGTGAAAGACGAACGCGTATCATTGCATCGGTTCGCTTTGCTAAAATTTAGCTGATGCTGTTGTTTTATGCTATTTGTTCTCAAATGAAAAAAAAATTACGCTATATATCGTTTTGCTTTGGTTCTCTCTGCTTACACCTAGTTAATTCTTACCAAAAATACTACTGAAGTAGTACTGAAGACATAAGAGTTTGCGTAAACGAAAGGTGAGGCTGTTGATCCCACGCTGCAGACAAAATTTTTCGGTCTCACCATTGTCCTTCTCATCTGAATGTTATAATCATCCAACTTCAACTTGTGTCTGATAAAACTATAAATGCATTTTGTTCCCTCAGCCGCAATGCATGTTGGCATGGTTAGCTTGACCTTTTGTACTATTAAATGAGGCGCTGGTAACTCTACAGGACACAATGCTCTTTCGTGAAACTACGACCAACATGCTGATTTGAATGCTTGCTAACGTCGTTTGCCGCATTAGGTTGCGAGTGTGACCATCCTAATCCTAGCCATTTACCTTCCTTTTGCCACATGATTCTCGATGCTTGGTTCATGATTATTTCAGTCCATCCCTATCAACACGAATCTCAATGCAAAGTGAACCGCACGCCTAAGTCGCCCTTGAGATAACATATAGCATATATAGTTGTCGCATTCTTCGTTCTCTGTTTTCCCCTTCTTAATTAATTTTACATATAATATATATATATATATATATATATATATATATATATATATATATATATATACATAGATTATCTCCGACTATTAGTACTGTTTTGTAGATTGTACTATTTCTCTATTTAAATTAATACAGAATGACGATATCAGGTCGCAAATATGTGGCGATCTGATCCTTTTTCTTCTCAATGACGACTACTGTATTAATGAGAACTCAATAATGTTATACCCGGTCTTTTTCTCTTCTGGAAAGCTAGTTGTAAATGAGATCTCCTCCCAATAATGTCGCTGTACACTGTGAAAAAGCCAATAATTTAAACAATTATTGCACTTGCTTGATTGCTGAACTATTATTCCCACGATTGTTTTCATGACCTGTTCTTGTGGTTTGTCGTGGATCATATCCCCAAAATAATATGCTTACGCAAGAGTTCATTCTTCATGCAACAAATACCATAAATAGGAGCATCAAATGACCATCCAGTGACGTGGCTCGTCACCAGCCATTAGATCAGTACCGGAGGACTGAGCCACGTCGGATGTGCCCTATATGATCCACGTTCTCAAGTTTCTCCGTTTTCCATCCTGTCGGTCAGTCGGTCGGTGTCATCTGAGTCGATCGTGTTCATTTTGTTTAAGCACGCAACATATATATGTAACACGCCAACACGGTGTAGTCGTGTAGATGACAGCTAAAAGTATTAGGCCTCGTTTAGTTGATGAATTTTTTTGCAAAATGCGACTGTAACATTTTCGTTTGTATTTGATAATTGTCGTTCAATCATAGACTAAGGCCTTGTTTAGTTCCAAAAAATTTTGGGAAATCGACACTGTAGCATTTTTGTTTGTATTTGACAAATATTGTCTAATCATGGACTAACTAGGCTTAAAAGATTCGTCTCGTCAATTCCGACCAAACTGTGCAATTAGTTTTTATTTTTATCTATATTTAATACTTCATGCATACGTCTAAAGATTCGATGTGACGGGGAATATGAAAAATTTTGCAAAATTTTTTAGAAACTAAACAAGGCCTAACTAGGCTTAAAAGATTCGTCTCGTAAATTACAGACGAGTGTAATTAGTTATTTTTTATCTATATTTAATGCTTCATCCATGTGTCGTAAAATTTGATATGATGAGAAATGTTGGCTATTTTGCCAAATAGCTCAGGAAGTAAACACGGCCTTAGTTGTAACACGGCTTCGCACCTGACATTTGCACACAATTTGCACGGCGCAGTCTACCGTCAACTTATTATTACTAGACCTTGTTTAGTTCGTAAAGAAAAAATTTCACGACACTATAGCACTTTCGTTTGTTTATGATAATTATTGTCTAACCATGGACTATCTAGACTCAAAAGATTTGTCTCGTAAATTTCGACCAAACTGTGTAATTAGTTTTTATTTTCGTTTATATTTAATATTCCATGCATGTGTCTAAAAATTCGATATAACGGAGAATCTTAAAAAAATTTAGGTTTTTGAGTGGAAGTACGTAATATAGGTTTTGCGTGTGCTTCTCAGGAACGAAAAATGCACAGTAGCGGCCAATAGCGTCTGCTTGCTTTCCCTAAAAAAAAATAGCGTCTGCTTGCATGCCGTGGTTTCCATGGCACCGGCGAAAATGCAACAACTGTAGGTAGTTGAAGTGGAACCACTCGGAACGCCCCGCTCAGCACTTTAGCAGTAGAACAAAGCGTACGCTTTGGCTCTACCCGTCTACCGTGTGTGCATCTCCCGTTAGAGGATATCATCACACACATTGTTGCACCTATTTCGTATATATTTTTCATTTCGGTAAAACTTGGCACGTGATGGCCGGCTGGTCGGCTATCATGATTCACGAACAGTTTTTTTTTTTTATCCCTATTCCAGCTCCACTTCATCAGTGTCACATGCTGCAGCTAAGCGCCGGCCGGCCGGTAGCTGCGAAGCGGACAAACCTGTGCAGCTGTCGCTGTAATCGAAAAGTGGCGTCCCCAATCCCCATCTCGGCTTCTCAAACCCATCCGGACCGGCCGGGCGGGCGGGCGGCTCTCACAGTCCGGCCGTTGGTTTGCATTGCATTATGGGTTCATAGCAACAAGTCGGCCTTGTCCTCTCGTGCATTTGCAATCTTGTTTGTTTAATTAACGTTATAAGTACGCTGCATTCGCCGTTGATCCGAAGGCGATGTGACGCGATACGATGTGATCGAGTAGTAGTAGTAGTAGTACAGGCTTGAGCTCGCGTGCTGCCAGGCCCTGAAGAGGAAGCCGTACGTGAGGGCGCCGTTTTCCAGGTTGTTGCTTTCTAACCAGATACTGTACACATACTCTATACTACAACTGTACTACAGCAAGCAAGAAGACGCGGAATACTACCGTACGTCTTGCTGAAGTGGACAGGGCGCCGCCCGGCGGCAGAAGGGATACGGCAGCTTTGCTAGGCAAATTGCCGCAACCGGACGGCGGAAATCGAGCAAAACAATGAACCGCCCGCCTCCCGCCTCCATGGCTCCATGAGTCGATGTTTTTTTTTTTTCACGTTTTTCTTCCTGTCGAGCAGGGCTGCCCCAGGAGCGGCCAACTTGTCACCGTGCCGTGGCTACCGTGAAACGGGATAGGAAAGTGGTGACTTGTTGATATTCTTCCCCTGTCGATCGCTCGAGCTGCTTGCTGGTTACGGCTTGGACGTCGCTGAAATGATGATTAATTGCAACATCTGCAATGGTAGCGAACCCCGTCTCTCAGTGCCGTTGGCACCATTAAATATATTTTTGATTGTGCATTTGTTTGATAATTACAAGCAAACTCTGCTAAAATTAGATGAGTTTGACTTAAAGCAAAATTAAAACAATTTACTTCTTAATGATGCATTCAAAATTGGGCAGCACCCCTAGGTACAAGTAAAATATGACACGCCTTGACGGGTGTACTGCAAGCACCACCGTTGTAACTACACAATGCATAGGCAAATAAAGCCGAGGGAAGCAGTTCTTCTCGAGGAATGATAACTACACAATGCATAGCCAAATAGCACCCCTTGGATATGATCAGCCCACTCGCTGTGGCTTTTCTGGCTGCAGCTAGCTGCGACTTTTTTTTTTCTTTCAAAGTTATAGATATAGTAGATAGTAGTTGCATTGATTTTTTATAGTCATAACTGCATCTCCAGCGAGCAGAGTAACTTTGTTAAGACCTAGCTGGTGGCTCTAGGTAGATGGTTCATTTGGAATCTTGTGAAAATATGACTTTATTTAGATCCATTTTTTTTTTGAATTTTCACACTGTAGCACTTTCGTTTTTATTTGACAGATATTGTCCAATCATGGAGTAACTAGGCTTAAAAGATTCGTCTTGTAATTTATAGGCAAACTGTGTAATTAGTTTTTGTTTTCATCTATATTTAATGCTACATGCATATACCGTAAGATTTGATGTGACGAGAAATCTTGAAAAGTTTTTGATTTTTGGGTGAACTAAACAAGGCGTATGTATGATTCCACAACAAATATATAATGAAAGCAACAGGGGGGCAGGCACCAGGCTATGAGGTAATGACTTGAGCAAGCAATTGAGCATTACTACTCAGCAAGCAAGACGTGGACAGGCATAGCAACTCCACCCAAATAATTGAGAACGAAATTAATCTAAAGAGTTGCCCCACGCAAGCCTCTGTCGGTCAGTTTTTATGTATGATTGGCCGATATTTGCTGACATAAACGCAAGAGCTGCACCACTGAGCTACTGTGTGATCCAGAGTTCCTTTCATAGACACCATAATGCACGCCTTTTTCATTGCTCGTGCTGTGGACATGCGAGAAGAATAATGCTAGTAATTGACGAGATCGCAATTCCCTAATCACTAGAAGTCACATTGACTCTTTGAGAGCAACACTACAGAGTCCTGCATCGCTCTGGTATATGGTCCGCACGTACGCGGTACGCCCTTGGCAGCACGCTGGACTGGAATGGATGAGTGGCACGGTGGTGGCTCCCACTTGCCATGGCGGTGTTATCCACTTGACAGGCACGGGACAGGAATGAGGGCCGTGCTGTGCATGATTGGCTTCGGAAACCTCTCGCAGCGTGCATGCTCAGTGGAATTCCATGCTGTTTACCGTTGCAGGCCAACTTGTTAAGCTTAGGGGATGTTTAGTTGGGGCTGGTAAAGTTTAACAGATATTGTAGTATTTTTGTCTTATTTGAAAATTGTATTGTCTAATCATAGACTAATTAGGCTTAAAAGATTCGTCTTGCAAATTACTCTCTAGTTTTGTTTTTTTTGTTTCGTAAATAGTCTATATTTAGAATTTCATGCATGTGTCTAAACATTCGATGTGACGGACGGTAAAGTTTACCGGAAAAACCAAACACCCCCTTAAGCTAGAGCTAGGTCTTGTTTAGTTGCAAATTTTTTTGCAAAATAAACGCTGCATCACTTTCGTTTGTATTTGATAAATATTATCCACTTAGGATTAACTAGACTTAAAAGATTCGTCTGTAAATTATAGACAAACTATGTAATTAATTATTTTTAATCTATATTTAATACTTTATGTATGTATCGTAGGATTCGATGTGACTGAGGATCTAAATTTTTTTTGCAATATTTATTCATAAGAACAAAACAAAGGTAGCAGGCACCAGCATTTGGCAGACGAACTTTACTTCTACTTTATTGGTGCCCTGATTAGTTCCTCTCATAGTGGATTCAGAGGAGGGAAATTAAATAAAGCTTGGTACAGATTTGTAGCTAGTGCATGCAGCTGTAGCAGACGACGACGACGGGGCCGATCAAGTGGCCCGCCCATTCTTCCATGGACTCCATTTCTGGAAGCTCTAATCATCGCGCGCCGGGCGACTCAAGACAAGGTCACTGTCGTCCCTTTAAACTCAATTGATTGAAATCCAATCCAATGAATGGATGCGTGGACTCACTCCTCAACAATTATGCTGATCCCCACCCGGCCCACCTTCATCAATCAAAGTTATTATTTACTAGTACGACACAAAGCAATGCAACAGACCGACAAGACAAAAAGCACAGACCGGCCTAATTGTATAGTTACAGGCCGGAGTACATTGTTTTAACCTCATCTCCTTTCTCAGCAAAAAGGGAAGGGAGAAAACCAACAGAAAAGGACCTTGTATATGCATGCTTTCGGTGATTCCATAAAGCTCATATATAAAAAGCAACAATCTTGTGCTAATAATAAGGGCTATGGATCGGACCGGCTGGGTGCACAACAGCATGGCAACTCGATCTATCTATCTATCCTTTCTTCTGGGCTAAGTAATACTCTACCTGTAAAGTGAAGTAACTAACCTCTGAGTCCACCTCCAGGCACATGGGCCTTGTTTAGTTCCAAAATTTTTTGCAAAATAGGTACTGTAGCACTTTCGTTTGTTTATGACAAATATTGTCCAATCATGGACTAACTAGGCTCAAAAGATTCATCTCATCAATTCCGACCAAACTATGCAATTAGTTTTTATTTTCGTTTATATTTAATACTCCATGCATGCGTCTAAAGATTCGATGTGACGGGGAATCTGAAAAATTTTGCAAAATTTTTTGGGAACTAAACAAGGCTACCACATACTAGCTATGGTTGCAGCTACGTGCCCTGGCGGCAAGTGCAAACGAGAACAGCTTCAGTGGATGGAGTACAGTTCAAAGCTATACAACAGTGACCGTCTGACCGATGGTGTTGCTCTACAGCACACACACACATGAGGCCAAACTGGCAGATCGACCTCAGAGAGCTACCGTTACTAGAGTATTATTACCAGGGTCTTGTTTAGTTTACGCCAAAAACCAAAAAAATTTCAAGATTCTATGTGACATCAAATTTTGGAGCACATGTATAAAACATTAGATATAGACGAAAATAAAAACTAATTGTACAGTTTGTCTGTAAATTATAAAAGAAATCTTTTAAGCCTAGTTAGTCCACGATTGGATAATATTTGTCAAATAAAAATAAAAATACTATAGTGCCAAAATTTAATTTTTTTTTAAAACTAAACAAGGCCCAGAGCTAAACACCCAAACAGCAGCAGCAGCGGCAGCAGCTGATTATTGTTACAGTTCCCCGCTGCGCGCGCGCACGGACATGCACGGCAGCCGCGACAGCGACGGGGTCCGTCCGGCGGCGGCAGCAGCATGCGATGCGATCCGATCCACATCTACGTCGGCCGGCAAGCCTACCCTATCCATAAGCGGACTGCCTGTATGGACAGCATGCACTTAGGCCTTGTTTAGTTCACCCCAAAAAGCAAAAAGTTTTCAAGATTTCCCGTCATATCGAATCTTACGGCACATGCATGAAGCAATAAATATAAACGAAAGCAAAAACTAATTACACAGTTTAGCTGAAAATCGCGAGACAAATCTTTTGATCCTAGTTAGTCTATAATTAGATAATATTTGTCACAAACAAACGAAAGTGCTACGGTATCGAAATCCGAAATCTTTTCGGAACTAAACAAGGCCTTGGCTTGCCCGCTTGGGCGCCTGTTGGGCTTGTACTGTATGCAATGCTCGGCCTGCTTGCCAATGCCCCCTCCTCGGTTTCTTTACAGCCGAATTTGACAACTATCCAGCAGTCAGATAACAATACTGTTTGTCATGGCTCGAGGCACTGTTTGCCTAGCTAGAGCTAGCAGATCTCGGTTCTCAACTAGTGGCACTTGCAGTTGTGCCACTTGCTGTTCCTGTGCCAGTACTGTTTCGCTCTCCTGCCTAGCCTATCCTAGCCAAGAGGAGCGCTTGTTCCTTTGTTGAATGGATCATCTCCTGGGCACGTACGGCGGCGGCTACACTTGCCTCGTTGCCTTGCCTGGACGTCGTGTCTTGTGTGATCTTATGCCGAGGAACGCTAGCAATCGTGACGCTCTTGTGCTGCCTATCCGTCTCTCTGTCCATCGTGTTCATCTCCACTGAACGCGGCGGCAGTCTATATTTGCTTTCGCGCACTTCTTTCTTGGGCCTTGTTTAGTTCCAAATTTTTTTGGAAAAGCGACACCGTAACTATTTCGTTTATATTTGATAAATATTGTCCAATCATGGACTAATTAGGCTCAAAAGATTCGTCTCGTCAATTTCGTCTAAACTGTGCAATTAATTTTATTTCGTCTATATTTAATAGACCATGCATACGTCTAAAGATTCGATGTGACGGAAAATTTGAAAAATTTTGTAAAATTTTTTGGAACCAAACAAGGCCTTGATTAGCCAGCGCGGCACAAATGTTTGGTGGAGCCGAAGACATGTGCTCACGTTGCCTTTCTCCCTTTGATGCCATGCATCATGATTATATTCATGCCTGCGTGGACCTGCACTGCTTCTGGCCTTCTGGGGCTACCGCCCTCCCTTTCCTTTTCCGTAGACCCGCTTATTTTGTCCTACCTGCAACCTGCAACTGCAAGTGAAGTGAGCAAGGTGTTTAGTTCCTAAAATATTTTACAAAATTTTTCATATTCTCCATTATATCAAATCTTACGGCATATACATGGAACACTAATATAGATAAAAAAATAACTAATTATACAGTTTACATATAATTTACGAGATAAATATTTTGAGCCTAGTTAGTCCATGATTGAACAATATTGTTAAATACCAACAAAAGTGCTACTATTTCTATTTTATAAAAATTTTTGGAAGTAAAGAAGACCCAAGTCTCCCCCGCCGGGAGAGAGATTCTAGTATATACTACCTCCATCCTATAAAAAAATATATAATTGTGAGATTCTTATGGAGTTAACATATCTAAGGTTTGATTAAATTTATAGTTAATATTTATGTCTCAAAGTTTAGAATATTGGTGTTTAAATTGTCTGCCATTCGTTTTGGGATGGAGGGAGAGGGAGTACCCGCTTGTTGTTGTTTAGCCTCTTTTCCCTCTATCGGTACAGAAAACTAACGTTTTTTTGAACAGGGAACAAAGTTGTATCCACTCTTCGCTGGTGTCATGGCATTTTCCCTTTCCTATAGCTAGGCTGTAGCTTGGGAACCTCCGCCCATTTCTTCGTTCACTATTCATGTAGTATATATCCATTCGATCCATCCATGATTTGCATGATTACTCGTCTATTCGCCGCACATGGTTCGTATGATGGTTACACACATACTACCCGGAACGAAGCAGCTAGAAATTAACACGAACGATGTGATTTGCATTGTGAGAAGGCAATGCGCTGTACTAGAGGCTACGGCTACCATTACCACACCTGTCGTCGTCACTGCAATCTAACTGACAGTAACCCGCTGGAAAACCAGCAGCTCGGCGCAGGCAAAGCCATGCTTCGTTCTGACCGATCACGCACGCCATCGATCGACGTGTGCTCAGCCCCTAACAAAACATGCGTCGTGGCGATCCAACCAGCCGTCTTCGGCTCTCTGCGCGTCGCCTCGATCGCTCAATGATCGACAACGGGCAATAATGCGTCGTCGCCCAAAAGAGAGCGGATTTGGATATGCACGCCACGCAGCCAAATGTACACACACGCAGCAGAGCGTGTAATCGGCTGATCGCCTAGTAATAATGGACTAAATGGAGCGGCGACGTGGAGCCTTTGTCTGCCAATCGAAAATGGAAAGAAGCCGGCGAAAACAGTTCCTTTGTCAACGAGACAAGACACAGGAGTGCTTGTGCGATTGGTTTCCTCTCGCGGGCTGCCTTCCAAAGGAGAAGAAGGGCTTGCATTTGAAGAGTCCAAAATGGTTTACTACTTCTTATTCTTATCACATACTCCCTCCATCTCAAATTATAAGTCATTTCAAGAATTTTTTGGAGAGTCAAAGCATATAAAGTTTGACCAAATTTATATAGTACAATAATAACATTTATGATATCAACTAAGTATCATTAGATTATTCATTAGTTATATTTTCATAGTATATCTATTTGATGTCATAAAATTTTGTAATTTTTCTATAATTTTGGTCAAACTTGAGATTCTTTAACTTTCCAATATTCTTGGAATGACTTACAATTTGGGATGGAGGGAGTAGCACCCTTTCAAATTGAGGCCTTGTTTAGTTCCCAAAATTTTTTAGGTTGGAGTATCATAACACTTTCGTTTTTATTTGGCACACATTGTTCAATCATAGAGTAACTAGGTTTAAAAGATTCATCTCGCGATTTACAGGTAAACTGTGCAATTAGTTTTTTGTTTTTATCTATATTTAATGCTCCATACATGTGCCGCAAGATTCGATGTGACGGGAAATCTTGAAAAGTTTTTGGTTTTTGGGTCAACTAAACAAGACCTGAGCACAAAACATACGGCACGATTGTATAGGCAGTTTTGCACTTGCTGCGAAAAGACTATTTAGGATTTTAGGATTAAGAAAAAGTCCACTTTAGGTCCCTCAACTTTCACGAAAGTCTATTTTTCATCCCTGAACTCTAAAATCGGGTAAAATGTATCCCTCAACTTCTAAAACAGTGCACATTACATCCCTAATCTGGTTTTGAAAGTGGTTTTGTCCTTTTCTTTTTATTTATTTTGGCTGAACTTTTTAAAAAATCATAGTAAATCACATAAAAATCATAGAAATAGAAAATTCAATTTTGTTGGACTTTAGATGAGTAGATCTATACATTGAATATATAATATGGAACGCTTTAGTACAAAGTTTTTGCTACAGCTTTAGATTCTATAATTAATTAGAATAATTATAGCTACAAATTCTATGGTCTAATTGTGATGAAAGTTGTAGTAAAAATTTCATACTCATTGAATCATGTATTACTTAGTTATAGATTTATTTTGGTTTATGCTTGTTAAATTTTAATAAATCTTAATAAATATATAATTAAGTTATACATAATTTAATGAATATGAAATTTTTACCACTGTTTAAACATACAATAATTAGCTCAACATAAAAAATTTACCATAATTGGACTATAGAAATTGTAACTGTAAATTATTCTAATTAATTAAGAAAAACATAGATCTAAAGCTACAACAAAAACTTTGTACTAGAGCATACTATATTATATGTTCACTATATAGATCTACTTATCTGGAGTCCAACAAAATTAGATTTACTATTTTATGAATTTTATGTGATTTACCATGATTTTACAAAGATTCAACCGAAATAAAGAAAAAAGAAAAAGACAAAACTGCCTTCAAAACCGCTCATAGCCATGTTAGGACGTAATATGCACGATTTTAAAAACGGAGGGATGTATTTTATCCAATTTTAAAGTTTAGAAGTGAAAAGTAGACTTTCGTGAAAGTTGAGGAACCTAAAACGGACTTCTTTCTTAGGATTAACACAAAGTGAAGGCCACTGGGCTTAGCTGTGAGCACAATCTTTGATTCCGGATGGGCCTCCGCTCTCGAGACATTTAGCGGCCCAAACCCATAATAACTAGCTCTATCACTTTTCTTGGCGGAGCTACAGCGTGGGCCACGGACCACCTTATAGATTTGGCACAAAGTGTAGTAACCCTCAGTATTTGGCTGTGGGCTATGCTGGGCTAGCCAAAGGCCGAAGTGCTTCTACTGCCGATCAAGCCACAAAATGAACTAAGGGAAGTTCAAGCAACATTTGCGCGACCTGGATCTTGGACTTCTGGTCTTCTAGGGATGAAAACGGATCGATACGGACGGATATCACTGATATCATATTTTTTTCATATTTTTGGTCGGATTCGGATTCGAATACGGATAATATCAACCATGTCGGATAAGATATGATTGAATGTCGACATCACAAATATACGATTTAAGTATTCGGATACGGATACGGTATCGGATGTTGAATATTCGGACTCGGATACGGATAGATCTAATGGAACTAAACTATTTTAGCCTCTTTTAGTCAATGTGTTTGGAACTTTAGCTACTAAAGTGACTAAAGTTTAGCTAGCTAAAATTTAGTTGGTGGAACCAAACAGGGCCTGTATGTTGATCTTGATGTCCTTTCTTCTTTACTCAAGTTCTATCACGTTTGTCTCTCTCTGTATCAAGTGATTAAGCCCTAGATTACAAAAGTGCAAGCCTGATAAGTAGTGGACGCATTGTTCTTCAACTATTATGAGTACGCAATATTTAAATTCTATGTTAAGAAAGTGTAGACTCACTTTATGAACTCTATATGTCCTTTTTTTAATTATGCTTTGTAATTCATATACTTGTATATCGACATGTTAATTTTGTTTAGACAATGAACCACCATAGCTATAAATCCCGTCTCAGAACGAGAAATAGTAGAGTGAATTGTGTCAGAAACTAGCCGGTGAGTTTCGACAGTAGTGACAAGTGCCCAGCATTTTCAGCAGCCTATATGTCCTTGTCCTTGATGCAGTAGCAGATCAGACTTTGGACAATGGTATCTGGGGATACCGATCCATCATAGATCCTAGACCGACTGTATCTGCTTCCATCTGCAATATTGTACTCCTCAGTGTTTCTATCACATCCATATCCCAAATAGATGGTATCAGCACTGACATAGGGAAATGCCTCTACTGATACCGAAATGGTGCGCTGCATGCCCATGAACACGGCACGTCCATTGAGGCGCTTGACTGGGATCAAGATCCCAGCTTCGAAATCCAATCTATAAACATCATACTCCCTGCATTTGCCCTGGCCAATAGTTCGGTGCACCAGCATGAGTTCTCCACCATTGTCCACCAGGTGAAGGCTATGCATCATTCGGGAAAAATAAATAAATGACTTATTCAGGTCAGCAACCATTGTCAGCCGTGGTGGCTGCTGCTGCTGCTCTGAAGTGTTATTCAGCACCATGATACCTCTGTTGGTGGCACAGTAGAAACGCCCCGCAAAAGGCAAAGCTGAATCTATGTATCCTTCATTTACCACAGTCCAATTGTCGTCACCAGGCTTAGCAAAAGCAAGCTTCATGGGATAGCAGAAGGAGACTGCCACTGTAGAGTCCTCAGTGAGGCCAACGGTCTGCACAAAAGGACCCCGTTGTTGCCGCTCGTCACAGTCTCCACCTCGCACGAATGCGGTCAAAGGGGGTAGATCAATGAGCTGGCGCGTGAGCGGGTTAAGCAGGCGAGCAATCTTTGTGGATTTGTGGAAAAGCAGCAGGAGGCCCTCGGGGGTGACCTTGAGAAACCTGTGCTCCCCCTCCAGTAGCTCCGGGAGGCCCATCCGAATGCACTCGCCGGTAGACACGTTGAGGAAGCGATGGTGGGAGGACCCTGCGAGTGCTTTGTCAAGCATAATCCACCGGCGGGGTAGAAAGCGAGCGTCCAGGCCGCCACCGGCGCGCGGGTCTGGCGAGCACTGCCGCCACGGTTTGCACACGGCGCGGAAGCGGACATAGTCGGCTACATCGCTGGCAAGGGCAATCTCGGCGATCAGTCCAGCTGGCCCGTCCCCAAGGTTCGCCCAGTCCCTTCTTGTGCAGGTGCTGCTGCTGCTGCCGCCACTGGAACAACGAATCCGATGAGCTTTGAACAAACGAAAAGGAATGGAGTCAAGCACACACCTTTTATTAGAGCTGGAGCGGCCAGCGCCGAGAGCCGAGCGCGCGCGCTTGGCCCCCCAATAGCAGTTGGTTAGAGCCTCGAAGCATACGATCGAGTACTTTCGCTTCGCTTCCTGTGATCGAATCTGGGCGGAAGAGCCGTGGCGGCGCGGATGGCGAAGGGCGCTCGGTCGCTTTGCCGCCTGCCGGAAGGGGATTAGGACTCCGGTGGTCCCCGACAGCCACTTTTCCCGCCGGAAGGAGGGGGTTCCAGAGGCATCCGCCAGCTTATTCATCTGCTTCCACCGCCGTCACAAACCGGCGAGATCGGGACTAGCCTTGCGCGGGGACGAGATATAAGCCCTGTTTGCGACAACTTCTTCCACAGATATAAGCCCGGTGAGACCAAGCTTCGAATCAAAGTTGGCTTTCTCCCACAGCTGGCTTGGAAAAGAATCAGGATTGGAAAAGAATCAGAATTGGAAAAGAATCACGGGAAGAGAAGCTTACAGTTTGGCACATCACCGGCACCAAAGATCTTGGCCCAACTCGCCCGAATCTCGGCAGTAGCCTCTTCCCTCGGTCATCATCAGTCAGATGTCGCCCGCCGCCGCCTCCCTGCCCTCGCCTCACCGCCGGCACGTCAGTCGCCGGAGAGAGCCGCAGAGCGCCGCGGAGGAAGAACCTGACAGTGAGGCCAAACGCGGGAGAAGAGTGGCGGCACGAGGAGGAGGACCGCGGTGAACGAGCGCGGGGAGGAGGTCACTGGTGGCGGCGGGGAAGACGAGCGCTGCACGGGGGATTCAGACTTTACACCTTGTAACTTTGCCTCAATCTCCACCCTTCAACTGGCATCTAACGGCTGCACGAATTTCCAGTTTTATTGGCCCACACAAAGGCGAGCATACGCGATTTCAAGCACAAGCTTCAAAGAAAAAATGACTACACTAGTAGCATCTCATTCTCAGTAATAAAACTGAGAGCCAATAATGTAATATTATTTATACATTTTAGCGGACGAAAAAAAGAAAGACAAAAAAACCAAAGCAGAGCGAAAAAACAAATGAAAAAAAAATCTAAAAACCTATCAAGATCTAGAAACTCCTCTTAGTTTACAAATTTATTTTCACTCCGTTCTCAAAAGAATGCAAATCTTATTTTTCGAGAAGTCAAACAATATCAAGTTTGATCAAATATATAAAAAATTATGCTAATATTTATGATACACAATAAGTACCATTAGACTAAGTATAAAATATATTTTTATAATAAATAAATTTCAAAATATACATATTTATATATTTTCTATAAATTTAAAATTATTTGACTTTTTGGGAAACAAGATTTATATTATATTTAGGATAGAGATAGTACTACACATCAGGTTTTTATATAGGCGGTCAAAAGCCTTTCTAGAGTTGGCTACAATAGCCTTCTCCGTGCTTCCGTCAATACAAACGATGATTTATAGACGCGAATCGAAAAGGGGAAGAAAGAGGCTGGTGCACGCCCGCCCGCCTTGTGTGATTGGTGGTTTCCTCTCGCGGGCTACCTTCCGAGTTGTGTTCCGCGACGCGACTTGCCTGGAACCACACCACTTGGAAGATGTGCAAGAATTGGGTCTAAAGGAGAAGAAGGGCTCGTAGTTGTAGTTGTGGAGTCCAAAATGGTTTACTTCTTATCACACATACGGAGTACATACAAAGACAGAAAAGACGGTCCTTTTTTTTGGAATTGAGAAAAGACTGTCTTTTTTTTTTAATTGAGAAAAGACGGTCTTGACATGCAAACAATGGCGACTTGGCGAGGCCAAGGGAGGAGCACCAAACATACGGCACGGCACGATTGCATCTGCAGTTTTGCACTTATGGCCTTGTTTACTTCCCAAAATTTTGGGCCGAAATGCAAAAAAAATTGCAATTTGGCCTTTTGGAAGTAAACGGGCCCGAAATTTTTTGCTACCACTTTCACAGGCCGAAATCGGTGCCAGCCCAAACATCCACGCCCGGCCGCGAGCGGTGTTATACGCGGCCACCCGCACGAACCCTAACCCTATCCTCACTCTCGCCCACCCGCACCGCACACCGGCCGCCGCCCTGCTCTCCTCCCTCCAGTCCGTGCCCTCGGCCGCCGCCTTGCTCTCCTCCCTCGCGTCCGTGCTCCACCACTAGATCCACCCTTCTCATGTACTCTCCTCGCCTGTACCTTGCGAACCATGGCCGGGCATGGCAGTGGCGGCTTCAACGGCGACCAGGGCGCCTTCAACCGGAGCCACAACACTGGATCTGGGGCCGGCGGCGTGACGCGCGACTTCTGGGGCTCCTCCGGTCCAAGCCCCTTCGGCTCTGGCGCTGGTTCAAGCTCCTACCCGAATCCGCACCTAGGGTTCGACGGCCTCGACATCAACGCTGGCGAGCAATGGGCGCTAGACGACGTGGACCACTACGCCGACCATCTCCGCGGCAGCAGGGACCTCATGCCGCCTCCCGTTCGAGCTCCGTCGGTCGGCGGTTCGCGGTGTCCGTTGTTCCGCCCGCCTCGGCAAGCGGGTCCAACTAAGCCTTCAGCCGAGGACGGCTTCGGCGGCCCGCTGTTGCCTGACGGGGGCAGCAACCCCCGATCTGCACGCACGCCATCACGAGGCCGAGGACGCGGTCACCGCGCACACGCATCGGCCGGGAAGGTACAAAACACCCTGCCCCATCTTTATAAATGTTGCATGTTGTATTGTAGTATAAGTTCGATGCTTACAGTGCGTGGTTCAATGCTCTACTTTTCAATGATCTGCTCGTTCAATGCTCTGCATGTGTACCATATTCTTTAAGTTTCAATAAGATAGTTTTTGCATGATACACCACAACAAACACTAACAGAACCGCAAACCAACCCACCCACACTCC
Organism: Sorghum bicolor; assembly: GCF_000003195.3. Taxonomy (NCBI): domain Eukaryota; kingdom Viridiplantae; phylum Streptophyta; class Magnoliopsida; order Poales; family Poaceae; genus Sorghum; species Sorghum bicolor. The sequence continues at coordinate 58,671,205 of NC_012872.2, read as the reverse complement.
CACTGATCAGTTTAATAAGATAGCTGCTTGCTTTCAACATGTTTATGATAGCAGGAGATTTATGCCTTGATTCATAGTCTTCTCAAATTATCAGATTACGTTATTCATGTTATATATAATTTGTGCTCTCGGTTATCACGGTTTAGGTCCACAAGAGCAAAGCAAATTGGACAACCAATAACCTAATGAAGTACTGCGAGTGCTATGTTTTAGAGATGCACAATGGGAATTGCCCTGGAGGCCAAATGAACAAATATGGCTGGAAGGGGTTGAGCAGTAGGTACTATGCTGCAACAGGTTTGCTGCACGATAGGGAACAATTGCAGGGCAAGCAGAGGACCCTTAAGAAGCTGTGGAGGTTCTGTAACCTTGCACGTACTCACACTGGAGTTAACATAGATGCTGACGGGTTCATCCAAGCTACAGACAAGTGGTGGAACGACAACGCTACGGTATGTGTCTCATGGACTATACATTGCAATTCACTTGTACAGCTCCAACAATATGTAACTGTTTCACTGCCTGCAGGAATCCGAGTTCATGAAGATTAGGTCAAATGGACTGCCTCCGTACTTAGATCAGCTCGATCAGATGTTTGCCGGGAACACAGTTGATGGCTCCTCATCGTACGTTCCAGCTGCTGGTCCAACAACTCAAGTGCATGAAGTTACATCTGATGACGAAGGAGCAGATGACGAGGACACCCCTACCCCTATGAGCCTTGGGACCAAAAGGACAGGAAGCACTAGCACAACTGCAACGAGCCCCAACAAGAAGACCAAGAACACATACGCGAGGGTCATGAACCAGCACATGAACTCGCATTTAGAGCTTGCTAGAGAGAGGCTGGAGGTTCACAAGAATGCCCTTCAGAAAAAAGCACAGGACAAGGACGCCGCAAAGACAGCTGTGAACTGGAAAATAGCTGAGTGCTCTAGGATTGCTGAGCATGAGCTTGGCATTTCTCGAGACACGCCAGCCCTGTTGGACGGACTCCTTGCTCTGACTGAGAATGAAGCGCAGATGGATTTGTTCCTTTCGTCAAGTGAGACAGTGAGGATACGAATCATCCAGAAGCTCGCCAGCAACCCTCCGCCGGTGGACCCCTAGAACACCTTCCATCTAATGCATGTAGCAATGGCGCCGTAGTTCCACTGACAGTAGTTGCACTGACAGTGTAGAACCTTTTGCTGGAGATGAGGGCCGATGCTTTTGGTTGTGATGTATGTTGTAGTGCGTACGTGTGTGTGGTTTTATTTCTTTCTTTTTAAGAACTCTGAACTCTATGTTGTGATTGATTTGGAAAGACCTTTGAATGTACTAATTTGTTTGATCACCAATCTTTGTTGCATTATGAATTTGTATGTGGTACTATGGTACTTTTGGGGCATTCTGATAACCTTGATTGTGTTGTACCATATGCTGACTACTTTGTGGTGTAATTGTGGCAGGCTAAGAATTCTTGGTACGATGCACGAAGGGAGGAGTTGCTGCAGCAGTTGGAGAAGGAAGAAGATGAGTTGCTAGATGAGATGATGGAAGATGCTGAGGATGAGTTCATCTTCGGTATGTACCAATATGCAATGCACATTGACAAGTACATGTGTAGAGCTGACTATAGAGTTCCTAAAATGAGTGGCATTGAATGGGTTCATGCTAAGACGGCCAGTGAGAAGTCATGTTACAACATGTTTAGAATGACCCCTACAATGTTCTTTACCTTGCATGAGCTTTTATGTGATAAGTACGGTCTGAAATCGACTACCAAGTCGACTTCTTTTGAGGCTCTAGGCATGTTCTTATGGATGGTTGGGGCACCACAGTCTGTTAGGCAAGTTGAGGACAGATTTGAGAGGTCTTTGGGGACTGTGTCAAAAATGTTCAATAGAGTCTTGACTAGCCTTGTGCAACTAGCAGCAGACATCATTAAGCCAGTTGACCCAGAGTTTAGAACACTGCATCCAAGGCTTAGAAATCCTAGGTTTTATCCACATTTCAAGGACTGCATAGGGGATATAGATGGGACTCATGTCCAATGTGTAGTGCCAAATGACATGTTTGTTCAGCACTTGTGCCGCAAGGGGATCACTACACAAAATGTCATGGCTTGTTGTGACTTCGACATGAGATTCACCTTTGTGAATGCTGGTTGGCCTGGATCTGTTCATGGCATGAGAGTGTTCAATGACTCGACAACAACATATAGCGCTGTGTTCCCACATCCACCTCAAGGTACTGACTAATTGATACAGATGACTGATTGTAACAGTTGATGACATTGTGGCTAACTGCTTGTTTGTGGATGCAGGGAAATACTATCTCATGGACTCGGGCTATGCGAACAAGCAGGGGTACCTAGCTCCTTACAAAGGCAACAAGTACCATCTGCAGGAGTTCCGTGACGGGCCCGAGCCACAAGGTAAAGAGGAAATCTTCAATTATGCGCACTCTAGCCTTAGAAATGTTATTGAGCGGGCATTTGGAGTTTTGAAAATGAAGTGGCGCATGTTGCAAAAGATCTCTCCATACGCACCTCACAAGCAATCCAAAATCATTGTTGCATGTATGGCACTGCATAATTTTATGAGAAGCAGTGGCATAGCAGATAAGCACTTCCATAGGTGTGACAATAATGAGAACTATGTGCCGCGAGAAGCGTATGAGAATCAGCCACCTCCTGAGGTTGTGGAAGATGGTCCAAACCCGATGGCTGCATTCCGTGACTCGCTTGCTTATGCTATGGCAACTGGTTCGTAAAAGTGTTGTGATTCTTCACAGGTTTGTTTATTTGATTCCTGCGGTTTGTGAGTATTTTTTTACGATAGTTTTGAATTCATGCGAGTATCTGCGAATGTTTGAGGACATATATGAGCTGTGATGTTTACTGTAACATTGTTGAGCCCATTATGTGGTTGTAATAGGAAATAAATGTTGTAATAGGATGAATACAGTTTTGTTGTAATAAAGTGTGCATGAACAGTGCCTGTGATTTTGTGTATACTTGAATCTATGCATGTTGTGCATGGTGGGCATGACTTGCAGTTTTGCAAAATTTTTTGGTAAGTAAACAGCAAAAGCAAAATATAAAATGTTAGTATTTTGGTGTGCTGAACATTCTGTTTGGGATTTTGCAATTTTGCAAAATAGTTCAAGAACTAAACAAGGCCTATGACTGCGACGAAAGACTATTCAGGATTTTAGGCTTACCACAAAGTGAAGGCCACTGGGCTTAGCTGTTGTGAGCACAGCCTTTGATTCCGGATGGGCCTCCGCTCTCGGGACAGTTTGCGGCCCAAACATACTGCCATAATAACTACAGTAGCTCTAACGTCCCGTCAGATTTTTAAGTTATACTCGGGAATGTTCTGCGTGCTGTGCTCGAGTACATTGGTTGCGATTGTGTTGTTTTTATTCATGGAATCCCAGAATTCACTGAGAAAAACAAGAGTGCCCGAGCACAGCACGCAGAACATTCCCTCGATGAATTAACCTGAGCTCTTCGACCGGCGCCTCTTCGTCCGCCTTTCACGGTGGCTGTCATTTCTTGAAACCAAAGCACCAGAACAGAACATGGACGACCATATAGAAGATGCACCAGTACATACAGAAAAATTAAACATCACAGCTGAGTTCTCCTCGTCATTTCCTTCCCAAGCCCTCATCCCCTCTAAACCTCTTCGACTAGTAGTACATACAAAGGAAAATGGCTGCCTGCTCTGGCTCATCAGCCTACTACGTAACAATGTTTCCTGCGCACTAAGAGCATCCCCAAGCATCTGAGATTCTCTATATTCTTTCTAAATGATAGAAATAGAGATTTTGATAAAAAATTACTCTCCAACAGTTTTTCTAAATGGTCATCCAAATATAGCCATTGTCTATTTTGGATTTTTCACTAGCAAAATATAGAAGACAAAAATGACTCTCTCGAGTGTAAATGAGATTTAGCAAAACTGTTGAGAGTGAAAAGATATAGAAAACAATTTTTATGCAAATGACTCTCCAAATGATAATTTAGATAATTAGATTTAGAAAGGCTCTTGGAGATGCTCTAATTCAAGTCTAATGAGCAGCACACACGAGTCAGGCAACCAATCGCCCTGGTCCCGGGGGCCTGGGAGGGGAAGCCCCAGGGGGAAGGTACCAAGTTATCAACGTCCTATGCCACGAGAAGCCGTACATATTGGACAGATTCGAAACAATGGATTGCGCAAGCAACAACACTCACGTAGCATCATGTATTCATCCAACACAGTTAAAGCTACTAACAAACATGTGATCGCATATGGCCAAGTAAATGCAAATGCAATCACCAAAACTAAAATCATAGTGAAAACAGAAGCGACAATCCATATGGTAACATGTGAGCCCTGAAGTGCAATATAATTTGGGGGTTGCATTAAGTCGATACAGGCGCATGTGTTAATAAAGAGAAACAACTCAACTCAAGGTTCACCAAACGACAATAGCATAACCTTTGATGGTAGAAACATCAAACCTTGTCAAGATGCTCAGATAGCTAGCCAAGTTAACCTTATTCAAGGCCTGAAGAGACCTCTGTAGGTTGTAACCACTGCCTTCACACAGCAGCAACGTCACTGCTCTTCTCAGCGTCTCCCTCTGCACCTGCAGTTGTTCCAGTAGCCTCCGCTTCTGCAGCAGCATCCATTTCCTGCGCGGTGGCGTCGACGTCCTCAGAAAAAGGACGTACTTGCTCTTCCTCAGGAAGTGGTTCCTCAACATAGTCATTCTCAAACGCGTCATTTGGCACTTCATAAAGCCGGACCTGCGGCTTCACTGGATCCTTCACAAGCACATACTTTCCCTCACCAAGCTTCATGCATACATCCACAATAGACTTCACAATCCCCCACATATTTGCAGTGTTGAGATTGATCTGTGCAGCAAAATCCCTTGGCTTGTACCCAATCACACTGAGAATGGAATGGTTGTAGTGATCACGGGGGTGCAGACGTGACACATAACCCAACTTCATCATGTCTGCACCAGCGAGCAGTGCCTGGGCAGTCCAGCGTGCAAGCTTGTTGGCATTGTTCTTGAGCTCAGTGGCAAGCACAGCACCCCGCTGGGTCTCAAGCTTCTTCCTCCAGTCAACACCAGTGACCTTGGGATCAAACTCATTGAGGGCGTTGAGTGTAAGGAACTGGCGCTCACCGCGTGGATCAGTATTCACAGCATGAACCTCGCAGCGAGCAACCAAGCTTGTCTCATCATCAAGCTTCCAGCGGCGGTAGCGATAAGCAACGGAAGCAGCTTCCTCCCCTTCAGTGGCAAACGGGTTAGGCTCATCGAAAGTGACCTTCTCACCATTGCGGAGCAGCACCTGCTGAGAGAAGTTCTGATTGACGTATGTGGCCTCAACTGCTAGTGAATGCGCAGAGTTGATGTCTTCCTTGGCCTCAGGGAGTGGCTCCTGGGCGGTTTCATTGACAGTGAGAAGATCAAGCTGAGAACCATCACGCTTGTCGAAGAACAACTTGTTGCCAACACGCTGAATGACGATGTCCCAGGACTGGACGCTTCGAGGCGCACACATGAGTGCGGCCAGGATGGTGTCAGTGGCGAATACCGTGGCCGTGTCATTCTCGGCAAGGCGGCGGATGACGGGGTCGTCGGTGGTGGTGACCTTGAAGAAGTTCCGCGACTTGAAGCGCTCGAGGCGACGCTCCGCCCTGGGGGTGACGCGGTCGTAGGTCCGGTCGTAGAACTCAACTGCGCCACAGACGAGGAGGTCCTCGGGCTGGTCGGCGACGGCGAAGGAGAGCTTGGAGAAGGAGGAGAACGGGATCTGCTCCTTCACCGACCACTCGGGCTGGATGTCAACGGACGGCTTGGCGGACGAGGAGGAGGGCCCGCCGCGGTTGAACTGGTGGTGCGTGCGGCGGTTCTGCTGCCAGTGGCGGTCGCGGCGGGCGCGCTCCTTCTCGGCCTCGCGGCGCCGAGCCTCGACCTCCTCGTCGCGGCGCTGCGGGAGCTGGGGCCGCTGCTGGAAGCGCCAGCGGGGCCCGAACCGCGGGTGCCGCGGCGGCGGCTTACCGTCGACGAGGCGGAAGGACGAGTCGTCCGCGGACGCGAGACCGACGGAGTCCTCGAGCCCCGCGAAGTCGAAGACGGCGTCCCGAGCGGCGGCGAACGCCGCGGGGCCCGGCGGGTTGCGGGTCCAGTCGGCGATGCGGCCCAGCTTGTCGGAGCGGGAGAAGGGAGCGAAGGGGACAGACGAGGAGCCACCGCCGAGGGAGAGCGGCGCGGCCGCGGCCTCCGGTGGACCCCACCCGTCGGGGTTGTAGGGGACGAAGCCCACGTCGAAGCCCATCTTGGGCGGCGGCGGCGGCAGCGGCGGCGGTGGTGCTTAGGGCTCGGTCAGATCAGGTTGGGTGTAGGGAAATGCTAGGCGATTACGCGAGGGTTCGAGAAGGAAGAACTAGTGAAGTGTATGGTGTGCTGGATGAGGAGGATTGGGACTTCACGCACGGGCCAAGGCAACCATACTTAAGCCCGCAGTGCCAAATTCGGCCCAAAAAGATTACATCCATGTACTAGTACCTTCAACCCAAGATCAAAGATGAAATAAGTATTCCTTGTCACTGAATAAATCTCAGAAAATTAGTAGTATAGTCATCTTAGGTCTTGTTTAGTTCATCCTAAAAACCAAAAACTTTTTAATATTCCCCGTCATATCGTATCTTACGGTACATGTATGGAGCATTAAATATAAATGAAAACAAAAACTAATTGTATAGCAAATCGCGAGACGAACCTTTTAAGCCTAGTTGCTTTATGATTAGACAATGTTTATCAAATAAAAACGAAAGTACTATAATGTCAAAATAAAAAAAAATGGATCTAAACAAGGCCTTAAAAGGTTTTCTTTTTGACCGAAATTAGTCCCACGTAGGTTGATATGTTACACGAGCAGAGAAAAGAGTGCAAATGTAGTGAGAGGAAGAAAGCGCTATTCAAGATGTCAAACCGTACTTGATATACCAACACGAACCGGACGAGTGGAATACCGACTCGTGAGCTGATGAGAAATGTTAATACATCAAGGTGACTTCGTCACCTAAATTAAACACGATACAGTTTTAATACTGCATCTGCAAATGAGGTTCTAACCTCACTTGCAGATGCAATATTAAAACTGTCATCTGGACTTCAGTTCGGCGCAAGTGACATAGATTGCAGGACCCGGAGGACTGCACATTTTACGTGCAGGCTGCACAAACCACAGAACACCTATTTCTAGGTTGTGTGCTGGTACGCTAGCTTTGGTACACTCTGCTCTCACCACTGAGCATGGAAGCTCTCATACCCGACCAAGCTGAGGAGGCCGCTACGTGGTGGGCTGGTGGCTGCGCCAGCGGAAAAGACTAGACAAAGCCTCAAGGCCAACTGCGGACGCCATTTTCTTGTTGATTATCTGGAACCTCTGGAAGCACAGAAACACAATTGTTTTTCATCGTTGCCCTTCACCGGATCTCCTTAGGCTACGCGCTGACACTGTTCGTGAAGCTGAAGACCAGGTGGAGGCAGGGTACCTATTGCTCAGGCAGGTTTTCCAAGCTTGGTCGCATTCTGTGTCTTCTATGTGATCTTTTATATGTCTTTTTCTGTTTGTTGGCTACACGCCGATGTTGTTGCTTCAAACTTTGTAACATGTTGTTATGCTCCTCTTAATGAAACATGCGTTGACCACCGGATCGAGAGAAAAAAATGTTAACTGAATGTTTACTTTCAAAAAAATTTGCAAAATAGGAATACTAGCACTTTCGTTTGTATTTGACAAATATTATTCAATTATAGACTAACTAGGCTCAAAAGATTCGTCTCGTCAATTCCGACCAAACTGTGCAATTAGTTTTTATTTTCATCTATATTTAATACTCTATGTGTACGTCTAAAGATTCGATGTGACGGGGAATCTGAAAAATTTTGCAAAATTTTTGGGAACTAAACAAGGCCTAACTAAATGAATGTCCATCCTGGTTTCTTGTAACCGGGGAAAGATGAATTTCTGGATTTGACATATCTTGTGCGCTGTTTAAATTGCAGAAAGGTCCAATTGATTCTGTAGCACTCAAAATTTTTCTCATGTTCTATTCCAAATTGATCACACAAGAAACAGAGGAACACTGCAATAGCTAAGGGCAATCCTTTCTTCTCGGCAGACATTCCAATACGATCAAAAGTGATGCAGTTCAACCAAGACTTTCAGGAACACTGCCAAGATGCCAGTAGTTTAATCACAATTAACTGTGATCGAGGAAACAAAATTTACAAACCAATTAATGATTGCACTGTATTCAAACTTATGCCTACAAAAGAAATGATTGTTTTTTGTTTTTTGTTTTGTTTTTGCATTTTTTCAAGTGTTCTCTGCAGACTGAATTTTTCATGTTAGCTCCTGCAATGTACCTTCAGCTTGAGCTGGATCAGAACACCAATGTAAGGCTGGTAACTGTCATGCAGATGATGCTAGATGTGGCAATTATTGATTCACGGTCAAAGGCCTTCCTGAAGCATCTCATCCTGGTGAAATGTTGGAACATGAGATAACCCGCTGTTGCCGCGGCCAGTATTGCTGCACCTTGAGACTTTCTGTTCAAAGATAACAGATGCTCTGTAAGCGAGAGAGAAAAAAACTAGTATAGGTATTTAAATATGCAACTAGCTCTTATTATACTTTTATATATAATAGGCTGAGAACGTTTCGTACCTCAAGTTCATAATAAATTGGTAAGGAGCGCACGTAACAAGCAGCACTGTTGATAAAGGAAGTTCCAGTTCACCTGCAATATAAGTGGCAGGAACAGAGATGTAAACTTTCTGCATTTATTTAGCTAACCACTAACCAAAATTGACTTTAGATCAGTCCTTCTAATTTTCAAATACCACTGGGCCAGCTGAAGAGTGCAAATGGCAATGTCAGGAGAAAGTTGGCTTATGGAATTGTCTTGAGCAAAGTAAATCATTTATTCAGGAGAAAGGACACAGTATTGCTCTACCTGGAATGAAGTATAGCAAACGCAGAAGACCACCAAGAAAAGCAGTCCACCGACCGTAATCATCCCTAAAAATGGATGGTGATGTCAGAAGCTAAGTACACCTGGAGTTATAAGTGTCAATAGTGTGTTCTTTGTTTTTTTTTCCAAAAGTGGTTAAAAGAAAGTAAAAGTAAAAATATTTTCCTTTTTCCCAGATGCTGGCACCTTACCTCAACCATAAGACGACACTAGAAGGAGCTCGTAGAGCAAAGAGAGGCACAAGTAAAGGTTTCCGTATGCTTGTTCCTGTAGCAAGCATCAATGTTCTGTAGAGAAGACAGAGAACAAGCATTACACATTTGTTGATTTGAGGCTTCATAGTACCAGAACACGAAGTGGTGTACATAATTAGGGTATAGCATATCGCTGTGGACTGTGGTGGTTGATCTGAAGTACTTGAAGACTAATAACACCGCTAATAAGGAACGTCATACATGTTCTGAAATCCGAACCAAAGCAAGAACAAGAACAAGAAACTGGGAACCGGGAGCATGCATCTAAGTATGGCAAAGTGGCCACTCACGCGGCGGCCATGACGGAGATCAACTGCATCGTCTCGGCGGAGAGGTGCGCCGGCGTGCAGCATACGATCGCGTTGTCGCCCAGGCGCCTGCACCACGGCATGAGGGCGGCCGACGACGACCTCAGCGAAGCCATGGCGCATCTCTCGTCGCCCATCAGCACGGAGCAGTTCCCTCCCATCGATCAGAGGAAGCTAAAGCACCCAGGTACGTACGGTGTCGCAGGCAGATGCAGCCGAGGACCGTGTCCACAAGAACACCGCAAATTAAATTCCTTGTGTTTTTTTTAAAGCTCTCTCGTAGGCGTCGGTTTCCCCGCCGGCCGACTCGCAGCCGAAAACAACGTGCGCGCGGCCGGCGGCACCCAGAGACAGGCCTCGGCGTGAGCGGCCGTGACGCGACCTGGGGACGGGGCGCCATGCTGTTCGTTGCGTTGCTTCCACCGCCGGGACCGGGACCGGGACTTGGATTTGGCAGATGTGTTGCGGGGCGAGGGACTTTGCCACGGGTGCGCGGCTGCGGTCGCGCGGACCGCGGAGCAGGGACGGTCACGCTTCGTTCGCACGCTGGCTCACGGACAGGTATAGATAACACACGGCACGCCTGCGAGATAATTGCTATTGTAGGACTCTAAACATGTGGTTTCGTTATTATAAGATTTCTAACATCGACTTTGTTAAAATAGGACTCGAAACATTAACACTTTGTTATATATGATATTTTGTGCTTTTAATCATATTTCTCATCTCAAATACTTATATTTTAACATGACTTGACCCTTTTGCCCTTAAGACACGTGTACAGGGGCGGCTGCTGGCGCCACAGCCTGGCTGCCCGTGGCCTGGCTGGCCACCACCTGGACGCATGCATTGTTGCTGTCAGACACTCCATGAGACCATGATCAGACCAATCGACATGCAGTGTAGGTGTGAAAAGCAGTGATTCCTAGTACTGCTACATAACTGAATTTCGCCAAGAAACACTACAGACTTCGCAGCAAAAAATTGCAAATTCTGCACATTGCAATGGTAGCAGTCTGGCAGAGTTTGAAGGTTTATTTTGAGGCCATTGAAGGTAAATATCTCTTTAATTTATCTCATGATACAGAATTGATATTTTCAATTCGCTGTTCGTTTCGCTGAAATTTGGCTTATGCTTCTTCTTATGCTGATTTGTGTGAGAGTAAAACAGTGTTCGCTGAAAGATATTGCTCAAGTAGTGTTGAAAAATAAGGCGAATTGTCAATGTGGACTAGCAAAAAGCATATTTGTCTCGCCAAAATTTCAGCCCATAAGCGGTCACATACCAAAAAAAGAGTGATTAAATTCCACACATTGTCCTAACCATAAAATATGTTCCACTTTGTAGTTCTCGTCTCTACTCTTACTCTCATCTCCTGCCTCCCTATGAAATGTGGAACGTTGCACTATACAATTATGATATTTCAGCATGTTTATTGTAGTAGTTTGTTCAAATATTTGGAACAATAATTAAAAGCATTTTTTAAAAATATAAACAGACAAGAGAGCTGTCTGCTATACTGAAAAGAGAAATAGTTGCTAGATGTTTTGCTACAGCCGCTTTCCAATGCCTTGCTTTAAGCAAAGCAAAATATTTTCATACCCCAATTGCTTCTGTCTGTCAACGATCACAACTGTGACTGTGGAAGGAAACCTTGAGAGCAGTTAATGATAGGATCTCATGTCTACTGTTTTTTCTTTCACGAACGTGCCTGAATACTATTTCATTAAGAGAAGGAGATCTCATGTTTACTTAATGCCTCAGTGGCAGGATCTTGCATTAAAATGTTTTCTAACATCCTGTGCCCAAAGAGAAAGGTTTTGTTACTTTTGGCCCATCTCTGCAGACTGCATTGTGAGGTAGCCCTTCCGGTTGCAGCAAAAACAAAAGGCAGGACCTGGCAAACTTGATCTATCTAGATCAGAACACCAACATCAGGCTGATAGTTGTCATACATACGATGCACAGTGTCGCAAATATGGCCGCCACACTGCCAAAGGCCTTCCTCAGGCTTCCGGCCCCGGTGAAGTGCTGAAACGCGAGATAAACCGCTATTGCCGAGGACAGTACCGCACGGCCTTGAGACTCTCTGTACAAAGATTACACAAGGTATGTGAACAGACTAATTATTGGTACTCCTACATGGCTACATATAGATATAGTGTTGTAAGCTTCAGCTTATCCCTTGCAGAAATTGTAGGTCAATGAAACAGATGGCCAAATACTGAAAAAGCACAAAATTAAAGAGGCCATAGGTCTACAAATCATAAGTTCGATCTTTTTTTGACTGTCATAAGTTCGATCTTTCATTAATAAAAGAAGAAAAAAACTAGCATTTGATTATTTCATTGAACCAAAATGATACACTTGAGAGCACGAGCGTAGCACACTCTTGTACAAGTTTTTGAGGCAAACTGGCCATGCGGTTTACTCTTGTTCTTCCATTGAAGAAAAACTAGCATTAGTTCTTAGACAGGCAGACTGAAACTTACCTCAATTTCATAACTTGGGAAGGGACCATGGCGATGGCAACAAGGAACGTCGTTGATATAGCACGGCGCCATTCGCCTGTAATAGTAAGATGCAGGCACAGACATTTGTCATTTTGCATTTGTTTCTTCCACTAAATCTAGCCTACTGGGTTCTCGATGCTGGAGTTGAAGAAAGTGAACAGCAAAACTAGGAGAAAAGATACTTATTGAACTGTTCATCTCCAACAGTTTTCTAAATGAACTTGCTATTTCTTGTTTATTTGGCAAAAGTAGAAAATAATCACTCCAACAGTTTGGTAAATGGGTTGCCATCTTTTGGCAACTTGCCATTCAGCAGCACCATGCGTCCATATTTGTTAACTTGCTATCCAGCAGATTAGTTGATTTGGTTGTTGGTTGTGGGTCTTCTTTTTAAATTTATCAAGCCCAATTGGCAAACTGTTGGAGACGGAAGAAAATCTCACTTGTCATATGTTTTAGCAACTTGTCAAATCACAAAATTTGGCAAGTGAGTTTTACCAAACTATTGGAGATGCTCTATAGAACAGAAACCACATATAGTGGTACCAACTATTTATTTACTCAATAGGTGGAGACAGAACACGGCAGAGATCACCACCATTCACATTACTCTACCTGTAATGATGTACAGAAAGCGCATAATACCAATAAGAAGACCGATCCACATCAACCGACCATGATCTTCCCTAAAAAAATGCACACGATGTTAATGCCAGAAGCTATGTATGTTCTTTAATTTCCCAAGGCGGACATTTGCTTGTTGGCATCTTATCTTACTTGACGAAGAAGGTGACGCCAGAAGGTGCTTGCAGAGCCACGAACGGCACAAGGATAGATTTGTCCACGGTTGTTCCTGCAGCAACCATCAACATACTGCATGCGCCACAACATAAAAGCACCTGTCAAAATCCCGACGAGGCAGAGAAAAACGGGATATTCATCAGGGGGTGCGAATTAGGATATATATGCTAGCTGCTGACACTCACGCGGCGGCCGTGACGCAGTTCCACCGGAGCGCGTCGTTGCACTGCTGCGCCGTCGCGCAGCACAGGGCGACGCTCGCCAGGCGCCAGCACCGCAGGCCCCCGGACCACCGCGAGGGCGAGGCGCAGGCGCCCCTCAGCACGAAGAACCTCATCGCGGTGGCCATCTCGATCGGAGAAGGCAGCAGGCAGCCAACTGCACGAGGACGATGCGTGCAATGTCTGTCTGATTCGTCTTGTGGGCGTCAGACGAAAACAAAAGTGCTGCGCGGCCGGCAGCGGCAAGGCAGAGAGAGCGACAGGCGACACGGATCGGGGACGCTGAATCGTGCTGGGCTGGTTGTGTGGTGGACCGGTGTGAGCTCGAGCCATGAGCGGGCTCACATTTTGTGGTGGGCTTCATTAGAGTCCAGACTGGGCCGCCTAGTCAAAATAATTCAAGTTATCAAGAATCAAGAGCGAGTTCCCCCTCAAAAAAAGAAAAAGAAAAATCAAGAATCAAGTCTGAGTCAGAGAGGTGGCGCGTACGCGAGGGGTCAATGTCAATGTTGTAAATAAAAGCTTATTATGAGATCCAATCCAATAGCCAATAGGAGTAGCTAGTACACGGCTAGCTACCCTACCCCTCAATTAAGCTCTAGTATAGCTCAACTGGCACATGACAAATTCTACGCTAAACTAACGAAAAGTGCATGTGACGACGACGCAGCGACATCCATCCACATGCATCCGGGGGGATCGACGCTACCTGCAAAAATTCTGCCGCCACATGCATGCACACATCCATCCATCGATATCTCATCTGCGGTCGTCTGCCCCTCACCTACTCCAAGCTAACCTGACACTAGCGATCGACCAAATCAAACCAACCTGCGCGCGACCGGCACGATTTCGTGCACACGGAGAATGTATATATGTATACTCGTGTTTGATGTTTCTCGATCAATTTCCGGAGTTTCCACGACCCAAACATAATTCTATTCAATTTTTTTTTTGAAGAAAATAATTCTGTTCATCTTAAATTAGTTTCTAGCTGGAGCCAAAGCAAACTGCACGCTACGACCACGACTAAGACACTCAGACGTTTTTTTTTCTTTTTTTGGTTAACTCTAACACTCAGTCTCAAACGTTGTAAGTTGTAGCGTCAACATCAAGTTCTTCTAGTTCAACCGATCGAGCAATGTAGTAATGTTTTTCTTTGCCGAAAACGAAGGTTGGTTTGGAAGTTGTTGGATCGACGTGCTCGCCTTGTTAGACCATCATCGTATATAAAAACCACGGAGACCATGTTGACGTCAACGAACCCTGAAGCAGTTAGCGAAAACGACCGACACCTTTCAGGGTTCTGTGCAGGATGTATATTCAATCATCCCAACCGTTCGCTAAATGTAAATAAAAAATAACCAATTATATAATTTGTTTATAATTTACAAGATGAATCTTTTAAGTGTAATTAATTTATAGTTAGACAATAATTATTAAATACAAATAAAAATACTACATTAGCTAAATCTAAAAATTCACAAACAAAACAAGGCCTAATTCATATATACTACAATATACTTCGTGGAGGAAGTACTATATTTATTGCTCAGCTGCCAATTCATTATGGATTAGTATATGCTACGTACTCTCTTCGTCCTTAAATACTGTTATTTCTAGCAGATTTTAGACAGACTAGTATGGCAAACTCTGTGTTATACACTTATACTGTTGTCGCATTGTGTCGGCCGTCGCCTAAAAAACCAGGGGCGCGCGGGCAGGTGACCAAGATGGCCGCAATCGGTGGCCGCACATTTTCCACGGCGGAAACGCTGAAACACAACAATATATTATATGCTACAGTATATAGTAATATATATACTGTATACTAGGCCAGCTAGAAAAGACGCGTACAGGCCACCATGGAGACCTCATGGCTGTCATGTGGACGAATGGCCCACACAAATGATGATTAGTGGGCTAATAATACGGAGTATTTTACTAACAAATAAACGATATATATTTTTTTCGTTTGGCTACTGATGATGAACGAAGCAGCAGTTAGGATTTCTTCGTAAACTTCCAAGCCATGATGATTAGCCAAGCTAGAAAGGTGATGCCACCACGATCCCGTGTCCATGCGTGAACTGCTGCTGCTTGCTTTCTTGCTTGCTGATCACCTTTGTTCTCTTAATTAATTATTAATCGCGCTTAAAAAAGAAGTGTGGAGTGTGCGTGATGTGCTGTGCTTGTTGGTGTCTATGGCGATCATGATGATCAGCTAGGAAGGAAGGCGGCCGGGTACGTAGGATGATGACGATGGTTGGCATCAACAATCAACTAACTAATAACTAACTAACTTTTTTTTGGCAGAGAACAAACTAATTAATTACTTTAAGAAAGTTAGAATGACTTTATAATTTAAGGCGGATACAGTATCTTATTAGTTGAGCCAAACCAGCTAATAATAACAACAACCAATATTATTAACTATAAGCTAACTATATCTTTGCAGCTTGTTGCTGCAAAAATAAACTGAACACTATACTGTAAACATAACTACAAACAGCTGCAGTTGCAGCTAAATATATAATCACAGCCGATCAAGCTGAAAAATCTGTTGTGGGCTTGTAACAGCCGCGCTGGCTGCCCGGGGCAACTGATCGATGTGACAAGGGGACGTATTCAAGCGGCACCGAAAGAAAAAGGGATATCATGAGACCACAGTGCCCTACTCATCCACCAGACGTCGTCGTCTAGCAGCCTGATGGAAACTACTCGGAAGTCGTAACTATCAGTACACCTTGCATCATATAAAAGCGCATGCACGACCTAATTTGCCTTTTAAGAAATGGTCACCACTCATCAGTGGGCTGTTTTCCTTTTCTTTTTCTTTTTCAAAAGAAACGAAAACGAGAGGTTGATTTCATCGATCAGTAATAAACAGAGTACACATGACACGGGTATGTGTGTGTTCCATATTCTATATTTTTTATTAGTTTCATTCGGATTGCACAAAATATATATAATTCTATATCTTCGCCACGCCGTACGTACCTGACCGGTTCAGGAGGTTGACCATCTATCGCTGACTTGTTCTTTTATTTATATGCGCATTTGTTTTAGAACGAACGATTATTCTAAAAGCACATGCATGCACAACATGTGTGGCTTTATATAAACTTATTATTGGCTTCGGTCTATCGGCAAAATATGATGCAAAACAACGCAGGTGAGCTGCCGTTTTCATCGTGAGATCACTTGTGATCTGAGATAATTGTTGTCCTTCAACAGCAACTTATTTCATCTCCGGATGAAAAGTGAAAACAGATCGATACTGTAGAGGCGCGCAGAGTTTTCTAAAACACTAAAAAGACTTTTTTTACAATAGTATGGTTTTAGAAACTAGAAGGTTTGTTCCATCCAAACACCTACTAGAAGATTTGAAAACCAAAATATTTTGCAAAATCGAAGGCGTCATCTAATACTTCAAAAATGCTTCACAACCAAACAAGGTATGAATGTCGTACTTGTGACTAAATGGAGAACAACACACTGTTCATGCTCAAATACACATAAAAGTACATTGTACCAAGAGCCTATTTAAAATACAAGAATTCATAGGACAAATATGAGATTAAAAAAACACATTCTAAGCATTACACGTGGTGCATGCGACGAGGAAGCTTTGTGGTACACACGCACGGTGGTGTTGGGTATTGGCGAGGACGTCCGCATTTCATCATCGGCGCCTTTCTGCGGGACATGCCCTTTTGCGATGGGCAATGTGGAGCACGGGGGGTGGATGTGAGAGATCAAGCCGATCGACAATATATGTAGACATCATTCTTTTTCTCTTTGGAGGTGTTTTCTTTCTTCTCCTACTTTGCTTGGCTAGAATTCGTGGGCGCAAACTTTCCATAGTGGGCTTCCAATGTTAACGTCTTTGGTGTCGTTTCCTTCCTATAGGCATCGTGAGCCTTTTTTTCTTGCTTTGCTTTGCCATTCTGCTCTTGTCTTCTATCCACGGTGGTGCTCCAAGTTATTTTGTTGGTGGTGCTTGGCATTGTGTCAAGTTTGTTTTAATTTGTGTGCTCTGGTTGGTTGCTAGAACTAGTTGATTTTAGAGATGTGATGCCATAAGTTGTTTTAGTTGTTTGGTTAGTTGGGTCATTTTTTCAACCAAGTTGCTTAGTATGAGCAAGTGTGGCCAAGTCGGCACCGAAGTCGTCAAAGTTATTTGAGACTAGTGATGCATTCTTATTGACTATGTGGCTTTTAGGCTTCGTTTCCACTCAAAAAATTGGATTGACACTTGCATTTTTGTTCTTGGTCTAGGGAAAACTTATGTGGTCCCTGTCAAGTAGCTTACCTATCTTATCAATTTGTGAACTGCTCGAAACAATAACCATCCAAATATTTTTTGAAAACCCCCTAAAGGATCACAACCATAAACAAAACTAGCAAAAGAAAAAACAGCTAAAGCAACTAAGACAATAATAGTTGGATTGGAACCTCAACAAGCACCATGTCTATAAGATAAGGTAGATCTGACTAAACTGTGTAGACTTCCGCCTCACCATACACATACTGTTATACTATTCACTGGAAAAACTACGCTATGTGTTTGCCTACGCTTATGTCGAGCTTGAACACCTTATTAGCAACTAATCACATACGTAGAACGACCTTATGTTTTTGTCTGAAAAAAAAACTTCATCGAAAAGTCCCCTCTATCTAAATACTACGCACTATAGCTAGTCTTAAACATGACTATCACGCTGCCGGTGCCGGGGAGCTAAATGTCAAAACTACTAGTAATCGCAGTGTGATCTCGGCGATAGCTGTGGCATTCCCTGTCGCTGTTTTCCATGAGGCAACCGCCGGTCGCCAGCGAAGCAGCGCAAAGCCAAAGCCCCCCTGGACTGGACTGGACATTTGACTTCCCCGGCTCACCCGCCACATGCAGATGCAGGCAGAGGCAACGGGCAGTCCATCCTCAACCGATCCCCACCATTAATCCATCCCTCTTCTACTCTTAATTTTTCTTAATTATTAATTAAATCCACCCTCCTCTTCATGGCCTCCCTCTTTTTCGTCGCCCACCTTTAATTCCAAACACTGCAACCCCTTCTCCTTCCCCTCCCCTCCCCTCCCTTTGCTTCCCCTTTACTCCCTCCCTCTCTCTCTCTTCATGTGAGCAGGTGCGCGCCGTGCTCGGCTTTCCGGCTTCTCCTCTTTCGGCAAGGACCAAAGGCCGCTCGCCCTTGTCCAGGCTCCGCATTCCGGCGTCACTGCGCGCAAGCAAGAACAACAGTAATAAGGCGCCTGCCTGGCTTCTCCGGTGTGTTCTGACTTCTGACTGAGGGGGCGCGCGGAGGGGGAGCTCGTGATGGAGTCCTCGTTCAATGGGGTTTGACGCGAGGTGCTGTGCCAAGGTAATTTCCTCTCGCCGTGCTCCGTCCCTCGTTTAGGCGTCGACGACTTGTCCTGTGCCCTCAGAATTCTGCCGAGTCTTGTTATGGTGTCTTCTGATGTCGACAGGGCCCCTAATTCCTGCACATTGTCGGGATTTTGTTCTTTCGAATTCCCTGTATTTTGTGGCATCTTTGCGTTCGATGTTCTCCGCTATGTGATTAGTTTCCTTGCTTGCCTGTTTCCTCCCCAGCACATGGAAGTGGAACTGTGCGCCGCTACAGCTTTCTTCTGGAGAGACAAAATTGCCCTTTCCTCGCTCATGTGCAACTTTAGGTTCCTGAGTTGGCTAATGTACCTTTTCCCCTTTCTTGTGCAGATAAAGCGGTTGGGATAAGTTTGTAAATTGCTTTGTCAAATCAGGACAAGATTCTGAATTAGGGGGGTGAACCTATCGCATAGTTTGTTCATCAGAGATCAGACACGCCGAAGGATATGTCATCACCTAACAATTCTGTCAGCACGGCGCTGTCAGAGACGACCCCCGTGTTTCAGTTGAGAGTATGGCAGTTGATTGCCATTGCCGTTGGGATAGTCATGGCGATCCTGCTCGTCATTGCGCTGTGCCTTTCGTTCCGGAGGAAAAAGAAGACGCTGAAAGGGTTTGACAACACTTCGCTGGCTGAGATCCCCATCGTTTCTAAGGAGATCAACGTTGACAGAGTTGATGCGCAGACGCAGAGTCTACGTGACAGTGAAGCGCCCTTCGTGCCGGTGCAGGATAAATATGCGCAGACCAAAGGCGCGGGGCAGCTGGGAGAGAGTAGATCCGTCGATGTCGATACGTTCAGCCAGTGCAGCTCAGTGTACAACGTAGAGAAGGCTGGGAGCAGCTCAGTGTACTCTGAAGATTACAGTTACAGCAGCTCTGGTCCAGCTAGGAAAGGTAGCTCACCGTATGCATATTCGGCATCACCGCTGGTTGGCCTGCCTGAGTTATCACATTTGGGCTGGGGCCACTGGTTTACCTTGAGGGACCTGGAGTGCGCAACGAATCGGTTTGCAAAGAGTAATGTTCTTGGGGAGGGTGGATATGGAGTTGTCTACAAGGGCCGTCTGGTGAATGGGACTGAGATTGCCGTGAAGAAGATCCTTAATAATGTGTAAGTTTACAGTCTTGCTGAGTTTACCTTGTATTAACTTAGAGATAAGATCTGATATCTGATTTTGCAGGGGGCAGGCAGAGAAGGAATTTAGAGTTGAAGTTGAAGCCATCGGTCATGTTCGGCATAAGAATCTGGTCCGCCTTCTAGGATACTGCGTGGAAGGGATACATAGGTTAGCATTTCGTCCTTTTGGTTCCTTCTTTCTGCTTAGTTTATTACATTGATGATGAAAGATCATCAAAGCTGCTAGGACCAACATATATAGTTCAACTTCTACGAGTTCATCATGATATATTGATATATGTAGTTCTGTACTAGACTTTATGTCCTGAAGATTCACAGTGGAGTAAGCAGTCAATACCATAAAAAGAAGTTATTTTTCTGTGTTGTATCCAATGCTAGTTTGAGCATTCCCCCTTTTAATTGTTTCATGTTTATTAGTATTTCTGGCCAAAAAAAGCCATTTCAAGGTTCGAACTATAGTAATAAAATAGTTGTGTTTACAAAAGCTTTTCATTGCATATGTTATTGTTCTGAGTATTTACCTGCAGGATGCTTGTCTACGAGTATGTCAATAATGGCAACCTAGAACAATGGCTTCATGGCATGAATCAACATGGTGTCCTTAGTTGGGAAAACCGTATGAAGATTCTCCTTGGCACTGCAAAAGCGTAAGTTTGGAATTTGGATATGTTTCACTTTATTTCCTGAAATCTTGTTTAACATGGACTGCCGGTGTTCATGATTTGCAGTCTCGCGTACCTTCATGAGGCCATAGACCCCAAAGTTGTACACAGAGATATCAAGTCAAGCAATATCTTAATCGACGATGAATTCAACAGCAAGGTTTCTGATTTTGGGTTGGCTAAACTTCTGAATTCTGACAAAAGTCATATCAATACAAGAGTGATGGGAACATATGGGTATAGCTCTGTTTTTATGATGTTCCTTTTCTTATTGTTAGCTCTTCTATTCATCTGGAAAACTGGAGAGAAGTTTCCTAATGTTCTTAATCTGATGCCAGGTATGTAGCACCTGAATATGCGAACAGCGGGATGCTAAATGAAAAGAGTGATATTTACAGTTTTGGAGTGGTGTTGTTAGAATGTGTGACAGCTAGGGATCCAGTTGATTACACTAAGCCTGCAGATGAGGTACGAGTTTTCCCTGTTTCAGAGAATTGGTGTGATTGCATTTCCATTTACTTCTTAAACCTCATCTATTGTTTGTTTCAGGCGAATCTCATAGAGTGGCTTAAAATGATGGTTACCAGTAAGAGGGCAGAGGAGGTCGTGGATCCAAACCTCGAGGTTAAGCCACCAAAACGTGCCCTTAAGCGGGCAATCTTGGTTGGCTTCAAGTGTGTTGATCCTGATGCTGACAAGAGGCCAAAGATGAGTCACGTTGTCCAGATGCTTGAAGCAGTTCAGAATGCATATCATCAAGTACTCATCTTATCCTAATATCTTTCGTTCTCAGTACTATTGGTTTTTTTTATTAACGCAGATCTGTATCATTCTTGGTCCATCTTTTAACATCAGTGCATTTTTTCTCTCTTATCAATGCAGGATCAAAGAAAGCTCAGCCAGGTAGGAAGCATGGATATTGAGTCACAGCAGTCACAAGAGGAGACTTCAAACAGTGCTGATGCCTGAACCTCCGATTCTGAACAATCACAGCAAATAGGACCCTGAAGTCATCTGATAACAACATTGATTTGATCATTGCTCAGTACTTAATAGAGTGAGTGGATCAGGTTTACAGTTTGCGTATACTGGAGGCGGTGGTTAAAATCAACTAGGAGAAAGTTGCTCATTCTTTGTTTTTTTTGTTGTTTTTTGTTTACCCCTGTTTCTGGGTGTGCTTCTATGCTCCCCTAAAGGTTCCATCTCTTTTGCCCTAGGATATGTATAGTTTTCCTTTAGGGGAGCATAGAAGCACCTTATTCATCTTTATTTATCGTCTGAGTTACCAGGAGGGACTAACCTCAGGCATATGAGTTATGACTGTGTAGTGGCTTTATGGAAACTCATTATTACCCTATATGAAAACATAAAACTGCTGCTGTCAATGAAGTGCTAACATCTGGATCCTTATTTTTCTCACAATTTTCACCCTCATCGAAGGTGTCTGTACAAGTAGATGACCGTCCTCGGAAACAAGATGGCACACTACTCTGTCGTCATATTAGTTGATGTCCAGTGGCTACCGAACTAATCATTTGAACGACTGAATATTGTATTCTTGACTGCCGAAATCCGGGGGCAGATGTTTGGTCCTGACACCTGGAAACCGATTGGTTTCTTGTTCCTGCACATGAATGATTACAGGATCCCAATGATTGGTGCCTGCTTGTTTTACAAGTTTTGACACCTTCGATGTGCCCTTTATGAAGGACTCGAATCTATTAATGATTGGCACCTTTGCAGCTGGCTCTGTTACTGAACCCGCACTCCTTGCACTTTCTTTTTGTTCGGCACATCATTCGGTTAGCCTTGTGTTATAAGCATACGAAAACTAACATTTGCTCACTTGATGGATGGTGCTTTAGAGTCCCTGCTTCCATGAGCGTGCTTCACCAAAGCATCTGACTGACTTGCAGTCTTAGGGCTTTTTTTCACTTGTATCTACCTTTATATATAATGAAGTAAATTAGAGTGAAAATGAACTAATTTTCATCCCAATTCATACCAATACACGTGAATTGATCCAAACAAACCTCTTATTGGGTTTTGATCCCTGATCACCAGCTTTCTCTAACCAACTAATCATGCCGTGTCTATTGTCTGGAACAAGTATCCCCCCTTGTTTTCCAGTCCGGCAAGACGAACAGGCAACCTGAAAGACGTGGACGATGGCAACACAACCGCCCGAAGACAGAAACCAACAGAGCTCGGAGCTCCCAGTGGCGAGGGCTTTGGGCTTTCCCAATCGACAACTACCATCAGAATCTTCAGAAACATCTGATCTACCACTGGCGTTTGACGGTCACTGGCACAGCGCTGAACGCTATGCTCTAGACCGTGGGGATGCTTAAATGCAACGCCGCTTACTCCATTGCTCCTACTTAAAATTCAATAACTACTATAGCCGAGATCTCAAGCAACAGATTTGAAATCATGAAAACCGACCTGGTACTACAGTTATATCCAACGTTTTGATGTCAAATTCCTCGATTACAATTCTTACTTAGACCCGTGTCAGTATACCATGTACCCGACTTCTCTTCAGTTCCGGTCTTTGAAACAAGACCTTGCACATTAGCAAATATAAAATGTCCCATCTCACATCTCAGGAGATAAGAATGTACCCTTCATCAGAGGCCGCAGATGAGCTTGGTGAGGAGCCATGCCGGCTAAGGCCTTCCCTGACCTTGCCGTGCTGCTCTGCTTCATGCTGGAACATTGAAACCAGCTGCTGGAGCTCCAGCTTCCTCACCTTCATCTTCTCGCTGTTAACTGGATTTTGTAACCCAAGATACAGCATCCCCACGCCGATTAGGACGATCCCAATAAAGAAGAGAAGTCCTGCAAACAAACCAAAAGCATAGGGAGTATTCTGCGCTCCAGGTATGCCATCGACGTTGATTCCAAAAAGGCCAGTGATTATGGACAAAACCATGCCACAACCACCAAAAATTGCCAGATTATGTGTAACTCGGAGGCTTCTATCCTGCAAAAAGGCAGATGTCGGTGATCCAGCCAATTTACAAATCAACATTGCCACAAGAAATGCAAAAAAGCTTACTTGAGTTCAAGTGAGTCGTACCTGTAACCACGCACGAACAGTGCTCTGCATAACATCCTGAATAGTGAACAAGCGCCCGCGCACAGCTTCTTGCTCTTCCAACATGTCCCTTGTACACTTTCTAATACTCTCTAAAATAGCTCTTGTGGCATTACCCCTCAAATGTCTGAGAAGCTCAAGTAATATCTCTTCCCTTGCATGAAGTGACCATTTAACCCTGATTACCTACAGCAGTGATGTCTATGTTCTTATACATTCCAGCTCGTCAAATATAATAACATGCAAATAAGCTGTGTGCAAAAACCTTAGACCTTCATCGTGGTCTACAGAAGGATATGTATGCTTAATCTGTGAATTATACATTCAGATTGTTATGGCTGGGCCTTGTGCAATCCAGTGACAGGCAGCAATTTACTTGTGTTGCAATTAGTTTGTTAGCTTGTTAGCATCATCCACTGGTTAGCTAGCTAGTTAATTATTCATTAGTTAACCTTATCTCGTAGCTGTTTCTAGTTTGTTAGGTTCAATGGTTCAGTTGGTAACACTTGAAGGATGAGCTATACCCTGTAATTGGCAAACAAGAATCAGAAGATACCCTAAAAGCAGTCGGAGCCTCTAGACAGATGACGACGAGTGGATTTCTTTCTGCTATCCCATCCATTCCTAGTCAATCCATATCACTAATAGTGACAAAACACCCACAAAAGAAAACAAAAGGACTGACAACACAGGCAGAGACAAGGAACAGGTAATGAAATGCATAATTTCAACAGAGCAACCAGGATTTGGCTATTGACTCGATATTAGGACACTTTCAGATTTGATACCAATGTTATGACTGGGATCAATCAGTCTGATGCAACTAAGCCACGCCATGATAGATATCAGAACCTTTGAGCCACTCTCCGAAACTGTCATAGAGTGAGTATTTTTATGGTCAATGAAATGATGAAATACATCTGGTGCTGCCAATAAAGAAAATAATACTAATGGACTAGTACTTCCTTTAATCCTAAATATGCCATTTTTAACTTTGACTATCAATATCTAAAAATTTATATATAATTTTTTACTGAGGAACTCCTGTAATCTTACGCTGATCTGAACATTAATCGAGAAGGTTTAAGCATACATTATTTTGTGAAGCAAAAGAAGAAAAGAAAACTACATCCATCTTAGGCTGTTACAGATCCTAGCTTCACTCCAGAGATGCAGGCTGTGCTAGAAATTGGATGATCAGTAGAGCCCTGTAGACCAGATACAGCCCTGAAAAATCTTGGCATTTATATAGATTGATAACACCAGGTCGACATTCTAGATTCATAGATACTGCTCACCTCTTAATGAAAAATCTTGGCATTTATAATATATAACTCATTTCAAATAAGAAAGTATATGTATGTTTGGGTCACTGCCCACCTCTTAATGAAATAAACGCAAAGCGCATTCTCGAGAAAATATAAGAAAGCATATTTTTCATAGATACTGCTAGTCAAATTTAGTAAAGTTTGACTTAGGATAGACCTAGATGGCCTTATATTGTTTTATCATAGGAAGTAGTCAATTACTGTTAATGTGCAATTCCATAGGAGCAGCCCAATGTATCAAATCCAATTTTTTTAATATTGTTTAAAAATAGTAGTCACATCACGTCAACCACTCTAGTAAACTTTTGGAAATGAGAAAATTTTCAATATGATTTATTGGTAGAAACAAATATTGGACAAAAAGGGGGTCAATATTGCATGCTTACCTGTGTTGCTAACCTTCTGATTTCCTGATTTAGTATGATGCTGATAAGATTAAGATCTTCACGATTTCTCCTGTAAATTTGATATTTTAAACATGTAATACACATTCAATAGAAGCTTGCTAACTTAAAATGTGATGAAAATCAGTTCATTTAGAACATTAGCTAAAAGCCTAAAACAAAATGTTCCGTCAGTTGAGATTGCACAGTCCTCTTACCTATTCACAAATTTCAATTCAATTTCATCTGCTTCCCCAAATACATATTTCCGGAATAATCTGGAATAACAATGTAACAGCAATTTTTAGTAATTTTGTTGCAAGACACAAGTATTTAGCTACAATAAGATATAGGAATAGAGTTTTGCTACCTATTGTTACAAGACCAATGAAAAAATCAATGGCGAAAGATGAAAGGGAAACAGAGATTCAAACTCTCACCTGTCATCCCAACGTGAAAGACGGCTGACCAAATGTGCAATTACTTCATGCACTGATCTAGGTGTTTGGCTTCCACCAGCAAGAAGCAACTCCTGGACAGATTTTCGTAAGCATGTATTAACTAACAAGCTTAAAAACTAAACAATCCAAGTTTGGTACCTGCACTTCAGTCACTCCTAACACATTTAAATTGGATGAAGGGCCTTTGACATGCAGTGTTGTAACAAGAAAATTTTGTGCTTGCCAAGACCTAAGCACAATAGGTATATCTTCCTCTTCATGATTTGGATCTCCGATTGACTGACCAAGAAGCTCAAATAACAGCCCTCCTGCAACTCTAACTGGGACCTGAAAAGCTAACAGAAAATTATATAATAAATATGATATGACAACACATTAATATAGAGTCAGCTAATACATTAAGCTGTTAGAATATTTTCTTCTAACACTGACATATGACGCAAGAGATAAATATACTACAAAATGGTCAGCATCATTGTGGATTCACGGTTCAACAACTAATAATATGGGTATCTGGGAAAATATAGAAATAAGAATATTGGACTAAAACTGCCTTTTTCAGTTAATCTACACTAAGTATCAAGTGTAGAGATACATAAAAAGTAGAAAACTACTTAGTGATGTTTTTACAAATATATACTACACAGCAGATGCAATACCTGGAGAGTATATTATGTTGTTAAGTCAAAGCTGATTTAAACACTCAATTAGGGTGTATGTGATGCTTATGTCACCACAAACTCCACAGTGAAAAGGTCAATCACACAGTTAGCATATGAAAAATATGGTGACACAGAATATTAACAGAGGACATGAACAGTTAGTGATATGTACATCAAGAGTAGTTATTGCAGTTTACAATATGAATACACAGTCTATTCCTTATTTGTTCATTCAACAGATATATAACCATATAGGGGGACTATGATAAAAAAAACTCAGTAGCTACTGTTATGGGAACCTTCAGACACAGAGCTAAAATCATACTGAAGGACATTGACTAATTTGCATAAAAGCAATGTGAAGTTGAAGAGCACATGTACTTACATCAAGTAGAAATTACAAGGAGAGATGATTGTATGCACTCTAGATTCACTGATTCAGGGTATCGAATTGCGAAACAGCAAAGAGCTGATGAATGGTTTTATAGGTATCTTAATTATTAAACAGATGAGAAACAGAGAGAGAACCTCGTAGAGAAGGTACTTCATCCGGTCGCTTATCAGTTTGCTCTCATCTCTCAGTGCAGTTCTGATGGCAGGATGCATCCAGTGAGCACTATTCAACCATGCATCGATTGAAGGATGGCCTGCAGCGACATGACACCACCAAGTAGGCCCCACCGGACGCTGCCAGTATGGAGCAGCAAGATCAGCCACGGTGTAATCATCCTCACTATCACTGATCTCTGTCAATTCATTCTCCCAGCTGGAGTCTGATTGAACCCTGAGGACCAACTCAGCGATCCTACTCCATCCAATGGGCACCCATTTATGATCCAAAATCTCCCCAGCATACAGTGGCCTATCTTTGAGCACTGAAGGATCATTACTGAAATCAGTCTGATGGGGGTTTTCTAACACAATGCTCTCATCCGCTTTCGGCACAGTGATCTGGTGGCCATTCCTTCTTGAGTGCTTCCTCGTGTACATAGTGGGGCCTTTCTCCTGCATCTGCTCCATTGCTGGCCATGATTTGTGCTGAACAGGCTTCCTGTGACTCTTGACCAGCTCGAAAGCACAGATGAGCCCATCCGTCCAGAGCTCGCTCCCTGGAATAGGCTCTTTCCCCAGACTAGGCTTGGTAACACCATCTAACGTCTTGGACATGCTGCTGACCTGAGGCGGCTGCTGCTCCTCTACACCATTCATCTTCCCATCAGATTCTATCTACCTGTGAATGGATAAAAGATGTTTTTAAACTGGTTACAAAATTTAGTGGGTACTGAATAATGAATATCAGTCATCTCTTCAAACATGGGGCAATTATTGAGGAACTGGATTCAAAGGTCCAAACAACTGTTCCAGGGAATTTAAGACGACATGGAAGCAACAGGGTCGTATAATCGTATTATTTATTGTATACTAAACATTAAAACCACAATTCTACCATCACCTAACGACCATTATGATGACAAACATAGCACTAGCAGGATGTATTTTCCTAGATGAGCTGAATACGAATTAGAATTTAGAAGAGGAATAACGAGAATCCAAGCAAATCAAGGCTATAGCCTACAGCTACATGCGGAATTCAGAAAACAGCGCCGGGGGCAGACCCCAGCCACCGCACGCTACGTTTTCTGAGCACGCAAGAGTACAGCGAACTAGCTTCGCAGACGAGAGCAGCAAAAGGAACTTTCGAGGAGACGAAGGCGGAGGGGTCAGGTGTGGGGGCGGTGGTGGTTACCGGAGCGGAAGAGACGACGGCGAGGGAACCGGGTCTGGGACCGTGGGACGTGAGGCGGTGGCGCCGCGGAGTGGAGCGGGCGCTTCCAGAATGGAAATCAGATGCAGCTCTCTTTCGTCTTCCCAACGCCGGAAGAAAATTGAGGCTTGTTTAGTTTTAAACAAATGCAAAATTTTTTAGATTTTTATTAAATCGAATGTTTAGAAGTACTAAATATAAATAAAAATAAAAACTAATATATAGTTTATCTGTAATTTATGAGACGAATCTTTTAAATCTAGTTAGTCTATAATTAGCTTTTTCTAATATTTATTAAATACAAACGAAAATGCTACTGTATCCATTTAAAAAAAAATTTGAAACCAAACAAGGCCTCATTAAAATTTGGTGGATCCGGTATCAAAACTCCCTCCCGTGCGTACTAGAGGCCTTGTTTAGTTCAACCAAAAATATTTTTTTTTTCAAAATTCCTCATTACATCAAATCTTACCAAACATGCATGAAATATTAAATATAGACGAAAAGAAAAACTAATTGCACAGTTTGTCTGTAAATTACGGGAAGAATTTTTTAAGTCTAATTACTCTATAATTGAACAATGTTTGTCAAATAAAAACAAAAATAAATAAGTATTAAAATTCAAAAACTTTTGGTAACTAAAAAAAGGCTTAGATTCCCGACGAGTGGACTTAGGGCTTGTTTGGCACAGCTCAACTTCACTAGTAAAGCTGTTTTTTTAGAAAATAGCTTCATGAGTGACTTTCTTGACGAAGCTGAGCTGTTTTGGAGAAAGTGTTTGGCAAAATACCTTCACCAACTACTTTATGCATAGTTGAGAGAGAAATGAGGGAGAAGCTGCAATCATCTACTTTTTTCAACTTCATCACAACTTATGTCTTTGTGAGAGGGGAGGAAAAACAGCTTCATCCATGAAGCTGTTTTAGAAATAAGTGTTTGGCAAAAAAAAAACAGCTCACAACAGCTCATAAAGTGAGCTGTACCAAACAGACCCTTATTCTTGATCCGACGCCCGTTTGCTATCACGCCCAGGTCGAGGCGACTAGCGGAGAGAGTACTAGGAATCGCGTTTTGCGTGCGGATAGACGCCAAGTGCGGTTTCTCCTCTCCCCTCCCAGCAGCCCCCTTCCCCCCCCACCCCCGCCGCCGGCCCCTGTCCTCCTCGGCGTCCTCGCCAGCGGCAGGACAGGTGAGCCGGCCTCTCCTTTCATCTCCTTTCCCCTCTTCTTCTCCTTGTAAGATCCTTTAGCCAAATAAGTTCTATATAGTATAAGCTTTGGAGAAAGAGAAGAAGAAGCCGGACGACCCTATCTTCGCCGCCTCCGACGGAAGCGCCGCCAACCACCGCCGCGTCCCCGCCCGTGCCGTCCTCCATCTCGATGGTCGAGAGGGAGGGCTTCCTCCATGGGCGAGATCTGGGAGCGCTGCGGGAACTTGCGCGGAGGGTCAAGGCCGGGGCCCTAGATCTCGCCTCCCTACGTTGCCTGCTCTTCAACCTGTGCAGAGCGGGGGCAGCTGGCTCCGGCTCCCGATGCCGCCGGTGCGCCAAGTGAATCCCGACGTCTTCCACAGCGACCGCCACCCCGTCGCCGCCATCGGTCTCTCTGTCTCCACCATCGACGCCTGCAAGCTCCATTCCAAGACGGTGGTCTCCTTCTCGTCATCTAGATCTCGTCCGCCGTCCTCAGCTTGCTGCAGGGCCCACGTTCGTCGTAGTGGGGCCCTCTACCTGTGAGAAGGGAACCCCGCCCGCATGCTTATTTGTGCTTCTCCATCTTTTATCCTTCCTAGTTTATTTTCTTGTTTTTCTTTATTTATTACTTTCGTTCCACTCTTGCATGGCTACAGGTGAGACGCCCGGCTCTTTTGTTCTCTTCCTTTTAGTGCCTGCAAAGTGTCTGTGGTCCTTGTTTCCTTTGTTTCTTGTAGACAGCTACTTCTTCGGCGTTCGTTCGACGATGCTGCCTTCATCTGGGATATCGGTTCAAGCTTCTTCTATCTCTGGCAACGTCTTCAACATCATCCTTCGGTTGCCGGAATATGTCTTCTTCGATGGCTTATTCGACTCCCCTTCAGTGTTCGCCTAAACGGCCTAAACGGCCGATTAAACGGTCATTAAACGGTAAACGGTGGCAAACTGTTTTGTTTAGGGGGTAAACGGGAAATTAAACGGTTGACCGTTTAAACGGTCAAAAAACGGGGAAAACGGTCTAAACGGCCTACACGGAACGGTTGTAAACGGTGTTAAACGGCTGTTTAAACGGCCGTTTAGGCAAACACCAGGTGAATCTAGTTGAATTTTATATTAACAATTTGTATACTTAAATTTATTATATTTATAAATATATAAAATTGATTTGTTATATGCATAAATATGTATATTTAATTATTCTAACATGCATAAACATATATACATAATAAAATAAATGGATTTTAGTTGCATAAATATGTATAAATGATAGAATGATTGATTTTACATTAAAAAATATGAACATTTTTGTAATATTGTGTAAAACCGTTTAGACCGTTTTAATCCGTTTAAACACCGTCTAAACAGTTTAAACGCTAAACGAAGGGTGACCGACTGTTTCCCGTTTAGCGTTTAGGATAACATTGCCCCTTCAACCGTCGCTGTGCGTGGTCATTCCATCTGGGTGCAAGCGTCCTGGACGCCTCTGTGTATTCCCCTCGCTGGCATGCTAGTTTCCCTCGACGCCTTAGTCGACGCTGCTGTTTTTCTTTCTGGTCACAGGACCTCGTTGTATCAAGGTTTCCTTTTGGGAACCTCCTTGTATTACGTTTGTTTTAATATATATATATGTTATGTGGTTGTAAAAAAAAAAGAGGCGACTAGCTTCAGCCTTCAGCTAGTCAAAAAAAGAAAAAAAAACTTCAGCCTTCAGCTCGTTTCGCGACGAACGGCTCCAGGCATTCGGCTCACGCTCGCTAACATCCTCCGAGCCGTCACCAGTGGCGGCTTCAAGCGCCGGGCCGATGCCACTCGACCACAAGAAGGGAAGAACCTGAGATTTTTTTTATAATGAAACATAAGAACATTTTACAAATATAGAAGAGTTATTTCTCCCAATTTACGGACAAGACATAAAGTTTATATGTGTGTTTGGTTCCTAGTCAAACTGAGCCATGCAATGTGTAGTGGCGTCACATCTATAACTCTTATAAAGTTAAAACACTAGATGAATTCTCTCTTCATGCAAAGTGTCCACATCATTCTCTACTAAGTGACCCACTAAATATTGTATCTCTTCATGCAAGGTGTCCACATCATTCCCCATTAAGTCCATATCATCTCATATTAATTACAAAAAATGACCATGTCATCTATATCATGTGAAATAGTTTAAATCTTTAATCTATTAACATACAAGTCATGTACATACACTATTTGTTTCATCACCAATTAATTCTTTTATAATGCTTAGAAATTTTTTACTAGATCTAATACAATAAAAATACATGCAAGTCAAATTTATATGTATACATATATAATATATTAAATATCATATAGTAATGCTATTGTCGAGGGTATCAGTAAGGGGTACCCTCACCAATGCGCATTACGAGATTGCCCGTACGCAGGCCGAGGCCCTCGATTCGACGCTCTGGTCTTACGTGTGCGCTGCCATCGACGGCCGCAACCTCGAAGACGGAAATAGCGTCGAGCGAATCGATCAGGCGTCGAGCGCTAGTTACCGTCGAATACGGAACAGGCTCACGCGAACCGGGAGGCGTCGAGCGCAAGGACGCCGCCCGCCGCCTGACGCGCGCACGCGAGCCGGGGCATTAAATGCGCCTGACGCTTCCCCACCTAACACACAGGTCACGGGAGGCGTGATAGGGAACAGGCATCCGTCCCATCGATCTTTTTGCAGCCTTCCCACCGAACGACCCAGGGCATGTCAGGACGCGGGAAACAAGGATGGGACGTCTAATCGGGACCCCCTCGAGACATTCAAGGTCAGCGCTCCGGATATCGTCACGGTACACGGCGTCCGACCCTCGACCGAACAGGGTTCCTTCCTAGGGACGTGTGGAACGTCGACTGATAACACCATAACCACCCCGCCGGATCTGCCGCTCTGCCGTACGAGCATGCGACCGTTGAACCAGCACAAGACGGCGCACAGAGCAGAATGCAGGGGCACGCGTAATCATCACCAGGCTATTAAGACGGGACGGCTCGGAGTCACGCCGGTACGGAAGCCTCGAGTAGGTCAGCGCTCCATGCTGCTATCGACCCCTACTCTGACATCTACGCATGTACCCTTAGTCACTTCTTGGAACTATAAAAGGAGAGACTCAGAAATAGAACGACAAGGACACTACGCCCATACGCAGTAGAACACACACACCATACCACGCCTGTATTGACCCCTGTACAAGTACTTAGGTGCAAGATAATACAAATCTCCCTCCCCCGCTGGACGTAGGGCCTTCTCTTGCCCGAACCAGGATAAATCTCTGTGTCTTCTTGCATCACCATCTGGAAAAGGGAGCACGCATACAAATTTACTCGTTGGTGTGACCCCCCGTGGGGAAAACACCGACAGTTGGCGCGCCAGGTAGGGGTCCTGCGTGTTTTTCATCGGTTTCCCACTCCTTTCCAGATGGCAGCTCTTGCCTCGCCGATTCCGCGCTCCACGGTGATTTGGTTTGGGAGTCTCGAGTTCATGTCTACGGGCTCCGGCTACGACATGATCTTGCTCTCAGTCAAAGGACCGGGAGGAGCCCGCGTTGCACCAGCTCGGTCGAGGGCCCCAAGACGCCCTCGCCACCACGCCTCCCCGCCCAAGAAGAGGCGCGGACAGCACCACCGCCGCCCCTCTGCCTCATCACGACCGGCAACTCGTGCGAGGCAGGAGGTGGGCCGCGAGCCGGCAACACCATGCGCCGGAACCGCAGGCACGACAGCTCAACATCGCACGACGACGGGAGGGGACGCGTCTCGCGCGCCCTCCCCCACCGCTACTAAGCTACTTCCACACGGGTTGTTCACTCCAAGAAGGGCACTCCCATTCGGATTGGACAACGCTGCGGTGTCGCTCGCCAGAGCAATATGCCCAAATGCTCAGACGAACGTGGAGAGACCAATGGTCCTCCCACGTGACTCCGAGACATTACGACCGACGTCCGAACTGCCGGATTTCTCCTAGGTGCGAGGCCTCCGCCGCCTAGGCCCTAGGCGATACACAATCACCTCACTTAGGCAACGGCTGCTGGAGGAGGGATGTGGATGCATCTACGCCACCGAGCCGGACTCCGACTCCGAGGCTGATAGCTACGACCCTACGAGGGAATGCTATCACGTCGACGGGGCAGTAGAAACTACCGACGAGACGCAGGACGCTGCTGCAGGCGGTCGAGCCCCTGCAGCACGGGAAGACCCCAGGACGCCTGGGAACGACGGACAGGTCGACCCCTCTCCACAAGAAGACAGGGCTGCACAGCTAGCGCAGCTGCGAGAGCTCAAGATGAAGCTCGACGAAGACCGAGAGCGCCTCGTCCTGCTTGAGCAATCCTTGAGTAAGACTTGCCATACCCGCCAGGTGGAAGTGTTCGCAGACGTGCTCGAGAGGTACATCGACAAATCGTCGGAGACGCAGAGCCAGAGCAGCCCGTCAGCCGCTTCTCTCGAGCAGGCCAAAACGTAGTGGCAGCGACGATGCTGCTGCGCAACATGCCAGAGCCATCGAACTCCCAGGCTCGACGCATTCGAGACGAGGTACAGACCCTGCTCCAGGTGGCGACAGTTCAACAAGCCGAAAGCTCAGCTTCTCGACGACGAGGAGTCGCCACTGAAAAGCACGACGAGCCGCTTCAAAACAAAAAGGAGGTGTCAGTCCATCAACAGCCTCCACCTCGAGGTAGAAAGACCGCTCTCGTTCTCCCTGTCGACAATCAGCGTCGACACGATGCGCGGCATGACATCGAAGAAAATCGACGCCGCCGCCACGAAGACGCGGAAGAGCGAGGTTACAGCGCACATCATGGTGGAAGGTACGACAGCGACGAGGACCGGGTGGCCCCCGAGCCACCGGGCCCACGGGTGTTCAGCAGAGCGATCCGCAGCACGCCCCTGCCCAGTCCATTCCGACCCTGAAGGGTCGAGATGGCGGACTAGAGGGGGGGTGAATAGTCCTTTCTAAAACTTAACACACCGGCTAACCGAAATAAATGCGGAATTAAAACTATCGGTCTAGCCAAGACTACACCCCTCTATCTAAGTTCTCTAGCACCTTGAAAAGATCCTAAACAAGCAAGCAAGGTGCTACCTTAGCAAGAGCTCACTTAAACAATTCTAGGAGCAAGGTCACACAAACCTATGCAACTAGTACTTTGCAAACCGGGGGAGCTCCTACACAAACTAGTGAGGCAAAGCGCACCAAGCCTAAGCTCACTAGCAAGCTCAAAAACAAGGCAACCAATGTCAAATTAGAGAGCGCAAATTACTTAGCTACACAAACTAAGCAATGTGACTAACAAGGTTACACAAACCAAATTAGTCACGCAAGGGAACTACTTCTAGCTACACAAGCAAGAAGGTAACTAGCAAGCTACACAAGCTAACTAATTACAAGAGCAACTACACAAGCACAAGTATATGAATGTAAGAACAAGCTTGTGTTAGGGACTTGCAAACCAACGGGAAGAACAAAGTTGACACGATGATTTTCTCCCGAGGTTCACTTGGTTGCCACCAAGCTACGTCCCCATTGAGACAAGCTCCAAGGTTGCCGCCGGTCCTCTTGCTAGTGGTGACCCGCAAGTCACGCTCTCCCACGTGGAGTGCTTACCACAAGCTCTAGCACTTGACCCGGCTGGACCACTTGTCACTCTTCACGTCTCGCTCAACTAGAGTTGCTCTTCGCGATCCCCGCGGGGTGAGCACCGTACCCCTCACAATCTCTTCTCCGGAGCACCGCACAATCTCCTTGCGTGCTTCGACGGAGTCACAAGCCACCAAGCCGTCTAGGAGGTGGCAACCTCCAAGAGTAACAAGCACCACCGGCTTGCAACACGAACACCTAGTGCCACTCGATGCAATCTCTCAATGCAACGCACTAGAATCGCTCACTCACACAATCGGATGAACACTATCAAGCATATGTGAGTTAGAGGCTTCACTAGCACACCCCAAGCATGGACACTAAGTCCCAAGGGTGCTCAGCACCGGCCAAGGCCGGCCACCACTTCTATTTATAGCCCCAAGGGCTAAACTAGCCGTTGCCCCTTCACTGGGCAAAACACGTGGGCACCGGACGCTCACAGGGAGCCACCGGACGCTCAGCGCCCAGCGTCCGGTGCTCAGGTGTCGGCCACGTGTCACTAGCCGTTTGAAAACGACCGTTGCCGCCAACGGCTACCTCACGCTCGCGCCTGACACAGCACCACCGGACGCTCAACAAGTCCACACCAGATCGTGCGCAGAGAGCTCCGCAAACTCGCACGGTCACCGGACGCAAGCCACCGGACGCACCCTGAGCGTCCGGTGCTCACCGGACTCATGCGCAGTGAGGGTCGCCAAACCGCCCGCACACCGGACGCTGAGCACCGGACTCTCTCCGGTGCGTCCGGTGCACTCTGCTGCACCCGACAGCACACCGGACGCTAAAGGCCAGCGTCCGGTGCCTCCGCGCAGAGCGTCCGGTGAGTGTTTCTCAGTGAGAAACACTCCCGTGACTTCTCCAAATTTCCCACCGGCGCAATAGAAAATATGCAGTTATTTTTCTCAAAAGCGCCGAATCCCGCCTCGCAAGCTCGGCGGGAGGGAGAGAGGAACCCACACCCCTCTCAACCCTAGGAACTCCACCTCCTTTGCAAAAGTGCTAACACCAACAAGTGTACGCCACCATGTGCATGTGTGTTAGCTTTTCACAAACATTTTACCAAAGGAGTTAGCCTCTCAACTTGCCACGCCACTCGATCCTAACACGTATGCAAAGTTAGATCGCTCAAGTGGCACTAGATGACCGATATGCAAACAAGTTTGCCCCTCTTGATAGTACGGCCATCTATCCTAAATCCGGTCATAAACTTCTCTACACACCTATGACCGGTGAAATGGAAATGCCCTAGGTTATACCTTTGCCTTGCGCATTCCATTCCATCTCCTCCAATGTTGATGCAACACATGCACCAACCAATCACCAAATGATATGATCCACTTCATATCATCACGTGACCGTATTGGTTCATCGATCTTGACCTCACTTGCTCTTCACCGTTGCCTCGGTCCATCGGCGCCAAGTCTTGCTCAAGCTTCACCGTCACACGCGGTCCCTCGCTTTAAAGCCTCCGACTTGCCCTTCACTCTTGCAACCGGTCCATCAAACCAAGCCTCATCTTGATCTTCTCCACCTTGGTCACATGACTCCATGTCATGTCTCATATGCAATGAGCTCCTTCATCATCATATCATCACCTGTGGACTAATCTCCTGTGTATCTCACATAAACACTATTAGTCCACCTAAGTTGTCACTCAATTACCAAAACCAAACAAGGACCTTTCAGACCCCCGACCAGCATCGCGAAATACAATGGAGAGACCAAACCAGAGTTATGGCTGGCTGATTTTAGGCTGGCCTGCCAGCTAGGTGGCGCTCGAGGGGATGATCGAGCCATCATCACATAGCTACCACTCTTCCTCTCCGACACCGCCCGTCGATGGCTCGAGGAACTTCCAGCAAATCAAATCCACGACTGGGTCGATTTGGTTAATGTCTTCGAGGGAAATTTCAAAGGGACCTACATACGGCCCGGAAATTCGTGGGACCTCAGCAAATGCAAGCAGAAATCAGGAGAAACTCTTCGAGAGTATGCTCGACGCTTCTCGAAGCAGCGCACTGAGCTGCCACACATCCCTGACCATGACGTTATCTTGGCTTTTGTCTCTGGTACCACCAATCGAGACTTAGTGCGGGAACTGGGCCGAAATCGCCCTCAGACCGTCGATGAGCTGATGGACGTAGTGGCAAACTACGCAGCAGGAGAGGAGGCAGTCGGCGCCTTCTTTAGCTGTGAAGGAGGGAAAGGCAAGCGGCCTGTCAATGAAGATGGAACCCCCAGTCGAGGGCTCAAGAAGAACAAGAAAAAGCAGAAAGTGCGGCAGTACAAGCAGGAGAACTTCGACGACGATCTCGTCGCTGCCATGGAGCGGAAGAAGCCTCGAGGCCCCCCAGATGGGGGTATTTTCGATAAGATGCTCGAAGAGCCATGCCCTTACCATAAGGGAGGCGCCAACCACAAGCTCAAGGATTGTCGTATGCTGAAAAGGCATTTCGACGGTCTAGGGTTCAAAAGGGATGAGCGTGGCAACTCGAAGAAGGAGAAGGGCGGCGACAAAGAGGGCAACAAAGACGACGACGGCTTCCCCGCCGTCCACGACTGCTACATGATCTATGGAGGGCCTTCGACATAGTTGACCACGAGGCAGCGCAAAAGGGAACGCCGTGAGGTCTTCACGGCAAGAATGGCGGTACCCCAGTACCTCAGCTGGTCAAGCACCCCATCACCTTCGACCGAGAGGACCACCCCGACAAGGTAGTCGCTCCAGGCGTCTACCCGCTCGTCGTCGACCCTATAATCGTCAACACTCAGCTCTCCAAGGTGCTAATGGACGGAGGCAGCAGCCTCAACATCATCTATCTCGAGACCCTTGACCTCCTCGGCATCGATAGGGGACGGCTCCAGCCAAGCGCCGGTGGGTTCCATGGCGTCGTGCCAGGGAAAAAGGCGCTGCCAGTAGGTCGAATCGACCTACCGGTCTGCTTTGGCTCGGCGGCCAACTTCAGGAAGGAGACCCTCACCTTTGAGGTGGTCGGGTTCCGGGGCACGTACCACGCCATCATCGGGCGCCCGGGCTACGCCAAGTTCATGGCCATTCCCAACTACACCTACTTGAAGCTGAAGATGCCTGGACCCAAAGGCGTCATCACCGTCAGCTCCTCCTTCGAGCACGCTTACGAGTGTGACGTCGAGTGCGTCGAGTACGGGGAGGCGGTCGAGAACTCCACCGAGCTCGTCGCAAAGCTCGAGGCCCTGGCCGCTGAGGCTCCAGAGCCCAAGCGCCACGCGGGCAACTTCGAGCCAGCGAAAGGAACCAAGAAGATCCCGCTCGACCCCAACGACTCCGATGGCAAGGTGCTGACGATCAGCACCGACCTCGACCCCAAATAGGAAGCTGTGCTCGTCGACTTTCTTCGTGCGAACGCCGACATGTTTGCATGGAGTCCCTCGGACATGCCAGGCATACCGAGGGAAGTCGCCGAGCACTCCTTGGAGATTCGAGCCGGTTCCAAGCCAGTGAAGCAACGGTTGCGCCGATTCGACGAGGAGAAGCGCAAGATCATTGGCGAGGAGGTCCACAAGCTTTTGATGGCCGGATTCATCAAGGAGGTTCATCATCCCGACTGGTTAGCAAACCCTGTATTAGTTAAGAAAAAGAATAGGAAAATGAGGATGTGCGTCGATTATACAAGTCTAAATAAAGCATGTCCGAAAGTTCCTTTTCCATTACCACGTATTGACCAGATTGTCGATTCTACTGCGGGATGTGAAACCCTTTCTTTCCTCGATGCATATTCTGGTTACCATCAAATAAAAATGAAAGAGTCCGACCAGCTCGCGACCTCTTTCATCACGCCTTTTGGGATGTATTGCTATGTAACCATGCCGTTTGGGCTTCGAAACGCGGGAGCCACGTACCAACGTTGCATGCTCCACGTATTTGGCGAACACATAGGGCCGACGGTCGAGGCCTACGTCGATGACATTGTCGTCAAATCAAAGCAGCGAGGGGACCTGATCCAGGACCTCGAGATCGCTTTTAGCTGCTTACGCACCAACCAGATCAAGCTCAATCCCGAGAAATGCGTCTTCGGCATGCCTCGAGGCATGCTCTTGGGGTACATTGTATCCCAGCGCGGTATCGAGGCCAACCCCGAGAAAGTCTCGGCCATCACGAGAATGGGGCCGATCCGGGACATTAAGGGTGTACAAAGAGTCACGGGATGCCTGGCGGCCCTGAGCCGTTTCATTTCGAGACTAGGGGAAAAGGCGTTACCGCTCTACCGACTTCTGAAGAAGGTCGAGCGCTTTTCTTGGACCCCTGAGGCCAAGGAAGCTCTAGAAAAACTGAGGAAAACACTGACCTCAGCACCAGTCTTGGTCCCGCCTCAACCTGCAGAACCACTGCTCCTTTACGTTGCGTCGACGGCCCAGGTCGTCAGTGCAGCGGTGGTGGTCGAGAGGCCGGAGGAGGGGCATGCGCTGCCAGTTCAGAGGCCAGTCTATTTCGTCAGCGAAGTGCTTTCGGAGACCAAGGTACGTTACCCCCAAATCCAGAAGATGATCTATGCCGTAATCCTCGCCCGCCGCAAGCTGCAGCACTACTTTCTCGGCCACCCCATCACGGTGGTCTCATCTTTCCCTTTGGGCGAGATAATCCAGAGCAAGGAGGCCACGGGAAGAATAGCTAAATGGTCGGTCGAACTCATGAGTGAGACTCTCACTTACGCGCCTCACAAGGCCATCAAATCGCAAGCCCTGGTGGACTTTATCGCGGAATGGACAGACTCCCAGCTCCCCCCGACCCAGGTCCAGGCGGAACTGTGGACGATGTATTTCGACGGGTCACTCATGAAAACGGGGGCCGGGGCTGGCCTGTTGTTCATCTCACCCTTGGGCGTCCATATGAGGTACATCATCAGGATTCATTTTGCCGCATCCAACAACGTCGCGGAATACGAGGCCCTCGTCAACGGTCTCAAAATCGCCATCGAGCTAGGAGTCCGACGCCTCGACGTCCGAGGTGACTCCCAACTCGTCATCGACCAGGTGATGAAGACTTCGAGCTGCCACGACCCGAAAATGGAGGCGTACTGCAAAGAAGTCCGTCGACTCGAGGACAAGTTCCATGGCCTCGAGCTCGTCCACATCGCCCGACGCTACAACGAAGCAGCTGACGAACTCGCCAAAATCGCGTCGACCCGAGGCACGGTACCGCCTGACGCGCTCTCGAGAGATCTCCACGAGCCATCCGTCGACTTGGGCTCGGGGGCTGGCGTCGATGCCGCTCCCGCCCAGCCAACCGACACCGTCGACACGCTGCTGATGGCAGCAGAGGTGATGGAGGCGGAACAGCGACCCGGTCGACCGTTCGACTGGCGCACACCGTTCCTCGACTGCCTAATCCGCTGCGAGCTGCCAGAAGATCGATCTGAGGCCCACCGTATCGCTCGACGAGCCAAGTCATACGTGATTTACGACGAAGGCAATGAGCTATACCGACGAAGCCCGACGGGGGTCTTGCAGCGTTGCATCACTGTGGAAGAAGGCCGGAAACTACTCAAGGACCTACACTCGGGGGCTTGTGGCCACCATGCTGCTCCACGGACCCTCGTAGAGAACGCTTTCCGACAAGGTTTCTACTGGCCGACGGCCGTAGCAGATGCCATCGAGCTCGTACGCTCATGTCATGGATACCAGTTTTACGCCAAACAGACGCATCTTCCCGCCCACGCTCTTCACATGATCCCCATCACGTGGCCGTTTGCGGTGTGGGGACTCGACTTAGTGGGGCCCCTGCAAAAAGCGAAAGGAGGGTACACCCACTTGCTGGTGGCCATCGACAAATTCTCCAAATGGATCGAGGCTCGACCCATCACCAACATCCGCTCCGAGCAAGCCGTCCTTTTCTTCACCGACATCATACACCGATTCGGAATCCCTAACGTGATCTTCACCGACAACGGCACCCAGTTCACCGGTAGAAAGTTCTTGGACTTCTGCGATCAGCATCACATCCGTGTGAACTGGTCCGCGGTGGCTCACCCTCGAACTAACGGCCAGGTTGAGCGTGTGAAAGGTCCTAATATGGCAAGAGGGGGGGTGAATAGCCTATTTAAAATCTACAAACTCACTAGAGCAAGAGGTTAGTAAACAACAAAGCGAAGCTTTTTGCTCTAGCTCTAAAGGGGTGTTTGCAAGCCACCTATCCAACAATTCTAGTTGTTAAGATCACTAGGCACACGAGAGCTATGTCACTACTTACACTAGAGAGCTATCTAAAGTTTCTATACAAGTAAGTAAGCTACTCTAGTTTGCGGGAATGTAAGAGAGATGGTTTGAACTTTATACCGCCGCGTAGAGGGGATGAACCAATCAATAATATGAAGTCCAATCACCGGGAGAAATCTAATGAATAAACACAATGGAGACAAACAATTTTTCTCCCGAGGTTCACGTGCTTGCCGGCACGCTACGTCCCCGTTGTTTCGACCAACACTTGGTGGTTCGGGGGCTAAGAGGTGTAGCACGAACCTCGTCCTCACTAGGACACCACAAGAACCTACCCACAAGTGAGGTAACTCAATGACACGAGCAATCCACTAGAGTTACCTTTCGGCTCTCCGCCGGGGAAGGTACAAGACCCCTCACAATCACGGGAGATGGCCACGAACAATCACCAACTTGTGCCAATGCTCCTCCGCTGCTCCAAGCCGTCTAGGTGGCGGCAACCACCAAGAGTAACAAGAAAACCGCAGCTAGAACGATCCCCAAGTGCCACTAGATGCAATCACTCAAGCAAATGCACTTGGAATCACTCCCAATCTCACAAAGATGTATAATCTATGAAGGAGATGAGTGGGAGGTGTTTGCTTAGGCTCACAAGGATGTTATGTAGTCAAGAATGCCAAGAGTGTGAGCCCCAAGCCGGCCAAACACGTATTTATAGCCCCTCAAACAAATAGAGCCATTGGCTCTTTCACTGGGCAAAACACGGGGTCACCGGACGCTCTTAAAGGGGCACCGGACGCTCAGACTTAGCGTCCGGTGCTCCAACATCAGCCGCGTGTCAGAGTCTAACGGTAACCTGCAGAGCACCGGACGCTGAGCAAGTTAGCACCGGACGCGTCCGGTGCACACCGGACTCATGCGCAGAGAGCTCCGCAAACTCGCAGGGTCACCGGACGCAAGCCACCGGACGCACCCTGAGCGTCCGGTGCTCACCGGACTCACACCCAGAGAGGGTTGCAAAACGCGCGGACACCGGACTCAGACCACCGGACGCTCCAGCTTGCGTCCGGTGCCTGGCGTCCGGTGCCTAACCATAGCTGAGCCAGGCAGCCTGCACACCGGACGCTCAGACACAGCGTCCGGTGCCTCTGAGCCAGCGTCCGGTGAGTGTTTTCTCAGCGAGAAACACTCCCGCGACTTCACCAATTTTCCCACCGGCGCAATAGAAAATATGTACTTCATTTTCTCGAAAAGCGTGCCAACACCACAACGTGTGTACCAACAAGTGCACGTGTGTTAGCATTGTCACAATCATTTTCTTCAAAGGAGTTAAGTCAGCTCACTAGGTTCTAAAAGCATGCACATGAATAATGACACCTAGTGGCACTTGATAACCGCTTAGCCAAAGAATTCCCCTCTTTATAGTATGACTATCTATCCTAAATGTGATCACACCCTCTATGGTGTCTTGATCACCAAAACCAAAACCCTAAGCAATACCTTTGCCTTGATCTCCATAGGGTTTTGTTTTTCTCTTTCTTCTTTTCCAAGTTGAGCACTTGATCATCTTGTGGTCATCACCATCATCACCATGATCATCACTTGCTCCATCACTTGGCATGTACCAACCTCATTAAGTCTACACACACTTAGTATAGAGGTTAGTACTAGGGTTTCATCAATTATCCAAAACCAAACTAGGGCTTTCAGCGTGCCAACGGCATGATCTTGCAGGGGCTCAAACCGAGGATCTACAATCACCTGAAGAAATTCGGCAAGAAGTGGGTCGAGGAGCTTTCCTCGGTCTTATGGAGTTTGAGGACGACGCCAGGCCGGGCCACCAAATACACCCCGTTCTTCATGGTCTACGGTTCTGAGGCCGTGCTCCCAACGGACCTCGAGTATGGATCCCCTCGACTCAAAGCATACAACGAGCAGTCGAATAAGGAAGCTCAAGAGAACGCGGTCGACCAGCTTGAGGAGGCTCGAGACATGGCCCTCCTCAACTCTGCCAGATACCAGCAGAAGCTTCGACGCTACCACGACAAACACGTACGCAAGAGGGACTTAAACGTGGGCGACCTTGTCCTACGACGACGGCAGAACAATCAAGGACGCCACAAGCTGACCCCGCCATGGGAAGGCCCATACGTGGTGGCCGAGGTCTTGAAGCCAGGAACGTACAAGCTGGCGGACGAGAAGGGGGCGGTCTTCACCAACGCATGGAACATCGAACAGCTACGTCGATTCTACCCCTAGAAGTTCAAAACTTACGTTCCAACGTACACTTTGTACCAAGACTCTGTAAACGAATGCATGAATAAATGAAGTCTTTCCCTCGAGCAACTTCTTTTTGTACCAAGGATTTACAAGTCATAATCTTGACGTTAGAAGGGGGCGCCAACTATGACCCATCAAAGTCAACACCCCCTCGGGGGCTACCAGGGGGACGACCCCCCCAAGCGTCGAAAAAACCAAGAAATTTCCTCTTCTTACTTAGTAAACCTTGCACGATTCGAGTAGCTAAGGCGCCTCGAGCCCCTCAAAGGCCGAGGGACAACGAGCCTGAGAACTCCTACGCCCCCGGGCTACGGAAACTCTACTCACTTCCTTACCCTTGAGGTGATCGAGGTTGTTTTTGACGAAAGATCGAACAGGGAATACAAACGTAGGCGCAAAGAGAAATAAAAGAACCTCGAGCGGAAAGACAAATAAACACTCAGCAATTACAAAAAGATACTATGTCATTTAAAAAGCATATTGACAAAGTATTATACAAGGGGCCCCAGGCACCCTGCGCAGGCTCGCAGGCCTCAGTCCATGGCACGATCCTCACCATCCCCGCCTGCGCCCGAGCCAGTCTCAGGAGGAAGCACCTCAGGCTCAAAAAGCTTAGCCAGCCTTTCCCCAGGAGCCTCCGCGTCGTCGATCAAGGCGTGGAGCCTCTCTTCGTTCCCCGCGTCGGTTTTGGAGATGTCGGTGACGAAGCCGTGGGACACCACCTCCATGTCATAGGAGAAGCCCGAGCAGACAACTGCCATCGCCCGCTTCACCCCGATGTGGAGGGCGTCCCGCACTCGGTCTCTCAGCGTCGCGCCTAAGTAGCACAGCTGGTCGACCAGTGCGTCGCCTCGAGCTCCCTCCCTCGACTCGTCCATAGGCTCGACCTCCCAAGAGGTCGAGAGGTCGCTTATCGCCGTCCACACATGACGGTTCAAAGCAACCTCCGCCTCGAGCTGGGCCTTAGCATTACGGGCCTCGACTTGGGCGGCTAGGAGTTCGTCCTTAAGCCCTG
Organism: Sorghum bicolor; assembly: GCF_000003195.3. Taxonomy (NCBI): domain Eukaryota; kingdom Viridiplantae; phylum Streptophyta; class Magnoliopsida; order Poales; family Poaceae; genus Sorghum; species Sorghum bicolor. Next base: position 58,626,822 of record NC_012872.2, on the reverse strand, counting down.
CGAACGCCAACACAAGAAACTTTAGGAAAAACCGAGCACACCTCGAAAAAGAAATCCGACAAAGGAAACGTACCGCGGACGCTCTCCTCCAGGGCCGTGTTTTCGCTGACTAATCTGGTGTTGGCCCTCTCGATCTCTCTGTTGGAACGAGCCAGCTCGGTGTTGGCGACGCGGAGATCCTCGATCACCTTGCCAGCCTAAGCAATGGCCCCACTCTTCTCCAACAGTTCTCCCTTCAGACGTTCGACGTTGTCAGAAAGCCTGCGGGATTGAGCCCGCTCCACCTCGAGATCTTCGAGGGCCTTCCTCTTGGCTTCCTCCGCGGCGCTCCTGGCGATCTCGCCGTTCACGTGCTCCACCTTCATCTTCTGGAAGGACTCTCGGAGGGAGTCCAGGTCGGTCTTGAGAAGGCCCTTCTCCTTGTCCAGGTCCGCAATAACGCTCTTGTAGGACAGGGCCTCCTCCCGGGCTCTGGATGCAGCCTCCTCGACCGTCAGAGCCCCCTCCCGCAGCAGCGTCGTCTCCTCCTCCGCCTTCTTTGAGGCCTCTCGAGCCTCCACCAAGGCAGCCTCCCTCGCCTTCTTCTCCTCCTCGATCGCTATGAGGTCTTTATAAGCCTTGAGGAGTTTCTCCTGCGACTCGAGGAGCTGATCCTTGAGGACGGGGAGCTGCTCCCAACCGCCTCGCGTGGCGTGGATGAAGCTCGACTTGATGCGGGAGGTCTCTTTCATATCCTGCGAGCCGGCGGACGAACAGTCAGAGCACAAAACCAAAAGGCTCCATGGAGATCAAAGACCGAAAGACACTTACAAAATAAGCAGGCCCGAGTCTGTTGTTGATGATGTCCGACAGGAGCCCCACCACGTGCTTCATCCAAAGGCGGAGCTCCTCGACATGCTCCCACTTCTCGGCCTCCTTCTTGTCATCGAGGAAGATGTTGGGCTCGGACGGATCGGTGGAAGCCCGGATACGAATCCGATCGGGCCACCAGTTCTCCATCTCCCGATCAGCCCGTGCCTTGACACCACGGATAAGGTTCTCGACGGTTTCGAGGGAGCCCCCGTGGCGCAAGAACAGGTCGACGAGGCATGGGAACCGCCCGTCGTCATCCACCGTCTTCCAGGTACCGTCCTTGCTTCCCGACGACCCGATCTCATCCTCCTCGGAGGGAAAACGGTCCTCCCACGCCCGACGCTCCCGGAGGAACCCTGGCGCGATCCCGTCCATGCCGTAGATCGTCCTCTTGATCTCGGACTCGGGGTCGGTGGGGGTGCGCATCATACAGGCGAGCGCCACCACTCCGTCCGCTCGCCCCGACTCTGCCCGGATCGCGGCAGGGGCTCCCCGGAGGAGCCACGCTGGGGTGGGAGGGCCGTACACCGGCAAATTTTCCCCCTGATCGTCGGGCTCTTGCGGCGCCGGCGGTACCGGTTGGGCTGGACCTTGAGGCAGGGGCTCGAGCGGCCTTTCCTCTTGGCCCCCTTGCTCCTGCTGCTGTTGCTGTTGCTGTTGCTGCCCCTCGGGCATTTGCTGCTCCTGCTACTGCTGCTCCTCCTGCTGACGTTGCTGCTGCTGCCGCAGCTCCTGTGGCGGCCGCGTCGCCTCGAGCTCCCGCTCCTCCCCCTCTTTCTCTTTCTCCTTCTGCTCCTCGAGGGCTCGAAGGCTAGCAGGCCAGGGAGTCCGTCCCGGGATGAGAGAGGTCGACGCCTCCTCCTCCATAGGTTGGGCGTCCCCAGAGGCCTCGTTACCACCCGACGTGTCGCTGATGGTGATGGGGTCCGCCTCGACCCCCAGTCGGGGGGGCTCGGGGGCTCCTTCCTGCCCCTGAGTTTGGGGCGCCTCGTCACGCGTCGACACCGTCGGAGTAGGCTCGGGACGAGACGGAGCACTCCCAGCGTCGGCCGGAGGTTGAGAGTCGAAGGAGCCTGCGAAATAAAGAGTAAAGGTCGGTCACTGTAATAACCGACGCAAGAACGTCACGAGACCCAGAAACAAACAACAAACCTGGCTCCTTGGAGGCTGCTCCCGCCTTGAGCCTCTTCGCCATCGAGGGCTGGGCCTGCTCGAGCGTCCGCTTTAGCCTAGAAAGAAGGGAACGAGCATGAAAAGACCAGAATACAAGGAAACGCAAGGGAATAGGAGAACAAAAGTCACGACGATGAAGAGCTTACCCACGGGAAGAACAGCTCGCCTCCCAGCGCCCCGACCGGTGGGCCTCGAGCCACCTCGCGCCAAGGCTCCAGGCCCCTCGAGGGCAGGTACTGGCCTTGGCGCAACAGCTCCCGCTTGACGAGCACCGGGGCTGGCGCTCCTGCGGTCGGCCTCTCCCTTCTCGGAGGCCGCGGCCCGACCGCGAGTCAGAGGCCCCGTCGCCTGGAGCCTAGCATGGCCACTCCCCCTGGGCGCAAGGGGAGGGCGCGGCGCGACCTGACCGGCCGTAGGCGCAGGGGGCGTGACGGCCCGCGGGCGGTGGGATCCGCTCGGGCCCTCCGTTGGAGTCTCTGTCCGGGGGACATCGACGTCACCTCGAGGCGGGCCCTCGAGGATCCGGTCAAGACGTGACGCCATCCCCTCGGAATCGTCGCTGTCCTCGTCGTCATCGTCTTAGTCGCTGGGGGATTCTTCCTCAGGCTCCCCCCTCTGCCTGGATTTGGCTCGACGCGCCTCCAATGCTTGGCTATCGAGGTTCTTTTTCTTCTCCCCTTTCTTTGCGGAGTCCTTGGCGGACTTCAGCTTCTCGGCGGACTGGCGCCGCCTGTCACGATCGACCTCGTCCTCCCTCACAAGGGGCCTCGAGGACCGGACATCAATACGTCCCTACCAGAATAAAGGAAAGTTAAAAAAAATGGGGGGGAATCGAGGAAAATCCAGAATCGGAGCTATGTGCGAGAAGAGGACATACCAAGTCGATCGAGCCCTCGTCGGGCCTCATGGGGAAGCCGTTGACGTGCTTCGATTTGAAGTCGCCAGCGATGGCCGCCCTAACTCGAGCGGCGGTCTCCTCGTCTGCCAGAGCCTCGTTGGACATCCGGCAAGCCTCGAGATCCCGAGACGAGACGCCCGGCCCCATCTCGTCCATCCTCAACGGCCGAGACATCAAAGGGAGGACCCTTTGACGATGGACGGCCGAGAGGACGAGGGCGGCGGACAGGCCCTCCAGGCGCAGCTTCTTCATGGCGTCGAGGAGGGGGTCGAGCCGCGACTGGTGCTCTTGGACGACGCCGTACGTCCAGTTGTCCGGGCGCTCTGTAATCAGACGGCCCGTGTAAGCGGGGAAGAGACCGTCGTCGTTCCTCAAGTAGAACCACTGGGAGTCCCACCCAGCGTGGTTCGACGACAGCCCCACCGGGATATACTCGCGCGGCCTCTCCGTCTTCAGCACCAGGTTGAGGCACCCGGCCCGCACGTGCTTCCTCACGCCGGTGGTTCCGGTGGGGGCGTTGAAAAGCTCACCCCTGTAGAGGTGGAGCCACAGATCCCAGTGGGACATCATCCCCAGATAGCCCTCGCACACCGCGGCGAAGACCGCCGCGATGGTGATGGTGTTTGGGGAGAAATGCTGGAGCTCCACCCCATAGTGGAAGCAGAGGGCCCGCATGAAGCGGCTCGGGGGAGCGCCCAAGCCGTGGCGGTGGAACTTGGCGAACGACACCACGTAGCCCTCGGGCGGCTGGGGCTCCCTGTGACTCGCCGGCGGCGCGATCCACTCTGGCGACGACAGCGAGGTGCGGCGGCGCAAGAGTCCCTCACTCTCCAGCTCTAGCAACCAGCGCTCCGTCATCGACGACGAGCGCCAGTCGTCGGCGGCGACAAGTCTCACAGGCATCTTGGTTGGAAGGACGATGGATCCGCTGCCACTCGAGGGGGTGCACGCGCGCGTGAGGCAGCGAGAAAGCAAAGGCAACGAGAGGACGAAAGCAAGAAGGCGGAAGGAAGAAGAACGGCGGCGGCGCCACGACGTATTTATAGGCAGCGGTCCGCCAACGGACAGATCCGAGAAATAAGGTAACTCCCTCCCTTAAATGCGCCACCTAACCGTCTCTTTCCCCACACAGGCGGGGCGCTCCGAATTCCACGCCGACGCAGTGTCGTAACGTCACCCACCTAAAAAGGCGCGCCCAACGGGCAGAAAGGCGAACCGCCACGGCCACTTCCTTCCCTTGTAAGCCAAGGGGCGTACCCGCGAGAGTCTCGAGAGGTCGATGGCTGGCCCGCCGAAAGGGTTCGACAGCCGATCTCGAGCGCCAGAGTCAGGGATCCCCAGCGAGCGGTCGAAGATCGAGGCCCGCCTCGAGGACTCGCTGGCGATATCCAAGGTAGGGTCGAGACAGTCGAGAGGAATCCCCCCGACGGGAGGCATCGAGCCGCCGGACTCTATCGAATGAGACTGGTATCCCCGACCACGTCGATCCCGCTTTATGAGAACGCCTCTGGGCTACAGCTGACCCCCTCGAAAGGGGCACAGGTTCTCACTTGGACTACCCGCTAGGAACTCAATCTGGGGTGGAAGACACTCGCTCTATCGAGAGTACGTCGAAACCCCCGGGCAAAACGAGCCAGTCAGAACCTTCCACCACTGGTGTCGAAAGCGCTTCTGCGAATTAGACAACATAACCCTCGAAGGAGTCAAAAACTCCTCCGAGGGCTCGGGGGCTACCCCCGCGGGGTCGCTCGCGCGCCCCCACGGAAATTCGACCGCAAAACAAAGCCTCCACTCGAGCGCTAGCGCTTAAATGGAGGCTCGGGGGCTATTGTCGAGGGTATCAGTAAGGGGTACCCTCACCAATGCGTATTACGAGATTGCCCGTACGCAGGCCGAGGCCCTCGATTCGACGCTCTGGTCTTACGTGTGCGCTGCCATCGACGGCCGCAACCTCGAAGACGGAAATAGCGTCGAGCGAATCGATCAGGCGTCGAGCGCTAGTTACCGTCGAATACGGAACAGGCTCACGCGAACCGGGAGGCGTCGAGCGCAAGGACGCCGCCCGCCGCCTGACGCGCGCACGCGAGCCGGGGCATTAAATGCGCCTGACGCTTCCCCACCTAACACACAGGTCACGGGAGGCGTGATAGGGAACAGGCATCCGTCCCATCGATCTTTTTGCAGCCTTCCCACCGAACGACCCAGGGCATGTCAGGACGCGGGAAACAAGGATGGGACGTCTAATCGGGACCCCCTCGAGACATTCAAGGTCAGCGCTCCGGATATCGTCACGGTACACGGCGTCCGACCCTCGACCGAACAGGGTTCCTTCCTAGGGACGTGTGGAACGTCGACTGATAACACCATAACCACCCCGCCGGATCTGCCGCTCTGCCGTACGAGCATGCGACCGTTGAACCAGCACAAGACGGCGCACAGAGCAGAATGCAGGGGCACGTGTAATCATCACCAGGCTATTAAGACGGGACGGTTCGGAGTCACGCCGGTACGGAAGCCTCGAGTAGGTCAGCGCTCCATGCTGCTATCGACCCCTACTCTGACATCTACGCATGTACCCTTAGTCACTCCTTGGAACTATAAAAGGAGGGACTCAGGAATAGAACGACAAGGACACTACGCCCATACGCAGTAGAACACACACACCATACCACGCCTGTATTGACCCCTGTACAAGTACTTAGGTGCAAGATAATACAAATCTCCCTCCCCCGCTGGACGTAGGGCCTTCTCTTGCCCGAACCAGGATAAATCTTTGTGTCTTCTTGCATCACCATCTGGAAAAGGGAGCACGCATACAAATTTACTCGTTGGTGTAACCCCCGTGGGGAAAACACCGACAGCTATGTATATAATGATTTACTTTTAAGAAAACCCCGCAGCAACGCGCGGGGAATTCACCTAGTTATATGATGGCAGAATCGGGCACCACAACCGTGATGAAAACATGACCGGTAAAAGCTGTGATTGCCTAACATTAATCAGTACCCAATAGTAGTGTGACAGCCTAGTTGTGGCTTGGTATCGATCGAGCCCGTTCGTTTGTGTTATAAGTCGTATTTTTCTGTCAGCCAACAATATTTTTCCCTTACGATAAATCAGCAAACAGTATTTTGAGCGATGTCTTTTCAGACTAGCGAACAGGCTCTAAACATTCCCATATGTGAGAGGTATTTGACCATACTAACAGAACAATACATGAGCCTATGTGAGAGGTATTTGACTATACTAATGGGACAGGACATCAGCCTATGTGAGAGGTACCAAATATTTTCTAAAAAAATATATGAAATTTAAAATATCAAAAAACTAGTTTGATCTTAGAAAATCATAGGAAATATATATATATATTTCTTAGGAAATTTTGAAGCCAGTTTCAGATTTTTTTAAAAAAAATCATGCTCTATATTGTATTGCAAAGATTGGAATTATTTGAATCTGATAGGGTCGTCTTGTTTTTGGGGCATCAACAAAATTGTTGGAGCGAGTGAGCCAAGTGGGAAGAAAGAAGCCGAGCGCATAGGGAAGAAGCTAGCGGAGGAGCCGCCTTCCAGGCTCCGGCTCCAGGTTGGTACACCACCTGTCCCATCCGAAGAAGGTATACTCCCACGAGAAGACGGTGGAGCCGTACGGAGTATGTGGCAGGCAGGGATCGGGACTCCCGGAGCCCGCAGCGTCTAGTCCACGCGTTGGCAGGATACGGCGTGGGCCAACGGCGGCGGCGTTGCCAAAATGCCAACGCATGTGCAACCCACCCAGCTGGCGGTGCCTACCTTTGTGAGCGACCTCCGTAACCTGCTACGGTGCTAGGCTCTCCGTTCGCCGTGCACGGGTGCTTCCGTTCCACCACCACGCAAGTTCACTAGGTCAACAGTCACAAGACTCCTTTGCATCATGGCCTTATTTGGGCCTTGTTTACTTCCAAAAAATTTTGCAAAATAGGAATAGTAGCACTTTCGTTTGTATTTGACAAATATTGTCCAATTATGGACTAACTAGGCTCAAAAGATTCGTCTCGTCAATTCCGTCCAAACTGTGCAATTAGTTTTTATTTTCATCTATATTTAATACTCCATGCATACGTCTAAAGATTCGATGTGACGGAGAATCTTAAAAATTTTGCAAAATTTTTAGGGAACTAAACAAGGCCTTAGTTTCCTAAAATTTTTGGCTCGAGATACTGTAGCAGTTTTGTTTATTTATAGTAAATATTATCTAATTATAAACTAACTAGGCTCAAAAAAATTCTTCTTACGATTTACAGGCCAACCGTGTAATTAGTTTTTATTTTTAACTATATTTAATATTTCATACATATACCGCAAGATTCGATGTGACGAGAAATTTTAAAAAGTTTTTGATTTTTAAGATGAACAAAACAAGGCCATAGTTTTGCAGAGTAGTTCATAGATATTAGAATATTGTGGTAGCTGAAACGAGGGCATACTTTCTGCGCATTACAACAGCAAAAAAATCGACACATCCTGTAGTGCAAGCACAAACGTGTTGTAGGGTAGTCACCCCCTGACAGGCAAGCACACGAGTAGGAGTAAGTCAGAAGCGAATTTTGACTAAGGCCTTGTTTAGTTCCTTCCGAAATGTTTTCGAGACACTGTAGCATTTTTGTTTGTTTGTGGTAGTTATTGTTCAATTATGGATTAACTAGGCTCAAAAGATTCGTCTCGTAAATTTCGACCAAACTGTGCAATTAGTTTTTATTTTCGTTTATATTTAATACTTCATGCATGTGTCTAAAGATTCGATGTGACGGGGAATCTTGAAAAGTTTTTGGATTTTGGGTGGAAGTAAACAAGGCCTAAGGCCCTGTTTAGTTCCCCACCTAAAAAATTTTCATCCATCCCATCGAATCTTTGGACACATGCATGGAACACTAAATATAGATAAAAAAATAAACTAATTACACAGTTTAGTTGAGAATCGCGAGACGAATCTTTTAAGCCTAGTTACTCCATGATTAGCCTTAAGTGCTACAGTAACCCACATATGCTAATGACAGATTAATTATGTTTAATAAATTTGTCTTGCGGTTTCCTGACGAGCTATGTAATTTGTTTTTTTATTAGTTTGTAAAAACCCCTCCCGACATCTTTCCGACACATCTGATATGACACCTAAAAAAATTTCATCCACAATCTAAACAGACCCTGAGGACCATAAACTATTTGCAGATTGTGTTGGATTAGAAGTCGAAGTCAGTTAATTGCAACGTCGTTAGACGAGCCCCACGTGTACTCTATTTCTTACACCATGCAGCACAGCTGCACAGGCCACCAGCACCAGCAACATGCTCGCCTTTTTGTATCGACGCCCGGATAGGCCGATAAGCGTATAGTCAGGCGGGGCATCAGCTCTGTTCCATATCCTTCTACCATATTAGGTCATCTGACCCTGCAAAGTGCAAACGAGAGGCATTCGAAAAGATTATTATGACATATAGTCAGGCGAGGCTTCAGCTCTGTTCCACAGCATTCTACTCCAAGCAAAAAGCATGCAAGGACTCAGAAGCAGGGGCAAAACCATACAGCATTTCTGCAGTTGCGACCTTGAACATAATATGAGAAGACGTCGCTCCGTGAACAACTAATGCCTTGCTCTTTATTTGTTTGTATGTTATTGTTGTTGTTATTCTTTGGATAGTCCATTGTATGCAGAGCAGTAAGAACCAACTATACAACAGTAAATAAAAGCTCCTTACCGTGAGAGAGCCTTCAGAATATAATGCTTCATTGAAATCTGCCACAAAAATCTATCAGCTTAATTCTTTAACTCGGCATCGTGAAAGGTAATCTCTGGCTTCATTGAAATCTGTCACAAAAAGGAAATCAGTAAACGAGAATTATATTGCAGAATTCAATTGCCACAAAAGAAACCTCGTGTTTTCTTAGAGTACCAGGAAGACGATTATAGTCCGGTTCTATTCCATTCCCATTGATATCCTTGTGGTTTGGTGTCACGTACTTGCCAACTGTGACGACAATACCAGAACCATCATGAAGTTCAAACACAGATTGGATTAAGCCCTGCATCACCCGACATTGAGTTACCATATCAAAAAAGGCATGATATAATCCTGTTGATCACAGAAAAAAACGACCATCACAGCATCCCCCCTTTTGAGTGGTTCAAACCTTGCCAAAAGTCCTTTCACCAACAAGAACAGCTTTGCAATTGTCATGAAGTGATGAAGCAACCTAAAAAATCATTGGTGCGTGAGTTTGGCTACATGCCAATTCAATACTATCAGTGGATGAAAATGTGTACTTACTATTTCACTGGCGCTTGCTGTCCTATTATTCACCAACAACTGTCACAAGATGTAGATAAATATATGAGAAATACAATTGTGGACTTAAAACAATTTTATTGTCACTAGGAGCATGTGCAAATGCATCTCTTCACACTTTCTATTAGTTTAATAAAACAGTGTAAAACTAGCATTTGCTTTCTCTATTTCTTAGAATTACTGCTTTTTTGTGACTTTAGAATTACTGCTTCTTGAAGCTTGAAATAGCTGTATCACCACAACATAAACATACCATAAGGGGAGTATCAATCATAGGTCCACTTTCAGCAACAATTGTGTTTTGGACTAGATGATCCCGGCCAGCAGTATAAATGACCTGAAGAACATTGACACATGAATGCTTTGCATAAAAAAAGTTCATTATATAAAGGACAAATAAACAATCAAATTGCTGAAGTATAACTTGTTGATACGCATAGGACAGATAATTTAATTTCAGAAAAGATTATATGGAAGCATATGACTTAAGTATAGGCACATATGCATGAACTATTCTTTTTCAGAAGTCAAGGATGGGAAATAAACAAAAAAAAAAGGTCCGAAGTTGAGGGGCCTTCTCATATTGTAGACTCTATTAGAGTGGCTGGGTTAGTGGCCCCTTTTCAAAGCTGTCAACAAATTACAACTTCAAACTCGGATCCAACTTGAAAGCAGTGTCAGCATCAAAACAGAAATACAGTGATTTATTGTTCCTAACTTCCAACCAAAATAAAAGGCATTTTTGCACTGTTACTGACTTCAAATTTGGAGAAACTGACTAATTGTTCATGAGACTATGGTTAAACTGAGATTATTATTTGAAGGTTCATGGGATTTAAAAGGAATTTGAGGAAAATGCACTGTTACTTTCACACATATAAATTTTAAGAATGGTTACAGAAAGCCAGTTGGATATATGGCAGCATACTGCATCCTTACCGTGTCTCCTTTATTCAGAAAGAGCTTTGCTATCTCGATTCCAGCCTTCAAAAGAAAGTAAAAATAAAGGCGAAGTAAACATCATGCCATAAGCCAGTAGCAGTATACAAAATAAGTCTCGTTATTTTCTTTCATGATGCAAAGCTTGCGAACAATGAACATAAAAAACTCAGACCAACCTTGGAGTGACTAGTTGGCATTGTAAAAAGACGAAATAGACACCCAAATTCAAGTCGAAGAGACTTGAACCTGGGTGGAGCTGTACACATTCACTCATATGGTCATATACCTATAGGCTCAGTTCCTTACCATCAAAGGAAAAAAAAACATGATATCTCTAGTCCTCCACACACATCATGCAAGTCTAGCAGATCAAAGACAGGCATAGCATGATATATGATTGGGATGAAAAGGGATGGCATACTTGCACTAATCCACCAAGATTGTCCCTCAAATCCAGAACGAAATAGGAGGCGCCTGAATTCTGTAGACGTTTTAGCGCTGCAACAGACAACATAAGTCAAAGACATAGCATGTTATACCAAATTGTTATCATAAAAAATATTTCTACAATCAAGATTACTAATATTTCAATATAAAACAACACATGAACTTCAAATATGCATAAAAAGATAAATCATTATTTGAAATTTCTCGGATCTTGTTGCTGCAATAAACTGATACATATTATATCTAAGCATAGACCTCTCAGTTTAGTCATTAAAAAACTTGACCATAAGGAGAGACCTCCCCTTCTTTGTTAAGAGGTAAGACCATGCCCTTTAGGGCTCCTTTGGATCAACCATTCCACTAGTGGATTGGAGGGGATTGAGGGGTATTTCAGTTCAGTTTTCCCTCAATCCCCTCCAATCCACTAGTGGAATGGTTGAATCCAAAGGTGCCCATAGGGAGTTACTCACTTTACCTGTGAACACCTGGGAGTATAGACATAAAAATTAGACTATGTATAGCATATCAGGCACAGATCAACTAAACTACTGCATCCAGAATATGGAAAAGGAAAAAAAAAGGCAGAAGATAAGGTCAACAAACCAGCAACACACCACTAACCAAATCTTTTTTGGCCACTGCATTGAACTCTGTAATGTGAATATACCCAACAGATGAATCATCATTTTCTCTTTTCTCCAAACGGTAGAAAACTGGAGTTCGAGCAACCAGTTGTCTCTGCACCTTCATTGACTCAACAGGACCACAGTCACCGTGCTTAACCTAGAGATAACATAAGAAAGACCACAATAGTCAGATAATGGGTTAAGAGAGAACCTGATTCTTACGTAATCCAGAAAACATATTTTATTTAGATTGTCCATTACCTTAATTGTAACAAACGTCTCCTTTGGACCTTGCAGCATGGATGAAGCATCAAATGCAGATTTACCCCTTACATCAATGCCGTTGACTGATAAAAGCTCATCACCCTGATAATTGATCAAATAAACAATTACTTAAATTGTGCACCTTATCCAAACATAACAAGTGTATCATTAATTAACCCACACATGTATAGAATCAAAGATCAGAAAAACAGACACGTCCAAAGATCTGTACCTACTACATTATTGGCCAGTCCAAGCAACCAGACTCAAATATACCAAATAAGAGTGCCCTGTGATAACAATATCATCAATAACAAACTACTAAAAAAACTGCATGTCCAAACTAAAAGTTAAGAGCAGTAGAAACAAAATTGCCCCAAAGCTTCTAGGTTGCAAAACTTGTAAGTTTTTTAGCAGTGAACAAAACAACATGAGCTGAAATTATTCACTGTATCTCATTCAACTCCTTGGAAGTTGGAACCTACTTCGATATGGACAAGGAGTATCCTTTCTAGCTTCAGTACTAATCTTTTTTAACATAATTTAGAGGCAAGCATGTGCTCATATGCTTTAATCAGTTGGACACCTTAAGTGGGAGTGTAGTCGAATGCTGCACATATCCAACTATATTAATTATAAATGAAATATACCATTTAAGTGTATATATGAAGTTTGAGTCCTCAGTCCTCACAAAGTCAATATATTACATCAAGGTTCATTAGAACAATTACAGAACAAACAAATGTTACTAATAGTATATTGATAGTGGCGAAAGCAATTTTATCATCAGAAAGTACAGAACAAACCTGTCTAACACCGGCATTGTAAGCAGGCCCATCTAACAGCAGCCCTAATACCATCAACTTGAAAGAACCATTGTCACCAGGAATCTCCCGCAGGTTTAATCCAATTCCCGTCATGTCATATTTTGACATCTTTGAGAACTTCAGCAGATTGATTACACATATGCAAAATAGTATCGAAAGTGCAACAGTTAGAACATGTATCCACAACAAATGTCTGCAAACAGTAAAATGAAAGGCATCGACACCATTTTGTCTGTGAAAGCAAAGAAAATAAGGAATATGGCATAGCAGGATAAATACATTGTTTAAAGAGGGGTTAAAGTAAGTAACACAGAGGGTCTACCAATCATTCCCACATGCAACCGTTTGCCCAATTCAAAAGAAAATCAATTATTTCTATGATATACTTGATGGCCAACTTTCCTTTTCAAAAGACTGTCTACATCAATTTTAAAACTCATAATTGACCATGTCACCAAACATGTACAACAAGGAGATCACCAGAAAGAAAGAAATGCATTAATGCAAATGAGATCAATATATTGAGCAGGAAAAATGCCGAGCTCATATAACCAGCAGCGTGACAGTGGTGACACGTGTGAAAACTTACTTCTGAGGGAGATAGAAACCGAGTGTAAGGGTCACCAAGGCTCGCTAGCATCTTCTGAATTATATCATGGGCTCTAGCACGGGATTTAATTGTGCCTTGGAGAACATCCTGCTTCCTTTGCTGCAGTGGATCAAAAATCAACTATCAATCTACGGGGAACACAATGTGCTCAGCAATCGGCAAGCAAAATGAGCATTGTGGCCTAGAGATTTGATGCTACGCAGTTGAACACACAATACACAACGCTCGCCGGTCGCAATGCGGGAAGTCAAACTCACCATCCACATCTCTGGCGACCACGGGCGGCTTGCGGCGTCGGGGAGGAAGCTCTCGTTGACCACCTCCCACGCCTCCTCCACGAGCTGCTCGTTAGTCACCGCCTCGGCCCTCACCTCCTCTACCATCGCCGCGCCCCCGTTCCGGCACACCTCCGTGGGCTGCGCCGCGGACGCCGCGAAAACCGCGCCCACGGCGTTGGCAGAGATGAGAGAGAGGGAGACGGCGGCCGCAGCCGCGGCCGCGCGGAGAGCGTCGGGGAACGGCAGCCCGCACGGCTGCGGCCTGGGCCCGCGGCCGGGGCCGGAGCCCGGGTTTGCTCGCAACTGCCGCGCCGGTGCAGGCGGCAGGTAGGAGAGTGGCCGCATGGCGGCGCGGCTCGTCGCGTGGCCGGAGATTGGAGGGCGTAAAGCCTGCCCTCCGGACTCCGGTTAGTATTGCTTAGTGGGGGTTTGGAGTGGATGATGATAAGCGGTGGTGAGCATTGCAGGGCGCCAGTCGGCAAGGCCGGCGGCCCGGCTGGGTAGTGGAAGAGGAATTTTGGGCTGCTTTTTCCGCTTTCCCCCTCTTTTTCATGAAGTATTTATTACGTACGCTTTATTCTTCTCCTCTCACTTTCAAAGAGAGCAGCAAGTTCCGATTAAGGTCCTGTTTAGATTGAAGATCAAAATTTTTTTTGTGTCACATCGGATATATCGGAAGAATATCGGTAGAGATTTTAGAAACTAATAAAAAAACAAATTATATAGCTCGTCTAGAAACTGTAAGACAAATCTATTAAGCATAATTAATATGTCATTAGTATATGTGGGTTACTGTAGCACTTAAGGCTAATCATAGACTAACTAAGCTTACAAGATTCGTTTCGCGATTTTCAACCAAATTGTCTAATTAGTTTATTTTTTTATCTATATTTAATATTCCATGTATGTGTAAAAAGATTGGATGAGATTGATGAAAATTTTTTGGGTAGGAAACTAAACAGGGCCTAAAAAACAAGGGCAGCAAGTTTTAGCTTGTTTATTTGGTTATTGTCCAAATATAGTCATCTTGTATTTTAATTTTTTGCTAGCAAAAATAAAAAAATAAGAACGGCTCTCAACGTGCACACAATATATAGAAAAAATATTGGAAAATGAAAAAAATATAGAAAATAATTTGCAACAAATCCACTAGTGTTGTCACTCAATTACCGACACCTAAACGAGTCTTTTGGCATTTATATTTGTAGAGTTTGGTGAATTTGTCCATCAAAATCAAAACTCTTACAAAATCCATTTCAAAATACAATTCCTAACTTTTATTTTGAGCTGTTAAAATCTTTTAACTACGGCCGTGGTACACTGTAGTATTTTTGTTTGTATTTGACAAATATTGTTTAATCGTAGATTAATTAGGCTTAAAAGATTCATGTCGCAAATTACAGACAAACTGTGTAATTAATTTTAATTTTCGTAATGCTTTATGCACGCGTCTAAATTTTCGATGTGACGAAGAATTTTTTTAAAGTTTTTAGTTTTTGGAGGAAGTAAACAAGGCCTACTTTTGTAGAACTTCTGCCCGATTTTCACGGGTGTTTTCTAAAGCCAGACTCTTTCGTTAGGATTACAAATTGGATGATATTTTAATCGACTCGAGGAAAGGTACACAATTATGAAATCCACTAGACCAATCAGGCAGCTGCCATCAACCCATTTTAGGCGCCAACAGAAAGTATAAACATATGTCCACAGAAGCATTGCTTTCTTCAGGGCTTCCCCAACGCGTCTAGGTGGCGTGCTGCCCCAGTTCTATATCATCACTTAAAATCCATGTCATGCCAATTGGTAGCTCCGCAGAGAGTCAGAACAGTTTGTAGAAGCAGCGTTTGCCTCGTCTGACGAAAAGTTTAAGCAACAAGGCCTTGTTTAGTTTCAAATTTTTTTGCAAAATAGGAATAGTACTACTTTCGTTTGTATTTGACAAATATTATCCAATCATGTACTAACTAGACTTAAAAGATTCATCTCGTCAATTCCGACCAAACTGTGCAGTTAGTTTTTATTTTCGTCTATATTTAATACTTCATGCATGCGTCTAAAGATTTGATGTGACGGGGAATCTGAAAAATTTTGCAAAATTTTTTGGGAACTAAACAAGGCCCAAGGATGGCTCGTGTTGTGAGATGAAGCTGGGATCGAGAAAACCAATGTATGGGGGACCAGAAATAAAGTTACAGCTGTACTAAGTGTGCTCGTCAGAGCAGCCTTTCTGCCCGCGTCGTGAGTCTGGCAGCCACAATTGTATCTTTGTCTACGTGGAGGGCAAATTTTGATTGAGGCTAACCCTGTTAGCTTGCGTTGGTCCTGCCCTCATAGATAAAAAAATGTTGGCAGATGGACATATAAAAGGGTTGAAGAATCTAACCAAATTCGGAAACAGCAGGTGAAACTTGCCACTCCTGCAGATGTAAGCTCACTGCCTGCCCAGTGTGTGTGCCGGTGTCCGAACGAAACAACGGAAAAGAACCCCACTGACTTCCCGCGTCACCCTGGCACGCAAACAGGGACTCGAAAGAAATACATATCGTACGGAGTACTACGCTGGACGCGGCACTGCCCATCCTTCCCTGACAAGGTGTCCCATCCTGCTTGAAGATAAAGTAGATAACCCATCGCCACGCGGGTCAGATGTTGTATGACACGTAGGGTCAAGGAATAATTGGCCCACATGCTAAGACCTTGTTTAGTTTCAATTTTTTTTAAAAAACGATACCGTATCATTTTCGTTTTTATTTACAAACATCATCCAAAGTAACTAGACTTAAAAAATTCGTCTCGCGATTTATAGACAAACTGTGTAATTAGTTTTTATTTTTATCTATATCTAATGCTCTATATATGTACCGCAAGATTCGATGTGACGAAAAATCTTTTGGGTTTTTGCATAAACGCCTAAGGCCTTGTTTAGATGCAAAAACATTTTGGGTTTTGACACTGTAGTATTTTCGTTTTTATCTATATTTAATACTTTATGCATTTGCCACAAGATTCGATGTGACAGGAAATCTTGTAAAGTTTTGGTTTTTTTTTTATCTAGGGCCTTGTTTAGTTCCAAAAATTTTTGCAAAATTGATACTGTAGTACTTTCGTTTGTATTTGACAAAAATTGTCCAATCATGGACTAACTAGGCTCAAAAGATTCGTCTCGTCAATTTCGACCAAACTGTGCAATTAATTTTTATTTTTATCTATATTTAATACTTCATGCATGTGTCTAAAGATTCGATGTGACGGATAATCTGAAAAATTTTGCAAAATTTTTTGGGAACTAAACAAGGCCTAGGCCTAAGCCTCGGGGCGGAACTTTCCCGTCCTTGTTCGCGTTGCGACTTGCCAGAGTGCAGCACTTCGCGGAGAGAATCACTCTGCATGTTACACCTACGTGACGCAGACGTACCCACTGAAGCACCGCGGTGACCACGTATGGGTCCGAGGAGGAGAGTGGGCCCATGATGTCAGCGTTGGGGCGTCGACGTGTGACCTCAGTGGATCAACGCGGCAGCGACAAGTGTGCACGGGGTGGATAGAGAGGAAGGGGGAAGAGTGGGGTTGCGGCGTTGCGCGGACAAAAATTGAGAAATTATTTTTTAATCCATTTCTTCTCGGCCGCTGCCCATCGAGGTATATAAAGGTAGGCGAGGGGGAGGCAGGGAGGGTTTTGGAATTTGGCCGCCGTTTGCGTTGCGCTTGCGTTGCGTGGGTAGGGGAAGGAGTAGCAGGCGGCCAGGCGCAGAGCCGCAAAAGCAGACGCGGAAGCAGCTCAGGGCCCAAGCGAGCCGAAGCGGGGAGGCGACGCCGCTGCACTACCGCTCGCCTGGTCAAGCGATTTGCCGCCTCGCGGGAGCCAGTTTTGGCGTCGGCGTCGGCGGCGGCGGCGGCGGCGTTGGCGGGGAGTTCCCGGAGAGGGGTTCCGGTGACCGGCGAGGATGAGCGGCGGCGGCGGCGGCGGCGGCGGTGGGGGAGCCAGGGGACCGTCGGGGCCCGTGCCGGCGTCCGCGAGGAAGCTCGTGCAGGGGCTCAAGGAGATCGTCAACCGTCCCGACGCGGAGATCTACGCGGCGCTGCGGGAGTGCGACATGGACCCCGACGAGGCGGTCAGCCGCCTCCTCTCCCAAGGTCCCATCTCGTGTCACTCCCCTTTTCCCTCACTGTTTCGTGTGCAGGCTCGGCCGTTACTGCAGGGTGTTTGCGTGCCTGACTGGATTGGATGAGCGCGCGCTGGGGAGTTGTATATAGCGTCGGGTTATCAGGAACCGTGCTTCCTCTTGCCCTTCTACTTGGCGATTTGCTACTGCTCTGCTAGTATTCGGGTCGACTGTGCTGCACGTTAGTGGCAGCCTGGCAGTACTGACTAGAATCTCCGTTTCGGATTCGATTGATTTTGCGAAGATTTGGTTCAGGTCTTTGGTTTGGAAGTTTTCGGAATGTTTGCAGTGTGAAATTCGGTTCAGCGCATATTACTTGCGCTTCTCAGTTCATTTGCGGTTCACTGTAGAAAATAAAACTTGGCCCTTTAGCATTTTGGCGGGTTACTGTTAAGCTTCTGGGACTGTAAGGAGGAGCATATGGTTGTTACTTGTTATTCATGAACTGGAACAGTTTTTTCCTGTTATTGCCATCACGCTAGGTTCCTTTGTGGTCACAGTGTTTGATGGCTTCAACTGTTTAGAGTTGCAGTAACTATGGATCTGTCAGATGTTTGCATAAGAAATAGGATAGTTCAATTTTTCTCGCGTGTTTAGTCATTACAAAATGGATTGGATTGGCTGAAGGATGGTAAAACACGTGGACATTGGGAGATGCAAAGAAAATAGATCACCTGGTTAGAAGGCCAGGAAAGGTGAAGCCATTGACTGAATGCAACTGATGCTCTAAGAGCTTTGGTTGTTTGGGTCTTAAGTTTTGTCAAAGAACAACAAAGCCTTACTGGTCCCAACAAAGGTGGGTTGGCTAAAATAAGAAGATAAAATCAGAATGACATGTCTAAACTTAGCTTGTAGTCAGATACAAAGGATATTAGTCCTCTATCTTACTTTTGAACTTTACAGTCTGATTTCTTTCATCTCAGGCAGAATTTGGATGAACTTGCACATGTCTTATATGACTCTGTTTACTTTTGGAATGAGCGTCTACATCTGTCTTCTCAGGTTAACCGTATGCTTCAACATGCCAATAATATGATATAGATTCCATTAAGATGATGATATTGTCTTTATACACGAGCTTAATCAGAGAGACCACAATTTATGTTTTTTAAATTATTATTATGCATGCACCTGTATTGCTTTATAGGTCTGGTTTCTTGTTTTTGTGTTTGGTACTGAGAACGAA
Organism: Sorghum bicolor; assembly: GCF_000003195.3. Lineage (NCBI taxonomy): Eukaryota > Viridiplantae > Streptophyta > Magnoliopsida > Poales > Poaceae > Sorghum > Sorghum bicolor. The sequence continues at coordinate 58,608,234 of NC_012872.2, read as the reverse complement.
TTGGTGATTATGGTCTCAGATTCCATGTTGAGTTATATTCTTTTGTGGTTCATGAAGTTAGATCTGTATTAGCATCTGCGGCCACTTTTGTTGTCCGAACCACCTTGAGTTTGTAATTCACAATTTTACATGAACTAATGAAAATTGTGAGAGATGGTTAGCTGGAACATTATCTTAATGAATGTTTGAGTAACTGCATGAACCTTTGTTATGTTGGTCACTGACTGCTGAACATCTTGTTTTCATGCAAGATTAAGGGTTTCATACTTTCATGAACCTTGGGGATGCTTTGTGGTAGCTATTTTGTGTTGTCCCAAATGGCTCTATTTTAGTTCCTTTTGTTCTGTTTAACCTGGTTTAAGTCTGATAAGTAGTGACTGGTGGCATCGCTGTCCTTGGTTGAGTTTGGCCCTTGGTTGCCTTGATTCTGACTAAGAACTGTTTGAACTGGGTAAAGTTATCTGTTAAGGGTAGAACTTGCTGCAATTTAGTTACATCAGAATGCAATTCAGATTTTGCCTGTTGTGGAAATGTTGTATATCTTGTGCGACATATTAATATACCTATTATGCATTTTAAAACACTGACTCCTCTGGTCCATACTGTTCTCAACTTTATGAGGGAAGTCGGAGAATGGATCCAAAAAATGTTTGAATTACATGGGCATATTTCTAAAATTATCCAGCACAATTTGCGTAGATAAATTTTGGTATGCTGGCATTGCAGCTGAAAAGAGTTCTTTCTATTGCTCAATTCAATATACAACAATTTTGTCTTTTTCTTGAGATACACCAGTTTTGTGTACAACAGCAACATAGAATTAAAATTGCTTTGTTGTTTTCATTGTTCCACAGTTATTCACTTGTATATAGCTCACATATTGTTGATCTTTCTCCAGATACTTTTCAAGAGGTAAAGAGCAAGCGTGATAAGAAAAAGGAGGTCAGTCGAGTATGATCTTTATTTCAATCTGCCAATGCCCTTGGTAATTTCAGTTTGCCTGATAGCCAACTTGTTTTTTTTTTTTTTTTTTTTTTTTGTAACATTTGAGAATTCGTTTTATTCAGTTTTGCCTGATAGTTCTAGTCAACTGTTCTCATAAAAAGAGGTTGTAGCTTATCTTCAGTTGCCATATTATTTTGTTTGCTGGATATCTAGAACCAATAATGATTGTTTGATAATACGATTTTTTAATATCAAGGCTGGTGATTAATTCTGTGCTAATCTTGCGTTTAGAATCTCTTGATTTGCTTTACTGTGTCTTGCTTTAATCTTGAGAACCTACTTGATGTATTACTGAAATTTCGCATAGGTTAAAGAAACCCCAGAGCCAAGATCTCGAGGGGCAAGTAACTCGAGTCGATCCAGTAGAGGTGGCGGGGACCGTGCTGGACGCAGTTCAGTTCAATCTGGATCCAGTGGTACTGGTATTTTTTTTTAATAAGGAAGTTCCACTCCATGAGGTTTGGCATTTGGTCACTCAGTTTATCATCTTCCCTTTTCAGATTATATGGCTTCAAGGTCATCAATATTGGGGCCTGCTGTGCCAGCTACGAATGCCATGCAGAAGCCAGCAGTTCCTAGGTAATGAATGTTCAGGAGCTGGAAGTTCTAATTTATCTGATTGTTTTGTATGTAGTAGAGATAACCTCTATGCTTTGCTATTCTGTTGCAGTTCGTCCACAAACAAAGATGTGGTTCCTAATGGATCAGTTGGAGCACCACAATCATCATCTGGTTTTCAGCACAATTGGTTTGGGGTGCCAGGTCAGATGTCAATGGCTGATATAGTGAAAATGGGAAGACCTCAAGTGAGGTCTTCTGGCAAGCCTATGGCTGCAGCAAAACAATCTACAAGCACAGCCCTACCAACTACTTTTGATCAGGGCTTTCCTGCTCTCCCAGACCCTATTCCACATACTGTGAATTCTAGTCATGGTTCTGCTGGGAACAACCATACACATGAGAATGATTGGTTTCCTCGGGATGAGCCGCCATCTGGAGCTCAGTCCACAGGCATTGAGGCATCTGGTGACCAGTCGCTATCGGTGGCATCACTGGACCAATCTATGTTGGTTGCTGATGCTGCTTACTCACAAGAAAATTCTCATGCAGAAGAGAACAACTCCATTGCAGTTAAAGCAACACTGTCTTCTGAAAGACACTTGGAAATTGTGGAGGAGGACAATCATTTCAACGATGGGTTGCAGAACTCAAGTGCTTACCAGGCTCAATTGCATTCCTATGTTGATAATGAAGGTTTGTGTTAAGAAACTCTACCAGTTTAGGTCTCTTCTCCAGAACAGAATCTAGGAGCTCTATCTTTTGTGTCCAGTGGGCACCAAGCAAACTTATACTAATATAATCAACAAAGGTTGAAGAAACCCAAATTTATTGTTTCTAACAGGCTATAATTTCAGTGCTCCTTTGCCTTCGCACAAGAAACCCAAATTGACTATTTGTTCAGTTTTGCATTTTATGCCTTGTCCCTTATGTCTTCAAGTGTTACTGTGCTAGTGTATATTAAGATCAAGAACGTCATGGAAGAATCATGTTAAACTTTGAGCACAACGTTAGATGTAAAGAACACACTGTTTTATTAAGAAATATTTACCTTCCTGTTACTTAATTGGCTGTAATTGTGATATAATATCATTGAAAAGTAATCTGTTATTTGTATATTTTTAGGTGCCATTTTTTCCTCACACCAAGATCAAGGTTGTTGCATTAGTGTCATGAAATATAGAAGATTGAGACTTGTACTTGGATGGAAGAATTTGTATTTGTGTTGTCTTGAATACATATATGGTCGATAATTTTACAGTTTCAACAATATGCAATAGCATAATTGTGTCATAGTATGTGTCATGTCGATATGATTCGATACTTGAGAAACGTATGGTCAATTGGTCATACATACCCTAAGTTTGTGGATCATTTTGTATGTACAGTGCAAAATCTCAGCTCACAGAATTTAGTTGTGGGCTAATTATTCTTGCCCCTTGAGGCTATTATGACTAATGCTGTTTTAGGCTGTTAGGCATGATTGTTGTCTTATTGGCTCACAGATTGCTGCGATACAAATGAGCCACAGTATAAATTTTGCCTGCAAATTCTAAACATGGACTCTGACTATGCTTTTGAACCTTTTCTGTTTGTTTCGCAGTTGAGATTTCCAATGTTGATGCAGAATCAGCTGCAGCAAACTTTCAGCATTTAAGCCTACAAAATGAAGATACAGTGGCAACCAAGTCTGCTGAAGATAACCCTGCGGTTATACTCCCTGATCACCTACAAGCTGCAAATGCAGACTGTGCTCATTTGAGCTTTGGTAGTTTTGAATCTGGTGCCTTCTCTGGCTTGCTTTCGTCAAAGGTCCCAAAAGGCAGTTTGGAGGACAATGAGGTGCATATTCCAGATGAATCCCCATCAGTTAATCGAATAGATGTCAGGTGAAAATTTTTTCCTGCAAATTTGTGATTCAAAACATGAGATGTACACTCTTCTGATGAGGTTGCTTTGCAGGAATCAAGATTACTATGACAACGATGCTCTAAATTCTTCAGCAAATGAGGATGTTGAGACAAGAATTGGTACTAACATGGATAACATTGATGGACCTTCAGTTTCAGAGTCTGATGTACTGAGGCAGGGGGCCATAGATGTGCCTGGTCTTCAATATGAGCTGCCATCAGTTTCAAGTCATGCATATTCAAACACAACACAGCCAATTACAATGGAAGACCCACAAGGAAACACACAAGCACAACCCCTTTCCCATTTTTCTGGCTTACTGGTACATTTCTCTTTTTCTCAGAACAGATAGGATCAATGACAGTTCTGTTATGATGAAATAAGAGCTAGAAACTTAACTTTCACCTATATAAACTTGTCCTCTGGATTTGTTGCTTTGATCACAGAAGCATTAAGTAAGCTTTGATGATTTCTTTTCTTTGATGAAGTTACAAATTTATCTGTTTTGCCTCGGTTAAGGAAGAAAGTAATAATGTGGATGTTCAATAAGTCTTTGCTTGCTATTTCTATTGCATTAATGGTTTTGGTGTCTTATTCTTTTAACAAATATCCAAACTGGCACATATATGGTATATGAATGTAGCTAGTTTGGTTTCAAATTTCAGTACATTATAAATAGTATTAATATGCCAAAAATATGTGTCTGCCTTCTCAGAGGATATTTAGATATATTCTCCATTGGATGTTGCTATCAAATTGATTTACATGTTGCCTCATCGGTACTGAAATGTCCTAATGTTTTGTTTGAATACCGTAACTTGAAAATTTGAATTAAAACTCAGTATCAGATTTCTTACAACAATGACTGCAGTGGAATTGCACTTATTGTTTTACTATCTTCTTGGCTAGTTTTATGGTCTTGTTTTGTCCCCTTTGATAGTCCTTAATTCCTTAATTTTGTTATTCTGGTATCTTCTTGCAGCAAGCAAATACTCTACCCAATAACTTGTTGGGGTCAAATCATACCCCTCTTCGGGAGTTTGACTTCTCGCAGTTGCTTCAGACACAGTCAGCTCCAAAGTATAACCCATCTGTTGCACCTAATAATCTGCCAGCAATCTCCATGCAAGAGGTAATTCAAAATTTTGATATGTTTCTGTATATATCTTATCCATTGTGTAGTATAATGGAACATTTGGTGCAAGCTTTATTTTCTATTTTTTGTGCACACTCCAAATTTTTGAGTGATAAGAAAAGATTAAGACCCCCTCTTTAGCATGGTATTCAAGTTCTGGAGAACTCATTGTGGTACCTCTTTGTTTCTGTATGTTACCAATTCGTATTTGCAGTGTGGTAGCCCTTATTTTGATGCCCATGGAAGTTTGTGGCATGTTTATAAAATTAATCATATGCTTATGTAACCTGTCAGTTTGTACTTTTATGTCAGCTAGATGGATTACTCATTTTGGGGTCATTTGTGTGGTGATGTGGTATACATGTTGATGTGCTGTTGCTTCAATTGTCTCATTGCTGCATTTCACTTTTTTGGAATTTCTCCAGACTTTAAAACCAGGAGGCTTCCCCAACACTCAGTCTACACAACATGTTCCCAGTACAAGCATTCCGTCGGGTCTTCCTCTCCCACAACAATTGCCTGTATACTCTCAGCCAACTCTGCCTCTTGGGCCTTTTACCAGCCTGGTTGGCTATCCATATTTGCCTCAGAACTATTACCTACCTTCAGCAGCCTTCCAGCAAGCGTACTCAAGTAATGGGCCTTTCCATCAATCTGCTGCTCCTGCTGTGCCTGGAGCTGGTATGAAGTATTCGATGCCACAATACAAGAGCAGCCCTCCTGCTTCAAGCTTACCACAGCCATCATCGCTCTCTGGTTATGGAGGGTTCGGAAATGCAAATAATATTCCTGGAAATTTCAGCCTAAATCAGGGTGCTCCCTCTGCGCCCACAACTTTGGGATTTGATGAAGCTTTAGGCACACAATTCAAAGACCCCAACCATTATGCAGCTCTACAGCAGGTAATGATGACACGATGCTCTGGTTGATCTTCTGGTGCCCTTGGTTGGATCTGTAGCCTTCTTTGGTTGCATGAAGTTTTTGTTTTTGTTTTGGAGGTTCATTTCATTCTGAAGTGTGCCTTTTTGTTTTCATGTCAGAGTGATAATTCGGCAATGTGGCTTCATGGAGGCGCTGGTTCAAGAACAGTTTCTGCAGTTCCGCCTGGTAACTTCTATGGTTTCCAGGGCCAGAGCCAGCAGGGTGGCTTCCGCCAGACACATCAGCCCTCTCAATACGGTGGTCTTGGGTACCCAAGCTTCTACCAGTCGCAGGCCAGTCTGCCACAGGAGCACCCCCAGAACCCCACCGAGGGAAGCTTGAACAATCCGCAGGGGGTACCATCCCAGCCATCGCACCAGCTCTGGCAGCACAGCTACTAAACCTTCTGTGCTCTCTTGAGAGATGCCTCTCTACACTGCCAGGTTACCTGCAAAGCCTTGGCATGCTGCGCCGTGAAGCGAGCAGACTAGCTGAGCTGCCGTCTTGAGCGCTGCTGAGCAGAGGAGGATCCATCCAACAGCGATGAAGTGTGTTGTTTTTCTTTTCCTTTTTTTTCCCTTCCAGCTGTGTGTTCTGGATCAAAATTAGGCTGTCGTGGTTTTTACTTGATAGTGAGTGGTGTTGCAGAGGTGCTATCTTGTAACGGTAAAGTCCTAACTCATCTAACAGATCTGCTTCTCATACCCCTGTAATGTGCCATTTTGTTCTTGATGCCTACAAGCTTCTACGTGTTCCAGCTACACTTGATATGCATGCATGTTTATGAAGCTGCAGTCCTGGTTTGCAGATGAGAGTGGGTGCTGCTAGCCTGCTACAAATTTCCCATGGGTTTTGTTCGCTTTGATGAGCTTTGAAGATCCAAGCAAATATTAAAGTCACCAAAACTGTGGACTGGCATGCCATGCAAATGTTGACTACAAACCACTGCAGCAATTTATAGACCTGCTATGTTGTTCTCGAGCCAGTTTTAATGGACTGGCAGAAGTGCCATGTTGTCCCATGGAAATTGAACTGTACTGTATCTGTATGCATTGGAGTTCTTGCATTTAAATTCCAGGACTATTCTGACAAAAAAAACCTCGTCAGAAATTTTGAACACCATTCCTTTTCCATGTTATATATGAATTGATATATGATCCATGTCATCCCCGTACACAAGGTATTGCAGACAATGGAACCATTGTCTGCAAGTACGACACTTGGTCCTATCACTAGGTATTGCAGGGACTAATATCTCAATTGTCGAACATGCCAATTAAGTCGATGACCTGTCTTGAAAAAAGTAGCAATGGCTCACTATGTTTCCTCGTCCATGTTTCGTTTCAAACTGCCAGGTAACTAAGTACAATGATGGATTCAACGTCCATCTCAAGGAAATTACTAATTACTCCCTCCATCCTAAATTGTAAGTCATTCTAAAAATCTTGGAAAGTCAAACATTTTCACGTTTGACCAAAATTATAAAGAGAAATACTAAGATTTGTAACGTAAAGTGAGTATACTATGAAAATATAATTAAGAAAGAATCTAATGATACTTAGTTGATATCATAATAATTATTATTTTATCATATAAATTTGGTCAAACTTAGAAAAGTTTAACTCTCGAAGATTCTTAGAATGACTTATAATTTGGGATGGAGGGAGTAGCAAAGAACAATAAGCTATTGAAGTGGAGTACATAAACTCATACTCAGGTGAGACGACCTCGAAATTTGAACGCTGTATACATTTTCCCAAGCAAATACGAGTTACATATTTTGAGTGGAGTACATAAAACAGGACTGCTTGGATCGACCGATCTGAGTTACTTCTGAGACATTAGCTATGTAGTTTTCTTCTTCCTTATAATGCCTTCTAATGTGAGATCATTGATCTTCGCAGCAAGGATGAAATCATTACTCGTTAAACCTCCTATAAACACAATAAATGATCAATACCAGAGCAAAGGCATTTAGGCATGCCTCAGTTTTTAATAAATGATCAACTTGGCTGGGGTTTCCAGCTCACAATTGAAGTGCAATTGCATAACATTGACACCCAAAACAAGCTCTAACAAAGGACACCTAGTGCTAAACCATTAGCAGTAGTAGATAGACTAAAGTTTCAGTTTGATCATATAATCCTACAGTATATCTCCATTGATGTGAACTTTAGCAGAATAAAGGATTCAATATAAACAAGTCATTTTATCATTTTTAAGCTTTAGCATACCTTTCCCAGGGCAAATTTGTAATTGCAAAGTCCTGTCCTGAGCTCATACTTTCTCTTACAAATTCACTTGACTAAGTTCCTTACAAAGAATATAATGTTCGATTGCTTCAAGATGTTTAAAACCTTGTATAAGTATAACAAAGCAAAAGAAAAAAAAACACATATGGGTCTGGTTATTTGGATGGGAAAATTGCAAACTGATTGATAACAATGTCCAAATCCTTGAAGCAATAAATTTAATGATGGGAAAATTGCCTGGTCATCAGACTTATTGTGACCGAGGTGATGTCTAGTTTTGGAATGAATAATTTGAAAAGAAGCTAATACAAGTGATTTGCCTAGGTGCCACATAAATCAAAATAAACTAGAAAAAAAAAAGAACCACATGAATCACTTACTGACAGAATGAGTCCAAACATCAATTTTCACGTTATTCCAACCAACAAGATGAAGATCTGGATGGTGACCTGGAAAAGGCATATCTGTTTGAACATAATGCCTCACATTGTTATAAAAGGAAATTTCGCACCAATTTATTGGATTCTATGTGGATAGCAAAAATTACAACCAGTTTTTCGATGGTTTCACCAAATATGAAACTTTCACAGCATGCTATACCTAATTGTCGCGTGATGCAACTAGAGTAAACACCCTGCACAGTACATTGATGCAAAGTAGCTTGGTTCCGACATCTTGTATCTACGAGGGAATAATATTTCATGAAATGTTTCAGTTTCCTTCATAGGAATTCTAGAATAATTCCCCAAATTTTACTGGAGTAGGGTTTGTGGATCTCCTGTCCATTATGCTGTTCAGATAACAGTCATAGGAGAACAGGCAGTTAGAGAACTATATTCTGCAGATAAAGCGGTTGGAGTTGCAGTTTCTTGGATTGATTCTAGCTGTTATACAATATAGGTGCAAAAGTTGACTATTGACCAAAGAAATAAGACAATAAGTAACATGAAGAAAAGAAAGGACCTTCTTCCTCAGCGATAGCAGCAACAAGTTGAAAGAACTCAAGTCCTTTAACAAAGTTCTTCACCTTCCATGCTCTATGTAATTTCAGAACATCACCTTCAGTAATGAGTTCCCAACCATTCACCTGTTTTCAGGTATCAGCCATTGGAGTAGGAATTAGGATGATATTAACCAAATTTTCACTGCAAAAATATACAGACCTGTTCAAGCAACTTTTTAGCAGAATCTTCTGACATGGGATGTAAATCCTTAGAGTTGCATGGAACACAGCTTTTCATTGCTAATTCTGAAATAATAAAAATACATAGGATTATTTAAAGAGTGTGAGGCGTAGACACACCATTAAAGAGTTTTTAAAAATCTGGTCATAGTCAGAAGAATATGATACTAAGTTTCTAACATATATTTTTTTCTTATGAAGAATAAAATATAACGGCTTTGGAAGTACAAAAGCTTTGCACCATACGTAATTAATGCATCACTATTTGTTCACCATGGCCATAAGAAGGTACCCTAATTATAACTCAGGAAGTACGATCATACGTGCACGTTTATGATGTGCTTATTATTGTCTTGCCTCTTTTACATTTCAAAAGAATTCATTGAGAAGGATCACTTCAAATCTGAAAACAAAATCACTAAAAGATAGATACCATGACAAAATATAGAATGGTGTGATTTTTCCATGTCTTACAGTGTCAACAGTGATAGATAAGATGCTTACACATGAACATTAATATGTATAAAATTGATGGAAGCATGAATGTATGCATCAAATCTGTGCGCGATGAATGTCAGTCAGTAAGATGCAACTTTAAAGAAACCAATGTATATAAAGAATAAAGATGACCTTGACTCTCAGGGGAGCTATGGCACCCTCTTGCAGTCAAAATTTTATTTTCGTCTTGCCCTCTAGTGTCCATCTGATAGAAAGGGCTGCATAAATAGCGATGTCTGCATTCAGTGACAAAATATAAAAAGCACACACAGGATATGAAACAATACCATTTATCAGGGAGCTTGAAACATAAGAATCATATGCTTCAAGGTGATGTGGTGAATAATCATGAGTTCAGAAAACCATAAGCTCAGCTTTAGAAAATTGGTTTGCTAGGTCGAATTTTACATTGTTTTCACATCTAGCCATATATAACAGGCATGAAAAGGGCGCTTTTTGATTGAGTAAAAACGTTTACAAGGCTGTGTCTAATACCCCATCACATTTCTTCAGTAGCATATCAAGCAGTGTAGAGTACTTAAAATACCAACCAAGTGTACCAACTCTTTGGTTCACTAAATAGATCATTGTACACAAAAAAGTACAAATCCTCAATTCCACGTGAAACATCAATTCTTAATCCTTGCTTGAGTGGGTTCTTTCAATTCCTCGAAAGACCGTTCTTTCAAGTTAATAATCTGATTATAGAACAATAACGATATATATCCCTGGGACATGAGCCAAATGGCATTGAACTAAATAAAATAAAGTTTCATACAGAATAATGGTTCCTGTGATCCCACTTTCTAGAATTAACACAGCCTTCGCTAAAGTTCCTTGCACCGGCATAGCAATAGCCACTCGTAGGGCACGCAGGCGCACGCATATGCTGCGATGATGCTCAGAAAGTTGTAGGTAGAACGACTGAACGAGGATATACCGTACAGATCCAAGACGCGAAGGCTTCCTGCGGACGAGAGGCCAGCTAGAAGCTGCCTTTGCCTGCACGGCCAAGAGAGAGATGCACATCACTAGCAGCGCACGGGAGGTGTTTGATGGATGTGCTTACATGGGGATCGGAGGAATCCTCTCATCATGCGCACCTGCCCTACGTAGGAGCGCGATAGGAGGAGGAGACGCGCCTGCACCGTCGCGGCCCGGAGCATCGGTGGCTGTGGCTCCCGCTGCTTCGCCGGAGCCGGATCCGGAGAGGGAAAAGCGCGGAGTCCGTTTTGCGTGGCGCCTGAGAAGAGAGACGAGACGAGAGGGACGGCACTGCAGGCGGAGATGCTGACGTCTGACCATTGGACGGACCGATGGAAACAGACCTGTGATTTAGGGCCTGTTTGATTGAGATCTGGCCTGCTAGGCAACACACAGGGATCGGACTGGGCTGCATGCATGGAGCGTCGTTTTTGCAGCTTGTGCCGCCGTCTGTTATCTGATGGACGCACCGAGAATTTTCAGCAGCCGGACTCTTGTTTCTTGGCACCACCCTACAGTTGTCCAGGAGAGGACAAACAAACTTGTTGGTGTAGAACATTGCATCTTTTCAGTACAAACACGTAGACACGATGAAATCTTCACGTGTCATGCTTTGGGGTTTCTGAACCGTGTGACACACTCTAGCATCTGCGTTAGCGTTTTTTGTAATTCAGTCGGGAAGTTTGAACAAAAAAAAAAAGCAGTTTGTTGTTTGCATTCACTTTCCACGCATTGCGTGCCAGTATCAATCCCCCTCCCCCCGCGCATCGGTGCATAGAAAAGTAAGCCTAGCTAAATGCTTACTCCTAGCTGGATAGCTAGTACTTTTTGAGCTCACAGAAACTGGTGCTCTATCTCTAATCAAACGGCTCATCAAAGACGACCCGAAGATCACACGGCTAGAAGAAGCCTAAGCTCAGTTCTTTTAGAATATACACCATGTGTCCACGTCACTATAAACTTCGAGCCCCCAGACCCCCACCGAGCAGTGCACAGTGCGGCACGCCAGCACGAGTGGGTGGTTGCTTTTGCTCAGGTGAGTGCATAGTTCTTCGCTTCGGAATTTGGGTTAGATTTTACGGAATCACAGGGTGATTCGACTCGAGCAGACTTTAGCACTCGTGCTGTCGATCTAGGTCTGTTTTGGTGGGTTTTTGCGGGGTCGGTGGATTGAATCAAGCCGAGCCAGAATCCCGCCATTTCAGTTGATTCGCTGAATTTTGCATGTTTATTTAGCTTAATTATCGATATCGACTTCTCTCAGAGCTTAGCTTTGTGTTTTCTGTTTTTGTTAGTAATTTAGTATCCAAAATCTCTCCCTCCCCGAATTGGTGATCAGTTCGAGCGGCTGTTACGATTTAAACCCTCCCGGCTCGCTTTCGCCTTGATCATCAATTTTGCAATAATAGCTTCCTCATTTTAATTTGTCTTCCGATTCATGCCCCTCCTGTTCTTTCAAAAAAAAATTGTCTTCCGATTCGCAGCTCGCCGTGCAGCCATGGGAACCGGCCGCGTCGCGCTCCTCCTCCTCCTCTCCGCCGCGCTGATGCAGGCTCTCCTCCCCGCGCCGGCAGAGGGTTTGGTCCGCATCCCGCTGAAGAAGCGGCCCGCCGACAAAAACGGCCGCCTCCAATTCCATGACGAGCGGCGCCGTGGCTTCCTCGGCAGCAACGCCGCCGCGGCCTCGGAGAAAGCTGAGGCGGAGGCGGAGGGCGACATCGTGGCGCTGAAGAACTACCTCAACGCGCAGTACTACGGCGAGGTCGGCATCGGCACGCCGCTGCAGAAGTTCACCGTCATCTTCGACACCGGCAGCTCCAACCTCTGGGTGCCCTCCTCCAAGTGCTATTTCTCGGTGGGCATGGTGTTGGACTCTGTGATTTGAGACTGTTTTACTAACTGTGTCCTTGTGTGTGGCTCTGAACTGAAGAGTGTCTTTTGGGTTTTTGCTGCAGATCGCTTGCTACTTCCATGCGAGGTACAAGGCCAGCCAGTCGAACACCTATAAGAAGAATGGTTTGTGATTTCAGCCCTCCTTGTGTTTTGTGTTAATTTGGCACAGCTACTTCAGAAATTTTAGCTAGATACTGATGTGCATAAAGTATTTTTAAAGACATATTAGCTTAGATGTTTTGTTTTCTTTTGGAAGCTAGAAATCGTAGTGTTTGTGTAGAACTAAGACTTACTTGTCGATATCGAGAAGCTGAAAATTTCGAAATATAAGAACTATGTATGCTTATTTAAATATGTCACAGTCCAAAGTACTCTTCCAACACCCCTTTCCAGATAATTGGTATTATGCCTTGGTATGATTGAATGTCTCGGAGTCCATACTCGTAAGACGGGTACCGTTTCAAGGTAGGCATGAACTTCACCAGCTGGTGGCAGGTGCGACGCAATGTGGAGGTAGGGTGGTGCACTGGCCACTGGCGTAAGCAAGAAAAAAAGATTTAATATTAAGTTGCTCATTTTGACCACATGAATCGGTTAAAATCAGCAATATTCCTTCAAAATTAATACTTCGACTATTTGTGCGTGAATGATGTGCACCACCACTTATTTTTCATGCTAGCTTCCCCCTTGATCACCAGTAAGCAGCTTGTTGTCCATTTGCTGTTGGAGAAATAACAGCCCATAACTTTTTCTGGGAGATCAAAGATTCAACTCAAGTTTGTTCCAGTTATCCTTGAGGGATAAACAAATATTACATGACTTTATGCTATTAAGCCACATTAAGATGTTTGGTTAATGTGATTGTAGTTCATCACTGCGCCATCTTGCAGGGAAATCTGCTTCAATACATTATGGTACTGGTGCAATTTCTGGCTATTTCAGCCAGGACAGCGTGAAAATTGGTGATATTATTGTGAAAAAACAGGTTTATCTGTGTCACCATGTATACACTTGTTTTATGTTATCTGGTCATGTACATCCTTTTTTAGAATATGCTGATTTTATTGCATTGTTCTGTTAGGATTTTATTGAAGCTACGAGGGAACCAAGCCTTACTTTCATGGTTGCAAAATTCGATGGCATTCTTGGGCTTGGATTCAAGGAAATCTCAGTTGGAAATGTTGTACCTGTATGGTGAGCAAGCAAATATATATGTAACGCCTGTTTGTTTGGTAATATCTAAGTTGATATGAATGCTCCCTTTGTGCATACCTTATGGTTACTAGATCTAAATAGTGTCACTCCCAATTTGTAGGTACAACATGGTTAACCAAGGTCATGTTGATGATCCTGTTTTCTCATTCTGGTTCAATCGACATGCTGATGAAGGGCAGGGAGGTGAAATTGTGTTTGGAGGAATTGATCCTAGTCACCATAAGGGAAATCATACATATGTCCCTGTTACTAGGAAGGGATACTGGCAGGTTAACATCCGCTTCTAGTTTATTGTGTAACTATTAAACTATGAACATATGCACTGGTAACTAACTAGAAAGAGATACTTTCTGCTGACAACTTTGACCCATGAGATGATCTCTCATTTGCTTCCTACAGTTTGATATGGGCGATGTCCTGATTGGAGGGAAGTCCACAGGTGGGTTTATCATTGCTTTCATTAAAATATACTTGTATTAAACGCAAAATTTTCTACTTAATTTGCAATGCCTCTCTGTTTCATTAGGATTCTGCGCTGCTGGCTGTGCAGCAATAGCAGATTCTGGAACTTCATTGCTTGCTGGTCCCAAGGTGTGTTGTGGACTTTGTTTAGTTTTGTTCTTACTTCTTAAAAAGGAAAACAGGTCTATTACATCTCATCCTGGGGGACTGTTAGCTTATAATTACTCTATTTAATGAATCCATACATACGGAAATGAATATGATTTCACATTTGTTATATTAAGGAAGTGAGCCTAGTTCAACTGGTTAGGGTGGGAGGTGTGCATCTCAACCACCTAGGTCCGAGTCCTCTACAACCGAATTTGGTTGTTTCTTTACTCTTTAACGAAAAACACCTAGTTCCTCCTAGGTTGAATTGAATCTCGTTTTACATTTCTGATATTATATATCTGATAACCAAAGCGGCCAAGTGATTTGCAGAAGTTTGACTACTATGCTTTCTGCTTAAAGGTGCCTTTTTAGCGCATAAAGTGTGCACTGCAACAGTCCAATATTGATTTTTTAACTTAGTGCTTCTCGGTTGTTACAGTGCCATACTAATGAGCTAATGTGACAATAAGACATAGAATATCTATACTGTGATTGATATTTCTATCCTAGTGCGTCCATTGCAATTTTTAATTTAATCTCTATGTGTTTAGTGAATTATGTGGATATGCAGGCCATAATTACTCAGATAAATGAAAAGATTGGTGCTGCTGGGGTAGTCAGCCAAGAATGCAAGACAGTTGTTTCTCAATATGGGGAAAAGATCCTAGATCAGCTGTTAGCAGAGGTTTGCACATTTATAAAGCATGCAATCCTCAAGCTTGTGTCATAGTTTTATATTTTTATTATTATTCATATAATAGGCATGTCGAAAGGATGCTAAATTTTCTCTGGGCTAACGATGCAGACACAGCCAGCAAAAATATGTTCTTCGGTTGGTCTATGTACTTTTGATGGAACTCATGGTGTTAGGTATGGGTTGTGAAAAGTAATAATTACTTGAATTTGAGTGCTGCATGATGATCAAATATCATAGAAAGGGCGAACTGCATGGATCTACTGTTCCATTTATTGTGTGCTCTCACATTGTGTGTCTGTGTCTTGATATCTGAGATGTGACTTATAGATGCTTTGTGCGGCTGTACCCAACAATGCAGTGCTGGTATCCGAAGTGTGGTAGATGTTGAAGCTGGGAAATCAAATGGCCTCTTCAATGATGCAATGTGCAATGCCTGTGAGACAGCTGTTGTATGGATGCAGAGCCAACTTGCACAGAACCAAACTCAGGATCTAGTGTTGCAGTACATTAATCAGGTTAGTTTCGTAGCTTGTAATACCAATGGAAGAATCAAACTTAGTACAATTCTTCAAATGTTGCAAAACTGGTTGAACTTTGCAGCTATGTGAACGGATTCCTAGCCCTATGGGAGAATCATCTGTGGACTGCAGCAGACTTGCATCCATGCCTGACATTGCCTTCATCATTGGGGGTAGAAAGTTTGCGCTCAAACCAGAACAAGTACTGCTTCTTCGCTACTGCTGTTACCTTGTTTCTGTGTGGAAACTGCATCCAGATTACTTATCAAGCTTATTGAGCATAAATTTTTTGTTGAGTAAATTTAGCAAAACTACATACAATTGTCAGAATTTAGCAAAACTACATACAGTTGTTCTATTCACATGCAGTCAAATTGTTATATTCTGCTACTCTCTTTGGATTTTCAGAAAACTAATCTGATTTCCCCCTTTCATTTCTGTTGTTTAGTATATCCTGAAGGTTGGTGAGGGAGCTGCTACCCAATGCATTAGTGGTTTCACAGCTATGGACATTCCTCCTCCCCGTGGTCCTCTTTGGTAAATTATTCTCCTTTTGGGGTTCTTACAGCCTTTGCCATCCAAAATAAATCCGGGAGCCATCATCTAGCTGTCTTGTTTTTACATCATCTCTCATGTAACAAATGCAACGTTGTTAAGCTTTTCCAGATTTTAAGGATTATAAGATGGCCCGGCTCTATTCTTTGTGGAAGTTATTCCCCAATCTTTGTTGTGTTTACTGATCGTCCTTGTTTCTGAAATCCTGAAAGAAAAATGAATTAATGTTCCTCAGTCTGAAAGTGACTACTTGCTGACACAGGATCTTGGGCGATGTATTCATGGGAGCCTACCACACAGTCTTTGACTACGGCAACCTGAAGGTTGGCTTCGCAGAGGCCGCATAAGATGGCCCCCATGGCGATCGAACTATGCCATGTAACGCAAGCATGTATGTAATATATATATTACATGCTCAATAATGCTTATGTGATCTGAGGTGATACCTCCTGTCTGTTTCAACTGGCTAATATATTTGTCAAGTTAGGGTTTGAAGCTAATTTCGTGGCTGTTGTGAACTTGTGATGTTTGTGCTTGCCTCTAGACTCTAGTATTGATATATTTTTTGGGCTGCATGCCTATTTGGAAATGGAACACTGGATAACCGCATACGTGCATTGCATGCTTGTTAGGTTCCCACGACCCACCGTCCGTCGTGATGCAGAGCTAGGAACCATGATACAGCTAGCAAGCAAATGCTGGCAAGAAGATAACTGGTCCAGTACTTTTAGTATGATGTTACTTTTCTCTGATGCTCAGCAAGGAACCAGAGGACAGCAGCTTACAAGGAAATCGAGTGATCACTGGTCAGCACTCAGTAGTTCCTACGGAGCAACTAAGGTGGATGGGAAATACAAGGAACTATTTTAGAAAAGAAGGGTTCTCTCCATATAAATCATAAGAAGTTGTAACCTTACTAGCAGAGGCTGCTTCATAGTTCTTCCACAGCCTTTGCATGTAACTTGGCTCCTCTCGTGATCCACAAGAACACAAGACACGGAGGACGACGCCACCTACACGTACACAACTCCTTGCCTCCCGGATGAATCTTCAAATCATCTCGAGGAGACATCGATACACCCACACACACACTCTTCAACTTATCTCGCCACACACGTAATACGACCCCCAAACGCACGACAAAGACGCGTTCTCCACCCCGATCTGCAGACTGCAGCCCATCACTTTCAGTTGCCGCCGCCCTTGGCGCCCTTGCCGGTCTTCCCGCGCTGGACCTTACGCGCGCGCACGAACGCCCTGACGAGCCCCTGCAGCCTCCGGCTCTGCGTCGTGATGACTCCGGTGGTGGACGGCGCCTGCCGGAGGACGACCTCGTAGCCGTCCCCGTACGAGTCCATCCCCTCCGTGAGGAGCTGCCAGAAGAGCGCGCCCGCCGCGGGCCCGCCGGCGCGCGCCGAGTTGTAGACCTTGGCGTACACCGCGGCGAACACGGCGTCGCGCTGGCCGTCGCCGCTGTACCCGGGGTCCCTGCGCGACTTGCCGAACTCGGCCACCAGCAGCGGCTTCCGGAGCACGGCCTGCGCGTCGGCGATGTGGGCGTCGAGCCAGGCGCCCAGGAACCGCAGCTGCGACGGCGCGTCCAGGCCGGGCAGCCACTGGTCCGGGTACGAGTGCACGGTGGCGAAGTCGACCCCGGGCGCCTGGTTGTTGGCGATGAAGTCGGTGCCCACCTGGTAACCCGACGGGTTCACGGAGCTGCGGCGGGACGGCGGCGACGAGGCGCCGTAGAAGCCCTCCAGCCCGGCCTCCAGCAGGTGGTTGCCGTCGATGGACTTCACGTGCGCTGCCATCTCCGTGATCCACGACTGGATGGTGTGGCCGGACACGTCGGACTGGCAGCGCGGCTCGTTCATCAGCTCCCACGCCATGATCGTTGGGTCGTCCTTGTACGCCACGCCGGTGATCGTGTTCACCCTCGTCAGAACGGCCTTTTGAGACGATTCATGAATGAAAAATATGAGCAGATTTGTCAGAAGCGTGCTCGAACTAGCAGTAAAGATTAAAGATTGACGCAAGTGATTACTAGTAGTAGTATATAGTGCTAGTGGCTAAAAGAGCGCTAAAGTATGAAGTCCTAGTTCCAAAACAAAGCATTGTTTGACTGATTGTCTGATGCAGAGCAACAAGAACCACAGTTTGTGCAACTTTCTTTCTTTCTTTCTTTCTTTCTTTTTTTGGCCTTTATCTGCTCGCCTTCTGCTGCCTGTTTTCCACGAATGTAAACAAGAACCACAGTTTCTCTTCGAAGTGCAAACAGTGCGCAGAGTCTTCACCGACAGCGTCACAGTGCATAGACAATAATAAGTTCACTGTAACTTGCAGTTATTCAGACCAAAATAACCGCCTATCAAAATATGCAAAATTGGAGTGTGAGTATAGGTTTTGGACTCTAAAAGAAGGAACATGCTATCTCCTCAAGGTTAAGGCCCTGTTTAGTTCCCCACCCAAAAATTTTTCATCCATCCCATCGAATCTTTGGACACATGCATGGAACATTAAATGTAGATAAAAAAATAAACTAATTACACAGTTTAGTTGAGAATCGCGAGACGAATCTTTTAAGCCTAGTTACTCCATGATTAGCCTTAAGTGCTACAGTAACCCACATATGCTAATGACAGATTAATTATGCTTAATAAATTTGTCTTGCAGTTTCCTGACGAGCTATGTAATTTGTTTTTTTATTAGTTTCTAAAAATCCCTCCCGACATCCTTCCGACACATTCGATGTGACACCCAAAAAATTTTCAGCCCCAATCTAAACAGGCCCTAAATATTTTGCCGGTGATTCGGCAGATCAAAACGAGGAAAATGTTAATGCCACACATTTATGAATTTTTATTTCCTTGGCCAAAACAAGAAAGTATCTCTCTTTTCAATAACCGATTTGAAGGCAAAGATTTTGATTTAACCAAAGGAATTTTGCCGGTGATTCGGCAGATCAAAACGAGGAAAATCTCAATGCCACACATTTATGAATTTTTATTTCCTTGGCCAAAACAAGAAAGTAGTATCTCTCTTTTCAATAAGAGATATGAAGGCAAAGATTTCGGTTCAACCAAAAGAATCAACAAGAAATGTATAATTTGTTTAAAAAATGCTTCAAAAAAAACAAGGAATATATAATAGCCAGCTAAACCTTCTAAACAGGGTGAAATTCCCCATAAAAGAAAGGAACACGGGCCATGTAATTGTCCATGGTAAAAATAACAGCCAAAGGAACTACTCCCTCCCTCTCTCCGTCCCCAAAAGCCAAAAGAGTACAGTACAATTCTCTTCTTTCAAGGAGGCAAGCAATTTTAAGGTTAATCAAATCTGTACAAAAGTTAATAACTTTCTATCATGCCGAAATCATTAATCATCATAGAATTTTCGTACTATTTTTTTATAAACTTAGTCAAAGTTAAAAATTTTTTGACTCTGTTCAAATCTAGAATTACACTTTTTTAAGACCGATGAAGGAGTATGATCTTTTGAAAACAGGTAAGACTCCCCGACTGACTACTGACATAGAAATGAGCTTACAGTACTCTCTCTCACCTTGATATGGTTCTTGTAGAGGCCCTTGGCAACAGGGTTAGTGAAGAACTCATCGTCAGATCCAATGGCCTGCCCCTGCTCCCTCGCCCACTGCACGTACTGCTTCCTCCCTCCAAAGCTATCGTAATTGTTCACAAGGCTCAGTATCATCTTAATCCCGTACTTCCTAGCCTCAGCTAGCACGAAATCCAACCCCTGAATGAACAGCAGATTAAAACACTGACAATGCATCAGCTCACAAACAACGGAGGTAGATAGCCAGAAAACATCTCAAGAAACTGAGTCGTCGTTAACTGTAGTACGGACCTGGAAGGTGTTCTCGTTGTAGCGGCCGGGAGAGTACTGTAGTGCACCGCTGCTGCCGCCGCCGTCGTTGAACGCCCACGTCCTGGCCACGGAGAGGCCGGCGCCGGCGGCCTGGCTCAGCGCCGAGGTGACCTTGCCCCTCTGCGCGGGGTCGGCGCCGAGGGTCATGAGCCAGTAGGCGTTGAACCCGTTGGCGAAGAACGGCTTGCCGTTGTGCACGAAGCGGGTGCCCTGGACCCTCACGAACGCATCGCCGCCGGCGGCCTCCGCTGCCTGCTGGCCGCCTCCGTGGACGAACAGGACCAAAAGCAGAGCAAGAGCTCCGCGACCGCGAAGCCCCATTTCTCTCTCTTGTTTTCTGTGTCCGCTTTGTTCTTGGATGGCGGCAATGGTGGTGAGGTGAAGCGAGGATGAAGAATGCAATGCAGCGGGAGGAGGGAGGATGACACAAGTCTCTAACTGAGGTTTAAATAGGCCACAGGTTTGGTTTCAGTGAACTTTCTTGGGGTAATCTGCATCACGGGAAAAACAGTCTCTGAACCAGGTAGGCCCACTTGTCAGTGGCACCACTGTTTTAGCAAGCTGAGCGGGAGAAGGCAACATCGACTTTAGTTTTTTTTTTTGAAAAAAAGCAACGGCATCAACTTTATTTGGGTCTTGTTTAGTTTCGAAAAGTGAAAAGTTTTTTGTACTGTAGCACTTTCGTTTGTTTGTGACAAATATTACTCAATCATGGACTAACTAGGATCAAAAGATTCATCTCGTGATTTATAGATAAACTGTGTAATTAGTTTTCTGTTTTCGTTTATATTTAATGTTTCATAGGAAAAAGTCTACATAACCCCCCAAACTATCTAGAGTGGAATACTTCACCCCCCAAACTATAAAACCGGATATTCTACCCACTGAACTTTCAAAACCGATCAAATAACCCCCTCGAGTTGTTTTAGAGGGCGGTTTTGTCTTTTTCTTTTTTATTTATTTCCTCTGAATCTTTAAAAATTTATAATAAATTACAGAAAATTTATAAAATAAAATATTCAATTTTGTTGGACTCCTGATGAGTAGATCTACATAGTAAATATATAATATTATATACTTTAGTATAAAGTTTTTTCTATACCTTTAAATCTATGTTTTTCTGTAATTAATTAGAATAATTTATATATATAGTTCTTATGGTCCAATTGTGGTAAAATTTTTATGTTAGGCTCATTATTGTATGCTTGAACTATGGTAAAAATTTCATACTCATTGGATCACATATAACTTAGTTATAGATAAAGTATATATTTAACAAGAATAAAGCTAAATAAATCTATAACTAAATTATACTTGATCCAATGGATACGAAACTTTTACCATAGTTCAAGCATACAATAATGAGCCCACCATAAAAAATATACCACAATTGAACCATAGGAACTACATATATGAATTATTCTTTTTAATTATAGAAAAATATAGATTTAAATCTACAACAAAAACTTTGTACTAAAGTATACCATATTATATATTCATTGTGTAGATCTACTCATCAGAAGTCCAACAAAATTGAATTTTTCAATTTATGATTTTTCTGTGATTTATTATGATTTTTCAAATATTTAGCAGAAATAAATAAAAAAGAAAAAGACAAAACCACCATCTAAAACCACTTTAGGAGGTTATTTGACCGGTTTTGAAAGTTCAGGTGGTAGAATATCCGGCTTTATACTTTGGGGATGAAGTATTCCACTTTATATTTCATACATGTGCGCCAAGATTCGATGTGACAGGAAATTTTAAAAACTTTTTCGTTTTGAGGGTCAACTGGCCTCGTCGGGTCCGGCGGTTGAAGGCAAGTCTGTGGACACCCTACATGGGTTTTGGGAACATGAAAATGATGGGGGGTTGCATGCATTGGTATGGTGTACTAGTACGTACCCAGTTTCGTTTCATCTCGGGCCCTGTGATCGACGGAGTAATAATGAACGACTCAATTTAAGGCATTCCACAGTCCTGCATGAGTACGGTACTGCAAATCTGCAATGTTCAATGCAATCTCGTGTAGCGGTCCATGCATGATGTACGTTGTTCTTGGGCATCGTTTAGTTCACCCAAAAACTAAAATTTTTTCAAGATTTACCATTATATCGAATCTTGCGGCACATGTATGAAACTTTATATATAGATAAATAAAAAAACTAATTACACAGTTTGTCTGTAAATCGCGAGACGAATCTTTTGATCCTAGTTAGTCTATAATTGAACAATATTTTTCACAAACAAACGAAATTGCTACAGTACCGAAATCCGAAATCTTTTCGGAACTAAACAAGGCCTTGGTAAAATTCACAGTCCCCTCTCTTTCGTTTTTTTCTGGCTACTACGTAGATACAGTTTCAAATCCAAGGTCTCCAACAGGACTGTACAACATCTACTCTTTAACTGTCATTATACTAAATTTATGTAAAAAAAATTATTTGTGTTTTCTTTAATCTAAAACTACCAATTAGTGTACAAAACATGCTTACAGACTGGTCGGAGGAGTTAGACAGAAAAATAAAATATCTAATTCTCATGGGTGTAAGTGCCATTTGCTGGACAATTTGATTAACACAAAATGACATTATGTTTGAAAAGCCTTAGCACCGTCTTATTTGCAGGTTACTTTCAAGGTGACATACTAGACCAGGTATTGGTCTTTACTTCAGAAGAAAGATGATCGCTAAGTGATGAAGGTGGGTTATAGGATTATTGAGACAATCGCGATGAAGATGTTTGCAAAGCACGTCCGGTACCAATAAGAATTGCTTATTAAATTTATCTTTAAAAACTTTATCGTTGCATGACTTAAAACTTTATTTTTGAGATTTTACTTGCTTGTAATAATAAACAGTCATATGCACTAATATAGCTTCAACTTTACAGAGACTGAGATATTAATATATTATTTTTTTAAAAAAACACGTATAGCTTCAACTTTACTAGTGAAACAGACGGGAGGAGAGGAGTTTGTTTAGTGGACTTCGCCTCTCAGAGTCTGAAAGAAGGGGAATGAATATGGTAGAGAAGCCTGGGCGTGCCGCGTGCATATTGAATAGCTCAAACTTGAGAAAGTATGTGTTGCCTGATTAAAGGTACTCCCTCTGTCTATAAAAGAATCAATTTCTAAAGTTATTCTAAGTTAAATTTTTAAATTTTAACTAAATTTTTAGAAAAAATATACTAAAATTTATGATATTAAATTAGTATCATTAGATTCATCCTAAAATATATTTTCATATGATACACATTTTATGTCATAGATATCATCTTTTTATAAAGTTAATTAAACTTAAAAAGATTTTATTTTTTTAGATAGAGGGAGTACTATACGGTACACATCATGGACATTATGAAAGCTCAAGCGCTATAACCGCAAGATTTGGAATCTAAGATATAGAAAGACGAGCACGGTCGAATTGCAGAAGTGCTGCGGACACAGTGAACTTAATTGTGCAGCTGGCTTTGGGTCATCGGCGACACGGGAGGATCTGGTAGCCGAATTCCTGTGCGTGGCCGGATTGCCGTATGTCCTCTGTTTGAATATGCGAGCAACTTCAACAGTTTGCTAAAACTATTTGGTATTCTAGGATTTTTGCCAAAATTAAAAAAACAGTCTCTATATAAGTTGGCAATTTTGTGAGTTTGGCAAAATTCTCCCTTCACTTGGTAAATGAAAGGATCTAAACAATGCCTAGAGGGAGGGTGAATAGGCGTATCTAAAAATTCTACACAAAACTCAAACTCACTTGCCAGCAACTGTCGGAAGTCCCAACAGTTTGGGTCAGAACTTCCGACGTTGTCAGAAGTTCCCACGCAAACTGTCAGCAGTTCCGACACCTACGGAAAATGAACTACAAGTGCTTGAATGAACTTTGTGAGATCCACAACTTACAACACCACTGTCTAGTGGTTAGATGAAGATGTTGAGAGCCTTCTTTGACACCAAGAGTCCCCCAAACCGTACATCGAGACCAAACCCTAAAAGGAGGTTGAAGTACAAGTAATACAAGTAGACACAAGGATTTAACCCGAGGTTCGGCAACCCCACTTAGGAGTTCCTACGTCCTCGTTATTGAGGTGACCACCAAGGTCGGAGTCTCTTTCACCTCCTTGCCTCCCTCAAAGTAACCACAAAGGTCACTCGAGCTTTCCACTAAGAAAAACCGGGTAATACAAACTTTCCAAGGCTCTTCCACAAGATGGAAGCTCTTGAACGACGCCTAGCCAGCTAGGGTTCCAAGAACCCAAGAGTAAAAAAAACTCAAAACCTACCGGCTTGACGAAGAGATCAAGTGCTCAAGCTTCTCAAAGCGTTGCTCTCACTTATCCACTCTCCAATCACTCCAAATCTTAGGTGAATCGAAGTTAGGAGCAAAGAGAAAGAGGAGAGAGGAGTCTTGAATGCTTGGGAGCTGTTTTGTCTAAGGGTTGGTCGCAATGAATGAGTGGGTGACAGTTAGAAACACAGAGAGAGCTATTTATACGGCTGGGAGAAAAGTCTGCTCAGATCTACGTCGGAAGTTCCGACATAGTGTCGGGACTTCCGACACTCACTAGAAAACACTGCTCAACAGGCAGCCAAGGTCAGCGCAGGAAGTCAGTGTCGGAACTCCCGACATGCGTCGGGACTTCCGACGTGTCAGCACTGTTGACGCTGGTCGGGACTGCTGGCACTCGTGCGAGGGAACAGCCAGCCAAAGTCCTGGCGTCGGGACTTCCGACACGTGCGCGCGCAGAACTCAACGTCGGGACTTTCGACTCACGTCGGGACTTCCGACGTTCACAGTCTTCGCGCAGCACGTCGGGAGTTTCGACCTGCGTCACAGAAGGTAAGCCTAAGTGCAAGAGAGGTGCTAGAGTGTCTCTAAAAGGTTTTAGTTAAAAGACTTGAGCACTCTATCTTCCCCAAACCAACAACCTTTGAATCCCTCTTGATAGTACGGCATACCTAACTCCAAGACAAAAAGATAAACAGAAAGCTCTAGTATTGAATCCAACGCCTTTCTCACGATCGAAGATTGGAGGATACCATTTCATCTTAAATCAAACCTTTGAATCTTTCATGAGAGTAACAGCTGTAGCAAATCTCAAATACAACGCATTAGTCCCTAAATTGGGTGCCATCAATACACCAAAACCCACAAAGGGGGCAAATGCACTTTCAGTAAATATGCTAAGTCCTCTATCGCTTGGCATCACGTGTATCTGAATTTGCCAAGTTGTTTTGCCAACTTGTTGGAGGCTCAATTTTGTGATTTTGGCAAAAATCCTAGGACACCAAGTTCTTTTGCCAAGTTCAAATAGCAAACTGTTGGAGAATGCTTCTTTTTTCACTTGACATTTAGTTTTGAGACTTGGCAAAACTATAGATTTGTCAAGTGAGTTTTAATAAATTGTTAGAGTTGCTCTTACATCAACGTGTAATCGGTCCTTTATATGATTTTGATGTGAAACCATTTGTTCTGAAAGTGGGTTTTTTCCGAAAACGGGTATTTTTATCGTATATGATTTTTATGTGGACGAGTTTGTTTCGGAAACGTTTTTTTTCTGCCTTATTTGATTTTATATTTTTTTTTGAAGCGTGTTTTTGTGATGTTTTTTGGGGAGGGGATAGTGGGTTTTTGTTAGGAAAATGTTTAGTTCTCCTTCTATTCAAAAAAAATTTGAATTTTAATCTATCATTTTATATAATGAAACTAAATACTATGTGAAATTTTTGGCAAAAAGATTCTATATTTTGAAGTTTGACCTCAATAGACCCAAAGACCGAAAAGTCTAAATAGGCTCTCATCTTGCATTTTAGATGCAACTAAACATAACATTAAAAATTTTGGCATTTTACATTCCATTGTTCTAAAATAGTTAATATTTTTGTATTTTGTATTTTATGGGTAACTAGACAACTGTGTTTTCTTTCGTTTGTTTTTCGGAGCTTTTTTCGGAAACTAAAGAGGGACGGGTTTTTTTAACGGTGTTCCTCTTTGCTGTAATTTTTTTTTTTGGAAATGACGTTGGGGTATTTTTGTTTCTTTTTTCTGTAAGCGTAGGCAATGCGACGCATAGGATCGCTATATAGGGAATTTTTATTTAGGTGAGCATGTTCATTTGTCTTATAAAATCGTATTTTTTCTGCCAGTCAACATCACTATATAGGGAATTTTTATTTAGGTGAGCATGTTCATTTGTCTTATAAAATCGTATTTTTTCTGCCAGTCAACAGTGTAGCTTTACTTTTTTTTGCTTCTTTTTATTGTTCAGATTGAATTTTAAATTGAACATAGTTTCTCTATTACGTCCAGCATTTGTTATAATTGGTTTTCTTGCTTGCTAGAGATGAATGTAGATTTGTTCCCTTTAGAGTCAGTTTTAGACCTGTACAGAAGTGATTTTCAGTTAACATTGGAAGCCACACTATTTTTCTTTACGTTTCATTTACCAAACATTTTTTTTTCTGCTGCAAGGCATGATTTTATTACTGTCTTTGAAGAGATTTAATTCAATTTCACTAAAAAAGTAATTTCTGACCATATGCTTAGTTATATCGTGCATGTTGAGTGCTAAATGGTAACCAACTAAGTTGTAAATGCTAAGTCTTATGCAACGAACACTAAACTGTCTTTTGTTTTTTTTAAATATATGTTTAAATATTGTCGTAGCGTTAGCACGGTACTATACTAGTTTACATCGAATCTTTAGACGTGTATATATATATATAACATTAAATATAAATAAAAAATAACTAATTATATAATTTACCTATAATTTACAAGTAAATTTAATTAGTTTATGATTGAATAATTAAATATAAACAAAACTGCTACAGTAGTCAAAGTCAAAAAAAAAAAAACGCAAAGCCTAACTCCCATCAGAAATGATGAAAACAATTTTGGTACGTGGCTGTACCAAGAACACTGTGAGATCCACTCTACGGGAGTGTACCTGTACTGGTGCTCCCTGCTACTACATGCAATGCATGTGGACGGACATCATGGGACCGGATCAGAAGTTGGGAACGATCATGGACAGCGACCGATCATGGATGGATCGATCGGCGTACGTGCCGGTGCGACCCGCCACATTTCCCCATCCTTGGACGTACGGTGCGTCGTGCTCGCATGCATATGCAGGCAGCCCGGAGTAGTATTGTTCAGCAGGGTGCGCCGTGCACGTATTTTCGTTTTGCCCTCTGCGTCCACTGCCTTAATTTGGAGCGTCAGTTACGGATTCTTTTTTATATAAAAAAGTGTCAGTTATGTGTTGCTTTCTCTGGAGCTACAAGTGTCTGTCCGTTGCGGCCAGCAAGCAAACCCTTCGGCAACGCAGAGATGATCCCGGCTAGCCGCTATCGCCAATCACGCCGTGATCGGATTCCACAACATTCCACCCGTCGTTTTCGGCGTCTTCTCCGTAGCGGGCGGCAAGAGCGAGATCCCGGCGAAGAAGTGCCTGCCTGCCGCTGCCGGGAGGCCCGTTAAACGCCCGTTTCAGGCAAGCCACAAGCCAAGGCGTCAGGTCCGCCCACTGCCTGCGCTGCGCACATGACATGAGCCTCTCTCCCTCTTCCGTACTGTACGCCCCCACGTGGTGGGCCCCTCCCGGCCTGTTTTGTGTCCACGTCGCCTGTGGGCCGGGCCCCGCGTTTGCGGTGCCGTGCATGCATGCTTCCAGTTCCTCTGCCCCGCCGCCTGTAGACGACCTGTAGTGTAGGGGTAGCCGGGTAGGGCCACCGACGCTGCTGCTCGGCCACATGTTTTTGTGTCACCCACCGCTCTCCAGACCTCACCTCAGAGTGCATGCTCCTGCCGTGCCCGTGCGCTCGTGTCGCGTCGTTTGCTCGGCTCAGCTCGTGCTCGGGCGCTCGGCCGTCGGCACCGGCAGCGCTAGATCTGGGGTCCCGGCAAAAAAAAAAATATGGGGACCGTCCCAGTACTCGTCGTGGCGCGTAGGAGGAGAGAGACCCACCCCCACCCGAATGCCTACCCCTACGTGCGCGCGCGCATTGAACCCACCCGCAGCCGCAGGTATTGCGTGTCGCGGGGAGGGCACGGCGCCCGGCGGCGGCGGGTGGGTCATTAATCAAAGCGCCCTCGCAATGCATGTCATTTCTTGCACCGCCCAGGTCGTCCAGTCCCAATGATCTTGCCACAAACATGGTCGGCAAGCGGTGAGCATGACTTGTGTGGAAAGCAAAGGCGTACAGCGTCGGCCGTCAGATCAAGGAACCGCTTTTGCGCCGCCGTGTTCCTTGCTGCAGCGTTGTTTTAGTTTCTTTCCGAAATTTTTTCGCGACACCGTAGCACTTTTGTTTGTTTGTGGTAATTATTATCCAATTATGGACTAACTAGACTTAAAAGATTCGTCTCGTAAATTTCGACCAAACTGTGCAATTAGTTTTTATTTTTGTTTATATTTAATACTTCATTCATGTGTCTAAAGTTTTGATGTGACGGAGAATCTTGAAAAGTTTTTAGATTTTGGGTGGAAGTAAGGACTTGTTTACTTCCACCCAAAAATCTAAACTTTTTTTTTGTTCGGGTCACTGTAGCACTTTCGTTTAGGCCTTGTTTAGTTCACTCTAAAAACTAAAAAATTTTCAAGATTCCCCGTCACATCGAATCTTGTGGCACATGCATAAAACATTAAATATAGACGAAAATACAAACTAATTACACAGTTTAGCTGTAAATCACGAGACGAATCTTTTGATCCTAGTTAGTCCATGATTGGATAATATTTGTCACAAACAAACGAAAGTGCTACAGTACCGAAAATTTTTCAATTTTCGGAACTAAACAAGGCCTTATTGTGGCAAATATTGTCAATTATGGACTAACTAAGCTCAAAGGATTTATCTCGTGATTTACAGGTAAACTGTATAACTAGTTTTTGTTTTTGACTATATTTAATACTTCATGCATGTGTCACAAGATTCCATGTGACACGGAATTCTGAAAAGTTTTTGGTTTTTGGATGAACTAAACAAGGCCTTAGTTCCAAAAATTTTCAAGATTCTCCATTACATCGAATCCTACGGCACATGCATGGTGCATTAAATATACAAAAAAACAAAAACTAATTACACAGTTTATCTATAAATCGCGAGACGAATCTTTTAAGCATAATTACTCTATGATTAGACAATATTCGTTAAATAAAAAAGTGCTACTTCGAAATGTAAAAAAAATTTCAAACTGAATCATGCCTAAACTGGAGTCGTACCAAAGCCGGCGTTTGGAAAAAAATCACGCGCGCGGGGACTTGAAGTCAACAAATAGAAAAAAGATCAAGCTCTGTCCAAAGTCCAAACTGAGGCGCGGAGCACCAGCCCAGCACGGGGAAAGCCCGTTCTAGGCCACTAGCGTAAAGCTTCCCAGCCCACGGGCCACATGACTGCCGCACCGGACCGGAGCACCGCAAACTTGTGTACGAATAATAAGGCGTACATAGACTTATAGATAGTTTACATGCAAAAGAGAATTCTCGCATTTTTCAAGAATTGTTTCCACGTACGTGTCTTAGCGCAGATATCATTAAACGGGATGAATATTTTAGGAGAAGAAAATATATGTGTGTGAAATTACACATACAATTTTCAGGCAGTAATGTTTGACTAGAAACAAATATTAATGCAGATCACGGGCCGTTGAGCGATCAGGCCTGCAAGGGTGCAGCTAGCCGCGCCGCTAAGGGCAACAGCAATGCAGAAATACAAGATGAACAGTCCCATAAAAAAAGTATTGATCCACATAAAAGTAGATAGCCCGAGACCAATAGCTTACCAACACAGGCACATACTTTCCTACATATACGTACGCATCCGTAGAGAGAAGCATAGGCCGGTGATGGCTGTCAGACGAGGCATGGTAGCTCTGCTCTGACAGCCTACGAAGCCAACATATTTGTTGCTTTTTCATGTCCGAGCCCACTGCCCACGTACCTGATGAGGCCACAAGACACCATGGCACGTTGGGCGTGCTCTTACATGTCTGGGTGTGCAGCTTGCTGGGTGCTCTTAGGTGTTTGGATGTGCCGGGTACGTATCCAACGGGAAGTGGCCACCCGTATCCGTACCCGCGAAGTCTAAATTTTACCCGTCGGGTTGCCCGTATCCGCACACGGGTAGGAAAATAATTCCATATCCGCACCCGCGGGTAATTTCACCCACTAGTATACCCGAGAATTACATATAAATATCATATATTTACACAAAGAAAATCATACTAACCCTCCAACAAGTTACAAACTAATATTCATATGACAACATCAAATTCATATTCATATATATTAGGAGAGTTTAGTTGGATTTAGACCAAATTCATGTGCTATATAGGCTAAAATGACAAAGGTGGCTAGTTATTTTGACGGTTATTTTTTACCCGCGGGTAGACGGGTATGGGTAGTGAACACCCACACCCGTACCCGCCATACCCGATGGTATAGTATTTTGCCCAATAATATACCCACGGGTAGAAAAAATAATTTCATACCCGCCACTTTATCGGGTAAAACCCGTCGGGTACTCGGGTTTCGGCTACCCGTTGCCATCTTGAGATGTGCGTGTGCAGCCTTCTGCTCACACCGTGCACGCCACTCAATCGTTTTGTCTGCCCTCATCGCCCAGCGTCCACCGGAGTGCACCTTTCCCGCACACCACCACGGCCTGGCACGCTCGTGCCATCGTGCCATTGCACTGTTCCATCCACCGAGATACCAAGCCAGCGACCAGCGTGCCGCGAACTTCGAATGGGTGTCACCCATTCCGTACACTGCGCCATTCTGCGGCGCCGTGCCTTTCGTCTATCTGCATCTTCTAGGAACCGCTCCTTCACCCAAAAAGTAAATTTAGATCTGAGATTTATCATAGAGTACATTCACTGGTGGATCCGAGATCCATCATAGAATTGTTCGCCTATACAACTAGCTCCATATCCATGCAAGGCATTTTGAGGGGAATGCCTAGACTTTTCCTTGGGATAGGCCCACATGTCATTGTCTCAAGAATGTTGCTACTAGTCTTCTTTCTCCGGCACGGGTGTAGGCGTGGTTGCGGCAAATAACCAGCGTGCGTGCCTCCCACAGCAGGCACAGTCACGGCAAGTGGCCAGTGGGCGTGGTCCCATAGCAGGCGCGAACACCATTCAGATGCAGGCGAGGTGTCCTCAATCCATGGAGCGCCCCTGCTGGGGTGATGGGCGCGCGACCACGCCGGTGGCAGGCGTGGCTGGTGAAAGGTCCTAATATGGCTAGAGGGGGGGGGGTGAATATCCTATTTAAAAAATTCTACAAACTCACTAGAGCAAGAGGTTAGTAGATAACAAAGCGAAGCTTTTTGCTCTAGCTCTAATGGGGTGTTTGCAAACCACCTATCCAACAATTCTAGTTGATATGATCACTAGGCACACAAGAGCTATGTCACTACTTACACTAGAAAGCTAGCTAAAGTTTCTATACAAGTAAGTAAGTGAAAGGTCCAAATGGCTAGAGGGGGGTGAATAGCCTATTTAAAATTTCTACAAACTTCAACTAGACAAGTTGATTAGTAAAACAAAAGGCGAAGCTATTCTAGCAATAGCACAACTAAGCTATGCAAGCCACCTATACAAGTCTAGCAAGAAGGCTAAACACTAAAACACAACAACTAGAGAAGGCTACACAACAACTGTATATTAACAAGAACTAAGCTACACAAGCTAAACTAACAAGGTAGGCAAGTATGTAAGGAGAGGAGAGTGATTGTTATACCGACATTGTAGTGAAAAGATATATCCAATCAATCACGTACACAATCACAAGAATAAGAGAAACCTCGGTAAGAGATGACACAAGATTTTTTACCGAGGTTCACTTGCTTCCCGGCAAGCTAGTCCTCGTTGTGGCGATACACCCACTTGATGGTTCACGAGCTAATTGGCAATCCAAAGCCAAACCCTCAGCGGGTGCCGCACATCCATTCACAAGATGGGGATCCTCCAAGCCTCGAGCAATCCACTAGAGTAGCCAATTGCGATATCCCGCGAGGAAGGCTCAAGAACCCCTCACAAGTCACTTGGTGAGGCTCGAAACAATCTCCAATCACGAGCTCAACACCACCACTGCTCCAAGCGGTCTAGGGCGTCGGGAAACACCCAAGAGTAACAAGAAATCCGCAGCAAACTCAAGAATCAAGTGCCACTAAATGCAACTCTCAAAGCAATGCACTTGAATCTCACTCAATCTCACTAGGATGAGCAATCAAGCAAGGAGATGAGTGGAGGGAGTGTTCTCTAGCTCAATGTATGTCTCAAGTAATCAAATGTGCAAGAGAGAACCCCCCAAAGCCGGCCACCAACTATTTATAAGCCCCCACAAAAAAACTAGCCGTTAGCTGTTTTTAGTGTGCTGCAGTCGACCACACCGGACGCTACTAAGTGAGCACCGGACGCTCGACTCCCTGCGTCCGGTGCACTAGAGTTGGCCACGTGTCCTCTTTGAATCTCGCGTGTCAGATCCTAACGGCTACCTGCAACACACCGGACGCTCTGCAAGTCCACACCGGACTCGTGCGCAGAGAGGGTGTCAAACTCGCGACCTCACCGGACGCTGGGCACCGGACGGTCCGGTGCTCACCGGACTCGTGCGCAGAGAGGGTTGCAAAAACCCCTCACACCGGACGCTAACCACCGGACGCTACCAGAGTGCGTCCGGTGCTCAACCCTAGCAGAGTCAAGCACACCGGACGCTGAGGCCAGCGTCCGGTGCCTCCGCACTCAGCGTCCGGTGAGTGTTTCTCAGTGAGAAAACACTCCCGCGACTTCTCTAAATTTCCCACCGGCGCAATAGAAAATATACACTTATTTTTCTCAAAGCGCCGAATCCCGCCTCGCGGGAGGGAGAGAGGAACCCACACTCCTCTCAACCCTAGGAACTCCACCTCCTTTGTAAAAGTGCTAACACCAACAAGTGTCCACCACCAACGTGCATGAGTGTTAGATTTTCACAAACATTTTCCCAAAGGAGTTAGGTTAGCACTTTACTAGATCCTAATGCAAAAGCTCAAGATATGGACCTAGTAGCACTTGATTCGAGAGATGACCGTGATTTCCCCTCTTGATAGTCGGCTATCTATCCTAAACCCGGTCAATCACTTCTCTACTCATCTTAGACCGGCGAAAGTAAAACCCTATGTTTATACCTTTGCCTTGATAACTTTGCTCCCCGTCTATCATCATGATCTCCACATCAAGCTTCATCTCTTTGTAGTCATGTGGCCATCTTTCCATGCCACCATGCACCTTCATCACATGTGTTGCTATGCCTAACTCAAATCACTTAAACACAAGGCATTAGCAACTTGGTGTCATTAATTACCAAAACCAAACTTGGGCTTTCAGTAAGCTACTCTAGTTTGCGGGAATGTAAAAATAAGATGAGATATTTATACCGCCGTGTAGGGGATGAACCAATCACCAATATAAACAATCAAGCACCGGGAGAATGCCAATCAAACACAATTGAGACACCGATTTTTCTCTCGAGGTTCACGTGCTTGCCGGCACGCTACGTCCCCGTTGTGTCGACCAACACTTGGTGGTTCGGTGGCTAAGAGGTGTAGCACGAACCTCGTCCTCACTAGGACACCACAAGAACCTACCCACAAGTGAGGTAGCTCAATGACACGAGCAATCCACTAGAGTTACCTTTCGGCTCTCCGCCGGGGAAGGTACAAGACCCCTCACAATCACCGGGAGATGGCCACGAACAATCACCAACTCATGCCAATGCTCCTCCGCTGCTCCAAGCCGTCTAGGTGGCGGCAACCACCAAGAGTAACAAGAAAACCGCAGCTAGAACGATCCCCAAGTGCCACTAGATGCAATCACTCAAGCAAATGCACTTGGAATCACTCCCAATCTCACAAAGATGTATAATCTATGAAGGAGATGAGTGAGAGGTGTTTGCTTAGGCTCACAAGGATGTCTAGTAGTCAAGAATGCCAAGAGAGTGAGCCCCAAGCCAGCCAAACATGTATTTATAGCCCCTCAAACAAATAAAGCCGTTGGCTCTTTCACTGGGCGAAATATGGGGTCACCGGACGCTCTTAAAGGGTCACCGGATGCTCAACACCAGCGTCCGGTGCTCCAACGTCAGCCGCATGTCAGAATCTAACGGTAACCTGCAGAGCACCGGACGCTGAGCAAGTTAGCACCGGACGCGTCCGGTGCACACCGGACTCATGCGCAGAGAGCTCCGCAAACTTGCAGGGTCACCGGACGCGAGCCACCGGACGCACTCTGAGCGTCCGGTGCTCACCGGACTCATGCGCAGAGAGGTTTGCAAAACCTCCTCACACCGGACGCACACCACCGGACGCTCCAAGCTGCGTCCGGTGCCTATCGTCCGGTGCCTAACCCTAACCGAGTCAGGCAGCCTGCACACCGAACGCTCAGACACAGCGTCCGGTGCCTCTGAGCCAGCGTCCGGTGAGTGTTCCTCAGCGAGAAACACTCCCGCGATTTCTCCAAAATTTCCCACCGGCGCAATAGAAAATATGCACTTCATTTTCTCGAAAAGCGCCGAACGCTGTGTTAGCATTTTCACAAACATTTTCTTCGAAGGAGTTAAGTTAGCTCACTAGGTTCTAAATGCATGCACATGAACAATGACACCTAGTGGCACTTGATAACCGCTTAGCCAAAGAATTCCCCTCTTTATAGTACGACTATCTATCCTAAATGTGATCACACCCTCTATGGTGTCTTGATCACCAAAACCAAAACCCTAAGCAATACCTTCGCCTTGATCTCCATAGAGTTTTGTTTTTCTCTTTCTTCTTTTCCAAGTTGAGCACTTGATCATCTTGTGGTCATCACCATCATCACCATGATCATCACTTGCTCCATCACTTGGCATGTACCAACCTCATTAGGTCTACACACACTTATTATGGAGGTTAGTACTAGGGTTTCATCAATTATCCAAAACAAAACTAGGGCTTTCAGCTGGCCATGGCACGTGGGCCTAGGAGGGTGCACGGTGGCCACAAGGGTTTGCATAGGGTTGAGCAAGCTCATGTTGTCGAAGGCGGCTCACCGGCCGAGGTGTCCGTGGAGGAGCAATGGTCGAACGCGCAGCAAGGAGGGTCGAGGATGTGGTGGTCGCAACAGGAAGGGAAAGAGACCATGAAAAGACAGAACGAAACTATATGTTTATGTAACAGGTGGCAATGATGGATAATTTTCCCTAACTTCACCCATTCGACTTTGATGGAGCATCCCTTAGGAGATCTACCAAATTGATGATCTTGCCCTCGGATCCAAGTTTTTGGTGAATCTAGACTCGATAGAGCTAGAATGTTTGGATAATTTTTATGGAGTGGAGTTGTTTTTGGCAAATCTAGAGCTAGTGGAGCTATCCCAAACAAACCCTAAGAGCGTGCCTCATGCTCAAGTAGCTAGTATGAGAAGATTTCTGCTGGCTATCAAGGAGAGATCAAACAACTAACGACGCTAGAATGCTACTCTAGCACGATCTCCCAACTCTCTCATAGCTCACACAACCCTTGACTACATTACTTGTTCTTTGTTTATTGCTCTATATGATCATCATCTAACTAGCTATTTGTGTCGACTCAGGCTAGTCTCAATGCATGTTTCATGAGAGTGTCATGCACATTAAATAGGGTGCCACGTAAACAAAATTGCTGACTTGGCAGGGTCATTAAATGAATGAGTTTCATCAGATGAGAGAGGAGTTTATCCCCATGAAACTCTTGTGGCTCGGTTACCTAGTTTATAGTCTTGGTAACTGTGCCATGAAACTATGCATTGAGACTGGTCTAAGGGTACTCACAATGCAAGACTCTATCACAGAGTCGACCAAGACAATTAATTACATATTATTTATGATATTTTACTGATGTGGCAGCATATTTATTGAAGAAAGATGTAGAAAAAATAAGACTTTAAGTCTACATTGTTCGAGGTAATAAATAACTTTAGACTCTATGATAGAGTCTGCATTGTGAGTGCCCTAATAAATCCTTGATGTACCCATGATAGTTGGCTTAGCTTGTCAAGGACAACATCTAATCCAATGGAGCAAACAAGAGTAATCACGCACATACTCTCTCCGTTCTAAAATAAAAAATGTATATTTTTTATTTTTCAAAAAAAATAAAAAGAAAATAAGTTTGACCAAATATATAAAAAAATATGTAAAAAATTAAGTTTGACTAAATATATAAAAATAATTATGTTTATGACGTGCGACAAGTGCGTTAGATTTATATTGGAACATATTTTTGTTAAGATGCATTTAGAGTTATAAACATTTAATATTATTTTCTATATCCTTAATGCCTTGTTTAGTTCTGATTTTTTTTGTTTAGGGTACTGTAGCACTTTCGTTTTTGTTTGTCAATTATTGTTCAATTATGAACTAACTACTTATAAGATTCATCTCGCGATTTATAAGTAAACTGTGCAATCAGTTTTTGTTTTTGTCTATATTTACTGCTTCATGTATGTGTCGCAAGATTCAATGTGACGGAAAATCTTAAAAAGTTTTTAGTTTTTGGAGTGAACTAAATAAGACCCAAGTTTAAAAGAGTTTGACTTCTGAGACGAAGCGATATGTGTAGTACGCGTTCTGTGGTGTGCTAGTATAACGCGTCCTACACTCCTAGAGCCCTGGCGCAGCCGAGCGTGCTGCTAAAGCTATAGCTAGGCTTTGTTTAGTTCCAAAAATTTTTACAAAATAGGAATAGTACTATTTTCGTTTGTATTTGACAAATATTATCCAATTATGTACTAACTAGACTCAAAAGATTCGTCTCGTCAATTTTAACTAAACTGTGTAATTAGTTTTTATTTTCGTCTATATTTAATACTTTATGCATACGTCTAGAGATTTGATGTGACGGAAAAACTGAAAAATTTTGTAAAATTTTTTGGGAACTAAACAAGACCCTAGCTAGAATACATCTTTTGTACGTGTGCTCGTTTTCAGGTGATCCGATCGTCCTCAAAGGCGACCTTGCGGTCTAGGGATTCCATTTCCATGTCCAGGACACCGCAGGGGTCCACGCTACCGCAATGCCGCACCTTGCAGCAGAATCAGGTATCTATAGGCTACAGAGGTCGGGGTCCCTGGTCCTGCAGTCCTATTGGCTATTGCAATCAGCTCTGCCAGCATGCATTCTTATATTAGTAGCTCATTCACCAACGTGGCGCATTTGGGACCTCGCCAACAACAACATGCATCGACCGCGACCACGGCGGCGGCACCACCTCTTGCGCTACTCCCCAAAGGATCGCCGGAGATGCCCCTGCCCCCTGCCTCTTGGAGATGGAGATGCTTGCTGTGGCGGCGGCCGCAAGCAAACGCATGCAGGTAAGGTTTTAAATTTCGGTATCGCAAAAATTTCGGCCACCACCGAAATAACCGAATTTCGTGAAATTTTCGGTTGAAATTTCGCCAAAATTTTTTAGAGACTAGCAAATGAAGTATGTTTTTCCTTTAAAAAAATTAGTGATTACACATCTATTGAATAGAATAATATGCAATATAAACAATAAGAAATATGAGTCTAAAGTTATATAGCACATGTATTAGTATATAATGAAATTTTGGATTTTCTTTCGGCCTACCGAAATTTCGCCGAAATTTTGAACCCTACATGCAGGCGACGAGGCACGCGACCAGCCTTTTGTTCACCACCGGCCCGCCGGCGGCCGGCCCCCAACAAAGATTACGAACAAGGTTTATATGTGCGGGACAGCCCAACCGGACTGGATATCCACACGCCGAAAATTCGCCTTTTGTGGCCGCTGCCCGGCTTCATCACTTGTCATCAACATCATATGTAACTTTTGGTCGCGGTCGAACGCCAGAATCTGGGGATTACGCCTGAAAATTAATATTCCGATTACATCGCCTTTCGGTATCAGTCGTTATTTTTGCACTGATGAGAGCGTGTCAGTCTATCTATCAGATAACAAGATAAACACAGTAGACAGTACACACCCTAGCTACGCCTACGTGTACGTGCCCTGGACGAATGAATGAAGTTGATAGGGTAGCTAGGGTGGGTATATTTGATCTGCCGAGGGAATCTGCCCATCGGGATTGGGATGCCATTCTTGACGAGCGAGGGAAAGGGAGAGTTCAGGCAAATAGTATGCTGAAATCTGGGAAATAAATTGATGCAGAGACCACCTGGATTCCGATCCTGCAACTTGGCGCCAGGAATCCACACTCCACAGGCTGTGCTCCCTTTTCAGAAGATTTGGGATCCAGTTGATGCAGACCACAATCTGCTAGTGGACTCGAAATCCAAGCGATTACGCATACCTTCTGTTTGGATGCACTGATACTAATTAATACACAGACTACTCGTCTAACTGGAACATGTAGCAGGTTAGCTGATTGATTGATTGAGCACATGTGTGCTGAAGGTGCTCAAGGCATTGCTGAACTGTGTTCTTCCAAGAAGAATGCGTTGCTTTAGAACGGATTCCATCCACAAACCTAAAGCTCAGAGAGGGCTGCAAATATCACAGGGAATCGTGTATCTTTGTGAGCGGCGCAGCGCTTTATTCATACACAGATTATATTCGACGCATGCAGGCAGATCTACCTCTCCTACCGGAGGCTCGACTGGTCCATGCGTGCTTGCGCCACGACGCAACTTGGGTTCCTTTGGTCCAACCCCAGCATCTACGGATGACTCCAACACTTCCACGTCGGCCGGAAAGATTCTGTAACGTCCAGGAGCTGGCTGATCATGTTCATGTGGCTGCATTCCATGGCCTCCGTGGCCAACCAAGGAGCAGGGGGGGTAAGTCAAATTCCTTTTCCAAGGAAATTGGAGATAGTGAGATCCATATATACCCCCTTGGCCCCATATATTGGTGTTTACACGCTTTTACCTGCCAACATGGAATCGATCGGTATCACGCGTTCTAATTCAAAAGATGCTTTCATCATCAACGTCTGTCTCAAAACAAAACATAAGTTGCTCCATACAGATATATCTTATTTACACATTTGGGAAATCAAATTAGATTGGGGGCAACATGTAGTGTTTTGGAGGAAAATCTAACTGCATCATCACACCTCCATAAGAAAAAAAAAGAATATTGGCCTGCAAGAGGTAAGACAGCCCCTAATATGCAGGTCGAGAAAACGTTCGAACCCTGCCTCAGACATACATAATAGCATTGGGCCTAACCTAGAACCTTTAAATATATTGAGCGTAAAGTTGTAATAGTTTGGCTATGCACATTCTCAACAGCCCACATTTTATGAAAAAAAAAACTAGCACTCAAACCAGGAGGAGAGATGCCTCCTGATTTTGCCCTTCAGAAGGTTGTGTCAGCTTCCAAACCTGAACTAGTGACAAGGGTTTCTCGATACGGACTTTAACGGTCTAACCAGTGTAACTCAAGAAAAGTTGGGAATATATAAAGATATGTCACAACACCTAGCACTCAAACTGAATTTGGTTGCGATGAGAGCTTAGATCGGCCTAGAACTGCTACACAATTCCAACAGGGAACGGCATGACTCAGATGAATGAATAATAATGGTGACCACCAAGCTTGGTTTACCACAAAATTAAAGGTACGTGGTCAGAATTTTATCATCCTAGTTACATGAAAAATCTAGGAGAGAAACATGAGAGTGTTAATCACCAAGGGATGCCACATTCAGCACTGGTAGCGAAAATAAAAAAGAAAGAACAAGCTCGGACGCTCACGGGTGCAAAATGCCTAGTTGAAGCCATTTTTATACAAGAGGGATGGTTTCAGCTAGGTATTTTTCACTCTCAATAGTCTTGTTTGTTGTTCCGGTGTTGTGGTTTCCTTGTTCCTTACCAATGACCTAAGTTTCCACATCCCATTGGTGTTCATAGTTCAACAAATAATAATGCACAGGCCAATCTAGCTAGGTATATGCCTATACTATATAAAATTTGACAATCCATATGTCCGAACTATTAGGACTGGGTATTTGAAAAATATGTTACCATGTTCATCTTTAGAAATGCTTTCACAAAGAAAAAGAGTAATAATATTTTCTTCAAAAAAGATAACAATATTATGCATTTTGTGAAGTTACAAGAGTAGCTGTCAAAGTTGGAGAGTGAAATTTGTAAAACAAAAATCAAATAAGATTGATCGAGGATGTTTGATTTAAAGAATGGGTTAGTGAACATGTCGTGCTTGTTTCGAACCTGCTGGTTTAAGAAATGGATTATGTTGATGCATAATTACCTCATTTTCACATTAATGCTTTCCCGTTATAAGATCTACAAATGAGAAAGGGGGGGGGGAGGGGGGGGCCTTTCCCATTATAAGATATAGAAATGAGTGGGTTTACCAAGTATCAAGTAAAAACCGTAGAGAACTTTTAATCAGGATACCTGAGATACATATTCCTAATTGGTTGCTGCCCATCAACACTAAAAATCAATGACCTGTATCCTTCCCCTACTCCCTCACATCAAAGGTAAAAAATACTTAAATATAATAGTTTAAACTATTTAATTACTGAACCAAAAACAAAGGACAAAGGACACACTTACATGCTATGTCAAACTAAAAATCGGTAGCCTATTGTCTAGAGACTGTGGGCTGTGGCAATGTCTAATCAATTTATTAATAGTGAATACTAATTAATAAGTGACTAGACTTTAAGAAAAAACAATGAGCGGTCGACATCATTCTTGAGATTCAAAGGTCAAAGAACAAATGCAATTCTCATTTCCAAGGTCCTGGCAACCGACCGAAGAAATAATTCGTTGGTCCAGGTCCAGTCCAAGCTTTAGCACATATTCTGCTTCTGCCCAGCCCCATGTGTACTGTTCAGACCAAGAGAACTTCAAGAGTACAAAAGATTTGGTAAATTTTGGGTTTCTATTCTCGAATCGTTATTGTCGTCAACCTTCCAGTAATCACCTTGCAAGAACAAGGAGTGTAGTATGTATTACAATCAAGACTCAAAGAGTTTGAACATTATTCACAGGTACTGCATTCGGATCAGAGTTCCTGTTGTTCAACAGAGCTCCTATGCCTAACCAAATACCGTTATTTGCTCGGTAGGCTGTATTTTACCTGGTTTAGTTTACTAGGATGTCATGCAGGTGCGCAGAATATATCTCAATCCTTTACAGGAGAAGCAAGTTACATCCAACGATGGTTTCACAAATCACATCATTCTCCTTAGTGGTGCAAACTGCAAAGCCATCTGATTTTACCATCCCATCGCTAAGATCCTTTTGCAGTTCTTCCGGAATGATGACACCATTGCCATGGCTCTCAGTTTGCCACCGGCCTTCAGTGTAGAGAACTCCATGCCGTAGTACAGGGCCGTCTACAGATGGAAATCCAGTGCATGCGTCCAGCTATCACCTACACCCACTGCTTCGAACCAAGATAATGGTCACCACCATATATACCCTGTGATTTGAAGAGACAAAAAGGTTCCTTGATTGTGATGGTAGACCCAATGCCTTAATTTGAGAATAATCTTTCATATCTATTTTCATTGTAGTCTGCATGTTCCTCCCTTTTTTGAGGAAAAATGATGGTAGAAATCTGACCAGAAAATTAAGATCAATCCTTGTTCCCGCTAATATTTGAATAACAGAAAAATGTCAAACAAAAGATGTTCTGTTGCACTGCTTAAATTAGTTATGTACACCTTGTTTTTATTTAAAAAAGCTAGCAGATTCCAATCATAGGACACAAGGCCTCTATGCACTAGTAAAAGTAAGTGACAATCTTTCTGTGTGTTCACTAAAAATGAAATGGCAAGCAACAGGGGCTCATATAATTCCAGTGATACACTGATACATACTTCCTCCGTTACAAATTACAAGTTGCTTTGACTTTTTTGTTACATCAAATTTGCTATGTATCTAGACACAAGTATATTGGAATGGAGGTAGTACGTTGGTAGCCTATAGTTGTGGCCTTGTATATTTTCAGGATGCTATGTAATAATAATGCCTTCACTATTTTTTTTGTTTGCATGGAGATTTGTTTATGCTTTATGGTGTGACCCTTGTACAAAGTG
The DNA here is from genome assembly GCF_000003195.3 of Sorghum bicolor. Lineage (NCBI taxonomy): Eukaryota > Viridiplantae > Streptophyta > Magnoliopsida > Poales > Poaceae > Sorghum > Sorghum bicolor. The sequence goes on along the minus strand of NC_012872.2, from coordinate 58,566,341 downwards.
CCAATTAGAATCACAATTTTTTTTGACATAATCACGACATACATTGTTAGACATGTTCTAAATGTAATGTAACTTTACAAAAAATCCAGTAACCTCTTAGTCAAGAAGAAAAATGCATCCCATGCTCATCTCACTTTTTTGAGGAAAAAAGGGCACAGATAGATCACACTTTGAACTTTTATATATAATTCAAATTTTACTTTCACGAAACCATTTTCAGCTGCTATTAGGTTATGAATTAGTCACGAACTCACGATCCAATAGCATTTCTGCTGTAAAGAAAATAACATCTCAACTGCATTTGGTTAAACCTACACCAAGTTATTTGTACAGTTCAAACTAAAGCAGACATGCCATATCTGAATATCTGACTATTGAGAATGTAACGCGATGCCTGAAGGTTTGAAAAACAAATAGGGTCACCAATATACCTATATACGCAGAACAGAAGATATTGGGATTCCCCTTTCCATGATGCCCAAGTGCACACACTACTCTTGTAGTGGATCCTGAGTTCAAAACATGAGAATCTGCAGCCTGTCAAGCTTTGAGCCTACTGCAGGCTGGATGGCAACGTGAACAGCAGTTCACGCTCGTCAAGCGCCTATAAATAGTAGCCACCCTAGCAACAACGAGATCAAAACATCAGAGCTTGCAAGAGCTAAAAACTTCAGTCCAGCTATCTAACAAGAGTCTACACATAAAACATCAGCACTAGTTCTGTTTCTGAGAAAGACAATCCAAACCAAAGATGTCTGGGTCCAGGAACTCTTCCCGCAACGTTAACATTGATTCCAACTGGAGCAAAAAGGAGAACAAGCTGTTCGAGGAGGCCCTAGCCTGCTATGGTGAGGGCACACCTGACCGCTGGCACAAGGTGGCCCGTGCCATGGGTGGCATCAAGACAGCCGATGAAGTTCGCCGCCATTATGAGATCCTTAATGATGATGTCACGCTCATTGAATCCGGCGGAGTTCCATTCCCCAACTACAACACACAGGGAGCTTGGAACTAAGGTAACAAATGGAAACTTCAGCCATTCAAACCATGCCCTAGAAGGGTAGCACTGTGTTATATATAGAACAATGGTAATTTACTTTACTGTGCTTTTTGAAAGAAATTTCCTTTACTGTTCTGCTCATTAGATTGAATGCAACATTAGAGCGCTTGCAATATGAAAGAAACCAAACAACTTACCCATAACGACAACACATATTTGAGATTCAGTCAGGCCATTATGCATGCAGTATCCTCCAATCTTGTTCTGTGAACAAGCTGGTTTGCAGTTTGTACACGGCCCCCAGGAATTGGCCCTGTCGCTTGTTCCAACTGTTGGGCACCTAGAGTCACATTGTCACTTAATTACGTGGGATTTTAACCCTAACCAAATAATCTCCTTACCCAAAAAAAAAGATTTTGTACTCTACTTCAGTTCCAGACTTCTGGGGTTGTAGCTGACATGCACTTTAGTATCTCCTTTTCACTGGTACTTATTGCAAAAAGGAACTTATTCCACTCCTCCTATGTGTCTTTTGCAAAAGGTAACATGCTCTCTTGAAAGTTGAAACAGAGCAGGACCATTCGTACCCCATGAGGAGACAGCTGTAAATATACATAATTTGAATGTCATGGTTAAGTAGACAATTGGCAAGCCGCCTGTTTTAACAAAACTAGCAGGCATGCATATACACAAAGCTAGTACAAAATAAAAGCTGAGCTGTGTTTCAGTGCTATTCAGATCCAAATGCAACATAAATGGTCACTGTTCAGATAAACTTATGGAGTACGGCTTTACTTTTTTTTTCAGGAGTCAAGGATGCATGTGAAGAACCACCAGACAGGAACTACTGCTACATGAACTAGATATCTTAGGTATTGAAGGAAATGTCCTGATATGATGTTGTATTAAGAAGTTATTATGATTGCTCGGGTAAGAAATAAAAGGAGCTACAGAATATAGATAAGTGTTTTATGTGTAAATAACTATAGGTTGTGAGAAAATCATCAGTTATGCTATAGAAACCAGGGAACCCTATCTGCCCATAGTGTGTAGTGTGTACTGTGAAGTTATAGTCCCCTATGAATGAATACTTGTACAGTAAAGACTAAAGAGTGATGTAAAACTCTTGTACCAGTTTGCTGATTATAAAGTTGTGCTTGGTGAAAACTTGAAAGTAATCATGCTCCTCTTGTGAGGCATAAGATGCCAACATTTTGAAATTTAAAAGCATTCATTCTTCCTTCCTACAGAAAATGAATGCAACACAGGTGTCTAACTTAAGCAGGTTAGTGGTATTGATAAATTCCAATTTTCAACCTATTCTTAATAGTATTATAGTACACTAGTGCAATTTATAACAAAGCCTGAATCGTATACATCTCACCCCCATTAACCTATTGAAGTTTGAAGTCGAACCACGATCACAGCACCCTGAATGAATTCAGATAGAAGAATCTAGGAACTGGTTCGACGAGTACACCAGCAGGCAGCAGCCACACAGAAATTAGTCCAATGCCTTATCCCACTACGTATCCATATGCACAGCCCCAACAAAACTAACAACACTGAGAACATGTATGATATACGACAGTGAGATTCGAATCTACAAATAGGCAAAAGGCTTCGATATTCAAGCATTTCCTAGAACGCTATCGGGGCATCAACTTTCTAAACCGCCATCTATCAACACGCACGAGCTTAGAAGTTAGAACCGCATATATGGCTCGCATATACTCCGCTATAAACAACACGCAGGCACCTACCTAGGACCTAGGTAGCTTGGCCGCGTCGCTGATGGTGGCGGCGCTGCCCTTGACGATCGCGGTCCCCACGCATTTGCATCGCATTGGCAAGGTGCGGGGCATGCAGGCGGCGCGACCTGGCCTCGGGGCCTCCTGCCACAACACAATCCCCGCACAGGTGCTATCTCGTGTAGCGGTGTAGGGCCAGCGGCGAGGTCGCCGGTCGGCCCCGGCAGCCTTGATTCACTTCACCCTAGCGATTGAACTCGGCGTCGGCCAGTGGGCGGCTCGCCCGCCACGACCCGGACCCGTGCGGGAAGACGAGGGTGTCGAACGGGGTAGGGAGTAGGGACCGTAGGGGCCGGCCCCTTCGGATGGTGTGCTGGGCCGAACGACTTTGCCGATCAAACCTTTGGTCCAATTCCAGCATCTACGGATGGTTTCTAGGTGTAAGTAGATTTGCTCAGGTGACAGGCCCATTTTATTTGCTAGGCCCAGGCCTGGAATGGTTTAATTGTGCAAGGGACGGCCCAGGCGTGTGTGAGATCTGGGTTGGCCTCGTCCCACCCTGCCAAGGTGTTACGGATATTTTATCAAGGTGATCTCATCTCCTCGGATCCTCTTACGAGAAATCCTATCCTAACTACGACGTCCCCCACGACCGCCTACGGGATATCACCCACGACTACGCACGTACCCGTGGAGACCGGTTCCACCTCCGTGATATCACCCACGACTCATCGTGGGCACGAGTTTACTTGGGGCGAGAGTTTCCTCTCCCCCCCAACTTGTATAAATACCCGTGATCAATGAATAAACAAACATCCCGAGTTCATTCTATTCCTCTCTGTTCTCGTACTCTTGCATTCTACTCGTAACATGTTATCAGCACATCGCTCTCCCCTACCCCAGAGGGGAATAGTTCGGTTGGATAGAACATCGTCGAGGGATCGACCTTCGCCCAGGGCATCACCCCAAGGTAGAATCATGCCTTTCCCTCGCCGTAATCCTGCCTCAATGGCTTCTCTCATCCTCCAAATCGTCTGGATGGCGATGAACCGTGCCCGGACATTGGGCACACACTTCGGCAACAACCGCCTTCAGGCGGAACTACTGGAGGACATCCGGGAACTCCTTGGCGAGGCTCGTGGCTAGCGCTTTCGTGGCGAACGCCGTGATCTCAACAGGAACCCCGGGCGTTTTCCTGTACGACGTCGTTTCGGGGGAAACCGACATGCAAACGTCGGCCCTCCGTCACGGCGTTCGGTGGTGTCGTCCACGGCTTCGCCTGCAGCGCCATCCGCGGCTCCGCCCGCGGCGCCACCGTCGAGGGCACCGACTCCACCGGCGCCTCCAGCGCCGGTCCTCGCCTTGCCGGCTCCACCCCGGCCTAGGTGTCCACTCCACGGCGACGGCCCGTGCCCACCACCGCCACCATCCATGGTGGCCAGCCAATGGCTGTCACTGGGCATAGAGCTGCAGTCGCCGATTCGGTACCCGACGCTGATGTAGTCTACTGAGCAGGCTGCGCACAGCCCGCTTCCGCGCCGTCCATCTCCACCAACCATCGCAGCGCGGATGTCGGCGCCGACTCGTCTGCCAGCATACTTCGTCGATCCGGCACTCGCTGCACCACCACCACCGCCACCACCTCCTCCTGCGCGTCTCCACCGCACGTGGATCAGCGTCCCCCACGGGCCTTCGGCTCGGGGACGCGCTCCCCCGGCTTGAGCTCGTCAATGGGGGGGAGGGGGGAGGAAGCGGCGCTGCTCGCAACTCGACGAACGGCGGCCGCGACAGCCGCGGCTCGGCAGTGCTCGGCGCGACGCCACCGCGGCCTCCACGCGCGGCCACGACCACGGCCGCCCGACGTCGCGTACTCGCACCGCGGGCGCCCGCACGCGCCCCAACCGCGCGGCCACGGGCTCGACGGCGGCTCGCCCGACGCGCGGCTCAGCCACCACCTCGACGCGGCGGCCTGCAAGGGCGGGTTCGGCGCGGCCACGGCGCCTCGGCCTCCACGCGGCTCCGACGCGGCGCGCGACCCCGCCCGCGGCCGCGAGGCGCCCCGAGCACTTCGCCGCGACCTCCACGCGCGGCCGGCTTCGACGCGGCCTGCATGCGCGGCCTCGGGCCTGGCGGCACAACGGCGGCTCGCGGCCTCGGCGCGGCCGCGCCCAACCAACGGCCCGGCTCCTCCACGCGCCGGCAAGGCGCGGCCACACTCGGCCACCGCACGGCTCGACGACGCAGTCATCGTGACGAGCAGCGGGTCGCGTCCTGACAGCGCGGCATCCCCACTCCTCTGCCGCGTCACGCGCGCGGATCGAGGCGGCCCCGCGGACCCACGCGCAGGGGCGCGCCCCCCCTGGCGGCGGTGGCTGATGGGGCTGGGGGTTAGGGTTTGGAAACCCTAGCCCCTGGCCTTATATATGGCCCATCTCCCCCTACCCCAATTGGGCCGAATTGGTGGCCCAGGCCCAGGTTGGGGCCTGCGAGCTTTCAGCCTGGGCCAGTTATCATTGGTTTTTCATTTTTATGCATTAGCTAATTTTATTTATTTATTTACATAGCATTTTTCATTCCCTAAAATTACATCAGTTTCTTAGTCTAATTTTCTTATAAATTTAGACACTGATGTATATATTGCATTGTAAATATTTTTACATTCCGCAATCATATTATGAATGAAAAAAATTTACATGTCGAACGCGTTTTGTCTTTACAATTCCCTATCACATGTATATATATAAATATTTTTATGGTCAATTTTTTTTCCTATTTGGAATACTATTTTTCACTGATGTCACCTTAATTTATTATTATTTTGGCGACCACAAGGTAGTACTCATACTACTGCGGGATTTATTCCTCAAAGTGCTCTCCCAAATTTAATAATGAACATACAAGGACTACATCCCAAAGTGAAAATATAAAATGGTCTACACCTCCATGGTGACTACCTAAGTTCCACAAAATGAGAAATCAAAATACCATAAAACATATGCAAGTTTACCTTGCTACACATAAACAAGTCTACCTTGTTATTTACATACGTAATTTTACATTGCTTTACATACGCAATTTTACATTGCTTTACATACGCAATTTTACATTATTTTACATATGCAATTTTACATTGTTTTTATATACGCAATTTACATTGTTATATAAATATGCAATTACATTCTTGTTAATTTTACAACCCCGCAATTAATTAAATTTATGCAAATAAACATGTAGGCAATGGCCACCAAAGAGTCCGATGCCCAAGTTTCTTCTAAGAAGGAATTTGCCGAGCTAGCTCTTGATGGACACAACTTCCCTACATGGGCGATGGATCTCAAAGTGAGTCTATCGTTACGCGGAATGTATAGGGCAATTGACACTCCCAAACAGAGAGATGCTCCATTGTCTGAACCATCCAAGTACCATGCCTTATACATAATAAGGAACCACATCCATTCAGATCTCAAAGCTGAATATCTGATGGAAGAGGACCCACGGGCTCTCTGGCTTGCTTTGCAACAGCGGTATGAGCAACAAAAGGCAGTTATTCTCCCGGAGGCCACTCATGAGTGGAACCACCTCCGCATTCAAGATTTCAAATCTGTGAATGAATATAACAATGCCATGCACAAACTCAGTTCCAAACTGAGGTTTTGTGAAAAGGAGCCATCTGATGCGGAGAAAATTGAAAAGACCTTGTCTACCATGCTTCCCGCTCAAATGATCCTCCAACAGCAATACCGTGAGAGGGGATTCACAGTCTATTCTGATCTCATTAAAACATTACTTCAGGCTGAGAGGCACAATGAGCTCCTCATATGGAACTCCAATCAAGGCCCTGTCGGTGCCAAGCCCTTGCCCGAAGTACATGCAAATGCTCAGAAACAGACACCAAAGGATGCCAACAAAAATGGCAATCCTAGATCCTCCAAAAGCAAAAACAAGCGCAAGGGACCCCGTAAGCCTCGAGGTGCTAAGAGCAAAGGCAACAACTCTAAGTCAAAAGACAAGTCCACAACTTGTACAAAGTGTGGTTGCTACAACCACCCGACTAAGAAATGCCGCACCCCTAAGCACCTTGTGGAACTGTACTTGCATTTCATGGGACGAGGACGCTCCAACCAAGGACGCTCCAACCAAGGTGGACAACCGTCTGAAGCACACTTCAACGATCTGGCAGTCCCAGGATGTTCAAACCCCGCCCCAGCGGGACCGAGCAACACAATGGTGCCTCTTCCACCTGATGGCATGGCAAATGACTCCACCAACAACATGATCATTGAATACAATTCTGATGATCTGTTCGGCGACTACAACTAGATTGATAGTCATTTGAGATTTTAGTTTCATCATTCGCCTTCGGGATTGTAATAATTGACAATTTGTTTTTGCTGCACTATGTTTGATGTTCATTGACTTATGCACAATTCAACATCAATAAATGTTTATATTTCATATATATTCATGTTGAGAATTTCATTCTCTATTTTCATAGATTGTACGAGAGTCAATCCGATGGATGAGGAAATGTGCCTAGTGGACAATGGCACCACTAACTCTATACTCAGGGAAATAAAATATTTCCAAACTCTCACAAAGAGCAAAGGAAATGTTTTAACAATCGCTGGATGCGATGCCGTAATAGCAGGTTCTGGTAGAGCCATTATTACGCTCCCTATGGGTACAACGATTACAATCGAGGATGCACTTCTGTATCCTGATTCAACTCGTACCTTATTGAGTTATAGAGATATCCGCAAAAATGGGTATCATATCGAAACCCATCACCAAAATAATGAGGAGTTCCTCCTCATTACAAAGGATAACGGATATGGCAGAGATACTCTCGAAAGAATTCCCTCAACTTCGTCTGGATTGTACTATTCATACATAAAACCCGTACAACATGTTGCGTACAAAGTAATTTTTCAGAATGTCAATGCATTCCAAACTTGGCATGATCGCCTTGGTCACCCTGGCATAGGGCAATTCTGTTGGTCACTCGCTAACCAATGCAAAATTTCCCCAATCCTCAGATTACACCTGCACCGCATGTGCAACAGGGAAATTAATTTTGAGGCCCTCTTCCCTCAAAATCAAAGTTGAACCACTCAACTTCCTTGAACGCATTCAAGGGGACATATGTGGCCCGATAAATCCTTTATCGGGACCGTTCAGGTACTTCATGGTTCTAATAGACGCATCCACACGATGGTCTCATGTGTCTCTGCTATCGACACGAAACCATGCTTTTGCCAAAATAATTGCGCAAGTTATCAAACTCAAAGCGCAACATCCTGAACATCAAATAAAATCCATTAGGATGGATAACGCTGCTGAATTTTCCTCTCGTGCCTTCAATGACTATTGTATGGCCTTAGGAATACAAGTACAGCATTCTGTCCCATATGTCCACACACAAAATGGGTTAGCCGAGTCTCTCATCAAGAGAATCAAGCTCATTGCTAGACCGCTATTGCAGAATTGCAATCTACCAACCTCATGTTGGGGTCATGCAGTCTTACACGCTGCTGAACTGATTCAATTGCGACCAACTGCATACCATGCAACGTCCCCGTTGCAACTAGTACATAGAAATCCCCCAAGCATTTCCCATCTGCGAAAGTTCGGTTGCGCTACATACGTACCGATCTCACAACCGAAGCTCCCATAGAAAATTGGGGATCTATGTGGGATACAAATCTCCGTCGATTATAAAGTATCTGGAGCCCACCAGAGGGGACCTCTTTACGGCCCGGTACGCTGATTGTATCTTCAATGAAGATCATTTTCCGGCATTAGGGGGAGACTTACCACATCACAAACAATGCCAGAAAATCAATTGGGATGCCCAGACATACCCAACTCAGATCCACGTACTTCAGAATCTGAACTCCAAGTTCAGAAAATCATAAATTTGCAACACATTGCAAACAACGTGCCAGACGCATTTACTGATTATAAGGGTGTTACAAAATCCTATAATCCAGCGAGAAATGTACCGGAAAGAGTAGAGGTACCAAACAAAACTACTCAACTCCCTAGTAAGAGGGGGAGAAGTACGGCTATCTCCACGGATACAGCTTCTAGCAAGCAAAGGAAACGGAAGACAAAATCTTCTGATCCAGTAAATGCAACTCAACCTCATGTTGAGAAACACCCAGTGGAGGTTCAACCTTCACATCCCACATCAACAGTGCACTCAATTACTGATGCTGGGACATCGGAATACTCTGATGCGACCACATTGGGAAATGATGATGCATCGGAAAGGGTCCATGAAATTTCCATCAACTATGCAGAAACTGGAGAGTCATTTGATAGAAAGACTACAATTGTCGACTCATATTTCTCCGCAATGATTGCCGAAATCCTTGAAAATGATCCAGATCCTAAGACCATGGCAGAGTGCAAAACGCGCTCGGACTGGAACCAATGGAAGGATGCAATCCAAGCAGAAATATCCTCGCTCACAAAAAGACAGGTATTCTCACAAGTAATACCTACACCTCCACAAGTATTCCCTGTGGGATTCCAGTGGGTTTTCGTCCGAAAGCGGAACGAGAACAATGAGGTGGTGAGATACAAAGCAAGGCTTGTAGCACAAGGGTTCACGCAGAGACCCGGCATTGACTTCAATGAAACATACTCTCCAGTCATGGGTGGAATAACATTTCGATACTTAATCTCTCTGGCTGTACAAAATCGTCTATCTATGCAGTTGATGGACGTAGTGACTGCATATCTCTATGGGTCACTTGATTCGGACATATACATGAAGGTTCCTGACGGAATCCCAATACCGATTCAGAACGCAAATCGCAACATGTATTGTGTAAAGCTACAGAAATCACTCTATGGCTTAGAGCAGTCGGGAAGAATGTGGTATAACCGACTCAGCGAGTACCTTCTGCAGAAGGGCTACTCCAACAGTGATGATTGCCCATGTGTCTTCATCAAGAAATCCCAAACGGGGTTCTGCATCATATCGGTGTATGTTGATGATTTAAATATCATTGGCCACAAACAAGATATTGATGAGGCATGCAAACATCTTAAGACGGAGTTTGAGTTGAAGGATTTGGGTAAAACCAAATTCTGCTTAGGCCTACAGCTTGAGCATCTTTCAACTGGAATCTTTGTGCATCAATCTGCATATGTCCAAAAAGTATTGGAGAGATTCAATATGGACAAAGCATATCCTTCCAAAACCCCTATGGTTGTTCGGTCTTTGGGACTAAACACTGATCCATTCAGACCACAAGATGAGGGGGAGGAAATCCTAGGACCTCATGTCCCATACCTTAGTGCCGTTGGAGCACTGATGTACCTTGCCAATAGCACCAGGCCTGACATCGCTTTCGCAATGAATTTGCTAGCAAGGCACAGTGCCGCTCCTACCAAGAGACATTGGACAGGAGTAAAACAGATCCTCAGATATGTTAATGGCACAAGGGATCTTGGATTATTCTTCCAAAGAGGAACAAATTCTGAGATGATAGGATACACCGATGCTGGATATCAATCAGACCCCCATAATGGCGGATCACAAACCGGTTTTGTATTCTTACAAAACGGAACCGCCATATCATGGACATCATCCAAGCAAACCTTGGCAACAACGTCCACAAATCATTCTGAAATAGTCGCATTATATGAGGCCTCACGTGAATGCGTTTGGCTTCGCAGAATGATCAACCACATACAGCAGTCGTGTGGTCTTAAAGCTATCACAACACCAACCATTATCTATGAAGATAATGCGGCTTGTGTTACACAGATGGAGACAGGCTATATCAAGAGCAATATCAACAAACACATCTCTCCAAAGTTGTTCTATCCTCATGAATTACAACAAAAAGGAGAGATTGATATCTTGAAAACCAAATCATGCGACAATCTCGCTGATCTATTCACTAAGTCCCTACCAGCTTCCTCATTTGAAAAATGTGTCAAAGGAATTGGTATGCGATGACTTAGGGATTTGCAAAGTTCAGGGGGAGAAATCTCCTAGACATTGGCCTGTCTACACCATCATATTATACTCTTTTCTCTTTATGAGTTTTTCCTCACAAGGTTTCTCATAAGGAGTTTTTAATGAGATAATATTAACACAAGAGTGTCATATTCCTTGTTTTCCCCACAGGGGTTTTTAAAGGAGTATCAAAGATACATATTGTCCTCTAAACTACAACATGAGTTTTCTCCTGCAAAGGTTTTCTCTTATTAGTTTACAATGAGGCAATCATTAAGTGCTATAACTTTCTCCTTCTTTTCCCAAGCGGTTTTAAGGAGTTTTACTATAGCACATATATACACGTATTTTTCCTCGTTTTTATCCTACAGGAATTTTTGGAGGAGCAATACGATTCATTGATCTCAACAAGTGATTCGATCAAGGGGGAGTGTTACGGATATTTTACCGGGGTGATCTCATCTCCTCGGATCCTCTTACGAGGAATCCTATCCTAACTACGACATCCCCCACGACCGTCTACGGGATATCACCCACGACTACGCACGTACCCGTAGAGACCGGTTCCACCTCCGTGATATCACCCACGACTCATCGTGGGCACGAGTTTACTTGGGGCGAGAGTTTCCTCTCCCCCCCGACTTGTATAAATACCCGTGATCAATGAATAAACAAACATCCCGAGTTCATTCTATTCCTCTCTGTTCTCGTACTCTTGCATTCTACTCGTAACACCAGGAATTACCGCCGACAAGCTCGACTACACAACATGCATTGCGTGTGAAAATCTAAGTTTTATCGTCCGATTTTACATCAATTAATTTCAGATTGAAAGCTGGTCGCTCTAGGACCAACCAGGCGTCGTCCAGCTATTTCAGAGCGTATAAGCCTATATATATACCTATATATATAGTATATAATATACATAATCAAGCCAACATCAAGACTACATTAGTGTTTAGATAGTGAATTACTTGTGGGAGTTTGTTTCTTCTCTTTTCTGCACTGTCCAGAGTAGGCAACTTTTCCATCTTAATCAAACAAATCATTAACCAAATCGAAGCCTCCATGTCCATCTTCATCTCCACCTCTACCTCCAGGTGCAAAACCTTCATCCTCCTCCACTACTATTGCTGAATCTAATTCTGCATTATCTTCTTGGAGTTCATCGTCATCTTCTTCAATATCTTGGGTAACTGTATTCCTTACACGCTTCCTATGCCTAACATAAGTCTAAGTCGTCTGACCCACAGCAGCAGCAGCAGCCCTAGGCAGGCCACGTCCCTGTAGACTCTGAGTTGCACTAACAGCTTCATCCACTTGAGCCCAAGTGATATCGTTGCCACTACCACCACCTTCTTGAGCAACTTCACAATTGTCATTGACCCATTTATTTTCCCACTGGAATTCTTCAAGCAAAAGTGAGGTTGCTTCTCTTTCCTTTAACCTAGCTCTCTAATTTTCCTAAATCTATTTTTCATCTTTCGGTTGTAGCTCACATAAACCAGCTTATTTAGCCTCTGATGCTCTAACCTGTTTGTTTTTTTGTATGGACCTACGCAAAAGACCGGAGGAGTGGAGTCGCGAGGACAGGAGTCGCGAGGTGGAGAAAGACCGAGCCTGGAAGAAAATTGCGGCCGCCTTCGGAGGTATCCCCTGCAGCCCCTCTATTCTATCTAAACCCTAAACCCTAACAGGCCAAAAACTTAAAGCCCATTATCCCAGTCCTAGTTAGAAAAGGTCAAAAAATAGAAGCCTAGTCGTCCATCTTACTTGGTCGTCCGATTAATCGCGATTAATCGAGGATTAATCGGACGACCAGCTTTCTGGTTGAACTAATCGAGTCGGACCTCATAATCGAATTCTAGGAGCGACCTGGATGATTAATCGCGATTAATCGGACGACCTGAAATCATTGTTTTACATCGGCTAGAAATGAAAATTTTGATTTACGATTTTAGACAATACAGAATATACTTTTCTATGATTTTTATTTATGTTTATTTACGATTCAATGATTCCAACCTTATATATAAATCAAAGAAGACTTTTCACTCAACTACTACCACGATTTTGACAAATCCCACAACATGGCGCGAGATGACCCTAAATCAAATTTAAACACACACATTCACGCAGACGCATTCCACGGGCTTCGGTGGCTTCCATTCCAATTCCAACGGATCAATGCCCTTGCCGGCCTGATGCTCTGATGGTGTACTGCACGCGCCCGCCATCCTCACATTTGCTCGGTGGTTATACTAGAAAGTAGATTAGTACAAGGCCTGGGGCGCCGACTGCCGACAGCGGCCGGGCTCGGGCTTGCTTCCCAGGCGGCGAAGCAGGGGACCGCCGATGAGTCATGTGACGCAGCCCCGCTCGCTCACTCGATGGCGACAGCGACGGCGGCGGCGGTATAAAGTAGATTAGTACGTCGATAATTAGGGATGGACGATGGCCTACGATACGCCAGTCATGCGCCACGCTTTACGCCATCATTACAGTACGCGGGCATAGGCAATACACTCCTACTCCCTCCGTCCTAGTATATAAGGCGTAACCACTTTTTATTCATGTCCTATAATATAAGGCGTGCTCTCTCACAAATATTAATGTAGTAGTACTAATGCTGAGAGAGAATTAAATGCGTTCTTGATGTACTGTACTCCAGCACATCAATACTACGTGAAACCAGAAACAGTACGTACGTAGTGTGATGGTTGAGTACTTAGCGTAGATCGATCTAAGAGAACGTCCTATGATTAACGCACATGTATGTACTGCATGCACTAGCTCCAGTACGACGTACGAGTACTCTCCTACTTGGAACAAGTTGGTACGTACGTACACGCAGTCAAGCACGCAGGGAGGCAGTTGATTTAAAGGGGGTGAGATGGTTCAAACCTAGAGAAACGGGAAGTGCTCCGGCCAGGGGACTATCTATCGCTATCCAAAAGATGCCGGGCCACCCAAACATATGATAGTAGCACTAGTGAGTGATCCTGTCTCTCTCCAATCGAAAGGCAAAGCGTGGGGTGTAGGCTCCTGATAGCCTTCCACGGCACAAGCAGTGACTGAGAGGCTGAGATAGATATATCCCCCAAACCCAACCAAAGGACACCAATCTCTAGGCTTAACTCTGGCCGTGTCGGGACAACTTTTTGAACGACGATCTCCTCGTCGGGATCCCCTGCCCGCGCCACCGCACCAAACACCAGCTCCAGCCAGTCCTCTCCATCTGCTGCCTTTTGTTTTGCCTGGCTCTGCACGTCGTCGTCGTCGTCGTCATTGCATTGGGTTGCTGTGCTGGGCCGCGCTCGTGCTTGTCCGCTTGTTTTTTCTGCCGTCTTATTTTAACTCGTGGCCACGCAATAAGCGAGCACACGAAGCACAAGGCGTACAAACCCTGTCAGATTAATTCGAGCACTAGGCATTAGGAGGCGGCTGCTGCTGCTGCTGCTAAATCATGGACTGCTTGGATACTCTGCACGCCGTCGTCCAGCGGCCACATCTATTGCAGTACACTGCTTATTTGCTGCCTACGTATATATAGTCAATAGTCATACGCACAATATACTTAGCATAGATAATAGATAGATTAAGCAAATATAAACTCCAAAGTTTGGCAGATATATTAGCCGGAAAGGAAAGGAAAGGAAAGGAAAGGAACGGAACGGAACGGAACACCAAACACGGCCACTGGCCACAGCATTGCTTTGGAGGCGGTCGTTGCCGGCGCTTTGGCCGTTAAGGTCGGAGATGCATACGGAATGCCCGCCCGGGGGTCCACATAGGAGTATGGCTTTCGCTTTCTCTGGCATCGCTGCCTGCCTCCTTTGACTTGGCAGCAGGGGGAATTACCAGCAGCATTGCTGCAGTTCCAGCAGTATCGTCGTCTCATCGATAAAGGCGAAAGGAAAACACACACACACACACAGCAAACAAATAAAAGGAGGAAAACCGAAAACAAAAAAATAAAGAAAAGAAAAGAAGCGCCCTACTAGTCCTACGACCACGACTAGCAGCAGCAGCTGCTGCTGCAGGAGAAGAGGATGCATGCATGCCCCCCTGCAGCATGCAGATTTGCAAATGATCAGGAGGTGGGGTGGCTAGTATGCACTAGCTACCACTGGCTACAGTCCTGGGATCCGTATCGGATCCCCGTAGGTGGCGGGGGCCAGGGGCTGATCCTGGGTTTGCGTGCGTGGAGGTTGGTGCCAAAAGGCGGGATCTTCTATGCCCTGACCGCGACTGTTCCTTGGACCGATGATCGGATTCGATTCGACGCGGCACTTTTGATGGAGTACTCCTCCGGCCGGCTCCGGCCTCCGGGCGCGGCCATCATGGCATGCATGGCGCGGTGGCCGTGGCCCGTGGCGCCCCCCCTCCTTGCCAATTATACCCAGCAGAGCAGCAGCCGCCCGTCTTTTCCTGTGTTCCCTCCCTGGCTCATCTATCCTCCTCTTCCTGCCGCTTTGCTCTTTTGCTTCTTTTGATTTTGCGTTGCTAGCTTGCCCGGTTCTTGTTCCTTCTTTTTCTTCTCGCCACTCCCCTTGTTGCCTTCTTTCTTTCGATACGGCCGGCCGGACCCCCTTTAGTTTCCTACTAGCTCTTTTCTCTCCCCTTTATTTATTGTTGCTTGGCGTTTGGAAGAATGGAAGCTCATCAGCGACGCTCTGGCCTTGTGCGTTGTTGATTCAATCATGTGCCCAAACGTGCTGCTAATTCTCATCGTCGACCGGCCGGGGCCGGCTTTATTCGATCGATCGCGATCCACTTCGAATGAGATCGTGGATGCATGGATCGATCGACGATCGCCTCTGCACATCGTACTACTGTAGTACTGTACGTAACATGACTGTTCAGGACGCTAGCTAGCTAGGACAGTAGTACATCATCTGCGCTGCGCTGCATGCATTGCATGCATGCGTCGGCGCAGTCAAACTGGATAGGATCGGGATCGGATCGCGAACACGTTGCCGTGTGGTAGGCCGTATGCCTGGTAGATGTACGAGACTCACTGCCTGCCCCCATCGCGTGGCCGGCGACGGCAATAACTTCTGTCATCACGTTACAGGATCAAGGATGACGTCCCGTCTCCCTTGACCCATGCATGCATGACGACGAAACGAGAAGGGAAAGGGAGCGGAGCGGAGACCAGCAGCAGCTAGCTAGCCGACGCGCAGCGGCAGCGCGCACTGCCTCGCGCCCTGCTGCGTTGCTTGCAGCTTTCTTCTTCACCTAACGCTAACGGATGGACGACGCATGCATGGCATGCATGCTCCCGACCTGACACCCATGCATCTCGTTGTGCTGGGCTGCATCATCAGCTTGGGACTGGCCGGCCGCCAGGCCGGCTGGGCATCCGACGACGAAGCCACTGCCAGGCCCCAGCCGCGGCAGGACAGGAGGCACGGACGGACAGACAGATCGAACTGTGCCCCTCGTGATCGGCAAACTCGACTCCAACGCACTGCAGCAGCCGTAGTAGTACTCCTCCTCCCTAGTCCCTACCCCAGGACGCTGGACGCGGGGTAGCCATGCATCTGCGCTCCGGTGGCCTCATTCGTTCGGCGGCCTCTCCCTCCTCCCGTAGTCCTCCACGTCCCCATATGTGCGTGGGAGACTGTTCCCGGCTTCACGTGGCCTCACTTTTGACCGGGCGGCCACACCGCTCTTTGACCGCGCTTCCCGGGCCGGCCCACACACACACACCCCCTCCAGTGCCAGTGCCACACAGGCAGGCAGACATCCGCCCTAGCCCGCGGTGCGGTGCGCGCGTTTGCGTCGCGCGTCGCGCCCCGGCCGGAATCCCAAATCTGGCAGGGCAGCAGCCGAGAGAGACAGGCCGGCCGGGGGAGCCCACGCCACGCCAGCCGCTCCACCTTACCCACGTCGCAGCTATAAGAACCCCGAGGACCCCCATGCCCTGCCGCTCCACATCCACCAGCCAGCCACAGCCACAGCGTCTCGTCCCTGGCCACGCCATCGCGCGTAGCACGAGCTAACCTACGCGATCGATCCAACCGTAGTGTGCTCGGTGGACGACACAGCCAGAGCCAGCCAGTTTCCGAGGAGAGACATCCCTCGATCTCCTATTCTCCTGTCCTTCGATCGATCTCCAAGCTCAGCTCTACTATATTAAAATCATCTCACGCCATCCCGGCACCACCACCACTTGTAGCTCGATCGATCGCCTCCTGCGACCAGTGTAGTTAGCTAGTAGTCAACAACAAGATGCTGCACGAGGCGGCGCCCTGCACGTGCGGGCTGCTCTACGGCAGCTGCGGCGGCGGCTGCTCGCTGCTGTTCGCCGCCGCCGCGGCGGGGGACCACTACTACAAGCACTGCGGCGGCGGCGGCGGTGGCGACGGGGAGGCCTTCAGCGCAGGCGGGCCGTACGGGGCCTCCGTCGACTGCACGCTCTCGCTCGGCACGCCGTCCACGCGCCGCGCCGAGGCCGGGGCGGCGCGGGCCCCCGCCGCGGCGGCCGCCGGCCTTCACTGGGAGGCGCCCTCCGCTCCCAGCTGCAACGGCAGGCAGCAGCAGCAGCAGGAGACGCGCGGCGCCGAGGCGGGCGCTCGCCGGTGCGCCAACTGCGACACCACCTCCACGCCGCTCTGGAGGAACGGCCCGCGCGGACCCAAGGTACGTGCGTGCGTGGACCGTCCGCAATGCCATGCAAACGCATAGGCGCGCGACGTAATCAATGCATGCGTTTCGATTCGTTATTGTATACACGCTCGCTTCGCTGTTGTGCTAACCAATGTGTATATATCCATTCGATTATTTTGCTGCGTGCAGTCGCTGTGCAACGCGTGCGGGATCCGGTACAAGAAGGAGGAGCGGCGCGCGGCGGCCGCGGCGGTGGCGCCGGCGGCGGCGGCGGCGCTGGCCGCGGACGGTGGGGTGGACTACGCGTCGTACGGTTACGCGCGGCAGCCGCAGCAGTGGGGCTGCTACGGGCCGGCGGCCGTGGCGAAGGCGGCGTCCTTCGGCATGTTCGGCGACGCCGCGGCGGCCGAGGTCGTGGACGGGCCGTGCCTGCCGTGGGGGCTCGGCGTCATGCCGTCGTCGCCGGCGTTCGGGACTGTGCGGGAGATGCCGAGCCTGTTCCAGTACTACTAGCAAGCACGTAGTACCAGAGCGCGGCTAGCAGAAATCAGAATGGTAGACTGCACTGCAACTGCACGTCGGAAGTCTCCTTTTTCTCTTTCTCCCCTTTTGGTAACAACAAGATGCCGCACTTCTTTTTGAAGCCATGAGAGATGCTGTACTTGACCAACGAACCAAAACTGCATCAAAAGCCGAAGCTGAAATGGATCAATCCGATCTCTTCGTTCACTCCCGCTCATCATCTCCTTTTTCTTTTTTTACTCTTTTTCGCTCTGCTTGAAAATTTTCCATTCATTATTTGTGCGTACCTACTTCATCAGATTCTAACATGCGTAGACTGTACTTCAAATGTGCAAATTTTTCATGTTTGAATGTTGCTGCGTGTGTGCGTGATGATGGTTTGATGAAGGTGACCTAGCCTAAGACTCCATCTGAATGAATGGAACTTACAAACCTCGCAAGAGTAGAGTAGAGTTGAGTATCTAGAAAGAAGCTCTCATGTTTCAAATGTGCAGTATATTGGCCTGGTCCTTCTTTGGTGATCATGATTGGGTTGTTCCTTGGGGACACCGTGCACAGCTGGCTAGATTTGCACCTTTTGCTGGGGCCAACGGTCAATCATCGGTAGCTGCATACATGTTTCGGGACCCACAGACGTACTACGGGCCCTCTTTTTTTCCCACCTAGCCTCGCATTGTCCCATGAAAGTTCAAAGAGATCAATTTCGCCATAAGAACACTAGATGCTCGACCCATTTAGGCCATCGTCTTACGCTTATATTTGGATAAACAGAGACTAGCGCATGCTATCCAACAAGTGGAAAAATATTTTAGACTTTGTTTGGATGTAGTCGGATTCACATCAATCCATATGTGTTGGGTGGGTTGGAGTAGAGCTTGAACTAAATTCTACCCCAATCCACTCCAACACATGTGGATTGAGGTGAATCCGATAACATCCAAACAAGACCTTAGCATATGTCAATGGCAATGGTACATTGCTTGCACTACTTGATTAGTTCCCGGGGATCATGATCAGTCGTTTGAGGGCAATGAGGTCCCGGGATGGGGATCATCATTATCTTCTTCTTCCTCTGCCATCTTCACCAGTTTCAAAGAACGAAGCAACGGCAGGCGTCTCGACAGCGACACTTGTTGGGGTGGTGGGCGGACTCTTGATTTAGATGGAGATCTCGAACAAGACACAAATTAAAATGGTCCATGCATCTCCTCGTGCCAACTTTCCGTGCCTGTCTAGGTCACCAGCCACGGAAGCAGCATGTCGCACACGTCGATTGGCCAGCCGGCCGGCCACCAAAACGAAAAAACAGTGGACACGAAAACATATAGTATAGTGTCGTATAATCTGTGGATTCTTGTGTTTAAATACGTAGAACCAGGGAATGCATGTGCAGGCTGATGATTAACTGAGCATGAATCCAATGTCGCCGGAGAGGGGAGCCGTATGTACGCGGTGACGTCCGTTACTTTGCGTTGCGAGCACCGAGCATTTGGAACAAAATGACGGGCGTGTGCAGTACACCATCAGGCTGCCGAGGGCAGTGATCCGATGGACGTGTGTAATGGAAATCACCGAAGTCCGTACACAGTCCAAGCAGCCAACATGTGTATTTTAATTTGATTTGAGAACAATAGGGTCATCTCGCGCCATGTTTTGGGATTGTCAAAATCGTGGTACGTACTGTTTGGCATTAAAATTCTAAAAGTTTATAAAATTTCTTGTCACATCGAATGTTTAGACTTATGTATGAAACACTAAATATAAATAGTTAGTCCATAGTTAGACACTAATTGCCAAATACAAACAAAAGTTCTATAGTATCCGAATCTAAAAAGGTTTTGGATCTAAACACACCTTTAGATGCCTTCAAAATTTCAAAAGTTACAAGATTTCATATCACATCAAATCTTTGGACGTATGCATGAAACATTAAATATAGATAAAAAAAGTCCAAATTACTCGTCTCAAATTTGGCATATGTCCAGATTACCCTCTAAAATTACATTTGGTTCAATTTACTCCCTTCAACTATATCAGTTGGTCTAGTTTACCCCTTAACATGATTTTTTATTTATGTTTTTTCACGTATTAGTTGAGTCTTAATGTTAACTTTTGTGATATTATAAAGAACATCAAAAGTTATATTAGAAAAAAAAATACCTTCAATTTTTTACCAAAATTTTGATAGAATTTAACAATAAATTAATAGTAGAGATACATTATCATATAAAACATAATGATGAAAAATTCATAGTGCATTTTCTAACACAAAATACAATGTCCTCTATCATTTCACAAAATTTGAAACTAAAATATAATTTGTACATAGAGAAACAAAAATAATATTTTCTTTAAGGTGTTAGTTGGACCAACTAAAATAGTTGGATGGACTAAATTGAACCAAATATTAGTTTGGGGGTTATTTGGACATAGGCCAAACTTGGAGGGAGTAATATGGACTTTTTCCTAAAAAATAACTAATTACACAGTTTGTCTGTAAAATCATGAAATAAATCTTTTGAGTCTAGTTAATCCATGATTAGACACTAATTGCTAAATACAAACGAAAGTGCTACAATATCCAAATCCAAAAAAAGTTGGATCAAAGCACGCCCGTAGCGAAAAGTCTTTATAGAAAATATTGGAGTTATTAAAATATAAATAAATAAGAAACTAGAAAATATGTTTGTGCATTGTAACAAGAGAAAAGATATCAAATGTTTATATAAACAACTGGAATGGTACATATCTTTTTATATTTTACCATTTTAATCTATATATCTAAACCGACCAACCCGTTTCTTTTGTCTACCTCCTAGTAAGTTGGACAAAGAACGTAATTTAAATCATATCTCCTATACAACGAAAAAAAACAAAAGTAAGACCACTAAATGGTGTGACATGTTTTTGGTCGTTTCCGCCTCTCCATGCAATCCCGCATCAATCGACCTAACATGCAGAAAGTGGAAGGTTACGAAAAGAAATAAGGAATAAGAAAGAATTCTTGATAAAAATATACAATAGAGACACATAGAGGTGGAAGGGTGTGAAAAGAAATAAAAAAAAAGAAAGGCGTGCTGTCCACAATAGAGACACAGTAGAGATATCTTCTATCTCTCAATTCTTTACACGCAATGCAGGTGTGCTGTCCACTTTTAGATGTTTTGTTTAGTGAGGTTTGAACTGACTTAGGAGTATACCGTTCAACTTCATCAATTAACAATATGATGATGATATATAGTATGACCAGAAATCGTGATGACTATATGTCGACGTACCCCTTAGTAATTTTGCATGAGCAGATTTTGCTTGTCATGTTGGCACTTCTAGTCTTATTAAGTGTGAAGAATGATTAATCTTTTTGTTTGTAAGACAACAATAGTTATCATTAATAATGAGAACATCGGACAATCATTTCTTCAGGTGAAAATTCAACGTCTTCCAAAGCCTGTCACTGCTATGGCATGATCATTAGTTTGTAACTGTCCTTTGCCTTTTTGCTATCTCCTTTTGTCATCCTATGGATTGATTCATTTATTATCAGATTGTTGGTTACACTTACGCTGTTGGTGGGCATGTTTTGCATATGGTGTGTTATATAACAATTGCAGCAGACAATGCGATGTTTGGGCACACAGGGCCCAAGTTGATTTCCTGATCTATTTTGTATCTTGGTATCGAGAATGCAGATAATACCAATAAAAGTGAAACATCATATTTTACATAATCACTTCATAATAGAATTACATTTTCTGTGTTCATAAAGTATCCCTTTCTTATCCGCCCCCCTCAAAATGTCAACATGCAGTGTATTTCAATATCAAAATTTGTAACTCCTATCACAAGTTGGAAGCTTTGATGTTGGTTATGGATGTCCCGTTGGTGAACTATCATACTGATCTGTTGATTCGTTGCTTCCGAAGTTTGTTAGTGTCCTACAGGCTACAACACATATCAATCAAGTGAGATAGTAGAAAATCTCACATTATTCCTTTCACACATTTTTCAAAGAACACACCTTCAATACACAAAGGAGTTTATTCCAAATAACACATTATTCCAACAAGCATGTTGACTTGTACACTAGTATTTCATTCACATAATATCAACATATTCATTATTATACAATATGCTATTCTTACTCCAATTATATATTTCTCATGGGCCGGTTGGACTAAAGAGACCCTGTGAAATATGGTTTCTGTCACGGTTCTACACTACTAAAGAAACCAACAAAATGGGACTTCTGAACATTATAGTACCAGTGAGTGCTGAAAACCAGAGTTAATCAAAAAGAAACTATTTAAATCTTGTTGATCCACTAATGAGCACACGCTTTATGTGCACGTACACTACACCACAACACTAAAACAGCATCAGACGTAGCTTGTTGAATTGGAGCAAGAAATTGTCAAATAGTGCCGACAGATCTTAAGAAACAACCCCATGGCTATCCTGGTGCTGAAATCTGTACTCAACGCGGGAGATGACGGCCATGCAAGTCTTCAGGTATAACTTGTCAAGATGTTAACCTTCCCCTCAAAGTTGAAATTGCTGATGTTAACTTCTGTCTCTGTGCTGTGTTTTCAATGACGCTTTTGCTGTAGGAGCTTGATGGGAACGTCACACTCATATTATATGGCCCAGAGGAGGCAAAGGAAGAGAAAAATGCGTATATAGAGAGACGACAACTAGACTTCTCAAGTTCAGCTCTCTGATGAACATGGCAAAAAGAGAACGTACGATCTCAAATAATTTCCAGCGGGTGGATAGTTGTGTAGGTCAATATGCTTACTACATTGAGGCAATGGACGGTAATTATTTTTCTGTCAATCTATATGCAATACAGGGAAAATATAATTTGTATGAATATTCAGACCAATGGAAATAAAGCTACCTGTATTTGATTCACCTTTTCTTCGGCTTTGCTGGCTGTGATATTCTTAATATTTATGTAGATAAATAAAACGACATTTATTAATTATATAGGAGCTTTATCGTGCTACTTTTAAAAACAAGAGTACGGAAGCAATCTTTTATTCTTTTCTTCCTCATTTTAAGCAGAGAGCTGGTTTGACTTGAGTTTGGCAGCTGTTTTTTTTTTTTTTGCTGATTTATTGTTTTGAAAATTCCTCCTCTTTGTCCCATGGCCCACGGGAGAAGAATAGAGCCAGCCCCTCGAAAGAAAGGATTTGCGGCGGGCCGTGACGCAACTGCTGACGAGGCCCAAATTTGACAAAGGAAGCCCAGTACTTCGACGCTATCCCCTTTCCCTTTCCCTGCTCCGAGCATCTAGTCGCGTCTCCAATCTCCTCAGCGGCGGCCCCGGACCTCCTGCGGTCCGCAGCACACGGCACACCGATTCGGTCCACAAATACCGCGCCACGTACACATCTCAGGCATACCCTGCGACAGCCCTGCCGCACGGGATCCCCGTCTCCTCCTCACCGCCGCACAAGAAATAGAACCACGGCCACAATTCTGAGCCGAACGCAGAGAAAAAAAAGAAAAGAACTCGCTCCGAACCCTGCGATCAGAAGAATCCAGACTCCAGAGGCGACTCCAGGTTTGTGGGAGATGCTGCGCGCAGGAGGCAGGCTGCTCCTCGCCCCGGGGCTCCGGCGGTTCGGCCTGGGCACCGGCGCCGCCGCCGGCGAGGCGGGCCCTGCCGCCGCGGCGGCGGGGGTGAGGGCGTACCACGAGCGGGTGGTGGACCACTACAACAACCCGCGGAACGTCGGTTCCTTCGACAAGGAGGACCCCAACGTCGGCACTGGGCTGGTCGGCGCGCCGGCCTGCGGGGACGTCATGAAGCTGCAGATCCGCGTCGACGAGGACTCCGGCAAGATCGTCGACGCCTGCTTCAAGACCTTTGGCTGCGGCTCCGCCATCGCGTCCTCGTCCGTCGGTGAGGTCCCTCAGCCCTAGCGCCACGTCTGGAGTTCCCGTCGATTTCCCCTAGGTGGTTCCGGTGTAGCGTGTACCCCTTTTTTTTTTTTGTGTGTGAATTGAGTTACGTCACTAATTGGTTATCTAGTTATCCCGATGCCTTCATTCCGATTGTGGAGGTCTTTAGCAGAGAAAGATGAATTGCAGCATGTGAATTGAGTCACATCACAATTGGTTATCTAGTTGTCAGTGGCGGATCCAGAAACAGATCTAAGGGGGGGCTAAATAACATAGTGGGAAAAAATTGCCCATAGTACATAGTACACTAATAGATATAACAAAAATTAATATTGATTCAAAGTGCTCAAAGATACATAGAACCATAATGAGAATAGAAAAGTACCAAATATAAAGAGTCTTCCATAATAACTAAAAAAATTCATGCCTGATGTCTTTCGCCTTCACGAATTCACACCACTTGAACCACCACGACGCTCAATGCTACATAAATAAAATGTCATACTTCATATATTGAGATAGAATTATAAAATAAAAATATACTAAAACAATACGCACCTCGTGCCCTCACGTGGCAAATTTATCTTACGGTTTTTGAAGCCTTGAAAGCGCTTCAAAATTTTTTCATCTTCAACGGATGCAAACAAATCCCGCTCAATATAGCATATCATGCTATTATTCATCCAATCATCATTCATTTTATTCCTCCGTTCGGTCTTGATAATATTCATAGCAGAGAAGGCTCTTTCAACTGTTGCTGTTGCCACTGGCAAAATCAATGCAAGTTCAATGAGACGATACACCAAAGGAAAATGTGTATGTCTATCACTTTGAACCATCTTCTCAGCAAGGTTACCAAGATCAGTACAAGTGCCAAAATCTTTATCATTTCTTACTTCATCAATAAATACCAGAAGGTCACCCCTTAGCTTTTCACAATCATAATCACTGAAGTCATCTTTATAGATCTTAGCAAGCTCAACTAATTTCTCTATCTCAAAGTTAGCAAAAGAACCATTCGGATCAAGACAAGCAACACATCTTAAGAGTTCAGTTGACCTTTCTGGAAACCGATTGTTTAACTCACAAAGAATCTGATCAATTACAACAATGAAAATCCCATGATGAAAATGATGGTAGTGTGTCACTAATTTGGCACCACGGAATTTGGAGCGGCCTCTAACTGGTATCATATCTTCCATATTAGGAATGTCTATCTTCTTTTGGACACAAAAGCTTTTTACCTCTTCAAAAAGATCATCCCAACCATTTTCCCTCATGGCATTCATATTTCTCATCACAGAACCAATCAATCCTATTGCACGAACAATGTTCTGATTTTTCCTTTGCAAACATTGTGAAAGTTCTTGACTCAATCCCAATACTCTAATCATAAGATGTAATATGAACACAAATTCAAATGTCTCCATTTTTGTTATCAATCCAGATGCAATAGTTTTCTTTTCCCCATCAGTTCCATCTTCACTAACATTCTCTAACACCTCAAGTACAGAACCCCACATGAGCATAAGACGTGCCAATGTTTTGTGATGTGTTCCCCACCGTGTATCACCAGGCCTAGCAAGACTAGTTTCTTGGTTTTTCCCTCTCCCAGGAAAAATAGCACCACAATCTAATTGTTGAACAAGATGGTCATGGTGATTTTGGAGGAGTTGATCTTTTCTTTTGCAAGAAGCACTAACAGTATTGACAATTGAGGTGACATAATTGAAGAAATCAAATGTTGAAGTACAACACTTGGCTACAGAAACCACCACAAGTTGCAATTGATGAGCAAAACGGTGGATGTAAAAGGCAAATGGGTTTTCATTCAATACCAGCCTTTGTAATCCATGAAATTGTCCTCTCATGTTTGAAGCTCCATCATATCCTTGTCCTCTAATCTTTGGAAATAGATAGATTGTACCTCCTAAGCATAGTATCCAATGCTTCTTTTAGTGAATGTGATGTCGTGTCAGAAACATGTTCAATGCCAAGGAACCTCTCAATGACATTTCCTTTATCATTGACAAACCTACAAATTAAAAGGAAGAATATTAGTTACTTGGAACAACAAAATAAATTCAATGAAATACTCAAATTAAGAGATGGTATATACCTCACAACCACAGCCATTTGTTCCTTAATAGATGCATCACGAGCCTCGTCAACAAGCACTGCAAAGCAACGATCTCCTATTTCATTTTTAATTAACTCACTTGTCTCCTCTGCACAAGCCCTAACCAAATCTTTTTGAACTATTGGGCAACTCATTTGATTATTGCCTGGAGCATTTTCACCGGTCACAAGTGCAGCCTTCGGATCCTTCTTTCTGTACCATTCAAGCATCTCTAGAAAGTTTCCTTTGTTTCTTGATGTTTTAGACTCATCATGTCCACGAAAGGCTAGAGCTTGTAAAAGGAGAAATCTAGCGATGCCTAACATTATAGTTAAATGAGCTTTATATGCTTCCTCTTCTGCTGCACTTGTCACAGTCCACACATGTTCAACACTTTGTCTCTGATTTATGAAATCGAGTGCACGCTTCCTTGCATTATTATGAAAGCCATCAATTGATTGAGCATGCTCCTTGAAAGAATCCTTTGCATTCTTCCAATTTCTAAACCCAACTCTAGTGAATGTATCATTACTATGAAACCCAGTTTGTTGTGGTTTAAAGAGATAGCAATAAAAGCAATAGGCTGCATCCTTAGCTACACTGTACTCTAACCAATCAAATTGATCAAACCATGATCCAACAAATCCTCTTGGTTGACCTTTACCATTGACTTTTGTTTTTGGAAACTTATGACCAGCCGGCCTATATGGACCTTTCTGTAGATACGCTCTCCTAGCCTCATCCCTAATGTCATGATGAAACTCATCAATTGCCTTTCTATTTCCTGGATCATCAACTATATCTCTCAAATCAAGTTCAACCCTTGGTCTTTTCTGCTCAAGCTGATTTTCTTCATTTCTAATATTTCTATTTGATGCATCTTTCTTAGCGTAGTATCTTTCCATCCTAAGACAATGGATTTTTCATATGAAATCAGTGTCTAATTGATAAAAAATAAAATTGATAAAAATAGCACCACTGCGGGGTAACTTGACAATGAATTTTATCTTAGGAGTTGATCAAATATAATTGATAAAAAACTGCACCAGTGCACCACTATCTAATTGATGAATTAAGAAATAAAAGTTATGTATGTAGCAAACAATATATAATTAAGGTCACCTGCAAGCTGCAGCTCAAAAAAAAAATTTGCTTCTCCAATCTCACCTGCAGTTGCAGGAGCTGAGTGGCTGCGATCTGCCGATCTGGCCGTCCGGCAGACCGGCACTGTCGGCGACTCGGCGTCTCGGCGAGGTCGCAGGGTGACGGGGGGTGACCGGGTGAAGCTGGCCACTCGCGTCGGGCCGCCGGTGACTCGCGATCGTGACTTTGCGAGAGCCGAGAGGGAGTCGACGAGTCGCCGCGAAGACGGCGAGGCTAACGAGTCGAAGCAGGTCAAGAGTCACGGCAACTCATTTGCATTTGCTGGCTGCTGCCTGCCTGCCTTCCGTCGGCCAGGGCTGAAGAAAAGAATTATTGGGCTGTATTCCTGCCAGGGGGGGCTAATGGGCTGCCAAGCCTTTTTACATGTTTTTTGTGAAACTTATTCCCAGAGCTAATGGGCCTCGCCCCGGGCTGTAGCCCAGGCAGCCCGGGCCGTGAATCCGCCCCTGCTAGTTGTCCCGATGCCTATGCCTTTATTCCGATTGTGGACCTCATTTGCAGAGAAAGATGAATTGCAGCTAGCTTAGTTACTTTGTTTCTTATATTTGCCATTTCCCGGGAAGTATGTGAGGTACAATTTTGCTATAAGTGATCAATTTGATTTGATGGTAGAGATATATCAACTGCACTGCTAATTTTCATCTGTATTGCTTATGCTCTTTATTGTTATTTTTATTAAGGAGAATGAACCTGAAGGGTCTAGAAGTTACATCTTAATATTAATAAAAATGGTAACCTTGTAGTGAGAGAAGTTCTTATTTGTATCAGTAGATTCAGATGCTTGTAGTTCTTATAATTTTTAGTTGCTGAACCAAATTGGTTCAGAGATTAGATGATGGACATTGTGCCATAGTTTTGATGTTCTTATTAACTTAGTAATGGAAGAGAACTTATGGACATGTGACATGTCTTTGAAGATACTCCTGCAAATAATGAAATAGTCAACAGAATGATTGGGGCAACTTTCAAGTCATTGGTTTGATAATATTATGCATATAATACCTAACCTCCTGCATTGTTATGTATGAAAATGCTATGAATCACAAAATGGGGACATTCTGTTGTACTGTGTGACTTGTAAGCCAACAACCATGGGAACCATTTTGCCAGTTGAAACTTCAATTTATTTAGTCCTAAATGACTGGAATATATATAATCTTGAATGTGGGATATGAGGTTTTGCCCCTAAATTTATTTGTGTTATAGATTAGTTTATTATTATTATATTAATTGAGTGCTAAGTATCATCTTGTCTTGCATACAAGAGTGGACCCGCTGGTTGCTTGTATCTTACAAGCTGGAAGCATTCTTGAATCCTGATTCTGCGAAGATCTTCATCCCTAATTAAACAAAATGCCATAAGTACTGTTTCTTTGAGCTGTTGAATGTGTAATGTTGATTATATTATCTTTCTCCATGCAGCTACTGAATGGGTCAAGGGAAAACCAATGGATGAAGTTTTGACAATCAAGAACACGTAAGTTATCTATTATTTTCTCCAATATTTTCGGCTTGCTTAATATTATCCACTCTATTAATCATCTGAGGATGCTAATATTGTATTTTGTAAATATGAATTGTTGTCTATGTTTACATCTTCAACAAACTCACACGCTTGCTGCTTTTGGGTTTCTTTGAAACATCATTCTGTTCTTTAGAAATGTCGGGAGTTTGTATCTGAGAAAACCTCACTGGTGGTTATATTTCTCTCTCTGATGGCCATTCCATACACCGATTTTATTTTTTTATTATATAACAAAATACCTGTTTAAGCATGATTTAGTATTTCTTAATGATGTCACATTCGATTTTGATGGGTTCTTTGAGTTGCAATGAAATGATCTTCCTTCAGTTGTCAGGGATAATCATTTTAATTTTCTCCCTTGTTATTACTGGGAGTGGTGGCAGATTATCTGATGTGTGTGTTAGTTTCTACAGTTCCTATTCAGCGATGTTATTGCTCCTCTGATGTTAGTTTGACTTTCAGTAATCAGAAATGGTACATGTGGTAATTCCTTTTACAGGATGTGGCTTATGATCTTGAATTCCTTAATTTACTTTCACACGTCGCCGCTGTTGTTAGCGTTTGGTTGTTGAGATTTTTCTGGGCACTATCAGAATCCCTTAGCAAACTTCATTGTAACTGGTTTTGTTACCCTGTTTTCCAGTGAGATTGCAAAACACTTGTCCCTTCCACCAGTAAAGCTCCATTGCAGCATGCTTGCTGAGGATGCGATTAAAGCTGCTGTGAAAGACTACGAAGCCAAGAAGGTGAAGATGGGGCAAAAGGGTGTAGACAGTCCTTCAGAGAAGGCTGCTGAAGCATGAAAGTTTCTGCCATGAAGTATACTGAGCTGATATGTTTCTCAGTCCATGACTCCCTGCCACTTATTGTTGCCAAAGATAAATGCTTCTGTTTGTGAGGCGAGGGATTGTGTGTAATGTTCACAAACTCTGGTAGTACGGCTTGTGGCTTAACTCTTTTAAGGATGGTGACGACCAATTTCAAATAAATTTGCTACCATCTTAGAATTAGAAGAAAGTACTTCTATGTGCATGTACAAGAGCTGTTTCTAGAAGTGTTATCTGTCAACATACGTAATGGAATTACGGTCACCGTTGCACAAAGGCTATTTTTAAATATTGTAGTCAATTTTATTTGTGGTACGGAATGCCATTGGTGATTGCTGTAATCCTAACGCTAGTTGCGGCTACGCTAGTTGCGGCTGAGATTTTAATAGTACTGGGATGGGAAATGCATTTCGCGATGAGGACAGTTAGGCCTATCCACTGGCTTGGTCGCATAAGGTTAGTTTGCGGAGAGCTTCATTGCGTTGTGGGAAAAGACATTTGTAGCTCGGTCCTCCGTGTTGCTGTTGCCTCTTGCTAAGCGGTGACACGGGTGGTAGTCCAAGGCCCGCTGCTGTCACGAGGTTCTCTCCTCCCCTTCCCCTCGCCGCTGCCGGAGTGGCTGCTATGCTTGGCGGCCACGAGGATGGCGGTGGTGAGGCCCTTCTCCTCGCCGCATGCCGGGGGGTCGGGCTCTGATGTCTCTAGCCTAGGTAGTGGCTATTTCCATGACGACGTTAGTCTCAACAGGCTTCCCTTATGCCGGCGCCTTTGGAAGAACTGGCGAGATCGGATTTTGGATTTAGGAGCCTACAGCTAGATCATGGCTTGGCCCTCTAGATACAAACATGGGGGCACTCGGGTCTTTTTGATGACGGAGTTGGTGGTCCGTCATTGTTAACTACTAAAATAATCCATCAACTAAATATTGAAAAGAACATAAAGCAATCTCCAGCATAGACTTAGGAGTTAAATTGATAGAATTTCATAGGTTTTGGTGAATTTATGTTTGTGCATATACTTAACAGATAAACCTAAGATGTCACGCTAAAAATCAAATTCTATGAGGGAATCAAGTTGAGAAGAATTTAGAAGACACGAGAAGGCATGCTACCGAAGGTGGGGCCTACCTAGCAATTGGCATACACCTAGGTCGGCCGACCCCACCCCTAAGTGAGCCGACCTGTGGGGTCCTCTGATTAGCCTCTGCTTCAACGTCGGTTCTTCCACCACCATTGGGGTCCAATCTCCACCATGGATTAAATCGATTTGGTTCATCCTACCGGCCTATATAACCCTATACCCCCCGAGGCAAAAGCATCTTGAAAGCCTAATTCATATTCTCCAGTTAAGATCAATTGAGAGGGATCCCATGAAAGGATCAACCTCTCAGAGCCAGCTATCAAGAAAAGATTAGTCCTCACTAGAATCTAGTCTTTAAAAAAGAGAGGTAGAGAGACCAAAAGAGTTTGGAGGAGGTGTCAGTCTATCGGTGCTCTCTCTATGACCTGTACTTTGGCGGAAGTCAACCTATGTCTGAGATTTCTCTGGTAGTCAACTTCTTGTTTCAGTAAGCAATATTGTTCTCCTAGTTCGCTAGTCTCTTTTGAGTACTTTAATCTATTTGGTTTAGATTAAAGTAATATTCGTAGTATAAGCGTAGAGCTTAGACTCGGTACCTCGTACATGCATCCTACTTTCTAGGATCTGTGGTAGCTCACGAGGGTGACTCTTATAGCCTCGCTGAATCTTCCATAGTTCACTTTCCGTTTGTAGGCCAAGCAGGACCTGGTTGCTAAGGGGAGCACCCTATGTTGGTGTCTGTCCTTAAATAATGCCCCCTGTAGAACAGTAGAAGACATAGTTTATTGAGATTAGAACTCGAATACTTTGGCGATTTTCCTCTACCTCCCGACCTTCTTAAGTCTTGCTGCTACTCCAAATTAAGTTAGATAGTAGTTAACCTCATATGTTTTCTTGTGGATAAATACGATACTTTAGAATACTCTCGAGCAAAGTGCTAAATCAATATCCGTACCTTTACAGATTATTCTCTGTGATTTTTCTATGTGCGTTCATAAATGCTAATAAGCATTTCTAGCGCCGTGGACGAAGAAATGGTTGACAAGTTAACTTCGAGCTTAGCTTAACCTTGTATTATGCTTTTATCTTTTCCTTCATTTTTCTTTTGTTTTTCATTATTGATTCCATTCCAATCCACTTCTATGACGCACCCACGCGCCCAAGGCTATGGCCACCAAAGTTTGTAGAGCCTATTCTAACACTTGGGTATGAGCTGCGTCCGTGTATTATAAAAATAATTCGAAATCAATCCTTCTCGGGAGATGGCAATGAAAACCCATACTTCCACCTACAAGAGTTTGAACAGACCTGTGCATGCTTGCGTATCGCTAGCATGTTAGACAAGATTTTAAGATAGAAGCTATTTTTGTTCTCTTTGACGGAAATAGCTAAAAAGATGTTTGGTTTGCAATGCTTCTTATAGTCATTTTTTAAAATTATTCATGTTTTTTCAAATTAAATAAAATGCAAAAGAAAAAGGACCAACAATGGATTGGTCTTCTACTGTTCTACACGCCTACTTCCTCTGTCCCATTAAAAATATTGTTTTTGACTTTCAAATTTCCTATTTGACAGTTAGTTTTATTTATTTTTATATAAAATAAAAAAATAAATCATTACTAAACTATTTTTATTGATAAAACAAGTTATAACAAAATAAATAATATTTATTTAGAAATTTTAAATAAAATGAATGGTTGAATAAAAAGTTTAAAATTTTAAAACGATATTTTAATGGAACGGAAGGAGTAGCTCCATGACGCTGGTATCTGACCTAGTCATAACTTAATTAGAGCAACGTCATATATTTAACTAAGTGAGGCCTGTTTAGTTCGCGAATTTTTTTTAAATTCGATTGATGTAATATTTTTATTTATATTTGATAATTATTATCTAACTATGAATTAACTAGGTTTAAAAGATTTATCTTGCAAATTACAGGTGCAATTTAATATTTCATACATATGTAATTCAATGTGATATGAAAATTCTTAGGTAGTAAACAAGCCCCGAACCAGCGAGCAGCCTATGGACATGGAGTAGCTAACAACTCTACAGTCTACACTGTCACTGGCGGCATGGACTAGCTGAATCAGCGTTGCACACAGCAAGCAACCAAGAAATCATCAGGCAACGGACTGAATTGGACGCAGTGATAGACATTGGACTAGCATAAATAAAAGATTCCAAATTTATAATCACAAAATCAGGGCAGCCATTATAATAAATCTCAAAAAGGAAACAGCATACGCGGAGAGCTCAAGCCCCACGGTCCACGGAACAACTTCAGCGACATGCCGCGGTGGCCTCAGTCGGCGGTGGTGGGTGCGGCGACGGCCGCGGCCACCTCGAGGACGGGGGTCACGGAGGTAGCCTCCTCCACGTCGACGGTGGCGCCGGACGCGACGAGCGTCCAGTCGGGCGGGAGCGGCGGCAGCGGCGGGTACTGCGTGGGGCGGCGCTTGATGTCCCACGGCTGCGTCTTCTTGGGCCGCGTCTTCATGTGGTGCTTGGTCCCCTTCTTCTGCGGCCGCGACGAGCACTCCACCGCCAGCGCCGCGCGCCCGGCGCCGTTTGGGAGCGAGGGAAAGCCGACGGAGTAGTGGCGGGCGTGCTGCCTCGCCGGCGCCGGGGACGGCGGCACGGCCGTGCCCGCCAGCAGCGCGGTGACCGGCGACATGTTCGCTGCTCTGCTTCGGATGGTGAAGAGCGTTGTGTTTAGGATAAGACGGGAGGGACTGTTTCGGATTGGGTTTTGTGTTTGCGGGAGGGCAGGGGAGGGAGGAACAGGAAGGCATGTTTTTTTTTTTTTTTTTTTTTTTTGTCTTAACTACACATGCCCTTACTCTTTCGTCCATTCGATCATTAGCGGAGCCAGAAGCTTTCATGAGTCTGGACAATTTTTATTAAGCAAAATATTTAGCTGGAAAATTACAGAGTTTTATTTTGATATAAAATTTTTTTCCTTTTGAATGTCTCCGACGAGCCCGGCCAGCCGCCTGGGGTGGCCGGACAGTGGCTCCGCCAGTGCATTCGATTTGCATTGAGAAATGTGTAAATATATATTTTGATGTAGTTTTATATTAAAATATGTATTTGTATACTTTTCAATATAAATTTAGTGAGTGAGATAATAAGGACACATATTCTCAAAGGCAAAATAAACTTTACTAGAGGAAGAGAGAGAAGACGGAGTGAGAGACAGGGGTGGTGGGCTGTGTTGTGGTGGCCGTTCGCCGTTGTAATTGTTTGCAGATACACAATAATTATTAAATATAAATAAAAATGCTATAGTAACTATTGGCAACGGCTCCGGTACTTTTTTTTAAAAAAAAATGTAGGAATTCTGAAGCAACTAATTAAGGAAATTAATTATTTTATTAATTTGCATCTAGATCCCTCCTTAGCACAGCCCGTCCAGCCTTCATTCAGATGGGAACTAACGTCGTGTGTTGTCTCTGTGAGACCGTGATTCATTCATGCCGCCGTTTTGGTCGTGGTCATCGCTTACTCCTGTCACTTCCCTGATCCCATTTCCTCGGCAGGGACTGCGGCGCCGCACCGCACTAAACACGTTGAGGATGAAGAAAAGCCATTCCATCGGCCGGGAAGGCGCCGGCCCTCACAACGCCATGGCATGGTCCGCAGGAGGCGTGTGTCCGTGCCCCGCCGTGCCACCGTCGGACGACGCCATGACACCGGTCGGGGGAGGTGCCAGCCCTAGACCCGCTGAACCACCGGCCGCGGGAGGCGTGTGACCGGTGGCGCGGCGGAGCGCGGGTGGGACATAGGAGCTCAGATAGGGCACGGGCGGACTTCCATAACGTTAGTTCCCATCTGAATGAACGAGGGCTAGACCTGGGGCTGTGCTTGGACACACTGAGCCTAGGCGGGACCTAGATGTAAATTAATAAAATAATTAATTTTATTAATTAGCTGCTTTAAGATTCGTTAAATTTTTTAAAAAGAGAGTACCGAAGCACTTGCCGTATAACTATTTTACAAATTTTTGTGTAACTAAGCAGGCCTTCCTTGGTTATCGAAGGTGACCAATACCCTACATCGTGTGTAGGTCTGAAGCGCAGGGGGGAGAGCTGTCGGCGGCTGTGACCTCGTAACCTCACGGTCACGGCGTATAGGAGCAGCCGCGCTCATCGTCGAGCTAAAGTACAGATGGGGCAACAGCCAACAGGTGAACAAGTCAGTTCAATACGTTGGCTGTGAGCAGCAGGCGTTGCGCGTAATACGTGCTCAGACAGTCAGACCTAATTCGTGTCGATGTGAAGAACTTGTGGAGGGCCCAAATACAAAAGTAAATGTAATATAAAAAAATCCAAATTCCCTTCAAATCAACGAAATAAGTAAACGTGAATCAAAACGTACAATTTAATTCTGGTCGCAAAACGCTCGGCTGACTCTCTAACAATCTTTGCCAGCGCAACAGCAGGCGCTGCTAGTGCTAGCTATGAGAAAAACTGAACAACACATCTTTTCAATCAGCTTAAATTATTTACGGCAACTCGAAGCACACGAACGGCGAGATCGTTCCAGCGGCGCCGGCCGCATCTTCTAGTTCCAACGCGCGCTGGCTGGTGAGCAGCAGGCGGCCAACCTCGTAGGACACGAAGGCGTCGATGGCGGCGTACCGGACCTGCTCCGGCGACAGGGGCCTGCGGCTCCACCTGCTCATGGTCACGTGCTTGGGCTTCTCCATGACCACGCCCATCACCTCGCGCACGAGGGCCTTGAGCCCCGCCCTGCGGAGCTCCGGCCGGGACAGCACCTCCGCCGCGACGTGCCTCAGGTCCACGGGGGTGGCGACGAGGATCTTGCAGTCGCAGTACAGGCGCTCGACGTCGCCGTCGACCGAGACGCCGACGAAGCGGTGGTCCGGGTTGGCGAGGAAGGCCCTCAGCGCGGCCGGGACGTAGTCGGCGTGCACGGTCTGGAAGACGAGGCAGCGGTGGCCTACGCAGAGCTGCAGGACCGCCATCCTGTTGTCGCGGTACCCGTCGTCGTGGGAGACGACGACGCGCCACTCGGTGTCGAGGCCCACGATGAGGGGGGGCTCGTTCTTGCCGCCGGCGCCGGTGGTCCTGCGGATCTCTCGGAGGAAGCTCTTCACGGCGTCGCCTGAGTTCGTGACGGTCGTGTGGATCACTACGGCGGTGGTGCCGTCGTCCACGGGCATGACGACGTCGGTGTCGTACGCGAACGTGGCCTTCTTCATTGAGCCCGGCCCGGAGGACCTGCTTGCGGCGTTGCGTGCGCTGTTGTCGTCTCTTAGACAACTGTGTGCCGGGCAAATAGGATCTGCTTGAGAGGCTGAGCCACCGATCCTTTGTCTATGGGTCGTCTGGTCGTGTGCTGCTTATAAAGGGGAGGCAAGGGCAGGGTATTCGAGTCGATTTGGCGTTTCAAGTAGTCCGACTCCGGGCAGATTTGGCGTTTCAAGTAGTCCGACTCCGGGCAGATTTGGCGTTTCAAGTCGTCCGACTCCGGGCAGATTTGGCAGGTCTGGACGAGCTGCATGCATGCAGTTCGGCGATGCCATGCTTGTTAGAGCATCCGCCTTTGGGAACAGATAGAAGCTGTAATTTGCGGGCATGCGATGCGAAATGCTACTATAGTACGTATGAATTGGGCTTTGGGCCGGTCCCAGCAGACCACCTGGTAAGATACCGGTGCACTAGTGTTTTGATGTAAAAACAAACTGCAAATGATCTGCTGAGTAGATAAACATTCAGACATCAACCTCTATGAGAGATGCTTTCACAGGGTATTTCAGCATCCATTTTCTGCCCACTAGGTGCAGCATTTTTCGTACTGGAATGTTTTGAAAAATGCAACCCAATATGCATGGGCTGACCTTCTCTTGTATATATATTGAAAAGTATGTTTCCCTAATAATGGAAGATGATGGTAGTGATTGCAGGTGTGAAACAACAATTCTCATGTAACTAAGACGTCAACCTCTATGAGAAACCACCAAAGAACCATTACGCATAAGACAAGGAAAACAGCTTCTGAATCTAAAAAGATGTAAATATACTATACTTTATCTAATGCTGTCAGCTCAGTTTTCAGGAGTTAAAATTTGGAGACTCAATTAAGGCTGAGAGTTCATCTCTGAGACATAGGTTCTGCTCTGAATCTGGTGTCAACTCAGCACTTTGATAATAAACAGTGAACATCCTACTAACAAACAAATATACTTACAACAGCATGTTGATCTCCTCTTCTGAATTGCTACGCACATACACCAAATATATCATTTTTTATATGAATCTAATCTAATAAACAAACAAATATACTCACTTTTGGAGAGAAGACGGCAGCCTGGATCAGGATGGAGGAGACCTCTTGGCTTCCCCTTGCTGCTGGCACCGGAAGTAGAAGGTGTTGGCGACAGACAACGGCAGGCGAGCACCTCGTCACCATGAGCGCCTGACACCGTCACCCCCCCCCCTTCCCGGCAACCGCACCGCTAGATCCGCGACGGACGGGGAGGTAGCGTTTGGTAGAGACGAATCGTACTCGTGTGTGGAAATCCAGGATAGGGTAAGGGAAGTGGCAGAAGAGGAGGTGGCGGAGGAGGAGGAGAGTGGTGGCAGTGGAAATCTGGGGCTCGAAGGTCACCGGGGTTCACCGGAGGAGGAGGAGGAGAGAGTCAGATGCAGACGAGGTTCGACCCGAGGGTCCCCGGGGGTCGAATGGGTGATGACCCTTTTGCCTCTCTTCTATTCTGGGTCGACCCGATTCGGTCCGATAGCTAATTTCAGGTGCGGATCGACATCATAAACGGTTCGAACCGAACCCCTCGCAGGTATAGTAAATACAGCTTTGAAGACTAAAGATTACAGAAAATATACAATGATGCAAGGTATTCCATAAACATCAACGGCTTCGACGAATGGAACTCTTGAAATGATCTGGAAACAACACATCATTTTCACAACCAAAACTGGGTTTTAGACCCACACACACACCACATGGTTTTTAGCTTGAAAGTTCGACTACAATAACGGACATGCTGAACATATGTGGAAAAAAAAAAACCATCTATTGTATTGTCGTCTACTGCTCTCATTCACCTGTACATATTTCCAGAAGGTGCCCGTAGTTCTTTCATTTGGAGATTATGATTTTTACTATGCGGAAACGCTTGTGTGAAATGTCAACACAGAGTGATATCATAAAAGCATGATGCATGCAGGGGGCCCAAAAACATAATTCAGAACTACTAACTTTTATCAACACCATGAAATGTTCAAAGGACAGAAGTACGGCTAGTATTGCCAAAAGGATAGCACACAAAGAAATCTGAATTTGCAATGAATTAAATTAAAGCCATACATAAACAATGAGAATGAGGAATCATAGCGGTTGACAAATGATAAGCCATTAGGATAAATGAATAAATGACCTGATATAATTCAAAGAAGATGACAACAAAATTGTACCATTGGTCATGTCTCATGAGAACAGCAAGCAATCACGGAACTATCAACTATGGAGCAATACAGTTTTAGTAAGAAAAAAATGAAATAAGCTAACAGTAATACTCAAGATTCATGAAGCCATCCCAAAAGATCCCTCAACAGTCAACACCATGTAAACAGAGAACACCGAGAGCGAGCTCCTCCCTTCATTCCAAATTATAAGATGTTTTGCCTTTTCTAAATACATTGTTTTTACTATGTATCTAGAAAACTAAAATGATCTACAAAACTAAAATGATCTACAATTTGGAACGGAGGGAGTCCCATGATTCTTTT
Source organism: Sorghum bicolor (assembly GCF_000003195.3). Lineage (NCBI taxonomy): Eukaryota > Viridiplantae > Streptophyta > Magnoliopsida > Poales > Poaceae > Sorghum > Sorghum bicolor. The sequence continues at coordinate 58,528,078 of NC_012872.2, read as the reverse complement.
CGAAGGAAGTGATAGACAAATTGCTCCGCTGTGGAAATGAAGAGACGAAAAAAGTCCTGAATTTGAACAGACTAACCTAGAACTGAGGTCTGGAGACATTCAGAACATTACCAACTTACAGATAATTCATCTGACAATAGTTTTTGTGGTTAATGGCCCCACTAACATTCAACCTCAATTCAGTTGCTCATGTATTCTTAACTAAGAAGGTTGCGTTAAGCGAAATCACGTGATGCACATTGTTTAAGAGTGTGACGGAATTACAAACTTCAACACTCAGTAAATATGATTTCCACTCTAAACCTCCTCCAATTAATAATAATAAACACAATGCAAACCACTACAAAAACTGCTAGCAAAATGGCAAGCAACAGAACAAGCACTTACAAGGAAAGCAAAATGTTCATTTGTCCACCATCAATCCATCATGAATTAATGACAGTGCCAACAAGGCAGATATACATTACCAGTTTAGAGCATATCGCATTCACTGTCAATTCAAGGCAGAGATACATCACGCACATATGAGCTAGCGAATTGACACATACACAAATCTCATATCATGAAACAGCAATTCCTTATGAACGACAATGGGTGGGGATACAAAAGATTTGGGATGCAAAGAAAAGAAATTGAAGAAAAAAAGGAGTCCTATTATACCTAGTGTCACACGATAGATATCTTGGCGCCGACCTCCTCGAGCTGTTTCTTGGCGTCCTCGGCCTCGTCCTTGCTGACGGCCTCCTTAAGCTTCTTGGGGAGGCCCTCGATAAGGTCCTTGGCCTCCTTGAGCGCCAGGCTGGTGAGCGCGCGCACCACCTTGATAGTGGCGATACGCGCGCTGCTGGGAACCTCCTCAATTACTACGTCGAACTCCGTCTTCTCGACGGGGGCCTCCTCCTCGGCGGCCCCCGCGCCGGCAGGCGCCGCGACGACGGCGGCCGGTGCGAAGGCCGCAGCGGTGACGCCGAGCCGCTCCTGGAGGTGGTCAACAAGGCTGCGGGCCTCCTCGAGAGTGAGCCCGGCGATGGCGTCCCCAAGCTCCAAGATCTTGGGGGACTCGGTGGCGGTGCACGCGGCGGCGACGGCGCGGCGTCCCCGGCGGCAGTGGGGCACGGCGAGGGAGGACCTCGGGAGCGAGGCGGTGGGGGAAGGGGAGGTGGAGGGGCGAGAGAGGAGGGTGAAGGCGGAGGAGAGGGTGGTGGACGCCATGGATTGCTCTTGGGAATGGGAGCTTCGTGCGTCGGGAGTGAGCAGCAGCGGCAGGAGGAGGCGGGGGATAAGATGAGGCGATAGGGTGCCGTTGCGATAAGATGGGGAGAGTTATATACGAACGGTCTTGAGTGGCTACATCTACGCTTTCCTTGCAAATTGCAATTGCATCTTTGGATTTGTAATAAAAATACATTACATGAGGATTTCTTTTTGCGAATTATAGCATAACCAATTTAAATCATTTATTTTTTTCATAACCCACATTCTCTGGCTTGGAATTTAAGGGCCATTTTTCTAAAACTAGTGAACTCAAACAATCTAAAGCACTAGATTTAGGTCCTATTTGGCGCCACACCCAACAAGTGAGCCGAGGAGGAGCCAGAGCCACTATCGCGGTATGGTGCCCCCTTCCATTGAGTATACTCTCTGTTCTTGAATAAATAGATTCTTAGTAGAGCTATCTTAAGTGAAACCTTTTAAACTTTAAGTAAAATTTTAGAAAAAATCATAAAAAATTCTGACATCAAATTAATATCATTAGAAATACCATGGAATATATTTTCATAATATGCTCATTTTATGTCACTCTTTCTTATAAAGTTAGTCAAACCTAAGATAGTTTGACTTTCATTGATTCTAGAAATTGATTTATTTGATGATAGAGGGAGTATGACTCACATGTCTTCTAAGTGATTAAAGATACATACTTAGAAACAACCCGTAAAATGGTTTTAGGTCGTTGCAGAGAAAGGACAGTAGATCAAAACTTGTTATACATGATACATCATGTAATAAATTGATAGCCATGTAGAGGAGTAACTGATTTAGCTTTGTTGTCGGTTGGCCAACGGTACTGCCCAAGCCATCAATCCTTCATCCTGGCTTCCTAGGACGTTGACACCTAGTTGAGGAGGAATACTCCATCCGTTCTAAATTATAAAATATTTTAGCTTTTCTAGATATATTGTTTTTTACTATATGTTGCATCAGGACATGGTGTATATCTAAATAGATGGCAAAATCCATGTATCTAAAAATGCCCACAATGTCTTATAATTTGGTATATAGGGAGTAACGTAATATAGTTGTGGCAAATATAGTTTAGAGCTAGTTCTACTGAATCATAGGCAAGATAATCATATTGAATATCAAAGGTACTGTTATGCCGTACAATCTAATATTTGGGATGAACTCAAAGATAGTGACTATTTCAAGTCTAAAATTACAGCTTAATTCAAGTCTTGATCAACAAATAATATTGATAGGGGAATGCTTGATCATAATACTGAAAAGAGTTCCAGAAGGCTCAAGGCACAAGTACATGGAGACCTCGTGTACCTGTCTACACTCTAAAGTTATATCTTCTTTTTAATAGAGTTATAGTATGGGATAAATCAAGTATGGAGTTATCTGAAATGGTTCCTGATTCAACTCTGAAATTAAATCTTATAGCTCCTGATTCAACTCTGAAATTAAATTACTGAAGTCTTAATATCAGCAAACAGTATTGTGAGAGTAATACTTGTTGGACACAACAATGAAAGAGTTCCACATGGCTCAAGACACAAAAACATGGAGACCTTATGCACATGCACATGTCTGCAGTATGGAGTTTTCTAGCCTTTGCGACTCTTGAGTTATCTTGAATGAATTGGGTATGGAGCTATCTATAAATAATATATGAAACGGTAAATCAGTATCACAAAGCAACCTAAACTAAACAGACAACTACATGCTGACCATATTCAAAGTACTATTGAAGATACCCAACATTTAAGCTGTTCGGAGGGCAACTCAAAGGAATAAATATGGTAAACTTGGTTAAAAGGGTGATAGATGGGTTTTTTTATAGAGATAAGCACTAAGCTCAACTTGGAAATTGCCGAAACCTGGCTCGGTGTCTTTAGAATGGCAATGTAATACAAAGATGGATTTTCTGTTTCTGTTTCAAAAGATGTAATCTGTAATCTTCATGAGGTGGGGATCCTCTCCCTCCCGGTGACCTTAAAAAAAAAATTTTACAGCTTATCTCAAGTATTGGCAGCATCTAGTATTTAAGTGTGGCAGGTTAGCTTTGCTCTGAAATCTACAGCAAAAAGATGCTTTTTCGTAAGTATTCAACACTGCTTGGAAGAATCGATGCCTGGAATCAAAGAATGTTAACAAAGGGCTGGTAAAAGTAGTATATCCCTCTTAAAATTTTCATGGTCCAACAATATGTAGATGGGAAATAATTTGCTCATCTATCTCGACTAAGCTCTTCCCTCTTCTCCTCCTTTCGATAGTTGGATAGTTATGAACAAAGAAATGGAAGCAATGAGCAATCAATGAAAATAGCATATCCATGGTGTACCATTATTTTTCTCAAATATTTTAAGTATGGATATTTCATCTTATAGACATGGTGTACTGCATGTTCCATAACTACTGAAATAGCCATGGTTATTGCATATGCTCCATAACTTTTGAAAACAACATATTAGCATCATAGCAGTAATATGAAGAAAAGCTACACTAGCATGGTTCAGTTATTTGAAAATTCTATACATCCTACAGTTAATAGTTGAATGATGAAATGACTTATTTGCAATGCATTTAAGAGTACTATATCCAACATACAAGACAACAGTTGCCCCAAATGACGAAAGTCCCATGACACTGATGATGACTTTCAGCAACAAATTCAGTGTAATGGAGTGAGAACTGAGGCATAAATCCCATGCGCATAACAATTTCTCACAGTTTTCCTGGTTGATCAAACAGCGTTATGAATCAAACACTCTGACACACTGGCGGTTCAGATAACAGGCAACATTTGTCCAGGTTATGAACCTTTTGTTTTGTCAATCGGATTTCTTTCATATAAACATAAGCAAAACAAAGGGCCTAGCCTATCTGCAGGATGAAGTGAAACAGTCAAACCTCAATCGTAGGGCAAAGATCATCATTCTAAAAGTGGTGGCCGACCGAAGCACGGCCGTGGATGGCCACTGGCCGCCTTGTGCTGCTGCTGCATGCCGGCGCCCAGCCGTTCTTGTGCCGCCTAATGCATGCACCGAGAGAGCCATTTCTGTCGACGCAGCCATTGGGTGGACAGTGCTTGAGGATCTGATGTTCGCTGCGCGTCGAGGGCAACCGAAAGACGAAGGAAATTACAAACCTATGCCTCAGACTGACTCGAGAAGAGATTAGAAATCAAAGCTGTCTTCAAAGTTGCAGAGCACCTTGTAATTTTTGGTCAGTGGCCCAAGGATCAGAGGAACTGCTACAGGCAAGGGCCCTGCCCATTATTACATCAACACCCAACCCATCTCCTAAACAATAGAATGTAGACCGGATTGAAGGTACATGCTTGACGGCAAGTGTTGATCGCTGAGGGGATCCATTACCGGGCTGTCTAGTTCCTAGAAATTTTGCAAAGTTTTTAAAATTTTTCATTACATCAAATCTTGCGGCACGTACATAAAGCATTAAATATAGATAAAAAGAATAACTAACTACACAATTTACCTGTAATTTGCTAGACAAATCTTTTAAGCAAAATTAGTTTATAATTAAATAATAATTATCAAATACAAACGAAAGTACTACAGTAGAAAAAAAAAACACCAACCTACATCTTACACGGGTCTGTAGCCCTCTACTGGGCCCTTCGGTTGCGGCTCAGATTCTTGCCAAGGATAGAGTTCAGCTCAGTTCGGGCCCATCACAACCGGCAGGCGAGGAATTTCTGCCGGCACAGCTTCGAGATTTTCAGTCCATGATTCTCTCGTGCAGGTTCGAGGAGCTACAGGCCCGTGTAAGGATCCCTTCCAAACACGGTAGCTGAATGAATAGCCACATCATCATTGAGCAAGCTAGGGGCTTTTAATTATATGAGTAACAAAACAAAACAACTTTTCAGTTTTCTTTAAGACTCCAAAATGGCTATTCTCGAACGGGAACAGGCAGCTATAGCTCGACGTATTCGTGATGGCGACGTTGTTCTCTAGAATAATGCATGATTAGTTCGCCGTGCTATGATGCGCTCTGATTCTCAGGCTTGTACGTTTCTAGTTCTTGTTTACAAGGACGCGTCCCTTCCCGATTAGGATATTGGCCTCATGACTCGACTGTGTACTCACAACAGACAGCACAGGCTCCAGGTGGAGTGGGTGCACACGTACATGTTGTCCCCTCGGCTCGTCGTTTAGGTATAACACACACCATCATCATCATCTGGATCACTTTCTGGATTATTCAATGCTTATATATGTTAATAATTCGGTTAGTTTGCGACCATTGGAGTGGAGTACGGTTGTTGATTAGAGAAAGATGGGGGACTATATGGGAGAGACGGCGCAAATAACATTTGATTATCCAAATAGATGTTAACACATTTGGTCTGCATGCCCGTGATATACAACTTTTTAGCCTCAACTTTAGGGTAATCACCCTAATTCAATTCCAAAAGTTCAAGAAGCTGATCAGAGTCAAAATAATAGCTTCAAGTTTTTCACTAAAGTGGTGTTACAAAATGGTGCCGCATATGATGCTCATTTGACGGCAAAAAAGGGACTTGTCAAATTTGAAGGAAGAAATGACCCATCTGTTAATTACTAGAAAGAATCGTAAATATGTTAATAATGTATATTCCACTTGTAATCCATGTCTAGTGCTATCATTGCATAATCATTCGAAGCTATTTATCCTGCTTTCATATTTCTGTCATCCACGCATGTATGTCTCCTAGTGCTGAATAAACCAAGATTCTCTTTATCCAGAGTCTATTTGCATGTTTTCTGTCATCGATGCTGATAGCTCATCAAACTAAATAATGAACTAATATTGTGAGAGGGAACAACTATGAACAGCATTCGTATGTACTATTTTACTTAATACAAACTTTGTGAGCTAAGGAATGGATATATTAGTCAGTGGATATTGAAGTATAACCGGTACGACTTAATAATTTTAATCATACATGGACAGTTTCTTTTTGCCTTATTACGTGTTTGGTCAGACATAGTGACACAATAACACAAGCATGCAATGAGAGACTAGTTGCGTACAGTGGAAGATTATCATGTAAGCTTAGCTAACACTTGTATAGCTTATACTATATAAAAAAAAAACAATTCGGCCAAAAGGTAGTTGCATATTGAGGCTAACTGCTATAGCCAGATACTAGCAGAGCTAATATTTAGCTCTAACCTATCTAGCTAAACAGAGCTAATATATGTGAGCTATTTTTTTTATTTAAGCTTCCAACTGTTTTTCTACCAGCTAGGTAGGCAACACCCTAGTTGAATTTAGACTAAGTTTTTAATTCTATCTAATATAACTAGTTTTAGCAGATCCAATTATCTAGAAAACGCTAGTTGCTTACCAAAAAGATCTTGTAGACGTCTTTCGAAACTTAGAAATAGTAAATGTGTGTGTGAGATAGATAGATAGATAGATAGATAGATAGATAGATAGATAGATAGATAGATAGATAGACAGACAGACAAACAGAGCGCACGTTCTAAATGGACTTTTGAAACTTGCAAAATTGGTATTAATCAGCTGAAAAAACAATAAATAAAGCGGGGATGATTCTATATCAAACTAAGCATATGAGAATTTGCACGGTATGCTCCACTTGGAAAATAGGGATCCTCAAATAATCAATGGACGAACATGTCAGGAGTGAAAATATCTAATTAAGGTGGCTTCGTGCAAGGACACAAGATTTGGTACAGCGGACTGAGCCGTCACAAATGATAGTACCACGTGGCGCGATTAGTTGCAGACGCACGTGTGCAGAGCTGACTTCTAGGATGACACCAGTAATGAAGCCGGTCTTCATGTGAGGGAAACTCACAATTGATGGACAGCAGTGCGGATCTCTCTTTTATCTTGTGCCATTGTATAGTAACATCACATTATATTGTCAGTACCAACGTAGTATCATATCTTTGCTCGTAGTACTACTAGCTACGGAGTTTGAAGAAAACGACAGAACGGCACGTAGCAGTAGCACGCACGCAGGTCACCTTGAATTTGAAACATCACAGGTCACAGTAAACACCTCTCCTCACACGATCACATGGCGTTGTTGGTACCCTAGCACCGACCGAAGCCATCGATCGTCCATAATGCAGAGCCGTGGTGTGTGCAGTGTACTACGCAGGCAGAGGAGCCCCATCAGCACTACTGTAGCTAGCATACCAGTGCAGCCAGCCAGAATTTGACCGGCGGGAGTTTAAACAGCAGCCGCGCACATGAGCCAGCTGCGGTTCCTGCAGATCGATGCAAGTTCTCGTCGGTCGATCTGGCAACTGGCAAGGGCGCCACCGTCACTCGCCTGGATCCGGATCTGGGTGGTGGCTTTGCTGATGACTGACTGCTGTGCTGGCTAACCTCATCTCCATCATTTCATCTCACTGCCAGAAAACAAAAATACTACTAGTACAGTACTAGACTAAAAAAAAAATGCGAGCCATTACGTGATGTTGGTGATTAGGTTAACTGCAGATGCTCGTAGGCTCATGGCCCTAGCCCCTAGACCACTACAGGATTCGGTTGATTGTTGTGTGGTTAGGGCTTGGTAAAATTTTTTGATTTTGGGTATGGTAGCACTTCCGTTTGTATTTAATAATTATTGTTCAATTATAGATTAACTAGATTTAAAAGATTCATCTCACAAATTACAGGTAAATTATGTAATTAGTTATTTTATTAAATTTATATTTAGTGTTTTATATATATACCCTAAACAATTATATTTAGTGACAAGAAATCTAGAAATTTTTTTAGAAACTAAGGCCTTGTTTAGTTCCGAAAAGTGAAAAGTTTTCGGTACTGTAGCATTTTCGTTTGTTTGTGATAAATATTATCCAATCATGGACTAACTATGATCAAAAGATTCGTCTCGTGATTTACAGCTAAACTGTATAATTAGTTTTTGTTTACGTCTATATTTAATGTTTCATGCATGTGCCACAAGATTCGATGTGACGGAGAATCTTGAAAACTTTTTGGTTTGAGGATGAAGGCCTAAAAGGCCTCGGTGATCGACGAGGGTCTCTTTGGCCGTTGGGAGAATGCAGAGGCATGAGCTGAGAAGAAAAAATAAAGTGTTTGTCATTTTTCTCCAGGCCAAAAAAAAAACTGTCTCGTCCATCCTCATCACCAGTGCATCACGCCATCACCCTGCTCCCAATCCCAGCCGGCACACGCACAACTCGATCCACTGGCGGAGCCACCGTCCGGCCACGCCGGCCAGCTGGCCGGCTTCCCGTCAAAATACAAAAGAAATCTTCTTTATATTTATATAAAATTTTATGATTTTATAGTTAAATATTTTTACTTAATGAAAATTGTTCGGGCTCCTGAAATCTTGTGGCTTCGCCACTGACTCGATCGCACATGGCCTGGGTGCCTATAGCGCCGTAGTACGTAGGACATGCGGCGTGGCTGCTATAAAGAAATCGCTCAAGGCGTGAGGCCAAGCCACCAGCCAGCCGGGGTTGAATTGGCGATGGCTCCGGGCCAACACCAACATAGACGTGACGTGATTTTTGAAATTATAATATTTTTATTTATATTTGACAATTATTATTTAATTATGTACTAACTAGATTTAAAATTTTTATCTTGTAAATTACAAATAAATTATATAATTAATTATTTTTTATTTATATTTGATATTTTATGTATGTGCCGTAAGTCTCGATGTAATGGAAAATTTTGAATTTTTTTTTTGAATTTTAGGTTAAACAAGGCCTACATTGGAGTACAGCCACCACTGTAGTATTGAAAAGGAGAAGACGCGAAAAAGAATGTTAGGTCCACTCTGATTGATCGTTTTGTTTGTACCGACACGAACTGACTAGACATGGCACTAAAAAGAGAGTACAGTACGTACTTTGCGGAGGGAAAACATCAATGCAAAACAGGACAAAATGATTCATCATACTAGCTGCCGTCTACGTTCGCTAAAAAATACTACCGTCGTCACTGTACAAACAAATATACACAATCACTTAAATTACTTAGAGATGGGGTAGATGTGGATGGAGTGAGATGTCAAACCTTAGCATCTAGTATCAACAATATATCGTATTGAAAAAAATGATTCCTTATGTTTCAGGGTAAAAAAATACGAAAATATTTAAGAACACGCATAGAGTACATATTCATCCCTATAATGTACAAGTACACTGAAATACCCTACTTATATATATGAACATCTCAATTGACTAGGCCAACATATTAAAATTAACAAGACACCATTGACATCTTCTTTTCAATGGATACGTTGTTTATTATTGAAAAAAATAATTAGTTAAGAAAAACAAGCACTTGTGCTAAAATACTACGACTACAAAAGTCAACAGACTTCAGTCACACATATTCCATCCACCTCAATACCTTCATCAAATGAGGCATTCTCATCCAATTTGACGGCGAAGAGTGGGGTGTTAAGCCGTGGATGTGTGTTTCAATCACAGTAAAACAGACTCACCCATAATATGGTCATATAATCACCTAGAACTTTTGATCAAAGCGCTGTGTCATAAATTTAAAGTTATATGTAGTCTATGAAATCTAAGATGATGCTATCCACTGCGAAAGGTTGTCATTCATCCACCTAGACCTTGGTCTTATAAGGCACGCATGTACATGTGTATATAAACTTTGCTATATAAAAGTGATGCAACTGGATTCACATTTAAAAAGTACTAATTTTATTTCTAGAAATACCATCATAAAAAAATAAAGATTAAAGTGTATTTCTAGAAATAAATTTTGTGTCGAATAAAATCACGCCTTATATACTCACTGTTCTCGGTACAACTACCGCATATGGGATCGAGTGAGTATGTGGTGCACATCCTAAAGGAGCAAATTAAATGAAAAATATTGAGTAGAAAAATTTTATATTCAAGAAATGCCAAACTATTTAGGCCATCATCAGTACAAGTTTTATGACACAATTTCTAACACATTTATATTTTTGAAACAGTGCAAAAGAGTTTTATGAGGATAAAACTCTCTCTACTTCTATATAACTCTTATCATCTCTTTATTCATTAATACAGTGTCACATCAATATATTTAATGTGTATGAAACTCTAATAAAACTTCATTGAGACTGCCCTTACGCTCTGGCAGAAGTCAAACAAGATTCTCAATGATCTCGATAACAGCGTTCTCCGCTCTTCCGCAAGCCCCGGCTCCGCAAATTTTTACTTCGGTAGGTAGAACACTGCCTGGATTATAAGGACGTCCATAGTGATGTTTAAATTGCTAGCTATTTGATCTTTAGGAAAAATGTTATTAGCTTTTAATGGTAATTTGTAAATAGCTAGTTTATGAAGTCGCTAGTTATTAGGAAGTCGCTCGCTATTGTGGAGAGTATTATAAGAGAGTTATTTTTAAAAGATCGTGCTAGATTACCTATTTTTTTTTTTTTGAAAGATCCGGATGTTACCGGCTTTGATTAATAATAAGAAGAGATTGTGGAAAACATCCGTTTACAAGTGCGAGGAGCGCTCCCCATCACAGCCTAGGCTACGTGAGCTGCTAGCTATTAGGAAGTCGTCGGCTATTTGATCTCTCTCCTCGATAGCCAATAAGAGTGCTACTTTTTTATTATTTATATGTGTCATCTCACTAGCTATTTATAAAGTGTTATGAGAGCCAACAGAATTCTTCCTAGCTAGCTATTTGATAACCATTGCGGACAGCCTAAAATAGTATTTGCACTAATTTATCTGTTGGAAATAAATTATGTGTGCTTTGAGTGGTCTTAAGGTTTCAGAAAGTAAAACAGAACCTAACGTCGCCGTCTCAAATTAATTTTAGCCGTTCCATGCCTAATTTAGTTGATGAATCAGCTAGCAACGCCTCATATATGCGCTTGCTTCCACGCCAATTCGGCAAACCAGACAAGGAAACATTATCCCTAGTTAGCTTATACTAATACAATACTATAAAATAAGATTACTAGTTTATCCCACGTCATCATCATAAAATAATTCTAACTCACGTATTCTCGGCACCAACCGTGTTTGATGTTCATTCGTCTCTACCACAACCGCAGAATGGCTTTGCAAAACTCCCTCCGCCCCCCGCCTGTGGTGCGTGACAGGTCTGCTCCCCCACATTTCCGATGCAAATTTTGCACACAGGTCGTCGCGTAGTATAAAGTCCCGAGGAAACAGAAGCCGCGAGGCACGGCGCTCGCTCGCCTGCCAGCACAGCACAGAGCAGACGCAGCAGACGGCTCCTGCCTCCTCGGCACAACCAGCCGCCACAACCAGCCGCCGGTCAGAGCCCGGCAGCCGGCGAAGAAGCAGGAGCCCCTTCGGTTCGCCGCTGCTGCGTGTCCATCATGCATGTCTCCCGACGCGCCCGGCCGTGCCGCTCGCGTTGCTGTTGCTGAAGTGAAGCTCGCCCCGGGCTCCCGCCACTGACGACGCCCGCGCGCCCGTGCCTCGGACTTGTTCGGAGGCCGCCAACAGGCGAGGCGACCGAGCGTAGCAAAAGCACAACCTTCGCTGTGACTCTCTCTGAGTAAGCTCCCTCTCTCTCGTCACCCCCAGGCCCCAGCTTTCGAATTTGCTTGCGCATACTACTCAGCTAGCAAAAGAAATTACTGATCCGGCATCTTTTTGACACCGCTCGCTGAAATTGAGGCTCGTCGCTTTGCATTGATGAACGTGAAATCAGGTTTGACGAGGCCGCTGTTGGCCCGTTGCTACCCGACAAAGGCCTTGTTTACTTCAAAAAATTTTTAAAACTAAACAGAGTAAAGTCCACTACCGGTCCCTAAACTTGTGCTGTTGTGTCATCCCGGTCCCTAAACTCACAAATCGATTGTTTAGGTCCTCAAACTTGTTCATCTGTGTCATCTCGGTCCCTAAACTTGTTCAATTGTGTCATCCCGGTCCCTAAACTTAGAAATCATCCATTTAGATCCTCAAAGTTGTTCAGTTGTGTCATCTCGGTCCCTAAGCTTGATTTTGAATCTCATCTGGGTCAAAACAAAGCGATCTAACAACTCTATATCAAAAAATAATTCATAACTTTTTCATATGAACTCAAATGAAGATAAATTTTATACCAAAGTTATAGGCCTCAGCACAATCTACAACTTTGTAGTTGAAAAGTTTTTTATTTGAAGTCGTTTAGTGTTATAAAATTTAATTTTAAATTTTAAAATCTATAAACTTATAAAAAATATTTTGGGAACCTAAACGATTTTAATTTAAAAACTTTTCAACTGCAAAGTTGTAGATCATGTTGCTGCCTACAATTTTGATATAAAGTTTATCTTCATTTGAGTTCATATGAAAAAGTTATAAATTATTTTTCAATATAGAGTTTTTAGATTCGTCCTGTTTTGACCCAGATAAGACTTAAAAACAAGTTTAGGGACCGGGATGACACAACTGAACAAGTTTGAGGATCTATATGGGAGATTTTTAAGTTTAGGGACCAGGATGATACAATCGAACAAGTTTAGGTACCTAAACGGTCATTTTGCGAGTTTAAGGACCGGGATGACACATCCGAACAAGTTTAGGGACCGCTGATGGACTTTACTCAACTAAACAAGGCCAAAATGTGATATCCTACTCGGTTAAACAACACAGAGAAAAAAATACAGTAGGGCCTTGTTTAGTATTATCTAATTATAAATTAATTATTATACTAAAAAAATTCGTCTCGTCTAGGAGTATGTACGTATCCTGGCAGTACTGTACAGCTCAGGACTGTAGCCTGTAGGAGTAAACTCGCATCTGCAGAATGGAAGCGCGCACATGGCGACTCTTTAAAATACGCACGCTAGCTTTTTCTTTCTGTACAACAGCTCCGTCGGGGGTAGAAATAACCTCGGCAAGCGTGGTGTCCTAGGAGATCTCTGAAGACTGCAACAATGGCAGGGGCGCTGGGTGGCGTGGTGCAGAGGATTCAGAGCCCAGCCCCGGGGTTCTTCCGCGCTGACAACGAGTATGATACGCACCGGCCTTTAAAATTTTATCTGTCACCGCGTCCGGTCCGGTGCTACTCCTATGACAGGCTTCTAGCGGCCACGCCATGGCTGCGGAATCTTCCTCTTTGTTTACGCTTGTTGTCATCGTGGCTGGCTCTCGCCCGCCTCTTCATCGGGCCTGGTTTACTTCCATCCAAAATCCAAAAACTTTTCAAAATTCTTCGTCACATCGAATCTGTAGACGTATGTATAGAGTATTAAATATAAATGAAATTAAAAACTAATTGTACAGTTTGGTCAAAATTTACGAGACAAATCTTTTGAGTCTAGTTAGTCCATAATTAGACAATAATTACCACATATAAACGAAAATGCTACCGTGTTCCGAAAAAATTTCGGCAAGGAACCAAACAAGGCACAAATCAAACCATGACCAGACGGCAGGCAGCCAACCGAACTATATGGCTATGAAGCCTCAACCCTCCATAGATGCTGCATCGCTGTTCAAGTCGAGCGCATCAACCGACAAGATGTGTGCAACCTCGATCCTCCTCGCGATTGTACTACCATGCTAGCTAGGCTTGTAGCCGTAAATCCCAGGCCGAGCACGTACGGTTGCAACTTCCAACAATCACATACCATACGGAGTACTATATAGCTTAGTACAGTTGTATATATCAGCATATATAAACTGTATAAAACCAATTTGCAAGAGAGACGGAACCACATGTAAGAAAACAATGGGACTCGCGGTTTCGCGGCCTGTGCTAATCATGCCATCGTCTTTCAGTTTGAGCGACGTGACGTCCTACTCATCAATACTATCATTCTAAAAAATCGAGGCATGTCGCCGTTTCTGCCATCCATGCGCTGCTGTTAGCATACCGGCCGGGCCCTTTCCCTTTCACGAGCAAAGGCCCTTTTCCACATTGGAACGGCTTGTTTAGTTCACCCCGAAAACTAAAAAGTTTTCGAGATTACCTGTCACATCGAATTTTACGGCACATGCATAAAGCATTAAATATAGATTAAAATAAAAACTAATCACACAGTTTGACTGTAAATCGTGAGACGAATCTTTTGATCCTAGTTAGTCTATGATTGGACAATATTTACCACAAACAAACGAAAGTGCTTCAGTAGCGGAATCCAAAATTTGTTCACATGTAAACAAGCTGATTTCCTCAAACAGTGTTCACATAGTACTCCGTACTAGCTCCGTAATCCGTTGGGGCCTTGGGGGTGTGGACCTACGCTAACTTCATTAAAATGTGCCTGCTTTGCTTAACCACCGGACGGGAGCTGCACCATCAAGGAAGCGTGCAGCTTGGTCGCCGCGCGCAATCATCATCATCATCGTGTCTTCCGGGTTATGGTCATCTAATCTAACCTGCAATGATTTGGGGACAGGGACGACACGGCAGGTTGCGCTCTGCTTTGCAAACCCGTTGTTTATTTGCTGTGTCTGGATTTGCACCGCGTTAGGACTTTATTTCTGGCGACGACCGTGTACTTCAAACACGAATGCTTGTCCCCTGTTGTTCGAGATAGGAGTAATAGAAAATTAGGGCAAATTGTAATAGCATTTGGCGTTTCTAAGGACACTCACAATGCAGACTCTATCATAGAGTCTAAAGTTATTTATTACCTCGAACAATGTGGATTTGGAGTCTAAATAAGACTTGGAGTCTTATTTTTTCTACCTTTTTCTTCAATAAATATGCTGCCACATCAGCAAAATATCATAAATAATATGTAATTAAATGTCTTGGACTCTGTGATAGAGTCTTGCATTGTGAGTGCACTAAGAGCACTCCCAATGCAGAAATCATCATAGTTTCTATAGACATTAATTATGGTGCCACCTAAGCATTTTGATGATGTGGCAAGGTAGTTATTGAAGAGAGAGAGCAAAAATCATAGAAACTGGGTCTAACTTAAAAACCAAGTCTACGCGAAATCCAAGACATAAAGTGATATGATTGGTTGAGAATGGAGAGAGAATGAATAAGATTGGATAACAAATTATTGTATAGAAACTATCCATTGGAAGCATAGTTTCTATATATAGTGTCTATAGAAATTAATAGGTATAGAAACTACATGTAGTTTCTAGCATTGGGAGTGCCCTAATGCAGTACTGGTAGCTGGTTAATTAATATATCAAATTTAATTCATGGTTGATGTTGAAATTTACAGTAAGAAGAGGATTTCAACTCTGAATATCACTCAACATTGAAATTTTGAATGTTATAGAGTTTGATGTCTAGAGGGAGAGGCGCGCTGTTGTGACGCTATAATAAACACACACAATGTGTATTACTCAGGAAAAAAAAAAGTACTATGATTTTGGATTCTAAATGTGAAAGTTTTTTAATGGGTAAAAATATGGAGTATCTAAATCGAGTTTTGCTTAGCACCCCACACACTGCATCAGTGGATGAATACAATTAGTTGATTGGTAAAAGGCAAATGCAAGACATTGTTGAATGGCAGAAAGCTACGAGACAAAAATCGTCATTGTTTCTCAGATGTTGGTAGCATCAAGTTTCCTCATCCTGGGCCTTTGCCAAAAAATCCAAAAAAAATTCAAAATTCTTCGCCAAATCAAATCGTACGGCACATAAATGAAATAATAAATATAGACAAAAAATAATTAATTACGTAGTTTGCCTATAATTTATTTTTTAAACCTAATTAGTCTATAATTATACGATAATTGTCAAATACAAAAGAAAGCGCTACAATGTCCAAATTTCTAAAAATTTTTAGATCTAAACAAGGGCCCTGATTCTGGTCAAACATTCATAGGCTGTTTGGTTTGCCGGATCCGCGGATCAGGGTGACTGGGACGAGGTGGCCTCTTTCCGAGGATTAAACTACGATCGTAAGTTCGTAACCATTTGGTGCCGGACGACGCCATTGTATGCCGCAATCCAAAGGAGTCCCTAGTGTCGGATTTAGGTTCGGATGGCTCCGGAATGGGTTGGTGATGCAACACGCTATTAATTATCTCGAGTTTGTGATGCTCTTGTAGCCTCGTCAAGCTCTGGTTAGGCACTTGATCAGTGGGGGTGATGCGATGCACGTTGCAAGACAAAACCACAGCGGATCGAGATACTATCAGATTCCTCCTACGCCGACATGTCTCATCCCTGTCCTCCTTGGTCTCCAGCTATTTCACCCTGCGGTCAATATCGATGACTCATCTTCCAATAGTACAGTAAAACAAGCGAAATCCAGGTTCTGGATTAAAACTTTTGAATTATAAAACGAAGCCTAGCCTCTAGGTGCGCTATTTGCAAGGGCATCATCTGCTGCAGTGTACCTATCGCTAGAGACTACAGTAGCAGTAGAGAAATCCAGCCAGCCAGCACCGAGGGTGGTGTGCAGGGCAGCGGGGCCCCAGGCGTTTGAAGCCCGGCAATTTAATCCACGCCGGGCCTTCGGGCCGCCGGTCCCGCCCTGGCACAGGCAGGGAATCGGCCGGAGGGCGACGAGAGATCCATGCCATGGCTGCTGCAGTGCTGCTGCCTGGCCAGCATCAGCATGCATGGTCGGGTGCTGATGTGCTCTACAGTTCCCGGCTGTACCCGTCCAACGTGTTCGCACAGTGCCCCCTGGACCAGGACGAAAAGTCCCCCCCCACCCGCGCCCGGCCGGCCGCGGCCCCCCGACGCCAAGCAGAGCAGAGCGCGTACGGTGCCGTCTCTCCTCCAAAAGCAGCGGCAGAGGAGGGCTCCGGGAGCTTAGCAGCCAAGTTCCCGGAACATAGGGTACGTGGTACGGGAACGTGGTACGCGGTACGACATTCTCATAAACTATGGAACGTAGGGGGTATATAGCTTCGTCTCGTTCCTTTAAGTTGCGGAACGCGTTCCACTTTCTAAAGGAACGTGTTTGGGACGTAGTGGTTGGCTCAGATAGTTTTATATGTTGTTTTGAACCAAATGAGTTCGATTTCTAGCGTGATATAGTTTACTATTGTATTTTTGTTTCATTTAGGGCTGTCCAACTCCAACCTTTTGGCTCATTGCATGTGTAGGCGAATGAGTCAATCACCATCTAGATTTTTCGCCGACCGCTCATGGACGGGCACGGCGCAGTATGCACACACACCACGAAGTTCCATAGTCGCTTGGGACTGACGTTCCTATAATTGCTCCTATATATGATTCGTGTTCCACCGCATTTGGGAACGATGTTCCATGATGTTCCCGTTCCACGTTTCGGAACGAAGTTCCCGGAACGAGGAACGTACCCATGTTCCCGTACCCCGGCTGCTAAGTCCGGGAGCAGAACAACAGAGCAGAGAGCTGCTGCGGGGTGGACACTGGACTGGTGGTGGCGCCTACCATAGGCTAGCAGCTTCTGCAGTCCTGGAGGCCCCGTAACCGTAAACCGTTACTCTCGCGAGCAGTCTGTGTCGCTCGCCAGATTACTGTTACTACTAATGTAGTATTTACTGCTGTGTGTTTCTCACGTGTGGACAGTAGTCTCCCAGAGCAGCTCATCCCGGCCTCGAGTTTTTGCAGGTGGTGTTGTGGCTTGCTTTTGAGCTCCAGTGTTTTCTTGTTGTACGTGGCGCTCGCGTGACAGTAGCGTCGTCCTAAACTCCTAATGGTTGGCATCGGTTCCGTCTTGGGTCTTGGCGGTCGGTCTGGCCTGGTCTACTTGATCCCTCGCCATCTGCCAAAACCTTCCATTTCGAGGGGGGATTTGGCACATCGCCCCGCATGTGTCCAATGCCGCGGCTCATTTCGCAACATGTGGCGGTGTTCCCGGTCCGCCACTGTGCCGGAAAACGACACCTTTCCCTCCTCAGGCCTCACACACAGCGAGCGGAGTATTACTGCCCCCGTTTACTCGCCAACGCTCCTCCTCCCGCTGCCCGCTCGCTCCCCCCCTCGAAACCCCGCTGCGAATGCGAATTCGGTGGTGTGCGTGTGATGTGATGTGATGCGGTGACGCCATGGCCGTCTGGCCTATAATTTCTTCAGTAGCGCTTCAGCTCACGGTTCGCTCCTCCTATTCCTCCTCCTCCTCCCCGCGATGGACAGGCTGCAGCGGCAGCGGCATCGGCATCGGCATCGGCATCGGCATGAGGACTTGACAGGCGGCGGGAGCGCAGGGGTTCGTGTTCGTCGCGGCGGCGGTGACGGTGACGGTGGCGGTGGCGCGATGGAGGCGAGCCGGCGCGGGCGGTTCTACCACCACGACGGGCCCGGCGCCGCGTCGGCCGTCCCGGTGGTGGACCAGGCGGACTGCACGGCGCAGACGTGCCGGTCCTGCGTGGCGGTGACGCTGGCGGACGCCATCGCGCTCGGCTGCTGCCCCTGCGCGGTGGTCAGCCTGCTGGGCCTGGCGTTCGTCAAGGCCCCGCTCGCCCTGGCGCGCCGATGCCTGCGGCGGCTGCGGCGGCGGCGGGGCGAGCTGCGGCACAAGAAGCGGGTGCGCGACATGGACGGCCCCGACGCCAAGGCCAAGTGCCGCCGCTCCTGTGACGCCTTCGCCGGCCGCGGCCACGGCGCGATGGAGCCGCTGGACGACGCCGACGCCGCGTCGAATGGCGCGTGGTGGGGCTTGGAGGCGGACGCTCGCGGCGAGGCGGCGGCGGTCATGCGGGCTGCGAGGGCGAGCAACTCGTCGTCGTCGGCGTCAGGCAGGCTCGACGCGGAGAAGGTGTGGATGGAGATGTACCGGGTGGGGCACTGGGGCTTCGGCCGCCTGTCCATCTCCGTGACCCCTCCTCCCCACGGCAACGGCGACGGCGGCAGAAAGGACGTGGACCTGCGGTGCGAGTCGTGACAGGCGAAGCCGTCCGATACGACGACGACGCCGACTCCGCCGCCGGCGGTCAGCTCCGGGGCAATGCCGGAAGTCTGGGAAGCAAAAGCAGGTCCACTGACCGTGCACGGTCAAGTCAGAGTACACACATGGTCCGTGCATGCATCGGAGCTCCGAGGAGAATCCGCTTGGGGATGCTTTGGATGGATGGAGACGACGCGCCATGATTGGAGCCGGGCACCGGGATCGCTGCTTGATTCGCCCCGCCTTGGCGGCAAGTCGCCGTGTCGCGTGCGCCGCGCAGGCAGCCCCAGCCGGGAACCAGAAACACTTTCATCAGACTTCAGGGCACAGCGGCAAGCCCGGAGGGCCTTGTGCAGTTTCCGCTCGTGATCAGCTAGTTTCCAAGTGGCCGTGTTCCTTCCATTTGTTTTTCCTTTTTCTCTACTTGGTTCTGGAAGAAGCCCGACCTGTAATTTTTACAAGCTGTACATAATTAATTTGACCGGTCGAGTTCTTCAATGTTGCTGTAATTTTTTGGGCGATCCCTGACTCTCTGTATATAATCCGTACCTGCTTTTGCCTTTTCCCCAGAGATACAGATACTGTACAATCCTTGGCTCGAATCGGATCGTCGGTGTCTGATCAGACGGATTGCTTAAAGCCGATCCATGGATACACTCCACTCCATCGCTAACGACTGTGCAATGCAAACCAGTACCCCATTTCGCCTGACCACCTGAGCAATTATGATCTTTATTACAGTATATCCAATGTATGGTAGGCACCCACTGTACTTCCCCGTCGGGGTTTGACTTTGACCGGCACCTCGTCGCGCACGAATGCTTACGTCTGCACACTCTTCCTCGTGCAAAACAGGACACAACACACATGTTTTCACGCACGAATGCTTACGTCTTCCAGTCTTCTTCGTGCAAAACACAGGACACAAACAAACATGTTTCGTCGTTCATGTCTCCGCGCCTTCATCATCCTCGCTCTGCTTGGTCAATGGCCGACACCACCACACGAGCTCTTTTGTTGTTTAGTACGGAGTACCACGCTAAGCGAAAGGCGAGCTATGAGCTGTCGATAGACTATAGAAGCATCAGTCGCCACCAAAAGGATTATAATCGGTGACAGCAACGGTCCATTCGGTAATTCTGTTGGTTGGTGACGAAGAGTTAATCAGCTTCGATGGTAACCGGATCCAGTAGCCTCAGAAGTGAGTATCATGCCCATGCCATGCCCATAGAAAATAATTCTGTTTAGTTGTTCAGTTGAAGGCTCGATTTGGTTTGGGACTCCAAGATCTCTCATCCCTAGTCCTCCAATAGTTTAGTTGTTTTCGCTTCTAGGCCTTGTTTAGTTCAAAAAAATTTTGCAAAATTTTTCAGATTCTCCATCAAATCGAATCTTTAAACGTATGCATAAAGTATTAAATATAGACGAAAATAAAAACTAATTACACAGTTTGGTCGGAATTGACGAGACGAATCTTTTGAGCCTAGTTAGTCCATGATTGGACAATATTTATCAAATACAAACGAAATTGGTACTATTCACATTTTGCAAAAAAAAAAATTGCAACTAAACAAGGCCCTAGTAAAAAACGATCTCTGTCTTTTTAACCAAATACGTGATTAGTTGTATCTGATCAAAAGATTCGCGGTGAAACTAAAAATAAAGGGGCCAAGTTCCATCCTAAAATGCTTTCAGTCAGCGGTAAGGCCAGCCCCGGCGGTGTTGAAGTGTATTGAGCAGATTATTGCTCAGGATTGTAATAACTTTTCTGAGCCTTAAATGAGCCTTTCTTTTCCATGAAAGAAAATTAAAGGGTCCTCACGGTCACGGTTAGCAACCTTAGAGGTGGACTACCGCAGCTTATTAGCCGAATCTACCAGCTATCGAGCAGTGTTTTTTTTCTCACAACAAATTAGCCAACAGTACTTCGTGCTATAGCTTATCAGCTAAACGAACAACGTAGAGTACGACTACTAGATTGCAATTTGACAGTCAAGAAAACGTCACCTGTTCTTTAAGAGACGCTGTTTTATAGCAAAGTCCGTTGTAAATAAAGGACATAAAAAAAGTTTTGATAGGAAAATGTTCAAATACTTCTGTTGGGTCCAGAAGAGAGGAATGGCACAATACTGCAGCCCATTAGAAACTTAGGATTCGTCAGGAGCAAATGAGCGCTGCCAGGACTTTGTAGGCTTTGAGAAACCGGCCGCGCCGTGATGGGCTGGACCATATAGCACTGAACCTGTGCCGTCACCTGGTCCAGTCCATCCAGAAGGAAAGCACGGACCACGGTCCAGCACTCTGGCATCTCGGTTTCGGCCCTCGGACTGCACAGCTTGGTCCCTTGCCATTTGGTGTGGCCGCACACAAGTGTTCACGTACTGCTCCCATCCGCTCCTCAAAAAAAAAAAAAAAAAAAACCGTACTGCTCCCATCCTACTAGCGTCACATTTCTGCCCCATCCTAGAGAATCTGTCACCTACCAGAGGCTACATGAGTCGCTTTCCAAGAACACGAAGCTGACGGCACCGGGCAACAGCTCTGCAAACGACGGCCGATCAGTCGGGGCCAGGGCTTGGGGCGATTTGTCTGGATTCCAACCCAGAATTCATCGAGCACACACACACACAACCACAATTTGAGTTCCGGCCAGCACCAGCAGCCAGCAGGGAGGAGGAAGAAGCTGAGGGGACAAGGGCCAAGGAGGAATGGAATCGAACTTGGGTCACCAAAACCCACCAAATCCACAGCCTGCCCCGCGTCGCGCGCGCGCAAAGCCGTGCGCGGTGTGCGGTGCAGGCGATAGCGATCCAACGAGCCCAACGGCCAACTCAACCCCCTGAACCTGATCTGATCCCCTTCCTCCGCCGCGGTTAGGTAAGCCACACATCCGCGTTCCATGAACCACCAGAAGAAGAACACCCGGATCGCGGGTTCTCGCCTCGGCTCTGTTCTCTTCCGCGGGAAAGGCGAGCGAATCCATCCATCTCGCGTGCCCCCATTCGCGTTCCCGGCCTTCTAGAACTGCCACCGCCGCTACCCCGCCTCATTCCCCTGGCCCCAGCACCGCGCGCCAGCGCCACACCCTCCCACTCCGAGGCTCCGACCAGCGCGTGTCCCGCGTTCCGCTCCCGCGCCTCTGGCCTCCAACGACGAGACGACACCGTCGCGGCTCAGCCCACCGCCACTACCCCACAACTATCCTCGCTGTCTCCCACTGAGCCGTGGTCCCAGTCGCGTGACGAGGCCCACCGGCCAGCGTCACGGAAAGCTCCCCTTATCTGCGGCTAACCCCCCGCGAGGCCGCGCCTCACACGCCTTGGGTTCGGGCTCATCATCCCACACCGCGACAGCGCCCTTCTCCGTTCGCGCCGCCACTTTCCTGACAACACACAAAAAAAGAAACCACAAAACCAAGTCTGCGAGGTAAAAAAATCTTGGAAGCCGCGGCTGGGAGAGAGTCGGTCATCCGCGTCATGGAGGACACCGGCCAAGGTCCCGCCGAGAACCTTCCGGAGCCTGAGCCTCTGTCTCCAGCCGTGGAGGCCGAGGTCGTCGAGGACGAAGCAGACGGCGACGAGGAGTTCAGCTTCCCCGCCCCGCCGGTCGCCGCCGACGCGTGCATCGTGCCCGTGTACCCGATCTTCGGCCGGCCACCGTCCCCGTCTCCGCGTGGGGAGGTGGAGGAGCCGGAGCCGGAGACGGCCACCGTGCGGGTGCCGCTGGGCCGGCTCCTGCTGGAGGAGCGGGAGTTCCGCGCGCGGGAGCAGGACGGGCGATCGGCGAGTGCGCGGCGGGCGTGGCAGGACCAGGAGGAGGAGGAGGACGACGACGCCGGGGCCGGGGACGAGGACCTGGAGGGCGTGCCGCCGGAGACCTACTGCCTGTGGGCGCCCGGCGGCGGTGGCGGGCAGCAGTCGTCGGCGCCCGCGTCCCCGCGCCGGTGCCGGAAGAGCGGCTCCACGGGCTCCGTCCTCCGCTGGCGCCGCATCAGCGACCGCCTCGTCGGCCGCAGCCACAGCGACGGCAAGGAGAAGTTCGTCTTCCTCACCGCCGCCGCCGCCGTTCCGGAGCCTCCTCGTCGTAGTATCAAGGAAGAGGAGGAAGCAGGCGGCGGCATCAACAAAGGCGGCGACGCGGGCAGCGTGGCCAATCAGTTGAGATATTACGGCAGAGGCGGCGGCGGCGGCGGCAGCGGCAGCCGGAGGCGTTCGTATCTGCCGTACAGGCAAGAACTCGTCGGGCTGTTCGCCAACGTCAGTGGGCTGCGCCGAAGCTATCACCCGTTCTAACCAACGCCATTTCTCCATGCCCTCCGTACGGTCCGATCTTGCTTGCTTCTCTGTGCATAATACTGCCTATACTACTGTTTTTTTACAGTTACGGGCGGAAGTAGATCTGCGTGCGTGTTTTCTCTAAATTGTCGGCTTGGATAAAATAGGATTTCTTTTAGGATAAAAAAATAGCAGAACCTCAACAATGGAGATTGCTGTGAAAAAAAAGCACCAAAAAAAAAAAAAAAAACAGGAGATGTGGTAAAGTAGGGCGTGTACTGCTACTACTCATTTGTTCACATACTTAACTTAAATCCAGAATCGGTGTTCTTTTGGCTTGTTTATTCAACTCCATGTGTTCACTACAATGTGTCTATGTCAAAATTAGTGTTTCACAGAATTCGGGTTAGATAAGGTAGCACTCTATTTGGCGATGTTACTAGCATGTTTATTGAATTTATGAGCCGAATCTGCCTACTATTTAATAGTATTTATCTTCCACAATAAATTACTTTCTATAATGACTTATCAGACAAACAAACAATGATAACTTTGGCCCTGTTTAGTTTCTAAAAAATTTTGTAAAATTTTTCAGATTCTCCGTCACATCAAATCTTTAGACGCATGCATAAAGTATTAAATATAGACGAAAATAAAAACTAATTCCACAGTTTAGTCGGAATTGACGAGACGAATCTTTTGAGTCTAGTTAGTACATGATTGGATAATATTTGTCAAAATACAATCAAGAGTAGTACTATTCCTATTTTGCAAAATTTTTTTAGCAGCCTGGTAGCTTGCTAGCTAGTTTGCTAGTTTGCGTCAGCGACCGTGACAGTTGACTTTAATACCTTCGCAAAAAAATGATTTATTGTGTCGAGTAATGCAATACGGGGGTGGTCAGGTGGTGTCGTACGTATTACTCCGTAGATAACTTCAAGTTTCCTTAATATACATATATCATGCAAATTCCGTGAAGCAATCACTGAATACGTCACATTGAGATATCGATGATGTCAGTGATCTCCACGAAATTAGCCGTAGTAGTCTGAAGATTTGATTTTCTCTCGGTCGTCTTCGACCTCCCTGTTCAATTCGCGTCCACTCCTCGTTCGGGAGTCGCAAGGAAAGCTAAACAGTGCGATGGGAACAAAGGACCTTAGTTATGCATTTTCAAAGCTAAACATCAGTCGAATCCAACGATTTCTGTTTATATGCTTATAAAAGTGGCACATTCTGTTTGATCATATTATCCACTACTGCAACGATATCCGGTTTCTATTGCTATCCGATTGCATGGCACGCCATTTCCCCCACTTGGCCACTTTTACCTGTGGGTTGGTTACTGAATGCCGACTGGCTCCTTTTTTGCTTAAATAAATTGGAGCAACCACGGTTCACAAATGTGATATATGATCTCAATTCTGATTTTTTATTCTCACCTTATCCTAGCTGTGTCTGTGTGTGGTAGTACCGAATCAGACCCTGTACGTTGTCGTCCTATGTTAACTGTTAAGAAACAAAAGATACGCACGCCGGCCAGTGATCTCCCTCCGTCGTCGTCAGATGAGACGTCGAGAGGGGACAGCGGCAGATGAGTCGATCGGGAATCAAACAATTCCCCACGGCTCCTTCACCAACTCCTACTTGCCGTCCTCTTCCAAAGCTGCCACGTTACTCTCCAGAGCCAGTGTGTTGCTATTTCTCTTACAATAAATTAACGAATAATATACCATAACTTCTCAACTAAGCGAACAGGCTCGACCCCACTGTGTATACGGCCAGTGCGCGCGGCGCGATCGCGAGGAGCATCCATCGGAGCGCCACCGCCACAGCAGCCGGTGTCGCGAGGCAAAGCCTGCCACACACGTAGCAGCGAGCTGAGCGGCTGTCTGTCTTGTTAAAGGGGAAAGCGCCTAGCTCCTTTATATATTCTCTCCGTTCTCAGGAATCATTTGCTGCGTTCATTTTCATTTTCATTTTCATCGTCAGGGCATCAGGCGGGGCTAGCTGGGTACTCCGACATGAACATGTAGGCCGGCCTCACCATCCGACAAAGCGTTTTGTTTTCGTTTCTGGCGAAGCGAGCTTTCTAGCTAGCCATCCGGCGACGCCGAGCGGTGGCTACTGCCTTAATAAATATACTAGCGTCTGCATATATTGCACTTGCACATCATGTCATCATCGTGTTTGCGTTCTAGCTAAGATCGCACAAGTGATTTGCGCGGCCACCATAGCAGTGGGATAGACAGTAGTAGCAGCTAGCGCACGCGTCTAGTGCGGTGGGGGTCATGCGCGCGTCGCTGCTAGCATAGCAACGGGTGCCGTGCCTGCCGAGTGCCGAGTGATCTCCATCATCGGTCGCCCGGGGAAGGAGACAGGGGGAGCGCGCGTCCCACTCGGTGTTCCTCGCCACGCACACCGCGCGCGACGCCGACGCGGGCGCGGTCGCTGTGTAATTGTGCTCGTGCGGCGCGCACAGCCAGCGGCACAGGACAGAACACGGGTGGTTTTCGGTGGTTGGAGCGAGCGCCAGCGATGGCCAGTGCGCGCGCGGGCGGTTGTCGATGAGGCGGAGTGCGTGGGCTCCGCGTTGGCGGTGCCATGCCGTGCGTGCGCGGGCAAGACGCAGCGCGGCCGTGCCGGTGGTGCCACCACTTGGCTCGCGGCGGACGGATCGCGACGGCGGAAGGTGTCGGGCTAGCTTTCGGTCCCGGTCGGCCGGCCGGCCGCCGAACCAAACGAACGCTGGATTTCGACGTCGAGTAATAAACGCCAATTAAGAGCAAAGCAATCTACTACTAGTAGTAGTAAATAACTGAGGACGTCATTGCTCCGCACCGTGTGATCGAGAGAGACTGGATACCTCGAATTGGCGCAGGAAATCTCATCCATTTATTAACGTCAAAAAAAACTCATCCATTTGCATTGCAGAGAGAGAGAGAGAGAGAGAGAGAGAGAGAGAGAGAGAGAGAGAGAGAGAGAGAGAGAGAGAGAGAGAGGGAGGGAGGGAGGGAAATTACTATCGGCTCCATAAGTGCTCTAGCTAGGATTCCGCTTACAGTTCGTATCACTCCATCCCATCCGTAGCCATCGCGTTCGTGCCTCGCTCAAAGCCTTCGTAGCCATCACGCTTTTGCTCCTCCTGTTCTATCCCCGTCCCAAATAGATGGATGACAGGCACACGGTTCAACCAACAGTTCCTTCTGTCTGCTGTGTGTGTTTTTCCCCCACCTTTCGGCCGTTTATCATTTAAGGTATCTACCGTGTTCTTCTTGTCGCCGGCCCTTTTGCAAGACAGAATCATTTCTCCTCCATCATCCTTCTTTGCCAACAGCGACTACTTGTTCCTTGCTGTGCAATTCACCTTCTCTTTCTTCACCTTGGAAGAATAATAATAATCTTTATATTTTTATAAGACAGTGTGCGATTTATCTGCTAGCCTCCCTTTGTAGCCGGATCCTGCTGTAGGATTTGCTCGCTTGTGTCCCGCTATGTTTAACAAGCCATTCATGCGGCCCATGTGGGAAGGAGTTCAGCTGCAGCAAACGCACTAGCTGACTGATAATGATCCGACCAATAGACACATGGATTTATTAAATCATTCGACCATACTTTGGCTAAAAAGTATTCATCTGGTAAACATCAGATGGTCGCCCTGGATGAACGGGTGTAAAGTTTCAGTTATTGTTCTTGCCAGAAAACGAGAGCTGAAAAAAGTCTCACAAGGGGATGTGGCCATGTGGCTCGGGCTCCAACAGTGACTTTGGCCTTATTTGGATGTTGTTGGATTCACATCAATCCACATATGTTGAAGTGGATTGAAGTGGAACTTGAACTAAATTTCACATCAATCCACACCAACACACATGGATTAAAGTGGATACGACAACATCCAAACAAGGCCTTAGTGTGTTTTGGCGCGCACACCTCATTTCAGTAGCTACAATTTATCATTACGACTCTTAAGTTTCGCATGTTTTCAGAAATTTCCGATGTTGTTAGAGTATGCAGTGCCTTAAGACTCCTGGAGATGTTGAGCCTGGACGTGTTTGACGAGGAGAACTCTCACCTCTATATCAATTAGCAATATGACACTAATTAATATTGAACCCCACCTCCACTAATACGCGTGAAGAAACATTCAAGCTCATTACTAAATAAACGCATGGACCTTTAAGATTCTTTAGGACTTTTTTCACATGGGCTTCATGGATTGATGAAAATTTGGGCTTAGAGTTTTTCTAGTTTCTAAATTAATTAATTTCATGAAATAAAAATAATTCTGAAAAAACAGAAATTACTATTTATATAAAAAAATACTCTAAGGTTTATAAATAGATTGAAGGATGAGGAACTCGAATAATATATTTGGAGCTCATGAAAAGATTTTTGGAAGCTTAGAATAAAAATATTAAGGTTAAGGAAGTATGGATTAAATTCTAGAAAAAGCTGAATTTTTTTCTAGAGATAGATATTCTTATCCTAAATGTATTTTAAGACCTTTTGCACTTACAAACATTAGATGCAATCGACATGAATGCAACAAATCACTTATATGAAATAGTAAAATTTTTATAAGCCCATATTTTAAGTCTTTAAATTAACAGCTAAATAAATAAATCTTGGAAAGATTTAAAAAATACTAAATCATTAAATTTAGTGTTTTCTATTTACAACCTAAAATAGAAAATTTTGGGTGTGACAATTCATGCTGATCAAATTTTCTTAAGTTTGACTAGATTTGTACAAAATATTAGTATCATTTATATCTCTAAACAAGTTTCTTATGAAAATATATCCAATGATGTATTTTCATAAGAAACTAATTTTTTATTTTTTTTCTGGGGCTGCTTTTTTTATATTGTTTGCTCTGTTTAATGTTTCTAGTGCTGCTTTACTTCCCCACCTGCTAATGTGTATCAGGTTATTTTTAAGCTAATTGTTGCAGTCATAACTTTAGATGCATTTTTTGACCCCATCCAATAAATTGCTTTGTTAGTTCTTAGCCAACCGTAGTTAATTTGGACTAATTTTTAGCCGCTAGTATGTTTTAGCGCACACCCCCCATTTTAGTAGCCACAATCTAGCATTACGATTCTTAAGTTTCTCATCGGGTTTCAGAAAGTTCCGATGTTACAGAATGCAGTGCGCCAGTGCCTGAGACTGAGACTTATTTCATAATTTGGGAACTGCCAAATTAGTGTATTTTTCATACTTCGATCACTGACAAATCAGCAAGTAATTTGGCTGTGCCACAGTCGACCGCTATGTTACAATCACACTTCAGTCCAGACTCCAGACCAAGTTAATTAGTGTATTTTAGCCCCAGTTGTATGTTATATACAGTACTACTTACAATACCAGCTCAAAGGCAGACCGAACAGCCAGATTGAAGACAACCAGTGCTAGTTTTCAATTACTCCTTTCTTCTGACGAATACCAGCGACGATGCCAGAGGTTTGGTGCTATCACCATATGACAGAAAGTACCATGAGCATCTTGGTTCCGGTTTGGTGCTACCACTATACCTATCAGGCATTCAACAAGCTCTATGGTATGTAATTCTGCCAAAGAGGGAGCATAAAGAAGCACATGCTGCTATAGCTTTAGCTCCATTGATCATTGACCAGAGCGCAGGTCAACAATCTCAAACCGCAAATTGGGGTTGAAGTGCACTTTCGAGCAGGTTTCATAGATTGGACTGCCATTGGTTGTCTCTCGGTGAGTGTGGAACCCACTTTCATCACACTCCCTAAGCACATCCATCCCTCCAGGATCAGTCAGCCTGAATATTCCATAACTCCTGAAAGATTTGAGAAACAAATAGGGTAGTTTCAGATTTCATTCTATAGGTGTAGTATGACTGAAGGTAGGACCAAAAGCAATTAAGAACAAAGGAACTGCAGAAGTGCAGATATATGCCAGGCACTTTATGGTAATAGTAGTTATTAGCAAAGAACACTTGCCTGGTTGGATCTGTGGGTGCGACCACAATTGCAACAGCCTCTGGTAGCATAACCTACGGGAATCCAGCATTTTTCATCAATCAAAGTTAAAGGCACGGCAAAGTGTGATAACAAAGTTAAAACAGGTGAAAGAGTCAGCTTGAAGTTTTGAGTTGACATAGTGTCACAGAAGTATTTAACAATTCTGAGCTACAGTGCAAGTTATTCTCAATGTTAGCACAACCATGAAAATGCTAACTACTTAACTAGTCAAATAGTGATTTTGCTAACTCTAGGAGCATGGTTGATCATTCCTGGTGTTAGTTAATATCCTTCTGATAGGTAAATGATTTTTATTCTATGGAATTGAAATATGCAAATAGTTGAAGCAATGTTATATTCACAACCAGTGACCACAAAAACTTAAAATCGGTATTCGTTGGCCTAAGCCTAATGGCTACTAAATAATGGTTAGGGCAAAGTTTTCAGATATCAGGGTGAAAAATAAGTTATTTTTTAGCTAATCATCAAGACCAAAATCTTTGGCTATCTTTAAATGTGTGGCAATGTCTATGATTCTGTATGGCTGTTTTATGCAAATCACCAAATCAGTGGTGCATCTAGATACTCATGGTACCTAAATAGTTCATCTCGTCAATTAAGGAACCATGTAATACCATATATCATCTAAGTGCAAAAAGATCATTCTAAAAAACAGAGACCAAACTCTATGGCAAGATCATGCCAATAATTTGATGTTTGACAGCCAATCATTCAAGCGGATGTTGTCACATAAAAAAGTGAATACTTTTAAAAGTCCTATCATTTATATAAATATAAAAAACACCTTTCCGTTTGTAGATCAACTCATCACAGCTTATTTAATTACCTGGTAAGAGTACTGAGTATGCAAATCGATCGATGATAGAAAGCATGTTTGTGAAGGATGAGTCTGGAAAAGGGGAAAACTGTCAATTATCAGGAACAGTTAATGAAAAGTGACCATTCCGTCCAAAGACTCGAAGAACACTAGAAAAGAATTTAAGAGCAAGAATGTTCAAATAGTGAAGAAGATGAGGTTCATGCTCTGCAGTAATAAAACAAGTCAAGTTGAATTTGAATTGAACATTATATCACTCTTTCTTTATCCTTTTTTTATAAAGGTACTCCCTCTATTACAAATTCTAAGCCACTTAGCTTTGTTTTAAGTCAAAATTGTCTAACTTTGACCAAGTCTACTGAAAAAATGCACAAATATCTACCACAACAAACAAGATCCATTAGATACACCACGAAATATGTTTTGACAGTGCATTTATTTGATATATTGTAAATGTTAATATATTTTTCTATAAACTTGGTCAAAGTTAGACAAGTTTAACTTAGGACAAAACTAAAACGACTTACAGTTTGAAGTGGAGGGAGTAGATTACTACTTATTGCATGAATTCACCGTTCTGGGTGTATTTATGATATGCATGCATCTTTCTTATATGCAACATAGTCAAAACAGCAGAGACAGTATATAGAATAAGTGAATAACTTATGAAATTTCACCTTGCTGCTTATTGTGAAGGATTCAACATAACAACAATAACCTGATAATTCTGATTCCATGTGAAATATGCCACTATCATACTACTATGGGGCAGTAAGCAGGATGCCAAGGTCAGCATGTTGCTTTTCTCAGAAAGAATCCAGTACATTATCTACTCCTTCATATGGCAAATGCAAGAAAGGCATGTTATATGTAGTATTTTCTGCGATGAACGTTATATGCTATTAATTCAATATAATTGCCGAACACATGTCTTCATGTGGC
This sequence comes from Sorghum bicolor, assembly GCF_000003195.3. NCBI lineage: Eukaryota > Viridiplantae > Streptophyta > Magnoliopsida > Poales > Poaceae > Sorghum > Sorghum bicolor. The sequence continues at coordinate 58,497,040 of NC_012872.2, read as the reverse complement.
AATAATCTGACTGTCTGAATGGTCATCTTGAAAATAATTGTTACTTTGTAGATGAACTAAATATATTTCGTCCAAATTTATTAAAAGCGAATGTCAATGCTAAATTGATGAACATTTTTTTTCCTGAAAATAGCAGGAGCGCAGCAAATTTCACTGATTAGAAGAAAGAATTGCAGCAAGCCAAAATGAAAGAAGGTTTGGCCCTCAACTGCAAAAGGAAAGAAAGAAAACTATGTGTAAATGATGAATGAGGTTACATGCTGCAACAAGGAAAGCATCTAGCGCAGGTATCAGCTTATTTATCTTTTCAGTTGGGTGAAGCATGTAACTTGTGTGTGCAATTTTTTTTTTCATTTCAACTGAACCAGCAACGAAGACAAGGTTCATGAAGTATGGAAATGCTAGAATATATACATGAATCCATCCTGCAGGGTAAAGTGACTGCTCTGATAACACGGCATGTATCTCCTCCTCACTAACGGCCTGACACTGTATTTGGGGAAAAAAGAGAGAGAAGAAGACTTCAGAATGGCATAGCTAGATATCTGTCAGGATATTTAATAATCTAACGATAATATATTAATTATATGTTTGAAATCTCTCAATTACTGCATACTGAGTGAGCAGTTCCTTCTTGCTTCGGTATAATCAACATTGTCACAAAGTAAGTTCCATCCCTCTGCATACAAACATTAAATATTCAAGATCTAATCTGAAAATTAGGTATGTTTGTCACATTGGTAATTTATTGCGCACTGCACTTACAAATGAAGCACCAAGAATTCCACAAGTCTCTAGATTTTTGCTTGTATTCTCCTTTGCAAGCTCCATGAATTCGTCTGTCAATCTCACTGACTGAATAACATGCATAAGGATGTTATTTCATCTCAACCTTCAGTCCTTACCAGCCTCCAAGAAACACCATATGTTTTTAAAGAAAAAGATGGGGAACAAAAGGGAACGTACTATTTGCATGTCATGCAAATTACTTGATGTCGAAGACTGTCCCACCGAAGCTCTGGCTTGCTCATCCACATACTCAGAGTCAGGGCCAAAAGAAGCATTGCCAAAGCTTGAAAGATCTTCTATCCAAGATACAATTGGAGACGGGAAGTGATGCTTCACAGCGCAGGAACCAACATCGTGGTCTCTCACTGTGGCTTGGCAGTTGACAACTTGTTGAGCATCCAGATACATTGATTTAGTTGGTGCTGAGTGAATCCCACATCTCCTCGTATCGATGTCGTATCTGCCATTTTTGCATTGACCATGTCATGATGTTGTATCAGAAACAAAATCGTCAACTGCTACAGAAGGTACAAGCACGGCATACCTCCTGCTACCCATGGCTGGAGCAGGACACCAAAATTTCAGCCTGCAATTTTTTTTTAAAAAAAAACCTCAAAAAGTTAGAAACACTGAAGACAAAAGAGTTGAGGATCTGGAAAGAAATGACAGCAGTTTCATAAGGCTCCTAACAACACCAGAGCACTGCTATTATTGAGCATCATTAGAGCTAACTAACAAAAACAGACAATCAATCGAAGAAGTTCACGGCAGGTACACCATTTGCTTTCTAATAAAAAAAAGCATCTGCCATATTATTCCCTTAAAACAATGAGGTACATCCTCCACCCAACCTACTACTACTCTATTAGTCTGCAGAGCAATTGGAGACTCTGCGTTGCTTCAAACAATAGAAAACCAACCTGTGCTGACTAATAAAACTAATAGTCCAACAACAATTCGAATTAAGAACGGCCTCTTCATCACTAACCACCCAGAAGCAGCCACAGAAAGTAGTACCAGTCCTTAGCTCCCCACTAGAAGTTAAACCCTAAAAGCCAACCAGATAAGCACAATCTCACGCACGGCGGTCTGCGAATCTCACGGGCCAGCAGTCGGCTGCCGCAAATAAGTAGGTCCTCGGTCACGAGAGGCAGAGCTTACTCACCTCGAGAAAATCCGGAGGCAGTTGAGCCGCTTCAGGAGCGATCGGTGGGGTGGGAAGGATTGGCGAGAGAGAGCGTAGAGGCAGTTGAAGGCTTCAGCGAGGGAGGCGAGTGGCCGTCCGTCTGGCGGAGTGGGGGAGAAAAGTTGGGGAAAGGCGAGCGACGAGAGTGCTGTGCTGCTGGCGCTGGGCTGCCGTTATTCTGACGCGAACACGAAGAATCCACCCCACGCCGGGCTCCGCTCAGGAAATGGACTGGCGCACGCACGGCACCACGTCGCCGTCGTGCATGCTGCACACATCACAAAGACGGGGGGGCGCTGGGCGGGCGAGAGCGAGGGAGAGTTCCGGATAGGGACGGACGAAAAGTCCGGGGCGCTGGAGGGCGGGACAGACAGCGGACGGACGGATGGGGAGGAATGAGAGACGTTGCCACGAAGGAACGCTTTTTGTCGCGGTTGCGCTGGCTCGGCGAGGCGAACGAGGTAGCCGCAGTGGAGCGCGGCGGTGTGGAGCAGGGGATGATGAGGTATCGGCCCCGCCGCCCAAAATGTCTGGTGTGGCACAGGTGCATCGGTTAATAATCTGGGGGAAGGCGTCGTGTTCCCTGCCCCCGCGCGCGAAAGGGACGCGCCGTCCTCCGTGGGCGGTTCATAGGACGGCGCACCGCCGCGCCGCGCTCGAGGGTGAGCATGAGTGCCTTGGGACCGATCGACCGATTGAGTTCGAGGCCAGTGCCGTTTCCCGCTCGTTGGCTAGGCGCCATGGCAGATCTCGGTCCATCCATGACTGAGATTTTTGTTCTATGATCAGATATTGTTGTCTGTCCTGGCCAGGTCAGCCGGTAACGCATCACAAAAGGGAGAGGCGTGAAGCTAGCGTACGTACCCGTGGATGGAGAACTAGTGCACGCCTCGTCACTCGCGTATAATAGATGACACGTTGATTGCGGGCGAGGCAGCAAAGAGTGGCGAGCAGCCGAGCACGTAGTCATGATTTGATGATAATACGGGTAACAAGTGAATCAGTGAAAGCACAACCTGATGAACTAACTTTAGCCGGAAAGCAAAAAAATGCTAACGTTATCAAGGATAAGCTATGCTGTCAGGAGAGACTAAAAAAAAACAGTTTTAATTCTCTACGCTCAAACCATTTCTACACCAGCTCAACTTGTCACAAAATAAGCCACAGCATGAGTTCAGTTTTCTTGGGGACACGGCCAAAAAATCATATCCAGTCCCCCAAAAAGTTGTACCTAAAGTCAACAGCTGGGATCACCAAAAAGGTGGATTTCTGAATGCAACGAATATGAAAAATGTTGAAACTGAGTCATCATGAGGCTTTTTTTCAACAAGATCGGCAAGGAACCTTGTGCCGATATCTGACTTACAAAGCCTTCATCACATAGGCAACAAACAATGGACCATTTGCAGAAATTTCATTACAAAACTAGCCAATATATCATTTCAGTCTACAACATCGAAGAACACAAGCCTCTTTTTGTCATATCTAATTTATGTGCAACATCCTTGATCCATTTAGCATGCCCTGTTGGAATGATAGGGATTACCATTTTTCCTGTTCCCAGAATCGGCTGTGGCATCTAAAAAGCAATTCTCCATAATACATTGATGGCATAAGCACACATTGCCTGCACATAATAAGGAAATAAATTTCACATAATTCTGAATAAAACAGTTATGAAAAAGACAATAGTAAAACGAATCAGATGAGCATGTTGCTATAGTGGATGATGTCAAGTTCAGAAACATGCAGCCATTACCACTGATCCAGTGCGAAATGAAACCTATCTTGACAAGACTAAACGCAATGAAGTTGCCTGGTTGTCCACCATATAGAGTCGTGGGTGCAACAATACCAACATATGGGACAATAAACAACAGAAGCAAGACTTGATCTTCTTCACAGGGAGAAATGGGAACATAAATAGGGCTTGTTTGGCACAGCTCAACTTCATTAGTAAGCTGTTTTTTTAGAAAATAGCTTCATGAGCAACTTTCTAGATGAAGCTGAGCTGTTTTGGAAAAAGTGTTCGACAAAATAGCTTCATCGACTACTTCATGCATAGTTGAGAGAGCGAAATGAGGGAGAGAGCTGCAATAAGCTACTTTTTTCAGCTTCATCCCAACTCATGTCTTTGTGAGAAGAGAGGAAAAACAGCTTCACCCATAAAGCTGTTTTGAAAATAAGTGTTTGGCAAAAAAAAACAGTTCACAACAGCTCATGAAACTGTTGTGAGCTGTACTAAACAGGCCCTAAGTTTGGTAAAAAAAGTAGTAGCATGCTACTACACGTGATGCATAATAATCTTGGATGTGGACAGCCACTTTGATCTCAAACTTTTCTACTTTTACTTTAAACTGACACAATGGAAACTCGCCCATTTTACTTTGGACTAAGGGCGTCCGCAATGGTGCTAACTACATAGCTAGCTTATGTGGAGGTGAGAGACAAGAGCAAAGACTATATGTACTGTTAGGCCAGTCTCAATGGACAGTGTCACTGCACGGTTTCACATACCAACACGTCATCAAGATTGAAATGAACCATCTATGAAATAATCCGTAGCAATGAAGCATTTCACTTTGTTGTTTCTAAGGCTAAGCAAAGCATTTAATTGCTGCAAAATGATTGGATCACATGCAAGATGGTGAAACGATTTGGCCCTCAGTGGAGATTTTATCCCGTTTCACCGCGTGGGAAACAACGCCCGCGGGGTTTCACCATAGTGAAACTACTTCCTTCTCTCCTCTTAGTTTCATGCAAAAAGTGCAGTTTTGCTGACATGGCGCTCTAATAAATGTGCATGACATCTTAGTGAAACCCCCACTGAGACTGGCCTTAGATCCACATGTCACTCTCTTAGATTCTTGGACTACGTAAAATAGATAGGCTATTTGCTCGTCGCTAGTGACAACTCTCTCTCTTAATTTTTGCCTGTCCACATCATAATAGCTAGCCAAATAGCTGACTATTGGGGACGCCCTAATGCCTGCTGACTTACCATCATGACAATCTCTCCAAGAGATTTTCTACCATAGCTCTTTGTTTTATGCCACTCAAAGATTCTGACCTCATAATTGCATTTGATACAAGAATGACAGTACTTGCTGCAGGAGCATTCACCTACAGAATATAAACCAAGAAATAAAACACAAGAAACATTACCATTTACAATTTAACAAAAAAGGTGGGATAAAAAATCATGATCAATGAACAGTAGCTAGAACATACCCAGACTCGACCATTGAGTCCAACAGCAATCTCAAATGACAGTTTTTTCCCAAGGGCCTCCAGAACTGGACATGTTGGCGAACTTAACAACCTATAAGCAACTAATGTCAAAAACTCCAAATCTAACAAAAAACCAATGCTAGTGACTCAATGGAGGGCGAGGTATATTATCCTCACATTCGTGACATGCCAGTTGATGTGTCAAACATATAACCATCTTTCAGCTGACCAAATTCAGCAGCTTTCCCAGAAGCTTGAAAATAGGAACAGTATTAATACAGTAAAAGAACGATCAGATAAAGCCAAAAGAAAACGGTCCAGACTGAGTATCATCCCACAAGCTGAAAGGTTCTCACAAGCAATGAGGATATATTTGCTTCGCTAAGATGAACAAAATTTGGTACTCCATACTTCTGATGGACAATTAAGGAAAATGGACACTGAGCTGTGAATTAAAAAATTTACCATCCATGCATGAGAGCTCGGGATTCATGATACTATTTGCTTTCACCACTCGAGCATATATTAACGTACCAATCTGCAGGAACATTCCCATCGTAAGACAAATATATAATCAATAAACAGAATATAAAGCTCGAAACACTGTGGAAACAACTTATGGCCATAGCTGAATTTCATTACTGGTGTAACAAAATTACAAAGATTCCACGGTTTAACGAGAACAAAACGCCACTACCTGACTACCATCATGATCATTGGAGTTGATCACCCAGCGTTCCAACTCATGATCACTGACTACTTACCAAGCCAAAACGATAAAGCTGAAACTACCAAAAAACCCCCGAAGACACATGAAGTGTTCTTACAGGGCACCTGCCCAGAACAGCGTGCAGGCCGCACAGCTTTATCGTACCTGACTATGTTATGGAATTTTAAGAAGAAACATACCTAATTTACTTCCCTAAAATGTTCCTACCGAAGTAAAAAATTGACAATCTAAAAGACTCAATCTACTTGTTCATTAGTAACTAACATCAAATGTTTGCAGTTTAGGATAAGTAATTTAAATTACAAAGTAGAAAAAGACAACTATAATAGAAGCATGTGGTTATTTTGTACTCTTTCTTAATTTGAGTGCAAAAAGTGCTAAAACATCAAGCATAAAAGAATGGAAGGAGTATATGGAAGAGAAAAAAAAAACAATCCACATGCTACTGAACATATGTTAAGAACTGCACATGTGGCCTACTGTATACACATTTCACACTTAAGTATAGAGACTGACAAAACTATGAAACTAAACAATGCTAGAAAGCTCAAATGATCCAGTGTCTTACCTCAAACTTTGGTATGTTTCTCCTTGTGCCACCTTCAAATGCAAGCACCGGTAGAAAGGCCAAATTAGGACCCTTTATGTCTACCAAAAAGTTCTGTAATAACCAAAGCTATTTCAGCAAAGAAAACACATCACAGGCAAAATACAATTATTTAACATAAAAAAGCAAATATCTAGCTTCTAGTGAAAGCCCATTCTGGTTTCTGTTTGTATATTAGAACTGTATGAAAAGGTAATCAGCTGATCATCTTGCCAGTACTAGGGATATATGTATTTGACATTGTATATACAAAAATCCTCTTCATTTTGCAACACTTGATCATTTTTGAAGGAAGCACAATTCCACATTGCTTGTCCACCAAGCAAATCAAGTAATATTTCTGCCACTTTCACGCAGTTTAATGCTATAGTAGAAGGGATTGTGTAGTTGTACTGTTGTAGTATGTCATTTGATAGTGATTGTCCATGTTTCAATACTACCAGCTATTTTTTTCTTTGGTATGGTGCTTCTTTATCTGATTCCATCAAGGTTGTCAACAATTACAAATTACAAATCTTAAACATAAAGATTGTAAAAAACATACTCCCACTGTCCCAAAATAAGTGATGATTAGGTTTGTCCTAAATCAAACCATTTGAAGTTTGACCAAATTTATACATAAAAGTACTAATGTTTATAATACCAAATAAGTATTATTAGATTTATCATGGAATATATTTTCATATTCTATCTATTTGGTGTCACAAATATTGATGTTCTTTCCTAAAAATTTGGTCAAACTTAAATCAGTTTGACTTAGGACAAACCCAAAACATCACTTATTTTGGAACAGAGGGAGTATATTCTATTACTAGAATTGTAGAATCAAGCCCTTTAATTAAGATCGCAAATATGTAGAATCGTAAAACATAATTGTAATTTTGACAGCCATGATCCATGTTAGCCTCAGATAAATATCTAGAAACAAATATGAACTCAAATACTTCTGAATATATAATGTATACTTACATCTGGTTTGGTGTCAACCACAATACCAAGAACTGTATCTTCTACAGAAGGTATATACTGCAAAAAAGAAGAACATGAATGAGTGACTGCTGAAACACATGACAAAGAGGGTGGAACAGTAGCAATATCCGCAGTCTCCCATGTTACAGTTAAGACGATATTAGGGGACCAGATCAGAGCTTTTCATGCTGATTAATTTCAAGTTATGAAAATCGAAATGTTTATTAAAATGGCAATAACATATAATTAATTGATAGAAGGTAAATGTGGCAATGACCAATTCACGTTTGTGCGTTAGTGCTGAAATTTTTTGTTGCACTGGGTCATCATAACCCAGTCCACTTTAGGCTAACATATTAGTTCAGCAATTTACAGTTGTACACAGAAAGGGCCACATATATTATGAATTATCTAATCAACCAGCATCCTACAGCAATTGGTAATAAAATACTTAATGCAAGTATCTCGAGAGGAACCAAATTTTTACATACTGAATGCATCTCCGAGCCAAATCGGACTTACCCTCTTCTGGGAGTTCTCAATCCAATACTTGTTGGGTTTCAACAGCCGCAGCTTCCCAGCACTGGTAGCCTGGATGGTGTCACACTCCTGCAAGCCCCGTTTTATCACCGATAAGCCTCGCGCGCAAATAAACCCCATTAAACCCTAACCACTAAAGTCTCACAAAAGACAACGGCTCCCACATTCCACCATGAAAGGGCTTACCTGACGCAGGCCTGCGCCGAGCTTAATGGTCTGGTTGTTCATCTCGGAGAGGTCCAGGACGACGTCACCGGGTACCTGACCAGCGAGGGCAGTGTGAGGTGAAGACCAGACCCGCACAGATAGCGCAAGTGAGAGATCAAGGTGCAGGATAGGGCTCGGAGGCTTACCACGTAGTTGTCGACGAGAGGAGAGGGCGCCGGCTTCCTCGACTCCATTGCAGCGAGGGTAGGAGCGCCGGTTTGGAGGACCGGAGGTGCGGAGCGAGTCGGACGGCGGTTCGCGGCGGCGGTCCCGGTCCGGCGTCCTGGGCTCCTGGCTATAGAGCTCGCCTTGTGTGTACGGTTAGCTGAGGTGATGGGCCTGGGCCTTAACGTTGTACGCCTGCCTGTGGAGTGTGGGAAAAAAATTAGAAAAAGAAGTTTTTTTGTGTGCATAATTAGAAAAAGAAGTTTATTCTAACTCTTTGAACTAATTATCAAGGTCTAATTTTCTATCTCCGATTTTAAAATCAGAAATTTTATCTCTCAAGTCTCAACTCTCAAAACCATTTCAACTACCTCCATGTCTATGTAGAAGTGATTCTCTAGGTGGTCTGATAAGACTTTTAAACCACAAAAAATATCACTAAGCTTCTAAAAATTCTAAGAAAAATTATAGTGATAGATTAGGACCTGGCAAACCCAATAAAATATCTAGAGTGCATTAAGTATCTAAAAAACTTTAAAGTAATATATTTATCTCTAGGAAAATGGAAAAAATATCCAACAAAATGTAAAAAGTTCTCAATACAATTGATGTCTAAATGCATTTAAAAAAAATATTGCATAGCAAAATATGAGATATAATAGGATTGGCAAAAAAATGCAACATCTAAATAATGTTGAATGTGTTTCTCCTGGTTGTATCATGTGTTTTTCTTATGGAAAGATTTTGAAAATGCATCTAATTTGGTGAATTAATGACAATGCAAGCGAAGTAATAAGACTCACAAAGCATCCCTAAAATTTTTGGGAATTTAGTTTTTTCTATTTTTTATTTTTAGAGCTAAATCTAATTTTTGGAATCTTCTAGAGGTATTTTCATGAGCTTTAAATTATATTATTTGGGTGTCTTATTTTCCAATATATCTTTAGGTTTTTTCTTAGAACTTTTAAAAACTTAGTGATTTTTTTTATGGTTTAAAAATTTATAAGGTATTGACTGGATTTTTAAACTAAAAAATGAAGAAAATTGCCTTGAAAACCACTTCTATAACCTAGGCAATAAGGTAACATACAATTTTGAGAGTTGAAGAGGTAAGGTATCTGATTTTAGAGTTCGACGAGAAAAATCAGATCACAATAATAAATCAAGTAGGTAACATATAATTTTTCACCTTGCCAGTTGTGTGAAAGGGACGAAAAAAATCCGATTTTATACGGCAACCACAACCAGTTTGGGTTGAAAGGGGTGGAAGTGGGCTGGTGGTATGAAAAAAAAACAAAAAACAAAAAAAAGAAGGAAAAAAATGCTAAATATAAATCCCAGCGCCGACGAATTCAGACATGTGGTTTCCGTGCATGAATTTCATGCTCACAGTACGAATCTGTAAAATGTTTTTTTGACCATATTACATTGTTGGCTTGTCACGTCTGGAAGAAGAGACTGCATGATGATAATGGTGCAAAACCGCAAAGCCAGCCCGCAATATATTAGGAACCGCTAATCCGTGGCATCGCTTAGGTCACAAAAACTTTTGTAAAATTTTTCAGATTCTCCGTCACATCAAATCTTTAGAAGCATGTATAAAATATTAAATATAGATGAAAATAAAAACTAATTGCACAGTTTAATCGAAATTGACGAGACGAATCTTTTGAATCTAGTTAGTACCTGATTGGATAATATTTATCAAATATAAATGAAAGTGGTATTATTTATATTTTATAAAAATTTTTGAAACTAAACAAGGCCCCGATGCACATCGAGTGTACAGGTGCCCGGCCCCACATCTGAGCTGACCATCATATCATATGTACAGGTGCGCAACCTATGGTATGGGGACATGGGGAGTGGTCTCAAGTTGAATATCTTTCAGACTTTGGCCTTGTTTAGTTTCCACCAAAATCCAAAAAAATTTCAAAATTCTCCAACACATCAAATCTTGCGGCACATGCATGAAGCACTAAATATAGACGAAAATAAAAACTAATTACACAGTTTGCTTGTAAATGGCGAGACGAATCTTTTGACCCTAGTTAGTTCATGATTGGATAATATTTGCCACAAACAAACGAAAATGCTACAGTGCTAAAATCCGAAATTTTTTTCACAAGTAAACAAGGAGCAGTATAAGGCCTTATTTAGTTCCAAAAAATTTTGGAAAATCAACACTGTAGCACTTTCGTTTATATTTGACAAATATTGTTCAATTATGGACTAACTAGGCTCAAAAGATTCGTCTCGTTAATTTTGACCAAACTATGCAATTAGTTTTTATTTTCGTCTATATTTAATATTTCATGCATACGTCTAAAGATTCGATGCGATGGAAATCTGAAAAATTTTGCAAATTTTTTTGAGACAAGGCCTTACGACCAGCATGAAACCTCGGTACAGCCACTTCAAATTTTTACTGTAAAAGCCAACCTTGACTCAATGTACTGCTACAATATGCCCAAGTTGTAGAGATTACACCCACTTTGGAACTTAGGGATTTCACAGAAATCATGTAGAAATTTCACATGAATCAAGATTCAGTGACCAAAGAAACATACAGGAAGTTATTCACATCATGCAATGCACAACGATAGCTCTATGAAACCAAGCTGAAGACACAGTAAGCAGATATAACTGAGTTGAGTCCAAGAGCAATGAAAGCTAGGAATGCCATGGAAGCTGAGGCATTGATCAGTTTGGTAAATTGATCCCCTCCAAACCGAGACATCCAAACATCATTACGAGAAAGTGCTGCTGAAGATGCTGACAATAGGAGGTAAGCTAACATCTGCAATAGCATGAAAAAACATTCAGACACATTTTGGTCACTAACAAATTTTAAGCCAAGTTGGAAGCTCAAAACTAGTAGAGCAAAACACAAAAAATGAATGTCTGAGACATGGTTAAACAGGAATTTGTGGAGACTGCAATACATTGCTGAAAACATGGTCTGGCGAATTCCAAAGGAAAGAATATAATGTAGAACAAATTGATATAGATGCATTGTACAAGAAACATCTAAACAACATGACTTTGGTGGCGAATCAGGTGATCCATAAGCACACAAATTCCATAGTTATTAGTCATAAATGTGACAAAACCTCAAGAACTGCACCAATCTCATTCATTTCTGAAAAGTTCCCTTATCATGACAAATGTTAGAAGTTGGAAGAAGTGGAAAGGTGTTATTCATCAATTCATGGAACAACTCTTTTACTTACACTTGATGATGCACTGTAATGTATCTGTACAATGTTTATACAAACTAAACAAAATAGGCATATACCAAACCAAATCCGGTAGGAACAATAATGATATAGACATATACCATTTGGGAATAGCATTCATCCACAATCTAGGATTTCTTTATAAGAAAACAATTGCTGCAATAGTTCATCCAATTTGTGCAACTATATTTAGTTTTGCAATTATTAAATGGCCATAAACTTTAATCTAGTTTTCTGAGACCGATAAATCACTAGGGCTCAAAGCTTGTGAAATCATGCTATCATAAATTCATGGTTCCCAACAACATACAAATACAGAAGAGCAGAATAGCAGTTTACTCATGCTTGCCTGATCCATGGCAAGATTGAAGTAGCTGCGGAATGGGGCTCGAATGATGCGCCTCCCTGTGACAAGGTAATGCACCTCGGCTACCAACTGGAATCCAGAGTAGGTAAAAGCCAGGACGCTTGCAGCTAGTACATACCTACATCGCCAAAATTCATCAATTTTCAGTTCCCATCAACACTAAGAAGAAACGGCAGCTGTGACTAATGAAGAAGGTTTTAACTGAGATCAGCGCTCTAGGAGTCCAGAGGGAAACCTGTACTCATTGTAGCGGCGGAAGGAATCGCCGGACCAGCCCGTCGTGGTATCGGCGGCCATGACGGAGAGCGCGACCAGGCAGAACACGGCGGCTGAAACCCTAAACCCTAGCTCGGCCCTCCTCAGCTCCGCGCGCCGCACCTTCTCCGGGACGCCGCCTAGGAGCCACCTCTTGGACCCCACGCCGCCTCCGACTCCCCCAACGGCAGTGGCGGCGGCGGCGGCGGAGAGTGACCCAGTGTCGCTCGGAGGTGTAACCTTGTCCGGCGTGGCCTTCGCCACCGTCGCCGCGGGGTCTTCGCCGGAGAGGAGCTTCGCGATGGTGACGGCCGATTCCTTCTGCGGCGATCCGGCTGGGGACGCCTCGGCCGAGGAGGCCTTCCGCGGCGTCGACTCTTCAGTTTGGGCTAGAACGACGGCTAGCGTCATGCTCCCAGATTCGCTAGCCGATTCCGCCTCCTCCTGCTCCGACTTGGCTTCCGAGGACGCCGGCGCTGGAGTAGGCGTTGATACTGGAGCGGGTGAGGGAGGGGGCAGTGGGCGCGGCGGTGACGTCTGGCCGTCTCGCGGGAGAGGAGGAGAAACATCAGCGCTGGGCGGAAGCGGAGGCGGAGGCGGAGAAGGAGGAGAAGGCTGTGGCGCCGAGGGATGCGGAGTTGAGGAAGGAGAGCTATCGCCGGGAGTATGAGGAGGCGAAGTAGCAGGAGGAGGAGGTGGAGCTGGGGCTGGGTTCTCCGGCGAGAGGGATCCGTCAGAGGGTTTGACAGGCGGGTGTTCTGAAGAAGGAGAAGAAGGCGCGATGGGCTCTACCGCCGGCGGAGGCGCCGGTGCTCGGGTTGGTGAGGCCATGGAGCAGCTCGATTGCTCGATGGCTGGGGCTGCTGGTCTGGTGGCTCTGCCGTGGCCCGTCGGTCGTCGGGGACTGCGGAGTGGGGGATTTGAGCGGCCGAGGCCAGTTGATACTGCGGAGTGACGAGTGGGGGACTGCGGAGTGGATCCGTCAATGTCTTTCGGTTGAACTGTCATGATAACAATTAACAATTCAATAGCAATGTCCCTCCATTGCTAATTAACTGCACAATCTGATTAATAATAATTTTACCTGAATATTCAGTTCTTTCCTCATTGAATCATGTCAATAGATTGACTATCCAATCAAAAGCTAACCTTTCGTGATACCAATACCGGCCAAACTATTAACTATGCCTGTTTAGACAATTGGCAGTTGCAACCAGGTCATGAGATGTTCATCGAACACAAAGTTTACTACGTGGCCGTCATGTCTGCGAATGAGCACGTGACGTATGCACCCACACAACAGCAGCAGCAGCAGAAGAAGAAGAAGAAGAAGAAGAAGAAGAAGAAGAAGAAGAAGAAGAAGAAGAAGAAGAAGAAGAAGAAGAAGAAGAAGAAGACAACGTCTAGGGTTTCATCGAGGACCTGCCAACGTTAGGGTTTATAGATATGATTCTCGTGGGGGAGACACGACGGTGGAGGCGGATGAGATAGTGGTGGGGCAAGGCCGGAGGTAGCCAGTAGTGGTGGGAAAGGGGCGCGGAGGAGCGCAAGTGGAGGTAGACGACAAGTCACGCGTGTTAACATTGTCCTTCATCGAATGCTTTGCTACGTCAAGAGTTTGTGGCAACGAGAAAGCTAAGTGCATGTTTGAATTGATGCTAGAGCCAAGTTAAAAAACCCGCCATAGCCAAATTAGGAATGTGTATATTCGGATGGTGGTTAATATGCTAATAAAATCCTAAATATGTCCATTGTTCTTACACCTATGAGCATGACAAGCAAAACCCATAAATAGTTGTTCTATTATATTATATTAAAATATGGTTAATAGGGATACTGATCACAAGTCGGATGTATGATCTAGCAAATATTATGTTTTAGAGCTTGTTAATAAAATAAACTAGGAGAATACCCCGCGCGTTGCTGCGGGGATTCTAGATAATTTAAAAAGAAATTAGACTATTTATATATATATATATATATATATATATATTTATATTTATATTTATATGGATGAAACTATCTTAAATTAATTTTGGCGAATGGTTTGGCTGGCCAACTAAATGCATGTTAGTGGATGAAGAGATAACTATCATAATTATATGTGCTAGTTAGCTATAATTGCAAGTTCTAGTGGATTGTTGATGTGGATAGCTTGCATGTTGAGAGAATTCTCTAGTGGGGTTTAGCTTTATAAGAGTATAAGATTTATGCTCTTTTTGACATGGCTCAAGTGCCTCAGAGTCGGATTTCTTACGTTTTTTTGGAAGGATTCCTACCAAACAAGCATATAAAAAACAGCTCCTTGCAAGGAGCTAAACGGTTTTTGAATTTAGGAGTTCAAGCCGGGAAAATGGCTTCTTTCAACTTCTCATAAACTTAATACAGATTATTACAAAATTATTATTAGAACTCTTTGCCAAACGTTTTTTGAAATGGCTTCAGTTTCACTGGAGAAGCTGCTCCAGGAGCCGGGCGCCTACCAACCCGATGTTTGCTCGGAAAAGATGTATTAGTGCGATCACCTCAAAGCTCACACGTTAGGGTGTTCCTTTGGCACGGCTGGCCTAATTTGGGCCGCCCAGATCGTCGGGCCGGACGTTTGCCTGCATTGTGCTATACTATTTGACAGATGGGCCTACTAAATTTATCTTGGCACAATGGCACCACCAAATTTTAGTGCTGAACCAAACACTTAAAGTTACCAGGGCATGACCACATGACCAAAGTTTAACTTGGCATCCGAGGGTACGAACCAAACGTGCGTCTAAGCTTGTGGGATTGAATTGGGATCACACATGAGGATTTGGAAATGGTGGGCTTAAAATAAAATAGAGGCCTTGATTTACTTCGCAAATCGTATGGTAACATTTGCATGAAGCTTTTTACTACGAGCATAGCCTGTTCGCTTATCTAAAAAGTCATAGCTGAAAGTACTGTTCACTGATTTATTACGAAAAAAAATTGATGACTAGCAGAAAAAGTACGACTTATAATACAAGCAAACGAATTCCATGACACTTGTTGGCGACTTCTTCTGCGCTTCTCATCTCAAAGTGCAAAAGAGTGTCAAGTAGATTGGACAAAGTGCACACTTGTGGACAATTGTGTCACAAAATTACACCGTTTGGATGATGCTGATTTATTGTGAGAGAAAACCACTGCTAGTTGGCAGAAGAGTATAAGACAAGCGAACGGAGTCTATAGAAATCAGCACTAACTTTGGCGTTGCCGGGTAATGCTCACTTTATATACAATTACTGTTATTATTACAAGAGTATAATCGATCGGACCCATGCGTCGCTAAAGAACTTGCGATCCACTGTACAGCAAAAGTGCCATGCAATCGCAAGGCGATCACTAATTTGTGACACACAAAACATACTTTCAGCTATATACGATTATCACCAAGACATTTGTCATGGGTACACAGAATATACGAACGTAGGGTCAGGAAGTGAACTAATCTTTACAACTTGGCGGATTTGCACACTTAAAAACAGTAGAAGGAGGTTGCTTGTATTCAGGTATGCTTGAGGGATCAACTGGACGGACCTCACCGGGCTGAAAAAATAAGCTGCTATGCCTGCGAAGTGGCATCAAACAGTTAAGACAGGATTCCCTTCAAGGCTTCAGTTAGCAACAGTATCTTAAGACCGTTCATGTGTGTAAACATTATAACGATAAATCAAAATATCTGACACGAGTTCTGCTTAAGAGTAAGAAAAGTGTCCTAAGAACCAAATAAGGAATGCGTAGTGAAGTGTTGTTCACCAGAGAAAGACTTGAATACCAAGTGCAGTACCGAATATACTAGAGTTAATCAGGTTACTAGGTTTTAGTACCTCCGAAGGTCAAGCCCAATCAATCCAGCTTGAAGAATTGACAAGTTGTCAGAATCTGGTGAAACAATGACAACAGTTTCCCCTGAGTACTGGGTCTCTAGTATTGACATGAGCTGTGTCACCCGAACAAATACGTCTGCAACGCTCTCATTTGGAGTACCATCACTGATAGGAGGAGGCTTCATGTCTGGAGAAATGTTATCTGACGCATACACCTAATGCAGCCATCATGCCAAGAAAAGCATAATTCAGTCAGAATAGGAGTAAATTTGTTGCAAAAACTATCTCATGTTAGAGCAGCTCAATCAAAGTAACTGAAATGTAGGAATCCATTATCCTAGGATAAACATTCGTCAGAAATTGACTATTAGTTCGTGCTCAGAAAGCCCAACACCTTTATGTACCTGCTGAATTCCATTATCCCGATTTAATTCAGCAGTGTAAAAAAGGCATTGGCACTAATCTGACAATAGTTGGGTTCATGATGAATCAAGCAAGCCAACATCTGAACCTGAAAAGTTACTGTATCCTTGCTGTCTTGTAATAAGGGAACATTGTTCCTTTCAAGTTTGGTTGCTTTTGTACTCATAAATCCTAGTTTACACGCAACTGTAGTGAAAAACTGTTCATGATATAATGAACAGAAATAAGTACCTCGGGCAAGGTGTCTAAGCTCTTCCACTCAAACGCACCCAATCCGCGTGCATCCAAGAAGCTGTACTCCGGCACGATGCGACTGCAATCAAGGCAAGTTAATTCAGACTCTGTTTGGTTCCCCTTGCTAAATTTTAGCTAGCTAAAAATTATTTTAGTTAGTCTTAGTTGACTAACAAAACTAAACTATTTTAGCTCTCTTTAGTCAATGTGTTTAGAACTTTAGCTAAAGTGAATAAATTTAGTCAGCTAAATTTAACAAGACAACCAAACATGGCCTCAGTATCTGTCGACGAAAGCTAGTCGACCAACCATATGAAATCAAAGAGGCAGTTGAAGTAACAGAGTCGGCGTGGGCACCTCACCTGCGGTTGATCCCGTTGGCCGCGGCAATGATCTCGGCCGCCTGGTACGCGCGCTGCGTGATGGACGGCCATATCCAGCAGTCGTCCTCGCACGCGCCGAGGCGCTGGAGCTCGAGCGCGGCGCGCGCCGTCTGGCGGAGCCCCACGGGGGAGAGGCCGCTGTCGACGGAGGTCTTGGCGACCGGGTTGGTACGGAGGAGGCCCTGACCTTCGTACACGGACTCGCCCGCGCGCACCAGAAAGTAGCGGTTCGCCAGCCGCGGCGGGGGCATCCGGAACAGCCCGCGCGCCGACGCAGGCAAGGAGGCGGGCGCCGCCATCGGGAGGGTCAGCGCCGCCGGGAGAAGGAGGAGATCACGGCGGCGGAGGGAGGGGGCGGCGACGCGTTGTGGCCGTGGAGGTAGCGGTGGCGCGGAGGAGACGAGCGGCGAGGATGGAGCGGAGGAGCGCGCGGGGGCCTGCATTGCCGTCTGCGCTCTGGACGGCGGGCGTGCGCGCTCGGCTCAACGGAGCATCCGTGGCCGGGGCAAATACGAGAGGACTAAAAATATCCAACTGGTTGGGCCGGCCCGATGCTTACTGCAGGCCGGAAAAGTTTTCCAGTGATGGCGGCTCATCTTAGATCTTGTTTGAATGTTGTCGGATTCATCTCAATCCATATGTGTTGAAGTGGATTTGGGTGGAATTTAGTTCAAGTTCCACTCCAATCCACCCCAATACATGTGGATTGATGTGAATCTAACCACATCCAAACAAGACCTTAAAGATCACTTTCCACTAAAAAAATCTGCTAAAGATCACTAGTCCTTGAGGGTGGAAGAAAATACAACGTGACATTCTAGATCCATCAGAAATGTATTAATCAGACAATAGTAATTAACTTTAGAAATGCACTTTTCAATAATTTGCTTATATCGATGTACATTTCAATTACTGAAAGGTGCAATAAAATGTATTTCTTCAATAATTAATTTTCGAAGAGCACATTTCAATATTTTGCTTATGAAGTGTATGTATTCTCCTAACAATCCAAGTTTGACAATGCTCCTTGTAATACAGAACAGTTCGGACCAATGACTCCGTTGAAAAGTAGAAAGTCCAAATAATACTAGACGATGGATTAAATAGGCCCCTTGAAATTGAATTTATTTTTTATAATCATTATTTAGACATGTACTTACTCCGTTTCATAATAGTGGACGTTTTAACATTCAAAATTTGTCATAAAAAGTATGATGTTGTAGCCAAACACATAGGTACCACCCTAGGCATTCCATCAGACAATCCGTTTGTCTGCGTACTCCTCTAACCCTAAAAACCAAATACTTTTTATGATTTTCAGTCGCATCGAATCTTACGGCACATATATAAAACATTAAATATAGATAAAAATAACTAATTGCACAGTTTACCTGTAAATCACGAGATGAATCTTTTTAGCCTAGTTAGTCCATGATTAGACAATAATTATCAAGTAAAAATGAAAGTGCTACAATATCCAAAACCAACAAAAATTTAGAACTGAACAAGGCCTAAGTCACCAGCAGATGAATATAAAAAGGGGGAAGAATTAGAGGTGGGTGGTGCTCCGGTGGTGCACAACACTGGGCATGAGGACTGGAGCTTGTTGTCATTCAAAATTATTTGCATAGGGGTATGCAGGACTTTTAAACTCAGCATTGATCTACATGATGAATCCTATAAAAGCATTCCCAATGCAGAGATCATCATAGTTTTTATACACATTAAATGTAGTGTCGTCTAAGCATTTTTGCTGATGTATCAAGATAGTTATTGAAGAGAGACAGAGAGCAAAAATCATAAAAATCGAATCTAAGTTAGAAACCATGTCTACACGAGATCTAAGATATGAAGTGATATGATTGGTTGAGAATGGAGAGAGAATGAATATGATTGGATAAAAAACATTCCGTAAAACCTATTATATTACCATTTTTTATAATTAACAGAACATATATTACCATCTTTTATAATTAACTACAATAGTTTTGGGCCAAAATAACATAAGGCCCCATTTGGTTGATTGATATCGTGGTCTGCAAACTACCGATGAAGTTTCATTGGCAACATTCAATGGGCATGTAGATAATTTATAGTGTATATCTAACTATACTAATTTAGTGTCATAGATTTTAATGCTCTTTTCTATAAATTTATATTACAGTGTATCAAATGACGCCTACCGATGAACATATTATGAAAAATAATTTATAGTGTATCTAATGATGCTAATTTGACACTATAAATTTTTAGAGTTTTTTTCTATAAATTGGTTCTTACATAAAAAGCTTGACTTAAGACACTTTAAGAATTTATTCTAAAATGGAGGTACTACCTAATGTCATGTGTAGTATAAGAAAATAGTCATGCATCCGATGCCATATCAAAATAATCAAAAGGTTTTTAAAGATATCTATATCTCTAATTATTAGCAGTCAATTTATGAGTGGACACTTGCATGCGGCAACATGTTTTTAAAGCTGTTTGGATCCCATGACTAATGGTCACTTTCGTTCTTCAAGCTCTAAACAGGTCGTATAAAGTAATGTCTATAGTTTAACTAACGTCACAACAAAACTATTAATTTATTGGATCAGAAAAGTAAGTTAAAGTTATCTCAAGTTTAGCATTTAAATTTAGGCAACTAAATTTTAGACCACAGTGTTAAAACAACCGATAATTGATACGGACAGAAACATGAAGAGTAACGACAAACAAAGGGATACCAAAATGCGCAAACTAGATATTTTGATACCAACTCTACGCTTCTATGGTTCTACCGCCATTTGCATTGAGGCCTCATGGTTTGTCGACTCAAATGTTTAAATTCTTTTATTTGATCACCCCCCTCTTTCCATTCAAAAGAGAATACTGCGTGCAAAGCTGACATAAAGAAGGGGCAAATATGCCAATACGTCCTTGTGCTCTTGTTGGTCCCGTGACTCCTGAGCGCTGAGTCCTGCCGTCCCGTCCTGCACTTGCAAACCTGACAGCTTTGATTCGCTTGCCATCTCCTGCCACTGCCCATGAGCATTCCAGGGAGCAACGAGCCAACGAGCAGACGGCAGAGCAGGTGCGAACGCAGAAAGCAAAAGCTTCTTCTGTGTTTCTCAAAGCGTGTTTTTGTTGTTGTTGTTTTTTGCCAATTGCCCTTGCAATGGTTATGCTAAGGCCTTGTTTACCTCCAAAATTTTTTGCAAAATATGAATAGTAGCACTTTTGTTCATATTTGACAAATATTATCTAATTATAGACTAACTAGGCTCAAAAGTTTCATCTCGTCAATTCCGACCAAACTGTGTAATTAGTTTTTATTTTCATCTATATTTAATACTTCATGCATACGTCTAAAGATTCGATGTGACGGAGAATCTGAAAAGTTTTGCAAAATTTTTGGGGAACTAAATGCCTTGTTTACTTCCAAATTTTTTTGAAAAATATAAATAGTAGCACTTTCGTTTGTATTTGACAAATATTGTCTAATTATAGACTAACTAGGCTCAAAAGATTCGTCTCGTCAATTTCGACCAAACTGTGCAATTAGTTTTTATTTTCATCTATATGTAATACTCCATGCATACGTCTAAAGATTCGATGTGACGGGAAATCTGGAAAAGTTTGCAAAATTTTTGGGGAACTAAACAAGGCCAGAATCGTTTAGTTCCTTGCCGAAATTTTTTCGGGATACTGTAGCACTTTCGTTTGTTTGTGGTAATTATTGTCCAATCATAAACTAACTAGGCTCAAAAGATTCGTCTCGTAAATTTCGACCAAACTGTGCAATTAGTTTTTAATTTCGTTTATATTTAATACTCCATGCATGCGTCTAAAGATTCGATGTGACGGAGAATCTTGAAAAGTTTTTGGATTTTGGGTGCAAGTAAACAAGGCCTAATCGAGAGAACACATGGAAAAGTGAAATAGAGAAAATGCTAATAATTTCTGCATAAAAATGTATACTGTTATTTTTTCTAGCTGCTCTTAATCCTAATTAAGTAGTCAAGGTTTTTTCAATTATGTAATCATTTTTCGGTGCAACAATTTAAAATGGATTATGTCTAAGTTGTTCTTCACCCATAAAAAAATTAGAAATTCTTTGAAGCATATTTCATTTATATGATATTTTTTATTAAAAATACTCTTTCATGAATCTAAATCTAGGCTACAATCCAAAGAGTTTTATAAAATGATTGTGATTCTTCACCTGTTTCCAGAGAGAATATCTAAATCTCTACTAAACGCACCCTAAATTGTCCCTCTAGTTAGAGTGAGAGAGAGGAAGAAGAGATTAAATTATCATCCCTATGAGGAAATATTGGCATACTTGCCCTTGCTTTCCCATACTGTAAATTCTTGGCTTTTTTCCGGCTTCGACTCTAGCTTCTTCAGAGGAGTCTTACTAATGTTTTCTTTTTGAAGAAATCGTTTTAGAGTAGCCTTTGGTGAGAAGCCTTGCCAAAAAAAAAAAAGAGTAGGGTAAATGTGTCATTATCCCTCGTCGTGATAGGCACGGACGCACGGTCCTCTCCTTCCTAACCTGGAGCCCTGGACGCCCGGTACCCAGAGTTCCCAGAGAGCATCTTCTGTGAGAAAGAGAGAAGGAACACTCGAGGAGTCGGGGTTAGGAGATCGGATCCAATGGCCGCCACCAGGGTGTACAAGGTTAGGTTCGAGGAAGACTTGATCACCACCACCGTAACGGCCTCCGGCGCGGACGTGGAGAGCTGGCTCGACGAGGTTCTCGCCGTCCACCGCCGCCGCCTGCACAAGCTCGTCGTCGGGCTGGACGTCGAGTGGCGTCCCAGCTTCAGCCGCGCGTACAGCAAAACAGCCATCCTCCAGCTCTGCGTCGGGCGCCGCTGCCTCGTCTTCCAGATACTCCGCGCCGGCTACGTCCCCATCGCGCTGGCCGAGTTCCTCGGCGACGACTCCGGCTACACGTTCGTCGGCGTGGGCGTGGAGGCGGACGCCCAGCGGCTCTGCGACGACTACGGCCTGGAGGTGGGCCACACGGTGGACCTGGCGTACCTCGCGGCGGAGAAGATGGAGCGCCGGGACCTCCGCAACGCGGGCCTCAAGGGCATCGCGGCAGCTGTCATGGACGCCCACGTCGAGAAGCCGCAGTCGGTGAGGATTGGCCCCTGGGATGCGTACGACCTCTCCGACGAGCAGGTGAAGTACGCCACCATCGATGCATTCGTGTCCTTCGAGGTCGGCCGGAGGCTGCTCAACGGCGACTACTGATCGAGTAGCTATAGTCAGATTAAGGCCAGGCGGCCGCCGCGCGAGTCCCGCGAACATGCAGTGCTTATGTTCCGTCATCATGTTCTAGTAGATTGCTTCGTAGTGCATTAGATGTTCCCTCATCATGCTTTTGGATTAGTAGAACTATTAGATGTTCTCTCTTAATCGCTGTTACTATAGGTTTTTAGTGTAACAAAAAAGAACAGGTTTTAGGGGTTTCGGGCCTCCTGGGATGGAAGAATAACCAACCAGACAATCTTGGTGGTGGAGTTGTGGATGAATATATCGAACTATATTATGAACTTATGATGCCTGGTGTATTTGTTCATGGCTTGTTGTTTGCCTTAGGTTTTGTTTAGTTCGTAAAAATTTTCAAGATTTTCCGTCACATCGAATCTTTGGTCGTATGCATGGAGCATTAAATATAGACGAAAATAAAAACTAATTGCACAGTTTACTTATAATTTGTGAGATGAATCTTTTGAGCCTAGAGTTACTCTGTGATTGAACAATATTTGTCAAATAAAAACGAAAGTGCTACAGTAGCTAAAAACCAAAATTTTTACAAACTAAACAAGGCCTTATAGCATGCAATTTTTTGTGGTGATTAACAAGGTACTACTATTATCAATCTAGCATCGCTAAGCATATGGGTGTGAGATCGATCAACGTTTGAGCCCAGCTTGACTCGATCTACAAACCTTAGGCCGTGTTTAGTTCGTGAAGAAAAAAAATTTGTGACAATGTAGCACTTTTCGTTTGCTTATGGTAATTATTGTCCAATTATGACCTAAACAGACTCAAAAGATTCGTCTCGTAAGTTTTAACCAAACTGTGCAATTAGTTTTTATTTTTGTGTATATTTAATATTCAATGCATACGCATAAAGATTCGATGTGACGGACAATCTTGAAAATTTTTGAAATTCCTAGTGCTCAATTGTATGCTTGCCCGAAAATACATAACCACAACCGCCTGGCCGGCCATACCTTGTCGGCAGCCATCCATCGCATTTCCCATCTTGTGCTGAGTGCGACACGTGCACAGCCGCCATCACCATTCCGCAGCAGCACTAGGTGGATAAAAAACGTGGTTGCCTTGCACGGATCTCGGAGAAAGGACTGCCGCAGGATCGGCCAGGCGGTTGTGGAAAAACCCTGTTGCTCCGCTCCTCCGGGTCCGCGGCCACTTCGTCCTCGGCGCCGCCGCGTCTCGCTCGCCTTCCACTCCGGGCAAGCATACAACAGGAGCGGAGGCCGGGAGGGAGGGGCCGACGTGGTCAAGAGTCAAGACCCGTCACATGCATCGTCCTCTCGATGGAGCAGAGATGGGAGAGCGGCAGCTAGCCGGTGCCTCTGACCGTGGAGGAGCACTGAGATGTGTCTGACACAACGATATGCTTTCGCTTTGCCATGTTGCATTGCCCCAGCGAGCACGCAGCAGTAACCGTACCACGAGCACAAAAGCAAGCCGCATCGTTTCTGTCTTTTGTGATGTCTTCCGGCCGCAGCAGCTCATGTCTCTCTCGCTCGCACCTTTGCGTACGTGCTATCTCCGCTCACTTCACCGTTTCAAATTTCAAAATACCGCTGCGTTGTATTCTCTTTTTTGGAGTGATATGGACCATTGGATATCTGTGTTTTTTTGTTTGCCTTTTCGTTAGGCCTTGTATTATCTTTGTTGGAGTGATGGACCATTGGATATCTGTGTTTTTTTGTTTGCCTTTTGGTTAGGCCTTGTTCAGTGCCACCTAAAAATTAAAAACTTTTTTAAAATTTCTTATCACATTAAATTTTACGACATATGCATAAAGCATTAAATATAGATAAAAAAATAACTTTCAAATTATAAGACGTTTTAGTTTTTTTATTAGATATATTGCTCTTATTACATATAAAGACATAATGTATATCTATATACGTAACAAAAACTATGCATCTAGATAAGCTAAAATGTCTTATAATTTGTTATGGAGATAGTACCTTAAGTCGTTGATTCCTTCCATCACCCATCTTATCACCGTCTTGTTGTGGCTAGATTATGGAGTATTTGAGTCTAGATTACGTACATGTTAGGGCTGACCTCATGACCTGCACTATCGGCTTAATCTTCAGCATTACTTCATCAGTACTTTTCAGCGAGTGAACAATATTTTTGTCTTACAACAAAACAACATAAGCACCAACATAAGCCAAATTTTAGCGAAACGAACAATTATGATCTAACAAATCTAGCTTGCTACCAAAAACCTAAGACAAGGTTCTTTGAAACTCTAACAAATTTGAGTTTGGGAAGAGAAAGACAAGTTGAATCTAGTAGATCCGAAATTCCAAATTATGGAAAAGATCCGCAGGAAGGCGATTGCAATAGGTTTTATTTACCATTAAATTTCACCTTTACAGATAAGATTTCCATTAAAATTGAAAAAAAATTCTCTCCTTTTCTCCACCGACGCCGCACCTGTCTTAGCCGTTCCCAAACCAATCCCCTCTTCCCCAGTCCGTCGTCCCCCTTGTCGTTTGCGCAGGAGAAAAGGAGCACCGCAGCCCGCAGCCCGCAGCCAGAGAGACGACGACGAGGCATCCAATGGCCGATACCTACGTGACCGAGGTGACCTTCGGCAACGACGTGATAACCACCACCGTCACATCCTCCGGCCAGGCCGTGGATCGCTGGATCGCGGAGATCCTCTCGGTGCACCGCCCCGGCGGCGTCGGCTACAACATCACCGTCGGGCTCGACGTCGAGTGGCGCCCAAGCTACCGCTCGTACCAGAACCCGGTGGCCACACTGCAGCTCTGCGTGGGCCGCAGCTGCCTCATCTTCCAGCTCCTCCACGCCGACTACGTCCCCGGCGCGCTGGCGGAGTTCCTCGGCGACCGCGGGATCTGCTTCTTCGGCGTCGGCGTGGCGGCGGACGCGGAGCGGCTCAGCGACGACCACGGCCTGCAGGTGGCCAACGCGGTGGACCTGCGCGGCCGCGCCGCGGAGTGCATGAACCGCCCGGACCTCCGCCAGGCGGGGCTGCGCGCCCTCGTGCAAGCCGTCATGGGCGTGGACCTCGCGAAGCCGCAGAGGGTCACCATGAGCCGCTGGGACGCGTACTGCCTCAGCCACGAGCAGATCAGGTACGCCTGCGTCGACGCCTTCGTCTCTTTCGAGATCGCCCGCAGGCTGCTTGACGGCGAGCACTGATCGACGCGGCGAGGTGCTGTGACTGCCCCTCGCGTGTGATTGCCGTAAACTCGCGTTGCTTAATTCTAGCCTATCCTAGTTTAGTTCGTTGAACTTTGCTTGCAGACAATTTGTGCTAGTGTGTTCAGATTTGGTTATTGCTGCATTTGCAGACAATTCAGGGATTTGGTTATTGCGTAATCTGTTGCCCACTGTTTATTTTTTTTTAGAACCCCACTGTTTAATTTTAAGCCTACATACAAGGGTGGTTTAGGGGTTTTTGTGATCGAAGAGAAAGACCTAGTTCAGTTTTCGTTGCTAAATTTTAGCTAGCTAAACTTTAGTCACTTTAATAGTTAAAGTTCCAAACACATTGACTAAAAGAAGCTAAAATAATTTAGTTTCATTAGTTATTTAAAAGTAGCTAAAATAATTTTAGCTACCTAAAATTGAGGAACCCAACATGCCCCAGACAGTCGTGGAGAGATTTAACTATGCTGCGTTCCTGGCTTTTCGCTGCTTTTCGCGTACAGATTCGCATTGAGCTCTGAGCATGCGTGTGATTCGGGCCTTTTCTGTCGATCGAGGCTGGACTGCGCGAAACCTTCTGCTGATATGTGAGTTGCATATTTCAACTCACGCTTTGCGTTGAGATGGGATCCAATGGCTCTAGCGTCCGTAATCTATGGCCGTGTTTAGTTCCTCGACGAAAAAATTTCGTGACACTATAGTATTTTCGTTTGTTTGTGGTAATTATTGTCCAACTATGAACTAACTAGGCTCAAAAGATTCATCTTGTCAACTCTGACCAAACTGTGCAATTAATTTTTATTTTTATCTATATTTAATACTCCATGCATACGTCTAAAGATTCGATGTGACGAAGAATCTTAAAAAATTTTATGTTTTGAGGGTGAAAGTAAACAAGACCATAGCTAGCTGACGTAGAAGTGGTTGACAAAACTAAAGACTATATATATATATATATATATATATATATATATATATATATATATATATATATTGATGTATTATTGGACTAATTTGTATTTTTGAACTATGTGAAATAGATAGACTATTTACTTATCGCTAATGACTACTTTTTTTTCTATTTTTTCCTGTCCACCTCAAAATAGCTAGCCAAATAGCAGGTGTTGGGGATGCCTTTAGAGCATCCACAATAAGCAGGAGAAAAATTATGTTGATTTGGGTAAACGATGTAATTCTCAGGAGCTATGAAGATTTTATATCAATATAGAATTGGAGCTCGGAGTCAAGAGCATTCATATTGGAGATCTAATTGGAGCTAAAAATTTTCACATCAGAACATTAAATTGGATATAACCAAAGAAAATTCAGACATAAACGAAGAGCTAAGAGCAACTCCAACCATTATGCAAATGGACTTGGCATTTACCAAAATGCATAAAACTCAAAAAAACACCTCCAATCGTTATGCATTTGGACTTTGCATTTTACATAGCTATGCATTTGGAGGGGGAAACTTGGCATATATGCCAAAGGAGTCCGGCTATGCAAATAGAGATCACGGGATTCTCGGTTCCACCTCGTGGGCTTTTTTCTTCCCTTCGCGCGGTTTCCCTTCGCGCCGCCACCACTTCGCGCGATAGGAGAAGCATCGCGCGTCCTCCTTCGCCAGCTTCGCGCGCGCGTTTGGACGAAGCAGCGCACAATAGGACGACGCAGCGCGCGATAGGACGAATCTACGACGCCTTCCTCATCAACGCCGGCCAGGTACGCCTTCTTCATCAATGCGATCGGTACTACGAACGGGAACGACAAACTGCGCAGCTCACGACGGTGGCCTGTTTGGCGCGGGATTGATTGGCCGCGCGGGAAGGAATGCCGCGAAACAAAATTTCCGGGGAAAAAAAGATGATGGACTTGACATTTTACATAACTGTTGGAGATCACCCGATTTTAGCCTTGCCATTTTTATTTGGGGGTTTGCAATTTGACTAAAATGTATAACTTCAAATGCATAATGGTTGAAGTTGCTCTAACATGTTCAGAAAGAAGCACTAGAGCATGAAAATGAGCGGTGGTGTTGGTAGAGGGAGAGGGCTGAATCGCTTGCAGCACGCCGTGAACAAGGATTGCACATAGATGGTGGCTGGTATGCTCTCTTGTTGCTTCGGACTCGATGGTGCCATGATCCGCGTACACAAGCGGAAAGGGTCGAGCGAGCCTGTGGCAGAGCAAGGGACAGACAGGGAGAGTCTGGCGCAGTAGTGCAGGATTTGGAAGAGGACAACCACGGACAACTATCAACCTATCATAGATGCAAATGAAGCCTTGTTTAGTTCCGAAAATAGTTTGGATTTCGGTACTGTCGTTTTTATTTGACAAATATTATCTAATTATAGACTAACTAAATTTAAAAGATTCATCTCGTAATTTACAGACAAACTGTGTAATTGTTTTCGTCTATATTTAATGCTCTATGCATATGCAGCAAGATTTGATATAACTAGGAATCTTGAATTTTTTTTAGTTTTTGGGTAAACTAAACAAGTCCCGATTGCCAAAAAAGACAACGAAGTGAGAGTACGTGGGTCTACGAGCAGCTGAGTTGGTCCGTGGGTGACACGGGCGGCGGCCCCAGCCAAGCCCGCCGCCGGCCCCCTCCCACCGAGCTCCTCCCTCCCTGCTGCATGAGACTGTCGGCAGGTGGCCGTGCAAGGCAATGAAGGCAGCAGCAAGGCTCTACACCCTCTGCTCTTTTAGTTTTCTCCTGTCTTCAACCATGGCTGCCGACGACCTGCTTCTCTGT
Organism: Sorghum bicolor; assembly: GCF_000003195.3. NCBI lineage: Eukaryota > Viridiplantae > Streptophyta > Magnoliopsida > Poales > Poaceae > Sorghum > Sorghum bicolor. The sequence goes on along the minus strand of NC_012872.2, from coordinate 58,468,658 downwards.
CGATCCGGCGATTCGAGCGACAGCAGCACGGCTTCCGACACTCTGTGCCTAGATCTAGCGGCGCCCCCTGCCAAGCCTGCCGCCGGCCCCCCTCCCACCCAACTCCAACTCCTCCCTCTCTGCTGCTGCCTGAGCCTGCCGGCTGGTGGCTGTGCAAGGCAATGAAAGGTAGTAGCAGGGCTCTACACTCTCTGCTCTCATAGTTTTTTCCTATGTCGATTCGACGATTCGTTCGGCAACGCGTGGATTCTGACTAAAGATGAGCAACGGGCCGGCCCGGCACGGGCCTATGCTAGGCACGGCCCGATTGGGCATGGGCCCGTATGACCCGTGTGCCACCGGGCCGTGCCTCCACAGACCATCGTGCCTGCCTAACGGCCTAGGCACGACCCGTGGGTCGATTTTCAGGTCGAGCCGGTCCGAAAAGCACGAGGCCCAATAGTCCTTCGGGCCGGCCCATGGCTCGTTATATGAAAATACCAAATTTAATACATAATTTTACAAAGCATAAGTACATTACATTCAAGTCACTTCACAATTCACATAACACAATATACTCTCAGATCATATTTCACTTGCCAAAAGTCACAAGTTTCACAAGTCACAGAACCTAACACTTCAAATTTCACAAATTCCCTGATACCGGGCCGACACCGTGCCTGCTGCTAAAAGCGGGCCGTGCCGTGCCGCCCAGCGGGCCGAGGGGTCGGCCCTAGCACGACCCGCTATGTGCTTCAGGCCAGCCCGAGCCCAGTTAGATCGGGCCGTGCCGTGCACGGGCCGGGCCAAATCACGTGCTTTGGGCCGTGCCTTTGGCCCGCGGGCTGCATGCTCAACTTTAATTCCGACACTCCATGGCCGGATCTGCTCTCTCCAATCTCCATGCTCGGATTTGTGGCTGCTGGGTGGTTTTGCGCCAGTAGCCCGCAACCGCTGCTCCTGTCCTATGTGCGTGCGGTTGCGGATCAACGATAGCTCCCCTGGTGCTCCAGCCCCGTTGCGGTGGCCGGGAAGATCCGGGTTGGAGGCCACGCCGCCGTGGTGAGGGCTAGTCTGCTGCGCGGCTACTGGGTAGCTCTGGCACCTCGCTCGGTGCAGCCTTGCACTTCTCCAGCGCCCACAGCTACGACAGAATGCGAGGCAGATCCCGACACTCCTAGGCTAGATCTAGCCTCTTCTATGCCAGACCTGTGGTGTGTGGGTGACGCTTGGAGGATGCGCGGAAGCTTGGGCAGGATGGTGGCACGGCAGCGGGCTTCGGCTCGCTATTGGAATAAGGGCACACCATGGCCATGCGCGGCTTGCTCATGGCAGGCACGAAAGAGAAGGCTTGGGTGCGGTGCGGCGCCTGGCACTGCCGGTGTCCACCTCCTGTCATCACATGTTAGTCCGAATGGCTCTGTGACGTGTGGCGGCAACTGGCACTACCGGTGCACGCCTCTCATCATCGTGGATGAGTCTGAACGACTCCGCAACATGTGGTGGCCATTGGCACGAGTCTGCGCCTCTCATCATCGCAGGCGAGTCCGAATGGGTCCGTGACGTGTGACGGTGACTAGCATTGTCAGTGCGCGTCTCCCGTCGTCGTGGATGAGTCCGAATGGCTTCGTGATGTGTGGCGGCGACTGGCACTACCGGTGGGCGTCTCCCATCGTCGTTGGCGAGTCCAAACGGCTTCGTGACATGTGGCGGCGACTGGCACTATCGGTGCACGCCTCCCATCGTCGCAGGGGAGTCCGAACGGCTCTGTGATGTGTGGCGGCGACTGAGACTGCCAGTGTGCGCCTCCTGTCGTTGCGGGGGAGTCCAAACGACTTCGTGACGTGTGGCGGTGAGCCGATGACTGGCAGTGCATGTGCGCGCCTCCTATTGTCGCGGGTGAGTCCGAACGACTTCAAACGTCTAGGCGTAGACGATTGCCGATGCGCGCCTCCCACTAGTGTGGCGGTGACCGGTGCCCCCTCCGTCCAAGACGTGGACGCTTACTGTTGCACGCCTCCCATTGTCACGGGCGAGTCCCCCTCGCCTTTCTCTATCGCGGGCGGATAAACAGGAGCACTTGCAAAGGTTCTAGGCGAAAGCTCAGCTCAGATCATGTTTGGGCTAGTGACGAGATTTCCTTCTTGAAGACGTCACTGAAGAACCCTAGCAGCTGCCTCGTAGATTGGTCGCTTAAAATGCAGCTCCTCGTCGACACAAGGCTCGGGCGAAAGGCTTTTGCTTGGCTAACGATGATTACGTTCTAGCATCATTCACCTCCTTGCGCGTGGTAGTCTTTGCATTCCGCTTGTGTATTTGTGGTTTTGCCACTTTTCGTCTTGGTGCTAGGGCATTTTGATGTTTTTTTGTTTTTTCCTAAATGTCTATAAAATTTATAATGAGCCATTTTAGGCTATTTAATATATATTTAGGTGGGGAATAATCCCCCGTTGACATTTTAAAAACACGAGCAGCTGAGTTTGACATTTGTTGGAAAAAAAGTATTGCCATTGAAGGTGATGTTTTATCTCCTGGTGTTTTTGTCAATACCAGTGGTAATTATTTATTTTTGATTACATGCCATCCAAACACATTTTTACGAGTTCACTATTTCTGGGTGTTTTTATCGATACTAGTGGTAATTTATTTTGGATTACATGCCATTCAAACACACATTTTTACAAGTCCACATGCAAATTTTTATGTGTGTATTTTACGAGGGCGGTCTACGTTCCAAGTCTTGCCGCACTAATCATCATCTCATTATCCCCCAGAGCCGAGGATTAGGCTATCTCAATTATTTCTATATACGACGATGTTGAGATAGTCGACGCTTTATATGATCTTCCATGACCGACGGGACTGAACGACAAAGAGAGCATAGACTAAAGCAATATAACTATGATACAAATGGCACCACTAACAAAAGAGGATGTGAATCACGCCAATGCTTACATCGACATTATCATCCATCTACAAGGCAAAAGCAAAGACGATCACAATGACCACACACGGTTTGTGTCTTGTGAATAATGCATGCAGCAATTAACTAGGAACTTGTATTAAGCTCCAAGAGAAACCACAAAAATCACATCTTCCAAGTTATAACCAGTGGCGAAGCCAGGCTAGAAGACCATCCGGGTCTTGGCTGAAGCAAGGCGGGGTCATAAGAGCAAATAACAATCATGTACAGTAATTCTCTCTTTGTTTTTCAAAATTCATCGGGGTCAGCAGACCCCAATGGCAAGCCGTAGCTTCGCCCCTGGTTATAACCTTCACTTTTTAACTAATCTTGAAGTTGATGTCGCAGAGCCTTGCGTTCTTTTTATTGAATCAGCGAGATTGAAAAAAAAGATTGAATAAGGGTGTGTTTAGTTCCCATAAAATACAAAATGTCAACTATTTTGGAATGATGGAATGCAAAATGTAAAAATTTTTAGGGTTATATTTAGTTCTATCCAAAATGCAGAATTTATTGCCCTCATAAAGGTCTCTTGGGGCTCTTTTGGGTTTTTTTAGCCTTTTGAGGCCAAAATCCAAAATAAAGAATAGCCACCTTTTCGCTAAAAATTTTGCATGATGTTTAGTTCAATTATACAAAAATGGTAGACCAAAACCTAAATTTTTTTTTGATAAAAAGAGAACTAAACACCCCCCTAAATAACCTAGAGAGATATATTCCTTTTCTCAAATAGTTCTTCAAGGGGCCTCTATCTATCCCTGGCTATATTCAATATAGCTTTAATTTCCATCTTTTCATTATTCAATACTGTTGTGAGATACTACGAGAGCTCGTAGGCAATATGAGATATAGCTGATTAAGAGAAAGAAGTAAGCAGACCTTGTAGCTGTTTTCATTTCTTTATTTAGATCTTGAACCTATTAAGGGCCTGTTTGGTAGGACTTATTATCGGTTCTGCCTCTAACTTTTTTGGATGAGCCCTACCATTATAGAAGGAGCTATTTTTCGAATAAGAGCTGGCTCTTGCGAAGGAGCTCATTAGGAGAAGCACTATCAAACACCCTAAGTAGAGAATCAAGCACTAATCTGTTAGCTATGGCGTACAAAATTATGTAAAAAGAGAGAAATTGTAATTTTGTTGACCGGAGAATTAATCTAATGCATACTTTCCTAACCATATCTTTATATGTGTACTTTTATTAGTATAGTACTAGTAACATTATTTTATTTTATCTTTTTCTGTAATACCCGATTTTAAGGACAAAACCAGATATGCACCATATGCGAGTTTTAAAAGGCAAATCTCACATATAGCTACAAATAAGGAGCAATATCAAAAGACAATGCATAAATTATATAGCGTACTTAATAAATTAGAGATAACCTTAAGCAGCAAACAACGGAACATAACTCCAACTTCAGGTATTAACTCCACTCTACAGGATCCAACTGACTGGTTGATCACAAGCCTAAGCTTCTCCTGAGGTTTGGGGGAAATAGCAAGAGTGAATCCATGTCGAACTCAACAAGTATAGCAACTAGATTGTATATATCCCACAATCTCATGATCAATGTGACATAAATAATGTAAAGCATTAAATAATAAATAATGGGTATATTTAACACACAAGAATCATCATCGTCGATGCAAGAATCCCCAAGGCCGCTCTTGACCGTGAGCACGGCTAGTATACCAGTTTTTAACACTCTGCAGAGGTTGCACATCTTTACCCATGAGTCATGATTTACCCTTTCGCCCGAGGTGATCAGCCTCTTAACCCACTTCCAAGGAAGGACGGTAGGGATCACTATGAAACCTTTCAAAAGTTAGTCTAACATGTTAGGACCGCAAGGTTTCCTTTGCGCGCAGATATAGAGCCCCCCTTCCGATGGCACAATGACTCGCAGCCTATACACATACAGACAGAGGCCACACTATACCCAAAACGGTTCAGCCCCTCCGCCCTTTCGGGTAACCTCTAACAAGCTAGAAAAGGTCTTCATACTGAGCTAAAGCCAGAGCCATTATAGCCCTCATGGTTGCACTGTTGTCCCGGTTATCACTTACAGATAAATCATCAAGTGGCTAAAAAGTCATTTTTATCATTTATTACTTAACATTAATTTAGTCACACGATCATGGTCACGGAAATAAAATCCAAATGCTATACTTGCCTTAATCCAATTGCTCTTGCTGATCTTGCTGGCCTTACTAGTTGTCCAAGGCTCTGATCTTGATCACTGAAGTACTCTTGTTTACCACGAATTGCCCACTGACTAAACTCGATCATCGATCACCAACACACAAACAATCGAAGACAAACATACACGAAGCAAACAAGGCTATAATTAGAACAGTACACCAATCATATAAAAACAGTATGAAAAGTTTATAAAATGATTCTACGCAACGCTACGAACTCACAGACGTACAGATCACGAAAATCGGAGTTGAAACGGAGAATATATGAATTTTCTAAGATTTTATATAGAAAATAATTAATTAAATATTATCACGAAAATAAAAAGTTTCAAACTGAGTGAACAATATTACTAACATGTATAGCTTATGAAAACGAACCTAACGCAGTTTGATTGGGTCAAAACGGAATTAAAACAGAGAAGATATGGCCTAAACAAACTAGTGTATTTTTTTCTTTGTATTTCTGGATTTATCTTTCTAAAGGAAAACAGCAATAATACTCGTGTGATGTCATCAAGTGCTCATCATGCTGTCATCAGGCTAGCAATCAGCGAGAGCACACGGACGGCGCATGGTTGCATGTGAACGTTCAGTGGTAGTGTGAGCAAAACAGAGACCATGCCATAAAGAGATGACGGTGCAAGGAGTTTGATTACCACCGGTAGATGCCTGGCGACTTGCTCGGATGAACGAGAAGGCCTCAAACAATAGCCACAGCGGCAGCAGCTAGCAAGGACGTCTCAGGTCTCTAGAGTGGATGGCCGGCGCACAGAACAACAAGCATGGTGAATTGCAGGGTAGGAGCTTATTTCTCGACAAGCAGGGTCGCCAAAGTTGGCCATAGTGCTTAGCGGCAGGATGGAAGAAGTAGGCCTGGAAGTTCAAAATTGGCATAAGCAGACAAATACGATACAACGCAATTGAAAATAATGTATAAGGTCATGAAAGAGGTGTCCTCACCAGAGACCGATGTGCGGCTAATTTGACCAGTGCTGAAGACAAGAATCGCAAGATGTCCGGAAATCAACAAACGATGGTAGGGACTGGCTGGTGGCGACAAAAGAATAAAAAGGAGGAGAACAATCCAATTTACTACACATGAGATTTCTCAAACTAGAGATTCTCTTAGAGTAGTTTTGATATGCTTTGCCTAAGAGGTCGGTACGTATATATAGGGAGGAAAACTCTTCACATCTAAATCAACTAGCAATATGGTACTAATTGATGATACATCTTCCACCTTTACTAATAGGCCTAAATAAAATTAAAGCCCATTAGTAAATAAAGACAAAGGCCTTTGATAGTTGGTGGAAAATAAGAGATTTATTATTTTCGAAATTAATTAATTTTGTGGATAAAATAATTTTAGAAAAGTCCAGAATTATTATTTAAGCCACGAAAAATATTCCGAAAGCTCCAGAAATTTGGGAAAAATTCTCAGAGATATTATAGAACATGGGGAACCCGAATAAAGATTTTGGAGCTCATGATAGGATTGTTTGGAGCATCTAAAAAAAATTAGATCAGGCTCAGAGAAAAGTGACAGAAGATGGAAAATTCCCGAAAAGTTTGTAGAGATTGCTTGATGGACGAGGAACTAAAAGAAGTGCTTTGAGTGACAAAGAAAAGATTTTAGGAAGCTCCTAACAAAAACTTGAGCTTAGAAACAAGGAATTTGGTTGTAGATAAAGATAAATACGTGCCGAATAAGGAAGATCGATCTACTAAACGTATTTTAAATATTTTTCTTACTATAAACACATAAAGGAGCAACAAGCATCACATCAAAACATATGCACCAGCATGTATGCATAATAATATTGCTAAGCCTTACGATAAATTTTAATTTAATGAAAAATATTATTTTTCCTATATTTTCATGAGTACAAAAATACAAAATTAAATAATTTTATCTATATTTCAAAAGGAGTAAATTTTAGGGTGTTACATTTTCTTTTTTAAGAAACTCGATCGAGGGGGGGGGGGGGGGGAGTGCGTTAAGGCAGCTGCCGGGTATTGCAGGCATACAAAAATATGTAAATAAAGGAATTATAAGTTTGTCAATCGAAGAATTAATCAAATATACATACATATCTTTATTTGTGTACTTATGTTAGTATAGTACTAGGACGTCCATATAACATTATTTTATTTTATTTTATCCTTTAAACTCAACTTGCTAGGGTAAAACAACCTATGTGTTTATTAAGAAGAAGATCTTCTCATGTAGATCAAAAAAAACCCTCGAACTCTTGCCTCCACTATTATTTAAACTGTCTGTAATTGTAACCTTGACTTCTGCATCATTTATTCATTTACTGTATGGGTGCAAACCCCTACAGATTTCTCAAAAAAATATCATAGTGGCACTATAGTCATGTGAGAGACCCAACAGTGACCGAGCCATCTGTGCTTTGGCGTGGGTCAGATGAGAAGATTTTTTGAAACCCTACTCAGACCATCTAACTAACTAAGCTAGAGATCCTTTCACTTTTTATTTTATGTTTTACATTCGTATTTTTGTCTTAAACATAGGGGCAAGTGCCAGTGTGCCGTCTTAACCTTCTGAAAGCCCCGATTGTAATATGCCTCCTTCTAATTGATAAATATATCCTTTACCTACCCAAACAAATAGAGAGAGATGAAGAAAGGTACAAACAAATTTACAAGGAACAACAAATAAATGAGAGAAAAAGCATATAAGTACATATACACTGGCCTAGCTTTATGGGTTTTCTAGTAATATTGTAAGAATTTTTAGACCCACCTAGTTAATGTATAGTTAGCTGCTAAAATCGGCAGGTGGTCTAAATAGATCCAACTGTTTGTTAGCTGGATAACTAGCTAATAACTATCTTGCTATCTATCTCAACCTAGCTCATCAGATTACAAAAAAGTCAATTTTTCCCTCCCACCTACCTCTATTCATGTGGCATAAATAGAAGGACATTATAGACAAAACAACATATATATATATATATATAGGAAGAGTATACTCTGTAGCTAGCTACAAAATATGATATTCTGTAGCCACCTCCATTTACGATAATTTTATATACTAATTTACGATAATATGTATATATATTTACGATAGTTGGGTTACTATAACACATGAGGATATTTACCGTAATGTTATAGTAAACCATTTAACAAGGAGTTACTATAATCTTGTAAATTAATATAGTAATTATCGTAACTCAAAGTGGCTACAAAATAAGTTATTTTGTAGCCAGCTACAGAGTAATAGTTATATATATATATATATATATATATATATATATATATATATTCACATTTTAGTTGGTGGATCCAAGCGTCACACAACAAATAATCAAACAATTAATATTAGCTGCAAATTATTAATAAGGTCTTATTTAGATCCAGCTAAGAGTTAGCTACTAAAAACTATGATGCCTAGCTAAGAAATATGTCTTACTAGCTATCTCAACCTAGCTAATAACAGCTAATCGATTAAAAAAAGATATATTTTACCCTTCCACCCAAATAACAAATAGAAAATGAATGACAAAATCACCTATGCGTCCATCTTTTAGCTGATGGATTCAAAATAACACCTACCTAATAGTTAGCTAGATAATAGTAATTATGACCCATTACACAACTAACGACTAATAGCTGTCGAACAGGTGTAGCTCAGGTTAAAAATCAGACTTTTACATTAGTTTAAGGTAAGGTGTAAATTGGACTTTACCCCAAAAGAAATGTTGGACCTATTGTATAAACAATATAAGATGCCAATAGGAAATGTTTCATCTACTTATTTTAGTTTTGATTGTCCTAGAGATGAACACTTATTGAGCAGATCATTTTATTTGAAATATTGACTGACTACTTTGAATTAAATCGCATTTTCCATCATGCTCCGCAATCTGATGTGATTTCGGTCTGTGTTTTTACGAACCTAGAGGAACTCAGCCCCTACAGTTAATTTTATTAAAAACACGCAAAAAAAAAGTCCGTTAAGCTATGGTAAATGGTCCCAGTAGAGACATGGAGACAGCAAACTATTAGCTATTAAACAAATCTCCATTCTTCTCTCTATCTCTATATATACCCCCACCGCCGGACCGCCCACACACAAAAAAGAAGAACTGAAATTGATCCCCACGCCGCAGTCCCACACCACGCCCCACCCACCCTCACGCAAGACGCAACACTGCCCACGCGCGCTCCTGTAGATCCGCCATGGCCTCCATAGCCAGCATCCCTGCAGAGATCCTCATACTAATCTTCACCTACCTGCAATGCTTCGCTGATCTAACAAGCGTTGCAGGCGTCTGCAGAGATTGGCGCAAAGCCGTGCACTTGCGGCTTTGCGCCTCACAGCAGGACCAGCTCCCGTGGCTCCTCCAGCCATCCCATGACGACGTCGACGACGCGCCGCCATCGACCATCACGAGCTACGTTTCCGGCACCACCGGCCGCCGCCGGATCAGCCTCCCAGAGGGCGTCCGTCGTCGGACGGATCGCTTCTGTGGCTCCCACGATGGAGGCTGGGTCGCCGTCGCTGCCGATCGTAGATTGCCTTGCTATAGGTACAAGTACAAGTTGGTCAACCTCATCAACCAGGGCATCGCCAGCATTCCCCTCCCCAACAAGCTCCGTTCGCACCACCCCACGCGCTCTGACGTGGTGGAGATCCGCATGGTCACGCTCTCCGATGTGCCCACGGCGGGGAGCTGCATCGCGGCCGCCCACACCGTCGGTGGTTACCCAAGCATCATCTTCTGCCGGCCGCATGTGGATGCCCACTGGGTGCCGCCGCTGATGGACACCGAGCCGCTCCAGGACACCTTGTATTACAGGGGTGAGTTGTACGAAGGCTTCTACTCCATCACCAGCAGGGACAACCTCTACCTGTTCATGCAGATGGAAATCAACAACAACAACAACAACCGTGATACTCTTGCAATGAGTCAGTTCATCGTATCATTCTCGCCGACGCTGGACATTGACGGAAGGATGGCTGGTAGTACCATCACGCGCTACCTTGTGGAATCGCGTGGGAAGTTGCTGGTGGTGGCCAGGTATTCAGGCAGGGCCACGGGCATTGATCTGCGGACGGTGCACTTCAGGGTGTTTGAGTTGGAGATCTTCCCGATGCCCAACGCCGCAGGCCATTCAGCTTCCTTGGTTGAGCTCCAGGGCTTGGACGGTCGGGTCATCACCGTTGCAAGAGGTTGCTCTAGGTCATTTGAGGCAGGGCAGTGCAAAGGATTCCAAGGCGGGAGCATATATTTCCTGGATGATGCAGTGGGTGCAGGTAGGATGAGCTCGATCTTCTCCTTCACCGACTTTGGGATGTACTCCATGGGCGAGACAAAGATTGAGCGACCAGGACTGCCCATTCCAGCATTGCGGGGTTCTTTGGATGGAAGAGCCGAATACCACAACATGCTTGCTGGTCGTGAACCTGCTTCAAACTCTCTGTATGGCCCAAGAGAGCTCATGGTCCGCACAATACGCAATGTGTCACATGACACAGAGCCGGTTATTAGCAGGCTGCAGATAGTTAGTGAGATTGATCACGTAGCCAATGATGAAGCAAGCTCAAGCACATCCGCTGGTGGCGGGGAGCTAGTTGTGCACGAGACTGTGGCTAGTGTTTGGCCATTGCTGTGTGAGTCCGGAAACCATCATCGCCCAGTCTGGTTTATGCCGCCTTCGGTAGATGAGTGGCTTGTGCCGCCTCCAGCAGCAGCAGATGCCTAGTGTAGGGGATGTTTGACAAAACATCCTACCATATGTCCAATGTGTTTGGGAATAAAATAAAAGCTTGTTGATCATCAGTGCGGATAATGTGGCATTACTTTGTAATAAGAAACAATGAAATTTGAGGCATCATTTTGATCACTTTTGTTTCAGTTAAAATCATGGTGATTGGAATGATTAGAGTAACCTTTCAGTTATATATCTTTGTCTTTGCAATATTCTCCGATTCAGCTCTTGAATACTCTAGAATATATACCTTATTGCATGAACAGTTCAAAGATTGATAATGCATTCTTAAAGATTTGTCTACCATTATTTTATTTTAAATGTGCTTTTAGTTAAATTCCATATAAATTACTTCATCTCAGCGTGTTCCTAACAATAAGTTGTTATCTGGAATATAAGTTGTGTATATTGTCTCAGTTTAGAATTTAATAGTTGATTTTCATTCCATGTATATATGAACAGGGGAGATGTTTTCATGTAGTTTGAGTTGCTATATATAATACAATATTATTGGTGTATACTAGGACATTGTAACTCATTATATTGTATGTCTTAAGAGAACATAAAAAAGACCATGGAAGTTTTTGCATCAGCTAATTGAACCTGGTTACGAGGTTACATGCATGTGTAGATTTTCATGGATCACCAAATAACATGAAATGGTTCAAAGCTTTAATTAAATTCACCTCAGATTTCATTAGTTTTAATTAAATTATTGTTTTTTGTGTTCCAAGTATGGTGTTAACAAAATTAGAATTGTGTATATTTTATTTCAGTTTAGTATTAAAATGTTGTTGTCTTGGATGAAACATGGGGGGGGGGGGGGGGGGTTTCCAATTCTCGATATAATATATATTTAGCCATAAGAAGTTGTACAGCCTAATATGATATATTTTTGATGAAATGGATTTTTATATTGGTAATCTGTCGGGAGGAAAAATGCATGGTATTTTGGCTAGTCAACTACTTTGTATTTGTTTGCTATTACTTGCTGTGTTGGTTTGAGCTGAGACGCTGCAGCGTTCCATATGTTGCATGATGAGCTACTTATTATTAGTGGGATATGTGTCTACATGCAGAGTATGAGTTACGTATGCTTATTGTTGATCATCTGACATGTGCAAATATTTTTCCTGGAAGAGACAGAGAGCTACTTATCCATGGGAGCAGTGGCAGAGGCAGCGGCGGCAGCAGATCTTGGTGAGTCTGCTGTTTTGCAGAGCTCGGTTCTGTTCTTGCATCTGGCCCTTGATGGTTTAATCCGGTTTCCCATTCTGTTGCGCCTGTTGGTGAGTTGCTGCAGTCCGCAATGGCTCGTTGTTTTAGTGAATCTAGGTGTATGGAGTAATAATAATAAAGAAGGTCTTCCTTCTTTTGAGCCCCCACATATAAACAAAATTGTCAACTTCGATTTTCTTTTTGTATTTTCTAAAATTTCAGGTGGAAAATTCAAGATTTGTCCTCTTATTATTAAGTGTTGCAATGGAAGACCCCGGACTCAGGTTCAACACCTTATGCAGATTGACTTGAAGGGATGGTTCTTGAACTACTCTACTTCCTTTCAGTATCATTCTTTGCTGCAGATACTGAACTGTGTTGCCGGTACTGAAATACTGTTTTTCTTATGACACAATCATTAACAGGTTTATATTTAGTATGAAAGAACAAACGAAATCTGTTAAATTAACCACTCAGCCCTTTTATCCCACCAATTCATTCTAGTCCTTATGGCTCTAATCTACATTTACTCCAAGCGTTGTGTGAATATTTTTCCGTAAGGCTTTGTTTGGATGTTGTCGGATTCACTTCAATCCACATGTGTTGGAGTGGATTGAGGTGGAATTTAGTTCAATTTCCACTCCAACCCACCCCAACACATGTGGATTGATACGAATCCGACTATATCCAAACAAGGCCTAACAGATGATATCCATATAACTCCAAGGATTCCTGCAATGGAGAGCATGGCTGATGCGAATGCAGCACAAAAGGATGAGAGCATGGCCGATTGATTTTTTTGGTGAATTTATCTTCTTGTAGATTCATGGATCAACTCACTATAGCATGGTCATGTATTTCGTCACATGTTCCTTGAAAAGGGATCATTACTGCAGCGGTTCTTTGATGGCTATGATAACTTCCGCAACAGCAGACTGAAGCTCATACCATCCGTTCCGAAATTCTTGTCTCACCCAACATATATACGGTGTTACAACAGTTTTCTATCTTTCACTTCACTTTGACTTAAAAAAGAAAAAAACTTCAGGGCTCTTGGATAGTGTAGCGGAGTGTTGGCAGCACCACTTGCTTGTTGGGAAAGGCCATGGATTATAGCTAAATACAAAGTCCATTATTTGGAGGTGAGGTTTAAGAATAGGATTGATGTATTTGCTTATTAATTAAATAGTATGAATAAAATCAATTAAGTTTTATAGCCTCTTGAATTTCCCAGCTAAAGTTTGTCCTTAATTTTGTTTATTAGTTAGATAAAATTCCTTTTATCATGAAAATAATTTAATAAATGTGTGTATAAGATAATTCTACTATAATAAAGTTTTGTGATACACGTGCGTGTCACACGTGCATGTCCACTAGTTAGTCTTTGAACTATGTTTGCTTGTGCTTTTCTATATGGGTTAATCCATGTTGTCCTTTTGGCATATCTAACTGGTTAGCTATTGTTTATTGAAGTGGTGTTTAAGTAATGTGATGTAGTAGTAACAACTATGGAAACCCAGTTGAAAACAAGAAATATAATGTACACATATGTGTTGCTGCCTTGAATGAATTTGAGTTTATTAATTTCTGCATCCACTGAGTGGAAAACAAGGTATTTTAGATATTTATTTTTGGACAAAGTTATATTTCTTGGACGTGGTTTTATATGTTGAGCTAGACAACCCTCCAGCTGTCTCTTGAAATCTTCTTCAACTATACAATGTATATGTATGGTTACACTTGCATGCCTTTTCTTGTTTCTTTGTAATATATATCTCATTGGTACTTTGTTAATTTTCCATTAATTTTCATGGATCATTAAGTATTCCAACCAGAGCAGTTAAGTTTAATTTATCCTCATTCAGTACTACAGTGCAGGTTTTAGAGGAAGCTATTGGCCAATGTGGTAGAAATAATTAGCTGTGTGGATGTCATGGGCTCAGCCATATTCCATTTTTTAGATAATAGATTTTCATTAATCTGGCCTATATATCCATTAAAAATATACACAGACAAAAGGATGCAAGAGCACTTAGACTCACACCTTACCAAAGAGGAACACACAACCAAAAAAGGAAAAAAACTATGGCCTTAGCACATCACTCATTTCCAATGTCCTCTCCTGAAACAGCTAGATTCAGTGAGTGGAAGTCGTCAAGTCGTGGATGCCCCTATTGCGCCATCACTGCAAACCTCCGTTGTTGCCATCTTCATTTGCTTCAAGTGATAACACCACATTTCGCCAATGAGCCCACTTCCATCCATTGTTATCCAGTTAGAACTAGCCGATTGGACGTGAGCCGATAGGATCTGCTTCCACTTCGCTGGATTCCTAGATCTCCGCCGCCCATAGGACAGCCGGCGTCATTAGGATGGTCGTCGCCTATGCTAGAGTCCTCTGTTGCTACTGCCACCTCTAGGTACCTAAGGTTGTCCTGTTCTACCGTGCATGGAATATTTGGTTCTAGCATCCATGGAAGATATGGTTCTAACTCGTCTTTCCATGTATGTAGCCTGGGCATATCATTAGCATTCAGGTAGCTTTTAATTTACTCATGCAAACTATAGAAAAATTCTAGGTTTCTGCGGCGATGAAGAATGGCAATAAGGTCAAGGTTAGCAATGCTTTTCAGTGTTTCAAGTTAAAGATAAGTTCTTCATGTGGTGATAGTTATTACTCCCTTCATCTTGAGATATAAATAGTTGTGAGTTTGCCTAAGTCAACTTATACAAAGTCTGACCATGTTTACAAAAAAATCACATACAATATCAACGAGCATCATTAGATATATTATGAAATATATCCATAATTTACCTTTTTTGATGTGGTAGATGATAATACTAACTTAAAATAGTTTGACTTTGGACAAACACAGGATCCCATATACTATTTCAAGACAGATGTAGTATTGTCATGGTTCATCACACCAAAACTAATATGAGTGATCATTTAATCTTGGATTAATGTAATTTGCTATTCAAGATTTTCAATACGTATGTGCTTACAAAATAATGAATAGGAATTAACCTATTCGAAGGTGCTCTACCACATCTAAACACATACCATCCATTAGCTTGAAATTATAATGTGTCAAATTAAGATTACATTCCAATGACAAGTTTCACCAAAGACCTGGTTCATATTATTCTTCATTAACAAAGACATACCAAATAATATGTTCTGTCCTCATTCCTCGTTGTAGTATTGCATGAAATAAGTATACTACTCTCTTTTGAGTTTGTTATAAGTTTGATCTATGCTTGAGTACTTTGTTAGTTTTTTTTGAAGCTTGCACAGGTTTAAAGTAGTGTGTTGATTAGAGATTGCCAAAATACTTCTGCAGTTTTTTCAACTCATTTTCTCATGTGGGTAGGAACAAAAGGGTTGAAGGCCCTAGATGTTGCTTTTTAATGTTCAGTAGATGTTCCTGAAACTTTAAACTTATTAAATAGTTAGGGGTTGTTCAGTTTATCTTGATCACCCAAATGTTTTTAAATAATCTAGGCCATACTAGATGATCCAATAGCAAAGAAACACAAAACCTGTAGTAGGAAATTTTCTTGTTAGTTACCACTGTTCAAAATGATGTGGTAAGCTTGTTCATTAATCACTTTTAACCACAACTTCACACACAAGTAGGGTAAATCACCCAAAAATCAATAATAACAACAAAATGTAATAGAGAGCATGTGGACACAAGATGTGTTTGCCAAAATTCAAATCGAAGGAAACTACATATATCTATCTATGAGGAGATAAAAAAGCCAGGAATCTTTCAAGCCTATGCTCACCAAGTGACCATAGAAATCGAACTTGCGCTGCTTACTCAAATAACCTCTTCCCTTGTGGGCTGAGAATGAAGCTCTACATACTTCACATGGCATTTCCACAAGTTAGGTGCTCGATGGGCAACACACAACACCTCTCATGTTTGAGGCTTTAACTCCAAAAGTAACGAACATAAATCATGGCTTGGCAAAACATTCAAGTGCGTAAATGCTAGTGTTCAGGATCTCAAGCATTCACACTTGCAATCCATCAGCCAATCGTCCAATCTCTCAAGAATAGCACAGACTGGAAGCTCTGTGGGGGCTTTGAATGGTATCGTTTTGAGTTAGATAGGGGTACAAATAGCCAAGCCCCAACTAGCTGTTACTATGCTGACTTGACAAAGTATGGATCATCCGGATCGCCACTATTAGAAACATCTCAAATCTAACAAAACCAAAATAACCTAGAAAGCATGTGGATCCTTTGGGAAAAAAATTCAAGCCAAGTACTTTTCGCTCAGAGATCATCTATAGAAAAATGATCATATCATAAAAGACGACCCGAACCCAACCAGAGCGTCTTGAACCAATTGGATCTTGCAACAAACTTCTAATGCTCATGGTGTGTTTTGTGTCTCCCATGTTTTGTTAGAAAGGTGCTTTGAGGACTTGGACTACTTGAAGCCAATCCATATGTGCTCTTGATGGTATGGCATATCCAAACTCAAATTCAAAAAAAAAACAAAAAAAGAACCTAAAACTTAATAGAAGCCCATATGTCACTTCTTTTTTTCTTTTTGAAAGTCAGCAAGTGTAATTTGCTATTTCATGGGATTAAAACCTGTTTATAATTCACCAAATCCATGTTGAGTATAGATGCATCATTGAAATGACAAGGATGATAGATTGTTAATGTTGGTAAGTCCTTGATGTTGAGTTATTATTGCTTAGGACTAACTCAAGTAAAGTGGTGCAAGTGCAACATGCCTCTTAGTTTTGTGTGTGCGTTGGAGAGATTTTGTGGTTGATGGCGATGGTGAAAGTTAAGCAAGATCTATGCCGATGCACCACTACTAGCGGTGAAGGGTGAAAAAGGGGAATAATCTTCCCTGATGATGTGAGGTTGTTTCTAATTTCAGTTCAACTAGTCTTCCTTTTGATGAAATTTGGAGGAGATCAGTTTGAGTTAGTCTTTATTGCCTTCTGTTTTCTGAAACAGTAGTATGCTCTATTGTTATTCACAACATCTTTTCTGTTCAACCACAACAGTTCCTCCCCAGTGCTAGCTGCAGCAATTTGTGCTTGTCTTAATCACTAGTCTGATTTGATCTCTGCAATTGTGTTTTTCTTTTAAATTTGTTTTTATTCAGATTGTGTTTGTCAGTTTGCCGGAACTAGCAGCAGCTTGCACCTACATTTTCTTATCTGGTCAGCTCTCTGAAGTAGTGTTCTGTCTGTTCTCTTCATTTTGCATTTCCATCAGTCAGTTCTAGGCTTCTAGCCACAACCATTTGTATTTTTTCAGTTCAGCTGACTAAAAACATGTGAACCGCAACAGGGCTGATGTCAGCGCATCAGATGTGGCACGGGAGCAAATACACACCTGTGACAACACCCGAAAAATATTATATCACTACACCCACACACTATGGGTGTGTTAATCTGATAAGTAATAAAAAATCATGATTGCATTAATAATTACTGGAAGTTGAAAAAGGTGAAGTTTGTCATCTATATATCAGATAATCATCTAACACACATAGGTGCCATGTAATTATACAAGTTTTTCAAATTGACTAGAAAATTAGTACTTAATTAGATGTCAGACATGTTGTTAGCAAAAGGACATGCATACTTAGGGTTTGCTTGGATGCCTCTCGTGCTAGCCTCATTGGGCAAGGCAATCCTTGCCATTAGAAGTGAAACAAATCGACTCACTCCCACGAGCAAGGAGAAGCTAGAAATCATAGGTACCAAGGTAGGCTGGTCCATAAACCAAACACATCCTCCTCTTGGCTTCCTTGCTGAGTGAGGCTAGGCTAGTGGTTGCCCGAGAACCAATCACACCCTTAGTTACATGGGACGTTCCTTATATTTCTAGCTCTGTGCGTGCGATTTATTACCCGTGCTCGATCCTCATTTGTTTCAAACCCCGACCTGATGAGACCCGTGTGTGTAACTTGGCACTTGCACCGCCCATGGGCACATGTGCCCACGGGTTAATATGCCATCTGGAGTATTTCTTTTGGCCGGTTCGATCTGTTCAATATGTAAGAAATCAAATTTAGTCTTTACTCTTATTCAATTTTTGTTGTTTAGGCACTTGTCTTGGGGTGACAAATTGTTTAATCCATCTAGCTTTTGTCAATAGCTTGTACAGCTCCTGGACAGTAGTACCTCCCCGATGGTTCAATATTAGTTTTGTTTCGCAAAGTTCATTTCACCGGGATGGTCCATTTTGTGTTTCATGAAATAATGAACTTTTTTCATGTTTTAATTGGCTCCTCACTGAGTACTAGATTTGTTTATGCTTGGCTAGTTCTCGTGCAGTTCATTGTTAATTGGTGGTGTAAGTTGCTACAAGGTCCCATTGTAGTAGAGGTGTGCATAGATCAATTGTGATGTCGCTTATGAGAAAATTATGGAGGAGGCACAATGTTGACAATCCCTAGTTGTTGTATGGCGGTTGTGAAGGCATGGGGGGAAGAATTTAGGAGGGATAGGAGTAAATGAGCTACTAGTGGGCCACATTTGCACATAGGCCTATAAGGAAATGATAGAGGGAAGCAAAGGGTTGGCTAGATCCAACCCATGTGCATCATGGTGATTTTCTCTTTGTATATTTCTTTCCTCACAAATACACTGGTGCACAATTCACAACTTAGGAAAAAAAGGTTAAGAAGAAGCAAATCATACATGATATCCTACTTATAAATTATATGCCATGCGTATGGTTATGTATCAACTCATAATTAAATTTGTTTTAATTATTGCTCAACTTTTAGCCGCCCTTATTTCTTCTAAATGAGCACATCAACAAGCATTGTTTTAAAATTTTTAAAAGTTCATATTTGCATAGGTATGATTCGGGTGAGTTGTTACATGTGTGATATGGGATTTCTGGTGAAAGGGTACCCACCCAAAGACTTTTTGAACCTTATTCTTTTTGTAAGACTTTAACTCTAATTAATATATTATTCTTCCTCTACTACTGCTGCTACTACTACTACTACAATATTTTTAATCGAGGTGGGCAAAAGTGCTTAACAAAGGTCACAGTAAATAAGACCTTTTCTGAGACAGTTGTCTACTCACCTTGGCTAATCAAATAAAAAAACAAAAACCAAAACCCATTGACAAGCCCATCCACTCGCCGAACTGCTGGGATCTAGCCGCCCACCACCAAATCTAGCATCCGAACACCGGATCTGTGAGCAAGGGAGGGTAGGGGAGGAGCACCATTGCAACTCGCCCACATCACCGCCGCCTAGTCCATGCCCGGATCTAGGCTCTCCACGCCCATACCACCATGCCAGAGGAGAAAGAGGAGGTGGCCGCATCGCTCCCGCATGGATCCGCACCCTAGCCACTAGATCCGAGCTCTAAATGCTACGCCGCTATCAGAGTTGGATGGGGGCATTGGAGGGGTGCACACGGCTACTTGTGGAGGAGATCTAGTGGTGGAGAAGCTCGACCAATGGATGAGCTTGCACCTAGACCATCAAATTGGACATGCCCACGCCGCCCGCTCCAAGGCCGCCACACCGCCAAGCCACCAAATCGCGCATCGTCGGGTCGCCAGGTCACAACGCCATCGGGCCACGAGCTCCTCGAGATCCACTGGGAGAGGGAGGCATAGGAGAGTGGGAGAGAGGAGAGGCAAGGGGGCGCTGGCTGGAGGGAGAGGGGAGGGGCGCTCGGGTGCGGGAGGAGAGGGAAGGAGGTGCTCGGGTGAAGGACTGTAGAGCGAGCAATGCTTAGAGAGGGTGCGAAGTGAATATTAATTCTCCGACTCCTGTATATATAGAAACCATGTAGTTGATTGGATATGGGATTTTTCTGGGCCTCGAGGAGATTAACCGAGGTAGGCCTCATAAGTGGCCCGCCTCCAAAAATGGGGTATTTTTGGACCAGGCTAGTTATAAGGCTCGCCTCGGTTAATAGATTTTAGGTTTTAATCGCCTTCGTAAATGATCATCGTCTTTCATTAAGTGCTCTAATTGATCTGTGTGTACACAACTAGAGTAGTGAGATTAAAGATGGCAATCTTTACCCGAAACCCGATGGGTAATTACCTCATTAGGGTAAGGGTATGGCTATTTTTTGTACCCATAGGTAAGATAATGGGAAAAAAAGCTTTACCCAACGGGTAAAGTGGGTAAGGGTATGGGACTGCATTGCCCATACCCGTTAACCCATGGGTAAATTGAACCCAATAAATTATACTAGAATCATGGAACTTGTGGATTTTATGACTTGTTATCTAGTAATGATGGATTTATCCATTAGATCATTTGATTGTGTGTTCATGTAGCTTGTATATTTGAAAAGTTTATTAATGATTTGTGATATTTTGGCTAAATTTGGGAGCCTGATATATTAAAACATGTATCTTTTCATAGCAAATATTCTTAAAATCATGGGTAAAGATAACCCATGGGTTACCCGTTACCCGCATGGGTAAGGGTATAGGAAAAAACTCTTACCCGTGCACGGGTATGGATAAATTAGCGGGTAAAATATTTTCTTGTGGGTAAGGGTATGGGTAACACATACCCAGCGGGTAATTACCAATTGCCATCCCTAAAGTGAGATAAGGTATAACCATGGTGCTTATACTCGATCTTGCCTTTGGTTACTGCTTGTTGCATGGATTATTTGTGGTAGCTAGCAAGTGGTGACAATATCCTTGTCTAGTCTTTGTGTTGCACCACAAGTTCTTAGACAAGTTCTTAAAAATAAGCACCCCCCATAAAAAGACAACTACTTCAGGTACGTAAGAGCAAATGTCTCGTATTGTCTCACCTATTGCCTAGTGTACCCATTATAAGGTCTCAATCTCGTTCACAATAATTGTGTGGTTAAGTTACATTCATAAAAGTACAGTTGGAGTCATCGGAACTTATACTCTCTCATTGTCCTCCCACCTAGCTATACATTAGTTAGTTACTATTGAGCCGCTTTGCACTTGTTTCATCACCCTTCCTATCACTATTTAATTAACCCTCTATAGTATTTAGCACTAAGTTGTGGTAAATATTAAAATCTCTCATTTATTGTCATCCGTAGCTACCGCTTCTCCTTGAAATAAAATAAATAACGATACCTTATAATACACTTGGGTGAAGTGCTACAAACGGTATGTTTTGTGCATTTATGGAATTCTCTACTTGAGCATAAGAAATATCAACACCCTCACAGAACATTCCATCCGTGGTGGCGAACGATACATGGGAACAAGCTAACTTCGGGTTTGGAAAAATAATGGCATGAGTGATTTTCTCGGATGGTCCACGGTTGTGACGGACGCTACATGTACACAAGTCTATTAGCTTCTAAATACTTAATAAGTTGATGTCCTCACGGATGATTCGTGGTGCAGGTGGAGTGTCCGCGTGAACAATGACCAATCTATCTAAGTGTTTGGTTGTGTGTTCATTCTAGCAGAACGTTCTGGTGTGATGGTGGACGATCCGTGGGAATATGTGCAGTGCAAAAATGAACATCATGAAATGGAGATCTTCACCTAAGGTCTTTTGCATGTCAAATTTGTTGCTAGGGTATGTTTCTAGGATACTTTATATGGAAATATCTAGCTAGTCAAAAGAACCTACATTGCATCCATCCATTATCTAGATCATTGGAGGTCATTTCTAGGTGATGGACAATGTACTTCATGAATGTGTCTAGGATACTTTATATGGAACATATCTAGATGAATGTGATTAAAATGTGTCTACACAATGTGTCATATCCAGATCACTGGAGGACATTGCATCCATCCGTTATCTAGATTCCCCCTTTTCCCTTGCTTCTTACTTCTTGAAATCTCATCGTTCCTAGTGGTTAGGGAGAGTCTTCCCTCTTCTATCCCTGACCCCTTGTGGTCCGCCGCTTCTAGATCATCTCCATGCCTCCTTGCTACTGGTGATGGCCTCCAAATCCTTCCCCTTCCCTTCTCCTTGCTCCTCCTTGCTCTAGGTGGTGTAGAGAGAGGGATGAACTAGAGAGAGATTGGAGAGTGACAGATGGAGTGTTCTTGTGCCTGGTATGCCTCTCTCACGAAATGGAGACATGTGGCCTAACTTGTGGGGTTAGGAGAGCTCCACAAGTGAGAGCCTAGGCCGGTGCATAAAATATCCTAGCGGATGGTCCACGTGAGCCCGAGACGAACACGAACAGTTTGACGCAAGCGGGTGCTGCGGATGATCTGTTGGGGGCATGCAGTACCTAGAATTGTGCAGTTTCTTCATCACATAGTTTTCTAATTTGAATTTTCAACGCTAATGATTCTCATGATGATGATGGTGATGATGATGATGATGATTACGAACAAATGATGATCGGGTCAAGACAATGTGGATCACGCTAATGCTTACATCTACATTATCATCCATCTACAACATTATGCATATAGAGAAGGTAAAAGCGAAGACGATGATAATGGCCACACGCAGTTGTGTCTTGTGAATAATTCATGGAACAATTAGCTAGGAACTTGTATTAAGCTCTGAGAGAAACCACATAAATCACATCTTCCAGGTTATACGACCCTCACGGTAAGAGACTATGACGTACAAAATTATGTAAAACAAGGAATTTGTAGTTTTGTTGATAGACGAATTAACAAAATCAATACTTTCCTAACTATATCTTTATTTGTGTACTTATATTACTACATTACTAACATGTTCTTATAATATTATTTTATTTTATTTTTATCTTTTACATTCGTATTTTTGTCTTAAACATAAGGCAAGTGCCTACATGTCGTCTTGACTAAAAGCCGATTGTAATATGTCTCCTTCTAGTTAATAAAGATAACCTTTACCTGCCAAAAAATAATGGAGAGAGAAAGAGAGAGACGAGGAAAAGAATTTTGGACGGCAAATCAAAAAACTGAGAGAGAAAGCATATGAGTACATAGATGCTAATCTAGCTTTATGCATGGTCTTATAGTAGTATTGTAAGATTATTTAAATTCGCTCGATCTGGCTGATGTGATTTCAAATAGATCTAGCTAATTGTTAGCTAAACAGCTAGCTAAGAACTATCTTACTCTATTCCAATCTAGCTCATAGAATATGAAAAGTTAATTTTACTCTCCCACCCGCCCTACCTACCTTTAGTAGAACATGTCCCTCATAGTAGTAAATAAAAATAAAAGAATATTATATACAAAATCACATATGCATCCATATTTTAATATTAGCTGGTGGATCTGGATCCAGACAACTGTCGACTAATAATTAGCCAGTCAATACTAGCTAATTGTTAGCTAAACGGCTAGCTAAGAACTATCTTGCTCTCTCCTAATATAGTTCATAGAATGTGAAAAGTGAATTTTACCCTCCCACCCACCCCACCTACCTTTAGTACAACATATCTCTGGTAGTAGTAAATAAAAATGAAAGGATATTATAGATAAAATCACATATGTATCTATATTTTATATTAGCTGGTGGATCCAGACAACTGTCAACTAATAATTAGCCAGCCAATACTAGCTAATTGTTAGCTAAACAGCTAGCTAAGAACTATCTTGCTCTCTCCCAATCTAGCTCATAGAATATGAAAAGTCAAATTTACCCCCCCCCCCCACACCCACCTGCCCCACCTACCTTTAGTAGAACATGTCCCTCATAGTAGTAAATAAAATTGAAAGGATATTATAGACAAAATCACATATGCATCCATATTTTATATTAGCTAGTGGATCCAGACAACTGTCAACTAATAATTAGCCAGCCAATACTAGATAATTGTTAGCTAAACAGCTAGCTAAGAACTACCTTGCACTCTCCCAATCTAGCTCATAGAATGTGAAAAGTCAATTTTACCCTCAGACCCTCCCCACCTACCTTTAGTAAAACATGTCCCTCATAGTAGTAAATAAAAATGAAAGGATATTATGGACAAAATCACATATGCATCCATATTTTATATTAGCTGGTGGATCCAGACAACTGTCAACTAATAATTAGCCAACCAATACTAGCTAATTGTTAGCTAAACAGCTAGCTAAGAACTATCTTGCTCTCTCCCAATCTAGCTCATAGAATGTGAAAAGTCAATTTTACCCCCTTCCCCACCAGCCCCACCTACCTTTAGTAGAATGTGTCCCTCATAGTAGTAAATAAAAATGAAAGGATATTATAGACAAAATCACATATGCATCCATATTTTATATTAGCTGGTGGATCCAGAGAACTGTCAACTAATAATTAGCCACCCAATATTAGCTGTGAACAATTAATAAGATATCATTTAGATCCAACTAAGAGTTGGTTGCTAAAAAAATATCTATGGTGGTTCCAAACCCCCATCCTGTCAATAGGTAATTATTAGCTTGGCACCTAGCTAAGAAATATGTCTCATTAACCATCCTAACCAAGCTAACAACAGCTAATATAGGTTGCAAAAAATATATATTTTTACCCTTCCATCTACCTCGATGCATGCTCCCTCCCAAATAGCGAATAAAAAAATAAATTATAGACAAAATCACTTATATATCATCTCTCTATCTCTATATATACCCCCACCGCTCAGCGCTCACACAGAGAAAAAAAAAATCGAAACTAATCCTCACCCACCCTCACGCGCTCCACTGCCCACACGCGCTCCCTGCAGATCCGCCATGGCCTCCTTGGCCAGCGTCCCTGCTGAGATCCTCCTCCTAATCTTCACGTACCTGGAGTGCTTCGCTGACCTGACTAGTGTCGCCGGCGTCTGCAAAGGCTGGCGCAACGCCGTCCACGTGCGGCTTCGTGCCTCACAGCGAAAGGAGCCGCCGTACCGCCAGCTCCCGTGGCTCCTCCAACCGTCCTACGACGTGCCGCCATCGACCATCACGAGCTTTGTCTCCGGCACCACCGGCCACCGGATCTGCCTCCCGGAGGGCGTCCGTCGGAGGGATCGCTACTATTGTGGCTCCCACGAAGGAGGCTGGGTCGCCGTCGCTGCCGATCGTAGAAGGCCTCACTATGAGTTCGTCAACCTCATCAACCAGGCCAGTGCCAGCATTCCCCTCCCCAACACGCTCCGTTCGCACCCCACGCGCTCTGAGGTGGTGGACGAGATCCGCGTGGTCACACTCTCCGATGTGCCCACGGCGGGGAGCTGCATCGCGGCCGCCCACACCGTAGGTGGTTATCCAAGCATCATTTTCTGCCGGCCGCATGCGGATGGCCACTGGGTGCCGCCGCTGATGGACACCGAGCCGCTCCAGGACACTTTGTATCATAGGGGCGCGGTGTACCAAGGCTTCTACGCCATCAGCAACATGGACAACCTCTACGTGTTCCTGCCGAGGGAAATCAACAACGGTGAGACTCTTGTGATGAGGCAGGTCATCATATCGTTTTCCCCGGCGCTGGCCATGGGCAGAAGGGTGGTTGCTAGTAACATCACGCGCTACCTTGTGGAATCGCGTGGGAAGTTGCTAGTGGTGCTCAGGTATTCAGGCATGGCTATGGGCACAAATGATTTACGGACGTTACACTTCAGGGTGTTTGAGATGGAGCTTAACGAGTTGCCCAACGGAGGCCATTCAACTGCCTGGGTTGAGCTCGACGACTTGGACGGTCGGATCATTACCGTTGCAAGAGGTTGCTCTAGGGCATTTGAGGCAGCACAGTACAGAGGGTTCCAAGGCGGGAGCATCTATTTCTTGGACGATGCTGCAGTGGGTACAGGTCCAATGTATTCTATCTTCTCCTTCGCCGATTTGGGGATGTACTCCATGGGCGAGACGAAGATTGAGCGACCAGGCCTGCCTACTCCAGCATTGCGGGACTGCTTGGATGGTGATGGTGCCCTCTTAGGCAGGTCGGCACCCAGGCATCCATCGCAGCCCCAGGCGACGGAACATGAACGCCTGAGGTGGCTGTTCGCGCCACGCAGCAACCAAGCCTGGGATGGAAGAGCCGAACACCTCCGCATGCTTGCTGGTTGTGAACCTGGTTCAAACTGTCCGTATGGCCCAAGAGAGATCATGGTTCACACCATACGTAATGGGTCACATGCCACAGAGCTGGTTACAAGCAAGCTAAAGATAGTGAATGAGATTGATCCCATAGCAAATGATGAAGCAAGCTCAAGCACATCCGCTGGTGGGGAGCAAGTTGTGCATGAGACTGTGGCTAGTGTTTGGCCATTGCTATGTAAGCCAGGAAACCGTCGCTCAATCTGGTTTCTGCCGCCCTCAGCAGATGAGTGGCTTCTGCCGCCGCCTCCAGCAGATGCCTAGTGTAGGCGATGTTTGACAAAACATCCTATCATGCCCATTGTGTTTGGGAAGAAAATAAAAGATTGTTTCTTAGTGCGGATAATTTGGCATTACTTTGTAATAAGAAACAATGAAATTTGAAGCATCATTTTGATCACTTTTTTGTTTCAGTATAAAACATATTGTGATCGGAATGACTTGAGTAACCTTTGAGTTATCTTTATCTTTGCGATGTTCTCCAGCTCTTGAATATTCTACAATATCTATGGATGCGATCACCTTATTGCATGAACAATTCAAAGCTTGATAATGCATTCTTGAAGATTTGACTACCATTATTTTAGTTTATGTGTGCTTTTAGTTAAATTCCATATAAATTACTTCATCTCAGTGTGTTCCAACAAGAAGATGTTAACAGTAATATGAGCTGTATATGAAGTATGTTGTCTCAGTTAGTATTAAAATAAATTGATTTCCATTCCATGTATATGAACAGGAGATGTTTTCATGTAGTTTGAGTCCCTATATGATATTATTTGTGTATACCAGGACATTATAACATAAAAAAAACATTGAAGTTTTTACATCTGCTAATTGGACCTGGTTACGAAGTTACATCCTAATATTTACATGTAGATTTTCATGGATCACCAATAGCATGCTTTAATCTTGCATTCATGAAAAATTTGGCTAGCATTATTTTAGTCCATGTGTGTTCTTACTTAATAAATCCCAAAGAAATTAAATTCATCTCAGATTTCATTAGTTTTATTTAAATTTTTTATCCATGTGTTCCTACAAGTATGGTGTTAACAAAACTAAAATTGTGTGTGTTGTCTCAGTTTAGTATTAAAATGTTTTGTTTTTGACAAAACATCAGGGGGCTTTCCCATGCTCGATATAGCATATATATTTAGAAATAAGAAGTTGTACAGCCTAATGTGGTATATTTTGATGAAATGGTTTTCTATATTGGTAATCTGTCGAGAGGGAAAAATGCATGGTATTTTGGCTAGTCAACTACTTTGCATTTGTTTGCTATTTGATGTGTTGGTTTTGAGTTGAGATGCTGCAGCGTTCCATGTTGGATGATGAGTTACTTATTAGTAAGGATGAAAACGGTCGAAAACGGAATTACAATGTAGAAAACGAAAGCGGTCGGTACGGAATATTTCTATATTTTAGCAATTAAAGAGTACAAAAAAAGAATAAAAATGGTTGTCAAACCAACTGAAACTGACAAATTTTTATGTTTGATAAAATTTAAAAACAGTTTCATAATATAGAAAACGATATCATAATGTAGAAAACGAAAGTGGTCGGTACGGAATATTTCCGTTCCGTTTTCATCCTTACTTATTAGTGGGATATGTGTCAACCTGCAGAGCATTAGTTATGCTTATTGTCACCCAATCATCCAATCTCTCAAGGAATATCATAGAATGGGATTAGGGAAGCTCTGTTGGGCTTTGAATGGTATTGTTTTGAGTTAGGTGCAACAAGTCAGGTCCCAATTTGATTTGAGTAAGCATCCCAAGTTTGATTTCTCTGGTCACTTTACCTTGAAATTACAAGGATGATGAACTGTTAAGGTTGGTAAGTCCTCGAGATTGAGTAATTATTGCTTAGGACTAACTCAAGGTAAAGTGGTGCAAGTGTAACATGTCTCTTAGTTTTGTATGTGCAAGCGTTATATTGCAGAGATATGGTGGTTGATGGCAATGGTGAAAGTTAAGCAAGGTATGTGCTGATGTACCACCGGTGGTGAAGGGCGAACAAGGGGAATAATCTTCCCTGATGATGTGAGATTTTGTTTCTAATTTCAATACAACTGGTCTTGATTTGGTTTGCTTTTGATGAAATTTGGAGGTGCTGAGGTTGCAGTTCGTCTTTAATGCATTATTGCTATTCAGAGCATCTTTTTTTGAAACAGTAGTTTGCTCTATTGCCATTCAGAGCATCTTTTTCTGATCAGCTACAACAATTCCTTCCTAGTGCTTAGCTGTTGCAAGTCGTGCTTGTCTTGATCACTAGTCTGGTCTGTTCTCTGCAGTTGTGTTTTTCTTTGAAATGTATTTTCTTTAGCTTGTGTTTTGTCTGCTCTTTCTATATTTCTGTCAGTTTGCCGGTACTAGCAGCAACGTGCATCTGTATTTTATCTGGTCACTGAATCAGTAATGTTTTGTCTGTTCTCTTCATTTTGCACTCTGTCAATCAATTTTAGCTGCACCTATCTATATTTTTCACTTCAGCTGACTAACAACAGGTGAACCGTACTTCTAGCTAGGAATGACAACGGGTCGAATGTGGTGCGGGTAGAACAAATACACGCCCACGACAACACCCAAAAAAAATTATCACAACCACCCTTGAGACACGCCGTGGGTGCAATTTAGCACCCGCCTATGCCTGCGGGTCGTTTGTGCGTGGGTTTCAGTCACTCGTCGGGTGTGTTAATCTTACAAGTAATATATAATCATGATTGTATTAATAATTATAAAAAATAAAAACAAGTGAAGTTTGTTATCTATATATATATATATATATATATATATATATATATATATATATATATATATATATATATATATATATATATATATATCACACAACTAGTCACCTACCGCATAGGTGCAATGTCAAACATACTGTTAGCAACTGGACATGTATACTTAGTGCCTGCTTGGTGCTTGGATGCCTCGCTCACGAGGTTCACTGGGCAAGGCAATCCTTGCCATCGGAGGCGAACCAAATCGGCTCACTCGCTGAAGCAAGGAAAAGCTGGAAATCACAGGTAGGTAGCGAGGCGGGCTAGTGCATAAACCAAACACATCTTCCCCTTGGCTTTCTTCCAGAGTGAGGCTAGGCTAGTGGTTGTGTGAGAACCAATCACACCCTAATGTTACTTATATTTCGGACCCTGGTATACAACCTGTGAGTGCGATTTAGTACCCACTTGATCCTCATTTGTTTCGAACCCTGGCCCGATGATACCTTATGTGTAATTTGGCACTCGCGTCGCCCATGGGCACACGCGTCGACAGGTTAATCTGCCATCCAGAGCATTTCTTCCAGCGGGCTCTGTTCAGTATGTAAGAATCATATTCAGTCATTAAGCTTATCCGAGTTTTGTTGTTTAAAGACTTGTCTTGGGGTAACAATTTTTTTAATTCCATCTAGCTTTTTTCAATAGCTTGTATGGTTGCTGGACAGTAGTACCTCTATTGTTGCCTTCTGATGGTTCAGTATTAGTTTTGTTTCACAAAGTTCATTTCACCAGGGTGGTTCATTCTGTGTTTCATGCAATAATGAACTATATTTCAAGTTACAATTGGCTCCTCACTGAGTACTAGATTCATTTATGCTAGCTGACTGGTTATCGTGCAGTTCATGGTAGTAGCAGTAGTTCATTAGTAGTAGTTGTCTGTGTCAGTTTAGAGTAATATTTTTTGTTCTTGGTTGCAGCTTAGCATGGCTTCAACTTGTGACACAATGGAACTTTTTCAAGCAATTGTTAGAATGGTAGTTTAAATCCTATTACCTTTTGCTTCTTGTATGTTTTGCCCAAAGTTGTAATTTTATTCTTCAGCAGCTTAATGTTTTTTTATAATTTTGTTCTTCAGCAGCTTAATGTTTTTACATGAAGCCTATTTTTTATATAGTTTGCTTCCACAGTGCTTTGTGAAACCTTGGCGATTAGAAAAGTGGTATGATTTGGTTATAAATATGATCAAACATGTACTTTCAATGTTGGTGATGATGTTTGAGTGCATTAGTCTTCAGACCAACTAGCTTCATTTAGTATGTATATGTACTAAAAAACATTAAAAGGCAAGGTCATTTCAATTAAGAACGATGCCAAGGAACTACAAAAATAAAGTAGAAGTACCCTTTAAGTACATTTCATCATGAATCTGAAACAACTTCTAAGGTACATAATATGAGATTCTTATTGAGTTATTTTACGCAAACATCGTCTACACTTATAGGACCATAAAATTCCTTAAGTTTTAACACCATCTTTCAATTGTAAGTTACCATGGCATCAAGCATAATTTTTGCACATCACTTGGTTCTTCGGTCAAGCGTCCATAGGATTTTTACATGAAATAGTTTATTCTAAGGAGTTCAACAAAAACTAATATGAAACCATGCAATTCCTTCAACGCAAAGTATTGTGCTCAAAATCCTTTTTTGCACCTGCAGCGCGTCATCAAGACAAGCAAGTTTCAATAAAAAAGAAAAAGTTTGCAGACTATAAACATATATTTTAATAAGTGGGTTTCATCTTGTATGCCTTCTAAATAAAACATGATGTGCTACTAATAATAGCTAATGACTATATATAGGGAAATGAGCTTTCAAAATACTATGTGGCAATAAATATGATCCACCTGATCAATAGATCTCATGGCACTAGAATGACGATCGTCACCTCTTGACCCCAAGGAGAGAAGCATCGTCCCTCAACAAGTCCCTGTTGGAACTTCTTACAGCCCAAAACAGGATGCTACTACATGTTACACCTTGTTGTGGCACCGATGCGCCATACCCATTGTACTGTTTAGCCAGCCAACCGGACAGTTCACAGTACACACACTGCATTCTTCTCTTGTTCCAAAAATTACTTGATGCTAACATTTTCATAAGTACATGGTTGTATGATATAACTATAAAAACAAGTTAAACCAATGCATTGCACTTCCAATATGAACTATTATAAGTAGCATAGGTACTAAACTTACATTAGTATAAATATTAGCATAAAATTAAATGGAGCGAAGCAAACAATCAACTCTATGTGAAACAAAGTGAGCATCAGAAACAAGCACAGTCTTTGAATAAAAGTTGAGTACATGTATCTAATTAGGTTAGTACCCATTGCAACTAAACTAGTAATGCACATCTTCGTTGATGAAGCAACAGGCTTATCAGTTAGGGCATGGATCCTTCAATCATACATAACTAACTGTTAATAAAATCTCCATGCCATGCACTATGCATGCAAAGAGGAAAAACACTATCAAAACTCATCTATATTATTTTGCATTTACCATCATCATGTCCAAACTTTCCTTTTTCATGAGGAAGAAGATACAATCTCACTAAACATGCCCAAGAAAACTGGAATGCTTCAAATCCAAGGCCTTGTTTAGTTCTGAAAATTTTTTGGTTTTGGGTACTGTAGCACTTTTGTTTTTATTTATCAATTATTGTCCAATTATGGACTAACTAGGCCCAAAAGATTCATCTCACGATTTACAAGCAAACTGTACAATTAGTTTTTATTTTCATCTATATTTAATGTTTCATGCATATGCCACAATACTCGATGTGATAGGAAATCTTGAAAAGTTTTTGGTTTTTGGGGTGAACTAAACAAGGCCCAAGGCCAAATGACAAACATGGCACAAAGATATTCTAGAAATAAAATGGGGACTGGAATACTACTAGGGAAATCAAATAAAAAAATTATAACGGGAGCTGGCATCACTGATAATGAGCAGCAAAGATATTCTAAGAATATAAGTGTTTATTTTTGTAAATAACATGAAAACAAAGAGTGTTAAATCTTTTTTGATAAGTATTCCTTAAAGACCCAAACCTATCTCCCTAAGTTTAGCTTGCCTTGGGAGATCTCCTAAAGGAGCCTAGCCACCGACAACCTGTGTGCTGGAGCCTTATCAACCGAAGCTTCTTGAGCAAGATTCATTATTTTTCCTAACCTATCCATTCCTATTTGTTCAATTAATCTAACCCTTATGCTCTCTTTGATTCAATGCTCTTATCAAGTCCTTGTCCACCCTAGCAAGTAGTATTTGCTCCTAACCTTCCCATAGCCCAACTTAATTCCTATAATATCCCCATTTGGGTCTTATTAATGAGATACATTTCAATTATGGCACCTATCCAATTGCTATAACTACCCTTCAAATTGCATTGGTTCTCTCTTAATTAGGATGATGCTTATGATGATCCTCTCATAATTGCCAACCCCTACAAGTTGCTTACCCTTCACCTGGCCTCACTTTTTTCTCCACCCAATCTGTTGGAAGTAGCCTTTAAGGGTGAAAGCCCTAGATATCTTGAATAGCCCACCAAGTGAACTCAATCCATCTTACCATGAATGCTCATGTGTGTATGTTGGTATTTATTATGCTAATTCCACATTTGTTTCAGTTAGCCGACGCGATAAGTTTTAGAAAGGACTATTCACCCCCCCCCCCTCTCTAGTCCGCCATCTCAACCCTTCACTCATGCTAACTGCCTATGCGTGACTGGATCAAAGAAGACCGAGACACATGGGACACTATCAATGCAAGGTGGCATGCCCAAGCCAAGTCTCCATCATTGTGCCCCAACCAACGGGAGAGGAGCCCGAGCCAAGACCACTTTGGCCCTTAGCGATCGGGGCCTGGAGATACGGGCTACATGCTACCCCAAGCACTCGGACCACCAACCCACATCGACAAGTACAATAGGGTGACTAACCCCAACCACTAGCTCAAGGACTTCTTGCTTGTGGTGAGGGCTAGAGGGGCGAACAACGACTTCATCTAGCTCTGTGAGGGTGTGGCACGAGCAGCTAGACGCCAATAGCATCCGCAGCTGGACCAACCTCCGCTCGACCTTCGTGTAGGGCATTTTCGAGGTACATATACCCCACACGAAAACTCTTGGTATTTGCATAACTACAGGCATAAGTCAGGCGAGACTCTTTGAGAGTACATGTAACGCTTCTCCAAAAAGCACAACGAGCTTCCTAATGTCACTGACATTGATGTCATCAATGTATTCACCTGCGACACAACGTGCAAAGCGCTCGGGCATGAGGCCCCACAAACGACGCGGGAGCTTGGACGTCACCACAAAGTATGCGTCCATCCACCGCTATGCTAGTCTCCCCGCATCTCTAAAGAACAACAAACTGTGAGGCAAGACAGACGCTCAAGGAGGGCATGCCATCGTTGATGAGGCGCTACAAGAAGAGGCTGCCGCCCGCCACTGCCGCTTGTGCCTACCCAACCGTGCTCGATCGCCATGGAGCCTTCGAGCAAGCAAGAGAGAATAAAGGAGACGGAGAGATAGAGTTGGACATAGGAAGAGAATAGAATAGAGGTTTATGATGGGACATAAAGTGTCTGGTTGAATTAGATCTAAACTTTAGTACAAACACGCAAACAGTCCCATAGTCTAAAATTGAGTAAATTATAAGTCGACTAAATTTAGACCATGGAATCCAAACATATCTGTGTTATTAAAGCCTAACAAAAAATAAATAAAATCTGTGCGTTATTCATACAACACCTAATACCGACTCAATTTTCGCAGGAAACAAAGGTGCTAAGAGCAACAAAATAAATTTTAATAAAAATAGAGCAATCTTCAGTAAATAAATTTTGTTCTTAGAAACCCATTGGAGTCAAAATCCCTACCTGAAACAGATGACATTCATAAATCATAATTACTGATAAATCAAGCGGATCATTTTTGTATAAATAGCACAACCAAATAAAATTACCTTTGGCAGCCTTCGATATTACGGAGTACACCCCTTGCGTCTCCAATATTTTCCACAATAAAGATATTCACCACGACCAGCACTGAGCCGATGCAGTCTTTATATATGTTCTTTTTTTTTTTTGCCTGCAAGTTATCATGTCAGGTAGGTGATGACTTAGGTGACGAGCAATGGACAATTAACATGGAAATGCTTTTTCCCTAAGCACGTTTATTTTATTAAGAGAAAAGTTAACTTGGAAATGCTTGCACTAGCCAGCAAGTGTTACCTCTTCCATCTCGCGTTCATAACATTTCCCTCTCTGTTTCTCCTCTCCTTGTCCATCCACTCTTTATTCTGATCATTCTGCCTGGGTGCCTTCACATCCAGTTTCGTGAAGAAAAGAATCCAACAGTTAGAGGGTGTTTACGGGGGTGTTTTAGTTCCCATTTTTTCAAAAAAAAAAAGGTTTTCGTCTATCATTTTACAAAATAGAACTAAACACCAGGCAAAATTTTAGCAAAAAAGTGGTTATTCTCCATTTTGAATTTTGGCCTCAAGAGGCTCTCATGAGGAGAATAAATTTCGTATTTTGGATAGAACTAAACATGACCCTGAAAATTTTGTATTTTGCATTTTATCACTCCACAGTAGTTGGTATTTTGCATTTTGGATTCTATGGGGACTAAAACACCCCCTTAGTTTCCCTTCTATTCGAAAAATTTTTGGGTTTTGGTTTATCATTTTTTTGACCGAAGTCAGCAGGGAAACCTCAGCCTATTTTTTATTTAGTGCAGATCTGTTTAAATTCACTCCCACTGGGAGTCGAACTTAGGCCTGCTGGATGCTACTCAGGTGCTCTAACCACTAGGCTAGAGGCCCTTTTGCTTTGGTTCATCATTTTGCAAAATAGAACTAAACATCATACAAAAATTTTGGCAAAAAAGTGGTTATTCCCCATTTTGGATTTTAGCCTCAAAAGGCTAAAAAAACCTAAAAGAGCCTAATGTGGGCAATAAATTCTGCATTTTGGATGGAACTAAATATGACCCTCAAAATTTTGGCATTTTACATTCTATTATTTCAAAGTAGTTGGCATTTTGTATTTGTTTGAACTAAAGACCCCTAGTAATTTGCACAAAAAAAAGTGTGGAGCAATAAAAAAAATAGCGATCTGGATAATGTTGGAAGGTTTCTTAGCCTCTCTTTGCAGAAAATGTTTTCCTCCATCTGACCATCTCGATCAGCTAAGCATCTCTAGCGCGGTATCTTTTCCTGCTGCCTGCTGGAATGCTGGTAGCAGTGAATCATGCATGCATGAGCTGCTGAGCACGGGTATACAATGCCAGATCGGTCGATTTTGCCGGTGCATAAAAAGAAATGCTGCTAGCTTTGAGATTTAGGTCCAGCTTCAGCAAAGGTGCTGAAAAAGACGAGAGATGGCGACTCTCATTAATTAGGCTTTTCTTCTCTCCTCTTGGTCAGAACAGACAGCACGGCACACGCGCAGTACCTGATACTCCTGATCTGATCACTGAGTTGTTGTGCAGCTTATGATGTGATTTGCGTTCAGGCTCAGGCTTAACTGAACGCTTCATCAGTTGTTAAACCGTGGCTTGGGCAGTTGTTAATCCGTTTTGATTGCGTGTCGAGCAATGAGAGATGGACAAGGGAGAGAAAACAAGTTTCTGCATGCGTTGATTTCCTGCAGCGTTAACGGCCACTGATGACGGAGTCCAGGGGGAAACCGGAGGAGGGGCCGCCAATCACGGTGAGGACTGAGGAGTTACCAGAGGGGAGACGCGGATCGCAGACCCATATCTTGTGTCCGCCCCTGTTTACTCGGATTTGGGACGGATCGCACCGCAAATCCTGGTCGATTTTTGGTCCCTGCTCGGATTCTCTCTCCCCTCTCATATACCGATCGAGATTGGGAGCAAGCACTCGTACAGAACAGATCGGGCCTTCACCAACGTAACTCATTTCGTGCAGCTCTCCGATCCATGATCCATCCGGCCGTGTTACTGAGAGACGACACCATTGAAAAAGCCCTCCTCCTCCCATGACGACGGGCACATACGACACCGACGTCGTCATGGACGACGGCACTGTGATCCGGACAACCATCACGTCCTCCGGCGACGCCGTCAACCTTTTCCTCCGAGAGGTCCGCAAGCAGGCAGGCCATGGCCATCCTCCCCACATCGTCGGCCTCGACACCGAGTGGCGCATAGTCCACGACGAGGACGGCCGCCGCAAGAACCGAATGGCCGTCCTGCAGCTCTGCGTGGGCCACCGCTGCCTCGTCTACCAGATCTTCCACGCCGACTACGTCCCGGACGCCCTGAGAGACTTCCTCGCGTGTCCGGACCACCGCTTCCTCGGCGTGGCGGTCGACGGCGACGTCAAGCGGCTGTCCGAGGACTGCGGCCTTGTGGTCGCCGACGCGGCGGACCTGAGGCACGTCGCGGCGGAGGTGCTCGCCCGGCCCGAGCTCCGGACTGCGTCGCTCAAGACGCTCACCCGCGAGGTCATGGGCGTGCTCATCGACAAGCCCAAGTCGGTGACGATGAGCAAGTGGGACGCGCGGCGCCTGTCCGTGAAGCAGGTCCAGTATGCCTGCGTCGACGCGTTCGTATCCTACGAGATTGGCCGGCTGCTGCTCACCGGTCAGTGCGCGGAACATGCGGCGACAGGTGAAATGATCTCACCGTTCATTGCCTCCGTGGTTCCGGTGGCTTGAGCTTTGGACTGGACATCAATTTTTTTTCTAGCTTATTACTAGGTTCAGGCACGACAGCGTTGTTGGCGTGCTGCAAAGAGCAAACCTACAACACCAAGCATGTGAAGGTGTGATTTGATCGTAGTTTGTGCCTTTTCTGGACGGAAATTTTGATGCTTCGATCGATGATTACATCTTTTGTTATTGTTAGGAGCACTAAAGTTATGGATCATTTCTGGAGTCTATTCAGAAATGCATTTGCGTTTATGGAGCAACATAGACTATAGATTAGGAGGGATCGCTAATGCCCTGTCCGTTGAGAAATGCAGTAACACAAGCAAGGGAACACATGTACTCTTGAGTCTTATATACAGCGGGCGAATCGCACCTAGGTAAGAGCACGGTGATTTCTCTTTCGGTCGTTAATTTTAGAGAAATGCTATATCTCAACCGGTTGTTTCTTGGGCTTCCATCAACTGAATTTGTATGCCTCCGATCCATGGAGAAAGCCCGATCAGCCGTACATACATCGAACAGCTCCGCACTCGCGGCTTCCTCCCCGCTCCACGCCTCCGCCCCTAGGTTGCCGAACCCAGGCCGCCGCCGTCGCCTTGGCGCGGGCGCGGGCGCGGGCATCACCAGCGGGCGTGATGCATTGGGTGGCTTCACGCTGCCGCTCCGCTTCACGTACGCCATGGATTGCTGGCTGCGCAGCGAAACGGTAGCAGGATCCGTCGTTCGGTGCTACTTCAAGGTGACCGGCTCTGACTCTTAAGTGCCGATCATGTTGGTGTAGGTGTAGCAGTAGTGCTATTGTTTATTTTCTTTCTTCATGTTCTTCTCTGCTTTCTTGTCTATTTGTAAATTTGCGAACAATTTGATGATATTTGTGAACAATTTGACATATATTTTTTTGTATTTGAAATCCATAGAAAAAAATTTTAAGTTCTTTTTTGAAAATTTGGCATATATTTGTCTAAGATATTGTGTTATCCCAAATTACATCGCTATGTCTAATAAATTACACAAAAAAATCATTATAAGTATAGTAATAAGACAATGTAAATATAGCTAGATGATGGTGTAAGTGTATATGAAAAATTCAGTTGACACGAGGGACCAAAACAACTAAATGTTACCTAGACAAATTCTAATTTTATTATTAACTACTACGTAGTACACAACTACACTATGAGCATCTCTATGCTCTTGTACTCCTGTTTGGATGGAACGTATCGGAACCAACATTTCCTTGTCCACTCTTTTTCCAAGTCCTTAACTGTCAAGATGAATGTAGACTACTGCTCGAAAGGGCAAATTTTACTTTAACACTATTCCTCTGCTTATTGAAGCAAGACTTGTCTGGCTTTGGAGCACAGTTGTGCCTCGGGCGTGAATGAAATATCCAAAACCGAGTAGACACTATTTGGTTATTTCATCCCAAGGTTTGTTGTCTGGAGACAAGGCCTCGTTGGCTTCAACTGATAAACACTCTTTTCAGTCATAGAAGAGTGTTTTTTAGCAAACCAGCCGAAACAAAGATTAGTACACCTCCAATTCCATTGTTTAAATTTCTGATGATAACATCAACCAAAATGAGCCTCATATTTTGTTGAGTACCGATGTTTAACTGAATCATCACTGTTCCTTCAAAAAACTGAATCATCACTAGCTTAATTGCAGGCGGCATCCTCGACGGCTTCGTAGATGACCTCCTTGGACAGCACCTCCAGCGACGTGCCCCTCGTCTCTGGGATGAACAGAGTCATCAGCATGCCCAGGAAGTTGGTGCCCGCCAGCACGAACACCTCGTTCCGGGTGCCAATGCCCGCCGCATACTGGCCGCCGTCAGCGCCCTTCTTGGGGAAAAAACCGAACGACCCAAGAACCGCACCAGCCCGCCCCGACGCCGCGGCGATGCGGTGGCACGTGCATCGTAGCCGTGCCGGGAAGAGCTCAGCGGGTGCGACGAACGTCGTGGTGTTGGGACCAACGTTGGCGAAGAAGAAGGCCACGTTATAGAGCACCATGAAGCCGGCGATGTGCGATGTCCAGTGTTCGTACAGCGCCGCGAGGGTGAGCATGGACAGCGTCATCACCAAGAAACCGGCGATCTGCAGTTGCCGCCGGCCGAGGACGTCGATGAGGGCGATCGCGAAGCAGTACCCTGGGATGGCGCCGCAGAGTGCGATGAGTGCCAGCGCGCGGGCGAGTTTGGAGACTTCCTCGACGGCGCTCATGGTCACCACCGGCGAATGGGAGACCCATCCAAGCTTGCCGAGGAGGTCCTTCTGGAGGATGTTCTGGCTGTAGTAGGTCACATCGAGGAGGAACCAAGCGCTCGAGGTTGCCAGGAGGTTGAGTCCATGGCTCCTCAAGAACTGCGCCGAGAAGAGGCCCCACTTGTCGTCGACGCCGCTAACTGTGGCGTCGAGTTCCTGCTCTCGGATGGTGGCGCATAACACCAGTGACATGTCGGCCGCTGCACTCCTCAGGTCTCCGGCGACGAGCGCCGTGTACCGAGCAGTCTCCGGCAATTTCATGCGCAGATAGAAGGCGAGCGCGGCCGGCACCGCCCCGACCATGAGGATGGTACGCCACACGTAGTCGGCCTCTGTCATGGCAGCCGACACGACCAGAGCGACGGCGTTGCTTAGGAGGATGCCCATGCCCTGCATGGCGTACACGGCGGCGAGGAACGCGCCGCGTTTGCGTCGGTTGGCGTACTCCGCCACGATGGCCGCGCTCAGGGGGTAGCCGCCGCCGGCTCCGACGCCGAGCCAGAAGCGGAAGAAGCATAGCGTCGCCACGACGGCCTTCGCCGTGCGGCCAAAGGATAGTCCGGACGCGGCGGGACAGACGGCCACGAGCGCCAACGCGAAGCCATAGGCTCGCCGGCGGCCAATGCTATCCCCGAGCCAGCCAAAGGCGAGCTGGCCCACAAACGTTCCGCAGAGTACGGCGCCGTTCAGCGCAGCCGCGGCATCGGGCGGCAGCGTGCCCGCCTCGCCGGGCCTCGCGGGATCAGCGAAGTAGACCCAATTTTTTAAAATTTGGCCTTTTTTTTGAAAAAAATTTTCTTTTGGACCCCTAAAAAACTTAATCTCAGTTTTGGACCCAGGAGGTCGACGCCATGCTTCATGGCGTCGAGGTTACACGTCTCGACGCCATGGATCACGGCGTCGAGGTCCCTGGCTGTGCCAGCGTGGCTTCTGACGTGGCAGAGACCTCGACGCCGTAGATCACGGCGTCGAGCTCGACACCATAGATCACGGCGTCGAGCTCTGAACTACATAGCAGAGAGTTCATCCAGTTCTACATGCCGTGATGAGCAGTGTCGACGCCAGCGACGGCCGCGCGCGTCGCCTCGAAGTAGTCCACCGCGGACCGCATGTAGACGTCCGTCACGGCCGCCGCGGCGCCGCGCACCAGCCGCACGGCGCGCGGCAGCGACGACGCCAGCTCCCCCGCGGGGCACGCCGCGCTGGTCAGCACGATGGCGTTGCCGAAGTACCCCGCGGGGAGCGGCGGCGAGAACCTCGGCCGCCCGTCCACCGCGAACAGCAGCTTGCTCCGGCGCGACGGGCGCATCCCCAGCGCCCGCGTGCGCGCGCTCCACACGAACCCGGCCAGCGCCTCGAACGTGGTGCACGCGCGGCGGCCCTCCTCCAGCGCCCCCACCGCCGCCTTGAGGCGCGCGATGGACGCCGGCGTGAACCGGAACGAGCGGTGCAGGAGCGGGGACTCCGAGTCCTCCTCGTCCTCCCCGTCGTCGGCGTCGTCGTCGGTGATCTGCGTGAACTCGTGGTGCGGGAAGTCGACCTGCGGCGGGTCGCGCGCACGGAGGACGGCGCGGTCGAGGGCCGGCGGGAGCGACAGCGGGAGGCCGCGCGCCGTCTCGCCCCACGAGTTGACGAACTGCATGGCGCCGACGCCGTCGAACATGCAGTGGTTGATGGCCAGCCCCAGCACGAAGCCGCCACACTTGAACTTGGTCACCTTGCATGTCCATGGATCGATCGATCGCCCACTGTTATTAACTCTGTCCATCGATCTAGAAGATGAGCAGCAAATAGTACCTGGGCTGCAAGCAGCGGCATCTCGAGTATGTTCTTGGCGCCGGGGACGCTGTACACGAGCCTGCCGAGGACGGAGGGGTCGGGGTCGGTGACGTCGCCGATGTCCGCCATGGCGCAGTCCGCCTCGGCCTCCACGAACACGGCGCCGTCGCCCGTGCAGTCCACGACCAGCTTCCCATCGTCTGAGATCGCCAGCCGCCCAGCGAGCGGGTAGTAGTGGACGAGCACCTTCGCCAGCGACTCCCTCAGCACGTCGCAGGCGCTGCTTCTGCCGGCGCCGCCGTCGTCAGCCGCCCTGAAGCAGTACACGGTCTGCACGATGACGGCAATGTTCTGGTCCAGGTTGGAGAGAGCTCGACGCCGTGATCTATGGCGTCGAGCTCGACACCATGATCTACGGCGTCGAGGTCTCTGCCACGTCAGAAGCCACGGCGTCGAGACGTGTAACCTCGACGCCATGAAGCATGGCGTCGACCCCCTGGGTCCAAAACTGAGATTAAGCTTTCTAGGGGTTCAAATGAGAATTTTTTTCAAAAAAAAGTTCAAAT
This sequence comes from Sorghum bicolor, assembly GCF_000003195.3. Lineage (NCBI taxonomy): Eukaryota > Viridiplantae > Streptophyta > Magnoliopsida > Poales > Poaceae > Sorghum > Sorghum bicolor. The sequence goes on along the minus strand of NC_012872.2, from coordinate 58,427,486 downwards.
TTTAAAAAATTGGGCGAAGTAGACGCGGCCGAGCAGCCTGTAGGCGAGTGACGCGGAGTAGAGGTTGTAGGCTCCGGCGAAGAATCCCGTGCCGGCAATCGCGGCTGCTGCGAGGTGGCACCGGTGCGTCTTGGCGCGGTCGAGCGCCGCTAGGACGTTGAGCTGGTGCGTGCGCGCCATGGATTTGGCACGGCCGCTCGCGGGGCTCTCTGTTCCACGTATGGCTCGTGTCGATCGCGGGCAGCGAACGTTCAAGAGTGTGGCAATGGTACGAGTGTGGAAAGGTTAAGTCAAAGTCGACGCTATGAGTGTGAGGTCAAGATAATTGAAATGTCTCTTTCCAACCGTACTGCGGCAGAATCATATTGATTCGTGCCGTGTTCAACGAGTAGCTTGCGTTTGCGTGTGTGGACTGTGGAGTTCATGACAAGCTTGCTGCACCAGCAGTATGAAGTTTGAACTCGCGTGTGGCGACTGGCCATCCTACTCGGACCCCTCAAACCAGCACTGAGAGCTGCAACCTTCTTCATCGTGATCGACAAGTTCACTAAGGCCTTGTTCAGTTTGGATATTCACAGTGTAGCATTTTCGTTTGTATTTGACAATTATTGTCCAATTATGGACTAACTAGGTTCAAAAGATTCGTCTCGCAAATTATAGACAAACTATGTAATTAGTTATTCTTTTCGTCTATATTTAATGATTCATGTATGTGTCCGAAAATTTTCGATGTGATGGGAAAGTTTGAAAATTTTTGGGTGCTTTTTGGTAACTAAACAAGGCCTAAATGGATTGAAGCTAAAATGAAAATAAAAAAACAGCAGGAATGCAACTGAGTTCTTCCTCAAACATAGTACATAGATTCAACGCATCACTGATAAGGGCACTTGAGCTTGAAGACTGCTTTAACCAAACACTAAGAGAGCAATCTTGACTGTATGGAACATCTGAAACCAACGGAATGCAGTGATCTTTAGGGAAGAACGAAAGACGCCACATTCTCTGCTGGTGGACATAAAAGACATGGCTCATCATTCATCAATGGTCCTTGGCCGGATGTAAAGCTTTGAGAAATTCTTTGATTAAAAATGTAAGTAGCGAGTAATCAGCTACGAAGAAAAGCCCCACGCAGCTTAGACTGCGATGAGGAGCGCTCCTCGCGCTTGTAAACAGATGTTTTCCATAATTTTTTTTATTATTAATCAAAGCCGGTAGCGTCCGGATCACTCGATTCACAGTTGAAAATCTTCAAATTCATCCGAGTAGACTGGACCACTGTGGCGCATCCACGATCGAACGGTCTCATACACCAACTTTACCACATTTCCAATGCCGTGCAACGTGACGGCCCGCTCGGCCGGTGCCCCTCCAGCATCGCCTGACACCAGACCAGCAGCGAGCGCGACGCGTCCGGTACGTGGTGCGGCAGCATCCGGTCCTCGTCCAGCCTCACGCGTACCGTCAGCTGGACACGCTCCCGCCTCCCGCGCTGGGCCTCCAGGCTCTCGTACAGCGATTCGGGCATCCCCAGCCCGGCGCCCGCGGCGACGAAGCGCACCTTGGCGACGCTCATCCCCGGCACGCAGAACCCCGGGAGGTCGGCGCGCGCGAGCGGGACGCCCGCGTACGCCACCACCGCCGCGCTGCCGCCGGCCGCCCCTGGCTTGAAGCAGTGCTCCCACACGTTGCGGTTCCTGGCCCGGAGCGTGACGTCGAACGTGGGCGCGCCCTCCGCCGCGCGCCGCTTGCTCGGCGGCTCCAGGCCTTGCGATCTTGGCACGGTCACCGAGAACTCGGGAGGGGTGTAGATCTGCCAGCAGATGAAGAGCAGCAAGGCTCCCACGATAGCCGGGATCAGTGCCAGCCGGAGGTTAGGATTCCTCCGCAGGAAACGTGTCCACCAGTTGTCGACGGCGGTGACGTTGGCGCCCATGGATTCGTTCAGAGATCGGTAATGTTCCATTGCGGTGCACGTCGACGGCCGATCTATGGATCGATGGTGCACACGAGGGAGAAACCCGGCCGACAACAAGCGATCGACGACACCAAGTTTTGCAGAGCTATATACATATGTAAATGTAATGTTCATGAGTTCATAATACGGATCGGAGAACCGAGAAGGTGTTCTACTCGGAGTAGAAGCGATTCGGCGCAGGATCGATCACGTACGTTTCACAATATAATAATTGAGCTGCTGCTTGTTTCTTGATTCTCGTTGCATATCATCTTCTCCGCGTCATCGATCGATCGATCGATCGTACGTTTAGTTGATTACTCGATCGGATCATGCAGTATGGGTCTTGGCGCCAACGACGACGGCGTAGATCATGAGGCGGTGCCGGCCTTCGACTACCACGCCATCTTTGCCAATCCGCGAGACGACGAGGCGCCGCCGGTGTGGGGATACAGGGCGCCCAGCCGCTGGTCGCGCATGAGCGACGAGGACCTCGACAAGTCCCTAGCGTTTATAACGACGTGTATCGCGATAGCGCTACTGGTGCTGTGGACTGGCGTCCAATGGCACGTGCAAGTCCTCAACAGCCGCCCGTCCTTCTCGGTTGCCCTCGCCGGCTACGGCGGCATCGACCCGGGCAACCCCGGCCGCGTGGTCTCGCCGGCGTTCGACGTCACGCTCCGGATGAACAGGACGTGCGTCGACCGGGCGGACGTGGTGGTGTCGTACGCCGGCGTGGCGCTAGGCTGGGCTCGCGCGGAGCCGTGGGACTGCCCGGAGAAGCAACGGGCCAAGGACGTGGAGGTGGTGGCTAGGGGCAGCGGGGTAGGGCTGCCGATGCACCTCCGCGACCGCATGGCGTCGGAGTGGCGGTCGGGGAAGATGGAGCTCGACATCGACGTGACAATCTTTGGCACTAATACCAGTGCCCCCCACGGCGCCGGTGACTTGCCTCTCAAGGTGATGACATGCAAAGTGAGATTTGATGGGCAAAAGTCAGAGCCATTGTCTTTTGCGTGGTACGAATTACATCCTTACATCGTCTATGATGACTAAGGGGCGAAAATGGTAGAATGGAAATAGAAAAAATAGAGATAGGATATGATTTTTTTTCTTTCTCGATCTGTTTTCATCTCTACAGACATATAAATCATCTATGGTAGGTTGTGTTTGGTTTGGGACAAAGAGGATGAAACATACCTATCCTAGTTTGTGCCCCTGTTTTGTTTGTGGGGACGGAAGACCCTAAGTGTTAGTTACATAACACAGGTCGGTGGCGCCGACTCTAGGCGACTTGCTTGGATGGCCTGTCAAGAGCCAACGGCCTTGCCTAGCGGCCACTGCTTGGGCTAGCTTTGTCTCCTTGCCCCTCGCCGCCTTGCTCCATCTCCTCTTCCCTAGGTGAAGTCGGGCCGAGGTCTGCTCACCCATGGACGGTCATTGTTTTGGTTGAGGTCGGCTCGCCTATGGATGGCCACCATTGTTGTCCATTGAGCCAGGGCCAAGGGTGCTCCTCTTCTTCCTCGTCATCTGTTGTGTAGGGACGGAGGGGAAGCAGGTAGCTATGGCGCCACTCAATTTCTTCCTTGTCACCTTGTGGCATTCGAACTCATCTCCAATGTCGTTGGTATTGATGGTGCACCTAACAGAGTTTAGATTTGAGACTCTCATGAGAGGGAGGTAAGGAAATGGAACTTACCACTATAAGAAAAGGATATGCTGGTACCTCAATTTTTTGGTGGTACACTTGTCTCTCTGGCCCTTTGTATGGAATATTCCTACCTAGCGATGACATTATTCTAGTTGTCTTCAAACCATACAAAAGGACATCCGTATTCCACCCTCAACTCAAACCAAAACCTAGGTTCTTCTTCTCCCAACCGAGCATGATACTACACGTCTACACCCTAACATTACCGAACATTCTAGAGGGGTAACATTAAATGTACAAGAAACATGGAGTTACTAGTAGCGACACCATAAAATCCAAAAACGTCGTTGTTACATTTTAATACAACGTAATTTGTGCTCCAAAAGAGACATTGGTACCGTATTGAGCGTACCGAAAGAGTATCGTGCATATCTCCATAATGGAATTTATTAGTAGTATCTTAGTTCCTCAACAAGAACCAAGGTGGGAACACGTTTAACAAGAGCCGTTGCTTCCCCTATAGAACGAGCTTTACGCATCTATTTATAAGCAAGCGCTTGGCAGCTGTAGGCAGCACAAAGCGCCCGCGGGCACCCACGACAAGTGAATTGTGCTACCGTGCTAGGCTAGCTAGCTGGAGTAACATAAGCAATGGCGAGCACAAAAAAGCAGCTTGCTCCGGTCCTCGCCGTGCTCGTCTCACTCCATCTGCTCGTGTGGTGCGGCGTGGCGGCGGCCCGGCACCATGCCGAGCCAGACCCCGCGCCGTGCGGCTCTGGCGCCGCCGCCGCCGACAACTCCGAGTCTGTCCCCGCAGGCATGCACCACAAGGGCGGACACCCGGACTGCTCGTCGCCGGCCGTGTCGAAGCGCGGCACCCCGGCCGTGATGACTGTGAACGGGTTCCAGAAGGGCGAGAGCGGCGGCGGTCCCGCGGCATGCGACGGACACTACCACAGCGACCACGACATGGTGGTGGCGCTGTCCACGGGGTGGTACGCGGGCGGGCGGCGGTGCCACAAGCTGATCCGCATCACGAGCGCGCGCACCGGCCGCACCGTGGAGGCCAAGGTGGTGGACGAGTGCGACTCCGCGCACGGCTGCAGGCGCAACATTGTCGACACGTCGCCCGCCGTGTGGAAGGCGCTCGGTCTCGACACCAACGTCGGCGTGGTGCCCGTCACCTGGTCCGACGTCTGAGGCTCTGAGCCGTCCGGCCGGCCAAGACGATCCACTACTCCGCCGCACTAGCGCCAGTCGGTTTCGTGTTGCGGATCAAGCTCGCCTCGAGCTCGCGCGAGACCTGTTTTGTTTCCCTTGTGCATGGAGCATACGTTAACCGTTCTTATTAGCTCGTTGAACGGTTACATGTGTGTCGTTCGTTGTTGCTACTTTTTGCGTGGTATTCTGCGGAGTACTTCCTATATTAATTAACAGAATAAACCACTTTGAATGTTGTGTGCGAGATGCCTTGTAACGGTATGTACGACACTTGTTGCCATCAGTGTTGTGTTGTCGCCGAGCCCCAAACAGCAATATGCATGTCTTATCTTATATATTACCATGCGATGTCAGTTATAGTCGATCCAAGCTTTGCTGGCTGAAGAACAGGCCCGTATCTGAGTATTTGAGAATTTTGGGCCCTATAGCGCAAAATACAAAATGGGGCCTATTTTAGGCAAATACCAATAACCAAAGGGCATGCATTTGAATTTCACATTATAATGGTTAATGGATATAATTTTTTTGTCAATATTAAGAACCACAATAGGCGTGATCATGCTAAAGAGGAGTAATATAGGTGAATCTTTGTTTCAAAAAAAAGGTGAATCTTAGCGATCGATATCTTATTTAACTTCTACTAACAAGAATTATTTTTTTGGTATTCTTCTATTGAACAACTGTATACATCTAGACGTGATACTCCGATCGATAGCAACATAGGGCTTCTCCAATGCATAGTAAAAGCGACTCATCAGATCAACGTGGCATGCAGATAAATCGACTCAATGACAGGAGAGAACGACTCACGGAAGAGAGAAAAGAGAACCGATGCAAGGTTTTGAGTCGATTCATGTTGAATAGAAAATAAATTTATCTCACCTATGTGACCGAATCTCACTTGATCAAGCCACTGTGTGCGCTAGAAGAAAACATGAAAGATTACATAAAGAATCTTTGTATAATTTTCTATTATATTATGTGGATCCATGATATTTTTTTTTCAAGGAGTCGACTCCTTGCTGCTCACGTGGCACACTCTCTCTTGGATGGGTCGACCCGCCACTAAGGTTGCTTACCCGCAATAATATATACTCCCGGTGACACTATCCACGTATAATTAAACCTGATGGTTTGGGTTAAAATCGGTTTTTTTGTTTGGTTTTATTTTTGGCCTGTATTGGTTTGGATTGAAACGGGCTGAAAAGGCTATTGGGCCAGTTTGGTTTGGGCCCTATTAAAGTGGGCTGAATTGGTTTGGCTGTAAATAATAGAGTTTACAATGATTTTTTATTCTATCTATTTATTTTTTGCTTTTGTTTATGGCTAAATATAAACAATAGCATGAGGTGCCGGTGAAATGGTGGGTTGGAAATATATTTTAATGGGTCTAGCACATAAGTGGTTTGGTTTGGTGTGGATGATTGAAGTCATGGTCTAATTTTGTTTGGATTTGACTTTCACATATATATGTTTTGGATTGGTGTGGGTTTGGTTTGGATCTCAACCCACTGTCAGGTTTACGTATAATATAAAGCAAACTGTGCAATTAGCTATTACTTTTATCTATATTTAATGTTTTTTATATATACCGTAAAATTTAATATGACCAAAAATCTGAAAAAAAATTGTAAATTTTTTTAGAAACTAAATAAGGCCTCAATTTCCACTCACTGGTTTGCTCTCACTTGAGATGTCTCCGTGGCCCAGCTAGCGCTCCTAGATGGGCCCGGAATTGAATGTCTGGTGAGCATCTGCTTGACCGATGCAAACACGCATACCCAGCAGCGTACTTAGGGCACGTACAACGGGGTGATTTAACCCGTCTGTATGCTATATTTTTTATAGACTAGTTGAGTGCCCGTGCGTTGCTACGAGTAACACATCGCACAACAAATTATACGTAAAGTCGCTACGAGTAACACATCGCACAACAAATCATACGTAAATTTCCATATCATCACAATTAATATAATAATAATTAATATTAAAACACACATATCAATCTACTTATATTTAAAATAAAGAAACAAGTACGACATTATTAACTTCACACTGATAGAGAAAAAATAAGAAACAGTTCATTGTTTTTTGCTTGTGAGACTAATATAGCGTTCAAGGTGATCTCGAACACCTTTCGGTATGTTGGCTATATTTTTTTTTCGGTATATGTGAGTAGGTGTAGCAATATATGCTTCCTCACTTCATAATTATCCTGTCAAATTTTTATACACATATATAGCTATAGTTAAACAAATATATGAGGTGAAAAAAGAATAATTATTTATAAAGGTTAATACTCACATTATTGTAAATGGATGTTTCTATCCTTTTACCATTCCAAGCATGCATGGCAAGTAGAACATTATAACCAGATAAGTCCCTGAGGAAGCATTAAATTATTACTATTATATATATAGTAGAATATAAAAACGAATAGTTTCTATTGTAAAAGTAGTTACCCATTTAACTCAAATTGGTTGACTTCTACAACTCTATGGTCAAAGAGGATTAAATCATCTCGCCACCAAAGGCATGAAACCTTCATGACTTCATTTAGGACAGTGGAAACCCTTTGAATTTTGTTTGTATATTTTTTTAGTGGTTGAATCTTGTAGAGATCAGGTTTAGGAGTTTGGTCTACTATGTAGAGAGCTCTTCTAGACATGTCTAGAACAAAAAGATTATAAATACCGCATGCTGTAACCGTTTGAAGTGGTATAAGAATCTGTAATTGAAAAGGAGCATCTCAGTAATATGGTATTTAAGAATAACATGGTATTTACACAAAAGATGTAAGGAACATAAGAAGAGAAGCAACGTTACCCATGTGCACTCTTTAACATTGTATTTTCTCCAAGGCCATTCAAGAGCAAATTTTGCCAGTTGGTTATAATCCTATATATATTAATTTCCAACTAACACATATAGCAGAAATATCTTATATGCAACATTGTTTGAATTTAAGTTCCGAAACACTTTGTCTGATCAAACATCTCGCGAACAAAGCTTAGTACTTCAATTTAGCTAAGTGTATCCTTCTAAGCCAGTATTGAAATAATAACATCACCAGGTAAGATGTTTAAGCTAAATTGTAAGCTTATGTCATTGCCTCCTTCCTCCTCCCTCCTACCTGGTTTCATGAGCAAAGAATGGTGATGGCTGCACAACTTGGTCCACCACGATGCCTTGCTTACCCTCGAGCTTCTTTCTGCATGGCTGCAGACGTGATTGGATGGAAGCTCAAGAGAATAGAGCTGAGAAGCATGATTAAAAGACAATTTTAAAGCAGATAGGTATTTTCTCAAATATTTGAAACTCAATATTCATCTTATAAGCATGGTGCACTACATGTTCTATAACTATAGAAAAAACTGTTTACTACACGTAACCTCCTCCATGCCAAATTATAAAATGTTTTGAGTTTTTTAGAAAAAAAAATATGTATCTAGAAAAGCTAAAACATATTATAATTTGGAATGGAGTGTAATGCATAGATGTACCTAGTAATAAGTGAATAGACAACTGATGCAAGTTTTATTTTCTGCCAAGAATAATTGTTGAGGTAGACTAATAACTATTAAATGCAATACCTTTTGTAGCTACCAATTAGGTAGTTGCTACCATTGTTGCTTCTTTTTGTAGAGACTAACTATAACATCGTCCCACCAGAGAAGCACATAACTGCAAAGAAACACGAAGAAAATATATCCTAAAGTGTCATACATGATTCAAAGGATAACATATGTGCTTAACCAATTCAGACCGGAGATTGAATTCAGACAGATAACGATTCTGATTTAGGCACTGAAGTATATCATATTCCAATCCATAGGTGGTCAGGCTCCATGTATATTTATTCATTATAAATTCTACTCCATGACATAATTTTAGGAACAAACTTAACGTCAGAGAACTGAGAGGAAATATGGTCTAGGATCTCATGCTCTGAGTAACTCAACCAAAAGGACATACCTTTAGCCAAGGTGTTATACTACAATCTCTAGTATCAAGCAAGTCAGTTGTTATTCACCTTCACTATATGCCTGCACATGGCTATATTCATTAGCTGACAATGGGATGAAAACTGAGGCATGAATCAAACATTTCGACACAAAGGAGTTGGGTTAAAAGGTTGCATTTGTTCAGGTTCAGTAATAGGACTATAGGAGCCACACCTCTCTGTTCCACCGTGGATAGACCATGCTTGAGTTTCTGGTTCTAATTTCAATGAATGGTATGCACCTAGACCCGACCAATGGATGTGATTGTGGATGGTGGATTCAGATAATTTGTGAGCATCTCCTAAAGACGTTGAGACATATACAAGGTTACCTACATAAATGCCAAAATAAAAAAAATCAACACATGTGAATTAATAGGAGTCTTAATCAGAAATGTGTGGACTACGAGAGCTTCAGAATATGGATACTACGAGAGCTTCAGAATATGGGCTTCAGATTATGGCAGACACATTTAAATTAGACAGAGAAAAATCATAACAAATGAATTTGGATATTGTGAGAGCTTCATAATATGGCAAACTGGCAAAGAGACATTTCAGATGGATAAAAAAGTCAAAGCAACATATTTGCATAGAGTTATACATATCAGAACAAACATATATTGTATTTTCCACTCTATGGCTTGGCACACATTTTTGTACCTCAGATCATGCAGAAAACAATGTTTGTAATGGCAGTTGTACCAATCCACCAATTCAAATCAACAAAAAACAATAATAACTCTGAACCAGACCTAATTGCCATTCAAGCCAACTGACCAACACAGCATCAGAGTTAGCAACTCCTTTTGTTTAGCTTCTTGTTTGCCAAGAGGAAAATATTAATTAATATATTTTTTAACTACTTCCACATCAATCTTAGTGATCAATCAACTAAGAAAAGAGCCCGAAATAAACTCACATGTTAGAATCTGACTACAACCAGGGTTGTAGGGGAAACTTACTAACCGTCATTCCTGAAAGGCTCCCACAACAAAGTCATTCTTGAATCTAGGAACAACATACTAAGTATCACTATAAGCAAGATGGCACACAACAGAACAGAACTGAAACTGTACATAGTCTTGCACTGACAAACCAGTGATGCCTTCCCCAGTATGTGCTAGTGGAGGCCATGCAACAGCAGCAGAATAAAATCAACCGGGGACGAAAGGAGCCAAGTGGATGATAATCATTCCAATGTCTAACCATATCCAAAATATAGCAGAACAGTAGCAGCGTATTGAGAAAGAAAAACATCGATTGGAACACACAATGTAAAGGATCGTAGATGCTGGACCTGGGGGCTGGGGACCATAGACATGACGATGAGGCAACTACGAGCCCTACGACTACGGTCGTCTCGATGCGCCCGCTCGGAGACGTCGACCTCCGCGTCGACTACGCCGCTGGGTGCGCCACCGCGCCTAGATCGCCCAGCAGTGCAGGACGGGGAGGAGCGGCGGGCACCGGCAGCAGCACCACCTTGCGGTGGCCTGGCGGAGTCACGACGTTGGCGGTGGAGTCGTGATGGGGCGGGAGCACGGGTTTTGCGGTGGGGCGCTGATGCGGTAGCAGATCGTGGCGGGGACCGGCGATTTGGGTTGGGGAGGCACGCGATGCAACTGCTCCCGCGCACGAAGGAAGGGAGCGAGGCGAGGCGGGCCGCAGGTGACGGTGGAACTGCTTGCTTGGGGGGCGACCGAGGGGTGCGGGGGGCGGAGGCGAAACCACGGGAGGGGGGCGAAACCACGGGAGGGGGGCGACAACCGCCGGAGACGATGACCTTCGGGTCTTTTTAGTTGTAGAGAAACCACCCCGGGGCTGAGAAGACGGTCGAGGCCGTCGTCTCACGAGGCGACGAGACCGGCTCGTGCTCCCAGACTCAATCGCCAGAGGAGGACGCGTTGTACAGCTTCGTCGCCTCCAAACGACGACGTGCGGATCAGGCGGTGCGCGTGGGAGAATATAATCTTTCGCGCCAAAATCCTCCACCCGCGGGGGGTGATCGTCGTGCTTGGCACGAGATGAGGCTGCGCCCATGCTCGACGGCCAAGTTGCTGCGGTGGCCGTACGAGAGCGGTGTCCGGTGTACATGGTGGAGGCGGGGACGATGGACAGGGGCTAAGAAGTGTGGATCAAGGGAGCCGCGTGGAAATCAGAGCCGGAGAGGGAGACAGTGATGGTGCTCGTCTTCGTCCAAGCAGTGCTCTGGCGCCGTCAGGTGGTGGCAGCCTCCCCCCTAGCAATGCTGCTCTTGCTCCTGTATAGATTTGAGGCTAGCCTGCAATTGAGAGGTAGTAGCTACTAATCCACAATCCAGACTTCCAAAGGCAAGCTGCTATTCAGGTCTGAATCAGCTGCCACCAGATCATGGCAAGCTACCCCTTCCCTCTGTTATGCATCTATGCTTGTTATTTTTCTAGCTTTCAATTGTCCATAGAGCAGATTTTTGTGTCAATACAAGGAATAGAGAGGCAATGGATTGTTTATATTTGTTGTCATAGTTCAGAAGCAAATAACCTATTGATTTGATGCATCCGAAGTGTCCTAGCTGGTAGAACTATACTAGTCACATTGGCAGGGATACCTGATATCCTTGTTTCAGTTGTGACTCAAATCATCTACAATCTCTACATATTTTTTTGGTGTATGTACTATTATGTTGACGGCTAGAGTGCAACTATATACGGAGTATAGCATATCATTTATATTGATGATTTTCACAAAATTATTGTAATCATATTTGTCTTATTTAACAGATTCAAACATTCACATGAAAATAACATAGGCTTTCACTTCTTTATTATTAGACTAACAGAGTCTAACATTCAGACACGCAGGTATTTTTATTCTAGATCTTTTTCATCAGACATTGGGAATTTTTCTCTTACCAAAGAGATTGATGTTGTATCGAGTGTAGCTTTGCCAAAGACATTGGGAATATTTTTGTTGCTAAAAAATATTGTAATCATGTTGCTCTTATTTATGATGTATTTTCTATCAAATAGCCACACAATGGTTTACAAACATTTATTTATAGTTGATCTTAGTTACATACAAAATATTAATTAGCTTATAAACAGATCTTGTCTGTGGGTTGTATGATCTGTTTTTATACTTGTCTGTATGATAAATTCGAGGTGCTTAGAGACAACACCTTATCTGTGGGTTGTACGTGCCCTTACATTCTCTCTCTCGCTAGCCACTAGGAGAAACCCAACGTTCAGACTTCAAAGTTCAAGGCCTTGTTTAGTTCGTAAAATTTTTTAAGATTTTTCGTCACATTGAATCTTTAGTAGTATATATGGAGTAATAATATAGACGAAAATAAAAACTAATTGTACAATTTACCTGTAATTTATGAGATAAATCTTTTGAGTCTAGTTACTTAGTGATTGGATAATATTTATCAAATAAAAACGAAAGTGCTACGGTAGTCGAAAACCAAAATTTCTACAAACTAAACAAGGCCTTGCTCAGCTCTGCCCATCACCAAGAAGAAGCCGGCACGGCGACGGCGAGGTCCCGGGCCGCACTATGCGTGGGCGTGACAATCTGGGCAGCCAAATCGTGGCGTGGCTAGGATACAAACGGCTTATGGCAAACGGCCAAATTTTGTCCCCGCTTCATCTGTCTAGCGTGGGCTAATTAATAAAATCCAAACGCATCCTACCTTGAACTTGTACTCCCTCCGTTCTAAAATAAGTGTCGTTTGCGCTTCTCGAAAAATAACTTTAACTAAATATATAATAAAAAATATTAATATTTATAGTATATAATTAGTATAATTGAAAAGATCTTTAAGTCTAGTTTTTTAACAAATTTATTTAGAGATATAAATATTGCACATATTTTCTACAAATTGAGTCAAAGTTGTGACAAACGGAGGGAGTAGGTTTGTAGCGGCAGCACCTGCAGCGGGGAAACCAACAGAATAGCCGACGACCGTGCGAACGTACGGCTTGACCTGGACAGCTCTTTTCTCGGCCTACTGAAAATTGTCCAAGGCTGTTCGATCTCATGATCTCATCAGACTGGGGTAAACTCTGAATCCACTCGATTCCGTATTATAGTAGCACCTACTAACTTTTAAGTGTATTGGATTGGACTAGTTTTGGGCCTCTTTGGATGGGCTGAACGTGTGACAAATAAAAGCCCAGTAAACTGGTAAATTGAAGTGCTCCTTAGATTTGGAGATGGCTACACGGCAATCGGCCGAATTTCTTTGGGTCCCGGTCAAAATTTTTAGGCACTAGCAACTCGACACGTAATGTAGCTCACATTTCTCCAACTGGGCAAAATCGGACTGGTTTTTGTTACATTGCAGTATGTTTTTTTTGACAAGGACATTGCAGTATGTTTTTGAACTATCAATTAATAACAAGAGAAAAAATGGCTGGTTTTCTTTTGTTGGATTCCAGTCTGAGGCCTCATTTTAGACAAAAGCAAGTGACCAGGTTGCTGCAGCGAAATCCTATACAAAATAGAGGAAATGAGACATTGATTCCGTGCTCATGGAATTTTTTTCCACGTGATAAAGAGTAAAAGTTATATTGATAAATTTGGCTATGAACGATCAAATGGGCCTTCACCGTACACACAGTATGCTGGTCTTTCCCTATAGAAATATATGATTCTTGGTTTGAACCGAACAAAGGCATATAACTACAGTTCGGCTATGGCCCTTTTTTGGATTTTAAAAAATAGTTTTCCCTCTAGTTTCTAAAATCTGGATTCTGAACAAAAAAATGTTGGGGGGTATTTGGATCCCCTGATTTTTAATAATCTGACTTCATTTATTACTCTTAGGGTCACAAAAAAACGGGCAAAAGCTGCAAGCTAAGTATTAATAGCTTCCTAGTTTTAAGAATCTGGCAAAAACTTACCTGTTTGGATCAACCAAGTTTCCAAAAGCCAGATTATTAAAAACTGAAGGGATCAAAACAGGACCCATATCTAATTACAGAATAATCTCACAGTGTACTAGCAATACATCCCACTCGATCAATCAAGTAGTCCTCCCATAATGTGAATCAATACACTAAGACTTCCCTTAGTTATTAGGATCTGATTGGCGATTAAGTCCCTTAGTTGTTAGGGTCTGATTGTTGATTAAACTGGCAAACCTTAGGCCACAATTTGATTGGTTGGATCACCGGTCCGTTTACATAACTAAGGGTTTCATGGTAAACAAAAACACATTACATGGTTTAGTGACATGACTCTCCAACCAATAGGTCTATTTACCTCCTATATGGTTCGTTGTACTAGTTTCGCTGAGCCGATGGTTCAACCGATTTTTACCAATTCAATTGCATTCCTAGTTCTGGTTTAGTGTTTTTCATTGGACCGCTGGCCTAGTCGGGTCCTAGTAACAATGCCCTAGTTAGGTGTGCATCTTTAATCCTTCATGCTAATGACTGAACTTGTCTCATTGTACACAAAAGTTAATTACCGCATGATCGCAAACAGAACATAGTTTAGTTGGTTGGGTTTCAGAACCTATATACCTGGGTTCAAGTCCTCAATTGATGTGGGTGCTCCTTTTTTCCTAAATTTTTTCTAAAATTTAATAGTGTTGTTGTTTTAGATATGGTGACTTCATCAAACTCGAGATCTACTAGCTTTTGATCAATGCCTACCAAAAGTTCTCCTCCCATCCATTCTTATAATAGATTTGCCAGCTTTTCATCGATGCCTGGAAAAAATTCTCCTCCTTTCCCATCCTTTATTACGACAGAACTTCCCATTTCCTATCCATTGTTATAACATTAGCTTCGGTACCTACAAAGATTTCTCCTCTCTCGTCCTTTGTAAAAATTTCTCCTCTCCCATCCTTTGTTATAGTTGAATTGTTGATTGTTGAACCCAATTAGATTGCCTCTTTGTTGTAACAGAACTTCGGTGCCTGCAAAAAAAACTCCTCTGCCATCCTTTGTTATAACTGAATTGCTGATTGTTGAACCCAACTATTGTTATAGCTGAACTTTTGATTGTCTGGTGGTTAAAAAAGCCCTCTTCTACCATCCTTTGTTATAGCTGTACTTTTGATTGTTGGACCCAAGTAGCTTAATTTCACCAAATGGTATGTTCCTCTTCTTAATCATCATCAACAGGCTACGTTCCACTTAAAAAATGTTCCCAGACCAGACTACTTGAGTGTTAACACGCTCCTCGATCCAAATAGACCTATACAAGCTCTAAGAATTGATAGCCTAATGCCTCATTTGGCACAGATCCGCTATGAGAACTCCGCTTCACTAGTGTAGTAGACTTTTTATCAAACAACTTTATATATAGAGTTCCATAGAATATGCTCTCATAGATCCTCAAGCAAGGCCTACAAAGCAAGTTAAAGCTAGGAGAAGCAGGTATTTTCAACTTCATTCTACACTAATCCCTTGTGAGAGCACGTTTTAAAGAGCTTCACATATGAAAGTTATCTCAAAAGTATCCAATTGGCAAAAGCAACTTTAAACAACTCATGAAGCTATTAGAGAATCTATGCCAAACGTCTATTAAGTATGAACAAATTTGGCCAAATCATAGCTAGCCTTAGGGACAGAGCCGGAGTGAATTCATGGATTGTTGATGTATATATTTTTATCATATAGGTGCAGATATGGTGAAAAATTGATTGCAATAAGTGCTTTCTTGTTTTTTATTTGGTGTGCCGGCACCTCCTACCATCTACATGGATTACCCCTTGGCTAACTCTTTTGATGACACATGAGAGAGTAGAGTACTCCCTTCGTATAAAAAAGAGTGTTATTATGGGTTTGTGGTGATTAAAATTTATTAAGTTCAACTAGATTTAGAGAAAAGATTAATAACTCTTTTATTTCTAAAAAATAAGCTCATATTATAAAAACGTATTTGTACGATTCATCTAATGATACTAATTATATATCATAAAGTTAATATGTTTTATATATGTTTAGTGAATGTTTAATAAAAACATGAAAAAAAATATTTTTAGAAGTGAGAATAAGATTTTTTTTGGAGGGGATGGAGGGACTTGATGGAAACGTCCTCTGGGACTGGGATGATGCCTGAGCATCGCTGTTTTAACTTCGGTGAAGAAATAACTAATTATATTGTTTATTTCTAATTTGTGAGATAATTTTTTAGTCTAGTTAGTTTATAATTAAATAATATTTATAAAATACAAACGAAAATGCTATAGTATCTATTTTGTAAAAAAGTTTTGAAACTAAACAAGACATTATATCGCTACTTCGCTAGCACGCTGCAATTCTCCGTCAGATTGGCTAACCGGTCCTCCTAGCTAGTAGTGTGTCGGTCATTGGAGATTTGGAGGCATCGTTAAGGCAACTAAAGCCTTATTTAGTTCTAAAAGGTTTTATAAAATTTTTTAGCAGTTATATCAAATCTTGTGGCACATAATATTAAATATAAATAAAAAATAACTAATTGTATAGTTTATCTGCAATTTACGTGTCGATCTTTTAGATCTAATTAATCTATAATTAGATAATATTTATCAAATATAAACAAAAATATTATAATATCTATTTTATAAAAAATTTAGATATAAACAAAGCCTCATTATTGGTGTCCAACCATACGAGTCGATGAAGCCGACCAAGAGCAGAGTTTGCTCTCTCCAGTGTGCCGAATTAAAGAATCGTTATTTGTACAAACAGTTTTGGGCTGTTTGCGGTCGACCTTCAACGATAGTCATCTAAAATACAAGACTCATTTATCTTTTAGGTAACACTATAGGTAAAAGTTTTATAATTATTTTTAGTTTTCTTTAACAACAAGACCTAAAAGACAACACTCTCTACAAATGAGTCTCGAGAAAAGATGATACTCAAATTTAGGTTATGCCTCTGCTGATACCCAAAATAGGTCTTCTATATAAATACTCGATTAGAGGTTATAGATATTGTATTGGAGACCCATTTTGGGTTTGTGTTTCCAACTGAGTCTCTTATTGAAAACAACCTCAGTGCGAACAGCGTCCGTTTTTGGCCTTGTTTAGATAAGAAAACATTTTTAGATTTGGACATTATAATATTTTCATTTGTATTTAATGATTATTTTTAAATACAGACTAATTAGACTCAAAAGATTTATCTTGCAGATTATAGATAAACTGTGTAATTAATTATTTTTTATTTATATTTAATACTCACAATATTCGATGTAACACGAAACTTTAAAGAGTTTTTAAATTTTGGGTGCAAGACCTTTGCCTGTGACAACCAATGTTCGTATGCACGGTTCGCTTTTTTCTTTCCCGGTTCGATTTTGGCACATACTAGAGGTGCTTTACACCTGCGATCAATTTCTCGACTTTTCGTTCCTCCGAGATTTTCTAAAACGGGTTAAGGCTGCTTGGTTGTTTGGTTGGAAGTGTTAAAGTTTAACAGATATTAAAATATTTTAATTTTATTTAGCAATTAGTATTCAATTATAAACTAATTAGGTTTAAAAAATTTGTCTCGTAAATTACTCTTTGGCTGTATTTTTAGATTCGTAAATAGTCTATATTCAATACTATATGTATATATCTAAATATTTAATGTGACATAAGTTAAATTTTATCGATGCAAACCAAACATGTCCTTAATTGTTAAACGCAGTGAGAGCACGCAAGTTCACATGTTTTGCCGAAGCGCACAGTAGCACCGTAGCACGCCACATGGCTGTGTGTGTAGCTGACATTTTGTGTCGTATTGACATAGAGCTCCTGCAGCCACATCCCCGTCACCACCGTCGCCTACGAGTAGTAATTGAACCCAGATTTCCCTTTCGTTAACATCACCGTGATGACCGTTGAGACGGCAGTATTGGTTAAAACCAAAGCCTCGAGCAACGCCTTTGCCCATCACCTCCGAAGTCACGACTCACGAACGGCTCGGCGCTCCGCCACGACCCGACGCCAACACAATACTGTTTGTTTCGCTGATAAATCATAATAAAAAATATTGTTAACTGATTTGTTATGAGCAGGATTAGTTCTAAGAAATTCTGGATCTGAAGCCCAACCAAAACTTAGGACCCTCTAGAAACATAAAAAAAATTCTCAATATGTATAATTTTTTTATACTCAACATGTATCAAAGAGCAAAATTCAAACGAACCCTTTTTGTGATTATGTCAACTCATCTACTCATTCTCTTTGTTTCCTCTGCTCACTTCTAGAAGCATACTCTCATACTGCTGAAATTTAGAATAAAAATAATTAGTTAGTAAAACTGAAAAGGTAGCATATACAAAATAATATGATCTATTAAAAACATTTTTTTCATGTATGATTAGTGTATGCCGATGAATAAATTTGAGTATCAATCAACACACTAAAAAGAAGTGAAGAGAACTTACTAATTGAGCAGGCAATAGAAGCGTCGGGAGCAACGAGCCGAGCGGTCGGCGTTGGCATACTACTCCGGCCAGGCGTCTGACGAACTGTGGAACTAGCGGCAGTTCGCAATCGGCGGCTCGTCGAAATTCAGGATTAGAAAGAACCTGTGCGAACGCGTAATAGCCGCCTGTTGATTGTTGAAGCTGATTCGCGTTCGCTTGTGAAGTAACGTTGGTGGGCATCCTACGAGGCTTGGGCTGGGCTCTAAGTCTAGTAGCCTTCATCTCAACTACCATATTGTTGTTGCCTTTTTGATCTTTAGACTTTGGGCTAACTAAACTAAATATACTAGTACTCCTAATACTAATACAATATACATATATGGCAAGAGGCCCAGTAGCATCGAGGGCTTAGAGCAACCGCCCTATTGTGAGAGAAAAATATTGCTAAATGACTAGCTGATAAGCTCGAGCTAAGACCGTCTCCAGCAGCCCTCACCTATATACGATACCCATTCGTTCATTTGGGTCATGTACAATAAAAAGGCTGGTCACCCAAAACTCGTGTTGGATAACAGCGAAGGCAGTGAGCGAGGCAAAAGCATCTGCCATGGACGACCGCAAAAGGAACCACCGACCCGCCACGCTGCGTCGGCCTCTCCTCACCGAGCTGACCGAGGATCTGCCTCGCCTCGCCGACCCCTACCCGCAGCGGATCATCCTCGCGCGAGCCGGCCCCTACTCGTCGCGGCTCCTCCTCACCAAGCCGGATGCATCTCGCCGCGGATCCGTCTCGCCGTGTTGGCCTCTCCTCGCCGAGCCGCCGGCGTCTCGCCGCAGATCCGCCTCGCCGTGTTGGTCTCACCCCGCTCAAAATGTCAATGGAGAACCGATCCCCGATTCCCCGCGGGGAATTCCCCTATTTGGTGATGGGTTTGGGGTAAAATCTCTCCCCACGGGGAGCTAAATGGGGCAAAATATGTCCCTGTCGGGTTTCGCGGGGGCGGGTCTGGTGTGCCTCCCCCCGTCCCCGTTCCCCGTGGAGACCCGATAATAATAAACCTATGCTTGATGTTTGGATTCTTAGTTGCTATTTCTAGTTGATGAATCACTTGTGGTGAATGTATGAACAATGTGATTGTTTCTGTGTTGTTATGAACTATGCAATAGGCAATTATAGACAAATGGTTGTTATTTGCATGTGACTTATTGGATATTTGTTGTTGTTTATGTAAGTGATTTGTTGTTGTTTATATAATTGACGCGGAGACGGGGATCCCCGCGGGGATTTAATCCCCGAGCGGGGACGGGGATGTGACAGAAGTTCTCCCCGTGACCCTTCACGAGGACGGGGATGGGGGAGAATTTGCCCCCGCGGGGACGGGTTTGGGGCAGTAACCTCCGACGGGGAATTCCCCGTTGACATCCCTACACCCCGCCACGCCGGCCTCTCCTTGCGGAGCTGGTTGTGCCCCGCTGCGGATTCGCCTGGCAATGTCGGTCACGTCCCGCCGTAGTCCTTCCTACCGTGCGCTAGAGATCTGCGTCATGGAAATTGGTGACGTATATTTTGGGTTCCCTCTCTCCTCCCACGCAAAATAGATATATCTGGGCCTTGTTTAGTTCCAAAAAATTTTGCAAAATATGAATAGTAACACTTTCGTTTGTATTTGACAAATATTGTCCAATTATAGACTAACTAGGCTCAAAGATTCGTCTCGTCAATTCCGACCAAACTGTGCAATTAGTTTTTATTTTCATCTACATTTAATACTTCATGCATACATCTAAAGATTCGATGTGACGGAGAATCTGAAAAATTTTGTAAAATTTTTGAGGAACTAAACAAGGCGCTGGTTTCTCTACTCTGAGGATGATTTTTCTAATCATGCATTTTGAGTTTGAGTCCCTAATGCCAGACAGTCTAACAAGCTAGCTACGGTGGAGACGGAGACTCCAAAGTTGAACACTGTTGTTGCATGTGTCGTGTTGAGTCACTGGCTGCGCCGAGGAGGCACGACGAGTGACGCCGCCAGCTCAGCCGTTGCTGCCGCACGGCACGGGCCCCGCGACCTGGTCGGCTCGTCCGGTCGTCCCCTCCTCCTGCCCCCCCACCTGCATTCGGGCCTTGTTTAGTTCCAAAATTTTTGGCAAAATGAGCACTGTAGCAATTTCGTTTGTATTTGACAAATATTGTCCAATCATGGACTAACTAGGCTCAAAAGATTCGTCTCGTCAATTCCGACCAAACTGTGCAATTAGTTTTTATTTTTATCTATATTTAATACTTCATGCATACGTCTAAAGATTCGATGTGACGGGGAATCTGAAAAATTTTGCAAAATTTTTGGAGAACTAAACAAGGCCTCGATACAAACAAGGCCGCCGCCGCCGCATCAGCAGTCATCCAAAAGCCAGCCAGCCACCCTGCTTCTCCTTCCTTAAACCCACACACCGCACCGCACGCCACGCCTGACCACCCCAGCCAACCGCCACCCTCCTCACTACCAATTCCAATTTCCAAATCTCTCGCCCGGCTCGAGGATGGCGGCGCAGGTGGTGGCAGCGGCGGGCACCGCGGTGGCCAGGCCGCTGGGCGGCGGATCTGGGCTCGACGCGGCGCCCCGTGGCGGCGGCGTGGCGAGGATGCCAAGGGAGAGGTGGGGCGGCGCTGTGGCCGCGAGGGGACGCCGCGACCGCGAGTCGCAGGTGGTGTCCGTCATAAGCTGCGCCCCGCGCTCCCAGGCCGAGGTGCTGCCGGTGTCGCCCGACGACGACGCGGCCGTAAAGGTAGCGTGACCATCCTCCTCGACCCTCGTACTGATTTGTCGACTGCTGCCACGAGCTGGTGGGCACTGGCCGGGGAGCCCCGCGTCCCGGTGGAATGGATTTGGGACGGGGACGGGATTTTGACCGCTTCAGGTTACCGTCGGGCTGATTGGGCGTGGAGATTGTCTTTCCCTGACGGTGAAATTGGATTTGTGAGATCGCTTCGTGCTTGTGACGGTGAATTTTGGAGGGCGGAATCGTCCAGGGATGTCATTATTACTTTTTTTTTTCGCGAACAAGGCTGCAGCAGCCTGTATTTCATTAAGAGGGGGAGCAAGGTTGGTACTTAGTACAACTTAGAGCTCAAAACAGATGGCGAGGCGCCAAACGAAGAGAGCACACAGCCACCTAAGCACCAGGAAGACGGTGCAAATTAAACTATTACTCGGTAACCAACTCACGCGACCAGAAGGGGGTTAGGAGAGAGATACAAGAGAAACCCGCTTGAACCCAGTCCTCCGCTTCAGCTGCAATTTCTTGGGTCACCATGATCACCGTTGAGTTTTGGGCATTGAAAGTACGTTTGTTCCTTTCCTTCCAAATTCCCCAACAAAGCAGCAACATGAAGCAGTCAAACGTCGGTCTGCAGCGAAGATCAACCTTGGCACGCTGCGCCAACCACCACTCTGCCAGAGGTTCATCACCTGAAGGCACGAGAGCAGCAAGACCAACTGGATTCAGCAAAATGGTCCAAACCTCCCTTGTGAAAACACATCCCAGCAGTAGGTGTTCGACGGATTCCGATGCCTGGCCACATAGAGCACAATCATCATTGTCCTGGAGGCCATGTCTCTTGCGACGCTCTGCGGTCCATAGTCTTCGATGTAGAGCTGTCCAGAAGAAGAATTTAACCTTTGGCGGGGCCTTAGTGCACCACAGCTCCTTTGCCCCAGGCAGCGACGTGGAGCCATTGAAAAAAGCACGGTATGTCGATGAGGCTGTATATCTCCCGTCTGGAGACCATCTCCAGACGAACCTATCAGCCTGTGAATCAATGAGCACCACCTCCCTCAGAATGTTCCAAATCCGCAGGAACTGACATAGGACCTGCACGGTCAGTGCACCCTGAACATCCCTTGTCCAGCGGTTGGACATAAGTCCCTCCTTCACAGATCTTTTCTTGCCGGTTCGACTAACTGCTGCGAAAAGGTCTGGAGCAAACCTGCAGAAAGGTCCAACAGGCGCCCAGGTATCGGTCCAGAGTAAGGTGGTTGCACCATCACCAAGAACCACTGTCATACTGATGTCTGCCATCGTCGAGATTGTCTTCTCTTTTCGGTATGGCAGCCGAGCCCATGGACGCCCCGGATCAACCCTCCTTAACCATTCCCACCGAAGGCGTAGGGCGAAACCAAAATAGCGTAGGTCCAGGATGCCCAGGCCTCCCAGGCTGGTAGGCCTGCAAACAATTGGCCAAGCTACCTTGCAACGACCACCAAGAACTGAGTCCGATCCTGCCCAGAGAAAGGCCCTTCGCCTATTACTTGACATCAATATATATGCGCATGAAATCAATTAAACTTTAGCGTCTAATTTGCTTTAGCTATTCCATGCCCATGCATCTCTACTGAACCTTTTGACATCTAAAGCTGTTACTGTTTGTTTTTGTTAAGTAAGAAGACCACACAATGTAAAATACTAATTACAGCGCAACCCTGGTAACTTGTCATGTCCTTATAAATTGTTGCAACTTATATACTTAGTGTTTCTGTCATTTGTTTTCCTTTTTGCCAAAGTGGCACCGATATCGTTGAATTAGTTATGGAACCTTTGCCAAGAAGCGAAGTGTTCCAAGTGTTGCATCTTACATAGATTAGTGGTGAGGTACCTTTGGAATTCTGCCTATATGACTTGAAATTTGAAAATCTGTTGTCAGTAATAGGTTTTCTTTGACAGGAAGAAGCAAACTTCCAGCACCTTAAGGCTATCCAGCAGCTTGCAACTGCAGCAAATGGTGTGTGGTCTAAACCAAATGTAAGGCGCAAGACAAAGATCGTGTGTACAATTGGTCCTTCAACTAACACAAGGGAGATGATATGGAAACTTGCCGAGGCTGGCATGAATGTGGCTCGGCTTAATATGTCACATGGAGACCATGCGTCACACCAGAAAGTTATTGATCTGGTGAAGGAGTATAATGCATCACATGCTGACAATGTGATTGCTATCATGCTTGACACAAAGGTTAGTATTACCTCTTCCAGAGTATCTACACTAAATCACAAAAGAGGGATAGTTCTCATTCTTAGAGGCTAAGAAAAAAAATTTAAAAGTTGCTTTCCTGCATTATTCTTTGTTCTTTATGCTGTGCTAGCAGTTTGATTCACTATATTAGTCATAAATAGAATTAAGCATTTCTTATTTTGCATTTCGTTAATCATATATTGCCTCGATTTACAATTCAGGGACCAGAAGTTCGAAGTGGAGATTTGCCTCAACCGATATTTCTGGAAAGTGGGCAAGAGTTCACTTTTACAATCAAAAGGGGAGTTGGGACTGATACATGTGTTAGCGTTAACTATGATGACTTTGTTAATGATGTTGAAGTTGGTGACATGCTCCTTGTAGACGGTATGCTGATATTTCATTCCTTTTCTGTTAGGAAAAAAGTCACTATAACCCCCTGAACTATTAATGTTTTGGTCTACTTTAACCCCTGACCTACATAACTAGGTATTGTACTCCCCCATCTATCCAGAACCACTTAATCTAACCTCTAGGCGGTTTCAATTGGGGTTTTGTCTTGCTGCACAACTAGGGTCCACATGAAGAGCCACTGTGGCATGTGCCCACCTGTTAGCATTTCCTTCAACCTTCGGCCATCCCTTTCCTCATGTGCCTTTGCCCAACCGGTCACTACACACCCTCATTGAACTCACCCGAGGAGCAAGTGTCGTCTCGTGCCTATGCGCTATCGCCACCGTGTGCCATGACCTGGCATTGTGAGCTGCTCGTCACGGCTTGCCGCCACCGCTGCCACGGGTTGTTTGTGCCGTTCATTGCCCAGCTGTGCCTCCATGAAGAACCAAGTGCCATTGGCCATTCGTGGGCATCGGTGTGATTACAGTACTGTCTTGGCCGTTTTACACATAGCCTCCCATGGAATAGTGTAGTAATTATGGTTTTTTTGTACCTTGGTGTTTTTATGAATGACCCCTAAAACTCTTTGATGAGTGTGCCTGCGTTGTGAGTGTCTACGTTGTACTGTGTACTAAAAAAAAGCCTGATAGTTTTACAAAGATATAACCCTTACTTTTAGCCTTTCATGGGCACAATTTACCATAAAAACTGTGGTAGTGATGACATGTGGGCCCTGATGTACCCGAGAGGCAAAACCATGTACAGCGAATGGTTTTTATGAGGTGAATACCTGGTTTTGTGGGTTAGGGCGCGAAGTAGACCGACAACAATATAGACTTTTTCCTCTCTGTTATTCTATGTTTAACTCTCTTTTTGCCGAGTGCCACATGATTTCACAATTGTCTCTGAAACCTGAATACACAAATAGTATTAATAATCACTTTATCTGAAATAGTCCCAGTACTAAGTTTTACATGGTTAAACTTGTAAAATTATGCCAATAATTTCAATAAAGTTCCCTAGATTTGCTCATCATAATGATATCCTTCAGTTTACTCAATTGCACATCACATGGTGCTTCCCTAGAGCTTTTGGAAATTTAATAGCACAATTTCTTCATTAAATGTGTATGAATATTCTGACTCAGTGTTTGAAACATGCTTGACTCTGTTCTGTACACGAAAATTGTTAGGAGGGTGTACAACATTACTGTGAGTAGTCAGTACTGCACTAAATTTAATGAGATGAAAATCACGAACATCAATTTTCTTCTTACTTTGTTGTGCATAACGGTTACTCCTTCAATATGTTGGATGTAAGATATCTGTCTTAACGTCCTGTTCAGTCTTGACTCTTGTCAAATGTATCTTTGGTGGTCAATGATTGTTCTTCATGTTGTTATCAATTTTTAGGAGGAATGATGTCATTCTTGGTCAAATCAAAAACTGAAGATTCTGTGAAATGTGAAGTTATTGATGGTGGTGAATTGAAATCTAGGCGCCATCTGAATGTTCGTGGAAAGAGTGCAACCTTGCCATCAATAACTGGTAATAGTCAGCAACTTTTTTCTCTGTCTACTGGATCTAATCTATATTTCCTTGCTTCATACATGTTTCAACTGTACAGACAAGGATTGGGACGACATTAAGTTTGGTGTGGATAATCAAGTTGATTACTATGCTGTTTCTTTTGTGAAAGATGCTCAAGTTGTCCATGAACTCAAGGATTATCTAAGAAGTAATCATCAATCCAACTTTGTAAAAAATCATATCATGCACCTTTTTGATAATTTATTGCTCATTCTATTCTATTCTCAGGTTGCAATGCCGACATACATGTAATTGTAAAAATCGAAAGTGCGGACTCCATCCCAAACCTACATTCAATCATCACAGCATCTGATGGGGTAAAAAAATATCTTATCCTAATTATGCTTTGGTCTAGTGAAATGCCATCAAAAGGTTTATCTTTGCATGAATGGTCTTGAGTTGTATGGGAAATCATGAATCATGAATATCCCTTTTAGTATATGTTATCCTCATTCTGACTTTAGTTTAAGGGCAGACCTATAGATTTCACCACTGGCAGTTATCGCTTCTTTGACATTTCGGGGGAATGGACTAATTTAATATTGAACACTATAGGCTATGGTTGCCAGGGGTGACCTTGGAGCTGAACTGCCCATCGAGGAGGTGCCGCTGTTGCAGGTATGATGTCGCTGATCATTATTTCTTATATGCTATTGACTGCAAAGCTAAAACATACACAGTATATATGCCTATTCTATTGGACTATTTTGAGTTACTTCATTGTTTGTACATAGGAATATGGCTTATATGTTGCAGTCCCATTTGAAATCTGCTGCGCCTAGTGCTTACTATGAGCCATCAGTAAAAACATATCTTTTTCTTTGCTGATAAAGGTGTCTGAAATTTACATCTTTCTCAAATATCATGTTTCTTCGTGCAGGAAGAAATTATTAGAATGTGTAGGAGCATGGGGAAGGCTGTTATTGTCGCTACAAATATGCTGGAAAGTATGATTGTTCATCCAACTCCAACCCGAGCAGAAGTTTCAGACATTGCTATAGCTGTCCGAGAGGGTGCTGATGCAGTCATGCTTTCTGGAGAAACTGCACATGGGAAGTATGTCACATGTTTTGATTTTTGTTTTTTGTTTTTTTGATGTTTTAGTTGTTAGCAAAGGGTTGTTAGCAGAGGGTCCTGATGCAGTCATACCAGCTCATAACTTGCCACATCATTACAAGTTCTCTAATAATCCAACTCTTAACACCTTACTGCTGGTCCCACATCCTTTCTTTCCCCCATCCACACCTCACGGTGCCCCTCAGTTACAGCCTCGTACTTTGTCTGAGCCTAGTTGGGAACTAAAAGGTAGCTTTTTTCTCTTCCACCTAAGCAAAATGATGAGATGGATCTCTATGAGCTAGCTGAGATGTCATTGTTGAAGCTGCCCTCACTATGTGGCCAGATAATACATTGCATTTATATATATATATATATATATATATATATATATATATATTATTATTATTATTATTATTATTATTATTATTATCATCATATATAAGTTTTTGTGTTCCATCGACAATTAATTTGTTTTAGTATGCTTTTGCACTGCTATATTATTGTTATTTGGTTACTGCATTCTTCAAAAGTTCCAGATATATCATAAGTGACAGTCTGAATTAATACATGAAAAATAATGTTATGGATGGAATTGCTGCCCCTTTATGTTTCCTTCTATGGATAGGGAATTCACTGTTTAACTATATTTTTAGTGTATCAAATCAGGAATCTAACATCTATACAGCATGTATTTCTTTCAATTTCCTTTGAAGTTTTATTGAACTAAATAACAATGGATTGCCTGGTTGGTCTCAATTATTCAAAGAATGACATACTTATAATAGCTGCTAGAACGACACTGTTGCAAACATATAGGTTAATACCTTTTGTGGTTTTAGTTAAAAAAGCCGTTGCCTTGTTTTGGATTGTATGCATATATATTTGCAAGTCTTCTGGTGTGTTTCCCTCCCTTGATATATGTGAAGATCACGGCAGATATATGATGCTAAGCTTATGACTTGATTTTGTGACAGATTTCCCTTGAAAGCTGTTAAGGTCATGCACACTGTTGCCCTGAGAACTGAGGCAACTATTCCTGGTGGAGAAACACCTGCAGACCTTGGTCAGGCTTTCAAGGTTTGCCACCTTCACTTCTTCAGTCTTTTTCCATCATGATGATCTTCCTTTTCCATTTTCTAACCACATCTTTCTGTAGAACCACATGAGTGAAATGTTTGCGTACCATGCAACAATGATGTCAAATACCCTTCGAACATCAATAGTGGTTTTCACTAGGACAGGATTTATGGCTATACTGCTTAGTCACTACCGTCCATCTGGCACTATTTTTGCCTTCACAGATGAGTAAGTTTTCTGTTCCTTTTGTGCCAGTGGGTGCTACAAGACAACTTGCATACAATCCTTTCTATATATCCCATGATCATGACTTATCAATAAAATGTCTCCTAAGTGTGTCTTTTAATTAATTGTGCTGAAGATGGCCCTGTTGGTGAGACTGTGTTAAATATTTAAACATAATATATGCGGTACTTAGCAATTCATTTCTGCTTCCTAGCAACTGATCTGAAACAGATCATATCCTTTTGTTCATTTTTCTTTTACAATTCCTTGCATATCTTGCAAATAATTGTTGTAATATTATAGGGAGAGAGTTAGGCAACGATTGGCTTTGTACCAAGGTGTATGTCCAATTCAAATGGAATTTTCTGATGATGCTGAGAAGACATTTGGCAACGCTTTGTCTTATTTGCTGGTAACGACTTCTACAATCTATCCTTTGCATTTTTTGGCACCACTTTAACTCTTACTGTGTTTGATTAAGGACAAGTTTAATTTCCTATACCAGTGATCTCAATTTTTTATCAAATTGTTATGTTAGCATCAGCTATCCATATAACATATTAACGTCAAGAACAGCCTCACAATTGAACTTAGAATTGTAACCTTTAAAGTTGGTTTAGCAACCATCATAACTAGGACTAACAATGCATGCTGTGGCTTTGGCACATTGTTATTCAACATGACAACATGGTCACATATGAAAACATGATCATTCAAGGGTACAGAGGCCAGCCAAACCGATAGTTTATAAAATAAAGTGGGGATAAATATGCCTGGAGCAACAGGTGCAACACTTTTTTTTTCCAACCACGACAATAACATAAAACCAAGCACTAATTAACCTTGAATATCCGACAACCAAAAGGACCGGCACACTGAGAGCACCAGCCCTGTGTCTCGTGGATAACAATTGGCTGCATGAAATTAGAAACAGCGACTTAATTATAGCTGTCAGTTTACCATGAACGATTTCTAAAAAAAGTTTTTGGGCCTGGAATATCTGATGGGGTCATATTAAATCTTTATCTTGGTAATCTGACCAGAACACTGCAGCTTTTGGTAGTAGAATGACTGAATGAGACAATATGAATTTACAATAAAGCAATAATGGGGCCTTAGATATTTGTATCATGTAATTTTTTGATACCATTTGTTTAACCAAGGGTCCATGATGGATATCCTAATATGATGTCGCATTTCACAGAAACATGGTATGGTTAAGGATGGTGAGGAGGTCGCACTCCTTCAAAGTGGTAATCAGCCCATCTGGAGATCACAATCAACACACAACATTCAGGTGAGGAAGATCTGATGCGGAACGCACATAGTATTCAGATTGTTGAGGACATCATTTCTTCTAGCAAACCAGAAGGTCTTGTTACAATAATACCGCACTGGTAGTACTGGCATTGGTGAGATAGATAGTACTGAGCTAGTATTGTGATTCTTTTCTTATTTGTGCACTAATGCAGTTTTCCTTCCATGTAAAAAGGCCAATCAATTTGCCACCCGGTTTTAGCTGTAGCTTGGGAACGCTGTAGGCTTCTTGTTGTAATACAGTTCGTTCAGTTTGTCAATGTTATAAGGACTTTCGCCTCGACAGGGACGCTTTGTCATCTGAACTGAAGGACTGCAATGCAGTAGAACTAGGCATAACTTGAAACCACAAGTTCAAAACTCACCAATCTATTTGCAAATTGAAAGGCACTTTGCTTCGTATCTTCCACTTTTGAAACCATCGGTCATAGGTGCGGCCTTGAGTCCTGGTCGACCTATTACTTACAGAGTTACAGGCGTTGATTATTCAGAAATCTTGGGCGGTCAATAGGATCACCAGGTAACAAATACTCCCTCCGTTAATCAATTTTTTAGAATCCGTGCCACTTAAAAAATTAATTTTTTAAAGTTTGACTAACTTTATAGAAAAGAGTAACATTTATGACATAAAATATCTTATAAAAATATATTTTTTGATAAATATAATGATACTAATTTGATATTATAAATCTTAATATTTTTTTTAGAAATTTAAATTAAGTTTAAAAACTTAACTTATTGCTCTAGGATTAATTCTTATATGGAGGGACGGAGTAGGTTCAGCGGCTACGTGCCGAAGTTCATGTCTTCCCGGACGGGCGGATTCCGTGCTTGCAGCCGTTGAGGGATATATGGCGGGACCGCGGGAGTGCATGTGCACACCCACAAGCTGGAGTAGGTCGGGTGGCCGGCGCGGCCCAACAGGCAGACGAACGAACTCCGACACCCAGGCCCAGCGCGCCCCTCCCTCGCCTGCTCTTTTCTCTAGGTTCCAATCAAACCAATTGTCTCCACGGTACATCATAGTTCGCCGAACTCAAGTGATATACCGGTATCCAAGTTTTATGCATACTAGCTTGATCAATACTCCCACCTCCTATTTGTGGCACCGTATTCGTACTGTTAGAATATTTGTTTATTGGTCTTGAACATGACGAGCTTGAACAAATTGATAATGGATGGAAACAAATATATGAGAAGTGAAACATCATCCTCTTCCTCTCTCCGAAGTCCGAACATTGTTTTGTGCGCACAGAATATCATATTTCTAATGCTAGAGTATTTGTTTATTGAATTAGATATTAAATGAACTGATGATCGAAAGATAGATCTGATGTATCAGATGTGAAATAGTACCATTCTTCTATACGGAGTACATTATAAACATATGGTTGGAGGGTGGTTCCGTTGGACCAACCGAACCCTAATAGCCGCCACGAACGATCAAAGGTGTCGCATAGGCTGTTAGGCCCGTTGGGTTGGTCCCAGCGAGGTCGTCCACACACTTATGATCCTATTACACCGAGTGAAAACGAGTAAATAAATTTAATTTTTAGAAGCATTTACTCGCATTCTTCCCCATGGCGATGATGCGTGCCACCATTTTTATCGTTGATTGCTTCAACTAGTGTTCATACCATTGATTTGCAAATGATTAGTATGCGCGCCCCGTGATCTAATATACTACTCATTTGCTTCAACTAGTGTTCAACTAGAGTATTTGCTAATTATTGTTTTTTCTGATTACGTGGTGTTGTTGTTTATGCTGTTCAGTCAATCTACTAGTATATTAGAGAACTACATGTTATAGCGTGTGCGGTTGTTATGTTATAATTTATATATTCTGAATTTAGGCGTGAAGCTGCCTAATTTTTCAGCACTATATATATATATATGGTCGTCGACGAGACGAGGAGGATCGGAGACAAGGCAGACGTGGAGGATTGGAGGTGGACCCAAGGATGTGACGGGTGACGGCTTTGCCAATGGAAACCGTTGAACGTCGTCCTGACAGATCTGACTTGCGACGGGGAGTCCAACTCGTCGTAATCGAGTCTCGCCGGCGGCGTGCGAGCCTCGTCTTGGAGCGACCATTCGCCATCCGTCCCAGGCCTGTGCGCAAACGAGAGGCTGATCCCATGGCAAATCGCATCTGCATGGGCCGGTCAAACGAGGGAGGCAGACAGGCAAGTACTGTCTGGCGGAGCCGTTGGCCCGGAGCGCGCGTGAATCCAACACAAAGCATATGCCACCTACTCCTGGTCCGCTAGGCGGCTGGCCTTTGCATGGACTTCGATCGCTGCCGTTCCATCATGATCATTGCCTTTGTTCCATCGTGCATATTTCCGGCCATTGTCTTATCGTTATTTTCATCTGAACTAGAGCATTTTATTTTCTTCTCTCACCACGCTCAAATTTCCTCTCGTAGAATGTCTCCAATGGTCTACTAGCTTAGAGCCAGCTAAATCAAAAGTTTAGTCACTGAATAGTGCAAAAAGCAAGAGATAAGCATAGACTCAAGAGATAGTCTCGCACGTCTCATGATACATCCCTCTCTCACAGCACGATATTCAAGATTGCTTATTGATGTTTCTCTCTCCTTCATATTTATTAGGTTAGAACTAGTGCTACACCTAACACTATATGCTTGTTGTCTTGTTCTGCCCGCCAGTCTTCACTAATACTATGAATGACTAAATTGGCCCTGATCCTCTCAGTGCCAATATTGAGATTTTTTGGCCAGGAACAAAACTTAAAATAGAGGCCCACTTAACTTCTATAATTATGTCTATGCTAATAATAATAATATTAAAGAGTGAAAAATTCTTTTCTCTAAGTTTTGGTTTGACACATTGTCTTCCTGTTTGTGCGTTCCTTCACTCTTCAAAGCATAAGAATCCTAGCTGGTTTTATATTACTAAGAGTAGTCAATGAACTAGAGATTAGAGTCCTATTAATTTATTGTCCCGTTCATGACTAGGGCCTGTTTGGTAGGGCTAAATTGGCCCTGGTCCTCTCGGTGCCAGTATTTATTATTTGGAAAATAGTCTTCTCAGCTTTTAAGAAAGAAGAGACATAAGTTTGTTATATGAACCGCTGGGATACCAACTTCAAATACATCCCACTATACGTTTTTTTCCATGTAATACAATCTTTTTTTGTAGTTATTAGATGAAGGAGAAGCTCTGATCCTGCTCATGGTTCAGAAAACGAGAGAATAGTTAGTTTTCAAGTTTGGTTAGGCATTGGCGCGCGTTGTTCTCGTCAAGGCCCTACGCGCGCGATGACTACGAGAGAATAGCTGACATGCGTTCAGTGCTGCCAGAAATGCATGTGTTGTGGTCATTTTCTACTTTTGACCCGAGGGTATTATATTGCAAGGTCAAGTTTTATTCATTGGGTATATATAACACAAACTGTATGATACGCGCGCTCTTATTTTATCTAGTCCGATAGTAACTTGACGAATGAATAGCCACTGTATGTATGGCTACCTATGCTGGCTTCGTATGCTCATCAGACGCTGTCCTTCACCTGGGCGCTGTAGTTGTTCTGCACATCGTAGAAGCGGTTCCACACCATGATGCCGCCGTACTTGCCAACGCCCTTGATAGCGGGGAGCACCGTGCCCGTCAGCGTGCCGGGTTCGATGTACCCGCTGCCGGCGGCCTGGGTCGACGCCGGCAGGCCGAGGTAGAAGCTCCCCGCCGTGACGCTGCTGGTCCACGTGCTCCAGGCGTTCACCAGGTTGGTGTCGTCGCCGTTGGCGTACGCGCACCCGGGGTTGTTGTAGAACTGGATCCACACGTTGTCGAACTGCCCCGTCTGCAGCGCGGCTCCCAGCGACGCGTCCGGGTACGGGCACTGCGGCGCCGCCGACAGCAGCACGCTCCCTTTGCCCTTGAGCGCGGTCGCCAGGTCGTCGTAGTGCGCCGACTGCCCGTTCTCGATGTCGAAGTCGACGCCGTCGAGCACGGCGGCGCCCAGCGGGCGTGTCGAGCCGTCGCTGCCGCCCAGGTAGCTGTTCCACAGGTAGTCGGCCACGCTGTTGGCGTCGTCGGTGGACGACAGGCCGTAGCTGCCGGTGGCGCCGCCGATGGAGAGGAGCACCTTGATGCCCTGCGACTGGCAGGTCTGGATGTCGCTGCTCAGGCCCGTGCAGCCGCCGGAGCCCGGGTCACAGTGCCCGGCGAGGTTCAGGACCGGGGTCTGTCCGTTGCCGAAGGTCGTGAGGAACGCCAGGATGACGTAGGCGTACAGCCCGGAGTTGCAGGTGTCCGCTAGGGTGCCTTCGTTGCCGTTCTGGCCCCAGTACACGGCGATATTGCCAGCACTGGTGCTGCCAACCATGGCAGCAACGAGGAGAAGGGCCAGAACAGGAGCCCACTTGAGATTAGTCGCCATTGTGCTTACTGTACTACTGGTCTCGATGATGAGACGAGGAAGCTGCTTCAGTTGCTGGTTCAGAGGGGAGCAGCTCCTTGCTTGCTTTTTGGCTTGGTGCCTTGGTTGGTGATGAAGTAGTGGCAACATGGAACCGTTTATATAGGCGTGGATGGTTGAATTGTTCCAAGGAGATAGGCTAGAGGAGCTAACACGTAAGTAGACCTACATGGCCCCTCTTGGAAGACTTGATGAGCATTCACAATTGACTTGCTGCTAGACTTGTAGTTCAGATGTGTATATGTGGAAAATCGTAATTGTTGGGCAAGTACATCTTTTTTCTTTGATAAGGTCGGTCTCAATAATGGGGTTTCATCAAAGTTTCATAGATATTGATTATGTTGACGTGAGACGCGACACCATATGAATGAAGAGAGATGATAAGAGCTTTATGGGAGTAGAGCGAGTTTCGTAGTGATGAAATTTTCGTTTCCAAAATCTAGATATGTTAGAAACTGTGATTGTGTAGTAGCTAAACAGCTTTCGGTGATGCTATCTTTATTTGGTCTAAAACACCCAACTGGGTAATACTCTAGAGTGTGTAGGGAAGTTCCTGGTTTAGTAACGAAGAAACGCGTTGTAAACATGGTTACTTCTGCTACTTTTTTGTGCTTGTGGAAACTCAGAAATGATGTGTTTTCAAAGAGCTAGGTCGAGAAGTTTGCGACATTTTCTCTGGAAGGTAGCGAATACACGGCTCAGAATTGGCTAATTCTATGCTCGAAGAAGAAAAAAGGGATTTGTTGATGAAGAAAGTCCAAGAGATCAGGCTTCAGTTCTCTGGATCCAGCTAACTCAAGATGGACTTCCATGGAGCCAAGTCTGGTGTTAACGGACAGTGGCGTCTTCTGGTCATAAGAAGTTTATGTTTTCTCATTGCCGGTGGAGGTCAGGGTTGTTTTCGGTGATATACTAGTTGCTGGGTCTTTTACCTCTCTGTTTGCCGGGTCTTCTTAATCCAGTAATGTATTTGCAGACCGAGTGTGCAACCGATATGATGGATGCGTGATGCGGCGATGATTTGATCGTCCGGGCACGCGTAAATTCTACTCCCTCCATTACAAATTATAAGTCATTCCAAGAACAATTTTGGAGAGTCAAAACATTTTCAATTTTGACAAAAAATATAGAGAGAAATATAAAGATTTATGTCATAAAATAGGTACACTATGAAAACATAACTAACAAAGAATCTAATGATACTTGGTTGTACCAAAAATATTATTATTTTGCTATATAAATTTGGTCAAATTTGAAAAACTTTGACTCTCTAAAATTCTTGAAATGACTTATGCTTTGGGACGGAGGGTATGTGGATCAGAGCAGGTCTCAAAGACTCCTGATAAATTAGTTAACGCGTCACTCTGTGCAGGGACACCGTCTATTTAGGCCTTGTTTAGATGTGAAATCTTTTTGGATTTCGCTATTGTAGCATTTTCGTTTGTTTGTAGCAAATATTGTCCAATCATAAACTAACTAGGGTCAAAAGATTCGTCTCACGATTTACAGACAAACTGTGTAACTAGTTTTTGTTTTCGTCTATATTTAGTGCTTCATGCATGTGTCGAAAGATTCGATGTGACGGAGAATCTTGAAAATTTTTTGGATTTCGATGGGAACTAAACAAGGCCCTAGTCTAGCTAAATATGGATGGAGCAAATGCTAATGAAGCGCTGATCTCGTCTACGGGGGCTGAAAACAAAAAAAGGCACCGGCGACCGGCCGGTCAGTCTGTTATTATGGCTTCAACGAATCTTGTCCGTTTGGTCAGATTGGCGTGTTCCAAGGGGCACGCTGACGGTGGCTTCACGTCTGCGGGTGTGAACTTGTTCGTGGTGCGAACTTATGCCAAGGAGACTGATGAGCGTACAACTTCTACATTAGTAGCCCGGAAATAAAGGCTATAACCCTCTCTTTTCTAAAAAAAAAAAGAAAGCCCAGAAATGCCATAATATCGTGGATTCGAGTTCTGTCTGGTTGACACGCAATGCCGGCGTGATGAACGGTGCTCGTGTAGACCAAGACTATAGTCTCTTCATACTTTAAAAAAATAATATAAATTACGAATAATTTTTAAGGCATTTAATTTTTAAAACCATATGAATAGATTTATTTTAAAAATATTTTTATAAAAATATATATATACCACTTTTTGATAAATATTTTTATAAAAACAACTTTTTTACGGATATGAAGGGAGTACTTACAAGTTAAGTTTTAGAGATCGTGTCATTATCGACCTCAGTGGCGGATCTAGCATTGGACTATGACTAAGGCCAAATAGTGTGGCAAGAAGCCCGAAACTACACATCATAGTAGTATACATGTATGTGTCTCACGGGAAAATAGACAGTGTGAAAGGAAGCTTTCAATTGAGAAGTTGTTTCAGTGCGATGCAATAGCAAAGGATAAACATGGAACATAAAAAACAAATACCTTTTCTGTGGGTAAGGCATAATCCTTTCACTGAATTCTGTGGCTGAAGAACATAACTGCAGGATGAGACTCCACGTACGCATGGTTGACAACTCATTAACAGGTTTAGGCTTTGTTTAGTTCACCCCAAAAACCAAAAACTTTTTAATATTTCCCGTCACATCGAATCTTGGGGCACATGCATGAAGCATTAGATATAGATGAAAACAAAAACTAATTACACAGTTCGTCTGTAAATCACGAGATGAATCTTTTGAGCCTAGTTAGTCTATGATTGGATAATATTTGTCAAATAAAAACGAAAATGCTATAGTACCGAAATCCGAAATCTTTTCGGAACTAAACAAGGCCTTATATGTTGCTAACTCCCGCCACTATATGTGTTGGGAAAAAAAGTCTACATAGCCTTCCAAACTATCTAGGGTGGACTACTTCACCCCTCGAACTATAAAACCGGATATTCTACCCTCTGAACTTTTAAAACCGATCAAATAAACCCCTCGAGTGGTTTTGAAGGGTGGTTTTGTCTTTTTTTTTATTTATTTTTGCTAAATCTTTAAAAAATCATAATAAATCATAAAATAAAAATTTTAATTTTGTTGGACTTCTGATGAGTTGATCTACACAGTGAATATATAATATGGTATACTTTAGTACAAAATTTTTGTTGTAGCTTTAAATCTATGTTTTTCTATAATTAATTTGAATAATTTATATATGCAGTTCCTGTGGTCCAATTGTGGTAAAAGTTTTATGGTGGGCTCATTATTATATGCTTGAACTATGATAAAAATTTCATACTCATTGGATCACATATAACTTAGTAATAAATAAAGCATAGATTTAACAAGAATAAAGCTAAATAAATTGATAACTAAGTTATACGTGATCCACTGGGTATGAAAATTTTTACCATAGTTCAAGCATACAATAATGAGCCCACCATAAAAATTTCACCACAATTGGATCATAGGAACTGCATATATCAATTATTCAATTTAATTACAGAAAAATATAGATTTAAAGCTACAACAAAAACTTTATACTAAAGTATACAATATTATATATTCACTGTGTAGATCTACTCATCAGAAGTCCAACAAAATTGAAATTTTTATTTTATAATTTTTCTATGATTTATTATGATTTTTCAAAGATTTAGTGGAAATAAATAAAAAAGACAGACAAAACCACCATCCAAAACCACTCTAAGGGGTTATTTGACCGGTTTTGAAAGTTCAGGGGTAGAATATCCGGTTTTATAGTTCGGGAGGTAAAGTAGTCCACTCTTGATAGTTTGGGGGGTTATGTAGACTTTTTCCTTTGCGTTGGCGAAACTTGTGGCTCGTGCTTCCCGTTTTCCGGTGGATGATTATAACAAAATTTTGACCTGTCTCTCTCTCCATTTGTTTCTGTACTGGTACTCTTTCCATGGAAATTCGACTAAGGTCTTGTTTAGTTGACAAAAATTTTCAAGATTTCTCGTCACATCGAATCTTTGGTCGTATGCATGGAACATTAAATATAGATGAAAATAAAAACTAATTACACAGTTTACCTGTAATTTGTGAGATGAATCTTTTAAGCCTACTTATTCTGTGATTGGATAATGTTTGTTAAATAAAAACGAAAATACTACAGTAACCAAAAACCAAAATTTTTATAAACTAAACAAGGCCTAAGCTCATGAAACATGGTGGTTGACTGGACAGCTCTACATGCCTAACTTTGATGCCGGCCTGATCTTCCCATGCTATACATGTCCTGTCACTAGTCGTATTTTGTTTGGGAAACTTATGCTTTGTGTTTTCTGTTTTCTAGCGGACGACTATATGTATGATTAGGCCAGTCTTATTAGTCGGAGATTTTCAAGACGTGGCGGTCTTGAAAATTGAGCATGAAACGGTCTTTGTCGGTGCATATTTTTATTTCACTGTTTCATATACTAGAATACTAGATTGAGCATTTAATTCTTTCATGTTGTGTCACAATTAAATAAAATTGTAAACCTTAAATCATCTGCCGAGGATAAATACATGTGGTGATTTTCCATAATTGCCATAAAAGTTGAATCACTTTGTTCAGGTAACCCTTGTAAAATTCCTTTGTTCCCAAACATATGCACATTCTCAGAGATCCAGAGGCAAAGAACATATAGCAGCGGTGCAGTTATATTCAGCCTCTCCTTATTTGTATCTGAGGGAGCAATCACTTTTGGAACATAGCATATTGGCACTGTAAAATGTAAATCAAGTGGAAACAGCATCTCACTGATTTAATGTAGCAGAAAGGAATTATTATGAAAATAATCGATAGCACATCTGAGAGGAGCAGCTGAACAACTCCACAAACAAATATGCCATACTGGAGATCTTCAAATAATTTCCTTACAGCGAAAATCATAGTCTGGCAGATATTCAAATAAATTTTAAACTATCCCATTCATGAAAGACCACATCTTGTTTGTAGTGTATTTGCACATACAATTGCTTCTAACTTTAAATCAGTCAAATTGCAGTACTGTTGAGAAGTGCATCTATTGACATTATGCAAATGATTTCACTGGAACTATGGATGGAGGGAGGTATTTCAGTTCTTATTATATATATTGATTTTATTTAGTTCAGTTCTGCTTTTATCTATTGCTCTTCAGAAAAATTGATTTTGGTTCAGTTATTATGCTTATATTTGAGTGCATCTCTTGAAGTTGCTTGGGTCTCGCCAAAAAAAAAAAAAAACACTTGAAGTTGCTTTTAGGATGTACTACAAATTAAGGTAATTAGAACACAACATGTAGACTACATGTCTCGCAGATCTTTTTCTGGGATGTAGCCCTTCTGCTCAGATATTTGCATAAATTTAACTGTGTTCAATACTTCAATTAACTGATGCAACACAACAAAAAGAAATTTAGAAAAGAGAAACTTTCTTCCCTGGACAGCGGCAGCTCCACTCGGAGTCTCGGACCATACCTTCATGTGGGGCAGCTCCTGCTCATCTCCCTTTCACCTTGCACAGGCCAACCGAAACATGCATGTTGCATTATTGCCACTTTTTTCTCTTGATTTTTGCAGGCTTCCAAACAAACCCAGAAACGTAATCATCGAATTCAGAAAGGAAAAACCTGCCGTTACAAACTATTACTGAGAATAATCCTACAACTATTCACACATTAAGAGCTCCCTGTTTGCAGACAATATCAGAACTGAACCTGGGTGCACACTGTACAGTCACGTTCTCCATGTCCTACTCAGGCAACAGGCACCATCACTTAGCCAAATCAACATAAGAAGTAGGCAGATTAACAGTCGAGGACTATAACAAAATTACTACTTCAGGTGAGAGCCCCAACCCCAAAGCGGCCAGGCCTCATCCCTGGCAGCTGGATTGCTGCTAATTCAATAAAGCTGCTATTTGTCAAAAAAAAAAAAAACGGCGAACGACAGGAGTCGTCAGCCTGCACACAATGCAAACGTGACCCTTGCATGGATGCCACATCAGACTCAAAAACCTTCAGATAAGAGGTGTGGACAGAACAAGGGCCAGGGTTTAGGAAAAACACATCTGCAAAACGAATAACACCACCATAGGCACGACGCCTACGATGCTGTCAAACAATTTTTCTTTAAGCAAAAGAGAAAACAACTCCGGGGGAAAAAAGACACCACAGTAAGAACCACAGATATGGCTACGCGCCCACACTGAAAACAACTACTCGCACACAGCAGACAGCAGCTGCAGCAAGCGTTGAAGCCTCATCAATGGCGCCTCTGGCTCGTATCGTATGCACCGTGCTCGTGCTGCAGAGTCATGGGGGCACCATCTCAGACAATAAAGGATGGGCCAGCCCCCACAAGAGGAAACCTGGATTTGGCCCATGACGATTCTACAAAAATGAGCAAGGCACTGGTCAGTGGCCAGAGAAACGACTTTCAAGCGCTGGGTGAGACCAGTGCCCCGAGCTGTTTGCAGCAGCCAGCAGCAGCCACAGAAGATGCTGGGCCAGCATGGATGAATGAATAGTTATACAAGAAACAAAATGTGAACAGTCGAACTTGTCGATTAAGACCGGAAAGGGACAAATATCAGCTATGACATAATGGGATAGGGTGTGGGCTCTCATATTGGACAGCAAGATATCAAACAAAAACAACACGGATGACATCATTTACAGCACTGAAACTTTTATCTGCCTGGTCATGCTGTAACCTCTAACCTGTAAAGGTAACCTGTCACTCAATTATATGCAACAGGTTAAACATGCTATGCAGATATTGCCGACGCAGTTCAGGCAAGAACTTGGGAAATCTGAAAAACATAGTACATATTTGTACCGTTTTTGCAAACAAAGGTACATCTTAATACTGTTTCTGCAAATCAAGGTACATCTTGGGCCATAAGCAAGTGAGCACATGTGAAGCATTCTATGCATTTATAATCTGATGTCAGAACAAACAAATAATTGCATCATGCAGGGCCAATGAGGGGCCATCAGTGGTTACAACTCAGAAAAGGATAACAGGAAAATGGTTGAAAGAATGCGACAAAACTTGCATGGAATTTCCTGAATAACAATTAACATGGTAGCTGGTTTGATTCCACTAATAAAAGGCAAAAAGATAAATTGGTACATACTAAGCTGCGATATCAAGCCGGGGTTCAAAGCAAAAGCCAGTGAAAAGCTGGAGAGGAAATCTTTTGCTCACAGGGCATTTCAAGGACCACTTCCATTGCTTTTGCATCATGTCAAAAACAAGCAAAGCAGTTGCACCATAGCTTTGTATGTAGACAAGGTCATCTATACCGCTGCAGGCGAAAACATCATCGAGTTCACCAAATCCTTGGAAGAACTTGTGGGGCATCCGAGCTACCTCATGCCACTGTTTCTCATGGAGCTCCCATATTCCTATTCCTTTAATGATATCAGGTCTGTTGTGTTTTGCAATTCCACCAACCAAAACCAGCTTCTCCTTTAAGTTTACCAAACGGCCACATGTGAGAGAACAAGGTACTGAGATTGACGTTTGCATTAACGAAGTCTCAGATGGTTCACCAGCAAGGTCATACATGATAAGGCCATGACGGGGGTTGACATTGCCAAGAACACCAGTGGAATGAATCAAGCAGTACAGGACACCGTCACATATGACACTATCATCACCTCCTCTCCAACCAATGAACACTTCACTCACAGAAGTTGCCCATGTACCACTCGAAGAGTCGTACTTGTATACTGAAAAGTCCCATCGGACAAAATCTTCAGGAATCTGCTTAGATTTTGCCAATGTAACGGAGTACTTATGAGACAGCCGATCCACCTTCATGGCAATGGTACTGTAGTCTGGCAATGTTTCACCCGGAGGCTCTAAAAGCCTCCTGCAGCTTTTTGTTATAGGGTTAGACACAGAAATGGTGTTCCTGTTGTCATTGTCCATGAAGCAAACTAGGCCACAAGAAGAAGAGACAAAACAGCTGCTCTTGTCAATATAAGGAAGCTCTAAATCATACCACTTGCGGAGGATGGGGTCAAAAGCATAACCAGCAGCAGTTTCATTAGAGGTGAACATGAAGTACCATGGCCGTTGAGGCAGCATGTGGGTCCACACAACTCTGCTTGAATAGATAATGCCATGCCATCTCTTGCACACTGCTGTTGCCCTCATCATGCTTGCTATAGGCAAGAATGTGAAAATCCTCTCCAGGATATCATCAGGAACGACGGCATCCAATGATACTGAGAAGTCGTTGCCTCCATTGCTAGCTTCAGAAACAACTCCAGAGTTGAATGCAGGAATTCTAATGTGATCAACTGGTAGGTAGTCCCACGATGAATGGTCTTCCATGAGATGGATCATCAAACAAGCAGACAGAGAGATGACCTGAAGAAAAAAAAATAGATTTGCTCCTAAGAAACAGCAGAGAGCATTTTCTTCTTACACATAAATATAGACATATTGGAAAAGAAAGTGAAAATCAATTGAAACCATATTGTTTTAGAAGACAGCATTGGCCTATTCTCGGTCAACAAAATGGGGCCTAAACCTAGGTGACTAATATTCCCAGACAGTCTAAGACAATGTTATACTCGATTTATCCAAATGATAAATGTGAGGTGTCAGTTACTGATGCATGTGGAGTACCGTCTACATGACATGTATAAACACCAGCACACCCTACATAAATTACACTGCTTGTAAAGCAGTTATAAAACCCATATATGCTAGCACCTATCGGTTTAGCTCCTCTTCTACAACAACCATTACTATTGATCTACCATAGTGCTAGTTCATACATCTTAATAATTGTTTGCACATGCCACATTCTAAATACTGTGGCGAAGACTGGACAAACATATGAACATTAGACAGGTTAGCATTTCTTGATAAGGTACTTAATCTTCCTATTCCCAAACAGAAAAGTAACTGCGGTATGACCATGGTTCCAAAAAGTGGCACTAAGCGCACGCTTCAGCGCTAAGCGGACGGGCAGCGCTTCGCTATGGGGCATAAGCGCTCCCAAAGCGGCGCGACCGCCTTGGTGGAGCACCGGCTGCTGGCTCCCGCTGCCTGCCGGCCGCGCGCGGCGCGCGCCGCAGGGGACGGGCGCCGTCGATGGTCCAGCGGAGGAGGGAGGGGACAGGGAGGTGCGTACGCAGTGTCGCCGGCCGGTGAGCGGAGGACGGTGGCGAGGGCGCGAGGCGACCGGTGAGAGGGGGAGCCGCTGACGCCGCCGCCGAGCCTGGGAAAGCCCTGAGAGCCCGATCCCGAGCGCCGCCTCCGTCGCATTCGTGCCGGGCGCTAGTTGGGGAGGGAGCAGAGCGCCGGCGCAGCGAGGAAGATAAGAAACGGCGGCGGCTGTTGCCTCAGGTGGCGTTGGGATTTATGGAAATGGCCGGTGGGTATGAGAAATAGAGGGCTTCAAAGGTTTTTTTTATATATACCCTTACAATTCTCTAATTTTGGATACCCACTATTATAATTCATAATCCCGAAGCATACTATTACAATCCGGGCACCATGTTCCAAAAAAAAATCATAACTCGCCACTCCTTGCCATTTTCTACTAATCCCACCTGGTTGGGCCCACTGTTAGGTATATGATGGCAACGATCATTTTATATGGACGAGCATTCCCGTGGTAAACCCTCGTCGCCTCGTCTCTCCCGTCCATTATGTTTCCCTTCCATAAGCTCTTCTATGTCTCCATATCCTCTCCTCGCCTAAGAACCCTAATCATAGGCTTTAGTCGCCGTTGTCGCTGGAGATGACTGCCACAGAGGATTGCGGATCTGCGACGACAACACTGCAAAGCTTGTTGTCTAGACTCTACTCGTCGTTGCAGCCATGGCGGGATGTGGAGTGGAAGCCCGATGAAGATCTCGACAGGCTCAAGTGCGTCGGCCAACAGCGGAAGGGAGTGTCCCTTTTGCCATGTTAGGATCCAGAGCAAGCAGACGACGACAAAGGATGAGTGGTTCGTCGTTTGCCCATACACATAAAGGTCAGGATTTGCTGACATTGCTTTCCTTGCTATGATTTAGTGCTACTCTGATTGGTTGACTCTATTTTGGATAGAGAGCATTCCTTCATTTGCTCGTAGATGCAGTTTGAGGGATTGTGAAAAATTCCCCTCCCACCTCCACTACAAAAAGAGGTGATGAGAAACTAGTCATTGTTTCATTTGCTTTTCCACTCTTTGTCTCTAATTTGTATCAATACCAAAATTCTAAATGTATATAGCATCACTAAATGCTTAAGGGTTTAAGAATGCTTAACAAAATTCTTAAAGGCTTAGAAACACTAAAACTCTAGGCAGTGGATCATTGCTCGCTTAGTGTTTAACGCATACAATCTTTCGACAGATCACCATGCTCCTGCAATGCAAGATCATCTGTATGGCAACGTGGGCAGACTGCAACCTTTGGCAAAAAAACCACACCCCTTATTTGGGTATAAAGGAAAATAAACTATGTGTGCATCTAGCAATGTCGGCCTTGTGCAGTGATGGAGAAGAAAAAATATGTATCGTTTATACGCTCGGTTTCACACAACAAAAGTGAAGAAAAGAGCGCGGGCATACCTGGTGGTGGGTGCTAATCGCCGAAGAATACTAGGTGAACAGCGGTGGCGCTCGCCTTGTTCTCGCTGTAAGGAAACAGAGGAGGAGTAATAATAGAGAAAGAGGTGAACGGAAGACAAAATTAGCCTGTTGGGACCGATTCTCCAGCCGATTCTGGCCAAACAAATGGCGAACGGCCTTGAACGCACCGCTCCTCCAGCGCCCCTGGGCGATGCGATTTTCACGGCCACATTGCCTGTACTCGGCCGGCTCCTCCGGTCCTCCTCTAGCGAGTATCGGCGCAGGACAAGGCAAGGGGCGGGAGCCCCATATATGCAACGGTGAAGGGCGTTGGGAAAGTCAGCTTTCCACCTTTGCTTTCTTATTTTTTTTAATTAATTTGACTTAATTTAATATTTAGTACTAGTATAGAACTTTTTAAAGAAAAATAAATTCATCTTTTGCATTAAGAGAATGGGATGTTCAGTTTCCAAATGAAATTAATTATTCCTTTGTTCTGTAGACACTATTTTAACTATCTGATAAATATATGACATAGGTATATTTCCTAAACAATGCATAAAATTATTAGCCGATCAACAAATGAAAACTCAAAACATTCATCATCATTTCCTAAATATCAGCCTGGATATTACATTGGTAAGAGCATCTCCAATAATTCCAAAAAACATTTGGTAAACGAATAACTTTTTAAGTGGCTCAAAAAAGGTAGGAGCATATTTATTGGGGGTCCTCCGATCATTTTCAAAATCTTGCTCATAAAGGTAAAATATGTAATATGAATCCTAAACTATTTTCAAACCTCTAGATAGACTAATTGATACATGTGTATATTTCTATGTGATTAGGTCGATTTTTCCAAGCGCGAAAACATTGGGAGTTCAAATAAAAAGTTGTTGGAGAGCGGTTTTATCAATCTCTATTTGCTTGAGCTTATTAGCCAAAATTAGCCCTACTTTTCAGCCATAAAAAATATTTTTTTCTTACAACAAATTAATATTAGCATCAGCATCAGCCAAAAAACTGCCTGCTGAACAATC
Source organism: Sorghum bicolor (assembly GCF_000003195.3). Classification (NCBI taxonomy): domain Eukaryota; kingdom Viridiplantae; phylum Streptophyta; class Magnoliopsida; order Poales; family Poaceae; genus Sorghum; species Sorghum bicolor. The sequence goes on along the minus strand of NC_012872.2, from coordinate 58,382,647 downwards.
AAGATTCAGAGTGAGTTCTGAAATACTCTAAGTCATACCATATATGACAAACTTACATAGGAAACCAACTAATGGCTTTATTTTGAGCCGTTGCCAACTAATAATATTTATCATGTAGTAATGATGTATATTATTATCTTCAATGAATAGTACCTAATATAATACTATTTATTTCCTAAATTAAGCAAACGACACAGGAGCTTATATAAAATAAATATCTTCCATTTATAGGACATTGAAATCAACAAATAAACACTTCCAACTAATTTTAAACCACTTGAGAAAAATGACAATACTAATGAACTAAACATTTTTCCTACTATTGCAGGCAGCAAATAAACATTTTCCCAGCGATGCTAGAAGGGTACGACACTCTTTCGAATGCCTCTATTTAGGAGTTTTTTAAAGAAAAAAAAGAAGGGTACAGCAAACAAATATTTGGGGGGGGGGGGGGGGGGGCAAAAACGCGAAAAAAAATCCCCGCCGGAACGGAGTCCCATCGCATCGCATCCCATGCTCGCTCGGACCGCGCCGCTCGCGACGTGACCCGACCGTCATGGCCACCGCCGCACGCCGCGCATGCACCCAGTCGCGCGCCTGGCTGCTATATAGCGCTTTAGGTGCATGGCACGAAACAATCGTCCGCACGGCTGGCTCCTTTGGAACGCAACGCCATAAACAATGGAAATTGCCGCCGCGCGTGGAGGGGTCCTCGCCTCCGAGCGCAACGCAACGCCAACGCTGCCGCGCGCGCCAAAACCCCGGGCCGGGCAGATCAGCCAGGCAGGCAGGCCGGCCGGCATTCGAGGTCGCCGACGCGGCGCTCGACCGCTTGCTGCCACGCAGACGCAGGCAGCAGGCCACAGGCGGCCGGCAGCCGCGCGCGCGCACCCCACCACCACGGCAGCCGACGGCCGGCTCGCTCGGTCGACCAGGGTACGTACGCCATGCCAGCCATGCCATGCCAGACCCCGGCACGGCAGCTGAGGCACATCTATCCAGATCTCATACTCCCGTACTGCTGGCTGGCTCCTACCACCGGCCGGCAGCAGCAGCAGTAGTAGCACTGTAGCATAGTGGTAGGACCGTAAGGTGTAGTAGAACTGTAGCGTACATCTGCCTATCTGTGGCCTTTTGCTAGCTGCGGACAGCATACCCCGGCCCTCGGCCGGCCGCGCGCGCGAAGAAAGCAACGTGCCATTGGCATGGTCGCATGGACACAGCTCACAGTTGGACACGCCGCCGCGCCCCGCCGTGGCCGTAGCCGTAGCCCGTAGGCGCGCCACCAGATGGACCATCCTACCTGCGGCGGCTGCTCCGACGCGCCCTATTGGGCTCCGCGACGCGTACGTCGACTCGCCTTTTTTTTCGTCCAGCTGCCTGCCTGGACGAGCGAAGTGCGTGCTGCTAGTGCTAGGTAGTAGTAGTGGGTGGACGGGTGGTGTGTGGCGTGTCCTGTGCCTGCGCACGCGGGCAGGGTACCGTGCTGTGTGCTGCAGTGCAATGCTGCATGCGGCCGGCCGGGGTTGGGGTTGGGGCAGGGCGGCCGGGCGGCCGGCCCTGCCTCTGCATTATGCCGCGCGCGCCTCGCCGCTGTCGCCGGCGGCCGGTCGATCACGTGCAGCGCGCTCATCTCTCGCTTTCAGTTTCAGGCCCGAATCGGGTACGTAGTGCGCGGGGGCAACGGCAACGGCAACTGGCAAAGCCAAGCGAAGCGAGCGCTCGTGGCGTACTGATGATCTCTGTGTCGTCACATGCGAGAAATGGCATGGTCGATCCGTCGCTTTAAGCCTCCGCACCCGTACTGTTCCGCCATAACCCGGCGCACAGCTAGCAGAACGTCGTCCTCCCCCCTACTACGTACGTACGGCTCCACCGCCGACGACGGACGTACGTACCTGCAGTGAGTGCATCGATCCGTGCACGCTGCCGGCGGCCGGCGTGATGCGTCGTCGTCGTCGTGCTTCGATTGCCGCAAGGTTCCAAAACCTCCAAGGGACGAGCTAGATGGTGGCGCTCTCAGGAGTCGTCAGGACGCCACTGTACAGTGCGTGCTGCTGCTGCTGCTGCTGCCGCCGCAGCAGGACCCCCCGACCCTTTCTTTTTCTGCGCGTGTAATGTGTATAGACAGAGAAATGCATGGTAGCCGATCGAGCGCGGCAGCAGGTGCAGAACCTCGCCAGTTTCACCGTGAAGTCGAAGCAATCACGAGGCTGCTGCATGCATGCTTATGATATGAATATAATGATACGCAACGCTACACGCCTAGCTAGTTGCGTACCGACACTTGGTCCTCAAGGAAGCAAACCGCAAAGCTCATAGCGCCATTGACTTTTGCTTTCTCCTCCACTTTCTGCTTTAAATAGAATCACAGTCACGGGGAGTGCTTTGGATCATACAGTAGTATCCCTGAAAGACGAAATAGACCAAACAATTCAAAAGTCCTGTGAAGCAGGTGTTTTTTTAAAAGAAAAGAAAAGAAAAATTGGAGATCGATGTTGTGGAGCAAGATTGCAAGAGGTTTAATTTAACGCGACTAGTACTCCCTGCAACTGCAAGGCTGCAACAGTACTCAGGTCTGCGCGGCACAGTGATTAGCTGCTGAACACGGCCTGGCGCTAAGCTATAGCTAGCACAGTGATACAGCAATTTCACAGCAGCGTGACCAGGCCAGCGCCCGCCGTCTCAGATTAACAATGGAAGCCGGAGGCCTGAGTCCATGCATGCATGTTTTCTGAAGGCGTGAGGCACAGCTTTTCGTACACGGCGGGGGGCATGCAGGAGGACGACGGCCGCCAGCAGGCCAAAGAAAACGTGAACGGCCCCGGCCCCCACACGTAGTAGGCAGCAAGGGAAGGTCGATGCGGTATTTCGTTGAGCTGACCCTCTGGCAGGAAATAATGTAACGTATGGCCAGATTTCTCAGTCACAGGGGCCGCACAGGCACAGCGAGTGATGATGCAGCAGGTAGATGAACCGTGTACTGCATACTACTGTGCTGTGGGCACTGGGCACGGGCATGTATGGACTTATGGAGCACACATCAATGCGTGTTGTGTTGTGGCCATTGTTGGCACTTGGCAGTAAAGGTCGTCGGAGGTGATCATCTAAAGCAATCGGGGGTGATGCTTTCAGGAAACTCTGTCGGCAAAGACAAAAGCTAACATTACAGGTAAGCAAAAGCAGCACTGCCTATATGCGTTCGTGGACACTTTGCATCGGCTCTCTGAAAGACTGAAACCAATGTCCACTGGAAAGAGGAAACAATGGGGGCATCAACCTCTGAAAAAAAAACACGCACACAATCACACACCAGCTGACACATCAAGTCTTGCACATAATCAGGGCTTTCGGTCCTGTGCCATGTTTAAATCATCATCAATCAGTCGACGTGGGAACAGAAACAGCTTTGGAGTACATCTATTCTTTCTTGATGTGCACAAGCACACACACCCACAGAGAAAAAAGAGCCAACCTTGAAACATGGGAGGAGGAAAAAGACACCGAGTGGCTGGCAGCGAGTGGCGAGCCCACTAGAGGCAGCTCCTCCTTGCAGCACCTCGCTTCCCCTTGGACATCTGAAACCGCACCACCACCAAGTATTGTCATTGCCTAGTAGTACGTACTGTACTACTAGTTGCCGCTTTTGTGCTAAGCTTCCTGCCACTTGTGTCATAGCAACACAACAAACACATCTTCTGTCCTAAACATTTCAACTCAATAAAGCTCTAGTAGCTCCTCTCTCAAACCCAAAGCAACGAACGAGGTATGTTCTGATGTTCCATGGAATCTCTTGCCGTATATGCAACAGCATCAAAAGAGGCAGGGTCTGGAGGCGACAAGTAGCCCTCCAATTTGGCAACTACGGCAAAAGTATTCAGGCAACACCGTGACAGGTGCGGCGGAAATCGAATAATGGAACAATTCTTGAGGTGCTTGATGCTGATGCTCCTTGCACAAACGCTGCACTTGAAAAGTTAATTAAAGGATGATTCTTCGTCGAACAAACGGAGAATATGAACCAATGAGGTCCAAATCATCCATCCAACAAACAAACTACGCGGCACGTCCGTCCGTCCAATACAGTGGGCTCAGTAGCATGAAAATTGGGACTACGTGGATCACAATTGGAGGGAGATGGCAATAAAAAAGATGTGTGGTGTGAGCCTGTGAGGTAGCACGCAGTGGCCATTGGTGTAAGGTCACAATCGCCAAGTACTCGTACTTCTTTATGGGTGCTTTTTGGAGGATTATGCAGTGCCCAATAAGCGCAATAAGCATAGGGAACAGTGGGTTCCACGTAAATCTGATGCCGCAAGTGTCCCTTTCAGTTCTGAACTGTCAAACAGTTTGCCCCACTCGTTAAGTCATTGTGAAAAGGGCTGTGTCAGTTGTGAGATGGATGGAACCCGTGAAATCAGAGCATGCATAGGATCCTAGTCCTACCATAGAGAAGTGGACGGGGAAAAAAATCCGGCATATGAAACCATGATGGCAACTTTAGAATGCTGATGGTAAAAGAAGACTTGTGGGAACAGTAAAGGCAAGATGTACGATGGCAGGGATTACTTCTGTATCACACTTCACATGGCATTCTAGGTAGACAGCTAAACAGCATTACAGCAGGCAATTAACAAACATCCTAGAATTGTATATGTTCTCCTGGCCCAAATTGCAGACAAGTGATCGAGCACGCCTCAGCCCTTCAGAAGCTCAAGTATAAAACAGTTCCGAACCAAAACCAAAGCAAAAACAATGGCCGCCTGATCTGACATGTGTTGCCAAGAACAGGCACACAACTCAGGCCTTGTTTAGATACACCCAAAAACCAAAAACTTTCCAAGATTCTCCATCACATCGAATCTTGCGGAACATGCATGAAACATTAAATATAGATAAAAAAGACTTTACCTGTAAATCACGAGATGAATCTTTTAAGCCTAGTTACTCCATGATTGGACAATGTTTGTCAAATAAAAACAAAAGTGCTACAGTGTCAGAATCCAAAAAGTTTTTGGAACAGCTCAATGTGGGCAAACAAAAATAGGTGAGTGACCAGCAAGAAAGGCCAAGTATCGTCTGCAACGTCTATACTATACCACACTACTGCTTCACCATTAACAATATTAAATAAAAACAAGTTTTGACATATGATAACTATCACTAGTTTTCTCTTTTATTGCACTCGTGTAATGTTACAGTTCAGTAACACAATTTCATAGAAAGTAATAGCAAAAAAAAAAACAGATAACATATGATGTGATTGCCATAGCACATGCACATATATAGCTTATCTAAAATGTTTACCAATGAATTCCAAACTTCTCATGAATGAAGTTATCTTAACTTTTTTGCGTTGAAGAAGTATATGTGCATTTGTAAGTAATTCAGAAGAACCTGAGAAACATGCAAAGATACATCTGAAGGGTTAAAAGGGCACAACCTTTATGCAGCCTTACTAGATTTTAGTAAAATCATATGCAGCAGCAGCATTACACGCATATACTCAACAACACCCCAACCTCAGTGCCATTGAATTGCTAGTCCCAAAAAGAAGCCAATAACAAACACAATGGCCCAAATTATGACAACTTAATTTCCCAAACATCCAGAACCAATCCCCAGAGAAACAACTCAAAATATGGGCCCTATTTGCACCCTGCAAAGCTTTGGTTACTCCATAAACGGTCTTATTGGGTTGATCAAGGCCAGAACAGCCCTACAGTTGTCAAATCCAATCCAGAGTTCAGAGTTCAGAATTTGCCCTTAAGATGGGAGCATGATTTAATGACAGGGATCACCTAGCTATAAGATTGTCAAGAGGTACTGATTCCACATGCTCAACCATTCAATGCAACAACAACAATGCAGGAACCATCACATATAAATATATAATGATAGAAAATAATCTAGTAGCACAAAACACTCATGCATTACAAAGCTCATGAACTATGGACGAAATATATGAGAAGATGACAATCATTTGGGCCTTGTTTACTTCACCCCAAAACCCAAAAACTTTTCAAGATTCCCCGTCACATCGAATCTTGCGCACATGCATGGAACATTAAGGCCCTGTTTGGTTCCCCTTGCTAAATTTTAGCTAGCTAAACTTTAATCACTTTAGTAGCTAAAGTTCCAAACACATTGACTAAAAAGAGTTGAAATAGTTTATTTAGTAGTTCCATTAGTCACCCAAGAGTAGCTAAAATAATTTTAGCTAGCTAAAATTTAGCAAGGTGAACAAAACAGGCCCTAAATATAGATTTAAAAAATAACTAATTGCACAGTTTCACTGTAATTTGAGAGAGAAATCTTTTGAGCCTAGTTAGTCCATGATTGGATAATAATTTGCAAATAAAAACAAAAAATGCTACAGTATCCAAAAACCCTTCACTTCCTCAACTAAACAAGGCCTTGTTCAAACATATTAGGGGACAAACACAAATAGAAACCAAGCTAACACAAGCCAGATCACGAGATTTGTAATATTGGAGATACTGAACAGGTGCACAGCCCTGTTACAAATAACAGTATTTCCTTCCAGCTAAACCACTTCAATCTTAGCATATGAACATTCTGTTTATCCTTCCCCGCTCTTTATGCACACTATGTTTAAGGCCCATGCTTGTTATCAAAACCATTCACCTTTTAAAAGGTTATTGGACTGCTTAATTTATCAAGTTATCTATCTGGCAAATAAAGAGGGGGGAATGGATCACCTATAAGCCACTAAAATGAAAATCTACGGTATGGCAAATTCATCATCTGGCTATACGCCTAAGGCACACCTCGACATCTCGTTTTGCTAATCCAGTGCCTCTAGCTAGGGCTCTACTGCTAGGAGTTGTGCACAGCAGTACTAGCAGTTATTCAAGGGGGGAAAGTTCTCAAGTGTAACTTTTCACAAGTTTCTTCTTGTCAACCTATGATGTATAATTAGAAATTCATACTGAAAAGTTCACTACTGATCAAGCAGTTAGCAGTCTAATTACCTATACAGACTCGCACGTTCCACAGGCTATTTTGTCTTCCCCATGTCCCATGACCCCATCCATTCATTGCTTAACACTAGGTGCTGGCGGACAAGGAATTGAGCAATGCAGAGGAGTGGGAGTTTCAAATCAGTGGGCACCTTTGCCAGCTTCCATGCCTGGCCATATTGGTGGATCCACCCCTGTTTTTAGTTCAATAATAATGCTCTCAGCAGACAAACTTAAGTATATTTGTGCATATTCAGCCATCTCAGGGTAATCAAAGAATAACAATTGGATGCTTTTAGATTTGTAACACCAGATTAGTTTCAAAATTATATGACCAGCAATAGGCAGTCTATCAAGTATCAATAGCTACATCATTAGGTCAATGAACAAGAGCTCACAAACAAAATTGTGCTTCACAAGACATGTAAAGTTTCCAACAGCTGTATATGAAAGATCTGAGTAGGGAAACAACCATAGAACCGTGTGTGGGAGCCAACTATCATATTCATGCCCCGATTTCATCCGTTAGTCAAAAAGAAAACAGAACTGGTCGAATCAGATTCTGCAATACCTCTATAGCTCAATCAACCTAGAGCAATTCAAAGTATGGGTTACAGCATTAAAAAAACAATTGACCATGCATAACCTAAATCGCCAATTTCTCCAATTCCTTGGCACCAAACACCCACAGGCATCAATGCTGGAATACAGAGCTAAACAAAAGAGAACAGGTACCATCAAGATATGAACATTCTCCCTCCGTCGACATATACTCCCTCTGTTTTTTATTAAGTGTCACATTTGATTTTTCCTAAGTCAAACATTGCAGCCATGTCTAAAAATTCTTATAGTTTCACAATATATGAATTATATATTATGATAGTATTTCTCATAATAAATCTAAAAATATAAATCTTATGACATTAGACTATATATTTTAAAAAAAATTAATGGTCAAAGATACACATGTTTGGCTTAGGACAAATCAAATGTGACACTTAATAAAAAACAGAGGGAGTACTCTATAACATTAGCATTTCTGAGATTTTTAGGGCGCGATAACTCAATAGTCAATAAGCAACAAGATAAAAGACTTTGGTGTAACTCATTGAAGGGACCGAGTCACCTTGTGTTTAGTGCCATTCAAAGCGAGCTATTATCATTACACAAGGTAGTAATAGATGGTAGCTGTGGTTGCCACAGCATCCCGCTGCCGCATGTGTGCAGAAGGTCACGAGGGAGGGTGGAGGTGCCTCCAGCTGCTTGCAGAGCAGATAAGGCTGCGCGTGTGCAGAATAGATAAGTTTATGATCAGGAAGGGGAGAGGGAGGATTATGCCAAACATGCTTATATTTGTGTAGAATTCTTGAATGCCAAAAATATGTGGACAGAGAGAGAGAGTAAATAATAAGACTTTGTAAATGCTGCAAGTATTGTTCCCCACTGAAATTACCAATCTGTATCGAGCAAGAAGCAGCTTTCTTCCAACATGATAGACTAGAGACCAGCAAAGAATTTCAAGACTGATATATCCGGCACAAATACTATATAGTTCCATTGAATCTACACAAAATTTGATGTAACGTATTTCTGATGATAACAAGAGATGCTATGATACAACTCAGCTATACCTTGCCTGGACTCCTCAAAAATGAGGGCTCTGCCGGCAATGCCTGAGCCCGCCACCAGAGATGATGTTAGCGAAGGCCTGCAGGTTCTCGTCTGAGGGGCTCGTGTGTATCTTCCTTGGTAATGGTAAGACGCAGGGCCCGCAGAAGACGACCCCGCCCATCCCCCTCGCGTCTTCCTCGGCCCCTTCCTCATCGCTGCCGTCGTCCGCGACCTTATTGTTGGTCTTGACCACCATCGGCTGCTTCTTGGGCGTAAGAAGCCTCGGGGACGGTGGAGGTGTCGGGTGCGTGCGGTTGAGGACGCGGAGCACGCGGTTTGGGGTGGGCGCCACGGAGAGGCCGCTGAGGGAGACGGCCGGCGAGAGGCGGAGGGCGTGGCAGGCGGCCGGGGACGGTGGCACCGCGACGAGGCTGACGGCCACGTTGAGGAGGCCGTGGACCCTGCCGGAGGGGCGGCGCACGCCGACGGCGAACATGGAGGGGGAGCCGACGGGGCGGGACAGGAGGCGGTGGTCGCCAAGGAGGAAGCGCGCCGAGCCGACGAGCGAGTCCCCGCCGAAGTGCCAAGTGCCCGCGGCGGCCGCGTAGATCTCGACGGAGACGGCGGCGCGCGAGTCGTCGGCGAGCGAGGCCTCGCGCACACGGAAGAGGAGGCGGGCGTGCCACGCCGGGTCGAGGCCGCCCGCGTCGTCGGCGCGGGTCTGGAGCTTGTGCCCCGCGTCGACCCAGGCCACGGCGTACGCGTGCAGCCTCCGCCGCGGCAGGCCCGAGTGGGGCTGCTTGAGCCCCTGCGCGGAGATGAGGGCCACCTCCAGCAGCCGCTCGCCCTCAGGGAGTCCCAGCCCTGCCTCCTCGTCCGGCGCCTCCATCGCCGGCGAGCGGCGGAGCTAGGGTTCTTCTCGATCGGGGGCGGGAGGGCGAGCCGGCGGAGGGTTTTTGGGATTTGGGGGACGGTTTCGGGGATTCGAACGGACGGTCTGATGCGAGCGGCGGCTGCTGGATCGGAAGGTTATGAACGAGCCCCGCCAGTGGGCAAAGTTCGAAGCGGTGACGGCTGACAGCTGCGCCCACCGAATTCTGAGCTGTGGCCGTGCTCGGCCCAGCCCAATGAGGAGGAGGAATCTTACAAAACGGCCCGCTTTGGAGAACCTTTCAATACGGTTGGCCCATGTGTCCAGTTTCCGTTGCTTTAGCATGGGGATTCCAGCCCATATTGAAATTAGAAGGATATAGCCAGGTTACACGGCCCATGTGTAGAATTTCCTGGACACGAATAAACTTGGCAACGGGCACAAAATATCCGCGTATCCGCGGGCACCCGACCCGGTGGGCAAGGATATGGGCACGTACCTCTGTCCGCGGGCACGGGTGCGGATAGGAAGTTGTGCCCAGCGGGCATGGCTTCACGGGTAAAAAAAGATCATGCCCGCACCCGCAAACCCGTCATATCCGCACTGACATGTGGGACCACCGTAGAGGAGATATATAAACTCAGGTTCTAGGTTTTTTCTCATCCAAATCCCCTCATCCCTCACCAGCCGGCAGCCGCCACTCCTCCTTCCTCCTCCAATCCTCCTCCCCTGATCTCCTCACCTAGTCACCCTCGCCGCCCCGCGACTCCACAGACCGAGGGCCGAGGCCGCGAGCCCACGAGGCCACGAGTCGCGAGTCGCGACCCCGCCTGTGCGACGAGCACGGGCGCGACTCCGAGGGCGCGACGAGCACGCGGGTGCGGTTCCGAGGGCGCGGCGAGCACGGCCAGCACGGGCGCGATGAACACGCGCGCGCGGCTCTGAGGGCGCGGCGAGCACGGGTGCGGCTCCGAGGGGTGAACCACGACTGGCGAGCGCAGATACGGCGACCCACGAGGCGGCTCCTGCTCACGAGCGCGGCCAGGTCTCCCAGGAGTCAGACGCCGCCATAGATCTTGTGAGTTCACTTGTTCTTTGATGCCTCCCAGTAGATCTTGTGAGTTTTAGTGATTGTGTTCATATTCTAGATCTTGCTCTTTTGCGATGTGAAGCTACGATGGCGACCCCTGGTGGCGTCACTAGAGCAGATTCCGACTAATAACTTGTTCATGTCTTTATTTGCATCACTTGGAAGACATTGTTATTGAAGAATAATGTGATCTTGTAACTTGTATGGTAGGCTTTTAGCCTTGTACTGTATTGTTAAATATGTATGTTTGCTGAACTACTCAACTGCTGTGGTGAACTAAAGAGTGCTATGTATGTGAATTCTGTGTGATCTATTACTTATCTCATTTTGTGTATATATTTGATGTGTTGGCTATCATATTTTTTATGCTAAATGTGACCTGTTCATATATCTACTGGGTCTGCGGGTATGCCCGCGGGCAAGCCATGCCCGTGGATAGCGGACACGGGCACAGTTTGCTGCCCGTGACGGATAACGGGCACGGGCACACAATTTTGGTCGCGGGCGCGGGCGTGAGAGGGCACTATCCGCACGGATTTTGCCCGTTGCCAAGTTTAGACACGAACGAACTCGCTACTGTGAATGCGGCCGTAGGAAAATTGTAGGCCTGTTGCTTTGCTGGAGGTAGCGACTAGCGACTAGCGAGGCGCTCTTTTTTTTTTTTTTGTGTGTGTCTTGCGACTAACGAGGCGCTTTGAGACGCTGGAAGGCTGGAGGCTTGTTGTAAGTCACAACTACCATCCTGGTGAACGGGCCTCAATCTGGCGATGACAGGCGCAGCTGGAGCTGGACGCTCTGGTACCCAATTTTTCTGATCCTCCAGAGACCAGAGGTGGTTACGCTTCTTGTTAGCATTAGCACGGTGGCTGTGGCTGCATGCAGTTTGCAAGCACGGTCTGCAACTCATCAGTGCAAGATAGCCCCAGCTCTGTTGATCCCGAACTGTCGAACAGCACCAACGTCCCGGCCGCGAATTCTTTTGCAAGCGGTGTGGTGTGGACGCGTCGAGGGCCACCCCCCCGCCCCGGCAATGAAATGATCCGCCAATGAAATGGCAGCACAGCAGAAGCGCAGGACTTGGGGGGCGGCATCCGTCCGTCCGCGACGCACGCGAGGACGTCGGGACCGGATGGGACGGGTGAGCGCTGCCCTACCCTACCCCACGTCAAAACACAAAAGATCCCCACGCCACACCGCACCACCGCGCGCGCGCGGCTGGGTACCCACGCGCAACACTCCACCACTCCGACGTCCCGTCGACCGGCGGCGTGGTAGTATAGACTAGACAACTCGTCGCCCGGGCACGGGCCCCTCGCCCCCACCCGGCGCCGCGGTACGGGTGCCCGGAGCCGGCCGGGCAGGCACGGGGCCATGGCCCAAAGCGCGGGGGATTCCCTCGGCGCCGGGAAAGCGGAGCCGCGCCGTGCTGCAGCCTGCAGGTGCAGGTGCAGGTGCAGGTGATGGGGTCGACGGCGTACGCCGCGCGCGCCCGACGGCCCTGCATCTCCTGCGCTGCGCAGCGTTGGCTCCCATCAGGTCGGGCGCGTCGGGCCATACCCACGTACTACTACTACTACTACTACGCGGCCGGTGCTCCAGCGGTGGCGCCCGGCCGGGCGAACGGTCGGTGGCGCACAGGGTTGCTGCCGGGCGCGGGGCGTGGCCGTGTAGTACGCGCCTGCTCCGCGTCCGACGACGTTGCAGTGCACCGACCCAACAGGTGCTACTGTGCTTGTAGCTGTGGGCCTACAGTACAGGCCAGTTCAATGGCCGGCCGTGCTAAGCTACTGTATTTTCCACATCGTGAAGATGAACACGGGCCACGCGGCAAATCTGAATACGCTGAAACTACGATTATATACACAACACAATGAAATGTCTGCTCCATTTGAGCCGGTCTATCAAGCACACAACCAAGCACGCTATGCGGCGGTTGTTGCTTGGCTTTCTTTAGTTCAAAGCTTGCGTACAAGTTTAAGCGGGCTCATGTTTTAGTCAAGGATGGAGCTAGGATGTAGACACACAGGGGTTGTTTTTGTTCAAATCGATAACAATTAATGGTCCAAGTAAAGAAAAAAACATGCTCCCTCCATACTCACAAATGAGGTCGTTTTAGATAAGATTTGGATCAAACATTGGAAATATAAATCATGAATAAATTTTAAGTTGTTGAGTTTGAAAATATGAAAAATAGATTTGTCTTAAAAAAATACTTTCATAAAAATATACATATTCCACTCTCTGATAAATATTTTTATAAAAAAATAAAGAGTCAAAGTTAGACTTTGAAGACCGTATCACTGTCCTAAACAACTTTCTTTGTGAGTACAGAGGGAGTTTAGAATAAGCATAGCGACAAAAAAAAAGTTTGAGTTACAATACAAAAGGAAACTGAAACTAAAAAAGGGAATTGAGTATTATAGAGAAAAGAAAACAAATTTAATTAGCAGGTCTCGATCAATCTAATTATTAGGTCAAGAAAAAATCACATGAAGATATAAGAAGACTAATCCTACATAATAAATACTCCCTCCGTCCACAGATACTAGGCGCAACTACTTTTTTGATCTGTCCATGGATACTACCTAAATTTTTACAATTTGGCCTTTTTTTGAAGAAAATTCTCTTTTGGACCTCTGGAAAACTTAAACTCAGTTTTGGACCCAGAGGGTCGATGCCATGCTTCATGGCGTCGAGGTTACACGTCTCGACGACATGGATCACGGTGTCGAGCTCCCTGGCCGAGCCCAGCGTGGCGTCCGACGTGGTAGAGAGGTCGACACCGTAGATCACGGCGTCGAGCCTTCAACTACAAACCAGCAGACGCCGTCGACCTGGCGTACCCCGACGACCAGATCTTCATGCTCGACTGGGTGCGTCGGCTGTCCGACGAGGGGAAGCTGCTCGACGACGCGGACGCGAAGCTGCCGGACGGTGGCGCCTCCGCGCTGTTCGACGTCGGAAGGGTCATGCACCTCGGCCTCCTCTGCTCGCTGCACGACCCCAGGGCGTGTCCGACCATGAGGTGGGTGGTGGAGAACCTCTCCGACGGTTGCTCCGGCAGCGAACTCCCACGTCTGCCATCGTTCGTGGCGCTCCCGAAATACATCTCCCTCACCACTTCATCGGCCTCCGACTCCGGCGCCACGACCGTCACCACCGACAGGAGCACGGCGACGATGTCTCTGTCCAATCCTGTCTACGCCACCGCGGCCGCGGACACCATCTACCACACCGCGGAAGACGGGAGTAAGGCCGGCTCTAGGTCCGCGTCCGCTGACTCCGGCGGTCGTCGTCGCGGCAACCTCCCGTGGCGACGATCCCGCACGTGGACATGTCGCGTGAGATACCCTACAAGGAGATCGTCACCATCACCAACGACTTCTCCGAGTCGCAGGTGGTCGCGGAGCTGGACTTCGGGACAGGGTACGAGGGCTTCCTGGACACCGGCCACGGCCGCGTCCACGTCCTCGTGAAGCGCCTGGGCATGAAGACGTGCCCGGCGCTGCGCGTCCCCTTCGCCAGGGAGCTCTGCAACCTGGCCAAGCTCCGGCACAGGAACCTCGTGCAGCTGCGCGGGTGGTGCAAGGACCACGGCGAGATGCTCGTCGTCTACGACTACGCCTCGGGAGCCTGATTATTTGTAGTTGAAGGCTCGACGCCGTGATCTACGGCGTCGACCTCTCTGCCACGTCGGACGCCATGCTGGGCTCGGCCAGGGAGCTCGACGCCGTGATCCATTGCGTCGAGACGTGTAACCTCGACGCCATGAAGCATGGCGTCGACCCCTTGGATCCAAAACTGAGTTTAAGTTTTCCAGAGATAAAAAAAAAATTTCTTCAAAAAAAGGCCAAATTGTAAAAAATTGGGCGGATACTAGGCGTCGGGCGCCAGATCGGTGGGTGGATTTATTGTTGGAGTCCTCGTACCATACCCCTCCGGTTAGAATCTAGACGTTACAACGTGTTAACTCAGTCTATATATCTACCCCGAGTAGTACTCCTTGCATGCATCTCTCGCTCGCTTATCTCTACCACTTCCCTTACATGTGACAGACGATAGGAAAGCGGTAGGTCATGGGTGCCCATTGCATGCGCACCCAATGCATGCAGCGGCAAGCGTAGCTAGAGCTCCGCCATGCACGAGCCTTCAGTGTCCGTGCCAACAGCTACAAAGATAGCGCGGGTGCAGATGAATCTGAAAAATTAGCGGATGTAGATGAAAGCCGAAAAAATAACAGGGGGTGAATCTACATGCAGGCGTGAAAATTTGAAGAAAAAAACGCGCGTGACTACATGTATGGAGACTTGAAGGACCTATGGAGTCAGAAAAATTCGTGCGCGCAGCGCCGCGCTCTCGGTTAACGGCACGTGACGGAAAATGCAGAGTCTTGAGTTATTACAGGGAGGAATCAAACTGTTTTTCTAGAAACGAGCGGCGATTAATGTCTTTCTTGATCTTTGTAATTTATAAACCGCACCTAATATCTGTGGACGGAGGGAGTAATTAATATAGATGTCAAGAGGGAACATATATACAAATGTTGTAGGGTGCTTGGCACCCCTCTGCCCCCTCTTTCCCATAGGCCTCCCACTGTGTTTGGTTTGCTATGAATGCGTAGCTTGGTTTGAAAAGCTCGTGTTTGGTTGGCCAACTTGTATTATGCATGTTCACTGCAAAATTATCGCGCAAAACTCTGTCTGCAAGTTAAAGTACCGACAAGTACAAAAGTAGCAAAGGGATATTGAGAACTCTGAATGCATGGTGTCTCGAATTGTCAATGCTGAGCTCCAGTTTAAAAGGTCAGAGACAGGTCTTCTCGCAGGGGCCACCACCACCTCGGCCATTTCCATTTGAATATCGCCGGAGCGGACAGAGATAGAGCACCTCATCCACGCACACACCAAAAGCTTATTGCGAGAAGATCATCTCACAGAGTTAGCCGAGATGAGAGACTGCTGTTGGAGGACCATCCGCTGGTCCCGGACGTCAGGCTCAGGTAGTCTCGCGGATGGGACTTCGAAGAAATTGTCGGCGGCGAGGAGCACAGTAGCATCATCTCCCTACTGATCATTAGGGTTTTTTTTTATCGGAACTGATCATTAGGTTTTACTAATGCAGAAAGATGGTTGTGGCTGGGGACAAAACCAGCTGGAGTTTGGAGGGTTTATGGGAGCAGCCCAGCACCCATGCAACGCATTTTGCATGGGAACTTGCAGTGCATGAGACCCTGTTTCTACTCCACCATGATCGATCTAACATGCATAGCCTGGGGTATTCAAATCTTTCAACTCCTACAAAGGTGTAAAACCGTACGAGTTTATATGATTTCCGTCACCTTTTATTTTCTCCCTGTTCCTTACAGTGCCTGAGAAAATGGTCTGTGGTCCATATCTCCTTTTTTGCTGCAAGTTCAATATAAAATGTGAGGGGACAAACGCTAGTCAAGGCCAAGAATCTTAGCGGCAAGGCCAATCGAAGAGATGTCACGAGCGCTTATGATGGTGTTGGCATCGCCATGTAGCCATGTAGGCATATATATTGAGAGAGATATACTGATGTATCAATTTTAGACCTATATACTATGTTCATCTAGAAAAAAAGTACAACTCTAGCTCTTTCTCTAGTCGAACTTTCTGAAGTTTGAAAATTTTTATAAAAAGAGTATCTTATAACACACCAAACACGTATATATTATGAAAATATATCTCATGATATATCTAATGACACTTATTTGGTGTCATAATTATTTGTATAAACTTAGTCAAACTTTAAATAATTAGACTTGGTATTGTACTAGTATTATTTTTCGGACAGTAGTGATATGCAAAAGTAACCAGCCAGTAGTATGGACATTACTTAGCATTAACATTGGTTATGATAATTCTTAGGCCTTGTTTAGTTCCTCACCAAAACTCAATTTTTTTCAAGATTCTCTGTCACATCGAATCTTTAGACATATGCATGAAGCATTAAGTATAGACAAAAACAAAAACTAATTACACAGTTTATCTGTAATTTACGAGACAATTTTTTTGAGCCTAGTTAGTCTATGATTGGACAATATTTGTCACATACAAACGAAAATGCTACAGTGCTCATTTCTCAAAAAAAATGGAACTAAACAATGCCTTAGGATTAGAAAAACATTGATCTAATCTAACAAATAAAAGGAGCTTAGATAGCCTAAACCTGGTCACCAACATGTACACAATGCTAAAATCAAGCCAAACTCAATAGAAGTTTATGGATATTAAATAAGCTGGTATAATATAAATGAAGAGAGATTATAAAAATTTATGGGATGAGATGAGTTTTATAAGAGCTAATGTAATAGCAAGTTGTAAGCTGGCTAAATGCTGAGGTGGAGAAGAGAGAGAGGAAGCAGGCGGTAAGCTAGAGAGAGAGGAAGCAGGCGGTAAGCTTACATCTCTATGACATATATTAATGGTGAAGAGTTCGTTACTATATCGGTGGTCTAAGAGCAACTCCAACACTACCCTATATGCACTTGGCAAATCCTAATTTTTGGCAAAACATGAAAAAAGCTCCTCCAACACTACCCTATATGCACTTGGCAAAATAGGATGCTTGGCAAAAAGAGGGCCAACTGGCTCAAATTTAGGAGCGTTGGGAGCGCTTGGCATCCTGCCTACGCGGTGGGACCCACACATTCGGCATGCACGCATGCCTTAAATAGATTGTAACTTTTACATAAATGTCCCTCTGATTTTTTCAGGAATCACAAGATAGTCCAAATTTGCCAAAAAAATAGCTAACTGTTGGAGAAGCCTCTTTTTTTCACTTGGCATTTGAGCTTTACACTTGGCAAAATCCAAGATTTGCCAAGTGAAGTTTAGGGTAGTGTTGGAGTTGCTCTAAGAAAAGGCTACAAAGAACCTTACAGTCAGCAAACCGACTATATTATTAGTCTTGTTCTAAGGAACTAAGGATGAAACTTGTTTACATTATTTTCAATACATGAGAGACAAGAAAATAGGAATTGAAACTCCACCCAAAATGGATTGCTTAGGTACTAATTAGAACCTGCTGATGCCATCAGTGCCTTTGTAGATATAACAGACGTTGGTGTAGATAGAAGGTGTGTTTTGTTTGCACCGTGGCTTGGGAGGTAACGCCCAGAAGACAACATATGTCAACATCCACCCCAGGCTTAACGAGAAATCAAATGCCTGATAATGCTGCTTGGCTCGGACAAGTTGGTTAGAGTAGCATCAAATAGGTCCGAAAAAGATGTCTAGATTACGGGCATTATTGTGCCCTCGATGACCTGATTGGTGAAAAGCTTGATGTTGATGTGCAAAAATAAGGTTATATGCGTCGACCATCCAAACTTCCCAGAGTCCAGAGTCAAGAGCCCAAATTGGCTAGTCGTAGAATACTCCCTCTGGTCCGGTAGTTAGGCATGATCTTCCTGGTGGGGAGTTCGACTCAGTGGCCATGAACCTGAATATGATCGGACTGAATGACGAGGCCAATTAGCTCATCGGCACCAGCACCTTTGTCGTTATAGTTTAATATAATTACAACCTCGTGCGAATGTCATAAGGGTGTGGGTATGGTTTTTGGTAATCTTTGGATTACCATAACTTCACTCGCGGAGCTACATATATGCCAAAGAGGGTCTTGGCCCCTCCTTAATCATAGAAAACTCTATTAAATATATTAAACTAGAGATTAAGATCAATAAATATGCATATTAAGTAAAAAATAGTGCTAATGCCCCCCTCTTGTTTTTCCATCAAGCTCCTCCATTGCGTAACTTGATCCTGACCGTAATAAAATTCTTTTATTCTGCTTAATGAAATACGTGTTAGGCCAGTCTCAATGCATTGTTTCATGAGAGTGTCATGCACATTAAATAGGGTGCCACATAAGCAAAATTGCTGACTTGGCAAGGTCATTAAATGAAGGAGTTTCATCAGATGAGAGAGGAGTTTCATCCCCATGAAACTCGTATGGCTCGGTTACCTAGTTTATAGTCTTGGTAACTGTGTCATGAAACTATGCATTGAGACTGGCCTTATAGCACATTCTCGAAAAAAAGGCATGATCTCCTAAACTATAACTTAATTATTCATTTGTTTTCTATGATTGTATGCTTATGTTCATTGTATAGTATATTTGACAATAAATCTAAACATGTCAAGTTTATATTACAATATATATAGTTAAAAATTGTTACTCAAAGATTGTAAAGTTTGAAGTCTTATAATTTGTGTTTGTGCATTATAAACTAGACCATATGGAGTACTCCTATATTAGAGTCCTAATTCCATTTATGGGTTGCACCTATAGCCAATCTAACAGCTCTCTCGTAAGGTTGTAGCTTGGTTATCTTCTCTTTCCTTTCCTCTCTTCCTTCTTTGGCGTAAATTTGACATGGCAACTTATATAACCCGCTTACATCATCTTATTATACTTTTATAGCTAGTCATGACAAGTAGGCACGATTAGCGAACCTAAAATTTACATGCCTAGGAGAACGTTAATGTTGGTATGTGCATGAACTATAATAACCTACACTAATGTAAAAAACTAAGGTTGTACGTAGCAATATGCAAATTAAGCACTACTAGTTAAATTAGTGAACAACACTAAAATGATACACGTACGTCTATGCCTTTTTTTTAAACACACGTACGTCTATGCTTTATTATTCCCCATGTGTGTTGTTTACACGAAGGTAAATAATTGCATCCGCAATGCTATATGATACTACATTTTAGGATAATATTTAATATGTCTAAAGTTGAGCACCCACTGGCTAGTACTAAGCTACTACATTGGTAGTCTTCTCATTTTCTAAGAAGTCAATAATCAATTACAAATTTAACTAAATATATAAAAAATCTAATATTTATAACAATAAAAAGTATAGTTAGGTTAGTCATAATACATTTTCAAAGTAAACTTTTAGTAGTACCACAAAACAAAATATCTTTGAGGGTTAGAAAGCCTCAATGAAACCATGATACATTAATGCTATGTATTATAAATTTAGTTAACTTTAAATTATTTGACTTATTGGGAAGCGAGTGCACTATTTTGGGAAAAAAAGAGTTGTATTGATTTTAGGGTAACATTTAAAGCCTAGAATTGTATTCTTTCATTAATAGAGAAAGTGTCGGTGACTCGTGAAGTTTTTTTTTTTAAAGAACTTCTTATGATGCTCTGATGGAAAAAGTTATTAGCAGTTTCTATAGTTTAGACATCGTACCAAGAAACTATCCTATTCAATGCAAGATTTTATGTTTCTCCCAATGGGTCATGAGAGCAAGTATTATAGCAGGCTGTAAGCCAGCTAAATGCTGACGTGGAAGAGAGAGAAGAGGAGAGAGAGTAAAAGCGGGTTGTAAGCTTACAGCCGGCTCAGACACAAAAACCAAAAAAATCTATGAGACAGATAAGTGGGCCATGTATTAATACTGATGAGCTAACCATTATATGAGTAGGCTATTGCTTTGAGTAGTTTATTGTCTATCGATAACCGTGAAGATCTAGTTTCTTAGTTAGGCCTTGTTTAGTTCTAAAAAATTTTACAAAATTTTTCAGATTCTTCGTCACATCGAATCTTTCGATGTATGCATGGAGTATTAAATATAGTCGAAAATAAAAATTAATTGCATAATTTGGTCGGAATTGACGAGACGAATCTTTTGAGCCTAGTTAGTACATGATTAGACAATATTTGTTAAATACAAACGAATGTGCTACAGTATCGATTTTACAAAAAAATTTGGAACTAAACAAGGCCTTAGATTTGTTTCTTGTATTTTCTTCTCTCTCATTAAATCACTTGTCATATCAGTAAATTATCTACATGATAGTGTAATTAATATTTATAAAAACTATCATAGTTTGCGAGTGCCCTCACATAAAGAGAGATGTTTGGCTGCAGAGATCCCATTTACCTGCAGTCATAAAAGGGTGTTCACATCACCTTTCGATTGATCGGACCATTTCCAGGCATATGGAATCTTATGTTTAATCAAAGGGATATTGATCCAAAGAACACTGAGAACACGGATATACATATTTCTGCTATGAAGAGATAGATCTAACAGGTCTCTCCCTGCTTTGTCTTTTGCTCCCGACAAAATCTCTTGTGCTCTTTTGATCAGTCGATTTGATTCCGTCTCTCCAGCTGGGAGCCTGGGACAACACTATCACACACACATAATGTCATCGTCCTCATCTACTCAGCATTCAGCAATCAGCACCCATGCAGAAATTCTGGTTCCTGATTTGAAATGATTTTATATCCATAATGAAGTACGTAACGTACTACTACTAGTCGTCCAAGATCACCAAGCAAGTAATAAAAAACAGCTTGTAGAGCCAATGAAAGTCTGTTTGAGAGGTCGAGGAGTTTGCTTAGAATTATGCGCTTTTGTTGGAACTTGCTAACGAATCTAGGATTGGGAATGACCTACCAACCAAGAAGATATGCGTGTCCCTATATACTAGGCCTAAATACTCAAAGTTTGTGGAAAATCTGGAGTCTGTGAAGTATCCTTTTAGATTCTCTTACAACTCTATGTTTTTTCCTTAAGCCGCGCTACCTAGAGTGAAGTTAAGAAATATGAAGTGGAGCAGCTCTAAACATACTACTAGAGTGAAGCTAAAGGTACTCTCAATGCTAGAAACTACATATAGTTTCTATACCTATTAATTTTTATAGACATTATATATAGAAACTATGGTCCCAATGAATAGTTTTCTATAGAATATTTTTATATCCAATCACATTCATTCTCTCCATTCTTAGCCAATTATATCACTTCATGTCTTAGATTTTGTGTAGACATGGTTTCTAACTTAGACCCAGTTTATATGATTTTTACTCTCTCTTCAATAACTACATTGCCACATTAGTAAAATACTTAGGTGGCACTGCAATTAATGTCTATAAAAACCACAATGGTTTCTGTATTGGGAGTGCTCTAAGGCTAGTCCCAGTGGGAGTTTCACCAGGATGTCATGCACATTTATTAGAGCGTCATATCAGCAAAACTGTACTTTTTGCATGAAACGAAGATGAGAGAGAAGGAAGTAGTTTCACCATGGTGAAACCCCGCGGGCGTTGTTTCTCACGCGGTGAAACGAGATGAAATCTCCACTGAGGGCCAAATCGTTTCACCATCTTACATGTGATCCAATCATTTTGCGACAATTAAATGCTTTGCTTAGCCTTGGAAACAACAAAGTGAAATGCTTCATTGTTGGGGTTATTTCATAGATGGTTTCATTTCAATCTTGATGACGTGTTGGTATTTGAAACCGTACAGTGATACTGTCTATCGAGACTGGCCTAAGAAATAGAAGTGGAGCAGCTCTAAACACACTACTAAAGTCTCGCCGAGGGAGAAAAAAGATCGTAGGATTGCAAACTTACAGGGAAACAATTCATGCATTGCTCCACCAGCAAGGCAGCTACCTTTCGAAGGGAAATATTCCAATAAATACTAGTAAAGTACCAAAAGGAAACTTTACTGGTAATTTAACAACTTTGCCTGGAAAGCAGAGCTAAGAGGTTAATAATTCATCTTGGAACTGTTGTGCTTCAGCAAGGAGTTTAAAATCTGGTGAACTGAAAGCTGACAAAGCGGTGGACGACAAGGAATACTTTTCTGAAGTTTTGCTTAAACACGAGGAGTGCATGTGCATGTACACACTCTCCTGCTTTCTTGAACGCCCATGCAACTTCATTTGTCTTCGTTGATGTCTCCCGATAGAAGTGAAAACAAAATTTTGTCAACTATAATAAGTTTTCTCACAAAAATAGCAATATATCATTTCTTTATAAAATCGATACAAAAATTATCAATGACACTAATGGTGTATTTATCTTTATTAATATTCATGACAGTAGAATTGTAAGCACTCTGTTTCTTTATAAAAATATTATTCACATGTAATTTTGTGATAAGAACAAAAAAAATAAAACTTGAGCAAAGATGGAGGATAGTGCAGACAAAGAGAATATATGGTTGAAAGTGTATCTGACCGACTGACCCTATTATTATGGGTTTTGGTAAATTAATGCTGCAAATAAAAGACTAATGTGATTTATGAAGCATTTTAGTGGCTGAAGTGTTGAAAAGTGGAGACAAAAAAGTGTTAGAGAAGTTGTACTATAAAGTTAATTGAAATATAACCATTTGCAGGTGTCCAAATACTCAAAAGATTGTAACTAAAACTTAGGCACTCTAGGAATTTTCCCATGGTTCTCCTAAACGAGTGTTTACTTCCGATGCGTCCAAAATTCTAATCTTGATTGAAATTTCAAGGATAAATTATGATCAAGGGTTATCAAGTTGGAATTAATTCCTTTACTAAAAATTCTGACAATTGTATGAAATTTCTTGGACATGACAATATTCTACTTACAAACATGTGCATTCACATGTTCAAAATTTATGGTCTATATATAACTGGTATGCACAGTAACAAGTAGTTGAGAGAGAGTGAGCATTACAATCCCCACAACTTCTCTCTCCTCATTAGTTCTTCACCCACCAATGACCTAACTCATGCCAAAAGCATTTAGATCCCCTCGCTTTCTCTCCAACTCATTTAGGTCATGTTTAGTTCCTAAAAGTTTTCTTTTCGTCCAATCACATTGAATCTTTGGACGCATGTATGGAGCATTAAATATAGATAAAAAAACTAATTGCACAGTTTGCCTATAATTTGCGAGATGAATCTTTTGAGCCTAATTAGTCTATGAATGGACACTAATTGCCAAATAAAATAAAAATGCTACAGTAGCCAAATGTAAAAAATTTCATGAACTTGGCATGCTTGAATTTGGTGGCTCTTTGAGAGAATCTGAATGGTGGTAATAAGGTGAACTTGTGGACTTCATTTCTAATACTTGAGCATTCTCAATGGCAAGTCTTGGATTTTGATTTGTTACTCAGATTCTTGTAATCCTACACACAAGTTGTTGTTCGTAATGCTCCCACCTTGTGTGGTGCTGCTTCGGGAAGTTTGTATTTCCCAATCTTTTTAGTGGATTTCATTGAGCTTGATCTTCGTGATTGTTTGGCAAACGATGAGTTGAAAGAGACTCAATTTCTGGTCTCCTTGTTGTAAAAAAAGACCTTTGTGGTCTCCTCAACAATGAGGATGTAGGCACACCTTAGTGATGTGGCCAAACCATAAGTTAATCATGTCTTATTGTATTCATGCTCTTGTTCTTCACTTGTTCTCGCTCAATCTACATGTTGTGAAGTTGCAGAAGTATTTCTTGTGGAATACACTTAACACAATCCTCTACACATGTGATAAACCAATATTTAAGTTTCATTGACTAAATTTGTAGACTGGTTTAATTTCTCTTTTTTCTTAGGACCAAAAATTGAGGTCCATGTGAATAGGGTCAAAAATTCTAAGCTAGACCAAAATTTCTGATGGTTGATGACTAATCCGCCGAGATATTGAATTTTTTAACATTAACCTATTCAACCCCTCCTGCCCCCACCCCCACCCATGTAGGCACTTTAATCCTTCCAATGATTTCCATGGTATTTGAGAATCATTTGGAGTAAACAATAATAATTAGATTCTGCTTGAGGTTAGTGCCACTGGCCTTCCTACATCTCACTTCAAACTCTACCACCAATCTTAAGTATGATGTAGGTTTAAACTAAATTTTATGCTATTGTAGTAATCAAGAGCATAGTTTATGACGTAATATACTTATATTTAACAAAAAAAGGAGACTAATAGATGTACAATAAGCACAAGGATTTTGATGTAACTTGATGATAAAAAATCAGTAACAACTAATAGAATCAAAGTTTGAAAGTCAAAATATGGATTTATGATGTCATAGAACATGGGTTGCAAGCCCATAATAGGAGCCATAAAATATAAGTTTTCAAGTAAATACACATAAAACACACTCAGATTTCACATGCAAAGGAAGAAAAGATAGGAAAATTTATGAAGTATTTAATATCCATATCAGATAGGAATAGATATTAGAGATCTACTTACCTTATTGTGCTAGAAAAGGAAAAAAAGAGAACACAAAGATAAGTAATATTTATGTATTGGTCTTATGTATATCAAGCAAAACTTTAAAATCTTATGTGTGCTATAATTTAGCTCGTGCAAAGCAAACTATGTGTAACTCAATTAATTAGTTCCTTATGATGGAACTTGCTTATCTAGGTTGAAAGGCTGACTTGACAGAAAGCAAAGTGAGTGTAACTCAGCTCGTTAGTTCCTTGTGATGGAACCTACTTATTATCTATGTTTAAATGCTTTGACTTAACGCTTGTGCTCTCATGCATTTATGACTACTATTTTTTATGGTAGACAATATGTCCCTTGACAATGAGCCTCCACATGTTTCCAAAATATGGCGGTTCAAGCCTTTTGAAGGTGCTCAAAAAGGTAAGATGTGAATGTTTGTGTTCTTAAGGGTAAACTTGCATGCGTAAATTGTTGACGATAGATAAGTGTCATTTTTAAACATCAATGAAACATGAAAAAGTACCTAAACATAATTACGACTTAGAAATAGAGGGTTTACTGATAGAATTCCATGAGTTTTGGTGAATGCTTATTTCTGCAGGGTGTCAGCTAGAAATAATCAAAGAAGGCCCACATGTCATGTTTACAAAAAGAATAAAAATGCCAAATGCACTTTTTTGGAATCTGGAAGACTCTAGAAGGTCGTGGATTAAAGGAGAGGCCGAGCCGCCACAGAAGGGGGGGGCCGCCCTCTCCTCTAGGGCGGCCGCCCTGGCATGTCACCCAATCATGCTCAAGTTCATGGATTGCCCTCCACAGCCTTTGAGGTTCAATAAATAAGTGGTTGATTTATGTCGGTTTGATCCAACGACCGCGGTTTATTCTAGTGGACTATATAAGCAAGGCCCTTGGCCCCTGGCCCCTAGAGGAGGCATCCCTTAAACTCTAATTCATTATCTCCTAGCCAGGATCAGCTGAAAGGGGTCCCTTGAATGGATCTCCTCTCCAAAGCTAGCATTCAAGAGAGATTAGTCCTCATTAGGATATAGTCTTTAGAATAGAAAAAGAGAGTAGAGAGAGAAGAGTTGGGAGGAGGGGCCAGCCTGTCGGTGCTCTCTCTGTAGCTTCTACCTTAGCGGAAGTCAACCTACTACACCTAGGGTTTCTCTGGTAATCAACTTCTTATTTCATTAAACAACATTAGTTATATTGTACTTTTTGGTTCACGACTCTTTTGAGTGCTTTATTCCTATTTCTAGATAGAGTAGAGTGTTAGCCTAGTGTAAGCGTGGTGCTTAAACCTTAGGTTAATCGTGAATGCATCTTGCATTCTGAATCGGTGGTAGATCACGAGTGTGACATACCCTTGCCTTTGTATTAGCCTAGGCTTATACATTTATAAGCCTAGTAATCTATTTACCTTGGTTCGTTGAATCCTATATAATTCACCTCCTGTTTGTAGGGAGTAGGAACTGGTTGCTAGGGGTAAAGCATCCTCTGTGTTGTCTTTTCACTAAGTACTTCTCCAGATATAGACATAGTTTTCAAAGATTACAACGCGAGTATCTTGGTGACCCCTCTACACTTTCAACGTTCTTAAGTCTTGTGCTACTCCGAGTTAGGTTAGATCGTAGTTATCCTCACACGTTTTCGTGTGGATATGATATTAAAACCTCTGGGTGAAACCTATAATGACATCTGTGCGCTTGCCGATTCTTTCTGTGTGCGTTAACAGACGTAACATGTATACAAGTATTTACATTTATGATATGCTTCAACAAAAAATAACAAAAGAAGGTAAAAGCAATATATGGTGCTAAATTAGTTTTTATATACTCAAAATTTAGTAAGATTTTCTAGATTTGGCACAAACATGATTGTTAACTGTTACTGTTAGTAGTGATTGGTAAAACCCTGTCGATCCATTCCCCATACCTGCTGCTCCAGTATAAAAAAAAACCCATTCAATTATTTGTAGGATGATGAGACATATTTTATCTCCATTATTCACCCAAGCAACAACATATTGCACAGAGGTGGCCAGCAGTACATAGGCTAGCGGCTAGCCGTGTGCCTACAAGCTGTACTGAGAAATGATGTCAGCCCCTCCTCTTCAACTATTTAAGACCTTTCTTCCCTTGTGTTTTGGATCCATGAGCCATTTCATAGCTAGCATTCCCCAGAAGACCAATAAACGGCCTGTTCCTCTCTAGTCTCTTCCGGTTCCGGTGGTATCGTGTCTCAGCGTTTCTCTCCTCCATATTATTGTCTGCCGTTCTCGTTGACTCGTAAGCTCTTTGAGTTACTCCATTGTTTGTGTTCTCCTCTGAGATGTTAAAAATCTGGTTTCTTTTACTGGCATGCATCCTGCAGTATCAAGCTGCCTCTGTGTGTGTGTGTGTGTGTGTGTGTGTGTGTGTGTGTGTGTGTGTGTGTGTGTGTGTGTGTGTGTGTGTGTGTGTGTCCCCTCTAGCTAGCTAGGGGATGTCGTGATGATACACATACGCTGCGTTCAGAATATGCAGATGCACTGCTGGTGTTTGTTCATCTGATATGGCCTTTATTTGGGTTTGTGGCTTCTCTGGAAGAGAGCTCTCTTCAGTCCACTCTAAAATGGCTGTAGAGTTTCATTAGCTGCCGACTCATCCATTCACCTACCAAGAACCATGGACAAGCGATAGGTTTGGTCTTGGTAGCCGAGTGGGTGGCGCGGGAGCTAAAATCAAGCTCTACGCTGTTTATGGTTGGACTGAAGGGTGCTCCCTTTAATTTGCTCAAACGCTCCTGCATGAAATCATCTACCTCAATACCAATAATCTTCAGTTTTGTTATGTATATATCTTTGATGTTAACTTAGTGCATACTTATTAGTTTTGTTAATTTGTGAGGCTCTGAACAATAGTCTGGATCTTAACCTTTGTTACGTCTCCGTTTCTCCTTTGCCGTCCTAAGCTCCTGATTCAGATTTTTTCCCCCTAAAGCAATTAATCCGCAGTGCCTCCTGAACTATTCTTGGTGTTGGGGAAATCTTTCTTATGCTCCGCATGCTTATTAGGGAGGGGGGTGTTTAAGATTTTTTAGTATATAGAGTAAAAAAGAGAGAGCTGCAACTACAGGGTATCGTTTGGGGCCAGATCGGTGTGTGAAGCTAGATCCCCGTTTGGTAAATGCCGTAGCCATTGCCGTATGCTCATTTGCTGCTAGTTAGTTATTCCTATAACGAGAAACAAAGTTTGATTCTCATAATGCACTTCTCTTTCTCTTTTGCTAGGTATATTTCTCTAGCTAATCTAGAACTAGGAACTAGGCTTAGTTGCTAAATTTAGTTTTTTTTGTTATTTAAATAGCTCTGCAATATTTTGGTTCATTTTTGTGTTATTATTACAGGCGCAGCGTAGTACTTGCAGGCACAGTGTACTTTCTCGTTTGTCCAGAACAGTACTGAGATCTTCGTCTTGTCCGCTTCTCAAAGGATGAATGCATCGACTTTACCACATCTCAAATGTATGCATGGATTTGTCTCGAATTTTTTTTTTACCAGGTACTAGTAGTGGCCCAACATATATGGTTGAAGCATAGAGACCATCTTGCATTGGATAAAGTAATTCAATATCAGTAGAATGAAATTCATAATGAATTTATGTATTGCTGCTTAATTATACCACAATAACTTGCTCCGGGACTAAAGCTAGCTTTGTTGGTATAGTTCATGCTATAGTGTTGATGTGATGACAGGAGTCACAGGAGCCATCACAATTTTTTCACGTTCTCATTTTCTAAAAGCGAAGGACAACTGATGACATTTGTGTGTAATATATATTAATATATCCATGTTTCAGGAGACAGCAACACTACTTGACATGAAATTGTTACTACATATATTTGGACAACAATGTGTTGATTCTGTAATCTTCTTTTTAAGTTACCTTTTACTTCATCAGTAGAAAATAAAAAATTATAAATTACAGGGGCAGGAGTTAAAAAATAATAATTTTACCAAAAAAAATCTCTAGGCAATGTTTAGTTCCCCACCTAAAAACTTTTTACCTCTCACATCAAATCTTTGGATACATGCATAAAGCATTAAACATAGATAAATATAAAAACTAATTATACAGTTTATCTACAAATCACGACACGAACCTTTTAAACTTAATTAGTTCATGATTGAACACTAATTACTAAATAAAATAAAAATAAAATGAAAAATACTATAGTGACTAAGTCCATGTTATTTTTTATCACCCATCACATCGAATGGTTGGACACATGAACACTAATTACTAAATAAAATAAAAATAAAATGAAAAATACTATAGTGACTGAGTCCATGTTATTTTTTATCACCCATCACATCGAATGGTTGGACACATGCATGAAGTACTAAATGTATATTATTTGCAAACTAAAACAACAACTAAAGGATAATTTGCGAGACGGATTTTTTGAGTCTAATTAATCTATAATTGGATACTAATTGTCAAATAAAACAAAAATACTATAGTATCCGTTAATTTTTATCGGCTCAACCAAATACCCCCTAAATTTAAAAACTATTCGGAACTAAATAAGGTCTTAATCTATTTTAAGAGGAGTGGTCAAAATGGCATGGGGCCGGAGCCACAGCCGACGGAGTTCCACCACGGGTCGGGGCCGCCGGCTCAATGTTTTCGTCGCTGATGTGTGATGTGTCGATATGACATAAAGGACGCCAAACAGGTTTGCCATGTTGCTTTGCGTGCACACATTGCTCGTAGAAATAGTGTGTACCACTTCGCTTTTACATGTCTTGTTGGAGTACCGCAGCAGAGTCGAACGTACATGCACAGTAGTACTTGCTTCAGAGGAGTGTGTACGGCTTGTCGTGCATGCTGCTTCATACAACAGTGGCCTTGATTGATCACGACTCACGAGCTCATATAGTCTCCATGCGTGCTCGACTCACGCTAGTAGTTAGGTAATATGCGTCCTTTGTTGTGATCTCCATTAGCAGCTAATAGTTAGTAGTTTCTAGTAAAAATTGGCTCGCTAACTACTAACCAGCTAATAGTTACATTAGCTACAAGTAGCTTCTAACTAAAATTAGCTGGCTAACTACTAGCTACCTAACCATATTAGCTATGATACGATATATTTGTTTAGATCACGCCGGACAATAGGTGATTAAAGTGTTTGTTTTACTCTTTTCCAAAAGGAATTAATTGTTGTTTTACAGCTACCTCTGCTTTTTACTATATTGCCTAGCTAATATTTACACCTAGTTGTTAATACTTATCAATTGGTGGGAGCACGTTTTGGTCAACTGACTACCAATTAGATACTAGTAGTTTGGTATATTTCCATCTAATGAGATATTAGTTGTTTCAATTGGTTATCTATGTTAGCTAATTATTAGCAGCTAACTAGTAACTAAATATAGATTCAAACATGATCTAATATCCATGGGAAAATTGGTCTTGCAACAACTTTTTTGAGTCATTGCTTCATATTCCTTGACGAGCATAACAACACGTACATATTTTGGTATTGGCAGTATTGACAAGCTTCTATAGACAATGGAGGGGGATGGGGGATGTAGTACCTGAATTGTAGGTAGAATATAGAGTTAGGAAAATTGTTTCCTACTCCAAGGGTAGTTACTCTCATGTATATCTCTAGATTTAGAGCATATATGACCTGACAAAGTGGACTGAGTATATCATCATATTAGACCTTCTAGGGTACTACGTATGTCAAGTATGCAAGTATACTTAGAGTATATAGTTGTACTTATTTTATATGATATTAAATAATATATTAGAAAATATGGGCTCTTTTGAAAAAAAATTCACGTAGTAAAGATCCGAAGTATGTTAGTATGAATATATCAACATACTCAAACTAATAAATGAGTATGTACATGGGAGTAACTACTGAAACTAGTAAATGACTAATAAAGTGAATTATTGTTCATGGGAGTAACTACTTTCGGGAGTATATACAATGCACCCATAGAGTTATATATGATTCATACGAAAACATACATGGGTCTATCAGTCTATGGCAACACATGATTCATAGGAATATACTTATGAGACATCATGCAGCAGCAGGACATATAGCCCGTGCTTAATTAGAGGTAATTTTCCACAGTATATAAACAACATTTGAACCTATATTTAGTTATTTACACATTGCCATTCATTTCCCCTTGAGATAAAATAAAGAATGTTCTTAGACAGTTTTGTGCTAGATTTCACACATAAATGCAGCCAATTACTCCCTAAGCAAGTCCAACTTTTGATAAAATAAAGAATGTTCTTAGACAGTTTTGTAAAATAAAGAATGTTCTTAGACAGTTTTGTGCTAGATTTCACACACATCAACTTTATTTGCTAATTGTGATTTGTTTGAGTTTTTTTATTTTTTTAAGGACATCTAATAAATCTGATATCATGTGACATCTTCAACATTGATGTAATGATTCCCATGTGAGGGACTAACAAAATAACAAGACTTTATTCATTTGGAATTAATTTGAAAATAGGCGCTCCCAAACATATGAAACTCAGCAAAACTAAGGGTGGTCACAATATGGTGCCTAAAAAACATTAGTACTAAAATACACTTCCATATGTAACAAGAATTGAAAAGTGATAAGCTCTACAACATAAAGATACGACCATCTCTACTATACATGGATATTGCATGTGACAAAGCAAAATGCATACTCCAACCACATAACGCGATACAATTATATTTATCCTAGAGTCGATTTCTTCATTACATTTAGTACAAATGGCTTTACGTTACACATGGACTAAGTTCAATAGTACTAAATCAGAGACTTGTTCAAGAACGTATCAAATAAAAGCGTAGTACAAATGCCAATTAACATAGAGAACTATATAAAGCTCAATATATAACATGGTCCTTTGTACATAGTGTATTTTTAAGAAGTCATATCCGTTCACAAAGCATAATGTTCCTGAAGAAAGCATGGTATTAGATAAATTTACTTGTCATCCATTGCTACAGACTTTTTCGTTTGCTTGAATTAAATCACAGCCTAAACCCAATACTTGTGTAAGTTAGTTTAATATTGATCTATTGATTCATCAAAGAATTGCCTTAAAAAAAGTCCGTTAAATGCACACTCCCATAATATTTCACTAGATTCCTCAAATGTACCTCCACACTAACTTTAGATAAGCTCTAGGAAGAAAAGTGTTGATCAACATTACCATTAAGAGACTACATATATACAGGAATGTGCCTCCATTAGATTTACCCTAAAAGAGATTTCCGCGTTATTAATTAAACCAGACAAGAAAAAGAAACATATTTAGGGCACACGTGTAAAGTGGCCAAGCTATCATCACATCCATGCAGGCTAGTTTTGAGTAAATAAGTTATAATACTAACTACAGATTTGTCGTACGTGACATAGAAATTATTATAATAAATTATAATACTGACGTCAGATTTGTCGTATGCTAATTGACAACAACAATAGATGTAGATGCAGTTTAGACATAAAACAGTGTGAAAGGACATAGAATAAGAAGGATCGCGGAAGACTAGGTTATACAACAAGTTATGTTCCATTTACGATGTTAGAGTATGTAGGAAGACTATTGTCACATAGATCCATTTGCTCGGAGTCTATATTATTATTGTTGTTTAAAAAAAACTTTGGAGCATATAAAAAGCCCCTAGTAACCAAGTTTATTTCTAGAAAATCGAGCAACTAAAATAGACTGTAGACTGTGGAACTGTTTTCCGAAACAATGACGAAAGTGCCACGAGAGGGCGGCTCTTTTGGCGCTAGCTCTGCGTCGTCTCCGTGCGGGTAAAAGGACGAGACGAGATCTACTATCTAGCGCGCGGGAGTTGACAACTGCCGAGGATCGGCTGGTGCACGGCCGGTTTTTGTAACACGTGCCGGGCGCGGCCGTTGCCGCGGCGATCCCGACGGCATGCAGCCGCGCAGCGCAGCGCAGGGGGAGGGGAGCCAGAAGCCAGCCACCAGCGTCGCGTCGGCCAGGGCGCGCGCGGAAGGCGAGAATCTCGCGCGCGGGGCTGAACGCGGCACAAAAAGCCGCGGAGCTTCACGAGGGCGCCTGGTGGTCTTTTCCTATGCTGCCCCCTCTTTGTTTACTCCTCCCCATGCCTCCCTGTTGCTGCTCATCACTCAGCTCAGCTCGAGCTCGAGCTCGAGCTCGAGCTCGTCGGGAACCTCCACTCCACCGCACACTACTGTCTCTCGCCCCCGATCGAGGCGACGAAATTATTACCAAGTGGGTTTACTGTGCTTTAACACACTAGATTAAACCTTAACGTGTGGAGGGTATTGCTAATGCGCTGTCTTTCTCCTGCGATCTTTGTCCCTCAGCCAACCGGTGCCCAGCAAAGTGCAAGGGGAAGTGGTCTAAAATACTCTGGGCGGTGACATGGCGCGCTTTGCAAGCACGAGAATAATGGTGGCCAGCCAGATTCGCTCTCGCTCACTTCACTTGTGATGGCTTGTTGTTTTTTTTGTGTTCTTCCAAGCTGTCCTGCATGGGTTTGGGGATAGCTACTACGGCAGGCCTGGGACACGCATCATCACATCCATTCGTCGTCGCCAAGATGCGTCCACGTTTAGCCCTCTCGTCTCGTCTCCATGTATGATGGTTGATGGGAGCAGTGTCACGTGTACCGCACCAACCTTTGCTTTTCCTGCTAGCTGCTACGCCGGTATTAGTATGTGTACTTTGCCTGTGACCGCGGGATCTCAAGCTTTGTTTAAGATGCATGATGGCGGCGCTGATAGCAGCTTTAGGCTACTAGCCGCTGCAGTGACTGCACACACACACTAACCGTTTGACCAACACTTGTTCGAGGTAGGTATGGACGTTGGATGTGGAAAAGAAAACTAACCGTTGTTATTTGCAAAAAGAAGATATACAAAAAAAAAAAACTTTCCCACACCTTGGTCGAACTGGCTCGTCCAGTGACTTGCATGTGCACACACAGTCATCCAGCACAGCAGATCTCTGCTGCTGGTATCTTTGATCTTCAGGCAGATGGTCAAGCACAATCTGCATCAAACTGAGAGCTGTTTCAGGCCGGTTCACACACAATAATCGCCCACTTGACCTTACAGTGTGAAGAGGAAAAGCTGTCGTCCAAGCTCTCGTTGCTCGACTCCTCTCAGATCCGCCTCAGGAAATTCAGAAAGCTCCCATCCGTCCATCTGACGTAAGAGTCTGAACGCCATCTGACTATCTGAGGAATTCTTCTCCGCCCAGGCTTGCAACGCTAGCTGGACTTGGCATGCAGGTGCAGTCAGCGTTGGAAAATTCACGAAGCACACCGCTCGTAGATGACGATAACCTGCATTGAACTGCACCTCGTTCGTAGCTGTTGCGACACAAGCAGACAAGCAGTGCAGAAACTGCAGATATTCAGTTGCAGACGCGCATCACACTTCTCGAACGCAATACCTCCAGCTCCAGGCAATGGAGGCAATCGTCCCGCCGGCGTGGCTCCAGGCTGCAAGGCTTCTCTCTTCTTCTCAATTATTGCGCGCTTATGCACGCATTCCCTGCCAGCACGTGCAGCATTGGCATACAGAGCAAACCCCACCGGGCACAGCGATGCGCAAGCGCAAAACGTGGAAAACAAAACTGCAACACTCGGTCCATCTAAAAAATTCAGTACCAGTGCTCAAAAGCAGCATTCTTCGGATAAACAGATAAACAAAATAGGAGATGAACTGACAACTTCAACTATTTTTCACAAGAACCGTATCCGACATAACTAAATATACACATCGACTGGCCAGAAACGGAAAGTTCAGCACAACAAATGGCTTTACAATATTTATTCAGCTTCGCAATGGAAAGTCTGGCAGTGCTTTATTCTTGTTCCTCGGAGCAAACAGAGTACACAGTCGGTGCTCGGCGATAATAATGAACAAATAGGTAGTTTGTACATAGGGGATGAATACCTTAAACAATCAATTTGGCAAAAACAGGCAGAGTTCCTTATGGCTGGGGGCGTGCAACCCGCAACCATTACATAGAAGCAGCCGTACAATCGGTGGATGGTCAATTAGGCTGCAGTCTGGCCAAAAAGAAGCTTCCGGATCTGCAAGGGCAGGAGGATTGAGTTAACTTGGTTCTGGCAAGATTTCATGATAAAGCAATAACTAAATACTGATAAAACTGAAGAATGGTCCTTCAGTTGTGTCTTCTCCTATAAACAAATGATCTACCTGTTTTACAGTAACTAGATGACAAGGTCATGCTAAAAGATTTTCATACAGGCAGATGAAGAAAAATGAAGTGCAGTTTTTTGCAATCATAATGAAAATTAACACACCTTTAATCGGTGCCACTCAGAATGCTTGCAAAATGAGAAAATGTACATCATTGTAAATTTATTGGCTTTTCTTTCAAGAAAGGCAGCTGGACATGATGCGAATTGAAAAAGGTTTGGTGTGACATGGTATATTGAGAAAATGAGATGGCCAAAGGTACCTCTGGCAATTTCTTGCGGAAAACAACTTCTAGTCTTGCATCAAGTGTACTCTCAAACACAATCTTCCCATCTCGAGAAGCCAAGACAACACCTCCAGAGCTGAATAAACAGATACTTTTAGAATAGAACATTGGAATTATGGCCAAGATTGAGTTGAAAAGCTAGCCACATACTATTGGAAATAGACTCTATGTATTCAAAATATAGCTGCAATCCAGATCTCATGAAGATACATAGATGGACTTTTTAATGCAATAAAGGGATTTAGTATTATCATGTCACTGGGAACTGGGAAGGGAAATAATTACGCTTTTTCAAGTTCCATCACTACACAAAGATAGATGTCTTAATGCATGACATGTCAACATACTTGTAATACCATGATATTGCCTATATATTTGCCTTTGCTAAAGAAATAAACATTATTTGCGAAACTAGGAGATATAACAGTAAGCCTAGCAACAATACCAGATTTAGTAATATGTCAATTTAAGTGTTATATGAACAACTATTTGCTAATTCTACCATGAATTGATATCGAAAATACTATTGTAGCATGCAACCAGTAGCAGAGATAGGCAACCAAGGGTTCAAGAGTAATCAAATAATACTCCAGTCCCCAAACAAATAACCAGTGGCATAACAAACATTACCAAAACTGGCCATGAGCATCATGATGGCTTGGGGCAGGTGGCAGGTACACAACATGGTCAACAATTATCTCTGGTTCATGTACATCTGCTTTTGATGCATACTCGTGCTTTGCTGAATGCAGTACTGATTCCACATGATGGTGATCTTCCTTGCGGCAACGGAGCAATACAGCTGGCTCTTTCAAACGGAGCAAGCCCTGCATTTGATCAAACAAACTGACTAACTGATGCTTGACAATAATGGGAAGCGGCGCACAGAAAGTTCTGAAATGGCACATAGCATATTTAGCCCTATTGAACATTTGGCATCAGTTCATATCAACCAAATCTAGGAAAACATGACAGACAACATAACATGCTATAGTTTGCCTTCACTGCGGTTTAAGATTAGAGCGTATTCATAAATTTCATTTGTTTAATAACTTGAGATATTGACTTGTAGAAATTTTTAAGAAAAGGAACATTGAAATTTGTGTATGTTGTATTTGTCCAAACCTGAACAATTAGATCTTTCAAAAGGTTCTTGTATTCATGGTGGTTGTGGCTAACAAGAAGGAGTTCCTTCATAGCATCGTCTTTCATTTTGTTAACTAGATCATCCTGAGCTTGAAGAACTTTGATGCGAGAAGCATTCAACTGCATAGAGTATTCACTGTTAACAAGCAAAACAGAAACTTGTCAGGTAACAGTTTTCAAAATTTATAAACATTGATACAAAATGACATAATGGCACGTCACAAAGATAAAGCAAATCATGATGGCATATTTTGGATGTCAAAAGTTGCAGTGGTATATATTTCATTATAGTGGCATGGATCTGATTAACCCTAAACACTACAGCTAAACTAAAATGCCATTAAAGTAAAACAATATCCCGTTACTTTTGTGTTGTATTTACTAAGCTAGGAGTTCCTTTTCTCCATTGAGACATATTTAGTTTCCAGTGACCTATTGTGTATGTTTTACAGTGTTAGATCTGTCTTAGTGTCTTTCATCCTCAGCATATTCCTTTCAACTTTTGTTGTCATCCTGCTCCTACCTCCTGACTATATAACATCTACTAACTATTGAAATTCCAAAATAAAATGTTCAGCCAACTTATCTACTTCCTCTGATCACAACCATATGTTCATCTAGGTTTATCCTAAGTCAGTTCCTTTTACCATTGACTACCATTATCTAAAATTTTAATTGTAGTTGCAGTAACGATATTTAAAATTCTATATAGATTGGCATTACTAGATTCGTTATGAACCAAAAAAAATCACAATATATAACTCCATTCATTTAAAACAATTTGTTTCTAAAGACATTACTGCCAAAGTGTCATATTGGATAACATGTTTACGTCCTAATCTCCTAATGGGCTTATTATATTTGTGATTGGAGGAAGTATTAATTATTCTGCATTGAAGCTGTGCATCAGCATAGAAGTCTGGAAGAGCTTCAATCTGACCCCAAAACACACACTCTCAGAATTCTTATGCGGTTAGTAAGTGATGGCTGCCAACATAACTGTATAGTTGCAGCAGTCTGCAATTACTTGTTACATTTTGTTTAAGAACCAATCAAGGTTGTGTCAGTATTGGGATTACTATCAAAGTATCATACTATATTACGATACTACCCAGGCCAAATGATAATGTTGCTCTAAGATCGTAGTATCTTTTTTTGGTAGTATTGACCTGAAACCATAATACATATCCCAGGATTATTAGAATCACGCTACGAAAACAATCTCAAGTGATGACTGTACGGATAGGTCAGAAATCATCCTTCGGATTTGAGATCAAACAGCAGGGATTGGATGTGCCTGGTACAACCATACAAGAGAGAAGCTGCACTGGCGGCGGCGGCATTGTGCAGAGACAGAGGTCCCTGTCGTAATCTTCTTCCCCTTCTCTTTGGATTTGAATGTCTCCATTGTTCCTTTATGTGGCTAGCTAATTGCTTCATCTACAGAGCAGGAGGGGAGGTGCCAGATGTGTTTTGGTGAAGGGGGTTTGGGTGCCAACTGCTGGGCTGCTGGCAGCAAACCGGAGAGCCAGAAGCCAGACACTTGTGCCACATGAAGTTGTAAATGATTTGTGCAGACCTCTAGAAACTGGACGCTAGTTGTAGCACTAGCAAGGTGAGTGTTAGTACTCATGTACTTTATCTTCTACCTGATGCCTTAACCACTCATGATAGGGATGATGTGCCTTCCTATGATGAATGGATTACTGAAAAGGATAACCATACTCTTTGATGACATAGCTGTAGATACTGATAATTTCTAGTATTGTGATAGATAGTTAGCTCTTCCCCGATGCAATGTGACTCTGACCATGTGTCAACAATGTTAGCATTAAGAAACAAATATAACTATCTGAAGTTTTGTGTTCACGTATGAGGACAAACTCATCAATTTATCTTCAGAACCTACGTTAAATGTAACTATTAGCTCTAACTGTGCTTTTCTTTTGACAAATATATTTGTTTGTGTCATGATATTTAAAAAAAAAAATCTCATAGTAACCCGATGCTACGATACAATCCTATGATTTGATACTACTAGGACAAAAATGATACTTCCTAGTGCCTAGGATCCCAATCCTAACAACCTTGGAAGTTGGAACCAATATAATGCTGCTCTGGTGTGCAACCAAGCTCAATGACATATTTGTGATGTTAATGCAGCATGTTACCTGTTGTGAACATTCTCGACGTGAAATGCATTTTATGGCAACAGCATCATATTGGATAGCCACTAGCCGACTACTGTTTATCCTGGAGGTGAACTAATTCAGAGAATTGAAGTCTTACATTTTCTTCCGTACTTCAACCTGCTTCTCTTTGCGTTCATACTCTTGCCTGATCTTCTTTTTCTCAGCTTCAACAAGCTGCAACTTCTCAATGTTGAATTCCTGCGAGTTTTTAAGCAAATAAGTTAAAATTGAGGACACGTAGAAAAAGGCATTGACAAGTATGCACATAAAAAGAGATGTGAAACTGTCTGTCTGATCAAATCACATTGGTATCTATGTAAGCTAGATACAGAAATGACTCTGTATGCTCTTCATTTATGAATATGGTATTTATATCAATCACTAAATCAGATAAAATAAAAGGGAGGCAATAAATAAACATCCTGCATAAAAAGAGACAAAAATACTAAAACTGTCAATTGAATCAAATGTTTACTCGAAAGCCAAACCATATTACATCCATCGCAGGCTAGATACAAACATGAATCTATGTGCACTATTCAAATATGAACCAAGTGTTTGGATTGTATACTGACTTCTTTTTATAAGTTTCAGACACCGCCTGCACAACAATAACCTTATACATTGACATGAAACATTTTAGAGTTGTATTTAAATAAAGTAGACCTGATCATGCGCCACCCAACCTGACAAACACGATCCGACCCGCCCAAAAAAACCCAACCCAACCCAATCGATATGACTGGCAGGTGTGGACCATCATTTTTAACCCAGAGAAAATGTCAGGTCAGGCTGAGAGGCCTGATTTTCAACCCACGGGATGACCGGACAGCCAGAAATCCAGAATAGAAAAATCTAATTGAAAAATACCACTGGCTTACCATCCCACATGCGGCCCAGCACTAGCCCACAACAGAAGCCCATCATTACCACATATATGCCACCCACACCATGCGCAACCCTATGGCCCACGTTAGCCTCTTGTAATCTTCCTGCTCTCTTGCCTCTCCACAGGCCGCCTCCGGCTCCTTCTGTCTCGTACTCTTGTAGTCTCATTTGATCTGTCCTCCAGCCACTAGCCATCATACATGTCCAGCGCCAGACAAGCTCGAACAGTTGAAAGATGGCAGGAGCTCTGTGTCCGCCTACAGGAGAAGCTCTACATCCACCACCTATCTCCCCGAACCACTCCAGATCCCGCTTTCGCCGGGCACCACACAGGGCCAACGAGGAGAGGAGACAACCAGCAGAGGCAGGACACCATGGAGCACCAGACACGCCGGATCCAGCCGTCTGCCACAGGGAGAAGCATTTCGCTGCTATGCCCTCGCCCAGTCTTCGTCGGTTCATCGGGCCATGCAGCAGGTGGACTCGGGCTGCTTTTTTGAGATTCTGGTCGGGCCATGGGTGGGCTCGGGTCGTAGCAGAAGTGGATTTTTTTTGCCCAGTCCGACCTGAAGATGTGGACACAAAGGATGCTACTGTTCTAATGATAAACCTAAATCTCTGACACGCTTTACTGACTTAGTATATTTAGTAATTAACTTATATTCAACTTTCACCCAAATGCATAAACATGTCCAATAATCAGGGAAAAGGTGTATATATATATGAAGTGCAAAAACTTCAATACTGCAATACATAACTCATGCACTTTAGCTAGCATGACTATTTTCATGAAGTCAAACATTACCGCAGCACATGTATATCCAGGGAGCACACTACTATCTCCTCAACCCAAATATAGCACACGAAGTGAACCTTTTCTTGTATTGTTTAGTTTTTTATGATATTCAAGATTAAACTGTGCATGCTACTTTTTATAACTTCATGCCAATCTACACTAACAAATGTAGTTTTACGGAAGCATTTTTAAAAGATAGGCCTAGCAATGTGTTTTTTCACGTAGGTATTCTTTGATAGTTTTTGACATATTACTACTCAAGATTTTGAATGTTTGACAGGATGGATTCTACCAATGGAGGTTGAGCATAATGGTCTTACAGATTCTACTATACTGCAGCAGAATCAGTATATTAATCATACATGCACGTGATTTCATACATTGAATTCAAACAGTACACTTTGTTCACAAGTTGGCAGAAAAGACAAAAAGGAAAAGACACGAATGTGCACAATGGTAGAAGCCCTCCAACAAGTAAATTTGTTGCTCAGTGTCTAGTACACTAGCAATTCATCTAGCAAGCACCCAAAATTAGTATCTATCAGATTGCATCTTCCAGTGCAGTTACTTAAATGACCATTTCCCACTACAAGGAGAAACCAAAAAGGCACCTTAAAAGGTGATCCATGGTTAATGGCATAGGTAACTAGGTATACAGAAGTTGTGATTAGTTGTTTGAAACTTTCGATATCATGGGTTGCACTCTTTTTTTTTTTGGAAAGTTATTTCAAGCCTAACTCCTTAGAACCAAGGCAGAAAACAAAGGGGCCATCCGAGTATGGCTCCCTTTGAAACCTAACTCATAGAATTAGTCTAGAAGAGAAATAGAGTGATTCAGCTTAAGCTCCAATTTAGCTTCTAGAAGGCTGTGAATGAGTTTTCCCAATTCAGCTTAAGCTCCAATTTTGTTTCCAGAACCATCAGGAAGCATGTGAACCATTTGTGAGCTCCGGAAACCACCTCGTCTGACTACAGTTATACAGGAGCCCTAGAATTAAGTCAGTCGGTATAGAGAATGGTGTGAATTGACCTAACCATCTGAGCGCACTTCCAAATACGAGGTCAAAGCTTGGAGAGTTGGAGGCACAAAACCTCCGCGATCTAGTTCTACAATGTTCACCACCCACCGCGATCGGCACAAGCTCAAAGCCCTAGAGCCGCTAATCCAACTCCAAACTCTCCTCGATCTGCCTCGGAACTGAGGATCTTCGTCACTTGGGACTATAGATCTCGTGCACAATAAGCGAAGCACCAAGCAAAAAAAAAAACAATCAAGCGGCTAAGGCCGGCAATCCCAGATGCTTCGGGGTCATAGAGCGCGTCAGCCAGATCGGGCAGCTGAAAGTACAGGGGCAAGCATCTAGGAGCTTCTGGAAGCTTCTAGGAGGGTGAGGAAGCGGCAGCGAAGGGAAACTGACCTCCTCGGCGGAGACGGAGATCTCGTTGGCCTTCTCGTCGGCCTCCTGGCGGATGAACCGCACCATCTGCTGGATCTGCTTGGCTACATCGGTGTCATTCATCTTTGCGGCGGCGGATCCGACGGGCCCTCCGGCTGCTCTGCTCCGCTCCGGCGACCGCCGCGCGGGGGTGGATGCAAGTGCTGGAGCCCGGGACAGGTAAGGGAGGCAATCGGGAGTCCACGGGATCGGGAATGGTCGAGGTGGAGGTCGTGGGGCTAGTCTAGCCGCGGGAGCAACGTGATCGGGTTGGCTCCCGTGGTTGCCGCTGCCTGTCCGTATGTGCTATCATTAATGATTAGTTATTTCGTGAACCCGGTCCATGGATCCGTGATCTGCAATCTTTGCTCCCAGTCTATTGTCTGGCAGCAGCAGAATCACAAGTGATTTCTGCCCTTCGTTTTCGTTTATTTTAGGCCTTGTTTAGTTTAAAAAAATTTTAGATTTTCCGTCACATCGAATTTTATGGCATATACATGAAGTACTAAATATAGATTAAAAAAATAACTAACTGTATAGTTTGTTTGTAATTTGCAAGACGAATCTTTTGAGCCTAATTAGTCTATGATTAGACAATAATTACTAAATACATAAAAGTCTTTTGAGCCTAATTAGTCTATGATTAGACAATAATTACTAAATACATAAAAGTGCTATAGTACCTAAAACCAAAATTTTTCACGTACTGAACAAGGCCTTAGCTCCTCAACGTTGAGTTTAGCCACCAAACAAAGAGACAGTACTTCAAAGAAACCGCATTCCATCGAGGTTGGTATGCAAACCGATTGTAATGTAATTAAAAGTGTAGCTGATAGTACGGCAACAACAACACCCAACACACCGCAAAATGATTTGAGGAGGGCAAGAAGACATTAACAAGTCCACATCACAATTTCTCAGATCTTATAGAGGTTATGTACTGAAGGGATGTTTTGGTTTAAACACTGCACTAGGTAGCTTTCTAAATGGCTATTTCGGTTTAAACACTAGACTAGATAGTTTTTTTATGTAGTAGATTT
This sequence comes from Sorghum bicolor, assembly GCF_000003195.3. Classification (NCBI taxonomy): domain Eukaryota; kingdom Viridiplantae; phylum Streptophyta; class Magnoliopsida; order Poales; family Poaceae; genus Sorghum; species Sorghum bicolor. The sequence goes on along the minus strand of NC_012872.2, from coordinate 58,340,055 downwards.
AACCCTAAGCTCTCAAAAATCCAACGTCTGAGAATAGTTTGCCTCACAGACAGGTTTACCTTGTGCCAGTTCAAATAGTCCCTAAATAATGATGGCCTGAGTTATTTAGGGCGTGTTTGTTTATTTGCAGCACGTTGTCAAGCCAAAATTGTGCCTCACAATAATCAGAAGCACCTGCTTGGTTGGCAGTACTTATAATAGAAAAACTGTGATAGAGTGTAGCACCAGAATTTGATATAAATGAGGCGCATCACACCTTTAGTGTGATCAACAATACCTAATAACCAAACACGCCCTTAGAATTAGGATGGTGGATGCACTATTTTCATAACACATGCAACAACAATGAAGCATACTATCACTGCCCTGAAAATGTTGCAAATTTAATTCTCTTCTTAGTCAAACGATCTACAATTTAAGTAGATTTTTAGAAAAAAATATATAAATGATTATAGCACCAAATAGGCGTAGTATAAAAAATATTACTAAAAAATCTAATGGTATTTATTTGGTAATATAAGTTGATGATTTTATATAAATTTGGTCAAATTTAGGATATTTTTACTAGATATTATGATATTATATTCTTTTGAGACGGAGTTAGTATCTATTTATTTAATCATGTTGTTTTTACTAGATATTATGATATTATATTCTTTTGAGACGGAGTTAGTATCTATTTATTTAATCATGTTGTATTAGATAAAGTCTGGGGTTAAAAAGTTGTGCATGCGCAAGCCAAAATGAGACAGGTGCAACAAGATTGTTTGCTTTTTCTAATTGGGTGCAAAAACATCCCGTGTCCTAGTTAGAGAACAAGCTTTCCATGTAGTTCTCCGCTACAAAAGTTATCCACGATAAAATGATCGACTTAAATATGGTTCCTATCATAGAAAGACTACTATGAATATGAATATAAGTATGAACAATTGAAGTTATCTTGACAAAATCTTTTTAGTTTAGAGTTGTATACCGAACAATTTAACAATATAGGGGCTATTTGGCAAGGCTCCAACTCCTCCAAAAACGACTCTGGCTCTAGCTTCTTTAAAACAGCTTGAGCTCTTTTGAAAAACGTTTGGCAAATGGTTTCTTCTAATTTTATTAATAAATGAAATATACAAATGTACATAGTGCCCCTATCTCCTAAATTTGGCTATTTGATATCTTGATGTCAATTAGTAATCTGTGTTCATTATCAAGGTAATCAAGATTTCCACTTAAGAATACAAGTACTTTTTTCCTTCAAAAGAATATTAGGACCCGTTTGGCATAACTTCACCGATGGCTTCATGATTTTTTTCCAAACAACGTTTTTTCATAATAGTTCATAGTGAAGCTTCTTCTTGTATGCTCTCAATGAAAAGAAGCGAAGCTCTCACGTGCATGCCGTTAAATAATGAATGAACTGCGTGTTCTGTCGCATCGAATTTTTACATGCATGTATGGAGTATTAAATATAAACGAAAATAAAAATTAATTGCACAGTTTGGTCGAAAATTACGAGACGAATCTTTTGAGCCTAGTTAATCCATGGTTAGACAATAATTATCATAAACAAACAAAAGTGCTACATTGCACAACTAAACACGGCCTAAGGCTTTGTTTAGTTCGCAAAAAATTTCAAGATTCCCCGTCACATCGAATCTTTGGTCGCATGCATGGAGCATTAAAATAGACGAAAATAAAAGCTAATTTGTAATTTGTGAGATGAATCTTTTGAGTCTAGTTACTGTATAATTGGATAATGTTTGTCAAATAAAAACGAATGTGCTACAGTAGCTAAAAAAACCAAAAATTTTGCGAACTAAACAAAACCTAAGTTAAAGTCAAAGAAGTGCGTCAGTTGGACTGAAGATGTACCTGGACTTGGTTGAGAAGTTCTAAGACAAAACACTGTATATGACAAATGACAGACGTTGTACTACAAAGCTTAAAACTGAGTTAAGCTCGGCCTGTCTAGGCCCAGCCCAGGGAGGCAGGCCCATACTTCCAGGCCCATATGTACAATAGAAATCCGCCATGATTGGGCCGAATGGTATGGAACGGAAGAGACGGAACGAGCTCGCTGAACATACCGAGTACCAACGCACGTCTTCGCTTGCCGAACCCTTGGGAAATGGATAATGTAGCACTTTTCGTTTGTATTTGACAAAGAGTAAAGTCCACTACCGGTCCCTAAACTTGTGTTGTCGTGTCATCCCGGTCCCTAAACTCATAAATCGATTGTTTAGGTCCTCAAACTTGTTCATCTGTGTCATCTCGGTCCCTAAACTTGTTCAATTGTGTCATCCCGGTCCCTAAACTTAGAAATCATCCGTTTAGATCCTCAAAGTTGTTCAGTTGTGTCATCTCGGTCCCCAAGCTTGGTTTTGAATCTCATCTGGATCAAAACAAAGCGATCTAACAACTCTATATCAAAAAATAATTCATAACTTTTTCATATAAACTCAAATGAAGACAAAGTTTATACCAAAGTTATAGTCCTCAGCACAATCTACAACTTTGTAGTTGAAAAGTTTTTTATTTGAAGTAGTTTAGTGTTATAAAATTTAATTTTAAATTTTAAATTTTAAAATCTATAAACTTATAAAAAATATTTTGGGAATCTAAACGATTTTAATTTAAAAAATTTTCAACTGCAAAGTTGTAGATCATGTTGCTGCCTACAATTTTGATATAAAGTTTATCTTCATTTGAGTTCATATGAAAAAGTTATGAATTATTTTTCAATATAGAGTGTTTAGATTCGTCCTGTTTTGACCCAGATAAGACTTAAAAACAAGTTTAGGGACCGGGATGACACAATTGAACAAGTTTGAGGACCTATATGGGAGATTTTTAAGTTTAGGGACCAGGATGACACAACCGAACAAGTTTAGGTACCTAAACGGTCATTTTGCGAGTTTAAGGACCGGGATGACACATTCGAACAAGTTTAGGGACCGCTGATGGACTTTACTCAAAAATATTATCTAATTATAAATTAACTAGGCTTAAAAGATTTATTTCGTTAAGTCCGACCAAACTGTGCAATTTGTTTTTATTTTTGTTTATATTTAATACTTCATACATACGTCTAAAGATTCGATGTGATAAAAAATCTGAAAAACTTTGCAAATTTTTTGGAACTAAGGCCTTGTTTAGTTCCCAAAAAAATTTGCAAAATTTTTCAGATTCCCCGTCACATCGAATCTTTAGACGCGTGCATGGAGTATTAAATATAGACGAAAATAAAAACTAATTGCATAGTTTGGTCGGAATTGACGAGACAAATCTTTTGAACCTAGTTAGTTCATGATTGGACAATATTTGTCAAATACAAACGAAAGTGCAGTGTCTGTTTTGCAAAAAATTTTGAACTAAACAAGGCCTAAACAAGTCCTTGGACGAACGATGACTCGTCCCTCGTGGAGTTCGTGGAGCCACTGCATGGCCCCGGGCGCACCTGTCCCCAACCAATCCCTGCCGCCGTGGCCCGTGGGCGTGGAACCAATTGCGTGGGAAACGTGGACGACCGTGAGCTGGCGCACCTTGCCATTGGTTCTCTGCCTGCCTCCCTCCACGTTTCCGGGACAACCTCGGGACCCACGGGCAACACGTACTGTACCCCATGCCGGGTGGTCAGCTACGTGGCGGTGGCGATAAGACAGCCGATGGCGACGCGACACGGCTCGCGCCTGGGCGAGCACGCGGGCACGGACATGGGCCGCGGCGCACGGTAACTTCGATGCGCGCGTCTCGTCGTTAATCTTTTTACGTGGTGCATCATACTTTCGCAAAAATTTTCAAGATTTTTCGTCACATCGAATCTTTGATCGCATGCATGGAGCATTAAATATAAACGAAAATAAAAACTAATTATACAGTTTAACTGTAATTTGTGAGATGAATCTTTTGAGCCTAGTTACTCTATAATTGTACAATGTTTGTCAAATAAAAACGAAAGTGCTACAGTAACCAAAACCCAAAAATTTTGCAAACTAAACAAGGCTTTACTAGTATTGTCTTTTTAAGCAAGTAAACTAAAGTGGTCAGTAGCACTACCACGTTAACTTTATGCCAAATCCGCCGGTGATAGTGAAGTATCGCCAGCGATGCCACGGCGCCCAGGCTCCGGTGCGTGCGTGTATACTCCTGGAGAAGCTTCCTTCCTCGGGGTCTGCGGCCGGGTGGGGCCCGCGAGGGCGGCATCTCCACCACGTCACCCACATGACTGGGATACCCAGCTGGCCCTCGAGCGAGGCAACCGCCGGGACGCGTAGGCCGGCTCCCGAGCCGACACGTGCGCACGCGACAGGGGTGACGCACAGCACGCGCACCGTGGTCGGGCTGCGCAGGCCGCACAGCTCACCTCACCACCCAGCTCGCGTCGCACTGCGTCCGGCCGATGTCGGGGTCGATGCACATCTGACCTGTGGCGGGTACACCAACCGAGCCAAACTGACTCGCGCTCACCAGCTATCGGCCGCCAACACGTGCCCCCGTGACGTGGCTATGCCTTTCGCCCACCTCGCGCGAGCGACTAGTCCCTCCCTCCCTGTGGCCTGTCATGGCTGTGGCTACTAGCCTACTCCCCCCGTCTCCTCCAAATCAAACGCCCCGCCCCGTCGCACTTGCACGCATAGGCATACGCACCTCCTCGCCTCGCCTCCCCACCGCGGCGCCGCCGCCGCCTCTCCTTTCCGAGTCCCGCCTCCTCTGGCGGTGCGTGTTTCCCCATCCGCCGATCCTCGCGACGCCGCCTCGACCTCGACCCCGACCCGGCGCGGCCGCCGGTTCCAGGTACGCTCGATCCATCTCCCTGCCCCCCTCTTACCCCGCAATGCTTCCCCCGCTCCGCGCCTCCGCCCATGCGAGGTGTGATATTCGCCTTTGCGAAGGCTCGAGAGATACGCTGCAGTCTGCTCTGCTCTGCTCTGCTCTCCCTGAAATTCCGCTGCTTCCCGTTAGGATCATTCCTGTAGCGCAGGCGTAGCCGTGCGTTTGCACTCTGCAGCATGCATCTCGGCGAGGTGCTATACATGCTTTGGCGTTGCCAACTCGGCTGGTGACCGTTAGACCATGACGCCTGTGGGTGTAGCGTCATTCACTCTAATCTTCAAAACGAGCACGTTACCCCTGTAGGCTATATATGGAAGAATGTAAAATCGGTGCCCGTACAGTATGTCAAGAATGTGAAAACTGGTCGCCGTACAGGATGTCCTTGTCCTTGTCGTCTCACGGAGGTCACCTCGCCTTGCTTTGTATGCGTTGGACAGACGAGAGACTACTGATCTAGTCAGCTCTTAACTGAGATTTTGCGTGGATGCTGTTTACGATTCTGAATGGTGGTCGTAGTGGTCTTGGACAGAGTTAGATTAGCCAGTCCGTCATCAAGGTGACGGTGCACTCCTCTTGTTATGATTGGTACTGAATGCAGAATATAGCATTAGCTCAGCCTGATTCGTGGACACGATCACATGATAGAAAAGAAAACCATCACTTTTCAGCCTGATGAAACAAGCAGATGTTACTTCCACAGTTCCACTATCGAGTTTTTTCTGTCCCTACCTTAAGTCCTTAACAGACAGCATTAGTAATGATGTGATTTATCAACCGAAAGTTTGATACTACGGATGGCTTCATCAGGCTCTACCACTGTTCAGTGGCCCTGTCATACAGTGAAAAGTGCACCGAAAAATATCTGATGCGCCACACTTGGTTGCTCTGTTTCATTTTCTTCATGCAGCGGATAGGAGATAAAAAGGATTTCAGAAATTAAGATGTACTTAGACACGAAGCTAAATGATCACTTAACCTTTTACCTTGTCACCAATGGTGAAAAGTATATAATTTCGATCGAAGTAAGTACCGTGCAATGGGCACATGGCTAGTGTTTTGCAAAATAAGAGTTCTTGCCTTCACAAAAAGGAGGAGTCAGGGACCCAAGATGATTTAAATGTTGTAACCGGGAAGATTATAACACACCCCCACCATCTGCATAAGCTTTACCTATTCTCCAATGGATACAGTTACATCTTACAATTGTGATTCTCCTCCACATACACTAAAAACATATCTAGTGTTGACCTGTAAGGACCAGGGATAAGCATGGACTTGCAAGTTACACGAACTGCTAATTGCACATTTCTGGTATGTTCATAAATATTAGGGATATAATTATATTAGTTTGAGTAATCCAGTTTCATGAAAATCTATGGTAGTGGTAGCAGCTTGGTTCTTTTAATGAATTTGAGCTGGAATGATGCTTGGATACTCGTGTGAAGCCTACAACTACAAAATGTTTTTTAACCCGAACACATAGGAGAGTTGCACATCGTTTTATTAAGAAGAAAAATGGTGGAGAGCTTACAACTAATTGCAATTTGATGATCACTACTATTCACCGAATGATGAAGCAGACATTTTGGAAGTTTTATTTGCGCAGATGATATTTTTCTTAAATATAATCCCACATATGTATCATAAAAATCTGCAGGCATTCACAAAAAAAAAATGGGGCATGATGAAGCTGTAGTTACTCAGAATTCAGTAAAAGCACCGTCACCACCCAAGGTAAATACATTGAGTAATTCCTTACTGATTTGCAATCATTGGATTTATCCAAGGCTAAAAAAAGAACAAATCAAATGCATAGAAAAGTCCCGTAAAGGCTTTATTGGGACTAAATGTCGTCTAGGGTTAGTACTGTAGGTGTCCTTTTTTCTTTCCTGTGTCATTGTTACAAAGGAACAGAAGGTTTTACATCCGACAGCAATAAAGCATATATATATAATGCTCTCAAGGATTTTTTTTTCTAGTTACATGCATTTATCGGTCGACTATGCTGGTTTGGTGTCTAATTAATAGCTGACTGTTTTGCAGGATCAGCCAGCTATTTATCCATGCCTTGATTGGTCTACTATGCAGGTTAACTGCCTTATAATTGTTTTTTTTCTGATCATCGTTGAAATCAAGTTTTCCTTTCTTATTGAGCAATTGACTAAACCATAGGACCATCGGTGCAGGCATATTATGGCCAAGGGGTCTTACCACCAGCATTCTTTAACCCTGGAATTGCACCTGGTCATGTCCCTCCACCATATGTGTGGTGTCCACAGGTATTTTAAGTTAAATCTTGATATGTAAAATGCTGTATACATTTTCATGTCTTGTACAATTATAACCTCTCCTAACGTCATTGCAGAATATGCCACCAGCTGCCTTTGGAAAACCATATGCTGCAATATATCCACATGCTGGTGGCTTCCTGCATCCCTTCATGCCCCTAGTAAGTATGGCATTGCTATCTCTATATTGGCTCATACTTTAGTAAATAAACTAAGATGTTACTATATATTTTGTTACATATCTTGACTGTTTTATAATTTTTTTGTGTGAAGATGGTAAACCCATTGAGTGCAGAGCCAGCTAAGTCTGCGAACAGCAAGGATAATAGTTTAAATAAGAAACTGAAGGAAATTGATGGAACTGCTGTTTCAAGTGGTAACAGTGAAAAAACAAGGTGGTTACATCATCATGTTTCTGAAGTATTTTCCAATGAATAGCAAGTGTACTTTTCTGGCATGTTTGTTATCTTTCTGTAAACTGAGTTCTTTTGTATCTGGATGCTGTGAATTTAGTGGGGATTACAGCCTAGAAGGATCCAGCGATGGAAACAACCCAAAGGTACTGTTCTGTGGTCAATGGTGTCATGATGTTACGAGTTAGCCAACAAACACTTACGCTGTAAGCATATTTTTTTTCGTTCTATAGGTGAGCGGAACGCCAAAGAAAAGGAGCTTTGATGATAGGACTACATCAGGTACTCTACTGAAATACTCCTCTACTCATTATGTCGTTCATCACCATCAAACATAAGTCTCTCTATATACTGTACATGATAATTGCATATTTTTCAGTCAGGCGATCCAGAATTCTTATTTCGCAACTTATTTGTTAAATTGAACCAATTGTTCAGTAAGTTTCAACGATATGACAAAAGGGCCTTGATTTCCACCCCTTTTTTTTGTTCAGAAACATGTGGAGTTTCAGCAACTAATGATAAACCAGGAGAATCAGGAAGATTAGCAACTTTGCCCAATGTGCACATTCCAGATGCAACGATGAAACCAAGTGTGAGCACCGGTAGTGACTTCAAAGTTAGTGGTGCGACATCAACCGAATGGCCAGCTAAGGTATGTTTTGACGTGGCGCTTGGAGTGGACAGTTATGCTTTTCTCCCCTCCTGATCTGGTTGGCAGTGCTTGATAACTTTGTTTTCGGTATCCTCCTCTCCACATCATAAAAAGATGCCACTAAAGTATCTTAAAGGGTTTCTGGATTGCTGCTTTGTTTTATGAGTAGAATTAATTGGTATTCTTATGAGCTGCTAGAATGGGTTCAACTTATAGGATCAAATGTTCTTGGTTTTCTCGAAGTAATTGGAATGTATAACTATTGCTGTATTGTCAGGACGACAAGGAATCAAAGCGTGAAAGGAGGAAGCAGTCAAATAGGGAATCTGCCCGACGCTCAAGGCTGAGGAAGCAGGTAAACCCAAGATGCCCTTGTCAACCATGCTATTATAATTGTTTCGGAAATTATTCACTTCACAAAAGCTGTGTGACACTACCTTGAGAGCAAAACGTGTATATATTCAGATCGCAGAGTTTAGGGCGTCTGCATAATGCTCGTGTTGGTTTTTCCTGTCGTTTCAGGCTGAGACTGAAGAACTGGCTAGAAAAGTAGAGTTACTGACCGCAGAGAACACATCACTCCGAAACGAAATCAGCAAGCTAACGGATAGCTCCCAGAAACTAAGGATGGAGAATGCGGCTCTGATGGTACTTCATCTCTTAACGGCATACATACTTGAACTCTTGTCGACATTCTGTTTCATCTTGAACAATGAACATGTCCCATCACTGTTTTCTGAAACGAACCCCTCACATCACACCACATTACAGGAGAAACTAGCGGGAGGTACATCAGACCAAGCACAAGAAGCGTCCGCAGGCCACCAGACGACGGCCACCGCGCCACCACCGTCGGCTCGCGTCGTCAAGAACTTCCTCTCGATGATGGACGTCGAAGGCCCATCGAGAGGTGGCGGCAGCCGGCGCACGGAGCACGGTGCGCCCAGGCTCCGCCAGCTCCTGAGCTCAGGAGGCCCTCTGGCGGCTGACGCCGTGGCCGCGAGCTGATCCGCGTCCGTCCTTCCCTTTGTGCTGAGCGCGTGCACGCGTGTGGCCTGGCGATTTTTTTTGAAGAGCGCCCAAGCTGCCCCGCGAGACTAAACGCACGCACGACCTGTAAATTACAGTAGCTATATGTGTTCCATGTTCCAGACGGGGCATCGTTCCGGCCACTCTGCTGTGAGAACCGAGATATGGATGCCGTCTGGCTGTGTTGGTGTTTTGTTCACTGAGCTTTTGACTCCGTGTTGTCTCAGTTGCTGCGCCGATGCAAACTGAATCAACTGACACGATGTAGCATTACTAATAATAACCAACGCGATGTTTACTCCTCAGAAGTCCTTTTTTTTTTGGGAAACTCTGAACAACATTTCTGATATATGGTGGATGGCTTGTTTCTGCCAGTCTGCAAGTTAACCTTGCACGATGATTTGAGGCAACATTTGCGTTCAATGCCTGTCGCAGCGATGATCACTCCACAGTCCATGCATTCCGGCAGGGACGAGGGGCGAGTGCCGTGGGTCAGTCAAAGGCTCAAAAGGGGTTGCTCGGTTATACTGTTGCGCATTTGCATCTGATGAAGGACGCCGGCGAACGTCATCGTAAAAGCCGTACAAGGGCAGCGGCGGCCTCTGTCTTCTCAAGTGATCATGGAGGCAGCGATAAGGACTTGTTTAGATCTGATTTTTTTAAAAATTTTGATAATGTAGTACTTTTATTTGTAATTTAATAATTATTATCCAACCATAGACTTGTTTTACATAGTTAGACTTAAAAAATTTGTCTAGTAAATTACAGGTAAACGGTGTAATTATTTATTTTTTATCTATATTTAACTATAAGATCGGAGAATATTGATTTTTTTTTTGGATTTTCTGGATTTCAACTAAGGCCTCGTTTAGTTTCTTTTTTTGCAAAATAGATGTTGTAGTACTTTCGTTTGTATTTAACAAATATTTTTCAATCATGTACTAACTAGGTTTAAAAGATTCGTCTCGCAAATTACAGGTAAACTGTGTAATTAGTTTTTTTATCTATATTTAATGCCATACATATGCTGTAACATTCGATGTGACGGAGAATCTGAAAAATTTTGTAGAATTTTTTGTGATTAAACAAGGCCTTAGTTCTCTCCAATTTTTTTTTTAAAAAAATAAAATTCCTTATCATATCGAATCTTGTAACATATGCATTGAAGCATTAAATATAGATAAAAAAAATAATTAATTGTATAGTTTACCTATAATTTACAAAATAAATCTTTTAAATCTATTTAGTCTATGATTGACAATAATTAACATATATAAACTATAGTGTTAAAATAAAAAAATTGATCAAAACAAGCCTAAGCCCGTGCAGGCGCAGGTGTCACTGCACGACGTGGATCTGACTGGGGCGGGAGGTTGTCGCATGGTTCAAGGTATCGGACTTGCATTGCACGGTGTGTACTTGCTTTGACCCAACGCACGAGTGCACGACCCTTGACCCATGTGGCAGCATCATGCGGCCTATTCCGGTATGCCCTTTCTGCAAAACGGGTCTAGCACTAACCAGTTAACCTTAACCCGAACTCCAATTTTGCGAATTATAATACAGTTGCATACTTAGGCCTTGTTTAGATGCCAACAGTTTTTGAAGTTTGATACTGTAATAATTTTATTTGTATTTGACAATTATTGTTCAATCATATATTAACTAGGTTCAAAAAATTCGTATCGTAAATTATAGACAAACTGTGTAATTAGTTATTATCTATATTTAATACTCCATGTATGCGTTCAAAGATTCGATGAATCATCCATGTATCTCATCCATGTATGAACTAGAATTTGTTCTTTAGGTGTTCTTAATGTTACAGCAACGAGCAACAATGTTTTGGGTGACTCGTTCTTGCATGGCTAATCTACCAAATCCTGTGCATAGTGATACTAGTTGGAACATGGAACATGAATGGATTCTTCTTTAAGGAAAACGTGGCAACAATTCTCACAAGTATAGTTGGCTCCGAAAGTGACAAAAGAAGAGAAAAATCGTTTCGGTCACCATAGCTAAATAGTGGCTTACTAATTTGAGCGGGCTCCCGTCCCGTCCCGTGTCTAGCTCCATACTACAGTCCCACATGGAGCTCTATCAGGTGGATCACGTGGCAACAATTCAAACTATGAATAATATGAATAATATGTCAAGGGAAGCTCAAGCTGCTCAAAGCCCTTGCAAATGGGCCTAATTAAGTAACTTGTTGCAAGTTACAAGGTCACGTTATTCAAACTCTAGTGCAATTGGTTAGTTCGCAGCGAAGTGAGCAGTAGAAAAGAAAGCGATACACATGTGAAAAAGAAATTTAGAAATGTTGTAAAAATGACTCAATCATGCACGGTTGCTTCCGTCGATGCGTCGATCATTTTCAAATCTAGTACACCTTCCAGTTGGCAGCAAAGCGAATAATATAAGAGGGAAAAGTGTTTATACGAGTGAAAAGAATAGGAAGTTTAGTATGTAATGAATATGATTCCATGCACGGTGCAGTATGTAGGCGTCTGATGGTTTTGAAATTCTAGTGCACCTGATAGAAGGAAGAAAAGGTTGCTTTTGGGAAAATGAATAAGATGTTTAGCAAAGTTGTAGAAAACCCATATGTGCACACCTGTTTCACTACATATATGTAACGATTTTTTTTTCAGATTCTACACTTGCTAGTTGCATTGGCAGCGAGGTGAACAATAGAAGACGAGAGGAACTTTATTGGGAAATAGTGTAAAGTTTGGCAACATTGTAGGTGACTCATGCGTCCGTGCATGATTGTTGTGCCAGACTTTTTCCAGCTTTGCTAGTTGGTGTAGCAAATTAAGGCCATGTTTAGATTGGAGGAAAATTTTTTAGGTGTCACATCGGATGTGTCGGAAGAATGTCGGGAGAGGTTTTTAAAAACTAATAAAAAAACAAATTACATAGCTCATCAGGAAACTACAAGACAAATCTATTAAGCATAATTAATTTATCATTAGCACATGCGAGTTACTGTAGCACTTAAGGCTAATTATGGAGTAACTAGGCTTAAAAGATTCGTCTCACGTTTTTCAATCAAACTGTGTAATTAGTTTATTTTTTTATGTACATTTAATGTTCCATGCATGTGTTCAAAGATTTGATGGGATGGATGAAAAAATTTTGGGTGGGGAACTAAACAGGGCCTAAAGCAAAAAGTAGAAGACAAAAAATATTTTAGGGGAAAAAGGAAATTTATCAAAAAAATGCAGATTACTTATCTATGCACGGTTATCTGCAACATAACTCCTTACTAGGCCATCGTAATGCAACATGTCTCTGGTTGGTTACCTGCGCAGAGAATTTCAGATGACCTGGTGATGTATATGTACAACTTCAGTGAATGTTTCCACACTTTTTGAATGGCAAAGCAAGTTTGAAACTTGTAGGGGACTTATCTCTGTGCACCACTAAATTCCAACTTCTAGAATGCTTACCAATTGCCAGCAAAACAGACAATAGGGAGCTAGTTGGCATCAAATTGAACAACAGGAAGTGAAAAGATGTCTATGGGCCAAGGACGTTTAAAAAAGTTGTAGGTGACTCATTTGTGCACATCTAGTTTGGTAGATGCTTCAACGGTTAGTATTCTAATGCGACCGCCAGTTGGATGCATAGAAATTAATAGAAGATAAAAAATGAACAGTGATGACACATAGAAGAGAAAGTAAACAGAATTTGAGATGACCTGGTGATGTATGTACAACTTCAGTGAATGTTTCCACGCTTTTCAATTTTCGAATGGCAACAGAAATTTGCACAGTTATAGATGACTCGTCTATGTGTGCATCACTAAATGTTCAATTCTGTTGACCCATCTATGGTAGAGTGATGATTAGTTAAAGGCTAAGGCCTTGTTTAATTGGCCAATTTTTTTGGGTTTGATCATCCCAAATTGTAAGTTATTCCAACAATCTTGGAGAGTCAAAGTATTTTCACGTTTGACCAAAATTATAGAGAAACATACTAAGATTTATAACGTAAAGTGAGTATACTATGAAAATATAATTAAGGAAGAATCTAATAATATTTAGTTATTATCATAATAATTATTATTTTATCATATAAATTTAGTCAAACCTAGAAAAGTTTGACTCTCCAAGATTTTTAAAATGACTTACAGTTTGGGATAGAGGAAGTATTATTTAATTATAGATAACTAGGCTCAAAATTTTTATCTCATAAATTATATAAACTGTATAATTAGTTATTTTTTATTTATATTTAATATTTTATGTATTTAAAAATTTAATTTGACAAAAAATTTTGAAAAATTTTGGAACTGAATAAGGCCTTAAAAAAATAGCAACAGCCAGTTCGGCTGCGCGTTGCAGCACTGCAGGCCCAGTAAAATTGGAGTTCATGGAAGCCGAGGGTGACGCAGAGCATGCTCGGCCACTCCACGTCCACGGCGCGTTAGCACGTGTGCGCGTTTCCAGGGCACGCGGCGCCGCTGTACGGCTGTACTGTAACTGTAACCCCTCGCGGGCTCTCCTCTCGTGCGCCAGCGCCACCGAGCCAGCCAAAGCACGCGGTGGCGGTGCACCATGCTCGGCCACCCCTTCTCGGGTACGGGTATCCTCGCTCCAATACCGGTCCACCACCCACCCCGCGCTTCTCGGATTCCAGCTGTTCCCTCGGATCCTTGGCCCGTCCCACGGCAACGCCGAGGTGGCTCCCATGATGCGCTCTCGCCACGCCACCCCGCCATGTGCGTGCCGCTTTTGACAGAGGACGACGACGACGCGGATCTCTCCTCCCGTCTCCCTCTCCCCTGCCCCTCCCCCTGCGAAGGCTCTTCGGCTCTTCCACCACCACTAGCTAGAGCTAACCCCGCGTGCTGCTGCTGCCTGCTGCCTGCTGCCGCGCGCCGTTCCTTGCCGTGCGGGCGTGCTCTGGGACGCCGGTGTGGTGCGGTGCGGTGGTGGCAGCGGTGGTTGGTGGTGCGCGGCGTGAAAGAAAGAAAGAAAGAAAAGGCCCGCCGCTTTGCGCTGCTCTGCTCCCGTAGGTGTCACGAGATTTGGGCCTAGCCTTTCGCTTTCCTTTTTTCCTCTCGCTCACAAGGGAAGGCACCGAGGGACGGAGGCGTTGGGGAGGGGAGGGGGAGGGCAGCGAGCGAGCCGTAACATCCGAGCTGTTCCAATGGCGACCCCTGCCGCTGCCGTTGCTTTCGTCGCCAGCGCTTTGTTGGGGCGGTGGTAGACTGGCGCTACAAGCGGAGCTGCAGTACTAGGTTGGTAGGTGGTTGTGGCTTTGGCGCTGCGCGTGACGGACCCGAGCCGCTCGCTCGCTCGTGTGCGTGCCTGTCTACCTCGCTTGCGTTGCGTTGCGTTGCGTGCGCCGGGAAGGCAGAAGTGGGTGACTGGTCCGTTCTCGCGAGAGGTGGCTGCTGCTGCTGCTGCTGCTGGTGTTCCTCCTCCTCAGCTCCCCCGGTTGATGAGCATGGGCCATTGCTCCGAGCAGCGGACGGGGTTCGAGGTCACCAAGGACTGGAACGGCGCCGACCAGGTCGCGATCCGGTCCCCGCGGGGGGCTTCCGTCCGGGTGAGTCGCTTCTGTTCTGCTCTGCCTGGGAATTTTTTTTTCTTCTTTGGCTATATTTCCCACGGGCGATCGGCTCGGCATTTCTGGTCTAGGCAGAAAAAGCTTTCCTTCTCTCGGTCTGATGCGAGCGTTCGGTTGTCGGCGCAGGTCTGCCTGCACGGCGGGCAGGTCGTCTCGTGGAGGAACCACCGCGGCGAGGAGCTCCTCTTCAGCAGTAGCAAGGTGAGTTGTTACTCGTTGGGTTGCCGATGCTGGCTCGTATCATTTGCAATGCAGCTTTGCTTTCTGCTACTTGTTACTCGTTGGTGTAACGATTCACTGCGGTAACTGTGACCGACTGTGGATGCACTCTCCTGATTACTGTTCTCGTGAACATTTAGTACGACTGTTTACAGAAACATTTTTTTTTGTTTGCTTTTACAATCGGATGTATAATTTAGAAAAGTAGGACTAGAGTTGATTAAATACTACACCTACCTTATTTCTGTATCACGGAGTCACTAAATACGTAGCTACTTTATGTGACTGGGCAAAAGCAATGTCAAATCATTGATTCACTCTTTATCATGGATTGACAAATTTCTTATGCAGACATCAGAAATGACCATTTGGATTAGTTATCTGCTACCCTTTTATCCTTATAATACTAGCAAACGTATTTTTTTTTCTCTGTACTTGTGCTTTGGGCATTAGAGAGTTGTTATCAATTCTGATGTCGCCTGCTGAGACCACAATAAGTTTCAGTTTGCTTACTTCAGCATTGGTTTATGAATTTTGGCAACTGTTGTTCTCCCATGCAGGCAATCTTCAAGCCGCCCAAAGCGACGCGTGGTGGCATTCCAATATGCTTCCCCCAGGTACTGCAATATATATTATTGCAATACTGAACATTCATGCAATTCTGCTTTTGAAGTGAGGACAATACTAAATGTTTTGAATGTCTAAATTTATCAGTTTGGAAACTGTGGAACACTGGAGCAACATGGATTTGCAAGGAACAAGATATGGACAATAGATGATGAGGCTCCACCACTAAATTCTGGTGATAACAACAACAACAAAGCTTCTGTTGACCTTCTGCTAAAGCCATCTGAAGATGACCTGAAGTGCTGGCCACACTGGTATGATGGCTCCCCTTGGATTTTAATGTAGAAAATATTCCAAATGACTATGATCTATCAGAACTTGGCTATGTGAATTTTTCATGATGTATACAAGGGAGTAACAATGTGTAATAAATTAAAGAAGCCACTATTTTTTTTTTAGTTTTCTCTCTCTCTCAATCATCTATGATAAATTCAAAGGCATGTTGCTTCATCCATGATTCCTTTCCATGTGCATCTTTTGCTTAAAAAAGGAATCTGCAGGCTACACCTGTTGGGTTGTAGATGGGATGCTCTGTACACAATAATTCAGTGCTTCTACTCAAAGCTAAGTCACTTAGTTTTGCAATAAAAATAGCACGTTAGATTTCTCTGAGTTCACAGACAACGGACATTAATGGCTATTTCTGAGCAAGGATACCCATTTAATGAAATTATGTGTGCTGTGAACCTGTACCTTTAGCAAGTAGTATGATTCAGTCTTTTATAGACTAAGTTATGCTAAGTGAAATCATGAGTCAATTTCAATATGGATGTTCTTTTCCTAATTGGTTTTAATCTGAATTACAGTTTCGAGTTACGTCTCAGAGTTTCTCTTTCAATGGATGGAGACCTTTCACTGATATCACGGGTTAGGAATGTTAACGGGAAGCCATTCAGTTTTGCATTTGCTTATCATACACACCTTTCTGTTTCTGACATCAGGTATGGCATTTTTTGGATGGTTAATCCTATTTTATTCAATTGAATTCCTTCTTATATGCTTAACTTGATGTGATGATTTTTTTGTCCCTTTTTCGATTAAGTTATCTGTCAATTCATACTTTAGGTCATCAGCATTAATGTTTTTTTACCCACATGAGACAGGTCAAAACTAGAGTATTTTCTTATGGGCAAAAAAAATTAGAACTAACTATCAGAATCTTTGATGTTTTTCTCGGGTATCACATTTTGCACCAGAAGGTGTACAAACCTTCAAATTTCTATGAACTGTAGAGGTGAAATTTGTGCTGTAAATTGACAATGCTCGTGCAAATTGAGAATGAAGCATTTTATTTTATTTATTTATTTATTTATTTATCTATTGCCTAAAAGAATGAAGCAATACGAATATGAAGAAATCCATGGTCCTAACTTGAGGCTTAGTTATCACCAAATTACATTTTGAGCTATGCCTGACATACTTTCACAATCAGTAAAGCATAGAGTATTGTTCTCAGTCGATGGTCTGTTACTATTCAGAAGAACAAAGAAACATTCTGTTCTCCAGATGATTCTAGATATTTTACCGATGATATTATACATATGTTGATACTTTGCACCTTGATTCCAGTGAAGTGAGGATAGAAGGTCTGGAGACCCTTGATTATCTTGACAACCTTAGCCAGCGGGAACGTTTTACTGAACAGGGAGATGCTATAACATTTGAATCAGAGGTACCTTTCCTCTGTTTTGATATACATGCAACATGAATATGTGGGGTTTATTTGAGCATTTCAGCTATATGGATCAGTTCATGGAGAGTAAATATCTTTTGGCTATATGGCTACAGTAGCACCCATGAATTTGCACACATCAACTCGTGATTGTAAAGAGCTCTCTGAGTACTTTATTGCAGTTCTCTCTACTGACTACTACTAGTCTCCTACTGTCCTGTCGTGGTTGGAGTACTTTTGAGATTTAACTAGTAGTTGCCATCTGGAAACTTGCAACAATCTTGAATTGGCCCCACTGATGAAGTATGAGTGGTTTCTCATTTCATTTGTTGAGACGAAGGCTCAAAGGGGTGGTATCTGGAATTAGTTTCGAGTCTTATAGCTCAGCTTGCCAAAGTTTGCTTAATCTTCTTGCCTGCTACTGAGTCTCTTAATTGTTCCATTTTTGACCTGAAGGTGGTAACTACTGGTGCAGGTTGATCGAGTCTATGTTGGCTGCCCAGGCGTAATAGCTGTTCTTGACCATGAAAAGAAACGCACATTCATCATCCGAAAAGAAGGCCTTCCTGATATTGGTAAGATGATACGCTTTTGCTACCTCGTCGAACAAGATAACACAATTCCGTAACCGTGTTCCTGCACTATTATCTTGGCCGGCTGCATTCAGTTGTGTGGAACCCCTGGGAAAAGAAGTCCAAGACGATGACAGACTTCGGCGACGACGAGTACAAGCAGATGCTGTGCGTGGATGCGGCCGCGGTCGAGAGGACCATCACGCTGAAGCCCGGCGAGGAGTGGACGGGGAAGCTGGAGCTCTCCGCCGTGGCGTCGACCAACTGCAGCGACCACCTGGATCACCCGGGCAGGCTGTAGAGCACTGGGTGGGTTCGTCGCCCCTGACGAAAGGCATGTACTACTTTTTTTCATGTATGTACATGGGGGCGCTAGGTCTGCAGGCTGCAGTATGATCTGCCTGCCAGGCGTGTCATGTGTGAGTTTAAACTAAATATGTCAGATGCAAGTATTTCTGTGATCTACATGTTCGATGTTGTTCGAAGTCTCAAGCGTTTATATATCTGCATCTTTCGAAGTCTCAAGCGCTTACAGTCCTGAAGCTAACTTGTACTGCTACCATCAGAGGAAGGCAGAATCCAAGTTGATGGATTTGGCTGTTTACATTATTCGTTTCTGTACACGATACCTATAAGGTTACACGGGATATGATATGGCGTGGTGGGGGCATGCATGGCTGCATGGGCGGCACTACAGACACTCCTGCTACGAGCCAAAGCTAAGCGGTGAACGAGGCTGGCGTAGCGTGGCGCCAGCCTGCAGTGCAACAAAAAGATACTACTGGTGCATCTGACGATCCTTGTCGAAGGCCTTGACCTCGAGCCCGCCGCCGTGCCTCTGTCTCAGGTCGTACGGCGCGTGCGTGCCGAGCAGTCGGTCCCAGACCACGAAGAAGGGCTGGGAGAAGTTGCGCCGGCCGCCGCCGCGCTGGTGGTGCACGTCGTGGTAGGCGGCGTTGTTCCGGAACGCGGCGTGGAGCGGGTTCCAGGGCGCGGCGACGCCGCAGTGGTCGTCCACGCCCTTGACGGTGGCGAAGACGAAGAAGGCCGCGGCGGCGCGCGGGTGCATCCCCGAGGCCAGGTACGCGGCGGCGCCCGACAGCGTCTCCGTGAGCACGCCGTCCACGGGGTGCCCGTACTGCGCCGCGTACGCGTACGGCGCCGCCACGCGGTGGTGCCACGAGTGGAACCGCCGGTACATGCAGGGGACCGAGTGCATGAGCCGGTGCATGAAGTACTGCCACGCGTCCAGCACCAGCATCGCCACGCCGAACCGCGCCGCCACCACCAGGAGCGGCTCCTCGTCCGCCGGCGGCGCGAGACCACCGTCGGTGTCGTTGGCGGTGGCGCCGTGACCCTCTAGCTGCACAATGACGGATTGACGGGCGTAAAAAGGATTAGTATTAGGTGGGTGCGTGCATGCATGCATCCTGCATAAATGACGTACGGTCAGAAATGCATGGATTCCAAAGAAACCGCCCCGTGATAGATACTCCTATGTCACGATAACTCCTACAGTCCTACTGTAGTTCACACGGCGCACGCACGCGCGCAACAAATGTGCATATCATGGAGTGCACGTACGTACGCGTGTACAATTTACAGCAGGCGGCTGCCCCTGTGCATGGCCACGGGCTGGTGCGGGGCGGTGCGGTGCCTGCGCTGCGTGGACACGGCAGGCATTGACCAGCGGTGCAGAGCGCAGACCGGTCTTCAATGCTTGTCAGGCTTAGCCATTCGAGATGCAGGCGAGCTTCCCCCATCCATGGAGTGCCACTTGACCGAAGTCTGTGGAGGCTTTGACACTGTGGGCGTGTTTGGTTGCTAACTACAATTTACCATACTTTACTTTAGACAAGTTTGACTAAGTTGGTAAGTGTTTGGTTCATAACTAAGCTTAGGCATAATTCTTTTGGGCTCCACATGTCATAGAGTTAAAAAGTGTGGCAAGATTTCTTTAGACATGGCAAAGTGTGGTAACTAATTTGCTAGCTACACTTTTTATGACTTGCCACATTTGTCAAAAGTTAGTTGTGGTAGATTGTGTCAAGCACTAGTAGGCGTTTTGGTCTCAACTGTGAAGTCTGAAATCTTAAGCCATGTGAAAAGAATGCACAAAACACCTAGGGGAAGAACCAAGAGCGGGTAGTCTGAAATCTTTCGTTTTTATTTGACAAATATTGTTTAATCATGAACTAACTAGGATTAAAAAATTCATCTCGCGATTTACAGACAAACTGTGTAATTAGTTTTTTTTTATCTATATATAATGCTTCATGCATGTACCGCAAGATTCGATGTGACGAGGAATCTTGAAAACTTTTTAAATTTCGGGGTGAACTAAACAAGGCCCTGGTACTAGCATCACTTCCCTTGTTTGTCGCAGGTTGCTTTGAATGTCGTGCGTGCAAGCATGTACTCCCTTCATCTCAAAATAAGAGTGTTTTTCAAGAAATAACTTTAACTAAATATATATTAAAAAGTATTAATATTTATAGTATATAATTAGTATCATTAAAAATATCTTTAAGTCTAATTTTTTAATAAATTTATTTAGAAATAAAAATATTACATTTCTTTTCTACAAATCAAGTCAAATTTGTAGAAAAAATCTAAAACGACGGGACGGACGACGGAGGGAGTATGCAAGGTTGACCCTAGTTTTGACCAATCCTTGCCCGCACGACGACAGGACAGAGACGACACTCCTTCCCTTTCCTCAACGGGAGCTTCACTGGCTTCAAAATTCAGACACGCTTCATGTGACTGTCCAAGGACTGAGACCAGCTCAGGGTCCATCCAATTAATTTCGGACCAGAGAGAGCGATATTCTATATATTTATCACTGATTGAGACCGAGTATATAAAAATTCTCCAGCACCGAGCTTCTCAAGCATATCCTCGGTATTTTACCACGTTTTATTAGTTAGTATTTTGACAACAGATCTAGTAAATTTATCTCTCGTGTAAACTATGCAAACTCTAGTTTAGAACGACTATATCCTTTTCATTCATAGTATAGTATATAACACCACCGCCCACCGTTCCAAGCACATATAACATCTCGTTTCTTCTTGCTTGCAACGGTGAGACAGAGCCACAGAGATGTGACTTGTGTGGCTTTGGGGCAATGTTAAAAGACAATAAAAACCATTGCCCTATTGTTATTGAAGCTTGTATAACCACATCCTGTATGTCTATATACATCTATGTTATGATGAAAAAAAAATGCGCTTTTAATTTATAGAGCGGTCCACAGCATGCATGCATGCAAAAACAGGGCGAGGACGACAGCAAGTTCTATATCTTGCTTGGTTAATCCTTCTTCTAATAACTAGCCA
Source organism: Sorghum bicolor (assembly GCF_000003195.3). Taxonomy (NCBI): domain Eukaryota; kingdom Viridiplantae; phylum Streptophyta; class Magnoliopsida; order Poales; family Poaceae; genus Sorghum; species Sorghum bicolor. The sequence goes on along the minus strand of NC_012872.2, from coordinate 58,318,835 downwards.
GATATCAACGATCAGAGATGCATGCAAATGCAATGCATAAGATGGATACTGATGAGGAGGAGGAGGAGTAGGGAGAGCTCTACTGAGTACTGACCTTGAGGACGGCCACGGAGATGGCGACCTGGATGGCCTGCTGCAGGAGCACCCCTCTGACGACGTCCTTCCGGGAGGCGATGTTCTTGGTCTCCTCGTCCCGCCGCGAGTGCAGCCTGTACCTGTCCAGCACCGTGGTGCGCGCCAGCAGCAGCTCGTACATGCCCGCGTACACCCAGTACACGGCCACCGGCGCCAGCGTCACCGCCAGCTCCTCGCCGTTCACGAACGCCGCCATCGATCGCAGCCGCCGGCGAAGCAAAGGCAAGTGACGACGAGCGCGCGCGCGCGCGCGAGGCGGCCGGAGAAGTAAAGACACCAGCAGGCAGAGCTGCTAGCTCTAGCAATACACGCTTGTTGCTGTCACCGCGCCGCCGCCGCCGCCTTGTGTGCTTTGCGAGCCTTTTCTTCAGCCGTTTTGACAGCTTCGCTTTTGCTGCATTCTTATGGGTTTCCGAGGTATATATGGGGCTCGATGGACCTGGACGAACTGGAAGGCGTCACCCTAGGGAGAGGGACTTGGCGACTTGGGCAAGCGCCCTAGCTCAGAACATCTCTAAAGACTCTCTATGTTCTTCCTAAATGCTAGGAATAGAGATTTTGATGAAAAATTACTCTCCAACAGGTTCTCTAAATGGTCATCCAAATATATCCATTGTCTATTCCGGATTTTTCGCTAGCCAAATATAGAAGATAAGAATAACTCTCTAGAGTGCGCATGAGATTTAGCAAAACTGTTGGAGAGTGGAAAGATATAGAAAGCGATTTTTATGCAAATGACTCTCCAAATGATGATTTAGAGAGTGAGATTTAGAAAGGCTCTTGGAGATGCTCTTAGGCTTCTCAAAAAATTTTGGTTTTATTTTTATTTGACAATTATTATTCAATCATAGACTAATTAAATTTAAAAGATTTATCTCATGATTTATAGGTAAATTGTATAATTAGTTTTTATTTTTATCTATATTTAATGCTTCATAAATGTGCTGTAAGATGTGACGTGATGGGGAATTTTGAAAAAAAAAATAGTTTTTGAGGTGAACCCAACAAGGCCTTAGCAGTCGTGCGTGAAGGCGCCAGCCGCCAGGCAATATCGTCGTCAGGTGACGACACGCCCGCGACCCACGGGATAGAACTTGCGTGCGTGGTGTTCAGAAGCAAAAGGCGCAGTAAGGCACGTTCTTACGAGAGCGTCAGAGCGAGAAAGAACTTTTCAACCCGTGGCATGTAAACATATATAATGCTCCCATTCAGCGAGCACAACGTGTTGAAAGTAAGTGGAATGTAATTGTCATTGATGATTATTGTATTGGTCGGATGAACGACAGTAGCTGGTTACGTATACACACAGTAGATATACGACAGTAGCCTGTGCTGACAGCAGCCGATTAAGCCTTTTAACTGCATTGTGGCTGACGACGATCGACAGGTTTTGTGCATCCATGCCAACCGACAAGTCCGAGGAAACAACCAGCTGCTAGATACGGCACGTTCCTGATGCACCCAGGTTCGCACACATTCTCCCTCTTGGCTGGCCGCTGGCTTCCAGATGCTCAAAGCTAAAACTAACGAAGAGCTAGCTAGCTAGCTGCTGCATGCGCGCGTGCCTTGCCCTGGCCCCTCTCGGTGTAAGCCACCACCTGGTATGGAAGTGTGTTTGGTTGCCAACCTCTTGGAGTCTGGCTAGTAAATTAGAGCCGGGTTGGGTTGCACTTGGCCTAGGTGTATATATTAAGCCAGGTAGGCTTTTGGTTTACAGTGTGTAGCTAGCTTGGTTGAGGTGTGATCTTGTTTGGTTGGTTGTATGAACTCCTTGCTGTACTAGTGTAGTCATGATCAATCTTTTTGGTTTGTTGGACTAGGCTAGTTGAAGTCACCATTTTCTTTGTTTAGGTGGACTTACCACTGATGTCCCTTCAGCTTCCCTCCTTGCTCATAAATACGACCACCCCCTCGTTCGCTGACCCCAGCCAATCACCCCCCTCCCAGCACTTTCATCTCCCTCTCGCTGCCTCCTCTCCTTCTCCGTCCATTCTCAATCCCGTCAGTGAGGACTCGGCAGAGATGAGCGACTATGTCCCCGCCGTCGTCGATGAGGTTCGTCGCGGCTTGGCCCGCTGTCAGGGTGGTTCCGGGTGCACGTGCAACTCGCACCCGGAGACGACGGTCCGCCCCGAGTGCTCGTGCACACCATCTGCGAGCCTCGGGCGTCGAGTCACGACGAGAGCTCGCGCAACTCACCGGATAACAGCGCTACTGAGGAGGACTCCGCATCAGAGGTAACGAATCGTTTCGCTCCTATTCTCCTCTCTCCCTAGGGTTTTAGTTGAAGTGGCGAGAACCCAATTTTCCATCCAATCTTGCTTGATTGTTCTGCATACAACGTACTCCAAGATGTCGATTTGGGATAGATTGAACCAAACCCTAAAATTGGTCCGGTTTTTTGCTAGATTTATGATTGATTTCTGTTTTCCCCTTTACTTTCGTAGGAGCAGAGCGACTCGATTATCCATGATGTTGTGATCGAGCATGACTGGTCTGGCATGCGTGTCGTGCGGCTGCGCAAATGCGCACATGGTCGCCATACCATCATGAAGCGTGCTTGGGGTGGCAAGAACACTGGCTGCGCTCTGGAGGTTTCCTTATGTTATTTCATTCCTACAAATGTGAATTGTGTACATTTATATCTAAATGCTGACTGAACTGAACGTTTGCTCAATTCGAAATGACTCATATGTATGTACCTCCCACTAACATAGGAGCAGGAGGAGCACTGTCAGTTCATCGAGTGGCAGGATGAACCTTGGCCAGAGCGCCTTCAGCGCGCGAGAGAGCATGAGGGCAAGAGGGTGAGAGAGCGTGCGAGAGCTGCGACGGAGTGGATAGATGAGTGAACAGTGTCCCATGAACAGTATCCCAAGAACCCTAGTCGGGCGGTGAGAGCTCCCTTTTTATTCGGTGGCTAACCTTGTCCAAGCGACCCACGTCCAAGCTCGCGGTCTGAGCTGGGTCTGGCCTGGCCCCAGAAGAATCACTGATTTGGTGATCCCAGTTGGGCCTGGTTAACATGGTACGACTGGCTTCTTGTAGCCAGGCCCCAAGCCTTGGCCAATGAACCAAACACCTAGTTTTAAGCCCGGGTAAGCCCATGGCCAGCCTGAGATGGCAACTAAACACACCCATGGTCTCGCATTTCCGTCGCCGTCATATCGGATGGACGAATGACGTTGCGCATGTTCCTCACATCTGCCGCCAGCCCGTGATCGTAGCCGTAGCTATAGGATGAAAACAGGTTGGATATGAATATATTTATTTTTATATTTCGATTCAGATTCAGATTTAAATACATATAGTGTCAATCATGCCATGTAATATATGTTTAGATATCGATATTATAAATATACGGTTGATTGTTTAGATACGATACACTATAATAGATGTTGAATATCCACTCTCAAATACGGATAGATGTAAACCTCTATAAATAGATTGAGTCTCAAATATTGTGAGAAATATCCGTAACATTTCTCATCCCTACGTAGCTATATATCAATCGAGGTTCAATTAATAATAATCCGGTCATTCAGTTCTCAAAGAAGAAGAAGAAGATTCAAGGACTAGCGCTGCTCCGCGGCACTGCGGTGGACCGCTGGAGGAGGGCAGATCACAGATCACCCTGCCTCACTTGCTACCTGGTGGGAGCATATGGCAAACAAGGTGCCAAAACAAGAACATAGACGCTTCAATGGAGTTTGCATATATATATTGTGTGGAACCTTTAGAAGGAAAAAAACAAGAGAATCTTTTAAAACATGCACATGACGGTGCAACAAGTTGCCTCCATAACCAAAGATGACATAATACAGAAACATAGAGCCATGTCAATGGGTGGGCAATCAATTTAGTAGAGTTTGGTTCTTTCTTTCACTCTGGTCCAAAGACCATATTTTTGGCATGTGTACTAACGAAGAGCTCCTTCCTTTACTTAAAAAAAAAAGGAAAAACAGTCAGCAGCGGCGAGAGCCGGGCATAGCTTTAATTTGCCGCTCGCGATGGCGTCATGGCGATGACCCATGGGGCGACGAACGATGACCGAGCCAGCGGCGGATCGGAGTCGCCGTCGCGTGTCGTCCACCAAGGTCCACCACGGGCTGAGCTGTGCCACCGCCCCACACTGCAGCCACAGAGTAAAGCACGTACGCACGCTATCTCGTTCCGCGCTTCGGCCAAATGAAGCCGCCATGGAACGAGGAAAACCGGGTCCTTTTTGTGGGTCACATTGAGTGTTTGTGAGTTGCGACACTGACGCACTGTAGCATTTTTGTTTGTTTGTGGCAAATACTATTTAATTATAGACTAATTAGGTTTAAAAGATTCATCTCGCGATTTACATATAAATTATTCAATTAGTTTTTGTTTTCATCTATTTTTAGTGTTTTATGCATGTGCCGTAAGATTTGATTTGACGGAAAATCTTAGAAACTTTTATTTTTGATGTGAATTAAACAAGTGCTAGAGTAACAAAATCCAAAAAAATTTTACATCGCCTCAGTCCTCTAGATCCAGTCTTCAACACATAAGATTTGGTTGTTTTTTTGACATAGATAGCAGACAACAGCAAATTCACAGTTTCAAAAAAAAGAAAGAAAAAAAGACAATAATTTGGGTCCATAATTCAGATGAACATGTACATAGCAGCTTACCAAAGCACAATAAACACACAAGTTGCTATGTACATGTGACTTGTTGTAGCTACGTTATAGATGAAGCAAGTTGCTATGTACATGTACATCCGAATGATGGACCAGGATTATTGACTTTTTTTTCTTTTTTGAAACTGTGAACTATCAACTATGCTGTTTGTCTACCATCTATGTCGAAAAAACAACCAACGCCTTGTTTAGTTCAATCCAAAAACCAAAAACTTTTTAAGATTTCCCGTCACATTGAATCTTGCGGCACATATATGGAGCATTAAATATAGATGAAAACAAAAACTAATTGCACAGTTTGCCTGTAAGGCCTTGTTTAGATGGGGAGTGAAAATTTTTTGGGTGTCACATCGGATGTTTCATAAGATGTTAAAAGAAGTATTTGGATACTAATAAAAAATAAATTACATCCTAATTAACCCATCATTAGCACATGTAGGTTAATGTAGTAGTTATGGCTAATCATGGACTAATTAGGCTTAAAAGATTCGTCTCTCAATTTACAACCAAACTGTGAAAATTAGTTTTTGTTTTCATATACATTTAATACTCTATGCATGTGTCCAAAGATTCGATGTGATGGATGAAAAGTTTTTGGGTGGGTAACTAAACTAGGCCTAAATCGCGAGACAAATCTTTTAAACCTAATTACTCAATGATTAGACAATGTTTGTCAAATAAAAACGAAAGTGCTATGTAATACCCGATTTTAAGGACAAAACCAGATATACACTATATATGAGTTTTAGAAGTCAATTCTCATATATAGCTACAAATAAGGGGTAATATCAAAAGACAATGCATAAACATATAATGTACTTAGTATAAAAGAGATAACCTTTAATAGCAAACAGCGGATAGATAACTCCAACTTCGGGTATTAAATCCACTCTACAGGATCCAACTGACTGGTTGATCACAAGCCTAAACTTCTCCTGAGGTTTGGGGGGAAATAGCAAGAGTGAGTCCATGTCGAACTCCACAAGTATAGCAACTAGATTGTATAGCTCCCACAATCTCATGATCAATGTGACATAAATAATGTAGAGCACTAAACAATAAATAATGAGCATATTTAACACACAAGATTCATCACCCTTAATGTAGATGTCCCCAAGGCCGCTCCTGACCGTGAGCTCGGCTAGTATACTAGTTTTTAACCCTCTGCAGAGGTTGCACATCTTTACCCATGAGTCATGATTTACCCTTTCGCCCGAGGTAGCTAGTCTCTTAACCCCCTTCCTAGGGAGGTCGACAGGGATCACTATGAAGTCTTTCAAAGGTTCGTCTAACAAGCTAGGGCCGCTTGGTTTCATTAGTCAGTCCGTGTGATTCACCCGCAGGAATCCACGGTCTGCTATTCCCCAATTGCGCCACAACGGGTAACCGCTAACGAGCTAGAAAAGTTACTCATACTTAACTAAAGCCAGAGCCATTATAGCCCTCATGGTTGCACTGTTGTCCCGGGTGATCACGTACAGACAAATCATCAAGTTGCTAAAAAGTTATTTTTATCGTTTATTACTTAACATTAATCTAGCCACACGATCATGGTCACAGAAATAAAATCCAAATGCTATACTTGCCTTGATCAAAGCTTTTCCTACTGGTCTTTGCTTGTAGTACCACTCTTGATCATCCACGAACTGCTCACCGTCTAATCACGATCATCGATCACACAAACAGTCGAAAAAAACATACATGAAACAAACAAGGCTACAATTAGAACAGTACACCAATCATATGAAAACAGTATGAAAAGTTTATAAAAAGATTCTACGCATCGCTACGATTTCATGGACGTAAAGATCGCGAAAATCGGAGTTGAAACGGAGAAGATATGAATTTTCTAAGATTTTATATAGAGAAATAATTAATTAATTAGGGTCACGAAAATAAAAGGTCTCAAACTGAGTATATAATTTTCCTAACACGTAGAGCTCATTAATATGAACCTAACGCGATTTGAATGGGTCAAAACGGAGTTAAAATGAACATTTTATGGCTAAAACAGTTTTAGTGGCAAACTTGTAATTATTGAAAACGTACTTTGAATCAACCCGAGGTGGATTACGCTTTCAAAGTCAGATTGCGTATTTTCTAAAACATGTTATGGAACGCGGGTTCTAAAACAGAAAAAGGCAGGGTCTCTTTAGAAAATTTTACCCCGAAGGGGTATCTTCTATTGTGGACCCTTGATCTCGATCTGGACGGTGGAGATCGGTTGGGGGGGGGTTTAGTCGCCGGAATAGTGCTCCGGCCGGCGGTCCTCCATGGCCGGTGGCGAATTTCTCGCCGGGGCTCGTGAACTACGCGCTGAGGTCCACTAAAAATGGAACCGAAGGCATGGGAACGAAGCGGGGACTCAAGCGAACTCACCTAGGGCTTCTTTTGGGTCGGGGAGAGCTTGGAGGTGCCGGACGTCGCGCGAAGGCGGTTGGATGAGCTCCTGCAAGGTGCAGCAGCCATTAGGGAAAACTGAGGTCCGACAGAGAGCAAAGTCAACGGATCGGCGACTTCGTAGGGGTGATGCGAAGCTCGTCACGGACCCAAAATCGGTGGAAGGGCAACGCAGATCGACAAGGGCGACGGCGGCTTCACTGCTTCTCCAATGAGATCCCAGAGGCGGTCACGGGATGGAGCTGGGTCGCTCGACTTCAACAGATGGAGAAAGGAGAAGGCGCAGGGAAAGGCTATGAGTTTTATAGCGGTTCGGTGCATGCTTGGGGCAAGAAATCCCGAACCATCCGGGATTTTGTTCTCGGACAGAGTCCGGCTTGGCCACGCCAAGGAAGAAGAAGGGAGAGGGCGCTGCCAGGTGGGCCCGATCCGTCAGCGTCTGGAAGAGGAGAGGAGGGAAGCGCTGGGTGAGCCGAGTGGGTTGCGGCTCGAGACGAGGGGAGAGGGGGAAGGGCGCGGGGCAGGCTGGGCTGCGGCCTGGTTTCCAGGGAGCGGCTTCCTCCTTTCTTTTTTTTTTCTGTTATTTCCAAACCCTTTTTAAATCAGTTTGAAAACCATTTTAAAGTCAGTTGGAATTATTTCGAAATTTGGGATCAAATCACTCAGCAAACAAAAGATGAATTCTCCAGCATGAATTCACATTCAGGTTACTAAACCCTAGGATTAATTTTATTTAAATGAAAATATTATTTTCCTATGTTTCATGAGCACAGAAATTCATAATTAAATCATTTTAGCTCTAATTCCCAAAAAATTAATTTTTAGGGTGTTACATGCTACAGTGTCAAAATCCAAAAACTTTTCGGTTTGTGGGTATTATAGCATTTTTATTTGTATTTGATAATAATTGTCTAATTATGGACTAATTAGGCTCAAAAGATTTGTCTCTCAAATTACAGTGTCTATATTTATGCTTTATGCATGTGCCGCAAGATTTGATGTGGTAGGAAATCTTGAAAAGTTTTTGGTTTTTGGACGGAATTGCAAAATGGGCACTGTTATTGTCCAATCATGAACTAACTAGATTCAAAAGATTTGTCTCGTAAATTACAGATAAACTATGCAATTAGTTTATTATTTTTAATCTATGCTTCATACATGTGCCATAAGATTCGATGTGACGGAAAATCTGAAATTTTTTGCAAAATCTGTGAGGAACTAGACAAGGCCTAACAAAGCCCAAATCTCACGTGTTGAAGGGTTGGATCTGTTTTGAGCCACTGGATCTGATTTGGAGGGATTGATGGAGGATACGTTGTGACTTGCTGAATCCCTGTCCGGTGTTTTTAAGGATGGAGATAACACTCTAAATGGATATCCGTGGTTTTTCTCTAGTGTTGATTTAATAAACTAAATAGATAATTATTTTTCTTATTTTTTTATTTAGTTCATTTGGGTATCAGCACCATCCCCATCCTTACGTGTTTTCGTGTAGCGCTGTATCGTATGGTGGAGCACAGGGGCGCATTCGCGGCCTGGGCTTTGGGGGCCCGGAGGCGCGGCCCAAGATGTTTGGGAGCAGCTCTTCACAAAAAAAATGCAGCCCACCAGCCCCCTGCGAGGCCCAGATTTCCAGCCCAGCAGTCCTGCAAGCCGCCGGCCGCCGCATCCTGAGTTCCTGATGCCACCATCCGAACGGCTGAACGTCGACGCTACCGAGCCGCCGCTCCTCTCTCCTCTGCTACTCGCCTACTCCGCCTCCGGCCTGCGCCCTTCGGTCGTCCGCTCGTGCCTCGACTGGCAGGCGTCCCCGCCGCTCCTCTTTGTTACTCCGCCTCCGGCAGTCCAGCCTCTGCGCGCGGCCGGCAGGATCCGCTCGTCGCCCGCGCGTGGCAGGATCCGCTCGTCCCCGACCGGCAGGACCCGCGCGGCCGGCCGTCCCGCCCCCACGGCCCCCCTGCTGCCTGCTGCGGTATATTTTTGTCTCTAATTTTCCAATCTTGACGTCCTATAAACAGATACCTACGTAGGTGATTGAGTTCTATCAAATTCCGTCAGGCTGATCTCTTACACAGCTGAACACAACTCTGACTTTGGTACCAAAATCACAGCGTTTTTAGCTGAATTTGAGCCCCTGCAACTTCTAAACGGTGTAGATTTTGATCATGTCCTTAAACAAGACTGGTAGGCCTTTGTGTCCAAAACATATTTGTTTATGATAGACTGAATCGTCAACACGTGAATTTAAGAGGAATTCTTTGATGAACATAGGATCTCAGTCTTGGTTATGAGCTCTGAACTTATAAATTGCTATTAAAAAAAGACATGATCTCATTTCTTATATCAAAACATATGACCAGTCCATGTTTCTGAGACGATTTTCCAATTGCTGCAGGACCTGATTTTTGGGCGGGCGCAGTTGCGGAGATGCAGAGGCTGGGGGATTTCAGGCTCCCTCCCTTCTTTAACTACCCGCCTTACTTCACGTAATCTGTCCTTTTTCTTGCTCTATCCACTACCTTTTATTCTCTTTCCAAACACTTCAGTGACTAGGTCTTTGCCTGCTCTCAGAAACAATGCCACCAATGTTTCTATTATCTGCAACCTTGCAGCTGTATGTGTAGGGATAATCGATGATGCTGAATTGGTTACAGTTGTAGTCTCGGTCAGTGTTTTCAGGACGAATAGTCCAATGCGAATTTTCACTCCTATACTTGGTGGTTTAATGAAATGGATTAATTACTTGTACTTGCTTTTATGCTTGCATGTTTCATACTAATGGTGCTTGCTTTCTCTTTGTTTTTTTTTTAAAAAAAACAAAGATTGATACAGAAGATGGATAATAAGGCATAAAATGACCTCTAAAAATAGAAAAGCAGTTCATGGGCACCTACTCGTCGGCATGTTGGCCCTGTTAAGGTACATTAGTCAAGGGGTATTAGTGTAATCTCCCTAGTCTAGGGTCTCTACTGTGTCCCCATGTATTCTATATATAGTCCCTCTAGGCCTCAATAGTATTAATCTAGTTCAGTCTCCCTTTATTCATAACATGGTATAGAGAAACCCTAGACTAGGGAGATTACACTAATACCCCTTGACTAATATACCTCAACAGGGCCAACAATTATCTTGTTAATTAATGACAACACATACACTTTGGGCATGTTCTGATTTGGCCCAACTTGTACGAAATGCATGTCGACCAACAATCTTGTCAGGGCCTGAGAGTTTCTGGCCTAATACAAGTGGATAGATGCTGTCTCCTGGCCCATTATGTTTTTATTTTATTGAATGGGAATTTTTCAGTTACTAGGTGTCATGTCAAGAGAGCATGCGGCACCATCACCATTGATCTAAAATTAGCTAGGTTATTATTATATCGATCGGGGATAGCCGCTAATAAGGACCAAACATTCTGTTTGTGTTGGCAATGCATGCATGCAACAAAAGTGTCAGAACACCACTGCTTGCTTGCATTGCATTGCTCGTCGCTGGATCTCAGTCTATATAAGAGGAGGCAGCTGATCGAGGAATGAAATGAAGAAGTAGGGAATTAAACTAAATAGCGATATATAGATCGATCGAGTGGATGTCGACCATGCTGGTGATGAGTAGACAGAAGAAGTTACTACTCTTGTCGTCCGGACTCCACGGTCACGGTGCTACTATCGTCTGCGCCTAGCCCGGGCAAAGATGGCAAGCCCCTCGGCGCGGACGGCAGCAACACCCTGACGATGGAGTCCGACTACTTCATTGCCTGATGGCTCCATGTTCTGGTAGGGGTGGACTTTTGGTTTTCTGTTCGGTTCTGGATCGGTTCTTCAGTTATTGAAAACATTCCCAAAAAAAAAATTAGGAATCGAGCATTTTGGTTTACAGTTTGGTTTCGATTCTAAACGAACTAATTGGATTTTGTGAGAAGAGGTTAAGACAAAAAAGTATATGCAGGTTCTAAAGTAAATTTAGGAAAAACTATCTCTATTTTAGATAATAATAATTGATAAAGGAACAATAGCAATATAGTAACACAATACTTGGCATTTAATATGAGACATCACACATAAACTAAATAGTCTTACAGAATACCAGTAAGTGAACTAAAATTCATGTATTTTGGTTCTTTTGGTTAATTCAGTTATCTGAGAGTCGGAACTGAAATTTCTTTGGTTATATATTCCTTCCTATCTGGAATCTATAAGGAGCTGAATATTTTGTTCCGGTACTTTCGGTTTCGGTCAATTATGCCCACTCCTGTGTTTAGGAACGACGCGTCGCTGCCCAAGCAGAATGCACAAAGCAAGATCGATAGGTGGGATGGCGAGGATGAGGCAGCTATGCTGCGGGTGCTGGGATCCAAGGCAATAGTGATGATTAGCTATGGAACAAAATGTGGTGGCTATCACACTAAGAATAATATTTTTTTAGTAATAGCACAACACATGTTTATGTTGTGGTATTATTTTGTTCTAAAGAAAAGAAAAAGGGAAAAAGAAAAATAGGAGGGACATGACTCCTGTCATGTTCCCTTTTGGATTCCTACTAGGGTCGTAGTAGATAGGATAGATGCTCTGCCTCGTCGCTGCTCTTCATCAGGTGGTATGGATAGAATCCATGAGTCTCCTGAGACGAATTATGTCCCAAGAAAGGGTGTGACCTCAGCGTAATTAAGTTGAACTCCTCCCTCAAGTGCACCATCCACGGCGGACAAGACGCCCTGTATGTCGACAAGGGTCTGCATACGTCAAGTCCTGCACCATCAAGGGTCTGCATAAAGTGTAACATATTTGGGCATTCTCTTTGTGCATTATTGCATTTACTCACTTTGTTAGTTATCAAAATTGCTGTTCCATTATCTTCAAAAGTCCATTTGAACTTGTTTTCATGCACTCTCTCAACACCAGAACTGAAAATTATAGCATGCTATGCTAACATATATCCCTCAGTTTGCAGCCTGTGCGTGAAACGCGGGAAAAGCAAGTGCAGTTATGGAAAGATCTGATACTCGATTACTGTAGAAGTCAGAAGATACATACAATATCCCTGGAAGAAGATTTCCCCTTGTTCTCCAATCCAAAGATAGAGAGTAATACACATCTATATTAATTGTAGTTTTGACATATGTTTCCTACAATTTCAGCGAAACATGTTCTATTAGCATATCTGTTGGCTCACTGAAAATTTGTGCCTTGCAATCTGGTGTGATGATAATGTACACAGAAAACCTACCATGAATCATTTTGAGCATACTGTACTAGTCAATACATATATGATATATTGAACCACTAGATAGTTACTTTGTTTTTGTACACTTATTTTAGTCATTGCACTGCATTTACAGGCTTTTTGTAATGCAGGATCTCTTAGCCATGAAGCAAAGGAAGTGTTCCTTGCAGCTCTCGTCAGTGAAGGTTCATTCTGTAACTATTAATACTTCTTTATTTAGCTTATGGTAGATTTTATAGTGTGCTATACTGTTTGATAATCAGTATGTGTTTAAATTTTTTTGCTGAACCTGCAGGTCGTGCAGAGTGGATGGACAAAGGTCACAAGAAGTGCCTAATTCTTTGGCTAAGGATTCAGGATTGGGCCAATTTCATATTAAACTTTGTAAGATTCCTATGTATTTCCTGAGGTGCTATCTGTTTATGAACAAATCGGGCAATGGTTCATTGTGCCATGACATTTCTCTTTGCATTTTGATTGTAGGTAAAGGATAACGGGTTGGAAGTAATGACTATCGAAGAAATACGATCTGGAATTGATACACGTGGAACTGGTGAGTTTAGCAAGCTTTCATAGTAATAAGGCCAGATTTGACATCTTCAAACATCAGTATTTTTGTGACTGGGAAACTGACCTCAAACCAACTTGCAGTAAAAAGCACTATGGTGCCTATATGTTTACTTGTAGGTGGTATTTCGTCAGTAGTATAGTACAAAGCATGCACTAGCAAATAATAGAAAATCCTTTTATCCTTTGAAAACTGGATTGCCCTTTTTCATTTATTTTCATTGTATATGGACTCTGTTACAGAACTTGAGGGAATTGATCGTGGTGTTCTCATGCGGGCTCTGCGGCAGTTGGAGCAAAAGGGAAAAGCAGCTATCTTCAAAGGCACCTCGGCCGATGATGAAGGTGTAAAATTTTCGGTGTAATTCATTTTGCAATCCCCAAATTGGCAGGCCAATAATCTCGATCAGTCGGTGTCCTTGAACATGGCATGGTGCATCCATAACCTCGATCATTCAGTGTCCTTGAAAATGGCATGACACATCCCTGCCCTGTAAAGCAGTATGGCTTCTGGTCACATCCGTCCTGAGTAGTATGTTCTTCAGTGCTGCAGTTGTTAAACTTCACAACTCATCTTTGCTGTAGTGAAAAATTGACCAAGCCTGATTAAAAATCATCTGTGGTGGCAGTTGAACTGGTCATTCCTCTTATGCTGATTTATTTTCCTATATCTAAGCAAAGGTGTTCAGGAAAGGTGTGCCATGTGTCAGACGAATTTTGAGTTCACTCGGAAATGGACGTAAGTTTCCCAGGTCGAATAGTACAGAGAACAAAATTTATCTGTGTTTGTTGGAGCAAAGGAACGTTTCATGTGAGGGGAAAAAAAATCCTTGCAAATGTTGTATGTTTGTTATGAAATTTTTTGTGAAGCATAGAAGTGCATGCATACGGATACGGTGTTATCCTCCTTTGTGTACAACCTCAAATTCAAAGATGCCAACGTTTTCGTTGCTTTTTCCCGTGGAGCCGACACTTTCGTCGCCTCAAACTCCTTGTACGCCCCGGAACTCGAGAACTTTCCTAGAAGCGAGCTGTTGATCGCCCAGTTCACGAAAAAACGAGTCAGAGTCCAGATTCTCTCTTGCTAGTTTTGCTAGCATCCCAGCCGTCCGTCCGCTCCAAGCAGAAGCAGAGGCTGGGATCCACGCCGGCGATTGGTTTCCACGCAAGAATTGGATTCGGCCGTCCGGCCACTGACAGATAGGCCACGAGGAATCAATCAGCCTGTCCCAATCAGAGGAATCTGTGGGCGGGCGAGCATCTGGCAGCGGCGAGTGGATGAGCGACAGTTTGCCGTCAATCTTGCACGTCAGCTACAAGCCTACTACGGCCTTGTTTAGTTCACCATAAAAAGCAAAAAGTTTTCAAGATTCTTCGTCACATCGAATCTTATGACACATGCATGAAACATTAAATATAGACGAAAACAAAAACTAATTATACAGTTTAGCTGTAAATCACGAGACGAATCTTTTGATCCTAGTTAGTTCATGATTAGATAATATTTATCACAAACAAACGAAAGTGCTACAGTACCGAAAACTTTTCACTTTTCGGATTGCTCCACCAATTTATTTTTGTTCAGAAACGAAAAATGGACGCGAGAATAATTCTCTGCGACCAGTAGCTAGTGGATAGCAAGCAATTGGCGTGTTGATTTGACGCCGGCTGCTCTCAACGATCAGCCAGCCATGATGGTAATGGCATCGCATAGTAGCCACTAATAATAAGGGAAGCACGAAGGAGGCCCCAGGAAAGAAGCGCTGGTTCGATGAAGCTGCATAAATAAAGCCAGCACGCAAGCCAGCAGAAGCCCATTTACATATATGCCCTTGTCCCGGTGCCTTTCCCCAGCCCCAACTCCATTATTTGCTTGATCCTTGACAAGAGAGAGAGAGAGGGAGGAAGACGAGAGGCAGAAGCAAGGGAGAAACTGCAGTTCTTCGGTTAGGCAGGTTTGTTTTCTCCTCTCTCTCTTTTTTTCCCCCAAAAGAAATCGGGGGAGCTTAGCTTTTCATGGCAAAAACTTGATTGCTTGTTTCTTTTTTTTTCTTTTCTTGCTGGAAATAGGAGGGCACAGGAAGGAAGGGGGGAGATGGCGTCAAAGAGGATTCAGAAGGAGCTCAAGGATCTGCAGAAGGACCCTCCCACCTCGTGCAGTGCAGGTCCTACTCTTTCTTGCCTACGCATCTGTCGATTTTTTGCATTTTGAGCCATACCCCTGTGTGTGTAGCTGTCAGATTTTGTGCACATGCTTCTGAACAGGCTTCTTTATTCACAGCTTCACATGTTTGCCTCCTTTGGTAGAAGTAGAACTGTACCAGCAAATTTCTAGACAAGCCAGGCAGACTGATAGTCGGGTAGATATGAGATGTTACAATAGTTATTACATGGAAATGAATTGGTTCCATTCTCACTTTTAGGTATGGTCGTAAGGTCGTTGACGGACGCGCAGGGGTTGGCCTTGACTATGTTGTGCAAATCCTTTTTTGATTTTTACCTTTCTCTCAAATGAACGGGATTAGTTAGCAACTTTAGATTTATATGTCACATGCTTAGTTTCCCTGCCAAAAATGGGAAGATGAGGGTGATATGTCAAATCATTTCATTTCTCCATTCAGTGACTGATGTAACGAGTAGTTAGCAACATAAACACAAACATTCAAGGAATATTATTATAATCACACTGAGGAATAGCTAGCATGTAGGACTCATCCTTTTTATGCTTGCCATTAGTGTTAGTGTTATTGCGTAACTAGAATGAGTTGTTCATAAAAGTACATAAAAGTTGTCATAAAACGATATATATTCTGGGGCATAATCATTGGAACACATCAAGTTACATGAATGGACTATTTTCTAGTTCGACAAATCATTCAACAATGTGACCTAGAATGATGACAGAGCAGTCTTCACTGGAAAAATGATTAGCATATCTTATTTATGGATAAAACTATATGTTTCCATTGAGCTCAGTTTTCATGTTTAAACTAGCTATACCCATGCTGTTTTCTGTAGGTGACATGCCAGTCTTTTTTTAAGTTGACATGTCAGTCATTTGTTTTTTTCCCAAAACAGTATAAAGTGTTAGTATACCATTTTCTGGAACCCTAGTTCTATTTTTAACTGCTCTGGGGATCAGAAAACATGTCTTTGTTTCTTTCAGTTGATGTACAAGCATTTTAATTCATAACTTGATGTTTCAATTACACTAGTTGTTTGGCCTGTCGAGATCAGGACATCGAACTATAACTGGAAGAGCCATGGTTATCAAATTGCTAATAACTTAATAAGTATTTTTTTTCTCACTTTCTTGATTGTGCTGTTGACCTTGGTGATGTTGTTGATTCACCGTGACAACACCATACATGAAAATAAATTATGGTTTGGAGTGCATATATGTACTGGCTACTGCTGTGTGCACGTGAAGTAATAAGCTGTCAGAATTTGTGGAGAAAGAAACTGTCCCTTTAGTTGCTTTGGTTTACAAAGAATAGACTGCGAACTAAAACTTGTTTTTCCATTTTTCTCGTTCTAATAGAATCTGTGGCAAAGCTTTTACCGCCCTTTTGGGAAAAAACAAACTAAGGCCTGACAAATAATGTCGTTCATCTTCCTTAAGTGCTATTTGGTTTTTCTTGTTTGAAGCTCTTTTAGTTGTTTTGTCTAGTAAGTTATGTTTCCCACCGAATCTCTAGTCCTAGACAGCTAGACCATATGCCCATCAGATAAGATGGCTTCAGTCTAGTTTGTGACCCTGGCTTTTCTTCATTCAAAAAACCATTTTGTGTCCCTTGTTGGTGACAACATAATCTTATTTGACAGGTCCTGTTGGTGAAGATATGTTCCACTGGCAGGCAACAATTATGGGTCCATCTGATAGCCCATATTCTGGTGGAGTTTTCCTAGTTACAATCCATTTTCCTCCTGATTATCCTTTCAAACCACCAAAGGTACAGCAAACGGTTAAGCATTTGGCCAATGATCATTCCTTATTTTTGTGCATTTTTTCCTTATTAATTTTTCCATTGAAGTTGTAAAATAAACAGATGCATAAGCTCATTTACTTCCCAAGAACATTACTCTGACATATGCACTTTATACCTGCGTCTTTTTTTGGTTGGGAAGGGGGGGGGGGAGAGCTGATATCTGCGGTGTTTAGTACCTTGATAATTCATATGATCTAATGTGCAATAGCCAGTAGCTTATCGGTGAGGTGCCATGCCACTAACCGCACTTGCTGAAAACACTGACTTTTTTTTTGGATTGGATGGACTCTTATTAGTGCAAGCTTGAAACTTTTGAAGTCTGAAATTCATATGCGTTACCAAATCCAGATATCCTTAAAAATGTCAGTCATATTCCAAATCGTGTAACCTATATATTCTATGCAATACGCAGGTGGCATTCCGCACCAAGGTGTTCCATCCAAACATCAACAGCAACGGGAGCATTTGCCTTGACATCCTGAAGGACCAGTGGAGTCCGGCACTAACCATCTCCAAGGTCGGTGATTACTCTCATGGATAACATTATCTTTTCCATGGTTGTAGGCTTGGGAGCTTACCTACCAGCATCCTCAATCTGCTCGATTTCAGGTGCTGCTGTCCATCTGCTCCCTGCTGACTGATCCAAACCCCGACGATCCTTTGGTCCCCGAGATAGCTCACATGTACAAGACGGACCGGCACAAGTACGAGAACACCGCGAGGACCTGGACCCAGAGGTACGCCATGTAGTAGTACCTGGCTGGCCTTTGGGGCCGCCGGGTCTCCGGAATCGTCGCTGCTGCTGCTGCGTTGTGTTGCCGGACCTGGACGTGTCTCCATGTTTTCGATCTGTCCTGTATAATGAATGATGAATCAAATTGGGTTTGCAGTACAGTGCACCACCGTGTGGTGCTGAATGCTGCTGTATTGTGTCACTTGGAAGCTGTTATTCTGAATGTCAAAAACTGGTGCTTGGAACCGTTTTGCGTCGGATGATGCTGCAGGCTAGTCCATGTTTGCGTCCTTTTTCCCTTTCACCTGGCTAGTCCCTGTTTTGCGTCGGATGAAGCTGTGTAAGTCTGTAACCAGATAATCTGGGCCGGTAACTAGAGGCCCATAATGGAGAAACAAACCAAAGCCTAATAATGCCACCATCGCGCAGAAAAGAAAAAAAAACAGTCGTGGACTGGCGGAAACGGCAGCGGACGGCGCTTGTCAGCTTGGGCCTTGGGATTGGGACCTGGAGAGTTTGAGGCCCCTGCCTGCCCTGGATCTTGAAATCTCTTGACTCGTCCACTGCACGTCTGCACCAGCAAGATGTCTCCTGTTCTTCAGTTTCTGATGCTTACAAAACAAAAGCTCTGCTCGTGCTCCTCGCACTTCAAGATTTTTGCACATCTCACGTACTACCCACATGTTATCCTAACTCACATACTCACATGTTATCCTATCATTGGGGAGAAATCCAAAATCTATCTACTGCAGACTATGTCTATCTCGGCTCATGAGCCATGCCATGTAAGCAACATGATTTAGCGGGTCTCATGTGATCTGATGCCGTTGGCTGTCGCATGGCTTTGTAGCTGGTCATGTACACTTAGAAATTTATTTTTTATAGTACACGAGAACATACATTTTATACCCCCATCTTGTCTCCTGCCCACAACGCTACCATTGATTGAGACGAGGAATTAGAGGCAGAAGCAAAGCGGGGTCAGTTTATATTAGTAAGACAGAAGCTCTGTTTCCAATGCATGTCCTACTAATGCTAAGAAAGCTTTTGGTAACATTGGCTTTACAGTTTCGCTGTTCTCTCTAAATTATTCTGTTATTCAGGTATATTGAAACACAGAGCTCCTGCCGTACGTTCCCAATAAAAAAGGATAGCATTGCAGAGGATTCAGAAGGAATTCTTAGACACGCAGCTGCTTCTTTTTCACATCAGGCGTGTATATTTTGAGTTACTCTTTTATATATCTTTTTACTATATTGAAATGTTCAAAAAAGCATAGTGATCTGAGCTTAGCATGCAAGTACCGCGAGGAGTATTCGCCTATTCGGTCATGTCATGCTCGTACGAATCTGAGACACCTCGCACCTGGCGCCGATTATGGCCACTTGGCCATCATCATAAACGTCTTTAGGTCCCATTGCCTTCTCATCAGCCGGACTCACTAACATACTTACAATTTACAAATGATGGAGGGACACGAGATGTCACATACAATGACAGACTAGGAAAATATAAGGCCAAGATATGCTCTGTAGAAGGAAAACATCTTAGATTGTGAAAGAGTAAGGTGGAGAAAACATATATGCTCATCCAACAATATATCGCAATAGGCTGGCATATGCTTTTTTCTGGTATATCATGATTGTGAATTTGACTGGTATCTGTATAATATTTTTTTTAGATTACTTAAATAATACATGCTGCCTATTGAAGAACATCACCATCTGTGCATATAAATAGATCTCTGTAGAAATATGATGGTGCATATACATGTCCTTAAATGTTCATGTAAAGTGGTAATAAATTGCCGAAACTTTTTGGAGCAGTCTGTCTTTACAATTGCTCTTGTTTGCAAATGAATAGAGTACCTAATTGCGCAAATAAGAGTTTCCTTTGGGGGTATTTGTTCACTGCTATATGATTTGCCTTTGAAATTTTCTTCCACTCAAATAAGTACCCTTTCTTGATGGAAATGCAATCTTAATTGATTGACAGATCCTAAATGTGAAATGAAACCATCTGCTTTTGGCAGGCAACAATGTTTGACCCATCTGCCCATATGCTGGTGGAGTCTTCAGCTCCAATATTGACTTCCGGTGATTATTCTTTTAACCACCAAATTCTAAAGGTAGTAGAATTTGTGATAAGATCTAAGTCCCTTGCTTCAATGCAAAAATGCATCTGCGTCATCAATGCTTAGTGTTCACATAGTTTTCATTCTTTACAGCGTCCTGCTTTTGATTTCCTAGATTTCAGTAAAAACTAAAGAAACATTCCTTGCTGGATACAAATTTCAGAAACAAAATTGTGTTCTATTGGTGAAAGATGACAGAAAACTTGTTGTTATATACATACTAACACCTTGCAGTTCAGATCGACAGTTGTGCTTATGGAATCACTGCTGCATGATCGGACATTAGCACCGGTCGGGAAGGGCCTGTTGTCCCGGTTCCCGAGTCGGTGCTGCCCTTCCGGGACTAAAGGCCCACCCTTTAGTCCCGGTTCTGGCAACCGGGGCTAAACCCCCCCCCCCCCCCTTTAACACCGGTTGGTACCAACCGGTGTTAAAGGGTTTCTTTTTCTTTTTTTTGGTTCATTTCTTCGGTTCTGTTTATTGTTTATATATAATATATAATAATAGGTTTTTCAATACATGTTTTGCTGATACAATAATATATTTATATTACACGCATATGAAGCATATATAAATAAAAATTATAGGCTTAGCTTAATAATTAAGCTTTGCCTATAATAAAATGAATAGACCACATCAAAAATTAAATAGATATGTAAAACGCTTTTTATATATATAGTTTTATATGTACAAAATTCGTAACACATATATACATAGAGTTTTTTCTCCCAATGTCTACAAACGATACAAATGATCATCGTTGTTTGGAATAAGAGTTTCGTTGCCGTTGAAGTGAAACTCGCCGTTTGGATTGATCACTTGGTCGCGGAGAAATCCTGCTATCGTCTCTTGGATAGCTTTGATTCGGTCTTGTTGTAGGACCTTTTCCCTCAGCCATTTCGTCTTTAATTTGAAATAAATAAAAAAGGTATTAGTTATCTAAGTTATTCAATATAATTCAGGAGATAATGAAAAGAGACATGTAACGTACTCTGAGCGTCTCTATGGATGTTTGATTGACTTGTGCCATCATGAATTTGCACACGTAATATGCACATAGATTGTTCCCCCCTTCTTGTCTTAAACACCACTGTACGATATATATATAAAAATATTCACGACCACGACAATAAGAAGGCTAAAAGTTAGCGAAAGTTTGTTAGCTAGTAGAACTTACTTGTGGATGTATTATGTTAAGCGGCGCTTTACATCCACTGAGATGTTCAAGGTCAATGAATCTTTTCCAAACCCTATACACAGCCATTGTGGATCGTGAACTAATAATTACAGAGTCATATTATGTTATTTTTGTAGCTGAGATCGATATTACGTACCTTTAAATAATGTTTACCATTTGTTGATAATTTTCTTGTGGTTTTCTCATTGAGTCAAAGATTATCAACCGGTTCTTGGGAATTTCAGTGACCATGAGTATCCAGTGAAAGTTGTTTACACACACATATATATATAGTCAGTCCTATAATGTAAAATAAAATATGCATGCACTTAATAACTATATAACTCACTCGAAGTTGAAGGGGAAGAGTATTTTTTGTTTTTCTTTTTGGTTCACAAAGAACCTCATAAGATTGGTGCAGACTTCTGTCTCATGATCTGCTGTCCACACTGCCTGCGGAGCCTTGAAAACAATATAAGGGTCAACGAACCCAATACTATTGTCATTTCTCATTCTGACCTCTCTCATTTGGTGCCTGCATATATACATACAAATCCTAAGTGCGTAAGGATTATATACATGTAATTAAAGAAGTTAGAAGTATAATAAAAAGAAAAAAATACTTACAGACAAAAGCAGCTGACAAGAGATTTGTCAAGAGCGTCGAGGTGGCATAATTGGTGCAATTCTTCGAACTCCACGTATATGAAGTCATCTCCACGGAAGTAGTGATGTTGTCTAATACGAACAGAAATCCAATTCTCTCCCCTTTAGATGCCTCAATGCACCATTTGTTTATTGCAAACATTTGTGTGCCGAGCTCGTGTAAACGCTTAGGGTCGAATAGACTCCTGCCCGGTTCATATCTTGCCCTCCATTGATCAACTACCTCGGCTTTTTCAAATGTTTGGCATCCAGAATGGCGGCAATTTCTTCCATATTTAAACCGCTCTGTCCAAAGTAACGCTCAAGCGAGTCTAGCTCAGACAACACTAAGGATTTCTTTGGCATCAAGTCTTCATTTGAGCCGTATTGATTTGGCACAATCAAAGGGGGCACCGGTTTTGATACTTCTCCGAGCTATAGGACCCTCTTTCCTACTCTCTTCTTAGTAGGCTGTGAAGACTTGACCAGAGACCGCTCATAGTCCGAAAGTGCTGGCTTTTCCTGAGCTTCGCGTTGCTTCTTTTGATGGTCCGCCACCTTCTGCCTCAGTTCTGATGGCTTCACATAAAAGTACGGCTTTTCTGGGTTAAGCCGTTTTTTCCTATCCTCCTTTATTTTATCAAAAAATTGTTGGACCTCAGCTTTGGATGTAGCAATTACCTCCTCTTCACCCTTTTCGTAAGGTAATTTTTCTGGCGTCTTAGCTCTCTTTGCTGAGGCAGCCTTCTTTGGAGGTGGGACCGATGACTTCGGTCCTTCTTGGGCGGACCGCTTCTTACTACCTCGCTTTGGAGGCGAGGGGACGGACTGTGCACTCTTTGGAGAGGGCGGTGCAGGCGGTGGAGGTGGTGGGACCGATCTTTTTGGCGTTGGAGAACGCGGTGGAGGAGTTGGAGACCTCGGTGGAGTTGGAGACCTCGGTGGAGGAGGTGGAGACCGTGGTGGAGGCGGTGGCGGGGTCGGTGTGGCCACCGCAGGTGTTGGAGGAGATCCAGCATTGTCACCGCCCGCAGCACTATGATGCTGAAAGGTCCTAATGTGGCTAGAGGGAGGGGTGAATAGCCTATTTAAAAATTCTACAAACTCACTAGAGCAAAAGGTTAGTAAATAACAAAGCGAAGCCTTTTGCTCTAGCTCTAAAGGGGTGTTTGCAAGCCACCTACCCAACAATTCTAGTTGCTATGATCTCTATGCACACAAGAACTAAGTCTCTACAAGTTACACTAGAGAAATAAGCTACACAAGTCAAAGTAAGCAACTAAACTAATTACACTAGTTTGCGGTAAGTAAAGATAAGATGAGATATTTATACCGCCGTGTGGGGATGAACCAATCACCAATATAAACAATCAAGCACCGGAAGAATGCCAATCAAACACAATTGAGACACCAATTTTTTCTCCCGATGTTCACGTGCTTGCCGGCACGCTACGTCCCCGTTGTGTCGACCAACACTTGGTGGTTCGGTGGCTAAGAGGTGTAGCACGAACCTCGTCCTCACTAGGACACCACAAGAACCTACCCACAAGTGAGGTAACTCAATGACACGAGCAATCCAATAGAGTTACCTTTCGGCTCTCCGCTGGGGAAGGTACAAGACCCCTCACAATCACCGGGAGATGGCCACGAACAATCACCAACTCGTGCCAATCCTCCTCCGCTGCTCCAAGCCGTCTAGGTGGCGGCAACCACCAAGAGTAACAAGAAAACCGCAGCCAAATCGATCCCCAAGTGCCACTAGATGCAATCACTCAAGCAAATACACTTGGAATCACTCCCAATCTCACAAAGATGTTTAATCTATGAAGGAGATGAGTGGGAGGATTTTGCTTAGGCTCACAAGGATGTCAAGTATGTTAGAATGCCAAGAGTGTGAGCCCTAAGCCGACCAAACACGTATTTATAGCCCCTCAAGCAAATAGAGTCGTTGGCTCTTTCACTGGGCAAACTGCGGGGTCACCGGACGCTCTTAAAGAGGCACCGGACGCTCAACACCTGCGTCCGGTGCTCCAACATCAGCCGCGTGTCAGAATCTAACGGTCACCTGCAGTGCACCGGACGCTGAGCAAGTTGGCACCGGACGCGTCCGATGCACACCGGACTCATGCGCAGAGAGCTCCGCAAACTCGCAGGGTCACCGGACGCGAGCCACCGGACGCACCCTGAGTGTCCGGTGCTCACCGGACTCATGCGCAGAGAGGTTTGCAAAACCTCCTCACACCAGACGCACACCACCGGACGCTCCAAGCTGCGTCCGGTGCCTATCGTCCGGTGCCTAACCCTAACCGAGTCAGGCTGCCTGCTCACCTGACGCACAGGAACAGCGTCCGGTGCTTCCGAGTCAGCGTCCGTTGAGTGTTCCTCAGTGAGAAACACTCCCGCGACTTCTCCAAATTTCCCACCGGCGCAATAGAAAATATGCACTTCATTTTCTCAAAAACCCATCCTCTCTCTACCCTTGAAACTCCACCTCCTTCTCAAAGTGTGCCAACACCACAACGTGTGTACCAACAAGTGCACGTGTGTTAGCATTTTCATAATCAATTTTCTTTGAAGGAGTTAAGTTAGCTCACTAGGTTCTAAATGCATGCATATGATTAATGACACCTAGTGGCACTTGATAACCGCTTAGCCAAGGAATTCCCTCTAAATGTGATCACACCCTCTGTGGTGTCTTGATCACCAAAACCAAAACCCTAAGCAATACCTTTGCCTTGATCTCCATAGGGTTTTGTTTTTCTCTTTCTTCTTTTCCAAGTTGAGCACTTGATCACCTTGTGGTCATCACCATTATCACCATGATCATCACTTGCTCCATTACTTGGCATGTACCAACCTCATTAAGTCTACACACACACTTAGCATAGAGGTTAGTACTAGGGTTTCATCAATTATCCAAAACCAAACTAGGGCTTTCAGATGCGCTGGGGAGAGAACTGGACTTAGGTTGGAGGAGTCCCTGCAAAGAAAACAATTACAAGTTTTGTGAGCAAACTTTTTTTAAATTTCAATACATAATAAATAATATAAGAAGTAAAATCACACACAAACCTATGCTGAGGAATAATTATGAAGCGCTTGCGCCAACAAATAAATGTCTTCTCAGCTTCACCTAAGGTCTTCTCTCCGTCTCCCCCTTCTATGTCTAGTGGCACATTGCCACAACCTTTCTCAACCCTATCAACTGAGACGCTAGCATATCCACCAGGTACTGGTCGATTATGGATTCTTGGAGTTCTCGTTCGGTCGATAGAGTTGACAACAGCGATAGCCACCTTTTTGGTGGCATTCCCATCTGGTACATGTAGCTCACAGGTAGTAAAAGCCTCTGTGACATCATCCACAGGGAAGTGTAGCTTCGTGTCATCCTGAATGGTTGGTACTTCCGTGGATGCACAGCTGCTTTTCAACTGGCCTGGGGGGCTAACATTGACCTCAGGCTGTGATGTACCTTGCCCTTTCGTCATTTGACTAAGTGTTGCTTGCACTTGCCTTTGAATCTCTGCCTGCATCCATTCTTCATGAGCTTTCTCGCGCTCTTGTGACTGTAGAACAAAAGCTTCCAGGCGGTGGATCCGCTCTGCTTCCTCATCCTTCTTTCTCTGGCGGCTTCTGTAGGTATCTTGATCGGCTTAGAATGATTGCAGCCACGGAACTGCCCCATAGCCTCTCGTACGCCCACCGTGCTCAGGATTTTCAAGCGCATAGGTGAGTTCATCCTTCTCCCTGTTAGGCCTGAACTCACCAGACTGAACCGCCTCTCGTGCACGGACTAGTCTCTCTGCTGCTCTAGAGATTTCTTGGCCCCAAACTAGCGCCCCGGTGTCTGGGTCCACGCTTCCCCCATGACCGTAGAACCAATGCTTGGAGCGCTCGCTCCAATTCTTTGCTATTGTCTCAGGTGTGACCCCCCTAGCAAGCATCTCCTGTTCCATTCGGTCCCACTTGGGAATAGCACTCTTATAACCACCTGATCCCATATGATGGTGGTATGTCTTTTTACTGGCATTCTCTTTGTTTCTATTGGCTCGTTCCTCGCCCTCTTCTGATGTTTTGTACTGCACAAAGTCATCCCAGAAGGCCCTCAGCTTTACATATTGCTTGAGGTTGAAACTTGGAGTCTCGTTTTTCTTGACATATTTATTGTACAAAGACTTCTTCCAATTCTGGAAGAGTACTGCCATCTTCTTCATAGTCCAGTCATAAATTCGCACCTTCAACTCTTCATCGTTGGTGTCGAAGATAAAAACGTCTGTGACGGCTTTCCAAACTAACTCCTTGTCACGATCAGAGACAAAACTGATCTCAGGAGCACCTCGCTTCTCTCTCCATTCACGAGCACTGATCGGTATTTGATCTCTCACAAGATATCCACAGTGACTAACATATTTATTTGCATGCTCACCAAGTGGTCTGCCTGTAGCTATCTCAAACTCAGAGATTACATAGCGGCCCTCCAACGGCTTCTTTGGCCCTCGTGGAGGTACGCTTCTCCCTGTAGAGGTCGATCCAGAAGGCTACACGTAGATATAGAAATAAAAATACTAAATTAATAACCAAGTAATAAGTCTAAAACCTAATGTAAGAGATGCATTAATTATATATGTTTACATTTACATACCTCGCCAGTATTTTCTTCTTGTTGCACGACAAGTTGTTGCTCAGGGGCATTGCCCTCTTGTTGCTCAGTACGATTGCCTTGCATGATCTCGTGGTAATCAACAAAGTACTGACTACCGTCGTCGGTCATATTTTGAATGGCATCTTCCATATAATCAGGATCATCATGAGGACGGTCAGCCATTTCTATGTCTGCAACCATACATATATATTAGAGACTTCCATATAATACACTAGAATAATATACTAAAAGAATAATACTAGAATAATAGTACAAACAATAATATATACAAAACACTATAAAATAAAATAGATATTAGAGACATATATACTACTAGTACTACTACAAATGAAAGTGCTGGAGTTCTCCAAAAATAATACTAGAATCTTAAGCCTAGTAATACACTAGAATAATATACTAAAAGAATAATACTAGAATAATAGTACAAACAATAATATATACAAAACACTAGAAAATAAAATAGATATTAGAGACTTATATACTACTAGTACTACTACACATGAAAGTGCTGGAGTTCTCCAAAAATAATACTAGAATCTTAAGCCTAGTAATACACTAGAATAATATACTAAAAGAATAATACTAGAATAATAGTACAAACAATAATATATACAAAACACTAGAAAATAAAATAGATATTAGAGACTTATATACTACTAGTACTACTACAAATGAAGGTGCTGGAGTTCTCCAAAAATAATACTAGAATCTTAAGCCTAGTAATACACTAGAATAATATACTAAAAGAATAATACTAGAATAATAGTACAAACAATAATATATACAAAACACTAGAAAATAAAATATAATACAAGAATAATACAAGAATAATATACTATAAATATATACTAAAAAATAATACTACAAATAATATACTAAAAAAATAATACTACAAAATAATACAAGAATAATATTAATATATTACAAATATATACTAGCATAATATAATTTATAACAGGTCAACACTACACTTATACTAATGTACTAAAAACTATTACTAGAATAATATACTAACATCATGCATTATTTTTTAGTGTATATATATATACTTAATATATATACTAGCTAGCATTCATTAATTATTATTTTTGTGTAAAAATATATAGAAATCACTAAAATTGCAAAGTGATTGGCATATAATTCATAACATTTATTTATTTTATATATATAAACTACAGTGGAGTATTTATTATATATATATATATATGTATATATCGATCTCGGTTTTGGATTATACATGGCGTGTGATGCGCGGGGCCGGGCGTGGAGAGGCGTAGATGGCGGCGCTGGTGGAGATGGTGGTCGCGGCGGCGGCGCTAGTGGCCGGAGCTGGCCGCGGCGGCGCTGAAGACGGCGGCGCTGGAGATCGGCGAGGTCTCGCGCGGGCAGATGAACGAGCGGCGGCGCTGGATACGATGAACTCGACGAAGACGAAGATGAACTGCTCAGATCCAGTGCGCCCATGACTTAACTAGAGGCGGACCCTTTAGCACCGGTCCGTGGCTGGAACCGGTGTTAAAGGGTCCCTTTAGCACCGGTTCCAACCACGGACCGGTGCTAAAGGGTCCTAGGCGGGCTCGGGCGGGGTCCTGAAAATTTTCAGAACCCTTTAGCACCGGTTCCCACTATGGGCCGGTGCTAAAGGCATTGTTTTTTTACTTTAGGTCATTTTAAAGTGTTTAGATATACAGTTTATATTATAAATTGTATAGTAAATTAAATATTTTGCATAATATTTTTTAAACAGTGACATATATTGTAATTTTTTTAATGTACACATGAAAATTTTTAACCTTAAATATCTTGTTGTATATTTATAATTTGCAATGATTTTGCAAGAAATGTTTAGTATTTTGTTAATGCAAAAATATATTATTCCAATAAATTTACAAAAAATTTATCCAATCAACTGGAAATCTATTTTCACATCATATTGACGTTAAACTTTTTATTTTTGTTAGTTATTACTCGGAATGGTAGTAGGGTATAGTTTAAATCAAATAAAAAATCTATTTAACATATAAAAATATATATCTTGATGAACACACCCTTTGACCAAACCGTAGATGGTCCCAAATGGAAAAGTCATGAATACAAAGTTTGTTACACTCATCAAGTTGTACATTTTGTCTAATGGTCAACTTTTCATTTGGAAAAGTTTGAACCACTGAATTTTGAATTTTCAGAGAATTCATAGCCACGCAGCGGTTTCGTAACCCTAGATGGTCTCGAATGAAAAAGTCATGAATACCAATATTGTTCCACTCATCAAAATCTACATTATATATATATATATACCATTTTTGCATTTGAGAAAGTTTTGGGAAGGTGTAGTTGAAAATCCACAATTGACACATATAGTTTCATATAGTTTGTGTGAGATTCAAGATTTGGTGGGTATTGTTAACTTAAACTTTATCAAATGGAAAAGTTGTGTATATAAAAAGTTTAGATCTTGATGATATCTAACAACTTGGTATTCAAAAGTTTTTCATTTTAAGTAATTTAGTTTGTCATTTGACCAAGTTTGACCAAAACTCGTCTTGGATTTTAAAGAAATGTGCTTAGGATTGGCTCAAACATATCCAAATGGAAAAATGGACAATATATAAAATGTATATCTTAATGATCTCTAACAACTTTATATTCAAAATTGTTTCATTTGAAGTCATCAAATGGGCCATTTGATCAAGTTTGTCCAAAGTCAAAGCATTGGTTTTTACAAAAACACCCTTTGACCGAACCCTAGATTGTCCCAAATGGAAAAGTCATGAGTACAAAGTTTGCTACACTTATCAAGTTCTACATTTTGTCTAATGGTCAACTTTTCATTTGGAAAAGTTTGGACCACTGAATTTTGAATTTTCATAGAACTCATAGCCACGCAGCGGTTTCGGAACCCTAGATGGTCTCGAATGGAAAAGTCATGAATACCAATATTGTTCCACTCATCAGAATCTACATTTCATATATAGACCATATTTGCATTTGAGAAAGTTTTGGGAAGGTGTAGTTGAAAATCCACAATTGACACATATAGTTTCATATAGTTTGTGTGAGATTCAAGAATTGGTGGGTATTGTTAACTTAGACTTTCTCAAATGGAAAAGTTGTGTATATAAAAAGTTTAGATCTTGAAGATATCTAACAACTTGGTATTCAAAATATTTTCATTTGAAGTAATTTAGTTTGTCATTTGACCAAGTTTGACCAAAACCCGTCTTGGATTTTATAGAAATGTAATTAGGATTGGCTCAAAATTATCCAAATGGAAAAATGGACAATATATAAAATATAGATCTTGATGTTCTCTAACAACTTTGTATTCAAACTTTTTTCATTTGAAGTCATCAAATAGGCCATTTGACCAAGTTTGACCAAAGTCAAAGCATTGGTTTTTACAAACACACCCTTTGACCGAACCCTAGATTGTCCCAAATGGAAAAGTCATGAATACAAAGTTTGCTACACTCATCAAGTTCTACATTTTGTCTAATGGTCAACTTTTCATTTGGAAAAGTTTGAACCACTGAATTTTGAATTTTCATAGAACTCATAGCCACGCAGCAGTTTCGTAACCCTAGATGGTCTTGAATACAAAGTTTGTTACACACATCAAAATTCAGAATTCTCAAATATAGTTTCATACAAAGTCAAGCCGACACAACAGTGAACTTCTTCTTGATGTATGACCCTTGGTTATGATCCTACCGTAACCATGGAGTATCCTCATTGTTTAACAGAATGCTTGGGTCTTTGTTGACTATGAAGGGCGGAATTCGATCATCCCTTTCGTAATCGCCTGACATGTCTGACTTGTCCTCAATTCCGACAATGTTTCTTTTCCCAGAAAGGACAGTGTGGCGCTTTGGCTCATTGATGATTGAGTGGTCATCATTTTTTCCTCTCTTTGGTTTCGTAGACATATCTTTGACATAGAACACCTGACTCACGTCTGCAGCAAGGTCGAATGGTTCATCTTTGAACTCACTATTGTTAAGGTCCACGGTTGTCATCCCATACTCATTGTCGACTGTTACCCCACCTCCGGTCATCTTCACCCATTGGCACCGGAACAAAGGAACTTTAAAATTAGCTGCATAGACTAGTTCCCATATGTCTTCTATGCGTCCATAATATGTTTGTCTGTTCCCATTTGGATCCATGGCATCCACGTGTACACCACTATTTTGGTTGGTGCTCCTTTTATCTTGGCCAACTATGTAAAATGTGTTACCATTTATCTCGTACCCTTTGTATATGAGGACATGCCATGATGGTTGCCTGGCCAACAAATAAAGTTGCTCATCAATGTTTTCATCACCTTGACATTTTTTGCGCAACCAATCGCCAAAAGTTTCCATGTGCTGACACATTATCCAAGCTTCATTCTTCCCGGGCCACTAGAACCGTAGGAAATCTTTGTGTACCTCAACATATGGTTCCACCAATGAGGAGTTCTGGAGAACTGTGTAGTGTGCTTTATTGAAGTAATCGTTTCCCGTACCAATATATGTTTTCTTCCCAAGTGTTCCCTTTCCGCTGAGTCTGCCCTCGTGTCGAGATTCAGGAATGCCAATTGGGTCAAGGTCTGGAATAAAGTCAACACAGAACTCTATGACCTCCTCTGTTCCGTAGCCCTTGCCAATGCTTCCTTCTGGCCGGGAACGACTATGGACATATTTCTTTAGGACACCCATGAATCTCTCGAAGGGGAACATGTTGTGTAGGAACACAGGACCGAGAATACGAATCTCTTTGACCAGATGAACTAGGAGGTGTGTCATGATATCGAAGAAGGATGGAGGGAACACCAACTCAAAGCTGACAAGACATTGAACGACATCATTCTGCAGAGTAACTAGTTGCTCTGGATTGATTGCCTTCTGAGAAATTGCATTGAGGAATGCACATAGCTTTACGGTGGCTAGACGTACGTGTGGAGGTAGAATTCCTCTTAAAACGACCGGCAGCAATTGCGTCATTAGAAAGTGACAGTCATGGGACTTCAAGTTCAGGAATTTCTTCTCTAGCACATTAATTATTCCCTTGATATTGGAGGAGAATCCAGATGGGACCTTGATGCTGCTAAGACATTCAAACATGCTTTCCTTCTCTTCTTTGCTCAGAGTGTAGCTAGCAAGGCTTAAGTAATGACGTCCATCATCTGTCTTTTCTGGATGCAGGTTGTCTCGTTCTTTCATGCGCTGCAAGTCTTGTCGTGCTTCAAGTGAATCCTTAGACTTCCCATAGACACCCATGAATCCGAGCAAGTTCACACAAAGATTCTTTGTCACGTGCATCACGTCGATCGCGTTGCGGACCTCTAGGACATTCCAGTAAGGTAGCTCCCAAAATATGGATTTCTTCTTCCACATGGGTACGTGTCCCTTAGCATCCTTGGGAATAGGTTCGCTGCCTCGTCCCTTTCCAAATACCACTTTTATATCCTTGACCATTTCGAGTACATCATCCCCGGTTCGATTGAGAGGTTTGGTCCGGTGGTCTGCCTTGCCTTTAAAATGCTTGCCTTTCTTTCGTACTGGGTGGTTCACAGGAAGAAACCGACGGTGGCCAAGGTACACGACCTTTCGACATTTTTTCAAAAATACACAGTCAAGGTCTTCATAACAATGTGTGCATGCATTATATCCCTTGTTTGACTGGCCTGAAAGATTACTCAGAGCTGGCCAATCATTGATTGTTACAAACAGCAATGCTCGCAGGTCAAAGTGCTCTTGTTTGTACTCATCCCACACGCGAACTCCTGGTTTGCTCCATAAAAGTTGAAGTTCCTCAACTAATGGTCTTAGGTAGACATCTATGTCATTGCCAGGTTGCTTCGGTCCTTGGATAAGCACCGGCATCATAATAAACTTCCGCTTCATGCATAGCCATGGAGGAAGGTTGTAGATACATAGAGTAACTGGCCAAGTGCTGTGACTACTGCTCTGCTCACCGAAAGGATTCATACCATCTGTACTTAAGGCAAACCGCAAGTTTCTAGCATCATCTGCAAAATCTGGGAATTCTCTGTCTATCGCTCTCCACTGGGATCCATCGGCAGGGTGTCTCAGCATATTGTCTATCTTACGGTCTTCTTTATGCCACCGCAACAACTTTGCATTGTTCTTATTTCTGAACAGACGTTTTAATCGTGGTATTATAGGAGCATACCACATAACCTTGGCTGGAATTTTCTTCCTATGACGTTCTTCACCCTCAACATCGCCAGGATCATCTCGTCTAATCTTATACCGTGATGCCTTACATACTGGACATGCATCCAAATTCTCGTATTCCTCCCCACGGTAGAGGATGCAGTCATTAGGACATGCGTGTATCTTCTGGATTTCTAATCCCAAAGGACAGACAACCTGTTTTGCTTCATACGTAGTGGTGGGCAATTCGTTGTCTTTCGGAAGCATCTTTTTTATGATCTTCAATAACTGCCCAAATGCCTTGTCAGATGTACCATTCTTTGCCTTCCATTGCAGCAATTCTAGTGTGGTACCCAGCTTTTTTTGCCCCTCTTCAGTGGTGGGATATAGCGATTTCCTGTAGTCCTCTAGCATGCGCTCGAACTTGGCTTTCTCTTTATCACTTTCACATTCTCTTTGTGCATCACGGATGGCATCACCAAAAGCATCATCGCCCCGATCATCTTCTGCCGCCACCTCTTCTTCATTATCTCCCCCCATTGCAACGTCATTGAAGCCACCGTACTGAGCAATAATATTGGCATGGTCCAATTCTTCTTCTTCTTCTTCACCTTCATCCATTATAATCCAGCTTTCTCCATGTTTGGTCCAACAAATGTAGTTTGGTACGAAACCTGACTTTAATAAGTGTGAATGAAGAGTTCTTGAGTTAGAATATTCCATCAAATTCTTGCACACGGCACATGGACAGCACATGAAACCGTCCCTCTTATTTGACTCGGCCACACTTAAGAAATAGTGCACGCCATTAATGAACTCTTCGGAGCGCCGATCGGCATTATACATCCAATTACGTGTTACCATCTGCATTAAATATAACATATATATTATGAAAAAAATGCACACATATAGTTTCTCATCTTATTGCACAACATGTCTAAGATACATAGTTGATTAATTTAGAAAAGCTTGGCTACAACAAATACAATCGCAACTAGCACTAAAAAACCAAAACTAAAATGCACTTAAGCAACATAATTAGTTCGCGTCCGATCCCAACTATAATAGATAGATCATTCGCTTGATCAACATCATTGAACTCCTTTCGTCGGCTCACTGCCTCACCACCTTCAGCCTCAACCACCTGTGCAAAAGATTTCTTAATGTGTTCAATGTATTCTTCCTCCCAGTACCAACCTGTACATCCACCGGTACCGTCCCACTGAAATTAAAAGAGAGAATCAAAAGTTTAATTAATATCATTTTAAAAAATATGCACATATATAAGCAAATGTCTGGAAATAACTCACATTACGATCTGGACACTTGTAGAATATACGACCCTTGTTTACTCTCTCTTTCGACACTTTGTACTCCATCAAAATCTTCTGCCCACACTTGCCACAAGTAATGAGAGGGAGTTCCGGACGGTATCGCTTTTGAACCCGTTGAGAGACCGAAGACCCGGTCACGGTTGCCATCTACTATCCATACTCAATTTTTAAACAATTATAAATTCCACATTTACTAGTAAACATGTATGATACAATGGACATTATATGTAGTAATAAAAATAAATCAAGTGATATTAACAAACCAATTAATTTGAACTATCCTACTTTCTAAGATCATAAAAATATACTATAATTCATTCTTGCAAACTACATTAATACTAGGTCAACCATTAAATACGATATATATATA
The DNA here is from genome assembly GCF_000003195.3 of Sorghum bicolor. Classification (NCBI taxonomy): domain Eukaryota; kingdom Viridiplantae; phylum Streptophyta; class Magnoliopsida; order Poales; family Poaceae; genus Sorghum; species Sorghum bicolor. The sequence goes on along the minus strand of NC_012872.2, from coordinate 58,284,634 downwards.
TATATATATATATATATATATATATATATATATATATATATATATATATATATATATATATATATATATATATATATATATATATATATATATATATATACTAATTCATGTGAATGATTCAAAATAACAACGTGGATTTGAGCTAAAAATAATGCGAACATCACAAGCCAAAAACAACATGAAAAGACAAGAAAGACAAAAGTTAGTCACCTCCAAGCACGAAGAGACGATGACGGAGTCGAAGAAGATCAACGATGGGCGTTGGAGATGAAGAACAAATAAAGAACAAGCAAGAAGAAGCTCCAAGAACAACAATGGTGCTCTCGGTTTCAAATGGGCAGAGGGGAGGAGGGAGCGGGCCTATAAACCGGAACTTTAGCACCGGTTCAGGGCAAAAACCGGTGCTAAAGGGTTACCTTTTAGCACCGGTTTGTAATAAAAACCGGTGCTAAAGGGTTTGCCTCGGCCCGTGGCTCTGGCCGGTGCTAAAGGGTCTCTGCCCCGACAGCACCTGTCAGTAGCCGTTGGGCAGGACCCTTTAGCACCGGTTCGTGTTACGAACCGGTGTTAAAGGGGTCTTTAACCCCGGGCGGCAAAAAGGCCGAGGTTTTTGACCATTTTGAACATCGACCAATGCCTCATTCTGTAGTAGTGAATATCACTAAATTACATACTAACACGCATGATATTGTTTGTGGTTATGACTATTACCATGCAAGCTTGAAACTCTTTATTCTAGGTCTGCAAATGCATTTGCCATATTGGGTATCATGTCTCTACTAAGCAAAACAGCAACAAATTTCGAAATTTTCTGAACTCTTAATATGCATTGAGAAGGTGGCAACTTTTATGGGCGCCTTGGCCTTGGCATCTTCAGTGGCCGATGGAGCCTTCAACATACAGTATATATTTCCAAGGTGCCTCTAGTTGGGGAGTGAAAAGTTTTTGGGCGTGTCACATCGGATGTTTCATAAGATGTTGAGAGGAGTATTTGGATACTAATAAAAAAATTACATAGCTCGTCTAAAAACTGCAAGACGAATTTATTAAGCCTAATTAATCCATCATTAGCACATGTGGATTATTGTAGCAGCTATGGTTAATCATAGGCTAATTAGGTTTAAAAGATTCGTCTCGCGATTTACAACTAAACTGTACGATTAGTTTTTGTTTTCGTATACATTTAATGTTCTATGCATATGTCCAAAGATTTGATGTGATAGATGAAAAAATTTTGGTTGTGGAACAACAAGGCAAGTAAGGCCTTGTTTAGATCTTTTTTTTTTGGGTTTTGACACTGTATCACTTTTGTTTTTATTTGACAAACATTGTGCAACCATGAAGTAACTAGGTTTAAAAAATTCGTCTCGTGATTTACAGATAAAATGTATAATTAGTTTTTTATTTTCATCTATATTTAATGTTTTATGCATATGCTGCAAGATTCGATGTGACGAGGGATCTTGCAAAATGTTCAAGATTCCCCGTCAAGCATTAAATATAGATAAAAAAACTAATTACATAGTTCACATATAATTTACGAGACGAATCTTTTAAGTCTAGTTAGTCTATGATTGAATAATAATTATCAAATACAAACAAAAGTACTACGGTAGTGTTTTGAAAAAATTTTGAGGAACTAAGACCTTGTTTACTTCCACCCAAAGACCCAAAATTTTTCAAGATTCTCCGTCACATCGAATCTTTATACGCATGCATGGAGTATTAAATATTGACGAAAATAAAAACTAATTGCACAGTTTGGTCGAAATTGATGAGACAAATCTTTTGAATCTAGTTAGTCCATGGTTGGACAATATTACCACAAACAAACGAAAATGCTATAATATCGTGAAATTTTCCCCTTAGACGTAAACAAGTCCTATGCGTTGTTGGTGTCCTAGTAACAACTTTTCACTGCATGTACTTCTCTCGTTGGCCGTCAGCCCGTCAATGCTGAGCTTGTACTGGCCAGATTCGCATCCGTACGTAACTCGACTGACGATGGGATTTTCTGGTGCTAGAGAATCAAATCAATCGATTGGTGTACTATGTTCTGCTCTTGGGGTGGGTGTCCGGGTGATGCGATGCGATACGATGCGAGGGAGGAAGAGGGTTCAAGAGTTGTGTTTACTTCAAGAAAGTATTAGGCCTTGTTTAATTCAGGCCTTGTTTAGTTCCGAAAAGTAAAAAGTTTTCGATACTGTAGCACTTTCGTTTGTTTGTGATAAATATTATCCAATCATAGACTAACTAGGATTAAAAGATTCATCTCGTGATTTACAGTTAAACTGTGTAATTAGTTTTTGTTTTCGTCTATATTTAATATTTCATGCATGTGCCACAAGATTCGATGTGACGGAGAATCTTGTGGCACATGCATAAAATATTAAATATACACGAAAACAAAAACTAATTACACAGTTTAGCTGTAAATCACGAGACGAATCTTTTGATTATAGTTAGTCCATAATTAGATAATATTTGTCACAAACAAACGAAAGTGCTACGGGGCCTTAGAGTGAGGTCTTTAGCTGTTAAATCTAAGAATGTCGCCGAGATGCTTTGCTGTCCTACAGTCTACAACTCCTGCACTGCACGCAGTACCCATGCGTTTTTACTGTGCAACGTACCAACTCCAATCATGCATGCCCATTCTACGACAAGCTGCATGCTGCTCGCAGTCCAGAGTCCAGACTGAAGGAGTCCAGCGTCCCTTCAATTCATCAACCGAAGTAAGGCCTTGTTTAGTTTGTAAAAATTTTGGTTTTTGACTACTGTAGCACTTTTGTTTTTATTTGACAAACATTATCCAATTAAGGAGTAACTAGGCTCAAAAGATTCATCTCACAAATTACAGGTAAACTGTGCAATTAGTTTTTATTTTCATTTATATTTAATACTTCATGCATGCGACCAAAGATTCGATGTGACGGGGAATCGTGAAAATTTTTGCGAACTAAACAAGGCCAGCTCAGCTGGAGCGAGATTTTCTGTAGTGTCGCTTTTACTTTTTACTGCTGCCTCGTACGAGCATGCAATGCGACAGAGAGTTGCCAAATGTGCCACCAAGACTGGTGACTTCAGTTGCCATATTATCACTTACTAGCTGCTAGCCCTTTGGCTTCTCCAAAGGTCGTTCTTCCTTCACCCAGATACAGATGCAGTGCAGGTGAGCCAGTTGTAGCTCTTGTTACTACCTTCCAGAGTTTCAGGTCCAGTGTCTTCAGTCCCTAATCACCGGACAAATCCCAAATGCGGAGTCTGGAGCAATGTGAACACCATTAGCGAAAAAGGCAACACCCACCGCACGTACTGTCACACGAGCCCTACACACCCCAGGCGGCCGGCCAGGCCCAAGTTTTGGAATGCATCTTGCCAATGCCCGGGTAGTGCAGTGCAGAGCATCGATCGGCAGCCTTGCGACGACGGACGGAGACTCTCGCTAGTCGCTCCCGCCGCTGGGCAATAATAATAATACCGGCGGCACGGGCGGTGTTGGTGGTTGCGGCACCCCAGAAATGAGCCGGTAATCATGCCGCGCTCACGTGGCGACCCTCCCCTGCACCTGCACGCCCCCCCCGTCCGTCCTGCAGCTGCAGCTGCAGCTTTCACTACCGCAACTGGTGGAGTCTGGTGGTGGGCGTGCTCGACTGCTCATTCATCATTCATGGATGCACACGCAGGCAGCGGCCCGGCCGGCGGCGGGGATCCATCTCCATCCGCCGCACCTGACCTGACCTGATCTCGCACGGGGGTTTGGTGAGCCGGACCCTGCACGCTGCGTCCTGGTCTCCTGGACAGCACGGCAGTCGGCAGCAGGCGTGGGATCATTCGTCCGGCCTGATCGATCAGCCTCAGAGGGGACAGTGTACTCCATGGCTGGCTTTTGACATTCCATCGCAGATAACAGCCCACTCCTGGCTGGACACTGTACTATACCACCATTAGCAGGTCGTTGGGGGGCAGCAGAGGCGCCACCAGCCTGCCCGAGACCGCGGGCCATCGGACTCCCAGTCCCAGGACTCATCAGGAGGAGAGGAGCTGAGTGAGGACAGTTCATGCGAGTGCAAGAGAGCAACCCCAAAGTAGTAACGGTCCTGCTCTGCGTCGCTGGAACGGATCACGGTCTCAAGAAAAATGAATTGCGCTCGCCTTTTTCTCTGGCCCGATCGACCCCTCCCCTGGTCGGTAGGTGAACAGACTAGCCGACCTTGTGTTCGATCTCGGCCAGGTACTGTAGATCGGACCGTCGGACTAGGTGGACGCACACGTCATCTTCTTCTCCCCCCCTCTCTCCCTTTTCGTCTACTATACGTTGCCACACCCTCACAATGAGTCGCGTGTCTGTCTGCCACTGTAGTAGTAGTACAAGGTTAAACCGCAACGCCGATGAAGCCATGCACGCTCCCCACCGCACACCAAGACCGAGTGTTTGGCAATCCCAATCCCAATTGGAAGAAAATTTCGGACCGGAGCCGCTCCTGCTGCCCTGCTCAGCTAGAGCAGGGGAAGCGGCTATCCCAGCCCGGCGTGCGCCGCGCCGCGCCGCGCCGCCCGAGAGACAAGAGAAGAGAGTATAGAGAACCACAACGACGAGAGGCGAGCGCGCGGCGCCGCAAGCGGAACAGGACGAGCACCGCCCCGCAAAGCACGCGATGCACCCCGGGCCGGGCGCACCGCAGCAGCCTCCAGTGTCCAATCCAACGCGCACTGCCCGATCCATTCGTCCGCTTCTCTTCTCCTCCATTTCTTTTTTTACTACTACGTCCCCTCCCCGGCGCGTTGGACCGCTCGCCGGCCGGTTGCCCGGTTGGCTGTTGCTCTCCACGCGCGCCGGTACCGGAGCGGCTCCCGACGCAATCTGCTGCCCTCTGGCTCCACCTCTGATGCCCCCTGCGTGCACGGCTGGACCAACGCTCTGCAGGAGCACTTGTTTGGCAAGAGGGCAAGGCGTCACTGCGTCAGCAGACTGCAGACTACTAGCAGTAGTCAGTCAGTCCCCATTCGCCCGTAGCTCGGACCAAGGTAACGGAAAGTACTCACGGGCCACCGGAGCGTACTACTGTAGTACACGTCATAAAGCTCTCTGTCTGTCTCTGCCTCCGCGCGGCGGTCCACGCACGCCGTCCGCTTACGTGGCGGGCCGGGACCGGGACCGGGACCGGCGCGCGGCGAGCCGGCGGCTTCAGGATAGCGGCGAGCTTTTGGCCTGTTGTTGGTTTTGGCCAATGGGCAAGAGCCATTAGCAACTGTAGCGAGTCTCCACAAGTCACACGGACCTGCAGAAATATCTACTCCTACTACTTTTGGAAGGATACTAGTACTAGCCTACCGATCGTCTTGTTCATGCCTTCGGCGTCTGTCCTTGTGATGCAAAATCATACATTCTCTCTCTCTCTCTCTAAATAAGTATATATGACGCGTTTTGAAAAATCAAACCAAATTTTGATTTTTGACCAATGTTATACCAAACAAAGCACCATCTGGTTAACCACACCATATAATTTCATAGTATTTCTGTAATTCTAGTCAAACTTAAGACTATGAAACACAAGATATGTGTCTATGTTAGGACAAAAGAGTACTGCATTACTTCTATACTCGTGATTGGTGCAAGTGCAACAAAGAGGAATGCTCAGAGCGTCTCCAAATATGTCCACAAAATTAGCACTGACTCAATGTTAAGGTCTATATGGTTTTATCTAGGGCTAGTTGTTAGTTCACAGGTTGTTACTTGTTAGAGCATCTCCAAAGTTCCAAAAAAATGGTGAATCAATGTGTTTTTCGAATGGCTAAAAAAAGTTGGGAGCACATTTGTTAGGTTCCTCCGATAATTTTCTAAAATCTTGCTCCTAGAATATAAAAAACAATTTTACATCAGCAATCTCAGACAATTTCTAAATCATCCTAATAATTTTTATACTTTTTTCCCTTACTATTAGGAACCCTATCCTAGTCCTTATTTTTCTCCACGTCCTTCCACCCCGGATCGGCTCATCATTATATGTGCATATATATTTTCGCGTGATTGGGTTGATTTTCCTAAGTGGATAAAGATTGGGAGTTCAAATAAGGAGATGCTGGAGAGAACTTTTTTAATCTTGCCAAAAAATAAGATTATTCTAAGTGAATTTTGGGAACTCTTGGACATGCTCAGAAGTAATTGATATGTGACTACATTTTATTCTTGTGTTGTTTTGATACGTTAACTTGTGGTATGTAGCTATTAGCCCACTTTAGCTTTCCTTTGTGAATTAGTTGCTAGTTGAAATTTGGAATTTAGATTTTCTAACGACCTTCCATGTACAAAAGTCTTTCAAAAATTCTAAATCTAAATTTTCAAAATTTTAGAAAATTAAAATAGTTTTTTGGCATTATAAATAAGATTAAATAAAAAATTTTCAAATACAAAGTTCTAGACCTCGTTGACCTCTATATTTTTGTTATATAAAGGTTGTTTTCAACAAATTTCATATGCAAAAGTTTCGATTTTTAGATAATTATTAATTGTTGTGGTATAATAGTAAGGAGGAATAATGGCACTTTTAATTTCTCTCTCCCTTATTGACTCCTAGCAAATATTGTTTTAATTATCATAGTTTCTAAGAGCCAATTTCCACAATTAATTAATTAATTAATTAATTAATTAAAGGGTGTCATATAACAAAAATAGCATCGAGTAGCGCCCATCAGCAAATATCAACATTGAAGGGATTTCTACCGCAAATTTACACAAACTTTACTTACCCCAAAATGCATATTTTCAATCTTAGGGCAGCTTCAACAATATAACCAATAGCTCTAATAAACTGGTAAACGTGGTGTAGAGATACATCAATAAGCATATCACGTTGCGTGATAGAGATCGTATTGCTAGTCTCTCTTCTTCTTCTCCTTCTTTTTCTTCTTCTTCTTCTTTACTATCAACGAGTTGATTGAGCTGGCTAGCTCTAATAAGTCGGACCATTGCATTGGGAGCACCCCCTAGATAAGTGTGTAATGTCATTGCGGTTGAATCAGGCTCTCCATAGCGCTAAGTTCATACTTCCTGCTACGTAGTACCTGTACCTCATCATCATCTTCGTTGTTAACCTAACAGGCAGTCTCTTCACTTGCATTGTCACTTTAGCTGTTTAGCAGTATAGACGACTATAGAATCGGATGGGTCCCAATTTTTTATAATTTGGCCCTTTTTTTGAAGAAAAATCTCTTTTGGACCCTGGAAAACTTAAACTCAGTTTTGGACCCAGGGGGTCGACGCCATGCTTCATAGCGTCGAGGTTACACGTCTCGACGCCATGAATCACGATGTCGAGCTCCCCGGACGAGCCCAGCGTGGCGTCCGACGTGGCAGAGAGGTCGACGCCGTAGATCACGGCGTCGAGCCTTCAACTACAAATCACCAGGCTCCCCGGGGCGTAGTTGTAGACGACGAGCATCTCGCCGTGGTCCGTGCACCACCCGCGCAGTTGCACGAGGTTCCTGTGCCGGAGCTTGGCCAGGTTGCAGAGCTCCCTGGCGAAGCGGACGCGCAGCGCCGGGCACGTCTTCATGCCCAGACGCTTCACGAGGACGAGGACGCGGCCGTGGCCGGTGTCCAGGAAGCCCTCGTACCCTGTCCCGAAGTCCAGCTCCGCGACCACCTGCGACTCGAAAAGTCGTTGGTGATGGCGACGATCTCCTTGTAGGGTATCTCACGCTCCATGTCGACGTGCGGGATCGCCGCCATGGTAGATTGCCGCGACGATGACTGCCGACCGGAGCTGGAGTCAGCGGACGCGGACCTGGAGCCGGCCCTACTCCCGTCTTCCGCGGTGTGGTAGATGGTGTCCGCGGCCGCGGTGGCGTAGACAGGATTGGACAGAAACGTCATCGCCGTGCTCCGGTCGGTGGTGACGGTCGTGGCGCCGGAGTCGGAGGCCGTCGAAGTGGTGAGGGAGATGTATTTCGGGAGCGCCACGAACGACGGCAGACGCGGGAGTTCGCCGCCGGAGCAGCTGTCGGAGAGGTTCTCCACCACCCACCTCATGGTCGGACGCGCCCTGGGGTCGTGCAGCGAGCAGAGGAGGTCGAGGTGCATGACCCTTCCGACGTCGAACAGTGCGGAGGCGCCGCTGTCCGGCAGCTTCGCGTCCGCGGCGTCGAGCAGCTTCCCCTCGTCGGACAGCCGGCGCACCCAGTCGAGCATGAAGATCTGGTTGTCGGTGTACGCCAGGTCGACGGCGTCTGCTGGTTTGTAGTTGAAGGCTCGACGGCGTGATCTATGGCGTCGACCTCTCTGCCACGTCGGACGCCACGCTGGGCTCGGCCAAGGAGCTCGACGTCGTGATCCATAGCGTTAAGACGTGTAACCTCGACGCCATGAAGCATGGCGTCGACCCTCTGGGTCCAAAACTGAGTTTAAGTTTTTCAGTGATACAAAAGAAAATTTTCTTTAAAAAAAGATCAAATTGTAAAAAAATTGGGCGGATGCGTCGACTCTAGGGGTCCATAGTCCACACCGCTTCAAAATGCAGGGGTGCGTGGGGCGAGGCCGCGAGGGTGTCCATGCATGCATGGGCAGCTGGGCACGGAGTGAGAGCTGAGGCGGGAGCAAAAGGATTTCTCAAAGCTGAAATGCTGTACGGACGGACGGGCAGGGCCAGCCACACAGGTTTGTCCCCCCTTTTCAAGCGTCTAATTAAAGGCAACTCAAACCAAATTTAAATAAAAAAATATAAGGGAACGAAGCTAAAACTAGATTTTAATTTGGAGGGACGACCTCAAACCAGAAGCTATCTCTTAGAGAGTCCAGTGAGCTGAGGCGGGAGCAAAATATTTTCTGACGCGTCACACTTTGTCAGCCAGCAAATGCTATATATAGCAGGGTACTCCCTGCAGAGGTTGAGTCACCGTTGAGGTTCCTCTGCTAGAGAGTTTGCTTGTACATTACTGTACATAATGTTGTACTAATAATAATGCCTGGCTTAACATGGCTTTGGATATAAATAAAGAAATAATACCGGACGGTCGCCTAGGCTGCTTGTGCCACGCGTGTTGGGAGGTCGAGGCCTAAATCGCCACTCATCCATCACCGGCACATTTACATAGGGACAATGGCCTTCTTCCTATTCTCTTTTTTATTCCTTGGATATAGGTTCTTCGAGCTACTCTTTTCGGTCCACTGCTGTTAGCCATACCGGGACCTTGACCGTCCTATTATGCAGTATCCTAATCCTAACACACATGAAGCTCCAAAAAGACAGCACGCACACTAGGAGGCATCACTAGCTTAGCTACTAGGGGTCTAAGACGACTAGCTAGTCCTCTAGCTACACTGTTTCGAAGCACACCATAGTGTGTGGCGAGGAGCCGTGGACGTGTATACACATGGTGTCACGGTGCATGCATTTGGACAAACAAACAAGTGCTTTCTGTGCAAGCATGTGCACAACCACCCCTTGGTATAGTATGAAGTGACGTAGTGAACGCGAAATTTGGAGCAGCAAGTAGACAGACACTAGACATGGACTTTAGATCCTGCAATGCAGTAAGAAAGCAACGTCCTTACACAAAACCCTGGATTTCAGGAAGGCGAAGAGTACGTATTGCACCATGCACGTTCCCTGCGACGACTATTTTCTTTTCCGATGTATAGGAGCGAGTATGTACAGCCAGAGCAACAATTAAGCATCGGCATTGCACTTCAGATCTAAATTACATACGGCAGGTAATTGCTTAGGCTGTAAGCATATATTTCGCTTAATTGGCCTAGCTTAGCTCTGATCTGATGATGATTGTGCTAGCTCTCTCTCTTTCTCTCAGTATGTACTCGTGCGGAGCAGAGCAAGCATATGTTAAGTTGTAGGCACGTACGTACTACGTATAAAGGGGGCCGTGGAGCGTACGTGGCCGAGGCAAAGAAAAAGGAAAGCGTACGGAAGCACCGCTTTAGTGATTAGTATTATGTTAATATAAGCCTGATCTAGCTTATTAGCTTGAGCGTTGCTTGCCATGTGAGTCGGGCGTGCGCGCGAAAGGTACACACGGTGATGGTATGAGTAGAACGGTCCCACCCGATGGAACGCGACGGCACACGTGTATGGTGTATGCGTGCACCGCACGGGTTGCGGCCATGCACACAGGCACACAGCACACAGCTGGGGAGGGGATCGAGCGCGCGGTGGACCTGTGGCTCACGTGCAGCTGCAGGCAAAAGAAATCTCTGCGATGCATATGCATGGCAAATTAAGGACGTGTTCAGTTCACCAAAAATTAAAAACTTTTCAAGTTTTCTCGTGACATCAAATTTTACGGTATAGTATTAAATATAGATAAAAACAAAACTAATTACTTAATTTATCTGTAAACCGCGAGACGAATCTTTTAAGTTTAGTTATTTTATGATTAAATAATATTTATCAAATAAAAACGAAAATACTAAAAGTGTCAAAATCAAAAAAAAACTTTTTAGATGCCTAAAGCCGTGAAAAATCTCAGACCTGCATGCGGCTGCAGATCACCGCCCCGCGCGGCCATCCGGTCGGCCGCTTATGCGCGTCCCGTTCCCGTCCGGCTTTTCTCTCACTCGTCGTATACTCAGCATTCGGTGTATCCCCGTACACCGTACTCCTATGTGTAAACAACAACTACTAGTCTACTACTACTAGCATCGCTTCATTTAGCATTTACTGAGTTTTTTTTCCTTATTTTGATCCCTTTCATGTTGTTTATTTTTTTGTTTTCTTTCGTTTCATTCTCAGCAAGCACTAGCAGCAGCCAGCAGATAGTAGCCTTGTCGTACTATAGATAGACTCCTGATGCTGTAGTACGACACACACAGGCACACAGCTTTATTAGCAGCCCACGATGAGCTACAGTAGGCTCTAGAACTGAACTGCTGGGTTTTTTTAAAAAAAAATATATTTTTTTGAAAGTTACTACTCGTATGAGGTAGTAGTAGTTCTGCAGTACAGTAGAGTGTGCGGCCGGTAGATAGTTTGAGCAGCAGTGTCATCGCTGAGTCACTCCAGATGCGTACAAGCAGGCCGAACTGTAAATTAGCTCTCGACCGTGCCTGAATAAAAAAAAATCGTCTGGTTTCTAGGAGCTCAAAGGATTAGCTAAAGTGCGCCACGGCATGCATGCATGCATGTGTTCAAACTGTACGCTGATGCTGCTAAGATATCTACAGTATACTTATATATATATTACTCTTATCGGCGATGCACGCTCGCAGCTCGCTTGAATTCAAAGGGGGACCTTCACTCGAATATACAAAACAAATAAATTAAGCAAACAAAGATCTCTCTGTGGAATTAACTAATGGGAGAGTGCTCACGACGTGCGTGTTCCGCGTAAGTTTGCACCACATTGCCGGCCGTTGCTACTGCTGATCGAACTTAAAATCCTCCGGTACTTTTAAGCGATCTCAGAACATCTTCATCAGGAAGACTACCTATCAACCGCTCTACTCATTTTTTTTATAATGGAGGCTAAAAAAACATCTCCAAGCAGACTTGTTTGTCACCAAATTTCCTCCTCTCATTACTTATTACTCCTATTGGGCAGTCTATTTTCTGGTTCGGTGGTTTTAAATCCGCACCCGACTTCCTCGCATCTGTCGTTGAAGTCCGTTCAGCCACCACCAACTCCTTCATCACCGACGCACGTCCCCCTCGTTAGATTTGGAGGTCTGGTGGTGTCTCCTCCGTCTTCTTGGCATCTCATCTGCCCATGCAGGTGCCCTCTTAGCGGTGGCTCTCCCTCGGCGCTAGGTCTCTTCCTGACGATGGCCCTCCCTCGGCGCTAGGGGCCATTCCGATGGTGGCCCTCTCTTGGCGCGAAGCCCTCGCGAGATGGCTTTGTTCGTGATGAGGAGATAGGTAGTGAGGACGGCCCGCCCCAGAAGTGACGTCCTCGTGAGATGGTCATGTTCGTTGATGGCCACAAGGATAGGAAAGAGAATGACATATGGTTCTTACATGTCATTCTCTACTGAAATGAATCTTGAGGATCGAAAGTCCTAGAAAATAGCACAAAATATGCCTCTTGGAAGTAGGTGGAAATGAACACCTTGACCTCATGTAGTAAGACATCACATTGTCATTGGCGTTTACCAGAGGAAAATACGTTTGTAAATGTAAAACTGTGAACAAATTTGGCCTCCCTACGTCATGTCCTATTATTCTTGTTCTTATTATCTCCTTTTCTAGCTCTCGTCAATGGCTAGTGGAAAGACGAAGAAGTAAGATCCTCTAGTAAAGATTTTTTTCGCAAAGGAAGGATAAAATTATATTAAAACTCGACACAATAGATCCCTAAATTACATATAAAAAATCTAAAATAGAAAAGATCTGATATTTTATCCAGATTCTTCCATCGTCTTTACCTAGTGCCTTTTTTGATGTACATAATCTTGTTGAACATTGAAGTGAGAGTACGATCCTTACGTTGAATCCAATGGTCAACACCCCAAAACATTAGATATGCCGCAACATCCAACATTCTAGAACAAGTCCAAAACGTATCTGAACCGAAAAGAGCATTTGGAGTTCCATTTTTAGGTACAACATAGGAAGTATATTCATTAGCTCCAAACCTTGATTCTTCCTCCCTGCAACCATTGACAATGAGATCGATGACCTAGAGTAAATGTTCACGTTGGGAGTGCCAAGGAGCACCCCCTCCCTTTGCTGATAATGGCCACAAATTGACCGTTTGTTGATGAAATCGACGTCTACAACGTCGATCTCCTCGTGGTAATCACTGAAGTCATCACAGGTAACAAGATTCTGACCGAAAATCATCTAAGAGATGGATCCCCTCTCCTTCTTACCACCGACAGACACACCAAGGAGAAAGGAGAGGGGCCTTAGGCGGAGGCAACAACGACAACATTATCTGTTGGCCCTAGGTGACGAAGGCTCTCTATGATCTTATGGTAAACATTTTAGATTTTTAGTGTGTGAAGAGCAAAGATCAGGTCAAAATGACCAAATGGGGCTATAACTTGCTATTGTAGTAGTGTTACACATCAAGGCCATTGGCACTAGGAATATTATTATCATTAAATAGGGTGTCATATAATCAATTATTGGGACATAATAATGTTTTGAAGAAAAGAACTGTTAGATGAGTTTTATATGGATGAAATCTCATAAACATTGTTCCCAAGTCCTAAACTCAAGGAAATCTCAAGAAACAACCAAAGCGAAACTACACATTGTAGAAGGCGGTTTCAACCATTAATCAAATAGTATTTACTCATGTGTCGCACTTGAAAGCAACAGAATGAACCTCCTCAATTTAGGATTGGCTTTTTTTTTTGACACAATTTAGGATTGGCTTAATAATAGTCTTTTCTTTCTACACCTCTCTTCAATCTCATACGCGTGAATTGCAGGATGTGTTGGTTGATTTTCGATTGGTTGAAAAAGGGTGTGACCAAAAGCTAGTGGGAGCAAGGTTCAAAATGTCACTGGACTTTTGGTATTTTGGGGCAGGACTAATAGAACACGACAATACCTAAACGTTTCTCGAATGATTCATATCCCTACCAAACGTTGCCTGAGATTTATAAAGAACAACCCAAAGGGAATAGGTTTAACATGGTCCACGGTGAACCCAATGACTCAGGGGAGGAAGAAAAGGATGAATGATATACAGAATGATTGGTTGTGAAACTAGTACGTTGACTGGAGCGATACAGATACATATCGATCATCTGAAATTTAGCATCTTATTTTTTTCATATACTCTGATCTATGAGAAACCCAGTGATGTCTGATCTGAGTACTTGTTTTTAAGTATGATTCATACAGTAGATCATCAGAGTATAGTTCAAAGCTGTGTTTATAGTCATCTCTGCTAATAATGAGAATTGGACCCGGGACTCAGGATATTATTCAGTAATGCAAAATTTTAATTTGAATTTAAAGAAACTGATGTACAGAAGCATTTGGGAGAAGCGCAAGCTGCACAATGGAGAACAGACATCACAAATGAACCCACTACTATCCAAAAGGAGTGTGCCATCTCTTGCATTACGCGGTCCTGTTCGACGTGAATGTCCTACGCGATGAGTGAGCAGAGCACCGTCGTCTCCGTCGTCCCTGCTGATTAGCGCTAATGTAGTACCAGGAGTGATGGGTTCGTTAGATTAATGGCTGCGGTGCAGAGGGCCTCTGACGCCGGTGCTCCGCCCGACGATTTGACCGGCCATTTTCTTCCTTTCCCCGTCCGGCCCACGACCGACCGGCATCACGTGCCGCCCCACCTCCACCTCCACCTCGCATCCGCATCCGCATCCGCCCGCGCCCCGATGGCCGCCGAGCCAGCCCCACCGCGCACCCCGTAACGCGTCGCGCCGCGACTGGCTCCCCCGCCACCTGACCGGACGGGCCCGGCCCCTCGCGCGCCGAGGGAGAGCCAGAGGCTGCCCGCTGGGTCCCGGAGCTCAGGAAGGAGGAGGAGGAGGAGGCGAGGAGCAGGACCACGCGGCCGCGGGGGCCACGCCCGTAGCCGTAGCAGCGCGTGGCTCCGTACCGGTACCGCGCCCAAAAATATCGCGACGGGACGGGAGCGCTGTGCCGCTGTCTGCTGTTCGGGCTCTAGCCGCGCTCGCGTGTGATCATTGACGTCCGTGACCGACCCACCCAGCGAGCGAGCCGGCATCAGCGCCGTGCATAATTTCACGCCGTACTGATTTCAGTGTCCCCCATTGTTGGAAAGAAGAAGTGCTGCGGGAGCCTCCAATCTCCAACGGGGGGCTGCCCAAAACAGTGGTGCACGGGCCAAAACTGACGAAGGACACAGCACGTAGCCATGTTCAGATCAGACGCCACGCCACCACCTTCGAGTCAAAGCGCAGGCCGGCCGGCGACTCGACCGCGCGCAGATACAGTACAGTGGCGCCCCATGCCGTCCCACTTGCACTGCGCTGCACGCTCTGCGCCGCGCGCGCCAGCGGCCACCGTGCCAGCCAAACATGGCTGCACTGCACTGGCGCAGCCTGCAGCCTGCAGGGTGCAGGGGCAGAGCAGTGCAGGCTCGTGGAGTTTACCTGCACTGTCAATGTGACGGCCCTCCTCCTCCGCTCCTCGTCTGCGTCTGGTGGTGAATGGCCGAGCCGAGTCCGGTGGTATGGTACGCCTCGGGGTGATTAATCTAGCCGGCGCGGGATTTGAAATGGAACCCGGCCCGTAAACCCACGCAGCGGGGAGTAAATGCGGCTGGAGGAAGGGGTTAACCTGCACAACTTAATTACGGTTCGGGCCAGAGCCTGGGTTAAACAAGCGCGCGCGGGCCTGTCACCGCCGCGGAATCGGGCGTGGGTTGCAACCGAGGCTGTCGGGTCGGGGGATCCTATAAGACAGACGACGGGTGGACAGCGGTAACCAATCCCGCGCCTTGTCCACTCCACTCTCCCAAAAACCTCCCCAAACCCCCAGAAACTCCCATCCCATCACGCACCTCCATCCTTCCTCCGCCGGCACGTCGCCACCACCGCCGCCGTCGACTCCCACCCACCTCACAAGGTCTCCTCCTCGGCTTTCTCCACGCCACACCACCGCTGCGGCTGCCACCTCCCTCCCTCCGTCTCCGGCCTTGTTCTTCGCGCTTTTTATTTCGTCGGTGGCTCGGTGCTCCTGCTCCAGCACCTTCTTCTGTTCCTTCCTAGGACCAGTAGGAGTAGCACTCCCGAGAGCGAAGAAGAAGCTCCCTCCTCTCGCCGAGGAGCCAGCAGCAAGGTCACACACTCACGGAGCTCGAAAACCGTTAGAGATAGGACTACTCGTATCCACGGCGGGGGCCGCGGCAGCTGCTGCTGCGTCGGTCTAGTAGTACGAACGGCAGTGGAGAGGACGGGGCGCGGCTTTACTGCTAGTACCTCTGCTTTCAGCTACTACTCGTAGCTGCTGCTCCTGCTCGTCCTGCTGCATTTCCGCTGCTCTTTTTAAAGAGCCCGTCTTTACTGCGGCCACTCCCTTCCCCTTCCTTCCTCGCCCCGGTCTGCCTTCCTTCCTGCTCGCATCGCCTTCGCCTCCCTCCCTCCCCGACCCTTTGCTCTTTATTCCCCTGCCGATCCGCAGAGCAGGAGGGAATCCACCCGGCCGTCCGTTCCGATCGCCCCTGCAGCTTCTTTTCCTGCTGGGGTCAGGGTTGCTGCAGCTTGCGCGGGGGGCTGGTTTTGGTTGGGGTTTCTTGTGTCATCTCTCCTTCCTTGTAGCTAGCTTGGGTTTAACTCCCGGCGTGCCATGTCGCGCGCGCGCACGGTGCGGATCTTCTGGGACGATCCTGACCTGACGGACTCCTCCGGCGAGGAGGACGGCTGCGGGGCCCGGCGGGTCGGCAGGATGGTGCGGGAGCTGCCGCCCATGGCGGCACCAGCAGCAGCAGCAGCAGCAGCACCGGCGGCTGCTGCCGTGCCGGATCAGTGTAACGCCGGGGACGGCGACCGCGGGAGGAGGGTCGGCGTCGGCGTCGCTGGCCCCGTTGGCGTGTGCAGCGGGGCGCGGAGACGGCTGGGCAAGGGTGGTGGCCCGGGCGGCGCGGCGAGCACCAAGTTCCGCGGCGTCCGGAGGCGGCCGTGGGGCAAGTTCGCGGCGGAGATCCGTGACCCGTGGCGCGGCGTGCGCGTGTGGCTCGGCACCTTCGACACCGCGGAGGAGGCCGCGCGCGTCTACGACACCGCCGCCATCCAGCTCCGCGGGCCCAACGCCACCACCAACTTCTCCTCCGCCGGCTCCGGGGCGGCCGGCCAGCTGCAGGACCCGGCGACCCCCGGCGGGTACGAGTCCGGCGCGGAGTCCTCGCCGGCGGTGTCGTCGCCGACGTCCGTGCTCCGCAAGGTCCCCTCCGTGTCCTCCCTCGCCGAGGACTCCTCCAAGGACTTCGACTCCGACGTCGCGGCGGCCCCGTGCGAGCCGGCCGTAACCGAGTGCCGCAGCCTGGCCGTCCTCGAGGAGGAGGAGCTTGGCGAGTTCGTGCCGTTCGAGGACGCGCCGGTCTACGCCACCAGCGGCTTCTGGGACTTCGAGCCCGACGCCGGGTTCCTCTACGCCGAGCCGTCGTCGCCGGAGCTGTCGTGGAACGCCGCGGCCGCTGCGGGCGCCGAGCCCGCCTCGTCTGATGACGCGCCCAGCTGGGCCGCGCCGGCGTCGCCGATGCAGGAGAACAACGACTACTTCCAGGACCTGCGCGACCTCTTCCCGCTCAACCCGCTTCCCGCGATTTTCTGAACAGGCTGGCGGAGTGTGGCGGACGGGGAACGCCGGAACCGGAACGGAGACCCCTCGTTGATTCGTCTACCGGATCGTTTTTTTTGGACGTCGAGAAGTGTGTGGTGTGTCCTGTGTCGTGCCTGCGTTGCGTGCACTGTGTACTTGTACGCCTCTTCCTTGCCGTACGTGTTTTTATTTTTCGAGTCGATGAGAAATGTAACATGCTGCCGATGAGTACGTAGAGTTTTGAGGTGCTGGAGTCTATGAGTTAGTGTATTTCTACGTGAATGTTTTTTGTTAGTACCGTCCAAATTGTGATGCCTACATAGATGCTGGTGTAGTACTTGTACTGTCCCACCTGGTATACCACCAGTCTCGTATGCTCTACACTATCGTACATGCACGACGGCCTTGATTTGGCAACGAGCATGCGCGCATTCCCAGTTCCCATTGCTAATTTTGCTATGCGGCGTGGTCCAGACGGCAGACGCGGCCGTGCTTGTGCTTGAAATGGGGAGGCCATGATGCGGCTGTGCGGAAAGTCTGCTGGTTTTGGTGGCGGTGGCCGGCTGGGTCCCCGCCGTGCCCGCGCGCCATGAGTGGGTCGATCGTCCGCCCGATCCTACGGGGCCCGGCCACGGCGTACACGCGCGCGGGACCTTGCGTCGTCGACCGGTCGGGTACAGTGACCGCACCGACCGCCGGCGCTGGCGGCGCTCCCGCGACGGAGCCGGGGGAGGTTCTGTCCGTTGGTCCATTCGACATGGCCAAGGCTTTCCCTCATAATAAGGCGCCGGTGCGTTCGTGTCCGTCCGAACGTGTTTGTACACCGGGCGCTGCGGCGCCACGTTTCCTCCCGCGGTTGGGAGTCAGGACATGGCTTGGTGCCCGTAGTAGCCCCCGTACGTACGCGCGCGCGTGATTCCTGTGACTCCGGCAGTGGAATAAGCTAGCAAAACGTAGTACGTGCCGCGCGGTGCGCGCGAGGGGCCGAGACACGTCCGAGTGAATGCGCGCGGGCGCCGAGCGGGGCGAGGCGGCAGCGGCGGCGGTGGTCCTGGCTGCTGCTGGCTCCTCCTGATGAGGCGGTCGTCCTCGAAGGCAGGCCCACGACCACGTAGCGACCCGGAACGGGAACACGTACGCACGCCGGGTGACCAGTGACCACACGCGGAAGACAACGTAGTAAAAGATAACGGGAGGGCCGGCGCCGCATGGGTACGAGACCAAGGTACGTGGCGCGGCGGGAGGACAGGCCGGCGCGCGCGGCATGCCGGATTGCATTAAGGTTCCACCGGCGGATAATGGGGGTCACTTTGCGGCCCAGATAGTCGCTGTACGCCATGGGTGGGCCGGCTCGTGCTCCTCCAACGGCGAATTTTTTTTTATTTTTAGCCCATTTTTAAAACAAATTTCAATTTTGACACGTTTTTGAAAAAAATTTCAAATCTAGACCGTTTGGCCCCGCCACCATGCATGGCGGGGCAAAATCACTGGACCCCGCCATGCATGGTGGCGGGGTACACCCTGCCACGTGGCATTTGCATGGCACTCGTGGCTAAAGTGGGCTGACGTGGACCCCGCCGTGGATCTTGGCGGGGTAGGGGTACCCCGCCGTGGATCATGGCGGGGTATGCCCGCGCCCTACTTAGCCGGCCGAACGGCCATCTTTCTCTCATTTCTCTCCCTCACTCAGCCCGAGGGTCTCTCTTTCTCTCCCTCTCTCACACCCGAGCTCCGCTCTTCTCCGGTGCCCCTCCGCGTCGTTCTCCACGGTTGTTTTTCCGGCCACCCCTCGTTTGGAGAAGGTAAATTTCTTACAACCTTTACGTTTTCATAGTTTAAATAACTTCAATTGTTTATTTTTAATATGTTTAGTAAGTCTCTTGTTACGTTACTTTGTTTAGTTATGTGATTTGTGTTGAATTATTTTCGCGTATTTAGATGGAGGACTCGTATCGTGAGTCGATTTGGCGAAAAAAGGGTCGTCCTAGAGAGTTGTACCCCGATGTGTCTTGCAAGGATGCCCCCGTGCCTCCCGAGGAACCTATTCCTAACTGTGATTGTGGACATCCGGCACACGTGAGCCAGTCGAGACATCCGGATACTGCGGCACGTTGCTTCTATACTTGTTATAGTTATAGCGTAAGTCACTGTGCCCTTTATTTTTCTTATTGGTTTTTTATGTTTTTATTCCCAATGAGACAATTGAAACTCTTTTGTAGCCCTACTTCCGGTGCTTTTTCTTCCAATGGATCGACGGGCCGGACAAGTTTGACCCAAGAATTCTGCTTTTCTACCCCGGCGTTGATCATTGCAAACGTGAGTTGTTTACTCGCTGGGTTCCGCCCCCCCTAACCCTCCTCCTATGACGGAGGAAGAGAAGGCCGTCGCCTCTGCACTTCGGCTCGAGGATCCTCCGAAATGTCATTGCGGAGAACAAGCCGTGATAAATCCACGGAATGAACTAGAGTTTGTTTGTCCTCTGCGGCGTGAAGTAAGTTTTGATTCAATCTTAAAATTTCAGTTGGTATATGTGTGTTCTAATGTGTTCTTTTTGTAGGATCGTGGTTTTCGAAAGTGCCGTTTCAAGGAGTGGATCTATGGTCCAAAGAGCCATTGGCCAGAGCCTGAGAAGCAGGAGGAGGTTCTAGAGTGGAAGAAGAAGCGGAGGTCTATTGCGCCTCCCGTGATGTGCAAATGTGGTGTTGAAGCTAGCTACGGCCTAGTTCCTTCAGGTCTTGGGATTGGCCACTTCTGTGGCCACATGATCGACTATGATGAGGTTTGCTAGGACTGTGCACATTTAGTACTACTATACTCATATATTTGTTTTTGTACGCTAACTTTGTATTCATATATTTCCCGTAACAGAGCACTCAGAAATGCAAATGGGAATCATCTGATGATGTGTTTAAGTTCAAAGATGAATATAAGGCAAGAGTAGCAGTTCGCAAGACGAGAGGTTATCCTGCAAACTACGTCACTGATTTTGTGAAGGACCATAAGAAGAAAATGCTTGCATTCGCCCAGGAGTTGCGTGTTCGTAACCCTGCGAGTATTGCATGGAAGAAGTGGTCCGAGGAGAGGGAAAAGGAGATAGAGGAGTACCGTGCAAGCAAGGCTGAAGAGCATGCAAGGAAGGCTGCGGAGGAGGCTGAGCGAGTTGAGATGCAATGCTTGAACGATACTATTGCCTCATTATGTGCTAGTGAGTCATTTAATTTTTGAAAGTGAAACTGTTTGTTTCTCTGAAATGAATATGTTATTAATTCTTTAAATTTTGTACTTACAGAGATTGGATGCACCGGAAACTGGCAAGCAGATGTGGGCCGTGCTAAGTACGCGGAGAATATGATATTAGGGCGGGACGGTGCAGTTGGTGGCACTGCTAGCCGTCCGATTGTGGTCGAAGAGGAGACCGAGGCGGAGGAAGACGACGACACCGGAAGGATAGGCGACCTCATTCGTCTTGCCGAGGAATTGGGGTACCCTCAGGAGGAGCATGACTATGAAATGGGAAGGATATGCGACCTACTTCGTCTTTCAGAGGAGGGTGAGGCGTCAGGGCCGATGCCTGTCGGTGCCACAGAGGAGGGTGAGGCTGCATACCACAACCAGAAGACATCGGTCTACGACTCATGGTGGCCAACAGACATGACCGAGGAAGAGGGACAGTTATACTCTCAGGCGGCAGAAGAGGCGGAGGCAGCTTACTACGAGAGACAGGCTAGTGAGGCCAAGGCAGCGGAGGCGAGCATGGGTAAGGAGGCTGTAGTGGACGATTGGGAGTCCGAGGACGAGTTGCTTACGCAGTGGTGCACGCAGTTTGATTGATGTGGTAATGTATGTGAGTGGCTTAGGGTTGAGACTTTTGTACTATGAAACTTGTCATGTAATAATTTGTACTCCGACGTATTTCAATTTGATCGCTCCTCGCCAAAGTCCACAGCTGTCAGAATGTTTAACTAACATAATAATTTAAAAAGATTTTCTAATATGTTTAACTAATATAACAATTAAAAGTTTTGTTTCTTGCGTGTTTAGGTGCTATTTTTTTGTGTAATATTTAAAAAGCAATAGAGGAAGTCACTTTGATTAGTGCCATGAAAGGTACATGGGGTTCTGGCCAATTTCTGGCTACCCCGCCAAGGCTGGGGGCGGGTTAGGGATACCCCGCCATGGACCATGGCGGGGTACCCCTAACCCGCCCCCAGCCATGGCGGGGTAGCCAGAAATTGGCCAGAACCGTTGCTGCAGTGTCTTTGTTCGGTTTTTGTTAACCGATTGTCCTGGTTCGCAGCTGGTTTGGCAAGACTGAGATTTTTACGTAAATACCAAAGATACTTTAGAACGAACAACTTAAATAATTCTCACTAATGCTTAAAAAAGGTACATCAAATATCTAGAAATATGTCAGTTACCAACGTGCTGGAAATAACAATATGTCACAGGTACTACATGACAAGTCCCAACTGCTAAACATGTATAATCTAATCATCGCCAGGGGTGTAGCGGTTTCGCGGCTTCCGTCGCCTCCTAGGATTGGTAGGCACCACGTTGCTTGTCCACCCCACGTCCGTGCGGTCTCGCCGCTGCCTCTCGCGCTGCCGCCTATGGATACGCTCCATCTCCTGTGTGGACGAAGTACCCTGCAAACAAGCACCCTAATGAGCAATTTTAATTTTTGAATCATGCAAATATAGAAAAGTAAAAGCACAGCATAGGCACCTGGTGCTCGACGTGTGTGTACTCCTCCTGTGTGTACTCCACCCCCTGTGTGTACTCCTCCGGTGTGTACTCCACCCCCTGTGTACCAATAGGAGCACCGCCTAGCTGTGAGGTACCCATCTCCTCGTGACCGGTGAACTCCCACTGTAACTCGTCGTCGTCGTCGTCGCCACTAGTCGTGGAGTACTGAAGGGCCTCGTCGTCATCGTCCACGTCCGCTGGACCCTTCCCTGTGTACTGCGGAGTACGTACAGAGGAGGAAGCGGCCCTAGCCGAAGTGGCTCTAGTGGACATCGAGGCCGTCTGGCTCCTAGACAACATGGGGTGCAACGGAGGCGCATATGTCGTGTCTGCACAGCTCAGCTTAGCCGCTAACTTCTTGCAGCCCTTTTTGATTTTCTGCAGGTTAAAATGACAACATGCATTATTCAGTTGTAATTGCTTTGTAATAATGAATTTTTTTATCGAAAGTACCTTCACAAAGCTGCGAAGAGGGTTGCTCTTGTCGTCTCTACTCCGGAACAGTTGCCTACTAGCTTCCTCGGAGTAGTTAGACAACTGTTGTGACTACAACATCACACACAACATTAACTCGATCATTTGGACAACTGTTGTGCCATAAACATCAAATAATACATGAAAGTCCAAGGTACTTACCACATATCTATTTAAGGGGGCCCTAAGAACCTGTTTGTCAACCCTTTGCGCCTCGTCGAACGCATCGGCGATGTCATCCTCACCACCCTCATCTGCAGGGGTGTTGGTGTACGGAACCATGATATGAGTCCTCGTACTCCGGTGCAGCCACTGTAGGTACTCCATCCATCTGGCCGGGTCGTGCGGTGGTAGTGAGTTGACGAGGGGAACCTGCCTGTGATACCAAGTCTGCAAATGTGCATCGTGCCTGACCGCCCAATCCTTTTGCGTGGACCGGAACCTACGATCAATCCTGCAAAAATATATTGCATTAGCAACGAGCCAGTTTATGGAAACAAACAAAGTGCCATCATACCTATGCAGCTCAGCGTTTGTGGAATACAGCGGTGGAATCCCCTGCAGCCTCCCGAACTGTCTGTAAACCCTGCAAGGGTAGTGCATCTCGACCACGTGGAAGAAGATGAGTGGGCCATCGTAAAGCCAATCGCTATCCTCCTCCTCGCAGCGTGGACTAAGGTACCCCTCTAGCTCCCACCGAGACCACGGTGACCATGTGACCTGCAAAATTTGTAAACTTATTTTTAGTATTTCAAAATAAAACGCATTAATAGTGCATTTAGTACTAACAGTGAATTGAACTTACGTAGTTGTGTGTCAACACGTCTAGCTCGTCAGTGTACTGCCTGTACCTCCTGTCTGCTTCGCCCCTGACTACCTTAGCATCTGTCCAGAGGAAAAGGGCGGTGGGTCCAACATCTTCATGCACCCATACCTGCAATTAACACAAACATAATGTCACAAATGCCTTAAGTGTTATGAACAAATCGAAATAGCAAATGCACTTACAGGCAAACCCGGAGGTTTAGTGGGCCTTCCAACTGGAAAACGCTCCCAAATCCAAACCTGAAGTAGATATGAGCAGCCACCTAGGTTTCCATTCGAAGACTGGCGACGACAGGCCTGGCAAAGCTGACGGTATGTCCATGCAAGCACCGCGGTACCCCAACTGTAGCCGGCAATGTTGTCCAGTGGCTGCATAAGGATCCTCAGGAAAATCCAGCTGATGCTGTCTCCTGAGGAATCAGGGAACAAGAAACCCCCCAAGAAGTGCCACAACCACACCTTTGCATACATCTCCACCTCATGATCTGGAGCATCAGGCGGTGGTCCTGCACCAAAGTTCTGCGTAATCCAAGACGTCGAGACTCCTGAGGTCTTCCTGCAATTACCAGTAAACCAATATTGTATAAATATAGATGTATCTAAAACGGTTGTATTAGTAATTTCAATGGGACTCAAATATGAACTTACTTGGTGCCTTTAACTTCAGCATCTGATGACCGCCTGCCACAAAACTCCTGTACCAAGTCTAGCCAAGTAGACTCATCGACGACCCCAGTCACCGGATGACCAGACAAACTCAAACACAATATCATCTTCACATCCAGCAATGTGATAGTCATTTCTCCACAAGGTGTGTGGAAGGTGTGTGTCTCTGGTCTCCACCTGCATCGTTATAATGTTGTGTATATCAATTATTTGAGGTCACATATTTAACAAACAAATTAAAGTAATGTAAAATGCTATGTTACCTGTCAACAAAAGCAGTAAGAACTGCAGGGTCTAGAGTGGGAAGTCCACTGTTGTAGACCCGGACGATCTCAAGAAAGCCTGCACGACGAATGTACGGCGCGTATCGCTCGTTCCAGCTGTGTACGTGGTGCGTGCGACCACGAAGCACACACAACGGCCTCTGCTGCTCCGACAAGGCCTTGGCCCGGTGGTCCTTGTCGTAGTCTGCCTCAATGAGGCTAAAGCGGGGATGAGGTGCCCACGCCGCCATCGTAGCCCGCCTGTTTCAAAAATGAAATAAACAACATTAGTACAATTATTAACATTAGTAATAAGACAAAGCAAGTACATTTGAAGACAAATAACATAAATGCATGATTACTAAGAATTTTGATAAGCACAAAGATTAATAAACAACCTCTTGTCTACCCCTCCTATGAAATCTAGCGTTATGACCAGGTTTCTTGCAAATGCTGCATAGGTTCTGCGCACGTTCTTCGTTGAAGTCACCGCCACCATACATGTCATCGCCATAACCTTTCATATTGTCCATATCGCCTTTCAGTCGCTTCTTCTTCCTCCTTCCCTTCCCTACCTTTCTTAGATCCGGATAAGGCACGTAGTCCTCACCATAATATGGAGGCCACTGCGACTCGTCAAGGTACGGCTCGAAACTCTTCTCCCAAACATTTAGGGTGTTGGCACGGAGATACAAGGGTGACATGTATGGTTCAACTGTATGGTCAAAACCTCTAAGCCGACAAGACGTAATCATGTGTGAGCAAGGGGCATGCATGATCTGAGGTACGTTGCAACTGCATTCTACTTTTTCGAGATCCACACGGTACGTTCGCCCACCAAATCGTTCGCCGCCAAGGTTTGTGCCCCCTCTAGCTCGTACGCTAAAAACAAGTCTTTCTCGTCCATAGGGCTCACCAACCTGTTGCTTGGACAACTCCTCAGCCTCCTGCAAATATTCGTGTGCAGCCTTCCCCCATCTTCCAAGCTCCTCTTCATTCCTCAGGGCTAGGCCATACCGCGTAACAAAATATTCATTGCACTTCTTAAAAGAGAACTCAACAATACCGGACACTGGTAGAGATCGAACGCCTTTGAACACATGATTGAAAGACTCAGAGGAGTTTGTTGTCATTATGCCACACCGAAACCCACCCTCATCATATGCTAATGCCCACTTCGCTTTATTTTCCATCTGTTGATCTAACCATTCCTTGCCCGCTCGGTTCATCATCTTCTGTAGTTCCGCCATTGTCTCCTTAAACTGGTGTTCCGTACGTTTATTACAAAGTTCCTTTAACTTGTCTGCCACCTCCTTCTTCCGTTGACGGCGCCAGAAATTAGCGGCAAAATGCCTCATGCACCAACGATGCACTAGGGGTGGGTGCCCATCAATGTGTTCACCGGCAGCATTAAGAATTCCAATGTGACAGTCCGATATCAAACAAATGGTGCGAGAAGGACCAAGGACGTGAAGACGGAGCAGACGCATGAACCATGACCACGAATCATTGTTCTCCCCCTCTGCCAAAGCAAAAGCCAGTGGCACAATTTGATTCTCAGGGTCTACAGCAGCAGCCATCATCAATGTACCTCTGTATTTGCCGGTGAGGAATGTGCCGTCAACTAGAACAACTGGCCGGCAATACTGAAATGCACGCTTACACTGATCAAAATACCAGAACACACGGTACAGAATATGCCTCAACGGGTTCTGAAGATAAAACCCTCCTGTGTATATGAACCATCTCATGCCAGGGTTGAAGTGTTGCATTGCACACAAAATGCGTGGAACCCTGTTATAGGCTTCCTCCCAACTACCCCACCGAATTGCCAGGGCAATTTGCTTTGCCCGCCATGCCTTTCCATATGTTACCTCATACCCAACAAAAGTGGCTATGGTCTCCTGCAAGAAAGACACCGATACGTCGTTGTCCGCATCTACAAGACCCAATATACGGCGAGCAAGGTACCGAGCCGTCAACTGGGGATGGTACCGTTTGCCCTTGTTAGTCTGGCATCTGTGCGGCTGCTCCACTGAAGTTACCTTCCACTTCCCATCACTCGACCGTTTCCGTGCATTCAACTTCCACGTGCACGGGAACCCTGCCTTGCATACTATTTGAAATTTTACCTCCTTGTCGGAATGCCGAACCGTGTACGGCCTATGATGATACACAGCATAGTCCTGAAGGAACAACTTCATCTCAGACATCGTATTGAAAAGCATTCCCTTCCTGAGTATTAAATTTTCATGGTTGTACAATGATTCCTTACAAATCTGCAAACCCGTGTCACAAACCGCCATATGCGACATGCTGACATCCATATAATTTGGAACACCGGTAAAGGGCAAGCCAGCCTCCCTCAGCTGTCTAAGCTCTGCCGATGTATAAGAGGGTGGTGCAACGTAAGGTTCCGCCACTCGAACCCGACCCCATCCTTCGTATTCCTCTCCATCAACTGGATACCCTGTGGCTAAATTGCCGTGAGTGTGCGTTGCATGAAGTACCTCAAGCGGAACTCCTGAGGGCATGCCACGAACCGGTGCACACATGCCAGGTGAACCTACTTCCTCATTTTCTGATTCCTCAGAATCAGAGCAAACATCATCACCAATCATTTCATCCTCTGCCGCCTCATTCTCCTCTTGTTCAAACTCGTGTACATCAAAATCATTTCTTATTTGACCAACTGGAGGAGATTGAACCCGCTCCTGCGTCCAATTACCATCCAAGTCCATACTCTCCATAGTTTGTTGGACCTGCACACCACAATCACCACCGTCGTCGAAGGACGGCTCCTCATTCTCAACAGTCTCCAACACCAACTCAGCCATGCCTACATTCGAACCTTGGATGACCCTATTGTATCGGGACCACTCAGCTTGGTTGCACAACTCCATCATCACATAGTGTGCCCTATTCTTTCCAACATCAAACCTACCCTTTAGTGTGAAAGCATCGCCAAACTTCAAACTCAAACGCTCACATAGATCACTAAAACTAGGGGGACCATCAAACCATTCCAAATCCTCAGACATATCCTCAAACTGGCAATCCTCTCTCCTAACACTTCCTCCGTAAAAAACTCTTACACCGTAATCCATCTACAAAACGATTTGACATCTGATCATCAACTAACCAACATGGTAGTACGAAATACTAAATAACTAACTAAATTCTTAACTAATTCTGACATAACCAACTAACTTACTAACTAAGTACTACGTAACTAAGTAACTAACTTACTAACTAAATTATTAACTCTACTAATATTAACTAACTAACTAACTAATTACTAACATAACTAACTAAGTAACTTACTAACTAATTTATCACCTCTACTTATATAAACTAATTCAAAATAGTGTAATTTGGATAATTTAACTAAAAAAATTTAACTAAGTAGCATTTTAACTAAAATTTAAATAACTAGCAATTTAACTAAAATTAAACTAACTAACTAAATAACTAATAATAATCGTTAAATAAATAACTAGCAATTTAACTAAACAAAATTAAAAAAATACCTTCAAACGCCCGAGGAAGGAGGTCTCCGAGCCGGCGAGGGAGGGGGCAGCGCCTCCAAGGCCGCGGGCGGCGCCCCAACCACCGGCGGCGCGCGCCGCGGCGTGCGGCGGGCGGGCGCGGGGCGTGGCGGGCCGCAGGGGCGGGGCGCGGGGCGCGGCGGGTCGCGGGGCGAGGTGCGGCGGCGGTGCGGGCGCGGGTCGCGGCGGCCGGGCGTGGGGAGGGGCTGCGGGAGACTCAATTGAAATCCGAGAGGGGGGGGCGTTTTGTCAGGTCGCACCCCGCCATGATCCGTGGCGGGGTTCCCTACCCCGCCATGATCCGTGGCGGGTTCCACGTCGGCACACAGGACCATGCAGTGGCCACGTGGCAGGGGCAACCCCGCCACCATGCATGGCGGGGTGCAGTGATTTTGCCCCGCCATGCATGGTGGCGGGGCCAAACGGCCTAGTTTTGAAAAATTTTTCGAAACCGTGTCAAAATTGAAAATTGTTTCATTTTTGGGCTAAAAATAAAAAAAAATTCCCAACGGCGGGCTCCCGGCCAGACTTGTAGTCGGAAGTGTTCGGTGAACGTGGGCTCCACGGTGGTGCATGGCCGCAGAGGCGCGTGATTCTTGTGATAACCTGTTGCGTCGCCAGCGCCATGGTGGCAGTGCACCGTGCTCCTGCACGCGTCGACGGTGGGCTGTGAGCCGTGGACGGGTAGAGACATTGCCGCTGTAATGTGTAGGAGAGCACGGGACCAAGATGGTGAGGAGGTGCTGAGAGAGGAGTGTCTCGACAGCGCAATTCATTTTGTGATGTTGATGTGGGAGTTTCTGAACATTCGATAGCAAGAATGAAGACGACTAGACAGACAGGTAAGTACATGAGAGGTCGCCAGGGGATCTTGTCGAACACCTTATTAGGTCCATTCATAGTTCCATGTAGTTTGATTAATTTGGATGTTTGTCATTTATATATAATCATGTATTTGAATTCAAATTTGTGCACTTGAATTTATGAATTTGAATATTTATAGAAACAGAAAGTAGGGACTTTGATTTAGGGCTACTATTAGAATTGAAGGGCTCAAAAGCACGGGAAGCACTAAAGTTAGAGAGTAGAGGCCCTTATTTGGCTGGAGTTACTCTAGTAAGATTAACAGAGTAGATGCCCTGATTTAAATGGCTATGGCTAGAGTTGCTCTTATATACTACAAGGTAAAGAGTGTTTACAACATATACAATCCATGTACAAATATTTAGTAATCAGATTGCAAGGCCTCCAAGGAAATGTTTAGGAAGTTGAAGTTACCCCTTAAAATTAAGATCTTTGCTTGGTTCTTACTCAAAGGTGTCATTTTTAGAAAAAAAAAATCCAAATTGAAGATGTAAATAAGGTCATGATTTTTTTTCAACAAAAAAAATACCCAACATGTGATTTTGTATTGTCATGTTGCAAGATTTGTGTGGAAGATTGTTCAAGTTGCATTTGGTTGACATTCTCTAGAAGTTTTATCAAATGTTTTTAGGCAATGGAATCACCAACTACGTACAAAATTGTGTCAAAAAATCTGGGTGTAAGCAATTTGCAATCTGCTAGTCTATTTGGTTGGTTTAAAATGATTGGTTTTTTTTTAAAAAAATATAATATTCCTAATTTTTATGTAATCTTGAGAGCAACATACTAGATATGCTACTTGCCAATTCTTCTTAAAGAGCACAACAAACCCATAATGAGCGGGCATGTCGTTCGTTGGAGACAAGACAATGAAGATCTTCGCCAAGAGTACATGGCCGTTTTCTAATAAGTTTAATACTCACTGCCTTCGTCAGATTAAAGACTCACAAAAACGAAGTAAAGTTTGGAGACAAGAAGGCTATATGTAGAGACTAGATAAAATTTCCTTTTAAAGAAAAACGAAACAGAGAGATGAGACATGAATTCCTACTTAATACGTGATGGGCCGGGCTGTCCCTCGAGGTCTAGAAAGAGAATGCAACGAGGTATAGCCCAATTGTAGAATTTGCTGAACGGGCATAATTGGTAAATTGACAGGCTGAGATTCTTGGGTATAAACCTAGGCCTTGTTTAGTTCACTCAAGATCTAAAAACTTTCCAAGATTCTCCGTCACATCGAATCTTGCGGCACATGTATGAAGCACTAAATATAGACGAAAATAAAAACTAATTACATAGTTTATCTGTAAATCGCGAGATGAATCTTTTAAGCCTAGTTACTTCATGATTGGACAATGTTTGTCAAATAATTCACCGTTCGGGTTGTTTGGCAGTGTCTACTCTACTCCCTATACTGGGGCTCCAAAAAAAACCACTAGTACTACGGTAAAAGAATATCCATCGTCATCGGCGGCATGGCTAAATGTAGTAATTTGGATATTCTTTTACCATATATATATAGCCACAATGACTTGTGATTTGGACAGTTGGTCTGCGACTGTGAGGAAACCTTATGGTGCCCATCGCCAATGGGCAAGCGGTGTCGAATATCCTGGGCGAAACGACACCATTGCCCCCTAGTTGACTACGCGCGTCCCCGCTATGGACAAACGATCCTCAGCTCAGCTGCAGCTGCAGCCTCCAGCCCACCAGGTAAATCGCTCGAGGGACAAAACTACGTACTGGTCCGTTTCCGTGTATATCCACTGCCCGACACATCACACACAGCCGCGTCGATCCCTCGAGACGACGAGCACCTAGTGATCAAGCCAAGCGGAATATGCTGACAACCAGCACGTCGTCCTTGGCCTCGTTGCAGACGCCCCCCTCTCGTTCATCGACCTTGTGAATTGTGATGGGCTCCCGGTTCGTCCGCCGGCTATAAGAGAGCCCCAGCGAGCAAGCAGCCAATTAAGCACCAATACGCACGGATCAACTTTGCACGCACAGGCACACACACACCTGCCGTCGTCGGTCGGCGAGAGAGATGGCGGCGGAGGGCGGGTCGAACCTGGCGGTGCTGGACGCGCTGGACTCGGCGCGCACCCAGATGTACCACATGAAGGCCATCGTCATCGCCGGCATGGGCTTCTTCACCGACGCCTACGACCTCTTCTGCATCACCACCGTCTCCAAGCTGCTCGGCCGCATCTACTACCCGAATGACAACCTGTACCTAGACAAGCCCAAGCCTGGCACCCTACCCGTGTCCACCAACAACCTGGTCACCGGCGTCGCGCTCGTCGGCACGCTCATGGGCCAGCTCGTCTTCGGCTACTTCGGCGACAAGCTGGGGCGGAAGCGCGTGTACGGCATCACGCTCGTGCTCATGGCCGCCTGCGCCATCGGCTCGGGCCTCTCGTTCGGCAGCACGCGGCACGCCGTCATCGGCACGCTCTGCTTCTTCCGCTTCTGGCTCGGCTTCGGCATCGGCGGGGACTACCCGCTGTCCGCGACCATCATGTCCGAGTACTCCAACAAGAAGACGCGGGGCGCCTTCATCGCCGCCGTGTTCGCGATGCAGGGCGTCGGCATCATCTTCGCGGGGCTCGTGTCCATGGTCATCTCGGGGATCCTCCTGCGCTACAACCCGGCGCCGTCGTGGACAGAGGACCACGACAGCTCGTTGGGTGACCAGTTGCCGGCGGCGGACTACATGTGGCGCATCGTGCTCATGCTCGGCGCGTTCCCGGCGCTGGCCACCTTCTACTGGCGGATGAAGATGCCCGAGACGGCGAGGTACACGGCGCTCATCGAGGGCAACGCCAAGCAGGCGGCCAACGACATGCAGAAGGTGATGGACGTGGAGATCCAGTCGGAGCAGGACAAGCTCGCCAGGTACAAGGCGGCCAACGACTACCCGCTGCTGTCGAGGGAGTTCGCACAGCGCCACGGCCTGCACCTCATCGGCACGGCCACCACGTGGTTCCTTCTGGACATAGCCTTCTACAGCCAGAACCTCACCCAGAAGGACATCTTCCCGGCGATCAAGCTGACGAGCCCCGCCGGTGACATAAACCCACTCAAGGAGGTGTTCGAGATTTCAAAGGCCATGTTCCTCGTCGCACTCCTCGGCACCTTCCCCGGCTACTGGGTCACCGTCGCCCTCATCGACAAAATGGGCAGGTAACTTAAGTAACTAAGGTCGCCACGCCGCCGGCTACACATCAATGTCAATGGAACGACTTGATGCAAATTAAAAATGCACGCAGGTACCTGATCCAGCTCATCGGTTTCTTCATGATGTCCGTGTTCATGCTATTGATGGGCATCATGTACGATGATCTCAAGAACAAATACACCACGCTCTTCGCCCTCTTCTACGCGCTCACCTTCTTCTTCGCCAACTTCGGGCCCAACAGCACCACCTTCGTGCTGCCGGCCGAGCTGTTCCCGACACGCGTGCGCTCCACCTGCCACGCCATCAGCGCCGCGTCAGGCAAGGCCGGCGCCATCGTCGCGGCCTTCGGGGTGCAGAGCCTCACGCTCAAGGGCGACATCGCGTCCATCAAGAAGGCGCTCATCATCCTCGCCGTCACCAACATGCTCGGCTTCTTCTTCACCTTCCTCGTCCCGGAGACCATGGGGCGGTCGCTCGAGGAGATCTCCGGGGAGGACGGCAACGCCGGAAACGGTCCCGGTGTTCCCGCCGGCGCGGCCATGGGCGCTGCGGACGTGAGCAAGGATGACAAGATACCTGTTTCCAGTACTGAGTGGCAGAGCTCCATGCAAGCGTGATCGATGCCTCCAGTAAGCACACACCAAAATTACAGTAGTACGTACCGTACGTAATACTATTGTTGCCGGTTTGAACAGTGTGGAAATTAAGGGACACGAATAAGGGCAACTACTTATATGTTGCCAGCTTCTAGTTCTAGCCTAGCTTGAGAGTGTTCCATAAAGTTTGAGTATTTATGAGAGTGTTTCATACAATTGTAAGGAGGTGTTCTCTGTAATAATACTTAAATTATAATTTATGTCATTATTGACATGCCACAATTTTGTATCTTTTGTTCTATGTATTTGTTTTTAAAAAAACAAAGATCATATGGTTGTATCATCATTTTGTTTTAATTTGTCCCCACCCTTCTGTCTCTCTCCTTCATTGACGGATGCAAAGCTGATATATAGGGAAGCTCTCTACCTCTTCTCCTTCCTCCATCTCCTCTCCTTTTCTTCTCTCCTCCTCCTTTTCTTCCAATAGAGTCCCCACCCACACCTTTGATTTGCCTCTGCCCCATCTGCACCCCAGTCTAGTTTTATAGGTTCATGGCTATGTGGCATGTGCCTTATTGGGTTTGTCCAGCCAAACCACCTCGTGTTTCGTCCGATCACACAATCTCTCGTTACCATCCTATTATTCATGTTTTTCTTTAACCTCCGACTACCTTCTCCTATTCTTCTTCCTTACAATGTTGGCCCATTGTTGTCGGGATCAGCCACTAGTCCAGTACCCTTGTCATGGCGGGATAGGGTTTTGTCAAAGCGCCATGACACTACCCACTAGCCCAATGCTTCAAGATTAATTGGTCACATCCTACCAAGAACAACCTCCTCATAGTTGCGTCCTATCATTCTTATTGTTGCCTCCATCATGATCTTACTCATTGGCTATCCACCACTACCTTGTTTGATAATGTTAGCACTACCTTGCCTCACTGTTCTTGTCCTATCACTATTGTGGATTTGGGCAGCTGTAGGCGTCCTTCTTCTCAAAGAACTATTTCTCTTAGGGAACATCACTACATAACACCTTATACATGCTGACTCGTAACCATTATCCATGCTATCAGAACAAGCATTACTATAGATAGGCATATATAGTTGTTTCGGTCATGGCACGAATAGCAGAGTATATGTGCCAGGTGTTATGATATGGTAGGAAAATTAGTGCATCACTGTTGGTAGATGCAAATATATAGGTATCCCCATTGGTGCTAGTTATGATTCTGTAGGAATATTAGTTTTTTGGGACATGAAATTGTATTGATTTATCATGTGCATTGCTAGCCTTGAAATGCTTGGAAGTAAGTTCTCCAAGTTATAGCTAAATCTTGTGATAGTTATTAACTTTAAAACTTTACCAAAAGCATCCTAGAAAAGGTGCTAATTGGTAACTTTGAAACTATATCAAACCACCCTAAAAAGAACAATTTCAAGCAATACACGGGTGGGGAGGACAATAGAAGATGCTATAATTGTAGTGACTACAATTCGTGTAAAAAATTGTAGTGACTACAATCATCTCTTTTATGATTGCTCTCATCCCAAATAGTGGAAGAAAAAGAAGAAACGAGAATAATAAGAGCAAGGATGACTCCTCAAGCTTTAAAACATGGAATAAACCTTGATCGCCACATTCCAACCCATGATCTCTAGTACTATGCATTTAGGTCATGATGAGTACTACATCTACTCCCTCCATCCTAAATATAAGGATCTAAGGTTGTCCTAAGTCAAGCTACCATAGACTAAGTCTATAGAGAAGATCATTAACATCTATGACAAAGAGATAAATGATAAAACTTATTTCATAATGTATATGATGGTGCTAATTTGATGTTGTAAATAATATATTTTCTTCTATATTAACTTGGTCAAACTTATGACAGTTCCATATAGAACAACTCAAAACCACTTATAAGTAGAGAGATAGAGATAGAAATAGAGATAGTTCGAGATATATATAGAGATAGACTACAAATTATTTTATAAAAAAAATCTACCTAAGCAGACCAATCATCTTCACAGTACACAAGACTGATTAACAACCATCTAGCCATGGTTTTCTCGCAAATTATAGGGCCTGGTTGGATATCCTAATTAAAGATTATGAGAATGTGAATCCAAACATTGAGTCTATAAACTTTGGAGGATCATGGATAAGAAAAAAAAGATGTATGTTTGGATCCCTAGATTATAACAAGATATTATAAGTAGGCGAAGATGTTTCTTCCCATTATCTCCAAATAGTATGGTGGAGGTGGATAACTATATTCTTATAATCTTGTGGTTGTTTTATAAGAATCTTCCCTATAATCCACCTGTTTGGATTTTATTATCATTCTTCATCTCATTCTCATATTTTCTTTAGGTGAACCAAACAAACCCTATGTAGTTTGGTTAACTAAATACCCATAACCACGGATAATAATAAATTTGTAGAGAATTATGTTGTTGGCAATTTCATAAAACTCTCAATATGCTAAGTTTTACCAGAAAGTTATAGGACACACTCAAGTAAAGTACTAAAGAGCACAAAAATTATAGGCCACTCATCAAAAACTACAGGTAAAAGTTGAGAATGTTATAATATCATGCTTATTCTGATTTATATTTACAAATTTAAATGCTCCAAAAAGGGATATATTGGACAATGTTTTCAGCATCATGTAACCAGGGAAATTTCAAAAGTTTTATGTGATATATGCATTATTACCCCGATGATTTGTTTGAATTTTCTACTCTTGAAGATATGCCGGTGGAGATCGGATCAGATAATTGAATTACTGAAAGCACCACTAGTATTGCACACCATTGCTGTATCATGCAGATGAACGAGAAAAATCAGTCCCCCCCTAATGAGTCATTTGCAATAATTTCGGCTCCTTCAGACCTCTCCCCGACTGAAAGACAGGGCGAAAATGTCCTAGAAGTAGCAAGGATAAGATGTGTGCATAGTTTTTTTTTTTCTTTTCTGGTTGTGGTGCAAACTGGATCGATCGATTAATCAAACACCGTTAATGACACCCTCAATTAGCGCCAAATTACAAAGCGGATGATTTTTTTTAAAAGAGCTTGTAGGCGGAGGAGGCGTCCAATGGGTGGATGAGGTAGGTGAGGACAAGCGCCACCAGCATCAGGACGTAGGCGATTCCCTGGTCTACACTTGTTCCTGCCAAAAAAAACGTCAACAAGAGACCAAATCATCATGAAGAAAAACAAATCATGAACTGTCAGGCTGTGTTCTTCGACGCAAACAACGTAGCTGCATAGTGCATCCCTTCCACAACAAATTGCCTGCATCGGCTATTCCTCCCCCCAAAAAGAAAAGAAAAGAAAAGAAAAGAAAAGAAAACACGCAACAAGAGTAGGGAAAAAAAAACACCAACAACGATGAAAAAGGGGATCAGAGAGTTGACCGTCACTGGTAGCGGGTGCTGGGGCGGGGGCCTGGGCGTTAGCCGCGGCGGCGAGCACGGCGACGACGACAGCCATCATCACAAGGACAACCGCCGTGGATCTGGAGATCGGCGCCATTTCCTTGGGGTTGCTCGATCTCCTCCTCGCGGGAACGTGGGGGGCCGTGACACCGATCAAAACGACGGGCTCCTCCCGGTGGGTGCCCCCTCCCTCTCGCTCGATCTGAGGGGGATCAGGACGAGAAGGAGAGCGCGCGCGCGGTGGCGTTTGGCGTTTGGCTCCGGCGATGCAGGAGGGAGAGCACCGGAAGGATTTATACACAGCCTTGTTATTTCGTGGTGGAAACTGAAAACCAAACGGAACGCAAGCATGCAGGGATCATCAACAAGGGCCGGACGAACGGCCTCGCTCGTTCCTCGCACTGGCACTCGCACGCTCGGATTCAGAGCGGTTAAGGTCAGATGGACCTGCGAGCCTTTTCCATTCGGGCTTGGGCGTTTAGTTCCGAAAAGTGAAAAGTTTTCGGTACTGTAGCATTTTCGTTTGTTTGTGATAAATATTATACAATTATGGACTAACTAGGATCAAAAGATTCGTCTTGTGATTTACAGCTAAACTATGTAATTAGTTTTTGTTTTCGTCTATATTTAATGTTTCATGCATGTTCCACAAGATTCGATGTGACGGGAAATCTTGAAAACTTTTTGGTTTTTAGGTGAAACAAGGCCTTCGCCCATGTACTGAACCAGTGGCATTCCCGACGACACGTCCCCTGTGTCCCTGGCTACCAGCTTATGGCCGTTGTCATCGACAGTTCAAGTGTACCAACAACTTCCTTCGGTAGTGCCCAGAAGGTGTTTGATGGAATGCCCTGCAACCAGGAGGCGCCGGCAGCAAGTGTCCTTCATGCCATTGTGAGCAACATGTGTTGGTACCCTGTGTCCATGGAAGTGATGCGTCAGCTGTTTAACCCTTTATGGCGCGAAGAAGGTGCAATTGTTCTTGGCAACAAATCGAGCAGAAGGTCTGATCTCGTTCCAATCTTACAATGATGCTGTGCAAGCTTGCGAAGCTCTCCATGGCTGCTGCATCTGGGATGGTTGTTGTATGATGAACATCACTCATGTGCCGCCACCTACAGTTTCAATAGCACCTTCCTCACCCAATGTTGTCAGCACGCTAGCTGTTGAGCAACCTGAAAACATGATGCGATACGCCATCACTACGGCCAGTCCAACAAAAGAGAAAGAACTGGTAACTTCCCCACCCACAAGTATGCCTCCACCACCGGCATTGACTCGCCCACTGGCAGCAGCATGGTGAGGCCGGCCAAGAACACATCCCCGGCATCTCTTGCTGCTTGGGATGTTCCCACCTCGAGAGATTTGCAGGCACCACATTCTCCAAGTGCAGGGGATGACCTCGCGTTACCATGACCACATCGGCAACATCCGCGCTGGCTTCTACACTATTGTTTGCCAAGGATGTGGCAACGGGCATCTCGTCGATCTCAGCTGACTCACCAAGGCTGCATCAAGCGCTAAAGATGATGGTACCAACGACTTACTCACCATGTGCTTGACAGCAGTCCATCCTCAGTCGACTAGTGTTTCTCTTTTTGAGATGGCTACCAATGTTCCTGAGGCCCATATGGTACTTGGGAGACCACCTGACAAAAAATCAGAGATATTATGGACACCTCTTATGAAGTCCCTGTGGTATTTTATGTCTGTCATTCAGTGGATGTTGTGCAGCTCAGGCAATGATGGTCACCCCCTTTGAAGGATAGTAACTCTTTGCTCAGTTACATCGATCAGTTATGCTTTAGATTATGGCAGCCCTTTAGTTGTGCCCATTCAGATGTGCAGTTGAGAAAACACATTGTCTGTAACCTGTCTGTAACATTGTCAGTTATGCAGATGTGCCCATGCTTAGTTTCATATGGTCTATAACCTGACGAGCTGCAACAGAAAACACATTGTCATTTTTGGGCTTCAGATTTTTCTTTGTTTCTGGACACCAAAGGGGAGGAATCTCATATATGGTGGAATTATTGCTAGACTCACATTAAGTGTTATGCCTACGAGGAAGTCGCAGTATGTTGCTAACAAGGCTTACAAGGGAAACTCACGAGTAAGAGCTCTGATAGGACAGCAGCAGGCCATTTGCAACCTGACAATTACAAAAATTACAGTTTGGAAGGGAAAAAAATAGTCAGTACAATGATTTAGAAGATGCTGCACAAGTGTGGAGTTACACAAATCACAAAAAGAGTGAATGCGATCCTTCAGTTTTATGGCCATCCCCATCAGTTTGAAAGGCCAGTATTAAAAGATCCAGGAGTGAATGCGATCTTTCAGCATCTTCTATCTTTATGGCCATCACCAACTGGAGCTGCTCGGTTTGGCATGGCCATTCTGATTTCACTAGCCTTATTAGTTTGGCGTGCCTGGAGTGCTGGGCTGAGACTTGACGACTGTACTTTGCTTTCTCCATACATGACCAGAACCAATGGCCACAAGCTACATGCAATTATATCAGGCAGCAGTTCCAACAAAAACATCTCTGTTAATGTTCTACTGAAGCTGATACTTTGCCACTTTGGCTACTTCAGTTTTATCCTCAGGCAGTGGAAGATCCACGAGGATTGTGGTCGACAAGTTACAGGATATTCAAGTGTGTTTAACAATTTCATCTACAGTAATTGTGCCTCAGAAAAGGTTAACAGCTTGAGGACAAGCTATTAGTTAAGGAGAGGGGAATGTCATGACCTGGGCGGCTGAGCCTACAACAAGGAAAAAGTCTACTTTTCCCCCCTCAATTTTTATGAAAGTCCCCTTTTCCTCTATCAACTCCAAAACCAGGCAAACCACCTCCCTTAACTTTTGAAACCGTGCATTTTACCTCTCTGGAGCGGTTTCAAAGACGGTTTTGCTACAGTGAGTTGATTATAGGCCTGCAAGTATTTTCCATTTGGGCTTGGCCCATGTACTGAACCATATGGGTGTGTTTGGTTTGTTGCCCCAGTTAGCCTGTATAGCCCAAACTAGCCAGGCCAGCTCAAACATAGCCTCAGGTAGCCTATATAGGGTGTTTGGTTGTTAGGCTGACCCTGGCCTGTTTTCAAGATTGAATTGTTTGGTTTGATGTAATTCTCCTTGGCTAGCCCAGTGTAGCTCACTTATGGGTGTTTGGTTGCTACTGATCTAGTAGGGTGGCTTCACCAAAAGATTGAAGAGGTAGCCTTACCCCTGCCCTTTCTTCGCTGTGTTATAAAGGACGGCAGACCCCTCCCACTCGTCCGTACCCTTTCGCTCACCTCCCGACGCCTCCCACTCGCCCCTTCGTCTCCTCTCGCTCAGATCCGCCGAGCCCTCCGTCCTCCGCCGTCGTCTTCAACCGCGCTCGACGATGAGCGACTGCCAGCCCGCCGCGGACGCCGAGATCCGCCGTGGCCTACTCCGGTGCGAGGGGGGGTCTGGTTGCGAGTGCGTCTCGCATTCTGCGACCGAACGCCGCGCCTCGGCAACTCCATCCGGCAGCGATTCCGTACGCAGCCACTCCGAGCCCGTCGGTGTCTCGTCCGACAACGGCGACTCCGACCACGATGCTTCTTCGGAGGTAGGCCTCTTCAACATCGCTCCCAATCCCTCTATCTGCTAGGGTTTTAGGTTTAGGAACCGAAGAAATTGTTCCCCTTTTCATGGGATTGAGCGATTGATTACAGTTGTACTTTAATCCGCTTCCGAATCCGGATGTATTGTGCAAAACCGTAACCTACGAACCCTCAATTTCATGATTTTGATTCTGGTTTTTTGGTCTGTGTTGGTTGTTCGAGCACGAATCGTAGGAGGAGAGCGACTCGTTCGTTCCGGATGCTTATCTGGAAAGGGATTGGTCCGGCCTCACTGATGTTCATCTTCCAAAATGCGGCTGTGGTCTGAATGCTATTGTGAAGAGAGCCTGGGGAGGCAAGAACACAGGCAGGCGCTTCTTCGGTTGCCCAGTGCAGGTGACTGTACAACAGATCCATATTTTCTTTTATGTGTATTTAACCCTCAAAGATCTAATCAAAGCATGTTATTTGTAGGACAACATTGAGTGTTGCCAGTTTGTTGAGTGGATCGATGCCCCCTGGCCACAGCGCCTGCAGCAATCCCTCAAGGAGCTTTGGAAAGAACTCAAGACCACCAGGCGCTGTGAGGCAAGGGCAAATGAGGAGTTGATCGAGGCGATCCGCCTCAACTACGCCGTGAACAATGCCAAGGTCGAGC
The DNA here is from genome assembly GCF_000003195.3 of Sorghum bicolor. Taxonomy (NCBI): domain Eukaryota; kingdom Viridiplantae; phylum Streptophyta; class Magnoliopsida; order Poales; family Poaceae; genus Sorghum; species Sorghum bicolor. The sequence continues at coordinate 58,244,558 of NC_012872.2, read as the reverse complement.
TGGAGCAGGAGGTCAACCGCACCAAGCGCATGGCCGAGATGATCTGTTCGCGCTATAAGAGGAAGGCTATCAGCATTGCAGTCGAAGCTGGAAAGCTCAAGTATCTGGTGTACTGTTTGCTGGCAGTGATTGTCGTCTTGGCGCTGGCCCTGTTTAGGAAGAACTGATGTTCAGGTAGCTGGGATTTGCAGGACATTTTGCTGATGTAGGATCGTAGCAATGTTGGTCCACTTACGACTCAGCTGTTAGTAACCACAACAGCTTGTAGTCTAGGTCTTTTGGTTTAGGTTAAGTTAGCTTCAGGCATAGCAGACGGTGCAGTGATGATAGTATATCCTACTGGTGTTGGGACTTTGTACACCAGTCTCTGGAACTTTGGTGAAAACATTTCAGTGCTACTGAGAAATGGTGTTTGTTCTACCGTTGTTCAAATCTCTGAAATGGTGTTTGTTCTACGAAATGGTGTTTCTTCGATTAAACCGAATGGTGTTTGCACTCATAATCTAGTTTGAATTACACTGTCTTCATGACGAAATAGACTTGTAATGAAATAGGCTTCCAACATTACAGCTGATCATTAATCTACTTAAAGATGAAGAAATAGACTTGTATGATTACAATGGCTATCAGAAATCCCAGCAAACAGTCCTTCACATTGACTTGGAAGACCTTCTGCTCGATTGGAAATTCTTCTGGTACTCTTTCATGTGTCTTTGCCATGCTTGCTTTTGCCTGGAATTGAAGCAAGGCCTTTTCAGCATCATCCCGAGAAGCAAAACTGCAATGCAGATTGCCTCGGTACCCTGACACTTCACGGTTGCAGTCCATCCAAGTCGTGTACACACCTGGTTTGCGCCCAACAAAAACGACATAGAATTTGGTCTTCATCACTGCAAGCATACAGAATTGTAACTAGCCAAGACAAACATACTCGGTATGTCACACAAATTCGAACATGTAACTAGCCAGCATAGAAATCTTCAGTACATCACACAAATTATAACATGGTGTTTATGACAGCAAAATGTAGCAATCAGACTATGAGAGCTAACTACAAGGATAGCTAACTATCATGATCCACCCAGGACTGCCCTAAAATGATAGCTAACTAAGTGTCAATGGTCATCAAAATGGGTTGAACTGCTACATTGCGTCAGCACCAACTGCCCTTACTGGAAGGCCATCTGACTCTTAACTTTAGCAAGATGAGTACTGATTCACAGTTCCTTGTCCTCTGCAGTCATCCCCACAAACACCAATGCTGACGCCTTGTTCTGCATGAGATAGTTGAGGCAAATCATCAGATCAGATCTAGCAAAGTTGGGGCAGGTCATGACAGCATCATAAATCCCTGGTGCAGCTTCTGAATGGTTGCCTTCCTTGATAGCACTGCTTAGTCCCACCACTGCCTCTGTCATTCCATGCAGAAGTGCTGCATCATCCTCATTCAGAACCCTCTTCCTCTTCCCACTGCCATTGTCTTCACGCCTAGCATTGGTGCTTTCTTCATGCTTAGTCTTGTTGATCCTCGCAGCTTTCCCTTTGGTGAATGAATGTCCTGCATCTCTGTTGCTGTTTACTCCTTCTGCCTCAAGATCAATGGTCTCTGTTGCTGCAGGCTGGCCAAGTGGTTCATTGGATCCCATAGCAAACTTCCCAGTTGCGACACCACATCCAAACACAGTTTGCATGTAATGATAATGCATGATGGGCACATTGAGGAATTCTGCATCTTTGGGATGATCCTGCAAAGTAGATGAGTTAGCAACAATTAGACAGTGTAAAAAATGTGATCAATTGAAAAATAGTTGGAAAACATTTACCTTGACATGTCCATGGTAGTGTTCAGGATCAAGGGTTATCATGCACAGATCTTCATCCCAGTTGGCGCCACTAAGCTCCTTCAGTTTGCACAGTCTTTTCCACTTTGCACTCCACTTATGAAGATGGTTGTAGACTTGTGATGCAGTCACTGGGGCATTGATGAAGGCCTGCAGGTCCTTTGCCACACCCTGAACATGGATGTCTTTGAATCCTTTATCAGTTCTGACCCCATCTGCAACCAGCATCGAGAACCTCTCTAGCATTCTGGCAGACATCAGGGTGCTCCAGTTCAGCCTTGGTACCTGCACACTGGCTTGCTGAACAGGTTGCACCTCTGGCACTTCTGGCCCTGCAAGATCCTCCCCAAAGATGTGGAAGGCATCGATACCCTCCATAGCTACCAGAACCATGGAAAAGTACAAAATAACGAACAAATGGATGGAACACTTTGAAAATTAGACAAATGGATACACAAACATTTCAAGCACAACGTAGTACCAATCACAGAGTTCGAATTACAAAATACATAACCAAACAATAGAAATGAGACTTAGTTCTACAACACAGGCATCATAGTCTTAGGGACTGGTCTCAGCATTTAATAATACATGTTCATTGGGTCTACAAAACATACTGCTGCAGCAATGTCAACTAATTAGCCCCAGTCCTAGTAGACCACATCTGTGATGCCCATTCATCTCTCTTGGCAGCCCAAGTGGTGTTGTCATAGCCATTGTCATGGGGTCCATGGTGATGAGGAGGGTTGGGCTCCCATTCTGACTCCAGAGGAATGATCTCATCTTGACCAAACCTAAGAATCCAATTGTGCAGGATGCAACATGCTAGGACTAGCTTAATCTGAGTCTTGTAGGGATGGAATGGTTTGTTGTATAGGATCCTGAACCTATTCTTCAGAGAACCAAATGCTCTTTCAACAGTAACTCTCAGCGAGGAATGCCTCAGGTTGAACAACTCCCTTGGGTTTTGGGGGCTTCTAACACCGAACTCCCTAAGATGGTATCTTGTGGCTCTGTATGGGGGGAGGAACCCAGGCTTCACAGCATACCCAGCATCAACAAGGTAAAACTTACCTAAACATGAGGGGAGCACAATATTAGATCTTACAAGCAGTACCTAGTGGACCATGTCTAACAGGTTGTCAAAGTAGTAAAACTACCTTGTGGCACTCTAAGGCCATCCTCCCTCTCCAAGGCATCTCCAAGGATCCTAGCATCATGTGCAGATCCCTCCCAACCAGCCAACACATAAGTGAATCTCAGATCGAAATCCACTGCAGCAAGGACATTCTGTGTAGTAGAATGCTTTCTCCCCATGAAAGCAGCCCTATACTTTTCAGGGACTCTGGCAAGTACATGCGTTCCGTCAATAGCCCCCACACAATCCTATCACAATATGCAAGATTAGGAATAAGGACAACCTACATGATAAATAGACATTGGGTGTAGTGAAGAACTCCAACCTTGAAGAAAGGGTTCCACCTCCTACTGTTGTTAATTTTTGGAGCGACAGCAGTAGATGGTGGTAGTATCATATCATTCCTCAGCTCCCCTACTGCATACAGGACTTCTTGGAAATATCTGCTGATGGTTTCTAAAGACCTCCTAAATACAGGAGTGAGAACCCTGAATCGCTGGTTATGACCAACAACCATCAAGAACATTGCTACCTGTTCTTCAATACTCATGTGGATGCTGTCTCTGAGAAGGGCTCGGTTGCGAAACAGGTGACACAGCTGAAAGAAGGGCTCGGTTGCGAAACAGGTCTCATGTAGTATCATATCATTCCTCAGCTCCCCTACTGACAAGCTGACGGCGCCTAGTTGAACGAACCATGGTGCTAAACAAGAAATTAGACATGAATTAGAAACCAAGGACCCCGTCTCCAAGGATCAGCTGCACCACCACTAGGTGTGCCTCCCAGATCCGAAAAGAACACATGACTTGAACATGAGATGGACTAATCTTTTGCTGGGTAAACAAAATTAGGGACATTTGCAGCAGTATGAGTACAACCCTAACAGATTACTCGAATCGGCTGCGTCACCAATCAGTGCGCCACCCAGATCCGTAAACATCATCGACCAAATCCCTAAAGCTCAGCGCAAAAAACCAGGGAAATCGCCATAACAGTGTTCGCGCAACACAAGAATACACGGAGAGGAAATAGAGGGGAAGAGGAGGAGTGCTGCAGCATACCACCGCCACGGGGCCTTACCAGGAACACCGACGAACTCCGCCGCCTGCGATGGAACGGCCAAGAGGAGGGAAACAGGGGGGACGCGAGTGAGAGCGAGGCAGCGAGAGAGAGCGGCGGATCGGGAGAGGGAGAGTGAACAGTAGCCCGAAACCCTAGCCAAGCGGTGAGGCTCTGCCTTTTATTCGGTGGCCGTCCAAGGCCAAGCGGACCGCGCGGGGAGCCGGACGGAGCCTGGCTCCAGAAGAAACACCAACCCCGTGTTTCTTTCTGGGCCAGGCTCCAGCTGTACGGCCGGCCTCCTGGGGCCTGGCTAGATGGGCTGGCCTGCAAACCAAATAAGCTATAACTGGCCCAACTGAGCCAAATCCCATCCTAGCAGCCCAACCAAACACACCCTATATGTCCTGGTGTTTTGTTCTTTTGAGTTCTTCCGAGTTCCCTAAAAAATCCCCAAATTCTTGCTATTCTACCCCAAATTCCAACTCTAGCTATCTAGGTTCGTGACACAAATTCTTCCCGACGTGTGCGCGTCACTGATTGAGCTAAAGAACAAGATGAAACTCTAAGTCTATGTATGTTAAGAATAATAACATGATGATCTCAGTCCACAATTAATAACGTCATCCACTGAGTACTACACGTGAATTGTGAACACCAGTGCCCTCTTTACCTCTATACCTATCTAATATTAAAGAGCAAAGGGTTTTTTCTCACCCATTTTTTATTCTCAGAACACCCCTGCGTCATTTATGCCTCGTATATAATCTAAACTCACGACCCATATTCAACAACTCGCGTCCAATGATGATGGTACGGAATCCAATTCCAAAATATGGTGTACAGACACATTTGCTAGTTAAGTCATAATAATAGAGGGGTGCTTTAAGAGAAAACTCTCTATCCAAAGTTAAGAGGGTGTGCCTTATTTATCACTATTTTTTTTTGTTTTCCTTGTTTGCCATCAAGACAAACTGTGTCATCCCCAACATGCCACTTCCAATTGCAATTAAGGAACCTTACTGTGTCTCCAACCTCTGTTTCCGAATGAACTCAGGTAGCAGTTACACCAGGTACAAAGGCAAATCAAACACAGCCACACAGGCGTATGGCAAACTAACATAAGTACATAACCGAGTACCTGGTCCAGGCTGAAATCCAGTCAAGCAAACTGCAAAGCCAAGAATGGGATGTTCAGCACCCTTTGGATCTTTAGCAACGCAAGGCCCCAAAAAATTTTACCCAGGAGAACCGTACCAGGGACAACAGATCACAGAACTATATCTTGCACAGCCAGCAAAAACAATCTCTCTAACAGAATGATAATCTGAATCTGAAATAATTGCTAAAACCAAGAATTAACCCACAGGATAAAGTTTATCAATGGATAAGCAGGCCTCCTCACAGAATCCAAACATCAACTTAGCATTAACAACAAATCATCTTGATACTGTTTTCAGAAAAAGGAAAAGAAACCTCTCTCCAAAACTCTTCTGAGTCTGCAGCACATTCTATTCCAAGTGCCAGTTTCTCTTACCACAAGTTTTTGTTCAAACTCAAACTTTGCATACACATAGTGGATTAACTCTCCATCCTTTTTTTTAAAAAAAATTAATGCACCAGTTTAGGTGTTATCGTGGTTAGTAAAGTGGTAACACCAGATAAGATCTCTTACCGACTCATCAACATACCGGGTGAGATGGAAAATAAAGGGTGCATATACGATGGGCAACTGAGCTCACTCAGTATTATCTTTCAAAACACAATGCAAGTAAAGAAACAAAGTTACTGCAACTTCTACAACTGCTAGCCGTTCTAATCCATGAAGATGATTAGTTTCAGCATAAGCTATATACATCACATTATCACAACAAAACATAGTAACCCCTTCCATATGATAAGTGTGCAAACCTTACCAGATACAGTTTTGCCGCTTTCAACGAAAGTATTTATCATCTTTGTTCTTGTAAATACCGAACAATTGCTCACAGCACTGCACTACTACTCTCTCAAGAAAATCATGCCCTGTAGAATCATGCTTCACTAGGTCCTCAGCAGTTCTTTTCAGCGGTCCCTGAAGGTTGCCATCCAAAAGAAATTCCACCAACACAGCCGCCCTAAAGGAACATCGTCAACAAGTACAGCTTTAGAAACCGCGACAATGGGCAAAGTATTGTGCCATTGTAAGACACAATATCAGATGTTACTAGAAATTGTGTTTTGAATTTTGATAACTGGGTCATCATGAATAAACATATTAGCTTTGGCAAAGCTTTTCCAAGATGAATCAAAATTTTACTAGAAAATTTAATCAATGCACATATGTCAGAATTTTGATAAAACAAAAGTATTAACAGAAACAGCAAAAAGGTAAACACACTATTGGCTAAAGATGCTTTGCAGAGTTTTAAGATTCATGAGTAAGCAGAAAACCACACTGTTGATTAACTAAATTACAGGATATCTACTCATAGACATTAAATTAGGAACTACATACTATGTGCATAAGCTCATTAAAGGGGACATATATTTAAAAATTAGGATCCGCATCAGAACATAGCTCCAAAACTTAAGGAACTGAAGTAAATACTGATATAACCAAATCGAAAGTCATTCCTCACGAATACAACCATATGTCCATATCCAAGATGGAATTAAATTACTAACTCAATCCAAATATTTTTAGTCACTACTCATTACTCAAACATAAATACAAATCAGGCAACTAGGACAATTACAATGTTCATGACTTGAAAATTAAATGATTTATGTTTGATCTTGCCTTCAAATATCCATTAGAGTTAAAATTACATGTACCTTAAAGCTACTTGCTGAATAAAACACAGTTATGAGCTAAGACAGAGTAGAAAGCTAAAGGCTGCATATACTACCAAATATCCTACACAACTGCTGTCAGGCAAAAACAAGCAATACAAGTATGGGCACAAAACTGATGATTATTCAAAGCATATGACTTTTAACCTCCCAGGGACTCAGTTTTAACAAACCTGTGTGCATCAAATTTGGTGATTCCTCCCTGAGTTATAAACTTTTTCTGGCGGTGAAGAGCACAAGAAGCTTGCATGCAGAGCTCCTTATTTGCTACGCATGAGAAAAGAACATCTGAAGAAGATTTCCAGTGTCCTGTAACTGCTGAAGGCAATGAACTCTCTACTGACATTTGCTCCGAATGAAGCGCAAGATGGTTTTTCTGCTGCAAGGTGGCTGACACTGGCTTATCTGATGTCGTGGGACTGCATCCATGAGTATCCACCCAGCTCTGACATGGACTGAGGTTAACCCCTTGTTCCCTAATTCCCTCAGTTCTTGACAGCACCTTTGTGTGGAGCACTTGGCCATCTGGTATCCCTTGCTCTCTAGTATCCTTAACCACAATGCTAGCTTTGTCCACAGTTCCATTATTAGTTTCCAGCGACACCTTTGTCTTGTGCACTCCACCAATTGCTTTCTCCTGCCCTTGGATAGACTTGAGAACCATGCTGATAGTTCCATCCGATGAAGAATCAGTGTGCTCCATGGGCGTCTCAGCACCAACTCGGGCTGATGCCACAATTCTCCTCACCGTGTCTGTAATCCTTGGAGTTCTCACCTGAATAGGCGCATCGTTCTCTGGACCAGCAACATGACCTTGTTGCTCACCAATCCTCGCTCGGCCTTCAGAGCCATCGGGCTTGGAGCAGTTCCTGCGCGGGCTGTTCCCAGCAGTGGAACCAGTGGGCGGAGGATTCAGCATTGTCCTGGACAATCCCCCATTATTCCCCGATTTTCCATTCCCAGTCCCCTGCAAGAAAGCCGCCACCTTTGGATCATCAGGGCTACCAACCATGTGCTTAGCGACTGCTTCGGGGATTCCCCTGTTCACGGGAGAAATCACAGGCCGATCAACCCCCAAAGGTCCAGCAGAATTCGCCTGCACATCTCCATGCCCCTTCTTGGGTTCGCCATTAGCCCAAGGCTTAGCTCTCCTCCGCTTCTTGATAAGCTGGCTGAGTGGGATTTTGTCGTCGTCGTCGTTGTCAGGCGAGCACGCGGACGCGGGTGCCTTCCTCTTGCAAGAAAGCCCCGCGCGGCGCCCTTCGTCGCCCTTGGACGCGGACTCCTTCCGCTTGCAAGAAACCCCCGCGCTGCGCCCTTCGTCGCCCTTGGGCGCAGACTCCTTCCGCTTGCAAGAAACCCCCGCGCTGCGCCCTTCGTCGCCCTTGGGCGCAGACTCCTTCCGCTTGCAAGAAACCCCCGCGCTGCGCCATTCGTCGCCCTTGGGCGCGGACTCCTTCCGCTTGCAAGAAACCCCCGCGCTGCGCCCTTCGTCGCCCTTGGGCGCGGACTCCTTCCGCTTGCAAGAAACCCCCGCGACATCGGGGCGGAACTCCCCTTCCTCCAACTCGTCGTCGTCACTGCTGCTGCAGAGGTCAATAGCCCCTTTCGGGCCCGGCTCCTCAGCGCGCCAGTCGACCCGCGGCGCCGCGGCCGCGATCGCGATCGCGCCACCCGAGGAGCGGTTGCCCGTCCCGCGGCTCTCCTCCGCCTTGAGCGCGAGGCAGCGCTCCACCAGGTCCTGGACCTGCGCGGCCAAGTTCGCCAGGCCCATCCGGGCCTCGGCAAGCTCGTCGTCGACCTGGGCAAGCCTGCGGTCGCGGTCGCCGAGCACCCGCGAGGCCGCGTCGTAGTCCGCCCTGCGGCAGGTGGCGCGGAGGTGCGCCACGAGGTCCGGGCCGGAGAGGAGGGCGAGCGCGGCGTCGAGGTCGGAGGCGTCGGCGCCGGAGGACATCGTGCCGGGGGGGCGCACGTTGGTGGGTGGTGGCGTGAAGGCTCGACGCAGGCTGGGGGCACGCGCGCACGTAGGAAGAGATCGCCGGGGCGTGGCCGCGTGGGGGCGTGGCTGGGCTGAGGAGAGGAGCGGATGGGGGACTGGTTGGGGTTTTTGGCCTCGATTGTTGCGGACTTGCGGTGTTGGTGGAGGTGGAGGGACGTGCTCCCGTTCCAGCGGAGAAGTGGGTGACTGGCGGTTTCGCTTCGCCTCCTCGGCTGCTTCGACTTGTTGAGGAATCAAAGCCAACAGGATTAGGAACGGGATGCTGTGCTGTGGCCTGCAGAAGCGCTGCCATTCTATACTTTTTCTACCGTAGACATAGCTAGGTCTTGTCACTTTCACCGAAAACCCAATATTTTTCAAAATTTCTCGTCACATCGAATATTTAGACGTATACATAAAGTATTATATGTCGACGAAAATAAAAAACTAATTGCACAGTTTGATCAAAATTAACGAGACGAATCTTTTGAGCCTAGTTAGTCCATGGTTGAACAATAATTATCAAAAAAAACGAAAGTGCTACAGTGTCGTAAAAGTTTTCCCAACTAAACAAGGCCCTAGCTGCAGCTAGCCACGGCAGCTAAACGCCAGCCAAACAAAACAACCCACAAAATCACAAAACAACATACGAGCAGGGGTTTTGGGGCGTTGGGTTGCATATCTAGGCTTTGTTTAGTTCTAAAAAATTTTGCAAAACAGGCATTGTAGCATTTTCGTTTGTATTTGACAAATATTGTCCAATCATACAGTAACTAGACTCAAAAGATTCGTCTCGTCAATTTCGACCAAACTGTGCAATTAGTTACTCTCTGTCAAAAAGAAAAGGTACCATAGAGTTTTGGTGTATGTCAAATTTACGATTAGTTTAAGGTTATCAGTGTTAATTTAAATGGTGAACAGTCAATTACCCTTTATTCAGCGTTAAGACGGTTTAAACAATATCTAAACGGAACTAGAAGGCCTAAACAATCTTGTGTAGTAACACTAAAGTATACATATTTACTTATGTAAAAAATAAATATGATAGAAAATATACATATTTACCCATGTTGTTTATAAACAATAAGTACTGTAGCAATTTTTTTTAAAGAAAACTAAATTCCACTCAACCACATACATTTATGGTGTTAATTAGTTGGGTGCCAATATAGTAGTTGTAATCATATTATTGATTAAAGGGTGAATTAAATGGTTGTTTAGCTCATTTAATCACACTTGATTCGACTTTGTTTAGACCATTTAGACGGCTTTAGTGATTTAAACATCTCACTATTTAGGGCCTAAATGATAGGGTGACCTTTGTTTATTGTTTAGACATTGTTTAAATGGTGTGTCCACTGTATAAGTACCGTTGAAGAAACTTTGCTTCATCTACTTGTGGAATGTCCCTTCGGCCATGCTTGTTGGAGCACTCTAAATCTGGTGGTGCCAGCCTACAATGACTTCTTCCAAGTCCTTGTCATGTCAGCTTAGAGCAACTCCAAGAGAGTTGATAAAAATGGATGGCTAAATTTAAGATTAAGCCAACCTCTAAAATAAAAAATCATATAAAAAAATAAAAATCTCCAAAAGTCTTTCTATATGACAAATCATATGGCTAGCGAGACATGCAAGCTATATTTACCATGCGAGAACTCTGGATAGATGACTTGCTATTTTAGCAAACTAAATACAATAGTTGTTGGACTCTCTTTTCTCTCCCAAAATAGCCAAATATAGAATACATAACATAGATAGCTCTTCTCTTGGAGTTGCTCTTAGGGGGTGTTTAGTTCTCCATAAAATGCAAAATGCAAAATACCAACTACTTTAGAATGATGAAACACAAAATGCCAAAATTTAGTTCCATCCAATTTATTGCTCTCATAAAGACCTCCGAAATAGAGAATAACCACCTTTGTGCCAAAAATTTTGCATGGTATTTAGTTTCGTTATGCAAATGATGAACCAAAATCCAAATTTTTTTGGAATAGAAGGGGAACTAAACACCCCCTTAAAGAATCAGATTAGGCTCCTTTTTTTCATGGCAATTATGATCACTGTATGTTGGTCCATTTAGACAATCCGGAATGACAATCATCTTCAGGAATGTGTTGGCCTCGGTTCAACGCTGCAAATCCATCTTCAAAGAAAGAGTTTGCTCTGGGTATGCTACGAGCATAATAAAAATATCACCCTGGCAAATAGATACATGGCTAATAGATGATAGTTGCTAATTGGATCCACCTGCTAATAGATGGCTAGATAGTGAATATCATTTGTTAGAGATTGCCAGATTCAAAAAAACAGATTCAGATCCTTTCTTTTCTTTTCTTTTTTTTTTGCCAAATGTTTCCAGCTCCACAAGCTCGAATAGTCGAATCTGATCCACCATTTGGTGGATCTGCCCCTCCACCGGCTCCCCGTGCGTTGCCACCGGCTCCGTGCGATGGCCACCATGCCCAGCTAGGGCCGTGCCCGTCGTGCCTGCACCCCTGGCCGCGCACGCCCCTGCCTCCATGCCCCTAGCTGTGGCCGCCGCCCGCCGGCCTTGCCTCCATGCCCCCGACCATGGCCGCCGGCCCTGCCTACGCCGGCGCCCCAAGTGCCCTTGCCTCCGCGCCCCCGGCCGCGCCCGTGTCCGGCCATGGCCGCAAGCCCGACCTTGCTTGGCACTGAGTCGTCGAGAGGAAGAAGGCTATGGTTTTCTTTTATTTTATTATATGCCCCTGACATGTGGGTCTAGATGTCAGTGAGACAGAAAGAAACACTAGAGCTATACATAAACACTTCATTGAATCCCAGATTCACGGTGGATCTATGATGAAGCTCTACCAATTAGGCCCTAATTTTCAATTGCAAAATAAGGAACCTTCGTGTGTTTCCAACCTCTGCTCTCCGAGTGAACTCGTACAAAGGAAAATCAAACACAGCCACACAGGCATATGGCAAACTATCATGGCCAGGTCCAGGCTGAAAATCCAGTTTTAGCAATCTGCAAAGGCAAGGATGGGAAATTTTCCCCAAGGAAACGTACCAGGGACACCAGATCAGAGAACTATGTCATGCACAGCCAACAAAAAGAATCTCACAGAATGATAATCCGAATCTGAAATAGTCGCTAAAACCAAGAATGTAACCCACAGAATAAAGCTTATCAATGGATAAGCGGCTTCCTTACAGAATCCTGCTCCAACAAACAGTGGCACTCCTGCTAACATTTTCCGTTAGCATTAGCAACAAATCCTCTTGATTCTGTTTTCAGAAATAGAAAAGGAAACCTCTCGCCAACACTCTTCTGAGTCTGCAGCACACACTATTCAAGTGCCTGTTTCTCTTACCACAAGTTTTTGTTCAAACTCAAATGTTTGCATGCTTATAGTGGATTGCCTCTATCCATCTTTTTTTTTGTATTTTTTCATGCGCCGGCTTAGGTGCTATCGTGTTTGGTAAAACGGTAGCACCAGATATAATCTCTTATCGACTCAGGGTGAGTGGAAAATAAAAGGTGCATATACCATAGGCAGTTATGACTTATGAGCTCACTCAGTGTGATATTCCTAAACACAATGCAAGTAAACAAATAGAGTCACTGCAACTTCTACAAATGCTACCCGTTCTAATCCATCAAGATGATTAGTTTCAGCATGGGCTATATACATCACATTATCATAACAAAACATAGTAACCCCTTTCCATACGATAAGTTGTGCAAACCTTACCAGATACAGTTTTGCCGCTTTCAACAGAAGTATTTATCTTCTTTGTTCTTGTAAATATTGAACAATTGCTCACAGCATTGCACTACTACTCTCTCAAGAAAATCATGCCCTGTAGAATCACGCTCCTCTAGGTCCTCAGCAGTTCTTTTCAGCGGTCCCTGAAGGTTGCCATCCAAAAGAAATTCCGCCAACACAGCCAGCCTAAAGGAACAACCTCAAACATGTATAGCTTTACTATTGCGCCATTGTAAGACACATGATATCATATATATTACTACAAAATGTGTTTCGGATTTTGATAACTGGGTTACCATGAATAAATATATTAACTTTGGCAAAGCTTTTCCAAGATGAATCACAATTTTAATAGAAAATTCAATCAATAAACATATGTCAGAATTTTGATAAAACAAAATATTGACAGAAACAGCAAAGAGCAGACCACACTGTTGGCTAAATATGTTTTGCAGAGTTCTAAGATTCATCAAATAAAAAGAAAACCACACTGCTGGCTGACTAAATTACAGGATATCTACTCATACATCTCAAAGACATTAAACAAGAAACTACATACTATGTGCATAAGCTCATTCAAGGATATACATTTAAAATTCAGGATTGGCATCAGAATAGTTCTGAAACTAAAAGAACTGAAGTAAATATCGGTATAACCAAATCAGTGACCATTCCGCACGGATACAACCATACGTCCATACCCAAGATGGAATTAAATTATTAACTCAATCCTAATATGAATAGTCATTACTCATTACTCAAACATAAATACAAATCAGGCAATTGCTAGGACAATTACAATGTTCATGACTTGCAAATTAAATGTTTTATGGTTGATCTTGCCTTCAAATATTCATGGGAGTTAAACTTATATGCCTGTTAAAGCTACTTGCTGAATAAAACACAGTTATGAGTTAAGACAGAGTAGAAAGCTAAAGACTGTATCAGGCAAAAAAAAAGCAATACGAGTATGGGCACAAAATTGGCGATTATTCAAAACATATGTATTTTAACCTCCAAGGGACTCAATTTTAACAGACCTGTGTGCTTCAAATTTGCTGAGTCCAGTACATCCACTTCGTCCTCCTTCAGTTGACTGAGTCGTAAACTTTCTCTGGCGATGAAGAGCACAAGCAGCTTGCATACAGAGATCCTTATTTCCTAGGAATGAGCTAAAAACAGCTGAAGAAGATTTCCAGTGTCTTGTAACTGCTGAAGGCAATGAACTCGCTCGACCTTCAGAGCCATCGGGCTTGGAGCAGTTCTTGTGCGGGCTGTTCCCAACAGTGGAATCAGTGGCCTTAGGACTCGGCATTGTCCTGGACAATCCCCCGTTCTTCCCCGATTGGCAATTGCCAATCCCGTGCACGAATACTGCCACCTTTGGATTATCAGGGCTACCAACCATGTGCTCAGCGACTGCTTCGGGGATTCCCCTGTTCACGGGAGAAATCACAGGACCTTGTTTCTCACGAGTCCTCGCTTGGCCTTCACAGCCATCGGGCTTGGAGCAGTTCTTGCGCGGGCTCTTCCTAGCAGTGGAACCAGTGGGCGGAGGACTCGGCATTGTCGTGAAAAATCCCCCATTCTTTCCCGATCGACCATTCTCAGTCCCCTGCACGAAATCCGCCACCTTTGGATCATTAGAGCTACCAACCATGTGCTCAGCGACTGCTTCGGGGATTCCCCTGTTCACGTGAGAAATCACAGGCCGATCAACCCCCAAAGGTCCAGCAGAATTCGCCTGCACATCTCTATGCCCCTTCTTGGGTTCGCCATTAGCCCAAGGCTTAGTTCTCCTCCGCTTCTTGATAAGCTGGCTGAGCGGGATTTCGTCGTCCTCATTGTCGGGCGAGCACGCAGACGCGGGTGCCTTCATCTTGCAAGAAACCCCTGCGCGGCGCCCTTCCTCGGCCCTGGACGCGGACTGCTTTCGCTTGCAAGAAACCCCCGCGACATCGGGGCGGAATTCTCGCCCCTCCTCCAACTCGTCGTCGTCGCTGCTGTTGCAGAGGTCAATAACGCCTTTCGGGCCCGGCTCCCCAGCGCGCTGGTCGACCCGCGGCAACGCGGCCGCGATCGCGCCACCCGAGGAGCGGCTGCTCGGCCTGCGTCTTGCCGCCTCGAGCTCGTAGCGCTCCTGCTGGGCCTGGACTTCCGCCGTCAAGTCCGCCAGGCCCGTCCGGGCCTCGGCGAGCGCAGCCTCGGCCTTGGCAAGCCAGCGGTCGCGGTCGCCGAGCACCCGCGCGGCCGCGTCGTAGTCCGCCCTGCGGCAGGTGGCGCGGAGATGCGCCACGAGCTCCGGGCCGGAGAGGAGGGCGAGCGCGGCGTCGAGGTCGGAGGCGTCGGCGCCGGAGGACGACATGGTGCCGGGCTGCCGGCGCCCGTTGGTCGGTGGCGGCGTGAAGGCTCGAGGCGGGCTGGGGGCACGCACGCACGCACGCAGGAAGAAATTGCCGGGGCGTCGGGGCGTGGCTGGGCTGAGCGGATGGGGACTGGTTGGGGTTTTCGGCCTTGCTGGGAGCTGGAGCGGTGTTGGTGGAGAACTGGAGGGACGTGCTCCCGTTCCACTTCCAGCGGAGAATAGCGGGTGACTGGCGGTTTCGCCTCCATTATTTCGAGGAATCGAAGCAGGAGGCGGCGGAGTAAGGCCGTGTTTAGATCGAGGATAAAAAATTTTTATGTGTTGGAAGGATATCGAAAAAAAAATTTAGAAACTAATAAAAAAACAAATTACATAACTCGTTAGGAAACTGCAAGACAAATTTATTAAGTATAATTAATCTATCATTAGCACATGTGGGTTACTGTAGCACTTAAAGCTAATCATGAAGTAACTAGGCTTAAAAGATTCGTCTCGCGATTTTCAACCAAACTGTGTAATTAGTTTATTTTTTTATCTACATTTAATGTTTCATATATGTGTCCAAAGATTCGATGGGATGGATGAAAATTTTTTAGGTGAGTAACTAAACAGGGCCTAACTGCTCCCACTGATGCCGTGGTGCGACGCGAGTATCCATCCGTGACTGCTACTGCTGGGATTTTTTTCATTGTAAAATTTTTCAAATTTCCCGTCACGTTAAATATTATGACACATGCATAAAACATTAAATAATTAATTATACAGTTTATTTGTAATTTACGAGACAAATTTTTTGAACCTAGTTAATTTATGATTGGACAATATTGTCAAATACAAACGAATATGCTACGGTGCTCATTTTACAAAAAAAAAATTGAAACTAAACAAGGCCTTAGTCCTCGTTCCGCATGGATTCATTCCGAATGATAAAAAAATAGTATAAATTTGCATAATATTTTTAGCTAAAATCATTCATCACCTTCATTTAGTGAGAAACGAACAGGGCCTCAAGATTGACCAAAATTACAGTAAAAAATATTAACATTTATATCTTTAAATAAATTTATGATAAACAAATATTCCATAACTAATCTAATGATACTTGTTTTTTATGAATCTTAGTATTTTTTATATAGATTTAGTCAATGTTCAAATTGTTTGACTTCTCAAATTATGTTTTGATATTTTTATTTATAGGGACTAAATAAGTAGTAAAAATAATATATTTTGAAAAGTTAGAACAACTTATAATTAGAAATAAAAATAGTTCCTAATACATACGTCGTCTTACCGGGAGCAGCTTGTATCCATTGAACAAATATAGGTTCGATCAATATTTGCTTTTTTGAGTACCAAAAGCAACCATAACGTCGTTATGAACATAAAGACACAAGGTATAGAATTCTAGGAAGAGGTTAACCTAACTTAAATGATATATGATAGCTTCCTTATGGTCTAACATTCTTACCAATACATTATCTTCACTTCGTTCCGGATTATAATCCCTAATGAAAAAATAGCTCCATGAGCAAAAGCCCTTGTCATTATAAGCCTGCAATGTATTGATGATGAGTGTATAAAGCAACTTGAGTAGTAAAGGCTTGTGTTATAAATGCATAAGCAGGTAAAGAGTACATATGTTGACCTACTAAATAAGTAATAACCCCTAAGGAAGGTAGAGGAAGACCTAATGAAAACGAATCGAATTATTGATTGTATTGTAAAGGCCTTTATGAAGCGAATACCTCTTGTTTCAATACTTTTTATTTTCAAATCAATAGTGAGCTTTTGGGTATTAGAGCCATTTGGCTTTTGAAAAGTCCACAAGGTCATAGAAAAAGCCCAAATAAATAGGCTTTAACTAACACTCCATTATTAGTAGTTATAAAACTAAGTTATCGAATCTTGAATTAGCACAAAAGTGTATGTTGTATTTTTAACTATAAATAACTCTATTATTAATAGACTAAAATTGAAGTTACCCAATCTCAAATTAGCATGAGTATATAAAGACTACAATTGCTTGTTGTACGCTTGCATTGTGATCAACCACAAATTGTCCTATGCAGCACCCTACTTTCAACTCCCTTCCTCCTTTTTAGAGATTTTTGGGACACATGATTTTTAAAACGCGAGAAGGGAAAACACATAGGAATGGAGTTGCATGGAAATTACAATCTTGTAGGAATTTAAAATGCAAGGAAGTTTTCATTATGGCCTTGATGCAACACATAAAAAAAGTTCCAAGAGAATTCTAGATATAAATGAAAGTTTTCATGAGGTCTAACCTCATGCTATTTTTTGTGCAAAATTTCCTATGATGTTATACACCTCATAGGAATCCAAAGGATCTTCGTGAGTTTAATTCTTTTTTCAGAAGGTTATATAGGAAATTTTCATACATTTTTAAAAACCTCCAAAACCCCTATAGTTTTCCTTGTTCCGAAAGGGCCTTGGCCTCTCACATAGTAGGTTTTCTTCTCGCTTTTTTGATAAACGATGTAACCACCCTCAATGAATAAAGTTCTTGCGAGGTTTAAAAAAAACCGTGCCCATACATTGCAGCTAAAATTATGTCTTGCATCATGTCATATGTTCTAATATGTTTTAAAATCAAACCAGATTCAAGAACAAAAAGAAACACAAATCAAAACTGGACATAAGATGACTAGAAAAAATGTATATAAAGGACGCAAGACGCTCGAAAAAACATATATGAACTATACCTGACTTCCACTAAGTAGTTAGGTAACAGGAGGCCAAACAAAAAATAAAGAGGAAAGTTTGACTCTTTAATATTAGAGATAGATACATATATACTTTCTATGTCCTTGAATAAAAAGATTCCTAGATATGTCTTGAGTCAGTTTTTAAAACTGTGGCCAAATTTCTAGAATAGAAGGTTAAGATTTATGGTATTAAACTAGTATCATTAGATTTATCAGATTTATTGTAGAGTATGTTTTCATAAAATACTCATTTTAGTCGATGATGTTAATCTTTTCTATAAAATTAATCAAGGAATTGATTTATTTGGGGATAGAGCGAGTAGCATGCATGGCTGCGTGGAATGTAAGGGACTATTTGTTTAAGTTATAACATTTGAGCTTGTGGCTAAAAAGTTGTTTTTTCTTATTTATTTGTAATAAATATATAGTTTCTCAACACAACAAAATCAGGGAACTTTTGTTTTGTTTCATCTTCTAGCTTCTAAGGCCAATTTCAATAGGGTTTTATTGGAGTTTTGTGGATATTAAATATGGTGACATGGCGCCGTATTAATAAAGAGAGGGATGATAAGAGTTTCATGGAAGTAGAGAAAGTTTCATGATGATAAAAATTTTCTGCACTGTTTTTAAAATATAGATGTGTTACAAACTAGACCATAAAACCCACACTAAGAATGACCTAACAGAAATCAGCAAACACTTCGATAACAACCGTTAAAATCTTTGTACTAAAATCATCCTTTGAATTTTCTTTTGCATGATATGTAATACATTTATGATGGACAACAATCAATATTTGAAAAGCACGTAAAGCCAGCATTATGGTAGCACGCACGGCTCCAACAAACAAACCATAAAATCCCCAATGCCACTACCTCTCTTGATTTTTTTATCGTTTTTTTATGAAACAAGATGTTACCCTCTACTAGGATGTGTAACGAAAGGATAACAAGTCACAACAAAAAACTAGGAACACATAGAGAAGTAAAAAAGGAAGAAAAAGAAAAATTACAACGAAGAACTAGGAAACATAGAAGGAAACATAAAAAGAAAAAGAAAAATCACAACAAAGAACTAGGAAACATAGAAGGAAAAAAAAAGAAAAATCACAACGATAATAACAATAGCAAAACCCCGTTTACTAATGCTCATGCACTTGTAAACTTGTACAAGTAATTTTTTTTTTTGCAAATTACTATCTACAAAATACAACATAGATGTTCACAACATATGCACATCCATACTCTATGAATGCACTCACCTAAATTCTTGAGACTAACGAAGTAACCATAAGCACCTTATTATGTTGATAAATCATCGCTTACCACTGAAACTATAATACTATTAAATTATAAAAAAATTACTCTCATAAAGAATAAAATCTAGACATGAGATGCTATTAAAATTCGTGTAACCACTAACCTATAGGTCTTTTTGTCACCTGTGGTAGGCCTAATTTGTAGGCTACGCATTTAGATGCTATGGATGTTAAGAAGCCTTCTTTAAGTATACCTGTAGCCCACACATACACAAGCCGAAACCATAGATTACGATCCACCGTGCCCAATATTTTTGCAATTTAGCTCTTTTTTTAAAATAAATTTATATTTGACCCCTTAAATGACATAAACTGATCTTTAAATCTTAGGGGTTGGCGTCAGAACTCATGACTACGAGGTAACACATCTCAGGCCTTGTTTAGTTCACTCCAAAATCCAAAAAGTTTTCAAGATTCCCTGTCACATCGAATCTTACGGCACATGCATGAAACATTAAATATAGATGAAAATAAAAACTAATTAGACAGTTTGCCTGTAAATCACGAGACGAATCTTTTGACCCTAGTTAGTCCATAATTGGATAATATTTGACACAAACAAACGAAAATGCTACAGTGGCCGAAAACTTTTCATTTCGCGAACTAAACAAGGCCTCAGCGCCACAAATCATGGCTTCGAGGTGCTTGACCACGCACATCAAGGTATCCTAGGTGGCACTGACGTGGCTGGTACCTCGGAGCCAGATCTTGGCGCCGACCTCGGAGCCGAGATCTGTGGCTCCGGCCTCGGAGCCGAGATCTGTGGCTCCGAACAGTTTTACTGTCTGAGCCTACTCTCATTTGTTCGTCCTCCCTCTCAGATTCTTGCCCTCCATAGAAACAACTACATAATATCAAAGTCTCTAGACATCCAAAATAAACAAATTCATGCAATCCAAATACATTATCTAACTACATCACCTAGTAACCTAACTAAATATCTATCTAAATTTACTATCTATCTATATAAAATACATTTGCTAACTACATTGCCTAATTACCTAACTACCTATCAAATCTAACTACAAAACTAGATAACTATAGCTAGATTATATATAGAATTAAATTAGCTAACTATATGATTATATAACTAGTTAGGGCTTAATCGACCACTGGAACTGGGGATCGGGCGTCATGAGGCCCGCGTGGCAGAATGTGAGTTCGGCTGTAGCTCTGCTCCAGCTTCCAGTTTCCTGGTCAGTTTTCCTGAGAGTTGAGATTTGAGACTTGTAAACGTTAAGGAGGAGCACACATCGCAGATCTTTCCCTTTCTCTCTCCCGTAGATCAGATCACCGCATGGCACAATAAGTGTTGGGCAGGAACAAGTAGTGTGTGGTTATTCGTTTGAGTTTATTAGTCGAATCTACGGATCATTTAGTAGTATTTTTTTCATAACAAATCAACGAACAATATGTTTTTTTCATTGGACAGACTCCATTACAGATAGCCCAAAAGCATGGACGACGAACTACACCCTCACAGTAGAGCATCTCCAACAGTTATGCAATTAGAATTTGCCATTTGTTGAAGTTTGCCAAGTCCCTAAACGTTTTGCCAAAGGAAAAATAAGTTCATCTCCAAGTGTTTGGTATTTTTGACTTGGCATATCCAAAAATAGTGGACCCAACTATTTTTGTTCGAGAATCTTTCATCTTCGCGGAAAATTTTCTGGCGCGTCGCGTGGGCGCTCGTCGCGCGCCACTCTTTCGCCCGTCGCCGCCAATTCTCTCGCGCGTCGTCGCTTGGTCCACGTCGACGCTTAGTCCAGGTCGTCGAGATCCGATCGAGGCAACAGTCCCAGGGTGCACCGCGGCATCCAGGTCGCAAGGA
The DNA here is from genome assembly GCF_000003195.3 of Sorghum bicolor. Taxonomy (NCBI): domain Eukaryota; kingdom Viridiplantae; phylum Streptophyta; class Magnoliopsida; order Poales; family Poaceae; genus Sorghum; species Sorghum bicolor. Next base: position 58,223,727 of record NC_012872.2, on the reverse strand, counting down.
AAAAAGAAGGCGACACGCAGAAAAAAGGAGGTGGCGCGCGGGGGAAAGAAAATAGTCGCGTGCGGGGAGGAGTCGTTTCGCGGAAAACTACCGCGACGTGGGGAGTACGGGCACGACAAGGAGTCCAAGATTCTCAGAATATCAAAATTGCCAAGTCATTGTGCCTATGCAAAAATGCCAAGTTTGGTCCATTAAATGCCAAGTTTGGCAGAATGCATAAGTCAAATACAAAACTGTTGGAGAGCAATTTTTAAAAATTTTGATAAATAGCCCTTTTTCAGTACCTGGTCGGCCGGCGACACGAGCCGAAACCTTACGGGATGGGATCACGGCCCACCGTCCACGCACAAGAAATGAGAGATCGATCATTAGAACGAGGTGGCTGGCGGATGGGGTCGCTCGTCGCTAATCGTCAATCGAGCACTGGACAGAACTGGAGCGCCATGTGGCCCGCGTGGCGGAACGCGAGTTCGGCCGGAGTATGTGCTCTGCTTGTCCAGGTGAGAGCTGGTGACAGTGAGCACTGAGCACTGAGCAGTAGTTGCATTGTATGGAGACAAAGGCTTTGTTTTCCCAGTATAAATTTTTTAAAGGTATTGTACCACTTTCATTTGTATTTAGTAATTATTTTCCATTCTAAACTAACTAAATTTAAAAAAATTATCTCGTAAATTATAGTTAAACTATACAATTAGTTATTTTTTATTTATGTCTAATGCTTGCCGTAAGATTTGACGTGACGAGAAATTTTAATTTTTTTTTGGATTTTAGGTGTAAAAGACAAGTGACGGAACACGAAAACAGACGTTGCATGCGCGCATATACAGTATGCTCACATGCACCTCGTACAGAGAGAGGCCAACAAGCATGGACGACGGACGCATACAGTAGGCGGCACAGAGGTGCAGTGCCGCAGCTAACATGCTCGCTCGCACAAGGGCTGTCTTTTTCTCGCAGCACCGTACAGTAGAGGCCACGGGGCCCAGGTCACGGTCACATGCTCCGTCGACGTTCCGTTGCAGGCCACACCCTGCTCTGCCTCTGCTCGATCGATCGGCAGTGGCCAGATCTATCTGGACCTCATCAGCTGCTGGATCGGAAGGAATATTGCCGGTGCAGTATTTGGATCGGTCTAGTGGGCAGTAGTATTGGAATATTCCTCTTTTCCACCGGCATTCATCCACCGAGACCGATCAGAGAATACCACCCGATCAGAGAATACCAAGGCCTTAGTTGTGTGAAATCTTTTTGGATTTCGCTACTATAATACTTTCATTTTTATTTGATACATATTGTTCAATTATAGAGTAACTAGATTTAAAAGATTGGTCTCGCGATTTACAGCTGTATAATTAATTTTTATTGTTATCTATATTTAATGCTCCATGCATTTGTCGTACGATCCGATGTGATGGAGAATCTTGAAAAGTTTTTGGTTTTTGATAGTAACTAAACAAGGCCCAAAGCTATCAACTCTGCATTGCTAGCTCCCAAGTTGCAGAAAATCTTGAGAAATCCGAAGCATTGCGTGCCCTCAAAATTCTACATGGTATACAAACGGCATTTCGCTACATTTTGCAGTACTACGCTGCAAGCAGCCCAACGTACCGCGTTCACGGCACTGATTGGGGGCGTCTCGGTTCGATTGATTCCAGAAATTAACATCAGCCCCATGCATCGCGTCATGTGCCTACAAACTGTTGTTATCAGCCATCCAGGAGGCTATAGAAGTAAACAAAAAAAAGGGAGAGAAAAAAAAGGGTTGTGTTGGCATCAGACGCTTAACTGCTTACATACTTGCGCTTCGTCATCATGCAACTGCCACAGATACACACATGGTTTTCGTGAGATTATTAATCTACTGTGATCCCGTTACTTCAAGCGGGTCTCGATTGATGACAACACAGCCGTAACGCAGCGACCAACTCAAGGCGGATAGCATAGCAATTGAGCAATTCTATGCAGATGAAGCTGAAGCCCACAAAGATTCCCTATTGGGGGAGACGACACAACAAAGCAGATCACCATCTGATGGACGAAAATGAAGGAGGCCGTCCTCGTCAGGCCCCACTGGACACTGGTGCACCACAAACAGCCACAAGTAATGCTGCCCAGTGTCCACTGCTCTCCATCTCGATCACCTCCTGATCCGAGGATCGTTCCAAATGTGTTTTTGGAAGTCTAGCTGTTGCAATTTCGTAACCAACTATTTTATTTGTATTAAAGGTCTGTTTAGATTGGAGATGAAAAATTTTTTAGTGGCACATCGAATGTGTCGGAAGGGGTTTTTAGAAACTAATAAAAAAACAAATTACATAACTCATCTGGAAACTGCAAGACAAATCTATTAAGCATAATTAATCAGTCATTAGCACATGTAGGTTACTGTAGAACTTAAGGCTAATCATGGACTAACTAGGCTTAAAAGATTCGTCTCGCGATTTTCAACCAAACTGTGTAATTAGTTTATTTTTTTATCTACATTTAATATTCCATGTATGTGTCTAAAGATTCGATGTGATGGATGAAAAAATTTTATGTGGGAACTAAACAGGGCCTAAAAAATTACCAGAAAAATTCAAACTCTAGAAGCGGCGCTATAATGGCTAGAGCTATCGCAGTTTTTTTTTTTTTTTTTTTTTTTTGCAATCGGGTATAATGTATATAGGCCCGTATTTTATTAAAAGGAAACAACTGTGCTTTAGATCATATTTGATCCACCCAGCTAGCAGCAATTAACCGTTAAAAATTAGCTGGAGTAGTTTTTAAACAGACTCAGCTAATAACTTGTGTTAGCCACCTCATTAGTACTGTGGTTGCAAGACTGCCGCTACACTAGGCGTATCTGGAAGGGCATTGCAACATGGCTAAGTAATGAACCGCTGCGCCCTTCTACCTGGGTGCCAGCACTGTACAAAGTTGGTGGGACAACATGGATCACACACCTTCGATGGCGAGGCGAGGCCTTCGTTCGATCATCATGCTCGTTTGTTGGGAGATTTGGAAAGAAAGAAATGCACGAATCTTTGAGCACAAGGAATCTGCGACAGCGCAACTCCTCCAGAAAATCAAGGATGAGGCAAGAGTGTGGGTAATGGCGGGTGCAAAGCACGTTTCTAACTTATTTTTGCGCGCTTGATGTAATTTGTTCCTAACGCGAGGTTTTGGAGTTGTAGCTGTTTTTTTAAGATCTTAAGATCTTTTTATACATGGCTGTACAGTGCCTGTCTAGGCTCTTCCTATTTAATACAATAGGCAGCTCTCCTGCCGGTTTCGTTTAAAAAAAAAAAATGGATCCGAACCTGAAACCCGGCCACAGAACATCCTGGTTCCTGGCTCCCTAGTGGCGTCAAGGCGGGAACTCAGGGACAAAACCCCCCGACGCGTCAGCGCACGGACGAGACAAAAAGCCGGCCGCGCTGCCCAGCTGGCTCCCACGCCTCGCCAGCTCGGACCACGCCCCCCCGCGGGCCCCGCATGGCAGCCTCTGCACGCTGGACCTGGCCCGGCCGTATCTCGCGCCCTCGCGCTCGCAGTGGCGGGAGCGCTGTTTCAGTTCGATGGCATTCTTGTAATAAGGTACCGAAGCGGTGGGCTTTTCTAGGCGTCAGGTACAAGCTGCAGAGGTTCCGAAAGACCAAAGAGGACAAGACCATGGCTGCTCGCTCGCTAGGGCGCGTTTCTAACGCTGCCCACACATCATCAGCCTAGTGGAGAAGAAACCTCCGCTCTCCGGGTCAGGTTCTCGCCAAGCACGCGGTTCACCCACCCATCCTTTCAGTTTCAGGTAACCTCCTCCTCCTCCTCCTCCTCCTCCCGTGTCTTGGTCTGGATTTTGATTTCCATCTGCTTGCTGCTGGCTTCTGTTCCCCCTGAGTTTATTTGATCTGATAGGTTGCTGTGTGCTTGCTTCGCTAGTTCACTGCGACCGGTCTGCGATCTCTGATCATGCTTTGTGTTTTTTTCTTTTCTTTTCATTTCGTCAGATCTTGTTTCGGGTTCAACAGGAGTTGGAGGGAGTTATAGAGGAGAGCTGGACAGGCGACATTTCGGCGGTATGTCTCTTGATTTTCTCAGTTTTTTTTTCTGGTTTCTTGTTTCCCAGATTAGGTGTGCTGTTGTGATGTTCTTGCTCTTGCGGTAGTCAAGAAATTTTCTGTAGGAATGTGTGTGCGGGTGTGCGTTCTTGGATGGATCGTTGTCTGGCCTTGTGGGCCTGCACGTTCTGATGTGGCAGCTGACATGGATCGCTGCAGAAGCTTAAGATTAGAACACCAGAAACATGTCGTTCTCTCTTCCAAGTCTTAGCCTTCGTTGCCTCTTCCATGTCTGTCTTCCTTTCTGGATAGGAGTATGCGATTATATATCTGCGGAGTGGTTGGCACTTGTCAGTCGTCACTCGTTAATTTTGTGTTCGTGCATTATTTTTCTGAATATTCCTTCGCTAGCTGGGACCCGCATGTTTGTTACCACTAGTTGATGATTTCATAAGACAAAATACTTTGATCTGGTATTTCCCCAATCAGCTCGCATATGAGTATGTAGTGGTATTATGCCATGAACAATACTGGGCTCATGCTCAGAACGGCTCCATATGGCATTTCAAATAGGGCACCCTTTCAAATATGCATCTGAACTTACGCAGTTCTTTTTTACAACAGCTTACACAGTTATGCTGCCCAAGAGGTTGGGCGACGACTGAGACTTGGTAGATGAAAATAAATAAAATGTTTATAATGTACTAATCCAGATTGCAAATTAGCTCAGTCAGACTCTGGTTTTGAGATGGCCTTGCAGGCATAGAAGATACATCAGATATATGTCACTATATCTATGTGCTACTGCAACGAACTTCCAAAGTGTCTTTCACAAGTAATAAGTTTATTATCTAAAAAAGAGTACCTTAGTCTTAATATATGGTGTTAATGGTAATGCTGTGGTAGTTCATAGAAGTTTCTTTTCTTCTGTCAAGCATGATTTGCCAAGATCTAAAATGCAAAATGTAATTCCGTTTTTATTTTTTATTTTTTTACTTCCTATCTTCCAGGACACCACATGATGTAAGAAAAATATCCTAAAAATCCCACGGTGTAGTTGACGTTTTGTAAATTCCGCTGCATTAAGCAATTATTTGATTAAAAGATCACTTACTATCAATGCCACATATCACTGCATACAAATGAAGATCATGATGTAACAACATGCCTCCAGGGAAACCAGTTATATGTAACTTTAAGACCTCATAACCTAAACTATGTTGCTCATCATTTGGCGTACATATTAGTTACAGAACATGAAGTCCATACTTGAAATGTTTGACATTCTACTTCGTCTTGCTTCCCGAGTAATCACCTAGTTCAGAGTCCGCGAGGTGGGGATAAAATCTTTGTAAATTCATCTGCCCCCTTAGTGCGCCATTAGGTGGCACGTTGTTGTAATCAAACTATTTCTCGATCTTAATACAATGATACACAAGCCTTTTGCGTATTCGAGAAATAAACTTCGTCTTGCTTACCGGTGCTACTAAATTTGGCTCCAAATTCTGCATACGAGCTTCACGAATTAAGGCCTTTGTGCATTCTGGGAATATACCTGTACATTCAACTCTCCAATTTTGCTAACTTGGTGATATACACCCCTTCAAAGACGTTCAATCTTTTCCAGTTTACACTTATTCAGCTATGTGTGCAGAGAGTATTTTCAATCATTACTTAGTTGAACCATTTCCATTGAAAAAACTATATTTGTTTTTCTTGGTTCTTGGATTTTTTTTTTTGCTATTCTAGTTGATATGATCCACAGATGGCTTCCTATTCATTGACTTCCTTTCCTTTTTACCCATTCAGGAGCAAAGCTAATCAGGAGCTGCAGCATGATATGCCCTCAGTGATGATCAATTTGGTCTGAGGAAGATATTCTGCAAAGAAATAGTAAAGCTAAAGCTTGTGGATACAAGAACTTCAGCATGACGAAGAAACACAAAATTAGAAAGTCCAAGCATCTTTTAGAGAGCAAAAAGGGTATTCTCTTAATTCAAGACTAATATTTACTCAAATGATTTTTTATGTACATACAGGGATCTCAAAAGGCCTTTATAAATGAAATTGTTTCACGTCAGGAGACTATTCCTACTTATCTACTGTTTTATTTTTGCCATTCTGTTTGGCTGATCTCAATGTGATTACAATACCAGATTAACACGCCTGAGTCATATGTGTCCAGTTTTCATCATTAAAATGCTTTTGATATAACTAAAATTGCGTTGTTTTAGAAGAACTCTGCCCTGTTATTTAACTAATGGCTTTCCTGTTTCTAGTGAGCTGTTGACTGAAAATAATAGTGTTATTTTGTTTTTTCAGATGTTGATGAAAATGTGGAAAACATTTTAAGAATGATAGGAGAGGAGAACGAACAGACTGAGAATGAACAAGATGATTCTGAAAATCCCGTCAAGAAATCAAAGTTATCTTCCCTTGTGAAGGGCTTCCATGAGGACTATGAATACCTTCACAAGCACTATAAACAGCTAATTAGCAAACTAGAAACTGTTGGCCACAGTTCTTCAGGTTCAGATTCATCTGATTCAGACGTGGAAGGAGACAGATCAGAAAATAATGTAACTACACCAAAAGTAGTGTTGAATGAAGAAAACGGCCTGAACCATAAGCTTGATGAGGATCATAGCATGGAAGCAGAAATTGAGAAGCTAAAACAAAGTACGGAAGAACAAGCCAAGGAAATATCTGATCTGAAGCAGCTACTAGGAAAAACAATCAAGGATAAAGAAGCCACAAGAGGAGAGTTAAGTTTAGAGGTTGCAAGTTTGTCATCTGAGAATGAAAATCTGAAATCATTAGTTGAAACTGCAAAGAGGGAGGAAGGAGACTTGCTTAGCATCATACAATGTAAGGAGAATGAGGTCAAAACATTGTCTAGTGAGAAGCAAACTATTGAAGAAGAGAGAGATAACCTGAAGATGTCAATTGTAGACATGAAGAAAGAGATGGAAGATCTGAGGAATCAGCTGAAAGATACAGTGGACAAATGCAGCATCATGGCATCAGAACTAGAGAAGTCCCTGAAGGCTGAGAAAGAGGTGCAGACCTTATTTGAAGAAAACCAGAACCTGAAGAACCATAACCTGATGCTGTCGGTGGAGCATGATAACCTGAAAGCACTTCATCATAACTTAGATATTGAGTGCTCTCAACTGAAAGCAACCATTGCGGAAGCCAAAGCTGAAAATGAATCATTGGCCACAGAAAATCATTCAGCTGAAAGAAAACTCCAGCAACTGAGGCTGGAAATAGATGGCCTGAAGGCTGAGACCACAGAGATGATGAACAATCTGAACAAGGAACGAAGTACTGCAGCAGAAGAAAAAGAAAGGCTAACATCAGAAAATTCTATGTACTTGAGTGAGTTAGAGGAGGCACAGTCTAATGTTAAGGATCTAGAAAAGGAACTGGAGTCAACGAAAAGTGTTCTCAATAGTCATATTGCGGAGCTACGGAAGGAGAAGAATTCTGCCACATCAGAGATAGAGCGGCTAGAGGCTTCTTTGATGAATCTTGAGAACGATCTGTCACAGCAACTTGATAGGATTTCAGATATGCAGAAGACTAATGAAAACCTGGATCTGGCAAATTCTAACCTGCATAATGAGATTGTAGAAGTACAAGGACAGAAGAATGAAGCTGTTACTTCTATAGTTAATCTCGAGAGCATGTTAGAACAGCAAGTACAAGAGATTTCAAATCTTCAGGAGGCCATCAAAGACCTCAAAGCAGCAAAGACCGATCTGTATAATGAGATTACAGTACTTCAGCAGGAGAAAATTGTAGCACTGGCTCAGTTACAAGAATCTGAGGCTCAAATCAAGAATCTTCGGAGTGACTTGGAACTGCAGCGCAACCAAATTTCAGTTATCCAGCAAGCAAATGAAGAAATGCTGGATAAAAATTCTAGCTTTCACAAGCAACTGGAAGAAACTAGGACTAATCTGCAAGAGGAGATCATTGCATTACAAGGAGAGAAGGAAGAGGCCATCAATAGCTTACAGCAGTCAAATGATTCACTCAATACCCTAGAACTCCAGTTAGAGAAGCAAAGAGAACAAATTTCTGTTCTGCAGCTTGCTCATGAGGACTTGCAAAAGAGCAATTCCAACCTAGAGATGCAGTTGGAAGGGGCGAAGGTTAGTCACCATGCTGAAATTTTAGCATTACATGATGAAAAGAACAAGATTATTTCAGAGTTGCAGCAGTCCGATGGTTGTATCAAGAACCTTAGAATTGAGTTGGAGCAAGAAAAAGAGCAAACCTCAATCTTGCATCATGCTAATGAAGATATGAAGAATAACATTTCTGTCTTGGAGAAGCAATTGGAGGAGGTCAGGAGCAGTTTGCATGCTGAAATTGCAGAAGTACGTGCAGAGAAGGACACATCTCTATTGGAGTTACAGACGTCTCAGGCTTCTGTCAGGAATCTTGAGATTGTGGTTGAAAAGCAAACTGAGAACATTTCAACTCTACAACAAGCTAATGATGAGTTACAGAAGAACATCTACACTTTGACTGAGCAATCACAACAAGCCAAGGCAGAGATGCAGGATGAGTTGAAGGCAATACAAGAAGAGAAGGATGCAGTGCTAACACAACTGAAGCAGTCAGAGACTTCAGTACAAAATCTTGAGAATGAGGTGACACGACTGAAAGAGGAGCTTTCCATACAGCTAGAAAACAACTCCACCTTGGACAAGCAGTTTGAAGAAGCCAGGAGCAATCTGCATGCTCAAATTTCAGACCTAGGTGCAGAGAAGGACACAGCTCTATTGGAGTTACAGACGTCTCAGGCTTCTGTCAGGAATCTTGAGATTGTGGTTGAAAAGCAAACTGAGAACATTTCTACTCTACAGCAAGCTAATGATGAGCTACAGAAGAACATCTACACTTTGACTGAGCAATCACAACAAGCCAAGGCGGAGATGCAGGATGAGTTGAAGGCAATACAAGAAGAGAAGGATACAGTGCTAACACAACTGAAGCAGTCAGAGACTTCAGTACAAAATCTTGAGAACGAGGTGACACGACTGAAAGAGGAGCTTTCCATACAGCTAGAAAACAACTCCACCTTGGACAAGCAGTTTGAAGAAGCCAGGAGCAATCTGCATGCTCAAATTTCAGACCTAGGTGCAGAGAAGGACACAGCTCTATTGGAGTTACAGACGTCTCAGGCTTCTGTCAGGAATCTTGAGATTGTGGTTGAAAAGCAAACTGAGAACATTTCTACTCTACAGCAAGCTAATGATGAGTTACAGAAGAACATCTACACTTTGACTGAGCAATCACAACAAGCCAAGGCGGAGATGCAGGATGAGTTGAAGGCAATACAAGAAGAGAAGGATACAGTGCTAACACAACTGAAGCAGTCAGAGACTTCAGTACAAAATCTTGAGAATGAGGTGACACGGCTGAAAGAGGAGCTTTCCGAACAGCTAGAAAACAACTCCACCTTGGACAAGCAGTTTGAAGAAGCCAGGAGCAATCTGCATGCTCAAATTTCAGACCTAGGTGCAGAGAAGGACACAGCTCTATTAGAGTTACAGACGTCTCAGGCTTCTGTCAGGAATCTTGAGACTGTGGTTGAAAAGCAAACTGAGAACATTTCTACTCTACAGCAAGCTAATGATGAGCTACAGAAGAACATCTACACTTTGACTGAGCAATCACAACAAGCCAAGGCGGAGATGCAGGATGAGTTGAAGGCAATACAAGAAGAGAAGGATACAGTGCTAACACAACTGAAGCAGTCAGAGACTTCAGTACAAAATCTTGAGAACGAGGTGACACGACTGAAAGAGGAGCTTTCCATACAGCTAGAAAACAACTCCACCTTGGACAAGCAGTTTGAAGAAGCCAGGAGCAATCTGCATGCTCAAATTTCAGACCTAGGTGCAGAGAAGGACACAGCTCTATTGGAGTTACAGACGTCTCAGGCTTCTGTCAGGAATCTTGAGATTGTGGTTGAAAAGCAAACTGAGAACATTTCTACTCTACAGCAAGCTAATGATGAGTTACAGAAGAACATCTACACTTTGACTGAGCAATCACAACAAGCCAAGGCGGAGATGCAGGATGAGTTGAAGGCAATACAAGAAGAGAAGGATACAGTGCTAACACAACTGAAGCAGTCAGAGACTTCAGTACAAAATCTTGAGAATGAGGTGACACGGCTGAAAGAGGAGCTTTCCGAACAGCTAGAAAACAACTCCACCTTGGACAAGCAGTTTGAAGAAGCCAGGAGCAATCTGCATGCTCAAATTTCAGACCTAGGTGCAGAGAAGGACACAGCTCTATTAGAGTTACAGACGTCTCAGGCTTCTGTTAGGAATCTTGAGACTGTGGTTGAAAAGCAAACTGAGAACATTTCAACTCTACAGCAAGCTAATGATGAGTTACAGCAGAACATCTACACTTTGACTGAGCAATCACAACAAGCCAAGGCAGAGATGCAGGATGAGTTGAAGGCAATACAAGAAGAGAAGGATGCAGTGCTAACACAACTGAAGCAGTCAGAGACTTCAGTACAAAATCTTGAGAATGAGGTGACACGACTGAAAGAGGAGCTTTCCGAACAGCTAGAAAACAACTCCACCTTAGACAAGCAGTTTGAAGAAGCCAGGAGCAATCTGCATGTTGAAATTTCAGACCTACGTGCAGAGAAGGACACAGCTCTATTAGAGTTACAGACGTCTCAGGCTTCTGTTAGGAATCTTGAGATTGTGGTTGAAAAGCAAACTGAGAACATTTCAACTCTACAGCAAGTTAATGATGAGTTACAGAAGAACATCTACACTTTGACTGAGGAATCACAACAAGCCGAGGTAGCGATGCAGGATGAGTTGAAGGCAATACAAGAAGAGAAGGATGCAGTGCTAACACAACTGAAGCAGTCAGAGACTTCAGTACAGAATCTTGAGAATGAGGTGACCCGACTGAAAGAGGAGCTTTCCGTCCAGCTAGAAAACAATTCCACCTTGAACAAGCAGTTGGAAGAGGCAATGTTGAAAGTGTCTAATCTACATGAGAATCTTGAGAAGGCCCAGGCTGAAGCAGCTTGTCAACTTGATGGCATGAGTACAAAAACAAAAGATCTGGAGAAGACAATCAATCTATTGTCTTCTGAAAAGACTAAGTTGGAGAAGGATCTGAAAATTATGATTGAAGCATGCACAGAAAACATGTCATTTCTGGCAGGATTTGAAGATAGAGTTACACAAAAAATTTCTGATCATGAGGCAGGACTGAAGGTTCTCCACCAGAGCCTTAGAGGGGCTGTTGGTAGCTGTCAGAGGCTTCAGTACGCATATGATGAGGTGTCCACAAGGGCATCACATCTTGAGATACTTGAGAGGAGTCAGATGGAGCAGATAGATCAGCTAGAGCAGAAAAACACAGAAACTTTGGAGAAACATCGGCTTCTGGAAGAGGAAAAGTTATCTGCAAACAAGGAGAATATTAAGCTACAAAAGCATGTCCAAGACCTTGAAGTTCAGCTCCAGCTAGCAAAGCAGAAGATTAAAGTTACCGAAGCAGAAAGCAAATGCAAAGAAGAGAGATATGCAGCAACAGCGGAAGCGTTGCGGGCAGAGATCTGTCATCTTGAACAATCAGTACAGCAGTTTTCAAGGAGAATCAGCTTGCTGGAAGGAACTCTCCTGCAAATTAAAGGACATGCTGAATCAGGGGTCTCTAAATGGGCATCCAAATTGGATGAGCTAGAAACACTCTTCAGTCAGAATTTTGTGCTCTTCATTGACCGCTCATCTGCATGTAGTGACGAGCTTAAAGCCCTGAGGAAGAAGGTACATGATCATCTTAAGGAACAGAAGGAACTTGCCAATGTGAACAATGAGCTGGCTATTAGGTTGAAAGAGAAAGAAATGGTAGTGTCAGAAATGGCGAAGAGTGCTGCTGAGGCAGAGGCAAAGATGCTCCAGCTCGAGAAGACAGTGGACGAGAAAGAAGACGAGCTAGCAGCTAGAGTGCAGGAGAAGAGAGAAGCCATCAAGCAGCTGAGCGACACCATTGTTTACCACAAGAATTACAGCGATGACCTGGTGCGCTACATCCGCAGTCAGAGTCGCCCTCGCCTCCCGTTCTGCCTTTAAATTTGGAAGTCAGAAAGATGTAAAGGCTCCATTCTAGCTGTGAATTTTTGCAGTAAGGAGACCATTGCCATTTTTCTTATGTATCATGTATAGGGCTCAAATACTTTCTGGAGGTAGTCATATACTCATATTCAGTGGCTTGTGCATTCTATTCGCTACTAAGGGGACTGCTGTAGTAATTAATTTATTCGTTTTGCCTTATTTTTTTATCGGATTGGTCAATATACTACCTGAGACTGCGAAGGTAAGCTCAAGAAATATTCAGGTTTGCAGTTTTCAATCCAAAATCGCACAGGAAAGAAACGCGCCTAGTAAAGAATCTCTGCCACACATTTTTGTTGTTAATGACAGATTGCAGGATTGTCTTTGTTTTTCCTCAGTTTTGGTTCAGATTGCATGGAGTCTATATTTAAACTTTCTTCATCTTGGAGCCTTTTGTAATTGATTGCAGGCGTATGAAAACTATCACCAGATCCATCATTGGCTGCACTTTATCACCAGATCCATCATTGGCTTGTAGGCTGAGTTTCTAGGCACTTTTTCAAAAGTAGTTTTCTATGCAGACTTCTGTTGACAAATGGAAGCCAGTTTTGCCAGCATTCATCCCCGCCATTCAGGTTTAGATACTACACAATTCCAATTTCTTACAATCTTACTGTACCAACGCATGAATATGCCACAAGCCGTTTATTGGGGTGGGGTGGGGTCGCAGGCATACCTGAAACTGCGTTGCACGAGTGCGGTCATTGGCTTTTGACGAGCTCGTTGTAGCGTCAGCTTGCGCCAACGCGGAGTCGCGGAGCGCGCATCATGGTGGCAAACGCGCGGCGGCGCACGCCGTTGCAGACAGGGCTTTGGTGCCGGCGGCGCGCGTGCTGGGAGAGCGAAACGGCAGCGTGAAGCCGGAGCGGGGAGAAACAAGCCAGCGATGGAGGCGGTCGCTCGCGGAGCTTGGCAAAGGCGACGGAGCCCCGCCGGCCACGGTTGGTGTCGCCGTGTGCAAGGCCGTGCCGTTACCGCAACCCCACTGGTGCCTGTGCCTCGCTCGTTCGCCGGTTGCGCCGCCGGGAGCCCACCTAGGCGAAATCCAAAAATTTTCAAGATTCTCCGTCACATCGAATCTTGCGGCACATGCATGAAGCATTAAATATAGACAAAAATAAAAACTAATTAAATAGTTTGTCTGTAAATCGTGAGACGAATCTTTTGATTCTAGTTAGTTCATGATTGGACAATATTTATTAAATAAAAACAAAAGTGGTACAGTAGCGAAATCCGAAATTTTTCCGGAACTAAACAAAGCCCTATAAGAACTGGGCTTGGTGGGTTCGTAGAGACACCGAGTATACGGCCCATGTTGTCTATACAAAACTGTTGGACTATGCTCCACGCCGCCACCTGGTCTTCTCAAAATTGGAAAGATTCACAAACGAAGTACTTCCACAGAAGAATCACTCCCTCAAAAATGAAAGAATTGATTCTTTCATGTGAGTACTATGAAGAAGTAACAGTCGCAAAGCGAAGTTTGAACGGTTCCTTGTCCATTCCTGTCTTGCTAGTTGCTAGTACTCTGATAGGGCCATAGGGGTCCGGATAGTACTGTTCTGCACTAGTGGCAGGCAATATATTTTTTTCTTTTTACCTCTATATAAAAAAGGCATTAGTATTTTGCCGGTCGTCGCGAGCTGTACTCTTTAATTTCGCTACTAGTCGATAGATAGTTTTCATAACGAGCAAGGAAAATATATAGAGTCTGTTCTCTTTTCTTTTCAGCCATACTTTTTTTGTCAGTCAGCAGTGTTTTTCTCTCACAATAAAACAGTTAACAGTAATTGCCTGAACCATATATGCTTTTAGTAGAACAATGTATAGAACGATATGCACTAGTAGTAGTCTGGTGCTAGCTTATCACTAGCACTAGCAAACACTAGTATAAATGACTGGGTATGTAACAGAGATAGGTTAAGCGAGCTTTAGGCCTTGTTTAGTTCACCCAAAAACCAAAAAGTTTTCAAAATTTCCTATCACATCGAATCTTTCGGCACATGCATGAAGCATTAAATATAGATGAAAATAAAAACTAATTGCACAATTTAACTGTAAATCACGAGACGAATTTTTTGATCCTAGTTAGTATATAATTGGACAATATTTACCACAAACAAACGAAAGTGCTACAGTAGCGAAATTCAAAATCTTTTCGCATCTAAACAAGGCCTTAACTTCATATACCAACCTAGTTTCATGAAAGCTATGGTGCTGCTATGTATGAGTAGGACAAAGATTCATGAATTTTCTTGATCTATGTGAGAAGATCCTTTTTTAAGCATAATGTCTGGACGTATGGTTTATGTACTCACCATACCATAAGAACCGCGACCAGTCCACGGCGATCTGATGTGTCTCCCTCGCACATCATGATCAGCCAGGCCAGCAAGCCTCGCAGCTTACCCCAAGATGAAACCGGCCGGTCTGTCTCCGTGATGACTAACCAAGTACTGGTGGCCACATTGTAAACACAGGAGGCAGTAATGTGTCGCTGATACCTTCCAGGCCAGACGACGACGTGCTTTGACTGTGTAGTCAGAGTAACTCCAGACACTATAGTTTACGTTGTGATAGAGGGCCATCTTGCATTGCTTGGGCAATATATAATGGAGATAGAGATCCTTCGTCCGGCCTGCATGCGTCGGTTTCTGTCTGTTTCGAGCCAATTCTCTGTTACGTTTCGTGCGCCGATTTTGTTCGCGGGCCCAGTTCATGGTTATGGTTTTATCGTTTTTTCGGCGGTCTGGGTCTACCGGCTCTCACGGAGACTCCGACCGAGACGTCTGTCCACGATCAACGCAGTCTAGAAGCCATATATGACTACGGCCTTGTTTAGTTCCCAAAAAATTTTGCAAAATTTTTCAGATTTCCTGTCACATCAAATCTTTAGACACATGTATGAAGTGTTAAATATAGATAAAAATAAAAACTAATTACACAGTTTGGTCGAAATTGACGAGACGAATCTTTTGAGTCTAGTTAGTCTATGATTGGACAATATTTGTCAAATACAAACGAAAAAACTACAGTGTCGATTTTGCAAAATATTTTGGAGCTAAACAAGGCCATATAGTTAGCTATCGGCATCATTAATTCACCTAACACTATCAGTAATTAATTCCCGTAGCGTACTACAGGGACTTTGGAAGGTTCTGTACAGTGTGTCCTAGTAAGACTCTACATAGGAGTACATACAGTGTGAACAGTGAACTGCATGCATATGATGCATACTCCGTATGCGTATACAGCACAAAGGTCTGTCGGGTCTTTGCCGACAAAACATATGGAAACGGTCCGCAAATGTATATCCGATAATACATGGTACAGTATTGTCTTGTCTCTCTTATTTCCAACTTAAATTTAGTACGCGCGTGGTACCAAATCTTTGGAAGTATTCTAGTACAGATATCTTAAATTTCTGTTATAGAACATGCATAGATTGCTACAAAATCAACATTATGTTAAAATTGTTAGCACAATCGGGTATACATGAAACACGATATGCATGTTAGTTTTATGGACGAACTAGAGTATATATAGGCACACATTATTCTGTTTTTGTTGTTCAGGCCCCTTTGGGACACAGTATTCTCAAAACATAGGAAAAAATATAAAAGTGGAATAACCATAAAATTGAAATCCTAAGTTACAAATAAGCGTTTGGATGAGAAAGAGTGAAGAAAAAAAACCAAATCGTGAGCTTATATTAGGCCTCATGCTTCTTACTATTACTAATTAGAGGTCCCAACAGAGACATTACAGTTAACTGTCACCAGACGCGCTAGAAAAAAGATAATTTCTAGAAATTCTCACAATAATAAAAAATATCTAGCCTTTAATTTGATAGGCTCTAATCATCATTTCTATATATTTATTAAAAATTACACACCTCTACCATTATAAAAAATACATAAAGTAACCCACTAATTTTGCATATAAATTACCCACCCCCGCCATTAAAAAAAATCAAAATAGTATATAAATTATCTATACTTGTCATTATGAATTTTTTTTTCAAAATAACCCCTAAAGTTATATCTAAATTTCCCATTTTGTCATTGTGAAACATAATTTTTCACAATAACCCTCTCACATTGCATCTAAATTACCCACCACTCTCAAATCTATATGTAAATACTAATATATGCTCTTATAGAAAGAATAAATCAATATTCATAAAGTATGAGACATATATATTTCTAAACTACAAACTTCTACTACTATGGAATTAAATAACCATAATGCTATGTTTGACTATGTATACCAAGTAAACATATATACATTAGGATAAATATTTGTTTTAATAACTTATAAGCATGAAAGATGTTTAATTAACAAACCACATAGCAATAACATAACAACGACAATTCTCCCTAACAATGAATTTCATAAGTTGTTTTGAAATAACTCTATACATTGTAACTAAAACATTATCATATCAATATTGGTAATTAAAATTTTAGACTCTATGATATATAAAATAATACTATACACATGTAATCTCTATAATATAACAAATTTAACAAGTTCAGTGCTAGGGCACACTCTGAGTTTCAACTTAATTAACATGCGGAAATCAATATTACTACTCCCTTCAGTCCATTTTATCTGGCACACATGCATATCAAGATTCAAACTTTAAAACATTGACCAATAATTAAGATAATATTTTAAACTATTATAATACAAACTTTATATGATTAGATTTGTAAGAAATTATACTATCCAATGATTATAAGTTTATAAGCATAAATAATATAATATAGAACAAATGAGTGGTTAAAGTGTAATTTAGGAGATTTTGTCATTCTAACTTTAGCCAAAAAAATGGACCGGAGGGAGTAAGACCTAAACACTTTTTACTAAAAATAAATTTTGAATAAAAAATAAAAAAATAAAAAACTAGAGTTTCTTTTAACACATGAAAAAATTATATAACTTTAAAAGTTGAAAGCTAAACTATAATTTGTGAAGTCACAGGAAGGGATGTAATAAGAGTTTATATATCTTATGATTATGACTAAATGCATGTCACTCTAAAAAAAGATAAATACTAGAAATGCTAACTAGAGGTCCTTAATGGAGGCTCTACATTAATCCTCATGAGACACAATAGGAAAATAAAAGATAGATCCTAGATTTTTCTCACAAGAATCTAAAACATTTGACAATCAATTCAATATAACATAATCACCATTGATAATAATAGCTATCGGATCTATTCTATTTTCTAAATAATACCAACCTCTGCTATTACATAAAACAACATAGAAATAACTCATGACACTATATTCTATATTTAAATTACCCACATATACCACTATGAAACATGATCTAAAGTAGACCTAAATTTGCATCTAATTATTCAGGTACTCCTATTACAATAAATAATTTATGTAACACAACTTTCATCTCATTACTAAGAAAATTAACTATCCTCTCAAATATATATATATATCTAAAAGATAATTAGTACCCTATTAAAATTTGTTTAAATAAAAATAGAGCAGATAGATGTTTGTACATTACCCACTTCTATCAATATTAATATATTAAGTTCTAATATGTAAGCATACCCACTGTGTCAGCATGCATGAGCGATAAATATATATATGTTATGTCTCATCAACAAAATATTTCCTTAACAACTCATATACTAATACGCTAACAAATTTTAAAACCATATTAGTAACCTCCATGACATAATTTATATAGGTTGTTGTTTTTATCTATATTTATATATTTTAACTAAATGTTTAACATGTCTATATTGATAGTAACCATAATTGCACGTATAATTCCTTGATAGGAAAATTCACTCACCTTACGAATTGTGTTAGACTACAGATGGCTATAATTTTTTAGCCCATTAACATTACTCTAGAATAATTCAATCATTATAAGGCTTAATAAGATTTAAAATTCTCTTGAGGTTAGCACTATTGCCCGCATCCAAGATCTCATTTCAAGCTCTATCAGTTGTTTTAGGTGACATGGTGCAAGTTTTAAATGATTGCATATGCTATTGTAGTATTTATGAATGTAGTATACGACCTAAAATCCTTAGTTTAAAATAGTTCAAAATGAGAGGTAGTAAAAGATACAATAAGCACAAGAGTTTAACTTGAGGAAAAAACTTGCAGTCAATAAAAATCTAGTTAAAACTTAAAAGTCAAAATTCAGATTCATGACTTAATATGTGATGCAACAAGAGTCAACATAGTTAATGTCACCTTCAAACTAATTGCGTATTAAAATATACAAGGTGCCATGCAAAAGTAAAAAATATGAATATGCATGGAAAATATATAAGTCAGTCCCTTGCAAAAAAAAATTATACTAAAAAGTATCTATTATGTCTATTTTGTAGAAAATAAACAAAGAAAAAACATACAATTTAACATAAGTATTTTTATTAATTAAATACATTAGAAGTATATCTTTAAAAATTCTAGTCTGTGCGAGAGCACGGGTTGATGGACTAGTATTATCTAATAGAAATTTAGGCCTCATGGTTATTATATAACAGAAATTTAGTCTGATGCTTATTTTCCTCCAAAATTTAAGTGCTATAGGATAGCTCCAAAATTTAAGTCCTGTAGGATAGTTCAATGTTTTGTTCCAAATAAAGGTTCTTATTTGAAAACTTGCTATAGAAATTAAAATATTTAAACCGCTAATATTTTCTTCATTTTTTCTGCTTTCCAAAGAGAGCCTCAATGTTTTGAATCAGTATGTATGTAGTAGCGACATAAGCATCTTTATCACTAGCTCGGCGCATTATTCTTATCACAGGACCGAAACCTTTGGCGCACACTCTACCTCGCCTATCTCTGTCACGAATCAGACATAGTAAAATTTGTGGAAGCGGACGGGATCAAAGCGAGAATTGAACCAGCAACGACGATAACGAGAAGAAAGCGAGGCATGCGCCAGAGCACAAAAGATGCCGTAAGCATGGTGACGTTATGGCGTCGTCCACACACTAAAATAAATTGATTCCCTGCAGAGAATGAAAACGACGTAAGTGTTGGGTGGCTTGTCTTGGCAATATAGGAATAGGATCTGCAGAGACGTGGTAAAAAATACAGGAAGGGACCCGCCCTCAGTGTCACTCTAGCTCTCTCTCGCTCGTGTTCTACGTTGGAACATGTCAAAAGCAGAAATTAAAACCGCGTGGTGGTTTTCTTCGGGTTTAATTTATCTCTCGATTTTTTGTTCCCACTTACCACTACTTGCCAAAACGACGATTAGTATCATGTTTGTCTAGTGCTAGTAGCTACACCCAAGACGTGAGTTACGGTGCAAATTAACCAGAGCACAGCAGCACGGAGACTTGAGCAGAACATAAATTCCAGCTGTCCTATGTTTAGTTTGTAAAAGGCTACTGTAGCATTTCGTTTTTATTTAATAAATATTGTCCAATCAGAGTAACTAGGCTCAAAAAATTCATCTCACAAATTACAGATAAACTGTACAATTAGTTTTTATTTTTGTCTATATTTAATGCTCCATACATACGACCCAAAATTCGATGTGACGAAAAATTTTGAAAATTTTTATGAACTAAACAAGGCGCTAGTATCGTAGCTAGTGTAGTAGAGCAAGAACACACCACCACCAATCATACGCGCGCGCCCGTGCCGTTTATTTCAAGAATAAGAAAGTCAAGCTTCTTTCCAAAGCATATCATATCCTCTTCCTTCTCCGTGGACGCGTGAGGATCGGGTCCTCCTCTCCGATCTTATATGCTCCGACAATGCTAACACAGGAGATCAATGTCAGTGTGAGCAAAATCTTGACGCGAGACCAATGCAACATGCATGGGCATGAGCATGTCCTAGCAGAGCCCACCACGGTCTTGAAGCTAGGCCCACACAGTGCAACCCCTGCTCTGCACACATACACTGTATACTATCCATATCGTAATGTGAAGAACGTGCTGATGATCCACGACCGCGATGGCAAAAAAATTGGCAAAGCCGCCTTCCAAATGCAGTGCATGCAAGCAGAGCCACCGTGTGCTAGTGGCTGCTGCCGTACTTGCCATTGCAACCACGGCGCCACCCACAGGCCACCACCACCACCACCGGCACCAGCTAGCTCCTGTGCGTGTCGCTGGCATCTCGTCCCAGCCACAGCCGCAGCAGCATTTGCGTCTCCACAGTCCGCACGGCAACGAAAATGTTGTGTCCGGCCACTTTTCGCACTAGTGTTCTGCTGTGTGTTGTTGGAGGTGAGTCCAGGTTCGGACCACCGAGCCGAGAACGCTAGGCGCTACTGGATATGGAGCAAGAGTATTATTTCGGATTTGGTGTCGAGGTAAAAAAAAAAAGGGCTTTGGATTGTAGCACAGATTGGTTGTGTCTGATTCAATTATCGTGGCTTGTCTCACCAATATAGGTGTAGTCTTATCTTATGGAATCTACGGCGAACCTCTCTCTCGAAAAGGTGTCTCCCTACCTCCAAGGCTACTACTATTTTCTTGATTTTGTAGAATAGGCTTTTTAGGATGCAAGAAATTTCACAAGGTAAAACTCTTGAGATTCAAAAAAAGATTCCACAATGCAAAGGAGACGTTAACTAAAAAAACTACATTCCAATAACTTAACTTGTAGAATTTGAGAAATAATATGCATAAATAGGATTAATAGTTTCACTTATGGAGCGCTAGCTCTGCCGGCTCTCCTAACCACTTCGTATAGTTCTTCTCATTCAGTGGTATTTTTTAATTGTCTTTTTTTACCTTCATGGCGGGTGGCGTTGTTATCACCTACCTCAATGTTCTACCTACATTCTACAATCATTGTTGGGCAAGAGACCTCTCTAGGTTTCTCTCTAGCCGAGTCGGCCACTTCCAATCCGAAACGTTAACCTTGGCCACAAACCTTTAGAGCATTGCTAGAGCGTCACCATGTGTTGTCTCAATTATCGTGGCTTGTCTCACCAATACAGGTCTAATCTTATCCTATGGAATCTTCGGCGAACCTCTCCCTCAAAAAGTTATCAGCATGCCGCCAAGGCTAATAATGTTCCCTTAATCTTATAGATTTAGACCTTTTGGAACGCTTAAATTTTACAAGGAATTTTATACAAGAATTTCATAGAAAAAACTCAGGATTCAGATTTTTTTTCCACAATTCAAAGAGGGCTTTAAAAAGAAACTAAGATTCCAATAGCTCAACTTGTATACTAGTGTTTCACTTATGGATCCCTAGCTCCGCCGCTTGTCCTAACTATTTTGATAATTTAGGTGTGTCTTCTCATTCGCTAATCATCTCCGATTGCCTTCTTTCACCTTCATGGTGGGTGGTGTCATTGTTGTTTAATGTTCGATCTACCTACAACCCACAATCATTGTTGGGCAAGAGACCTCTCCGGATTTGTCTCAAGCCTAGCTGGACACTTCCAATCCAAAACCTTTACCTTGGCCATGATCCCTTGGAGCATATACCACTACAACATCACCGCCATTGACAAGACTTGGATATGGGATCTTCATCCCACATTGACATCCTTCCTTCCGGTTTCATTCCCAATTCTATTCTATCTTTAGATCGGATTTTCCTTGATTCAAAAGTGATTTTGCCTCCACCATGAGGCCGGGCTCTCTCCATACACGGTTAAATCAAGAGGCCTCTCAATATGCTTTTTCCTTCCACCTATTCACCTTTACCTACAATGTAAATGATGTTATCTACTTTGAGAAATTCATTTGTACGATAGAAGATGGAAGTGTGCCATTTGAATATTAATCCAAAAAAGTCTAGTGAATTGAGCTACGATCAATTTGGGTTAGCTTTCTTTTGGTGAAATCTACTTACCTAGGTTTAAGCTATGAACTTGGCACATGCACTCATAATATTGTAGTTTTTTAATTTAACACACTATTTTTTTAATTAGTGATAGATAATATTTTCACGGATAAAAAGGTGCTTATAGTAACTTCATTAATCTTAAGATGTGTTGGCCTCTAAGAGATGCTCATCGGAAAGAATGTTTATGTTTCCGTAAAAAAAAAGAATGTTTATGTCTCCGATTTTTAAAAAGAAAAAGAAAAATTCAATGTACTTTCTGAGTTCTTGTACCACAAGATCATGAGTGTCAGCTGGCAAATGTGCTGCCCTAGTAGGCCAGTACTAATATAGTAATATCCCTATCCAAAGAAGATGCCGCACCAGGTCCCACCCAAAAACCTCCCCTGATGAAAAAGTGAAAAAGAAAAAAAACACACCAAGAAAAGGTCGTTGGCGCGTTAAAAATCCTGTGGACCCTAAATAATCTGCATTTTTGAGTCGACTCTAAGCGTAGTAAAAGTGGACGAAGTAATTACTCCTACTACACAGCATCTCATCAGTCAGTAAAAGGACCAGAAGCACGATGTGCACCACTAACAACAAAAGAGCGATCCAGCTGTGTGAGGGA
Organism: Sorghum bicolor; assembly: GCF_000003195.3. Lineage (NCBI taxonomy): Eukaryota > Viridiplantae > Streptophyta > Magnoliopsida > Poales > Poaceae > Sorghum > Sorghum bicolor. The sequence continues at coordinate 58,201,082 of NC_012872.2, read as the reverse complement.
ACCAGTCAAAGTGTGCACCGGACTAAAAAAAAAAAACATCTCAGCATCTTGGGTGGCCATCAGTCCCATGACCAAAGACGAAGACCGGTCCAATTCAAAACCTTTGAATGTTATCCTAGTGGTACACAAAGGTCCTTTTAAACACCTTCGAATTTGTTTCCGCTTAGTCCAGTCAAAGTTCCTACTCTTCCATTCCACCCGACCCGACGACAACAGCAGCCAAGATACTGCTGCTGCTGCTGCCTCTCTCGTCGTCTCCGATTCCGATCCTCGGTCGGCCGCCGGCTCTCTCTATAACTATAAGAACCCCTCCTCACCCTCCCCGTTGTACGCTCTGTCACACACGCATCATCACCTACACCTCGACGACACACACACGCAGCCGCCAAGACAACTCGTATGAACAGCCAGCACTCAGGTGAGTGAGCGAGCGAGTCAGCTGCCAGCCGCAGGGAGCCGAGTGAGCTAGCTGCGAGCGACTGCGATGGAGGGGGGAGTGCCAGAAGAGAAGTGCGCCCTGGTGGCGGAGCTGGTGCAGGTGCTGGAGATGGCGAGGCAGCTCGAGACGCACATGGCGGTGGTGGTCCAGCAGCAGCAGCAGGGCGGAGGCGGTGCCGGAGGAGGGGCGGACCAGCGGTACCGGGCGCTGGTGAGCACCATGCGCGCCTCCATCGACAGGGCCGTGCACATGGCCGTGTCCTGCTGCGCCGAGGGGCGTCCGGGCACCGGGCAGCTGCCGGAGTCGCCGCCGTCAGGTGGGGATGGCAGCAGCCCGCGCAGCGGCGGGTCGGACCACGCCGGCGAGCTCCGGGGCCGTGGCAATGCGGCCGCCGGCCAGTGCAAGAAGAGGTAGGGAGCTAGTCAAAGCAAGCGCCTACTACTGTCATACTGTGTGCGATTTTTGGTTTGTGATCATATCGAACTCGAACACGATGCAGGAAGACGCTGCCCAAGTGGAGCACCCAGGTGAGGGTGAGCGCCGTGCAGGACGTGAGCCCCCTGGACGACGGCCTCAGCTGGAGGAAGTACGGGCAGAAGGACATCCTCGGCGCCAAGTACCCAAGGTCAGCGCGCGCGCCGGCGCCGGCGCCGCACAACACAACCCTTTTTCACCTCTCACCTGTTCTTGGTCATTTTTTTTTCCAATCGATTGATTGATCCCCAAGGACTCCAACCAATTCTCGCAGATCCTACTTCCGGTGCACGCACAGGCACACGCAGAGCTGCCAGGCGAGCAAGCAGGTGCAGCGCACGGACGGCGACCCGCTGCTCTTCGACGTCGTGTACCACGGCGCCCACACGTGCGCCCAGGGCGCCGCCGCGCACCCCAGCAACCAGCAGCCGGCGGTCCAGGAGCAGACGACCTCCCCGTCCCCGGGGTTCGAAGCAGGGACCGCCGTGCTGCCGTTCTCGCTCCGGCCGGCCTCTAACAAGCCGACGACGGGCGCCGACGCCGCCGCGACGAGCAGCCGTTTCGTCACGACCGGCTGTGTCAGTGTCACCGCGTCTCCTTTCCTGTCGCCGGCGACGCCAGAGAGCCAGCTGGTTAGCAGCAGCAGCAGCGGCTACGCGGTGGGCGGTGGCGGCGGCGTGGCCATGGCCGGCGTCCGGAACGTGCCTGACGTGGAGCTCGCCTCTACGACCAACTCCCCTATGGCCATGGGGGAGATGGATTTCATGTTCCCGCTGGACGCCGCCGATTTCTTGGAGCTGGGGAACCCGGCCAGCTATTTCTAGACGACACAAACGTACGTGCCTTCAAAGTTTGCGAAGAAATACCGATAGGTAAATACGACGAGCAAGCTTTGCTTCCTCTCCCACTGTCATGCCTCACTGATGATGTATAATCTCCCCTGGCAAGTTGTAAGTCTGCAAGGGTAGATAGGGCGGCTATATGGCACGTCACACGTCCAGCCTAGCTACGAAGCCTTTCTCCAACAATATATGTATAGTATAGTTGCCTGCTCTCTTGCGTATGGTTCGACTTTACATCTTCTTGTTAGCTACATGCACCGGCCTAATAGAGATTCATTATGAGTATTTCCACAATACACATGGTGTCCCCTTATAAACGTAGTCAAATTTAAAATAGTTTAATTTAGAATAAAGCTATAGTGCTACAGATATGACTTTCACGGCCGGATGCATCACTGATGGATTTTAAGAAATCGGCAGTAGTGATAGCACATCATTGCTAATTTTTTGCTAAAACCAGTGATAGGACCAACCGAGACACTGATATTGGGGTCTTTACTGTCGGTTCATATCACTATTGAATTTAGCCAAGAACTAGCAATTATATTAGGTCATCACTGTCGGGTTGAGCCAATAACTAACATTCCGACACTGATATTATCACTCTCGGTTTGTGGCTTGAACCGACATTAATATATTGCAAAAAAAACTTCATAACTTTCTCATATGATGCCCAATGAAGACGAACTTTATATCAAAGTTGTAGTACTTGACGAGATCTATGACTTTGTATTTAAATTTTTTTGATTTGAGATCATTTGAATATCCAAATATATACCACAATATTTTATAGTTAATATCAAAGGAATACCATATATGTTCTATAGTCATAATTGAGTGTGGAGTGGTAATTAAGGCTCGATGTAGAAGCATCCAAACACAAAAGTTGTAGATCTTAAAAGGCTATACAACTTTGTAGTTTACAACTTTGTTGTTTGAAATCGTTACGATGTCCCTCTATTTGATTCACATGATTTCATATAAGAGTTAACACTAACTAAGGCCATATGTTTTATAACCATTAGTGAGTATGCAGTGATATTTAGAAGAGACCAAAACAAAGTTATTGATACCAAAAAGTTATACAACTTTGTAGTTGACAATATTTTCATTTGAAATTGTGATAAAAATATTTTCATTTGAAATTATTTATCTAACGAAAATCATGTTTGATTTCTAAAATTTAAAATTTAAAATTTTAAAACGACCTTAGATGGAGAAATGCCAAAATAGAAGTTGTAAATCTTAAAAGGTCAATCAACTTTGTAGTTAACAACTATTTCATTTAAAATCATTTATGTAGGGAAAAATACGGTTGAGTTTTCTCAAATTTAAAATTCAAAATTTTCAAATCACCTCGGATAGAGAAATGACCAAAACCAAAGTTTTAGATCTCAACAAGTTATTAAATTTTATAGTTAATAACTTTTTTATTTAAATTCATTTAGGATCCTAAATGCTCATTCCAAAATCAAATGAACATAAAATGACTAGGACTAAAATCTCATTTGGACTCAAGCTTCTTGCAGGTGGAGTAGTTAGGGGACGAACTCCGTCTAGAGTTCGAGCGCCGGTGGCTACAAATCGCACATTTTTCGTGTGAAAAATCTTGTGACTAATGACGCTCCACATGTAGCCCCACAGTGGAGTCTCTCCTGGTGTTAAGTGGGGTCTCTTCCCATATTAAAAAAAATCCTATTTTTTGGGCCTCTTCATCACTGTCGGTATGCCACTGTCAGTTCAAAATCTAGTAGTGTAGGTTTTGAACCGACAGTGATGTAAAGAATTGGGGTAGTGAATAACATGTTTTTTTAGACATAGGAAGTAATATTTTTCTCAGGGACCTTTCGAAAAGCAGAGAGTTTGCGCAATTCACAACAAAATAATTAAATTAATCCTAGACATCAGAGAAACCACATGAAAAAAAACTCTCACAACGCGGCTAATTAAGGTCTTGTTTAGTTCCAAAATATTTTGGACAAAATACATTTTTTTTGCTATTTTGCATTTTGGAAGTAAACATGCCCAAAATATTTTGGTTCTAAATTTTTTGCAAAATTGAATAGGGACATTGGCTTTGTTTAGTTCTAAAATTTTTTGCAAAATGGACACTGTAGCACTTTCGTTTGTATTTGACAAATATTGTCCAATAATAGAATAATTAGGCTCAAAAGATTGGTCTCGCAAATTACATATAAACTATGCAATTATTTATTTTTTATCTATATTTAATGCTTTATACATGTGCCGCAAGATTTGATGTGATAGGGAATCTGAAAAATTTTGCAAAATTTTTTAGGAAGTAAACACCAAAACCAAAAAATTTTGGTGGGCTGCTCAAGGTTTTGGGTTTTTGGATTTTTTGCAAAATACTTGAGAAACTAAATAAGGCCTAAGACGAAAACCTCTAGTAAAACCCCTAACAAGGACAGCATGGCTAATCCAATTCTGGTGAAGACCGCCACAAGTTATGGCTATTGAGATAACTGCAAATCGGCCAAGCATCTTTGACTTCGTATAGTGGGCCTCACACAACTTAGAGCAGCTACAAGAGCTTTTTTATATCCTTTGTTGTTGATATATATAGGAATACAAATGTCGGTGAAAAAAATATCCCCAACAACTTTTAAAACAAGTGAACGGAATCATCCATGCATGTCGTGTCGGTCATCTTGTCTGGTGTGGAACAACCAAAAGATATACATGCTTGTCTAGACTATGACCACAACTCATCGCGTTACAGGTGTCATGCCACGATATCTTTTAGGCAGTTGACGAATTGATCATAAATCTAGTTGGGTTTCTTATGATAGAACCTGTCCACTTAGGTCTAAGTCCTCGACTTGTCATAGGTACTCGTATTTTTCTAGATTTCTAGTTTAGAATTTAACGGTGTTATGCTTTTATATCTTCATTGATGATGAGTTCTCATAGGAGTAGGGTTTACGTAAGTGTGTTCATAGGAATAAATGTGTGTGCTTGTTGTGGATGTCTTGTACTATGTAATTTTTTTAAAAAAAATATTTTAAACAGTTGTTTGATTTGTCCTTGTTTAGATCCAATTTTTTTTGACTTTGACATTGTAGCACTTTCGTTTTTATTGGACAAACATTGTCCAATCATGAAGTAACTAGGCTTAAAAAATTCATCTCGTGATTTACAGGAAAACAGTGCAATTAGTTTTTATTTTTATCTATATTTAATGCTTTATGCATGTATCGCAAGATTCGATGTGACGAAGAATCTTGAAAAGTTTTTGGTTTTTAGGGTGAAATAAACAAGGCCTTAAGCCTTAGTTCACTCCAAAAACCAAAAAGTTTTCAAGGTTCCCCGTCACATCGAAGTTTTGGGCATATGCATGAAGCATTAAATATAGACGAAAATAAAAACTAATTGTACAGTTTATCTGTAAATTGCGAGACAAATCTTTTGATCCTAGTTAGTCCATGATTAGACAATATTTGTCATAAATAAACGAAAGTGCTACGGTAGCGAAATCCAAAATCTTTTCGCATTTAAACAAGGCCTACTGTCACAACTGCGCCGTACTTTTTTATGCATCTGCAGTTTAAGGTTGTCGCCCATGCACGGAAATAGACTCATCATTCGAAGGTCATTTTTCTTTTGCGCACATGATATTACGTCAGTATACTTCCAGCAAATCACAGCACGAGCAGGTACAGTATCGCGACGCACATAATGCGGACGATTTTAAGTCAGCGTCGTCGAATTGTACAACAGGACGTACATGTCTCTCGATTTGATCCACACGATCGAACTCACGAACGGATCGTGTGTTATTATTGTACTCCATTGTATATAATCCTGATGGATCCAATAACCGAGCGATTCAGGTCTCGTCCTAGCAGCAAATGCTGTCGATGTCCTGTCACCGCACCAATCACTTGCCCTCATCCGCAGGTCACTGACCAGGTGAAGACACCAGCAACAACGACTGCCGGACGGCAAGGTTGTGAATCCTGAAAATGACACTCTTACTCCCTACGTATCTTTTTAAGTGTAGTAGATCTCAAGTCAAACATACTTAACTTTGCTTAAACTTATTTTTTGATTAGACAAGGAGATTACTAATATTTTTGATACATAATAAGTATTGTTAAAATTAATCATTGAATATATTTTAATAATACACTTATATAGAGATACAAATGTTATTAATATTATTCTTAAAATATATTATTAATATTTTATATAAATCTAGTGAAAGTTTGACTAGAATAAAAGACTATTCAATTTATTCCAATTATAAGACATTTGACTTTTTTGATACAAAGTTTGACCACTCGTCTGATTTAAAATTTTATACAAAGTATCACTTCTTTGTCGTGGCTTATTTTATTAATAAAATTTCTTTAAAAATGACTTAAATTTGACTATGTTTTGCATAATTTTTTTGAAGTTGTCAAACTTGAAGTTAAAAAGTCAAATATTTTATAATTTGGGATGAAGGGAGTAGGAGATAATACGTATTATTGTTATTAATGTTATTATATACTAGTCAGTGTAATTATATATGCAATGGCGCATGCATGCTCTCCATGGCGGCCTTTCCTGACTCCTGAAGTGCATACATACACTGTGGGCATGGCTCACTTTAACTCATGGAGCTTGTCATCGTGGGAATGTAACACAATGTATGACTTGCACACGACATACTTGTAGGTGGTGTTTGGATCACTACTACGATAAACTTAACTAAGACGGACAAAAAGGATTTTTCGAGGCCGTCCGCCTCAGTCCATAGGTCATTGTAAATCAAACTTTACCAATGCTGCTTAAGTGCCCCGCCTTGGTTAATCAAATAAAAAAGAAAAAAAAGAAAACTTGTGGATAAGCCCAGTGGATAATGCCTCACTGATGTATAATCTCCCATGCATTGTAAGTTGTAAGTCTGTGAGGGTAGATAGGGCTATATTGGCACGTCACACGTCCAGCCTAGCTATGAAGCCTTTCTCTAACATATGTATAGCTGCGTGCTGATCTCTTGCGTATACTCCGACTTTACATCTTCTTGTTAGATACTCACAACACATGTGGTATCCTTACAAATGTAGTCAAATTTAAAACAGTTTAACTCAGAATAAAGCTATAGTGACATGTATTTCAAGGACACAGGAAGCAGTATTTTTTCAAAGGACCTTCAACACAGAATAAGAGAATTAAGAGAAACCGGCCGGACCAAAAAAAAAAACTTACACCAGGATTAACTAAAACGAAAACCTGGTAAAAACCCCCCTAACAAGGACCATCATGGCTAAGAGAGCTAACTCAACTCTGGTGAAGACCACCAGAAGTCATCGTGGCTGAGCTCATCACAAAATTGGCCAAGCATCTTTGACTTCATATAGTGGGCCTCAGACGGCTTAGAGCAGCTACAAGAACTTCTTTATATTCTTTAATAGCTCTCCACACTGCCAAACAAGGAATAGAGAAATTGTTGGAGTGTAGATAGATATATATAGATTGCTTTTTATTATAATCTCTCTTCAAATAAGGATTCAAAGAGTGGATTTAGGAAACAAAAACCGTAAGATATGCTCTTAATATTAGTATAACCATATCCAAAATGCTTGTTGTGCATTATTATTCAGATGTTATATATATATATATATATATATATATATATATATATATATATATATATATATATATATATATATATATATATATATATATATATATATATATATATATATATAAACATCACAATGACTTCGACTTCCCCTAGGTACAATAATCACCCATGAATGTGGGCATCCCGTGTGGCCTGGAACAACACAAAAGGTAGTGGCTTGTTAACTTATCACGCCACAGGTTAGTCATGCCACAGTCTTTTAGACAATTGTTTGGTTCACTATCATAACTATGGTATTGCCAAAAAAAATTTAGCATTATATCCTACATGTTAGACTTATTTTCTTACCATTGAACTCTCTATGGCAGTTACAGTTACCTAAGGTTAGACATGGCAAACTGCAACACTAACCAAATAGAGACAGAGCTTTTGTTGAGATAACAACGAAAGTGCCATGTAACCGCTAACCACTAAACACAATGCATGGCCTCCTCCAAGCCGATGCCTCAAGGGAGGAATTGTAAGTGCGAGAAGCCCGTCACTGCGGTCCAAAAAAAATACTAGCTAGATATTGAGGGTCCTCTATAGTTTTTTCCCCGAATACCTAGGTGTCTTACAAAGCGAGAGAAAAGACATTTCAATGTCACACCCGAAACAAGTGTTGCTGTCATTGACAAACAGGGGGAAAACTAGCAACCACTATGCGGGGCCGGGAGTGTCTTTGGTCTTTCCATATCACACACGCTGTAAGAGCAAGGCTAATAATATAGTCGATTGTTGCAAGGATCTTTACAGCATACCACTCAGCCCACCCATATAATAGCTCTTCACTATTAATCACTTGTCTCTTTCACGGAGTTTCTTGGTTCTTGTGTTTAAACCGGCTATTGACTTACAACCCATTTATCTTCTTTTTTTCTTCTATACGTCCCAGTATTTAGTCTGCTAACACCTTGTTATATAGGCCCGTCTCAACAGGGTTTCATGGGAGGTTTTATACACATTTAAGAGGATGCCACATTAGCAAACTGTATGAAACGAGGAGGAGAGAAAAGAAATTCATCTCCTGGCCACGAAACGAGTGGGCGGCGTTTCCAACAGCATGAAACGAGAATGAAACCTAGGTTAAGGAGCTCAGCTTCATGCGGGAAGAGATGGATAAGAGGAAAGATATAGATGAGAGAAAAAATAGTAAAATAACTTATGAAACCATATAATAAAACTTTGCACTATGAGAAAACCTCATTTCATATGTTGGAGACTGGGAGGTGAAACTCACCGTTGAATACTTAGCTCCGAAGGAAGAGTGCGCCGTCTTCCGTACCGCACCACGACGCCACTCAGGCACTCACTAGCCACAGTGTCGCCCGGACATGGAAATAGCCTCATCATTCGAAGATCATTTCTCTCGCGCGCACATGATATTACGTCAGTATACTTCCAGCAAATCGCAGCACCAGGTACAGTATCACTACGCACATGATGCAGACGATTTTAAGTCATCTCGTCAAATTGTACAACAGAGGGACATGTCTAGATTTGATCCGCGTGAACTCACGAACGGATCGATCATGTGTTATATACAGTATATATAATATCAGGACGGAACCAATAACCGAGCGATTCAGGTCTTGTCCTAGCAACAAATGCTGCCACCCGCAAGTCACTGACCGGGTGAAGACACCAGCAACAATGACTGCCGGACGCAAGGTTGTGAAGTATGACGATGACACGCTAGTACGTATTATACTAGTCAACGTATGACTTCCACACGACATACTAGTACTAGTAAGGAACCATGCGTGGGGCCTCCATTCTCCAGGGGCCGTTAGCATCAACATCACGTAAGTAGAGGTTAAGAGGAGACACAAGTTCAAACAAATGCATCTCCCAAAATTACATAGAAGAGAATGTTCTACTAATGGGAAGGAAGATCTGATACTTCATTTAATGTCATGTGACCCTTTAAACCGCCTCTTGGCCCTGTTGGCCCTCCTGTTGGCCCAAACCTGCATCCAACATTACCGAAATTCAGACGAAAGAAGTAATCTAAAAATTGAATCAACTGATGTCATGTAAGTAGAAAACTAAATTGAATAGAAACTAAAACTAGTTAACTCCAACCACTTTCTCAATTTAGTTTCAAAACGTTATTTCTGCATCAGTAGGTTTAGAGTCTTAACAAAATTGATCAGATAACAAAGAAACCTACTTCAACAGCTAAATCAATTATTAAAGTAATCAACAACAATTTTGGGATATTATTATTATAATAATAAAAATAAACACCAGAAGCTCCAGCAAAGAGGAATGAGATCTGACTATCGGCTTTCAGAAATTTATATACGAGAGAATTCCCTATCCGCCATTGAAAATAGCTGTTCTTTCTCTGCCATCGTAAAGTTAAATTTTCCTTACTAGCCATCAAGATAAATTTTCTTGACCTCCCTACCACTCTCGTTAGCTCCCTTACTCATCCAACGAGTTTCTCCTGTTTCTCAAATGACCAAAATACACTCTCTTGCCTTATCCCCTGGCCATATGAATCTCGCCTCTGTCTTTCTGTTTCCTCTCGCGATTCACCTAGGGTTTGGGCAGAGCAGGGCAAGCGCCGCGCACGGGCGTCTGAGCAGTGCGTGCAGGGGTCGAGCAGCAAGGTGACAAGGTGAAGGATTGGCTACTAGATGCAACACTAGGGCCAAAGGAATTGCAAAAGAAGATTAAGGAACACCACAAAGTGAAGATCCATTACAAGAGAGTTTATATGGGTAAGGATCTTGCACTCAGAGAACTATATGGTGACTGGAATAGTAGCTTTGACAATCTTTATAAGTTTAAGGCTGTTGAGAGATCATATCCTAGTTTAGTAATCATCATTGACCATAACACAATAAAGGGCAAGATCAGATTGTTCTTTGCTTTAAAACCTTGCATAGATGGATTCCTTAGTGGTTGTAGGCCGTATTTGGCAATAGATAGCATTTCTTGACAGGCAACTTCAAAGGGCAGCTAGCTACTGCTTCCGCAGTTGATGGTCATAATTGGATGTTTCCAGTGGCTTTTGGAGTGATGGATTCAGAAACCAATGATAATTGGATTTGGTTCATGAAAATGCTTAGGGAGGCAATAGGCTCACCAAGTGTGTTAGCTATTTGCACTGAAGCTGGGCAACCAGTCATGGCAGGAGTCTCAAGTATTTCCAGAAGCTGAACATAGGGAGTATATGTTCCATTTGGTGACCAACTTTAAGAAGTAGAGAGGTAAGGTATCTGATGATCACCTTTGGGCAGCAGCCTACTCATGGCACCCACACTTCTTTGAGAAGCACTGTTCAGTAATGGAGCAAGCAACAGCAACTGAATATCTTAGGAATTGGCACAAAAAGTTGTGGACTAGAAGCCAATTTTCAACTAGATGCAAGGTTGACTACGTAACCAACAATCTAGCAGAGAGCTTCAACAATTGGATAAAACAGTATAAGTCCATGAACTTGGACGACTTAAATGGACAAGATCAAACAAATGCTTATGGTAAAGTGGAACCAAAGGAGAAAAGTTGCCATAAAGTTGGAAGGTTCGATTCTACCCCCAAATCATCAAGAAATTGAATGAAAGGAGCAGGGACTTGACTTGGATGTCTCGGAGTGCTCAAGTGAAGTTGGTGAGGTATCTCTACTAAGTGATAGTGGCTTTAGCTGTGTTGTAAACTTGCAAGATAGGACCTGCACTTGTAGAAAATGGCAGGTTTGTGGCATCCCTTGCGTCCATGCCATTGCTTTTATCACATCTTTGACCAATGTACCTCTTGAGAACTATGTGGACTCCTATTATTCTGTACAAAAATTTAAAGCCTATGATCACCTAATCCCAGCGATGCCAGACAAGTCCCAATGGCCCAAAGGTTGCCATGGATTCTTCCACCCCTTTTAAAAAGCACGGCTGGTAGGAGGAAGACAAAGGTTTAAAGGCTCTAACGGGAGGCAACACAACTAGAAAGAAAGGACAACACAAGTATCCTATTTGCAAGGACTATGGGCATCATTGGCACAAATGCAAAAAGGGTGACCCAGCTGACATTGCAGAAATGATGTCTGTGAGGTACTAAGCTGCAGACTTTTGTTAGCTTTTTTCGGTTATTGTTTATGCAGTTATACATGTTTTCTTTTGGTCAAAACATGTATCTAATTAGAAAACCATATAGAACATACCCTTCCTTTCCTTTCCCATTCACACAGCAAAACAACCAGAAGTAAGAAGCCAACGAAACCCCAACTGAAACCATTGATAACAATGGAATCGATTCCTTTTATCTTTTCATAATCTTTGAAACTGACTTGCAATACACTATATGTTAACCATCCATAACTTGAAAGAGCTGTGCATCCAAGATTAACTTCTGATAAATGCCTCAAGGTATTTGTTAGGTTTCCACAGCTCCAAAGACAAAGACTGACAACAATCATATGCATCAGCCACACAATATAACAAAGATGTTTTGCATTGATAAAACTTGTTTAAAACCAACTTATGATCTGTAATGGTAATGGGTATTTTGGGATAACTAGGCCTTATGCTTTGCCAAGAGATTGAGAGAGACTAGAATTGTTTCTTCATAATTCATTGCTTGGTTATATCAATAGAGTCTACACATATTTATGTCCCTTCTACTTCATCTTTTTTGCTAAATAACCTATCTGGGACTAATATAAATTGCAAATACAAAGATAACTAAACTTATAAAGATAACTGGGCCGAACTATCAGCCCGTCGGCCCTAGCAGCCTGTTGGCTGCCCATGACATGATCCTAAAAAAGCTCCTATAATCTATCACAGAGTCTCGACCTATAATTATTTTAGACACTGTTTACTGAAGCATCATTATTTTAAACTTAGTTATCAATGTGTTATGAAATAACATATGAAAGAGAAGTTACTTACAATGGTAGCAGGAGGATCACCAAGCTGATCACACCACCTAAGAGGCCAAAAAAATTAATTACAAAATTATTATAGCTCAGGAAGAAATAATTACAAAATAATGATAGGTCAGGAAAATTAATTACAAAATTGAATATATATGGGCTATTTAGCTGCCTGTGTTTTGAATATAATTCAACATGTTAGTGGTGTGTGCCTATTCTACCCATTTTATTCTGACGAGTCCCTCCGTAACAGCTATCCATCCCACAACAATAAGATAATGTGCTGCTGCCCCTCTCTTCTGTTTTTCTAAGTAGCTGGGAGCTGGGAGTGAGCATGCAAGCTTAAGGAATCAAGTGCCGCAGAAATGGATCCTCTTAATATCATCCGAAAATAGTATATACATACTATGTCACATGAGGCAGCATGCATCTTAAAACAACTATTTGAACATTTATCTATATAGCTAGCTGACTATATGCAATATTTTTATCATCAGAATATTCTGTAAAAGATTTGGATAGTTGCCATTCTGGTCAAGCTATTACCATTCAGAAACTATATTCCTACATACAGTATGCTAGAAATATCTTTAATTCACTTCAACAAATCAATTTGTTAACCTATTGCAGTAGGCTACCACAAACCAGCATTCAAGTGTGGATGGAACATTTTTGCTGTGTAATGAAAAGAACATGCCAGATTTAGCAAGGTTGGTGAAATGCAAGCGTACAGGATGGTGGATTGTTTAGTAGAATGGACTGGAATGTACAGGTCGAACCATTGGGCTATAGTAAAATGTACTCTTATCATGAAAAGAAAAATAGTGTAATTAATTTTAAGCAAGTTAAATTTTGTCTAATACGGTTAGATTCGTGGATTGTATGTACCATGTCTATAGTATGCTCTTCATTTTATTATTAATTGACTGCAACCATAAAACTTGCCAATTTTAAATATAAATATCTCTGATAATGATCGAACCGTAAAACATAAGACTTAACTAACAATAACTAAGATTACTCTTGAATAAAATACTACAGATATCTAGGAAACTCACAGATACTACTACAATCCAGCAAGATACTACTATAAAAACTAGTTGGTTGTACTCTAATCAGTATGATATTACTACAAATAAAAAAATATTACAATTTGTCGACCATGAGTAAAATACTTTAGAAATATAGCACCAAACTCATTGTTTTAATGGTTGCAGGGTTCACACACGTGACTGCACAGGAAGAATCTAGCTTCTACTGTCATAGAATGATCATACTAAAGTTTTACTGTTGCAGATAACATTTTACTCTTGCAGAGAAAAGAGATTTATTGTTTTTACCATTCCAAAGAAAGTTTTACTCTTGCGGAGAAAGAGGTGGAGCTGATTCCTCGAGCTTTCATCAGTTTACGTTTTAGAGAAACAATGAAAATTTATTACATCTTACTACCGCAGGAGGTTGCCAGAATAAATATTAGACCTGACTAGCGCTGAGAATCAAGTGGATGGTTAATTTCAGCATACTTTACTGCTGTGGGATGACATTCTACTACCGCAGAAGTTTGCCGGAATAAAATCAGAGAGGCTAGCACCGCTGAAGCACTGAATAATACTCAATACGCAGCACACGAATTAGCCCGGACTCCAGTTTCAGGATATTTTTTTGAAGAACCTGGAAGGGCTTGTGCCCTTGCAGTTAAATTTATTATATATTAAAAGTTAAAAAATACAAATAGCGAAGCCAGAATCGGGAAGATCAAGAAACATAAAAGGAAACAAAAAAGATAAGAAGAAGAGTACAGCAGAGGATCAAATTAACTGCAGATTTTGGAGCCATTGATCGAATATCATGGCTTACCTCAGGGCTGCAATGACTCTATCTTTCACTTTGTCGTTTTTGTCCTGAAGATTAAAATGAGGATAGAAAATCAGTGTAATCTGAACAAAAATTTGCATCAGACGAACAAAAATTCGCATCAGACGATACATTCCAGACAAGCAAAATATGCAAAATAATATCACTGTATCAACGTTTATTAATTCTTCCTTGAGGAGTTGAGGTGCTCACGGAGTCACAGATCACCCAGCCCATTTTTCATCAGTGGGGGTGGTGGATAGAGAGCGCGGCGAGGCAAGCGAACGTCTGCAGCCCGCAGGCTCCAGCGCTCATCCACCTCCCATGGCCACGGCCATCGCCTGCCGCCTCGCGCCGCGGCCGTTGGCCCCCCGCGCCGGGACTCCGGAGACATGCCCCTGCTCCCGGTTGCGGTCCTTCCCGACCGCGCGGTCTCTACGCCGCGGCCGCGTCCTCTGCCTCGCGGCCCCCGCTCCCGCTGCTGCCTTCACCGACGCCGGCCGCCACCTCCTTTCATCGTACGACTTGAGAGCTAACCAGTAACCTAACCACGCGCACGCATGGCGTCCGCCCTCAGGGAAGGGGAAGGGAGATGGAAGAGGAAGAGTTAGGATGAGGACAGGGCCCGACTGACATCTTTCCTTTCGGCCCTTGTCTCGCCAGCCCGCTAATCCAGAGCCCCAGCCCCAGATCCACACATAGAAGCAGTTGGAAGTGGCCCAATTAGGCAATTACCTTGTCCTGGTCGTGGGAGTGGGATTCCGACTCCGACTCCGAGGCCAGTCGTCCTGCGAGGCGTTGCTGCGGCTGGGGCTGGCATGTGTCACAAGGAGGACTTGTCCCATGAATCTGAGATGAAATTTATCAGTAGGCACCCCGATATTAAAATAAATACTACAGAGCAGAACAAAGATTTACACAGCGATTCACGTACATCTGTCGGTACAACGAGACCAGTATCTGCTGCTTCTCCGTCTTTGTTCGTCATCGGGGATATAGCAATCGATAACAACATGAATATCGCACTGACTATAAACCCTTTACGTCCTACCAGATACATCGCCCTGACAAGGGGGAAACGAAAAGATTACCAGAAAAAAAAAAACCCAGCATTAGCAGCAACAAACACATGCACAAACCGTTCAATCAACCACAGTGAAAGCCAAAAAAAAAATAGTTGGTACGCAAGGGAAAACTAGCAAGGAGATTCGATTAGAAGAGGGAAAAGAGGGAGAGAACGGAAGGAGATCGAGGATGAGATGGCACCTTTCTGCGCGCGTCTCCAGAGCACTGGGCGTGTGCTCGGAGAGGCCAACGCTGGCAACAAGCAAACACCCAGTCGTCCATCTCTGCGGCCGATCCCTTTTATCTCTCAAACTGGATGCGTATGGTCTGTTGGATCGATCCAGCCGTCATATCCAACGGACCTGAAAATGGGTTGGTTCACCTCGTGGGTTTGGCCTAGCAGAGGCGCAGGCGTGAGTTTCCGCTGACCTCAGCGGGGCCCAGCGATTATTCGCGAATCTATCGTACTTGCATTGTGTGCTTTGGCGTGAGCCTTTTTTTTTTTTTGAAAATATTGGCTTGAGCCGTTACCAACTCACAAGGCACGACGACCGCTCGACTACTTGGATGTGTCTTGCTATTTTCATGATCGTATGTATATACAAGAGTGCAAATAAATTGATTGAGTGTATTGGTGTAAAACGATTAGTGTTAAGTTCATTGTATTGATATAGATCAAGTAATTTCTATATATGCGGATGCAATAACTTTTGGTTGCCATTCGGATGGATACAGAGATTAGGATAGCACAAGATGCATTATATCCACCCAACCAAGATGGCTAGATTATATAAACTGCATCTACTGAGTGACAACCAAACAGACTTCATTCTTAGATTCTCCAAGGATTCTATCCAATCAGGATGGAATAAAAGATGCAGCAACCAAACACACATGTATTATGCTATTTCTTGTTTGTGATGTTGTGCATGCAGAATGTGATCTTAGCTAACGTGTTAACTTGGCACACAAGTAATAAATCCACATAAATTAGTGCCTAATATATTAGGTAAGTCCTTGACACGGTCATCGACAACTCTAAGTCTTTTTTTTTTTTGAAATCGGCTCCGTAAAGGAGGGAGCTCGCTCCAAACAAATTACCCACGTCCATCAAATCTAGAACCAATCTATTACATACATCAGAAAGAACAATATCATGGTCTCAGGAACAACACATCCACCTCCTAGTTTTGTTGCTATTATAGGTCTAAGTTCTTAACCGCCGGAGAACATCAAAGCTATGAGCCGGTGACTATTAGATCAAATATGTTACATCTACATCATCATATCATTTGAAACAAAGGCCTTGTTTAGATGCGAAATTTTTTTAGATTTCGCTACTGTAGCACTTTTCGTTTGTTTGTGGCAAATATTGTCCAATTAGAGACTAACTAGGATCAAAAGATTCATCTCGCGATTTACAGACAAACTGTGTAATTAATTTTTGTTTTCGTCTATATTTAGTGCTTCATGCATATGCCGCAAGATTCGATGTGACGGGAAATTTTGAAAACTTTTTGGATTTTGGTGGGAACTAAACAAGGCCAAAGGCAATCATGACAAAACTTCAAGCTCTAGTCAGTTTGGCCTTAATCACTCCATGTTTTTATGTCTAAGTTTAATTTAACGGTATAGTATGTTGACTTGTCTGCAGTGGTGGAGCTAGAGCAAAATTAAAGAGGTACACTAACTTTGTGGGTACATATATTTTTACTGTATGGATGTAATATGGTGAAAAATTAAACATAACTACTGTTTTTTTTCTTGGATGCGGCCGCACTCCCTAACTTGAACATGAATCCGCCCATGCTTGTCCGCCGCCACATTATTAGTGTTGAGCTCGTAACTCTATTTTAAAGTGTAAGTGTTTTTTATTTTCAGAGTAAATCTCACTTAATTAGATATATTATATCTAAATAAATAGTAAAAATAAATAAACATATCTCTAACAATTTAAAACAAAGTGGCTCAACTTGCTAGGAGCGTCAATTCACAGTTTTACACCGTAGCTGAAAGCCCTTGTGTAGTTCCGAAAAGATTTTAGATTTTGGTACTGTAGTATTTTCGTCTGTTTGTGGCAAATATTGTCCAATCGTAAACTAACTAGACTCAAAAGATTCGTATCGTAAATTACAGACAAATTGTGCAATTAATTTTTGTTTTCTTCTATAGTTAGTGTTTCATGTATGTGACACAAAATTTGATGTGACAGAGAATCTTGAATTTTTTTTGAATTTCGGAGTGAAGTAAACAAGGAACACATGGGTATGCGTTCATGGACATTCTACCGTACATGTTGAGAGCTGCATGCAACACCGTACGTGTGACTGCGACTGGAACTATGCGCAAGGCACAAGCAGACAAGCCCATGCAGAGATATGGATGCGGATCCGTTTTGTGACTTTGTCGGACGACGGTCGTTGTGCGTAGGTACACTATTTTCGTTTTTATTTGACAAACATTGTCCAATTAGAGCAAGTATTATAGTGGGCTGTAAGCTGGCTAAATGCTGAGATGGAGGAGAGAAGGGAGAAGAGAGAGAAGAAGCTGGCTGTAAGCTTACAGCCAACTTAGGCACACGAACCAAAAAACCTTGTGAGAGAGATAAGTGGGTCATGTATTAATAGTGAATAGCTAACTATTGTATGGGTGGGCTGGGAGAAGGCTGTAAGAAACCTTACAACCAGCAAGTGGGCTGTATTATTAAACTTGCTCTTATAAACTAACTAGACTCAAAAGGTTCATCTCGTGATTTACAGATAAACTGTGCAATTAGTTTTTATTTTTGTCTATATTTAATACTCCATGCATATGCCACAAGATTCGATGTGACAGAAATCTTAAAATTTTTTTGGTTTTTGAGGTGAACTAAGGTCTTGTTTAGTTCACCTCGAAAACCAAAAAGTTTTCAAGATTCCCCGTCACATCGAATCTTCCGGCAAATGTTTGAAACATTAAATATAGACAAAAATAAAAACTAATTGCACAGTTTACCTGTAAATTGTGAGACGAATATTTTGATCCTAGTTAGTCTATAATTAGATAATATTTGCCACAAACAAACGAAAATGCTACAGAAACGAAATCCAAAATTTATTTTTCTAAATATTGGTGATTAAAGCATAAAGCTCTCACGTGTGTGTATATATATATATATAGTCCGGTGATTTATTTTTCTGAATATTAGTGATTACTAGCAAATATATCCGTGTGTTGCAACAGGAGAAAAACATCAAATGGCCATAGAAAGTGATGACATAATGTTATATAACAACACATCATGCAAAGGTAGTGAAAGCATCTTTTTTATTTTTACATATTTAAATTGATTGTAAACTATTTAGCAAGCATAAATTTAGGTAAGTTAGTAATCAGTGAGATATGCAAGAATGGTGCTAAAACTTTTGCAGTTTTACCACAAATTAAGCATCACATTAAATAGGCTATCATAAAATTTTCATAATAATTGGAGTAAGATAATTACAATTTCAATTTTAAACTAAAAAGCATAAGCAAACATCTAAAAAAAAGTATACTAAAATTTGTGTTTTTTTTTACTGCATGGATCTATATATATGTGGAGCTAAACAAAATTTGTTTTGTAATTTTTAGATTTTCTTATGAATTACTATGCATTTATCGGTTTTCAGCCGATTTAAAGAATAATATAAAAGTAAACTAATATGACAAATACTTTGCACCTAGGCTCTTGTATTTTTCTTATTCTGCTCTTATGTGTATAGGAGATTTTGTATTGGGAACCCTAGAAAAACTTTTATTCTCTTTTTCTTCATCAATCGTTGAAGCAGTGGAGGGACGGGATGATTCAGATTGGCGAAAATTTTCATAATTATATATTAAAAAAAGATTTATTCCTTTTAATATTATTATTAATTATAATATAGGACTCTAACGTATATATAGTCCTATAAAAATATAAGAATTTACTAAAAATCTATATATAAACAAATTAGGATAACGATTCTAGAGTCCATACTTTTTACGGCACCTATATCCATGTTCCTTTATTTTCGTCATATAACTGTAGATCTAAAACAGCATAGATGGTCGAAGTAGCCAAGTCCAAACCACTGATGGCGAAGGCCACCGCCGTGAGAGCTTCCAATCTCAAATTGACGATCTTCTATATTGTCTTCTTCCTCTTTACTACCCTACTCTTTCTAGGCATCATTCTGGCCAGCCTCTTCTTGACGCCCGTCGACTTCAGCCCAGAGCCCCGGTTTTTCACCCGCCTGGTCGAGGTCCAGGGACTGGACGCGTGCGTCCCCGAGGTGCGCCGTCGTTCCCCGGTCTTCCAGTTGTCCTTGGACGTCGACGAGGTCTCCGAGAGGAGGTGAAGACCCTGTGCCGGCGGAGGCAGGGACGCGATGCTGCGGGTCTCGTACCACGGGGTCGTCCTGGCGTGGGGCCGCGTGCCACGGTTCTGCGTCGACGGCAGCAGCCTGCGGCGGCGGCGAAGCGCCAGCGTGGCGAGCGTCGTGGCCACGGCTCAGGGGTTCGTGATGCTGGAGGAGATGCGGCAGATGATACGCGCCGAAATCAATGCTTTCGGGAGCGTCGTGTTCGACGTCGACGGGAGTCTTCCTGGATTGGGCCGCCTCCGCTGCAAGACGTTCTTGTTCCAAGGCGAGCCGACGGAGGCGCTGCCTCCATGCTCTATTCAGAGGAGTGCTGAAGAAGATTTCTAATGTGTTGTGTTCCCTTCTTCTTTTATTATTATGTTATTAGAGAAATTTTACAGTGCTTGAAAAATGATATGAGCCTTTCATTGGTTTAGATTTAATGGTTAAAATTATAGAAGAACCTAACGAGAGAAACTTAAGTCGTGGGCCAGAACTTAAATTTGGTTGGCCAGGAACTGATCTGCACTTTTAAATAACTTAAATTTGGTTAGAAAGACAGTTTTTTTAGCAGAAAAAACTAGAAAGACAGATATGGTTTTGCTGCGCCATGGTTGGAGTAAGCGAGCTGCCCGGCCCATTGGATTCTTGTCTATGTCGTGGATTCTGTTATTATTGACTCTATTTTTTTTGGCTGATTTTGAAAGCACACCAATCTGTGGATTATAATACGACGAGTAGAGATTGGTAACAGAAATTTCCAGAGTGAATTCATATAGATGATGATTATAGATCCTTGTTTTTTTTGAAAGCGAATACATTCT
Organism: Sorghum bicolor; assembly: GCF_000003195.3. Classification (NCBI taxonomy): domain Eukaryota; kingdom Viridiplantae; phylum Streptophyta; class Magnoliopsida; order Poales; family Poaceae; genus Sorghum; species Sorghum bicolor. The sequence continues at coordinate 58,180,706 of NC_012872.2, read as the reverse complement.
TTTTCTTACGTTTTAGGAAAAACCAAATAGGGTATCAACGAAGGGAGTAGTAACTAGTAAGATCTGAGAACTGAAGCTCTTACATGAGGAGCCCCCACCCTCCCGAGCGCCCCCGTTAGGCAACTCGGGAGGCGCCGCCGCCGCCGCCGACCTCCCCTTCCTCCCTGGCCTCCCCCGGCCGCCGTCGCTGCCCTTCCCTTGGTGGCGGCGGCGGCCAGCAGCGCGGGCTCCCAACAAGGTGCCCCGTCTGCGCTTCCTCTTTTCTCCCACCCCCATTTCCGGCCGCCCCCCCTCCACCTCAACTCCGGCGGCGACCACGGCGATGGACGGCGACTTTTGGTCGGATCCGGGCCTCTGCGGGGCGGATCTACTGTTCCTTCGCCTGTTGCGACACTCTTGCCTCTCTTCGCGGCGCGCGGCCGTGCGGCCGATGGCTAGGCGAGGCTAGGGCGGCGCCTTGCTGGCCCCCCTGCCGGCGGCGTGTGCATGCGCGGCGCTTTTGGAGGAGCGTCGTCTGGGCATGTTCTCGACGTGGACGGGCACGGACTGTTGCGCTGGCTGGTACGGCGTGGCGTGCGACCCGACCACGGGGACCACGGGCGCGCGTCGCGGACCTCTCCCCCCGCAGGGAGGCCGATGACGCGGTGATGGCGCCCGTGGGTCCGGGTACGTCTCCGACGTCGTGTGCCGCCCTCTCGTCGCTGGTGCTCCGGATGCTCAGCCGTGTTCGGGGCGGCCGTGGCGGGCCCGTGGCCCTCCCCACAAGGTCTGCAGTCTGGCGTGCAAGGGCGGTGTGGCGGTGCTTGCGGGATTCATGGTGGAGTGGCACAAGGTCAGGGCGAAAGCTCAGCCCGGCTCTGCCGGGTGAACGACGGTGACGCCTTTGGCGCCACTCACCTCCGTGGAAGCGTCGTTTTCTGGACCTCATGCCTTTCGTCAGCTTCACCGGATTCTGGGTGAAAACTTTGTCTTAGAAGCTTCTAAGACCAGCGACATTGGCGTCTTGGGCGTCAACTCCTTCCTGAAGGCGCCGCTGAAGAATCTCACTTAGCTCGTCGCTCACTCCCTGGATGGTCGTTGTGGTCGCTACTCTGCTCCTAACTTTGTTTCTTGTTTCTCCTCATTTGGTTGGTCCAGCTTGTGTTGCTGTAGCCGGTGTCGTCACTTGGTGCTTGGGCGGATGCTTTGCCGCCAGTGTTGCTTGGGCAGTTGCTTCGCCACCAGTGCGATGGTGGAGTTGCTGTCACCGCGTGTCATGGTCTTCTTGTGGGTGCTCCTCGCCCGTGGTCCTGGTCCTCAGTGACTCGGAGGAGTACTTAGAGGGTGACTAGGATGTGCTCCTCGTCCGTGGTCCTAAGGGCATTACGTCCTTAGTGACTCGGAGGAGTACTCCGAGGTTATCCCCGAGATGCTGCGTGGGTTCGTCCCCATCCGCGGATGCTTTGCTGCGTCGATGGTGGCCTTGGTTTGGAGCCTTTCCTCGTCCGTGGTCCTGAGGGCCCTTAGTGACTCGGAGGAGTCGGTTGCCGCGCATGGGGCGGTCATGGTGGATGCTTTGCCATCGAAGTCGTCGTCCCTTCCGGCAGATGCTTTGCTGTCGAGGTTGCTTGGACGGATGCTTTGCCGTCTCGAGGTTTATCTTCCACAGCTGAAAGCCCTAGTTTGGTTTTGGATAATTGATGAAACCCTAATACTAACCTCTATACTAAGTGTGTGTAGACTTAATGAGGTTGGTACATGCCAAGTGATGGAGCAAGTGATGATCATGGTGATGATGGTGATGACCACAAGATGATCAAGTGCTCAACTTTGAAAAGAAGAAAGAGAAAAACAAAACCCTATGGAGATCAAGGCAAAGGTATTGCTTAGGGTTTTGGTTTTGGTGATCAAGACACCATAGAGGGTGTGATCACATTTAGGATAGATAGCCGTACTATAAAGAGGGGAATTCTTTGGCTAAGCGGTTATCAAGTGCCACTAGGTGTCATTGTTCATGTGCATGCATTTAGAACCTAGTGAGCTAACTTAACTCCTTCGAAGAAAATGGTTGTGAAAATGCTAACACACGTGCACATGTTGGTTTACACATTGTGGTGTTGGCACACTTTGAGAAGGAGGTGGAGTTTCAATGGTAGAGAGAGGATGGGTTCCTCTCTCCCTCCCGCCGAGCTTGCGAGGCGGGATTCGGCGCTTTTCGAGAAAATGAAGTGCATATTTTCTATTGCGCCGGTGGGAAATTTGGAGAAGTCACGGGCACCGGACGCTGGCTTCTGGAGCACCAGACGCTGCGTCTGAGCGTCCGGTGCAGACAGTGTCTGGCCCAGTTAGGGTAAGGCACCGGACGATAGGCACCGGACGCTGGCTTGAGCGTCCGGTGGTTAGCGTCCGGTGTGCGGGCGTTTTGCGACCCTCTCTGCGCATGGGTCCGGTGAGCACCGGACGCTGAGGGTGCGTCCGGTGGCTTGCGTCCGGTGACCCTGCGAGTTTGCGGAGCTCTCTGCGCATGAGTCCGGTGTGCACCGGACGCGTCCGGTGTTAACTTGCTCAGCGTCCGGTGCTCTGCAGGTTACCGTTAGACTCTGACACGCGGCTGACGTTGGAGCACCGGACGCTGGTGTTGAGCGTCCGGTGCCCCTTTAAGAGCGTCCGGTGACCCCGCAGTTTGCCCAGTGAAAAGAGCCAACGGCTCTTTTTGTTTGAGGGGTCTATAAATAGTTGTTGGCCGGCTTAGGGCTCATACTCTCTTGGCATTCTAGCATACTTGACATCCTTGTGAGCCTAAGCAAACACCTCCCACTCATCTCCTTCATAGATTAAACATCTTTGTGAGATTGGGAGTGATTCCAAGTGCATTTGCTTGAGTGATTGCATCTAGTGGCACTTGGGGATCGTTTTAGCTGCGGTTTTCTTGTTACTCTTGGTGGTTGCCGCCACCTAGACAGCTTGGAGCAGCGGAGGAGCTTTGGCACGAGTTGGTGATTGTTCGTGGCCATCTCCCAGTGATTGTGAGGGGTCTTGTACCTTCCCCGGCGGAGAGCCGAAAGGTAACTCTAGTGGATTGCTCGTGTCATTGAGCTACCTCACTTGTGGGTAGGTTCTTGTGGTGTCCTAGTGAGGACGAGGTTCGTGCTACACCTCTTAGCCACCGAACCACCAAGTGTTGGTCGACACAACGGGGACGTAGCGTGCCGGCAAGCACGTGAACCTCGGAAGAAAAATCGGTGTCTCAATTGTGTTTGATTGGCATTCTCCCGGTGCTTGATTGTTTATATTGGTGATTGGTTCATCTCCTACACGGCGGTATAAATATCTCATCTTATCTTTATTTACCGCAAACTAGTGTAACTAGTTTAGTTGCTTACTTTGACTTGTGTAGCTTAGTTCTCTAGTGTAACTTGTAGAGACTTAGTTCTTGTGTGCATAGAGATCTTAGCAACTAGAATTGTTGGGTAGGTGGCTTGCAAACACCCCTTTAGAGCTAGAGCAAAAAGCTTCGCTTTGTTATTTACTAACCTTTTGCTCTAGTGAGTTTGTAGAATTTTTAAATAGGCTATTCACCCCCCCTCTAGCCATATTAGGACCTTTCAACAGCTACACATCTTTGCTGGTGACCAACGTGTTGAGCTATTTTGTGTTAGGTTCAGTTGCTTGGGGTTGTCTTGTGGAGGGTCCCCCCACCTCGTGTTTCTTGCTTCGTTTGTGTTTGGACTTCGTTGTTAATCCATGGATTACTTGCGAATCTTTTGTATCGGTTATTTGTCGCTCCTTCGGCTCTCCTGCTTAATGAAAAACGCGTGAAGTCGCGATCTCGAAAAAAAAAATCTGAGAACTGAACATGGATTTAAGTATCTTCTCATAAGAGCATCTCCAAGGGACTTTGCAAATGAATTTTGCATTTGGTGTTATTTGCAAAGTCCCAAACTCATTTGCAAAGTCTAAAAATGGTCCAACTCCAAGGGACTTTGCATTTAGACTTGGCAAACCCAAAGTGTGGACCCCACCTCTAAATTTTTTTTCACCGATCGCGCCCGCGCGTTTTTTTCCCTTCGCGCCATTTTGACGTACGTCGTGTGTGCCAGTCGCCGCCCAGGCCAAGTCGCCGCCAGTTGCCGCCCGGCCCAGGTCTTCGCGCCAGTCGTCGCCCAGCCCAGGCCGCGTTCGTCGTTCGTCGCCGTCGTCGTTCGCGTCAGTTCGGCTCCGTCCACCTCTGTCCTCCTCCGAGGGAAGGTCCCCGTGAGTAAAGGTCCACCTCCGTTCCCGCGCCGTGGCCGCGTACGTCGTCCAGACGTGGCCGGGGGGACGGAGTCCGACGTGGAAGGCCGAAATTGTAGATGCAAAGTGGTGGGAAGGTTTGCATATATGTAAAGCCTCAACCTCTATTTGCAAAGTTAACCAAATTGCAAACCTTATTTGCAAAACCATTGGAGGGGTATTTTCTACTCTTTTTTGCAAATAGGGCAATGCAAAGTTTGTTTGCAAAGCCCTTGGAGATGCTCTAACTGCTTGCCATCATCCTTATCTCTATTCTCCCACTCCCTTATCCTTATCTCCCATGATAACTCAAGCAGATTCATCCAACCACATACTCAACAAGCTTACTTGAAACGTATAAAAAGGATCTAAAACTCTATAATTCTATGTGCTAGCTTAACAAGTAATAATTTGCATACCCATAATCAAAGTATGCTTATGACATGATTAATGCACAGAACCTGCTTCAAGTAACAGAGGATTCTGAGCCGAGTCTGAACCAACGGGCTGACAACATCAATGGATGGGTAGACCGAAACTTTTTATGTAATGTGTGGTATTGTGTGCCATGAATCTTCATTTGTGTAAGGACCTCTATTGTTAATATGATATGCATGTATTGCTTGGTGTGCTGCTTATTTCTCATTAGTTGAGAATGTCATATTTTCATCATAGATTATTTTGTTGACACACACATGCACCCCATGGTCCCATGGATGCAACGATATAGGGGAGACTTTCATATATCTTAATACGTGCAATTGGCATTTCGGCCATGTTTATGAATTTCATTCATATGCACATATTCAGAGGGAACCTCACATATGTCATTGAACCTAAGAATCTAAATTTTATATATCATCCCTAAGTTTTAATTGGAGTTATCATCAATCTATATATAATAATAAAGAGACACAGTAGCACTTTCGTTTGTATTTGACAATTATTATCCAATCATAGACTAACTAAGCTTAAAAATTCGTCTCGCAATTACAGTCAAACTATAAAAATAATTACTATTTATATATATTTAGTGCTTCATACATATATCGAAAGATTCAATATGATTGGAAATCTTAAAACATTTTGGGAACTAAACAAGGCCTATGGGCAGCTGCACCTCAGACAGGCCGGGTCACACATCGTATCCAGCTGCCCGTGCTGCCTGTGCCCAAACACGAAACTCAGACATGCATTAGGGCATGTTTGGTTTCTCTCGTTAAATTTCAGTGACCTAAACTTTAATTACTTCCAAACACATTGACTAAAAGGTGATAAAATAGTTTAGTCTCATTATTCATCCAAGAGTTGCTAAAATAATTCTAGTTGGCTAAAATTTAGCAAGGAGAACCAAACAGGGCCGGCCTTGTTTACTTTAAAAAAAATCAATCAAATCTTGCGACACATGCATAGAGCATTAAATATACATAAAAAATAACTAATTGCATAATTTACCTGTAATTTGCGAGACGAATCTTTCGAGTCTAATCAGTCTATGGTTGAACAATAATTACCAAATACAAACGAAAGTGCTACAGTACCAAAAAAAATACCAACTCAGTTCGCAAAGTTTTTTAGACTTCGTTATTGTAGCACTTTCGTTTTTATTTGACAAATATTGTTTAAACATGGACTAACTAGGTTCAAAAGATTCGTCTCATAAATTACTAATAAATTGTGCAATTAGTTATCTTTTTTATCTATATTTAACGCTCAAGTGCCGCAAGATTTGATTTGACACGGAATTTTGAAAAATTTTGGAAACTAAACTAGGCCTAAATTTGTGAACGGAGTCGTGCGGCGAAGCGACACACACTCCAGAAACAGGAAAGTTATACAGCTGTTTCTGGGCAGGTGAGAAACGGGAGTCTCCGATGACGCGGCTATCCTATTCCGGAACGGTGTCGAGCAAGGCAGCTACTGTACGCGAGACGCGGGCCCTTGTTGGGCCATCCTCGTATCGGTCTCCAACTCTGATCCTTGCCACCGACGTCTGCTTCCGTGCCTTCCCTAGGAGCGCGGTGACGGCGCTCAACGCAATAAAAGGGGACGCCCTCTGCCCTCCGGACGGCCACCATCTCCTCACAAATCCAAGCGGCACCTGCTGGTGTTCCGTAGCACGCACGACTGTGATGGAAGGCTCCTCCGAAGACCGGTGGTCGAGCCACCGCCGCCGCCGCCTCGCCGATCTGAATGCCGACGAGCCGGATGAAGGCGAGTTCGTCCCGGGGCACCACTACCACCCCGGCGAGGACACCGAGAAGTACTACGAGAACAACCGCGATTGCTCGAGCGACTCGGACGAGACCATCAGCGACGACTGCGTACCGGCAAACTACGGCGACGCCAGCCCGTACTCCTGCGCCGCGACGAACGACGACGACGGCGCCACCAGCTCGTCCCATGCCCCCGCCGCCGCCGCGGCGGCGGCGGTGCTCCCCTGCCCCTTCTGCTGGAAGGAGTTCCGCAGCCACAAGGCCGTGTGCGGGCACATGAAGGTTCACCGGGAGCAGCAGGGGATCAAGAAGGACAGGGAGGTCAAGCGCAGCGTGGCTGCCGTGGGGAGCCGCTGGGGCGCCACCGGCAATCGAGGCTGCTCGGGGTCGAGGGGAAGGGCCGCCTCCTCTACGAATGCCGGATCGGGCCAACCCATGGCCCTTGTGGTGGCTGCAGAGTCCGAGATTGTCTTGCAGCCCAAGCCTTTGGCGTTTGCAGCGCCCAATCCGTTGTCCGTGCCCATGGCGTTCGCAATGGCCAATGATTCCTTCGAGAGCAGCAGCACGAAGTCGATGCACGAAGACGCCATGGAGACGGTGGACTCAAGAGCAGCTAATCCACCCATGGAAGCTTCCGTCCACCTACATGCTGCGCCGCCGCCGCCGCCTGCTGCACCCGTCCACCAGCAGCTCGTTGCGCCGCCGCCTGGAGATCGGCAAAGTCCGAAAGGGTACACATGCAAGAAGTGCGGTATGTGGTTCCGAACGCACCAGGGGCTCGGCGGCCACATGGTTGGCCACAAGAACAGGGAGAGGGAGCTCGCTCGAGCTCTCGCCGCGGTCCAGGACGACGGCGCCGTCCCGCACCGCAGCAACGCCGCCAAGCCGGAGAAGGTGCACGTGTGCAAGGTCTGCGGTGCGGAGTTCCCCGGAGGCGTACAACTCGGCGGCCACATGAGGAAACACTGGGCTGGCCCGCCGATCAACAAGAAGCCGCGCTTCGTCGTCCAGCCCCTTCCACCACCGCCACCACGAACGACCACCGTAGGCGTGGCAGACCTCACGCTTGCGCTGCCGGTCGAAGACAAGGCGGACGAGGCATTGCCTGCACCTAGGCCGCCCCTGGCGGGCAGAGTGCGTCTCTTTGGCATTGACATCGGGCCGGCGGGGGTGCAGACGCCGGCGGCGCAACAAGGCTCGTCGTCTGCGAGAGTCATCGGCGTCCACCAGTAGGAACAGTCAGAAGGACATGAGGCCTAGTGCGGGCATGCACATTATTTCCTTTTTCTAGTGTAGAAGATATACGGATCTTTCCCCCCTATGTTCATGGAGAACAGTTGTTACTTGTTACTCTTTTTGCAGACAATTGAAAATACAAAAGTTCTATTGTAGAAGATACGCCGATCTTTTTCCCCATGTTCACTTGTTCAGTTGCCAAAATTTCTCAAAATTTTTCAAGATTCAAAATCACATCAAATCTTTGAATGCATACACGAACATTAAATATAGATGAAAACAGATCTAATTGTATAGTTTGCCGGTAATTTACGAGACAAATTTTTTGAGCCTAATTAGTCTATAATTTAGATAAAATTTTGTCAAATACAAACAAAAATACTACAGTAGCCAAAACCAAAAATTTTATAAACTGAACAAGGCTTGAAATGAAAATACAAATGCAGTACTTGTTGTTGCTTACTATGTTTCTTGATTTTTTTTAAACACATGGTACTACTAGTTTACATATATTTCTTTACATTAAGATTAGACAAGATTAGATTGGCCGGACCAGCTGATGCATGGAGAGGCGGAGTTTGACGCTCCATGGAGCATTTTTCAACGTGATTATCACCAACGTGAGCATCATCACCGGTGTTACCAACTGACAACGTATAACTACCACAACGGTAAGGCCACTAGACCAGTTTGGCACTCCACACAAAGGCTAAACGCCAAGGCCTCCTTGGGAATTTTCCCCTTTTGTTGTGTTTTTACAGTGTTTTCCTGTGTAAATGAATTGATTTCTATATAGTTCCTATGAATTTACTGCATTCAAAAGGGACTATAAACCAAGCAAATGCGGGTTGTATATTCTTTTTTCCCCTTTTATAGTATAACGGATACATTTAAAAAATACATGCATGCTCAAACTCACCTCCCTTATAAACACAATCTGAGATTAAAAAGGTACCATAAAGTGCTCAATGATGTAACAATCTTGAATGAATAAAGTTTGCCGTATTGTTTCAAAAAGGGAGGGGTAGTCATACATCTAGTTTCATCTAAAGGACTGTAATAGGTGTATGTGTTTTATTGTGTTTCTAGCACTAAAAGTCTAAGAAGATATACAGATTCCTCGCACACAATCGAAAATACAAATACAATACTTTGCTCTTCCAATTGTTTTTCCTACCTAATATATAAAAAACGGTAATGATATATGTAAGAAGTACGTCCGTCCGGACGTTGCTGTCCACTCATTTCGCTGCTCCTTCATGCCTTCTTATCCACTCATCCTTTTCCTCCCCACTCTTTTCTCTCGTCTCGCTGCCGCTCCCCGTCGCTTCCACCATGCGTCCGCACTTCCTGCCGCTCCTCCCTCCTTTTCTCCCTCCCTCCCCGCTGCGACCTCTCTCCCCGCTGCGACCTCCTTCCCCGCTGCGACCCACGCGCCCTCGAAGCCACCGGAGTAGAGCGCGACGGTGGTAACTTCCAGTGAACGGCGCAACTCCCTTTCTCCCTGCTCTTTCTCCCTCGCTCTTATGACCTCCATGCATCTGGAGATGGAGACAACGGCGCGGCTCCGACGAGGTAGGTGGTGAGGGATTTGGATCTAAGGCCTCCCTCTCCCTTTTCCCTCCCTCCTCTTTGTGGATCTGGATCTAGGCCCTCCTCTGCTCCTCCTCTTCCTCCTCTTCCTCTGGATCTAGATCTATGAGATGTTGTGTTGGCTAGGGTTCCAGCGAGCTCTTGGGATTCAGTGCTCTCGCGTGTTGTAATGATGTTCTTTGGTTGTTTGCAGTAATGTTTTTCAAGTGATGTTGCAGTAGGATAGGGTTTCGGCGAGCTCTCGGCTTCAGATTTGTCATTGTTGCAATGGTTCTCTCTAGACATTGCAGTAGGTTTCAGTCGTTGTTGCAGTATTGTGTTTTTGAGATGTTGTTTCAGTTGCTTCATTCTGCATGTTGTAGTAGTTTGTTTCATGTTGTTACAACAGTTGTTTGGTGTTGTTGTAGTACTATGTCCATGGTGTTTCAGTTGCTCCATCCAATGCTTCAATTTGCACTGTTGTATTAGTTGTTGCATGTTGTTGCAACAGTTGTTCGATGTTGTTGTAATACTATGTCCATGGTGTTTCGGTTACTCCATCCAATGCTTCAACCTATGCTGTTGTATTAGTTGTTACATGTTGTTGCAACAGCCGTTCGTTGTTGTTGTAATACTATGTTCATGGTGTTTCAGTTGTTCTATCCAATACTTCAATTTGTATGTTGTAGTAGTAGTTTGCATGCTGTTGCAGTAGTTGTTCGTTATTTGTTGCAATACTATGTTTTATGATGTTTCAGCTACTTCAACTTGTTTGTTGTAGCAGTATGTCATGTGTTGTTGCATTATCATGTATATTGTGTTGCAGCGCCAAGTATGGAAGCAGGCTATAGGGACGAGTTAGCGGCAGGTAGATCTACTAGGGGCTGACAAGACGAGGGGCGGGACGGATCCCATGCTCGTGGGGGTGGGGCACGGACTCCTTGCACGGGGAACGGACGAAGGGCGGTCCTCCGTGCAGGCGAGTGGCGCAGGGGCGAGTTGGTTGGGCGGTCTTCTCTGCGGGACGAGTGGGGCAGAGGGGAGTTGGTTAAGGGTGGGTGGAGTTTTTTTTTTTCTTTTTTTTTATTTTTCTCTATGGTGGCGCGGGTGGTGGACTCGGCGTCCGGACGCGTTGCTGGCGCCGGACGTCCGGACGCTAGCAGTTCCGTATAAAAAGGCTATAAAAAATGTTCTGCTGTTGTATGGCATGGATTGTTGAGTTCCATCCTGACATTTTGCGGCCGAAGCGATGAAAACAGGCAGAAAGCACGAGGACCTGCCTTTTATGATCCGAACGATCGAGCTCTGGCCATGAGTCCGTCCTGAAGTCCATTGATCGCAGTGGCTCGTGCTGCAGGCTGACCGCGGAGCTGCCAAACCTTGAGGCTAGTCACGCAGCGTGTCCGAATCGGATCCGGAGCACCAGCTGGCGTTTTCTCAACTAATTTGAGCGGAGACCACGGCCCAGATAGAGACAGTTAAAACACAGCTCGTCCGGTGCAGGCCGGTGTGAAACGGAACGGAACCAGAATTGGTGTACAGGATTCGGTGATGCGGCGGTTGCGCGCCATCATCCCGGTACGGTATCGGTCTCGGAGTCGATCGGGAGTCCTGGCCGCCGACGTTTTCATGGGTGGCGGTGGCGCCCGCAATATAAGGGAAGTGAAACAAACTCATCTTCTCTCAACTCTCAAGTCGAGCAGCTGCTGGTGTTGTTGTCCTCGTCGTTGGGGACTCTCGGGAGAGTGCGGCGGATCGGAGGAGCAACCCTACTTCAATTCTTCACACCAAGCCAGCGGAGCCGTAGCGAGTGCGCTCGCGCCGCCGATGGCAGGCTCCTCTGAGGACGAGCGGCGGAGGCGGCGGCACCGCCGCGGTCCCGCTGATCTACGTGACGCCGAGGCGCCGGAGGAAGGCGAGCTGGTCCCCGGGTGCGACGACTCCGACGTGAACACCGATGACTACTACAACAACCACCACTACTATTCCTCGAGCGACACAGATGAGACCACCAGCGACTGCAACTACGCCCGCTCCGTCGTCCTCCCGCTGAGCTACGCCGCCGCCGCCGCGGCGGCGAACAACAACGGCAACGCCGCCAGCTCTTCCCCCGTCGTCGCGGCGCCGGCGCCGGCAGTGCTCGCGTGCCCCGTCTGCGGGAAGGAGTTCCGCAGCCGCAAGGCCGTCTGCGGGCACATGAAGGTTCACCAGCAGGGCACGAGCACGAGCACGATTGGGCGCCGCCATGAGCAGCAGGGGGTCGGGAAGCACAAGGAGATGAAGCGCAATGCGGCTGTTGCGGCGGGCTGGGGCGGCACCGGCAGGCGAGGATGCTCCGGGTGTTGGAGCAAGCCTGCCTCTCCCAATGCCGCCCAATCGGACCAATCCATGGCCATTGTCGTTGCCAACCCCAAAGCTGTCTTGCAGCCGATGCCCTTGGCGTTCGCAATGCCCGTGCCCATGGAGCCCCAACCCGCAACGCCCAATCCCTCATCCGTGCCCATGGCGTCCGCAACGCCCAATCCCTCGTCCGTGCCCATCGCCTCCACGACGACCCATGTTTCCGACGAGAGCAGCTCTGCGAAGACGATGCACTGTGATGCACTTGAGACAGTGGTGGCAGGAGCAGCCAACCCGCCCACCGAAGCCGACGACGTCCACCTAGCAGATGCTGCGCGTGCGCCGCCATCGCCGCCTTCTGCAGGGATGCATATGCATACAGCATCCGTCCACCAGCAGCTCATTGCATCGCCGCCGCCTGATGCAGAGGAGGAGCGAGTTCAGCATCCAGCCGTGCACCACCCGCACCCCATTGCGCCGCCGCTTGCAGTTGCAGGTCGCCAAAACCCGAACGGGTACAGATGCAAACAGTGCGGCGTGTGGTTCGCGATGCACCAGGGGCTCGGTGGCCACATGGCCGGCCACAAGACGAGGGAGCTCGCCGCCGTTCCATGCCGCGGTGACGCTGCCAAGCCGGAGAAGGTGCACGTGTGCAGGATCTGCGCCGCAGAGTTCCCCACCGGAGTACAGCTCGGCGGCCACATGAGGAAGCACTATACTGGCGCGCCGATCGTGCCCAAAAAGAAGCCGCGACTCGCCGTCCAGCCCCTTCCACCGCCGGCGGAGCAGAGAGCCCTCGAGCCTGCACCTAGGCCGGCCGTGGCGGGTAGATTTCGTCTCTTTGGCGTTGACATTGAGGCGGGGCCGCAGATGCCAGCGGCGGCGCAAGAAGAAGGCTCGTCTGCGACTCAGGCCCCCTCGGCGTCCACCGGTGGGGAGCAGTAGCCTATGGAAAGTTTCGCCTCGACTCCCACGTGGAACGGAAATTTCCCTTTGTTAGCTAGGACCAGAGAAGCTGGATGCTACTGGGGGGCACCGTTACAAAAGTGTAATGTGTACACAAACATGTACTGGTACTATACATAAGAATACATAGTATTGTTCCCTTATCTACTACGTATAGAATTGAGATTATATTGTTTTTCTTTATTTGAGCATATGCATGTGTGAGCACGGAACATACTTCTTTTCCATCCATATATAGGCAGAAATTTATCCATGAAGCTGACTTGAACGCTTGCCAGAACATGCATGGGATGGGCCATGGGGGGTAAGCTTAAGCTGCAAAATGATAGGTTCTAGTCCTTGTCACATGCATGCGCACAGGTTAGTTTACCAAATGCCAATATTTGTTTCTCAAGACCTTGTTTGGATATCTAAGTATCCACCTCAATTCATATACGTTCAAAATTTCACATCAAACTAAACATATATGGATCGAGCTCAATATATGGGCAAGTCCTAAGACAATATAGTAATAATAATATACGCCAAAAAATAAAATCATATAAAATATAAGGAGTCTAATTTCATAAAGCATATATTTTCTGCCCTCCCTGGTAATTAGGCTTAGAGATTAAGATATCACCTATTCAAAAGGTTGAATGGTCATTTTAGTCTCTCAACTACTGTCTCATTCTCAATTTCGTCCCTAAACTTTCAAAATCATAGTTAAGGCCCCTAAGATGTTTACTCTTGGGCACAGTTCTATCTTCGATTTATCAAAGTGACCATTTCAGTTCTCAAGCTTTACATTCTGGCTCAGTTTCATCAATGGACTCTCAAAGTGTATTTCGGACCTTAAAATTTTCTTTCAGCTCAACTTCATTCCTTATCCTACATGAAACACGGAACCAGCAACTCTCTCATATGACACTTTTTTATTTTTGCGATCACTCTCTCATATGACACTTTGAGCCCAAATATACCAAGTTTAAGGACTAAAATGGCTGCTTTGATACTTCTAGTATGAAACTGGGCCCAAAAAATTGAGAACAAAATGGTTACTTCGAAAGATTAGGGATAAAATTGTACCTTATGCGATAGTTGAGATAGTTGAGAGATCAAAATGGCTATTCTTTCACTCCAATGATAATCTATTTACAACTCCCTCATATGACACGTGAGGAAAAGGAAACAAACTTTGCTTATGGCAAATACATTGTAACACATCAACAACCGCATAAATCTTCTCGTATGGAGCTATGCAATATTTTTTATGACATATAGAGTAGAAAGAAGGAGGTGAGGGAAAGAAACAACCCCTCAAGAGCTAAAATTTAGGACTATAAGACAACTTGTGCATCATTGTATGAGTTTGTTGTTGTAATGCAACTTGCAGCATTATATTCCTTCTGTTCTATGAACAATTTAAGACATTATGAGCTACTATTACAGTAAAAAAACCAACCTATTGTTTAGGTTGTCTGACAAATTGACTCAAGACTATATGACACTGTATAAGACCGTCTATAAGACTATATGCCTTTAGAGCAACTATATTAGTGTTGTCTTATAAACAGTCTCATATAATGCTATATAATCTTGAGTCTTGAGTTATCTCCTAATAACTCAGTATGGCAATCAAACCACAATGCAAATCTATTTCTCGCACGACATAGCCAAATACTGCCCGGTGGCTGAGAGACCGGGGAGCCCTTTATCAATTCTCACGGACAGGGGTCTTTGCTGACAATAAACTGCTTGACCGCCTGAAGATGCTACCGCAAGTTTTTGACAATCTACATTATATAGTACACTAGCTCTGGTTCAGAAAAAAAAAATTGGACGGTCAGAAATTATCTGACTTGAACAAATCGACCAGAACTATTAAAAACAGCCCAGCTTCCTGCTGCTTTAATTTCATCGGCCGGAATGCCATTTTGTTAGTATATTGAACTAAAGAACCAAGTAACCAACGCAATACAACGGCACAGCTACGAGTAGCTCCTACACTCACCTGGTCACAGCATAGGTGCAGCTCTCAAGGGTCACAGCCCTCTCTTCTTCTTCTTTTTACACCATTCCGTCATATGCTCGGCTGCTTCCCTTCACCTCCCAGCACTGTCGCGCCATGCTTATATTTCGCGACGAGCCGGAGGGACTCCTACAGGCTACGTCCTACCATTCTGTCTAGCACCCTTCCACCTCTTCAGACGCTTCAGCTCCACCACCACGACGCTGATGTTGTCAGTGCTGCCGCGGGACATGGCGAACTCCACCAGCATCGAGGCAGCATCGCTAGCCGAGCTCCCGTGGACGGTGTCAGGATACTTGGCAGCCGCGCGCCCGCACAGACAGTTCCTCGCGACCTTGCAAGCCACCTCGTTGGTCATGACGTCCCACAGCCCGTCGCTCGCCAGGATGATGAACTCGTCTTTCTGAGTACGCTCTGTAACAGTCACCTCTGGTTCAGCTGATATGAATGGCTTCATGTAATAGTCACCTGAAATAGCAGACAGAAGAATTTCAGTGATTGATCCATAATAGAGTACGATCTGTGAGGGAATGTCTGTCTAAATAATGGAGAGATAGCAGTGTATTGAGCAATTCAAATTCATCAAGTTCCAAGTCCACAGAGAGTTTTGCAAGTTGCAACTCATCGATGCTTCACTAGTCATCATATGGGACCACTATTGTCTGTTGGTGCAGCTTGGCTTGTTGGACTTAAGGTTCAGGGTGCACAGAGCATGGCATTGCCGAAAAAGTTACAATGAATGTTTCAAAAAAAAAATTCACAATGATCCAAGTGATAACATGATCAACTATCATGCTGTTATGTTCATTGTTTCTCCAAACCAAAGCTACTGCATTTGTTAGACAGTTGAGACTCTAGCTAGAAGGACGGTCAGTGATTGTCATATTCACTATAACATGGACAATGTATAGAACAAAACTTTCATCAAAAAATGTATAGAACAAAACGAGGCATCATCTTACCAATTGCCCTTGACGTCGCAAGCACCCCCAGGACACGGTACCCATTCCAGTTGATGACCCTGCCACCTGCTGATTCTACCCTTTCCAACTCATCAGGCCTATCTGGCTGTACAGTTAGAAAAAAGTTTTCATTAGCATTACCTGTGAAAAACAGTACGTGTTAGACAAAGCAGAAACTGTAAAACAAGTACAGTAGTAGGAAAGGAAATCTCAAAGTGAACCCCCACACAAAGAATACAACACTGCACTGAATCAGCAACAAAATGCGCATCACTTTGACTAATTTGAAATTCTGGACTCAGACAATGATTAGACGTTGCAAAACTTAGAGCACAACTTATTACAATTCACATATCAAAGTTTGAAGAACCTTATCAGTTATCACTATAATGGGACTTGAACACTCATTTGGTATTCCAGACCTTTAGGGGCTACCGTTTCCTGTGTTCTGCGGCGTTCAGACAACTTGCAGTTCAGAATGATGGATACAGTAAACAATGCTGCTTTTTGTCTAAAGATGTTATCATAGAAAGACGATATTGTGAGAAGTTGTGGTGGGCATCGAAGCGTGGCACATAAATAAGGCAAGGAAAAGAATATGTTCTAGTTGCGGGTAGATCAAGTCATATCAAGTGCACCAGGAAACTTCAGAGTTCAGCTATTACCAGAGCACCAAACAGAGTTAACCTCACTTAATCACTTCAGTATCACTGCATTCTCCTAGCCCCTACATGCTAGAGAGATAAATCTAAATAAAACAGGTTAATGAAAACCCTCCCCCTTTTAGTCCCAGCAGAGCTTCCATGTTTAGCCAGGAGTAAATACACTGCATTTTCAAAACCATATCCTCGCATTGACCAATTGTATTAAGGGGGTGTTTGGGACTGCTCCACAAACTCTGCTCTACAAACTCCACTATAGAGCAGCTCCACAAAAAAACTGGAGTTTGTGGAGTACCTCTTTAGGTGCTCTCACTGTTAGGTTGATCTCAGGCCCAGCCCAACGGCTGGGGCCTCTTACCCCCTGGATCGCGCCCTGATCGGGGGCGCCCAACCGATCCATGGTTGGTGGGCCCCCGACGCGCTGCGCTATATAAACAGGAGTGGGGGCCGCAGGCACGTGAGACGAAGTTCGCCGTGCACACAACCCCACTCGACAAACCCTAGGCCTTCCGATCGGCTTGCGCAGTGGCGTCGGGAAGCACCACCGCGCCGCCTCCGTTCTACTCCTACCCCGTCGTCGGTCAGTGCCGGTGGAGGCCCGAAGGACGACGTGATCTACATCGGCGCAGCGCCAACACCCACGCCATGGACGTCTCCGAATCTGCTACCGTCGCCAACGACGGTCGAAACCCTAAACTCCTGATCTACGTCTTTCTACTCAGTTGTAATAGATATAGTGTATGTACATATATGTCACTGTCTATATTGTTTTGTATCCCGATTCCCTGTTCATTCTATTGCTAGAAGATCCTGTAGATCTATCAATGGTATCGGCCGATCTAGTAATAGATCGGGGTTTTTCGGGAATTACCGAGCAAGAACAGCAAGTAGAAGGAGGGGATTTTTCCAAATCCTAAATCTAACTCAGTCGAAACCAAGAACACCCTAACCCTAGCGCTCAGATCCAAAACCATGTACAAGCACAGATCGGGAAGGGGAAACCTAACCCTAAAAGCAAAAGGAAGGCCAGTGAACTGCCTATCTACCTGTGACGCGCGGGTCGAGTTGTGAACTCCGGCACCGCGCGGTTCTCCATGCACTTGCACCCAGGGCACCGCACACGAAACGCTCGACGGCGACGCGCTCCACAGAGGGCGAGCGCGCGCACCGGCGAGGGACTCGTGGCGGCGCCGTTTTCCTTCTCCGGCCGCCGAGTGCAACGCCGGCCGCTGCGGTGGCGTTTTTGCTGCTGGGCGCGGCGTGGGCTGGGGAGAAAAGCGAAGAGACAGAGAAAGAGAGGGGCCAGCGGCGGGCCGTCGCGGCCACGGCCGGCGCGGGCGCCATCAGCTGCGCAGCCAGAGGAGAACGGCGCTGGAGAGCCGCAGGGAAGCAAACAAATGAAGCTAGGGTTTCAAGGGGCGAGCCGGCCTGGGGGTTTTTGTTTCCCGCGAAAACGAAGGACGACCGTCGGATCTCATCCAACGGCCGAGATTGCACAGAAACGAAGCTGGGCCACTTTCGGCCCAGGCGGGATGGGGTTTTCCCGGCCCAGGCCCAGGTTGCGGCCTGGGAGCGGGGGGCGCCTGCGCGCGAAATGGCCATGGGCCGTTTTCCCCTAACTGGGCCGTGAGCATCCAGTCAGAAAAAAAAAAAAAAAAAAAAAAAAAACTGCCGCGCTGCTGGGCCGCTTCAAGCGAGCCGGCCCAGGCTGCGGTTTCGCCAGCGCCCACGGCCCGCGCATGGGCTGGGCCAAAAACGCAGAGGCCGAATGGCCTGCTCAGCATAAATAGCACAGAAATTTTTTATTTTTTCTGTTAAATTTTTCAGAAGCATTTTAATAAATATTTACCCAGTTTTTGACTCTATTTAATCTGCACCAACGTGTTTATTATTTAGAGAGCAAGATCAGCTAGTTATGCTTCTGAAAATTGCAAGTAAATTAATGTTTTTCCGCTGCGCAAGTTAATTTTCGTTCTCATATTAAATTGAACCAACGGGATATTTAATTTGAGAAACGAGTTTTTAAAGCCCAGTATTTTTGTGATATTGTTATTTTTTGACCAACGTTAATAATAACAATATTACAAATTCCAAGTTCTAATTTTATGCATATATTCTATTCTGCCCAACGGTGATTAGAATTTATGTAGAGAGTTAACTTTTTGTATATCTTGATTTTGACCAACGTTAAATTAAGATATGCAATTAATTTTCCTAGATTTAATGTTAATGTTCTCACTATTTTCTCATATTTAATTTCAGACCAAGCACTCAATGCGATGCACTTCATTAGTGCAATCCCAAAGCTGACGGGACAGAACTATGTTCTGTGGCGCGAGGAACTTGATGCTGCTCTAGCACTTGCTGAGATAGATTTGGCTCTTCAGGAGCCAAAGCCCACTGAGCCAGAGGAGCCCGAAAGGGCTCAGAATGAGACCGATGAAGCTTTTGCTAATCGGAAGCGAGACTTTGCTCCCATCAGAGCAAAGTATGATCTTGAGAAGTACAAGTGGGAAAAGTCAAACCGCAAGTGCAAGATTGTCATCAAGAAAACCATCACAGAGGGCCTAAGAGGTGCCATCCCAGAATGTGAGACAGCAAAAGAATACCTTGAGAAAGTGAAGAATCAGTTTACTGGTTCCACCAAAGCCCATGCTTCCACCCTGATCCAGAAACTCACTAACATGAGGTTCACAGGGGGGAGTGTGAGAGAGCACATTTTGAGCATGAGCACCATGGCAGCCAAGTTAGAGAAGCTAAAGATGCCCCTCGCTGATGGTTTCCTCATTCACCTAGCTCTAAACTCACTTCCCAAAGAGTATGAGACTTTTGTTGTTAACTACAACACACAGCCAGAGGAGTGGGATTTAGAGAAGGTGATTGCTATGTGTGTGCAAGAGGAAGAAAGGCTCAAGAATGCAAATGGTGGTTCTGTGAACTTTGTGAAAGGAAAGAACAAGAAGCCATTCTACAACAAGAAAGCTCCAGATGCCTCCACCTCCCAGAACAAGGGAGGAAGCACTTCACAGCCTAAAGCACAGCCAAAGCAAGACAACCAGCACAGGCAGGAGGACCCGGATCGCTGTAGATGGTGTAATGAGACAGGGCATTGGAAGCATGACTGCCCTAAGTTCATGAAACATTGCCTAGTGAAAGGTGAGGACATTATAACTTTTGTTGATGAATCCTTATATCTAAGTTATGCTAGATCCACATGGTGGATTGACTCAGGTGCAACTGTTCATGTTGCAAACTCTTTGCAGGGATTCAGTGGAGGGAGAACCCTTCAAAGAGGAGAAAGACAGATTAAGGTGGCCACTGGTGTTGAAGCTGAAGTTCAAGCTATAGGAAATTTATCTCTAGATTTAGCTAGTGGCTTCACCCTTGAGTTGCATGATGTTCTTTATGTTCCCTCTTTAGCTAGAAATTTAATTTCAGTTTCATGTTTGTCAGACTATGGTTTTGATTGCCATTTCAGCAAGAATGATTGTAAGCTACAGTTAAATAATAAATGTGTGGGTCTTGCCTTCCGACAAGACAAACTTTATTTATTATCTTTGTCTGAGAATGTGAATGCTGAATGTAATAATGCTGAGAATGCAATACCCGCAGATGCTAGCAAGAAAAGAAAGAGAATTGATTCCTCATCGAAATTATGGCACTGTCGTTTAGGCCATATTTCGAGGGGGAGAATAGAACGCTTAGTCAAAGAATCAATCCTCCCACCATTAGAACTCTCAGAGTTAGAGCAATGCGTTGATTGCATTAAAGGCAAGTTAGTAAAGAACATAAAGAAAGGCGCTAAGCGAAGCATGAGAGTACTAGAATTGATCCACACAGACATCTGTGGACCTTTTCCAGTGACATCTGTGGATGGTTTTGATTCCTTCATCACATTCACAGATGACTACTCTCGTTTTGGATACATCTATCCAATCAAAGAACGCTCAGAAGCTTTAGACAAATTTAAGATATTCAAGGCTGAGGTTGAAAACCAACTAGACAGAAAAATCAAAGTAGTAAGATCTGACCGTGGGGGGGAGTACTACGGTCGACATACCCCTTATGGACAAGTTCCTGGACCTTTTGCAAGGTTCTTACAGGAAAATGGCATAGTAGCCCAGTATTCAATGCCAGGGGACCCACAGCAGAATGGAGTAGCAGAAAGGCGTAACCGTACTCTAATGGATATGGTGCGCAGCATGATGAGCTATTCCACTCTGCCACTGAGTTTGTGGATGGAGGCCTTAAAAACCGCCATTCATATTCTCAACAGAGTTCCAAGCAAGTCAGTACTTAAAACCCCGTATGAGTTGTGGACCGGCAGGAAACCCTCAGTCAACCATCTGCGTGTCTGGGGGAGCCCCGCTGAAGCAAAAGTGTTTAACCCAAACATAGGAAAGCTAGACCCCAAAACAGTAAGTTGTCATTTCATTGGCTACCCAGAAAAGTCGAAAGGTTATCGTTTCTACTGCCCTGGTAGACATACCAAGTTTGTGGAAACGAGACACGCTAGTTTTCTAGAAGATCAGATGATCAGGGGGAGCAAGGCAGCGCGAGAAATTAACCTTGAAGAGAAGCGGGTGTTCGTGCCCATTCCCATGGTGCAAGAACCCTACTTTACGCTGCCTGTTGTTGTTGGATCTACACCAGTAGTGACAACACCTGCTGCCTTTTCGCCTATGGCCAATTTGGAACCTGTCCCTCAGGAGCCGAATGAACCCATAGTCGAAGAACAACAGCCCCAACAAGAGCAACCTCAAGAAGAAATGCCAGTAGCAGAAACTTCTGGCAGACCTCAAAGAGCGAGAAAGTCTCCTATTCCAGATGACTATATAGTCTATGAATGCGAAGAAGTTCAGATGGAGGATGAACCCACTTCATTTGAAGAAGCCATGAGGAGCACCGAAGCATCTAAGTGGCAAGAAGCCATGGAAGATGAATTAAAGTCTATGAGTACCAATAAAGTTTGGGACCTAGAGAAAATTCCTGAAGGAGCCAAAACAGTAGGCTGCAAATGGGTCTACAAGGTGAAACGTGACTCCAAAGGGAACATAGAAAGGTACAAAGCAAGACTGGTAGCCAAGGGTTTTACTCAGCGAGAAGGGATAGATTATAATGAAACATTCTCTCCCGTCTCGAGCAAGGACTCTTTTAGAATCATAATGGCCCTAGTGGCACATTTTGATCTAGAATTGCATCAAATGGATGTGAAGACAGCTTTCCTCAATGGGGATCTAGAAGAAAGAGTATACATGGCACAACCGAAAGGTTTTGTTGTGACAGGCAAAGAAAGAATGGGCTGTCGCCTGAAGAAATCCATTTATGGATTAAAGCAAGCATCCAGGCAGTGGTATTTAAAGTTT
Organism: Sorghum bicolor; assembly: GCF_000003195.3. Taxonomy (NCBI): domain Eukaryota; kingdom Viridiplantae; phylum Streptophyta; class Magnoliopsida; order Poales; family Poaceae; genus Sorghum; species Sorghum bicolor. Next base: position 58,159,124 of record NC_012872.2, on the reverse strand, counting down.
GATAAGACAATCAGAAAGTTTGGGTTTACAGAGAACGTTGAGGACAATTGCGTATATGCAAAGTTTAAGAATGGGAAATACATTTTCCTAGTACTGTATGTAGATGACATTCTACTAGCCAGTAGTGATGTCACTCTACTGCAGGAAATCAAGAGATTTTTGTCCTCAAATTTCGATATGAAAGATTTAGGTGAAGCTTCTTTTGTCTTGGGCATAAAGATTCACCGAGATAGAAGTCGAGGGGTATTGGGATTGTCCCAAGAGGCATATATAGAGAAAATATTGAAGAAATTCAATATGCATAAGTGTAGACCTTCACCTGCTCCTATTGTAAAAGGTGACAAGTATGGGGAACATCAATGTCCCAAGAGCAAGTTCGAGCGCGATCGCATGCAAGCTGTTCCATACGCTTCAGCTGTCGGAAGCTTACAGTATGCTCAAGTGTGCACACGCCCAGACCTGGCTTTTGTGACCGGGTTACTTGGTAGATATCAAAGTAATCCAGGTATGGAACACTGGAATCTAGTAAAGAAAGTCTTAAGGTACTTGCAAGGCACGAAAGGGCTCATGTTAACCTATAGAAGATCTGATGACCTACAAATAGTAGGGTATTCAGATTCTGATTACGCGGGAGATGATAGAAAGTCTACCTCAGGGTATGTATTCACTCTCGCGCAAGGAGCCATATCATGGAAGAGCTCAAAACAAACAATAGTCACTGCATCGTCCACAATGTATGCTGAGTTTATTGCTTGTTATGAGGCATCAGGACAGGTGAATTGGCTTAAGAAATTTATACCCAGTTTAAAGGTGGTCGACAGCATCGATAAACCACTAAAGTTGTATTGTGACAACGAGCCAGCAGTGTTGTATGCTCACAACAATAAGTCAAGCAATGCAGCCAAGCACATTGACATAAAATATTATGTTGTCAAGGATAAAATCCGGGATCACGTCATAAGTCTTGAACATATAAGCACAGAAAAGATGCTAGCGGATCCGCTTACCAAAGGCTTACCGCCCAACGTGTTCAGAGAACATGTAGCCGGCATGGGTTTAAGGGAAAGCCTGTGATTCCTGGATAGTAAGGGGCCCAAGGCGAGGATTCATCTCTAAATAGAAAAGTGTTTGTGGCTGTCTAATCTAGCAGTGATAACTGTCAAGATGAAGCATGCTCAATACACTGATTTGTGATGGGGTGAGTTGACAAAGCGAGATAGCACAGTTGAGATCAAGGGGGAGAATGTTAGGTTGATCTCAGGCCCAGCCCAACGGCTGGGGCCTCTTACCCCCTGGATCGCGCCCTGATCGGGGGCGCCCAACCGATCCATGGTTGGTGGGCCCCCGACGCGCTGCGCTATATAAACAGGAGTGGGGGCCGCAGGCACGTGAGACGAAGTTCGCCGTGCACACAACCCCACTCGACAAACCCTAGGCCTTCCGATCGGCTTGCGCAGTGGCGTCGGGAAGCACCACCGCGCCGCCTCCGTTCTACTCCTACCCCGTCGTCGGTCAGTGCCGGTGGAGGCCCGAAGGACGACGTGATCTACATCGGCGCAGCGCCAACACCCACGCCATGGACGTCTCCGGATCTGCTACCGTCGCCAACGACGGTCGAAACCCTAAACTCCTGATCTACGTCTTTCTACTCAGTTGTAATAGATATAGTGTATGTACATATATGTCACTGTCTATATTGTTTTGTATCCCGATTCCCTGTTCATTCTATTGCTAGAAGATCCTGTAGATCTATCACTCACAACTCCACCTTTTTTCCTCGAACTGAGTGCGTGGAGCTGAAACCGTTTGGCTAAAAAACGTGGAGCGGAACTGAAAAACGTGGAGCAGAGCAGTGCCAAACACCCCCTAAGTACACCTACAACAGTTGCATGATCTCTTTGCACATCCTACATTACTAGAGTTTAAGGTTTGCATGCCACAAGATCAAGGTTGGTCCCCACATTGGGAGTGAAAAGACCAGTGACAAATAGCAATGCTTACTTAAAGCAGCAGCCTAGCAGGCAACCATCGTACTTGATATGACTTCACAAAGCCACATCAAAAACAAATTATTTCTCACCTAATGTGTTAGTGTTAATGTGCAACACTTCCGTTTTGAAACCCACAATCGACTTCATTTGTGCACCCAAATATCAAGAACTTTATTCCCCATCACTGTATCCACTATCTTGTTTCCAGCTAGATAGGCCCTATCATAACATATGATGTATAACATAAAAACTACCTAAAGCATTGTCGTAGAAGGCTTCTCCCCCAAAGCCTACTCTATTTTGGTTTACAGATTTATAGATTGATCCAACCCCATATTAAAAAAAAACATTGATATAAGACACAAACAAAGTTTAAATAACTCAACTAAAAGATGTCAGATAAAATGGTGAAGCATCCTATATGGCATGTTTGAAGCAGAACTGGTATTGACTAAAGTGTCAGTAGTGTACAATATGTAACATAAACAACTGAACCAAGGACATGCTCAGTTTACAGAAATTCAACTAACTGCACATAATATTTTGCAGAGAGGCACAAGACGATGCCACTTTCCCAAGACATATATGACATAGATAAGACGAAGAACTTGAAATAGTTGACTACGTACATACAAACAAAGGTGTTCGTATCTGCAGCTCTCAACGATACTACAGGAGCAGAGTGACTACTAATCACAAGGACTGAACCGAGCTAATTAGCCACCCAAAGAAAGATGTATCATTATCTCACTGCAGTGCACGCAGTAAGGGGCATGTACGGTGGAGTGAAATCAACCATCTATAAAAGGTGCCACATATGATTTTATCCAATGTGGAAGGAGGAGAAAGATGATAGACAAAAATGTCGTCTAGTAATTAACAGACAGTTTGGGAGCACGAGAGAAATCTCTTATAAACAACATTTTTTCCTACTATAGAGGTATCTTCTACTATATCTATCCACATGTTATGCAATAATTGAGTGCTATTTATTAGATTGTGCACGTGGGATATAGAGTCATCTTACACGTCGGATCAAGGGTATAAAGGATATAAAATCCGGCTTCTATATCCACGTGGGATATAGAGTCATCTTACAGATATAATAAGTGCCCATAGCAGTTAGCACCCTAGTGGACCAAATAACAGGAATGGATTACTGAAATGGAACCTTTGCCGTCTCGCTCCGCAAAAGAGCACTAAAGCAGAGTTTAGACTGAGACAGGCCACGAGGACACAGGGGCTAGGGGGCTCAAGTCTGAACGACAAATTATCTCCTGGGGCACGTGTAGAATTTCTACCCACTCTGTTCTGCTTCCAGAACACTGCTAGTGAAACCTCAGTTTCTACGAAGTCGAGCTCTGTCTACAGAAACCATCTGCAAGTTGTATCAAATGCTGAAATGCAACATTGCATGAGCTGGAAGCAAATAGTGTGGGCCTAAACCAGTTAGGCATGTGTGTACATGAAGCAAGCAATTAGTATTTCCTCCCAGATTAAGTAGTATACAGAATGACGACCTTGAGATATTCCTTGCCAGTGCAAAAGGAGCCCATGAAAGATGATACTGGTGGGCAGCCAATATAGAGAGAGAGGTGCAGTGAAGCACGCTATGAGAACTGGGTCGCCCGCTTTGCCGCGCGAGTAGGAGTGTAGGACCCTCAACGGCCAGGTGTAGACCACCCTGCCCGCCGCTTGGCGTTTTCCGCAACAAACCCGGGGCCAGGTGGTAGAGTCCTCGGGGACTAGTCTTTTCTCATTCTCCACGCACTCGGCAGGCAGGCAGTGCGACCCAAAAAATATCCGATCCATGGGTCACCTAGCCCCACCCTGCAATGCCACCTTCCAGTTTGGCACAGTGCAGCAGCGCTACACAAGGCGCAGGCACGGGCTAGCCGTGCAAGGCGCCTTGCCGAAAGCCGGAAAAAAAAAAGAAAAAACGGGTGCGACGAAACGAAACGAAACGAAACCTGTGGCAGGGTCGACGGGTGGAGTGGAGACGAGCGCTGCCGCTTCGACACGAGCGCACGCCAAAGCCAGGGGGGTTTGTTGGCGCGGTGCCGGCGCAGGGGCTTTGGGCGCCTGCCTTTTGCGGCCTGCGCGCGACACCTGTGATGTGATCCCGGCCGAAGAAAAACATCTCGGGCCACGGCACGGCACGGCACGGCAGGCAGGGCAATGGCGTCATGACGGCGACGTCGACGCGTGCGTAGATAGAGGGACGGCGGCGTAGCGTCCGTCCCTAATTCTCTCAGCCGCATCGCGAGCGATTCTAAAAAATCAATGCGGATCTGGGGTGGGGGGGGGGGCACTTGGCGAGCTATCAGCTTGCCGCCGCCGTCGTCGTCCCCTGCTGCCTTGATGGCAGGACGACGGGAGAATTTGTGTTTGGGGGGAGGGGCAGGGTGCTGGACACTTGTTAATACCTTGTGGTCGGAGGACAGCGGCATGGGGACGCCGCCGCGGGAGAGCACGGCGCGGGAGTCGCCGCAGTTGGCCACCACGATGTGACGGGGCCCCACGACGGCCACGACGGCGGTGGAGCCGCAGCCCACCGTGTCGCCGGCGTTGTTCTTGTTCTTGTTCACCTCGCGCTCCACCACCACGACCTCGCCGTCCACGCGGGCGAAGCAGGCCTCCATGGCCTCCCTCCAGCGCCGCAGCACGCCGCCGCCGTCGTCGCCGCCGCCGCCTTTCCCGAGTTGCAGGTGCAGCCGCGCCACCTCCTCCGCGAGCACCACGTGCAGCCTCTCCCGGCACGTGTCCGCCACCCGTGGCCCGCCGTGCCCGTCGTACACCGCAAAGAACTCCACCTCCGCCTCCGCCTCCGCCTCCGCCTCCCCGCCGCCGCCGTCTTTCTCTTTCTCTTTCTCCTCCCCCTCGCCGCTCTCCTCCTCCTCCTTCCCCGCCGCCGCCTTCACCAGCAGGAACGGCGCGGCGACGGCGAACGCGTCCTCCATCTCCCGCCGCCGCCCGATCACCGACAACCCGCCGTGCGACACGGACTTGGGCCAACCCCCCGGCGGCACCACCTCAGAAGCCCCTTCCTGCGGCTCGGGCGCCACCTTCGCGGACTCGCGGGACGAGGACCCCGCGGAGACCGGACGCGCCCGCTTCGGCGCCTCGCCCTCCGCCCCCGCGGGTGCAGTGCGGCCCAGCCGCCTTGCCTCCAGCCTCCGACGTCGCGCCAGCTGCGCCACGGCGGCCAGTATCCTGTCCGTATCCGCCGGCGTGGGCTCCTCGTCGAACGCCGGCACGCCATGGTCATGCCCGCTGTCCTGCGCCTCGAGCGCCGGCAAAACATGCTCTTCCGCGCTAGCCTGCACCTCGAGCGCCGGCACACCATGCTCTTCCGCGCCAGCCTGCGCCGTCACGCCATGGTCTTGCGTGCTAGCCTCACTGCTGCTGCTCATTCTCTTCTCCCACTCCCACTACGGGCGGGCGAAGCGGAAGGAAGGAGCGCAAAAGAAAGAAGCGAGGGCATCGGGGGGTCAGGCCGGCTTTAATACCCGAGGCCGCGGCGGTCAGCCGTCGGATCGGCGTTAGATGGCCCGGATGCGCGACAGCGCGGGCGTACGTGGGTCACGCGGACCTGGACGTGGACGGCGTGGATCAGCCGTCGCCCGTCGCGTGGCGCTCTTTCGCGATCTCGGCGCTCGAGGGAGCCCTCTGGTCTGGTGCGCGCGGCTCACGTGAACCCAAGAGACGGGATCCGGAAGAAAGGCCATAGCGGCCCAGCTGTCAGTGGGAGGTGGTCTGCGTGGAGAAGGCGCGGCCTGCGGCCTCTACATCTGGGGCTTTCGCGTGGGACCCAGTGAGAAGGAGGGAGGGGTTACGTGGAGGACAGAGAGGAAAAGGATGACCGGTGGGGCATGCCGTGCGGTTTTTGACTGGGGCCTCGTTTAGTTGACCCAAAAAGCAAAAAGTTTTCAAGATTTTCCGTCACATCGAATCTTGTGGCACATGCATGAAACATTAAATATAGACAAAAGCTAAAACTAATTACACAGTTTAACTAGAAATCGTGATACGAATCTTTTGATCCTAGTTAGTCCATAATTAAATAATATTTGTTACAAACAAACGAAAGTGCTACAGTACCGAAATCCGAAATCTTTTGGGAACTAAACAAGGCCTGGTAGGAATGAAATTGGTATTTGGCAGACGCACGCCATCGCCGCATGCCAATGTGCAAGAGATTCAGGTGCGCCTCTGGTCTTTGGACGCCAGCTGTTGAGCCTGCGCCTTAAAAGAAAAAATTAGCCATGGCGTGGTATATCTCGCAAAAAAATCTGGTGGCAATAAAAATGGCATATTATAATGAGCAGCTAAACAATCTCATGAACTCTTATTATTGCTAGACTACACAGTACACCGTACTAGCATAAATGGGCTTCCAAGTAATAGTAGAAGCAACATAATGCTTCAAATACATGATCCACCTTGTAAAATTTCAACCAACGAAAGTTAATATTGCAAAGTCAGTATTGCAATAGCACAAAAACATTGTGGCTGAAACACATTTTTGAATTACAACGTGTCAACGTGAACACTCGTACATAAACTTACATTCAACGCATGCATGTATATCCTACTTCTACGATCATTTCTGAAGGATCAATTTAGAAAAATATAATTACTCATGTTAAGTCTAGGACTTAAACAGGTGCGAACAAGTTCTACTACAAAGAATCCTATCAGCTGAGCTAGGCTCATTATATTTAGACACAACTAGCGCATATGTTCTGCGCCGGAAACACGTGGGCCTTGAGATTCAAACATGTTGATAAGAGCCCCTACTCTTAAGAAAGTGGGTCACACGCTTCAAAAGTCGAAAGCTTTCGATACACCGCACGGCCCATACCTGTGGAACCAATATAGCGATTTGTTATTAAGTAGTTCCCCTTTTCTACGTGGAGTACATATCTTATATGAATGCTAAAATCTCAATTCGGCCCAGGTAAGTCTTATTCATCTATAAGGGCAACCATAATGCATTTTGCTAGACTCGGTAGGAAGGTAGGCCTAAGAAATAGGCGACAATAGTAATCCACCCACCCACACAATGTACACCCGAAAATAAGGTGGCCCATAAAAATGACAATCTAACCTCTTACTACCCTTCAAACTTCTCCATCTTTGTCATTAATCGTCGTCATTGCCTCCTCCACCACTAGGCACTGGTTCCATCTCCTCGTCGATGCCTCCTCAGTAGCTGCTAGCATGGCCAGGAAGAACATGATAGCCAAGGACATATCTCGCACTCTAGCCTTCTTCAGCTCGTGCAACATGTTGTCTCCTCATCCATCACACCCTACTCCTTTCTCTCTTCGCCATCGATTGGCTCCCACTCTATGCCACATGAGGCGAGGCCAAGGCCAGGCGAAGAACTCCATGTGTTTAGATGGGTTCGAGGAGCTACAATGACGCCTGAAGCTGCTCTTAAGGGACCTATGGCTAGATGTAGAGACCTACTTAAAGCTTCGGTGCTTGTGGAGGTGGCCATGGGCCTAAGGTGGCTTTGTGCTGCCATCTCTAGGGCCTCCACACCACCTTCACTAGGATGACACAGATGTGGAAAGCACGACACGCCTAGAAGAAAAAAATAATTCATCTTACCAGGTAATAGTAGTGCTATTATCGGCAACAACTATTACCTCCTATTTTCCAACCGTCCATAGTGTATCTTACTACTAATAAAACCTTACACCCTCTTCATACCTCCCATTGCAGACACCCTAAGGAGGTTGGAACATTTTTTTATGTGTATCATCAAGTCATAAAGTATATCCAGCATGATGCAACCCATTGACGTTGCACTTGCTTTTCCTAAGTACTTTTATCAACAATAAGCAACTTTATATAGTCTTGGAAAAACATTGTTAAGGACATCAATTCAAAACTAAAACATGGCTTTTGAATAAAGTTGTTTTATGCCATGTGGTCAGTAGTGGACCTAAGACTGAAGTGGAGCTTGGACGAAACTGAAGAGATTGATCAGGACATATGTTTCAGTTTTTCTGACTAAGGCTACTATGATTGAAGACTAAATGTGTCGTGGCCCTAGAGCCTAGGCAAGTGCCCAAGGTTGTCGGGCCCAAGGTCTGCCACTGCATGTGGTCCATTCCCAAACCTAATATCAAGCCAGCTCTTTTCTGGTGCAACTAGATCACTTTGTATTGTCGGTAAGGTTTCAATATAAAGTGGGGACACAAAGTACCTAAGAGGAGAATTGGGCCTCAAAAATCAAGTAAACATGGCATGAGCCTTTAGTTCTATTAAGGAAGTGATACACTAGCTTTCATCAAAAAGATTTCATACCTCACATAGCCTATCCTCTAGTGGACAAATATAGTGATGTGTTATTGAGTACAACCACAATGTTCCTGTGACTAGGGGTGGATTCACAGAGGGCTAGTGGGGTTGTAGCCCACCACCCATATGGCCCAAAACCAAGTGGGAGTAGGTGTTCGGATCTAGACCAATAACTCTCCTCCATAGCCCAACTTGAAGCCCAACTCTCAACCTTAACAAACGAGCGAAAAGAAAACCAATGCTTCTCCCCTCCCCCGACTTACTTAGGTCATGACTATGGACTCCCTGTTGTCTCGTGTGATTCCATATGCTTGTCGTGGCCACCCTCCTGACCGTGGGCAGCTGTTACTACCCACCCTTCCCACCCCCCTCCTGGTCTGGCACCTATGTGTCGCTTGACCGCCTCCTCCAAGCTATGGCCAGGTGCCCAGGTCTCCAAGTGAGAGGGTCACGACCTCACGGGCACATGGCCGCTCCGCTAGCGTCGACACTGGGCTGCCCCTTGCCCACCATCTACCACTCAGAGTCAAGGTTCAAGCTTCAAGGTGAGAACAGATCCCCCCTATTGTTTATCCTCCCCCTTTGATCTATTTCTGAATCTGCCACTGCCTGCAATAATAACTAACATCAATCTTTAGCCTTGATGTGTTAAATGTTGATGAGTTTTTAGAAAGTATAAGTGCATTTTAAGTAAGTCTTATCCATCTACAAAAAAGGTTAATCATGGATTTAGATGCACAATATCTTGAGTTAGTAGACCTATACATGGGCCAACCCATATCAATTTATAGCCATCAAAGGAAGACAAAATACCTCCAGCCTCAACTTCTAGTGCACCTCTTCATAACAAAAGCCTAAGTATGTGGACATGCGCATGGGAAAAAACTTTAGGTCCTACAATTCTTCTGAAGAAAGTGAATAATGTAATGTAATTAAAACTACTATTTGCCCATATAGCCCAAGCCCTTGCAGTTGTTGATATTTTAGAAGAACATGTTTTTCCTCTTTGTAGGTAGAATTTTTTCATGGAAAGAAAGTAGGAGCTAGGGAGGAACCAGAGGAGATCAGAGTGGACATTTGGTTAGACAGAACATTTAGGTTGACTTTTTCTCAAATTTTGGTTATCTAAAGTTGGAGATAGGATAGTTTCTAAAATTATCGAGACCGAGAAATTCAGTCTCAATTAGCTTAGTCTTCATTCATGATTAAACTAACCATTCGTTATTGACACAACTTTATCTAGCCAAGAAATAATTGAATAAAATACAACAAAAAAACATGTTTTCCCGAACCACTCTAATGTTAGGCCGCGGAGTATTGGATAAGCAATGAGCACCTGGGTGACCAAAAAACTTGTGCCTCTCGAGGTGCAACACCTTCGTATGTCATCCCTACAAAGATTGTAGTGTACCATGTCATCTTCATGTGCATCCCCCTTTGCAGTTGGATTTGATAAGAACAAGGGAGGGAAGAGCCCCTGCCCAATGGATTAAGAGAGTGAGGAAGAAGCCATTACAAAGCCTCATTGGGTGGGGAATGAGTGAGGAGCCGCTAGCACATGTGCTTGCTAGGGTGGAAAGGAGGAGAGGAGTCACCAACACTCATGTGCCTATGGCAAGAGGTTTGGAGGGAGGGAGTCGCTTGTCTTGAGTTTGAGCGTGTGACAAGCAGTGACTGTAGGCAGAGACTGAAAGGGGCGAGAGAGGTGAGATGAGAGATTGAGAGTTAGGGTCAAAGTATACATGTGAGGGCATGAAGGCAGCTTGGGTTGTTATAAGACCATGCGGGGGAGCTCTTGTTGGTCCTCATTGCATATATTTTTTATGCTCAGTTAATTTGGTTATGCTGTGAGGGCACTTGGAATCAAATTAATCAAGATCAATCTAATGATTAGAAATCTAAGATCAGAATTATGGCTAAATGCATCGGTTCTAGTCAATGAGGATATGGTTTCGATTAGCTCAGTTGGGTTCAACACCTTAGAGCATGATATTGAGCATGCCTACATGGATATCCCTTTTCAAAGCAAGGCTGAATATTGCACCTAGCTTGCTACCATAGGACACATCAACAATGCATAATGGGCCATGCTGGAGAGTGGGTATCTCTTTATCGACAAGGCCCATGAGTACGACAAACAAGCCAACGTCTCCTTGCTCATTTCACTTTACAAGGGCACTCACTTCCTCTGTGTAGGAGTACCCGACGCTCATAGGAGCATCTCACACCCAACACACCATTGACATCACAAAGTAGTCAACGACAACAATAAGAATTATAGATGTGATGAAATGAAAAGAGTAAGGTTTTGCTACCTAAATACAAAGATCAAGATCGACAAGTCGACAATTTTCGGACACGTCCACTTTTGTGACTTGAAGTCAACATCTATAGCTAGCTGTTAGGGTTGCCCATCCCTTAGCCTAGTCACCTCCTATGGTTGATGATTTCTTTGTATATGTTGCTAGATCTTACCACCACTAAGAATCCAAAAAATGAAAATGACAATGTTGAGACTTGAATTCAAATGGACACATTCCACCACTAAGAATCTAACCAACTGAGCAATTTTTATGTCACATACAAAATATCATTTAAGTTGAACAAGAGTTGTAAGGCTTATCGTAGATTCTTGTACGTGTATGTTCACATCGCATATAAAGTATCATTTAAGGCTGACAAAAGTTATAAGATTTATCGTAGATTTTTCATTATTGTGTATGTTGTATCTAGGTATGCAATGGTAACAAAGAACAACTTGGTCAAATGGAGCACTTCGAACCAAATTACATGTGCCAAGAATTTTTTTCAAAAAATCATGCGGCAAGAGTTGAAGATGACGCTCTAACTTTTTGGATGATAGTATTTTTCTATGCAAGTGACCATTTTAGCAATAGTTAGGAGCGAGTTAACGCGCGACCAGTGCACTTTCCAGGAGAGCATGAGACCGCCACTGCCACCCACTACCGCCATAGCCATTCTTCGCCCTTTCCTAACCTAACCCAGCTGCCTCCTCTATTGTCTCTTTTGGCAATTTTACCGCCACATCCACTTCACCGTTGTCTCTCTCATCCCCACCGGCTAGCCTACTTGTCAATCTAAATTTTTTCCTAAGACCGCTAGAGATAGGAAAAAAGAGAGGAGAGAGCGGGTAGGGGTCACACTGCGTTTAATTTTGCACAACAGTTATAGAATAATAGTGGCTATACTGGAGCAAAGATTTAAAAAAATAAATACCACTATAAGAGTAGCGGTAATTAATAGCTTCCAAACACATTAAAAACATTACTACTATATAGTAGCGTTGACGTATTGAATTGCGCGAACATACTATGGTCTTATTTAGATGTGAATTTTTTTTGGATTTCGCTACTATAGCAGTTTCATTTGTTTGTGGTAAATATTGTCCAATCATAAACTAAGTAAGGTCAAAAGATTCGTCTCGCGATTTGAAGGAAAACTGTGTAATTAGTTTTTGTTTTCGTCTATATTTAATGTTTCATGTATGTGTCACAAGATTCGATGTGACGAGAAATTTTGAAAATTTTTTGGTTTTGGATGAACTAAACAAGACCTATGTCCGGTGATAGCAGTGCACTAATTCAAAGAGAGTGATTGTTTTACCAATACTCTATTTTGGGCAACCGTTAGGCCTAACTTTTGATGAAAGCTCCATACACGGTAACGACATGAGCACTAGTAGTGGTACACACTATATAAAAAAAAAAGGACTCGACCACCAAAAGATGGACAGATGCTCTTGCTTAATCAGTCATCAAGCGGGTGACATTGACCCTTGACGAGAGGATTATTTGGAAACGTTTCCGCGGTTCAGCCAGCGGCCATGCCTGCTGTCGCACGGCCACGGGGGCGCGCTGCACAAGGAGGCGCGGCGCGGGTCAGCGGTGGCATGCATGGTCTGGTCTGGTCGTGGACGCTTGTCCGGGGGGGTGGATCGGAGGAAAAAATAGCAGGCGGCGAGGGGACGCGTGTCGACGGCTGCGGACGTGCGGGCCATGCCGAGGGTCCAGGTGCAGCGCGCGCCCTGCTGCCCGCCCCACGTCTCCACGGCATCAGCAGAGCAGCCGGTTCTCCTGAGGCCCTGTTTAGTTTCTCACCTAAAAATTTTTCATCCATCACATCGAATCTTTAGACACATGCATGGAACATTAAATATAGATTAAAAAATAAACTAATTACACAGTTTGGTTGAAAATCACGAGACGAATCTTTTAAGCCCAGTTAGTTCATGATTAGCCTTAAGGGCTACAGCAACCTACATGTGCTAATGATATATTAATTATGCTTAATAGATTTGTCTTGCAGTTTCCAGACGAGCTATGTAATTTATTTTTTTATTAGTTTTAAAAAACCCCTTCCGACATCTTTCCGACATATCCGATGTGACAACCAAAATCTTTTCATCTCCAATCTATGTGTACTACTCACTACTCGCTCCTGTGTGCCGGGCCCCGTCCGTCTCCGGCCATGCGACGTGGACACCCCGGCAGTTATAACGGGCGCGTGCCCCCGGCTTTTTTCAATCTCTTTCCTGCCTGCGTTGCGCGCCCTGTCGCCCTCGGTCTCGGTAACGACGACTCGGATGGACATGGACCACGACGGGGGCTGGCGCTTTCGTACGCCCGCAGGTTCGCCGCGCCCGCTCGCCACGTGTGGCGCGCGCGCCACCGAAAAGCTAGTAGGCTCGCAGTCCGGGGGGGCCTGCCAGAACCCCCCCCCCCCCCCCCCCGCGCGCTCCACTCCATTGTCGCTGGTTTCTGAGGGCAGTCCCAATGATTAAAACTACGCACGCTTTCCATACCTGCCACGTCAACAAGAAACTATCAATAGAAACTATTCCACACAATGGAAGTTTCTTAGCTTAATAAATATGCTACTTTTGTTTTTGCTTTCTCTCTCTCAAATCTATCCTCATCCTCACTCTGAGCACGAGGCGTGAGCTCATGCTCACCATGGATAAGCTTGTGCAGCAGGCGAGGGCCTGGAGGAGCCTCACAGCCGGTGTCCACCTCGGCACGGAAGGCTGCATGCTTGCCACGGAAAGCTGCATGCTCGTCTGCTCATGCCCAACGCGTCGGCCAACACCTCGCTGCTCGCTTTGGATGGCCACGTGCGCGGATGAGATGCGTGCGCGGCCAGCGTGTCAAAGCGCTGCGCGAGCGAAGGCAGCGGTGGCGACCGGCGAGCGCGAGTCGCTTGGCAGGCCGTCGACGCCGCCGTTCTCGTCCATCCCTATCGGGGGCTTGGGGCCGTCCATGTCCATGTCCATTGGGGGCTTGGGCCAGCGCTGCAACACGCTCGAACGAGGCGAGTACGGCGAACTCCCATGGCAGTGCGTGGCAGCGCTGGGGGGCGCATGGGCGCGGCTGCTGCGGCGACCTCCACAGCGGCATGGGCGAACGGGGCTGGCGTCGCGGGCAGTGCGGCCGGCATGGGAGCAAGGGCGGGTGCGTATAGAAACGGGTGGTTTCTTCCCAACGGGGATTTCACCGTTTCTTTGTGCATCAGGACGAGGGAAGACTTCGTTTCCTGATGAAGAAACGATTTCTTATGTTTTGCTTCTCTTTTCTCATTTATTGATCTGTCATGTCAGCATTTTTGCTTAGGTGGCATCTCATTTAATAGAGATAGAAACCACCGTAAATACCCATTGGGACTGCCCTGAAAGCCGCGCGGGTCACTCGCGTCGGTCCTCGTACGTGTATATACAGTATAGTGTGGGAGTGTGGGCGTGTGGCGGCAGTCTCGCTCCATCTGTACTGTACTAGTAGTGGCGTGTGGCGATGGCGTGGCGTAGCGAGAGACGGTCTCTGTCTCGTAGCAAGCGCCTTTCGGTGCTGCCTGGTGCCCGGGCAGCGTAGCTCTTGTGACGACGACTAATGGTTTTTGGAAGCTTTGAGTGTGATGCTTCTCAAGCGGTGGAGTGCAATGATCTGAGATTTAAGCGGTGGAGTAGTACTCTACTGTGGAGTTTTAGCCAGTTATTGCTTGCATTCCGCTTGTCTAATCGACAACGTGTATTTCTTGTGTCCTCCTTTTTGTTCGACAAGGACGTGTACGTATATACAATCGAACGTAGGAGTATGTAGATTATTATGTGGTAGCCCGGCCGTGATGATGAGCCGTACACGACCAAAAAGATTCCACCATGTAAAGGTGCAAGATGTCATCAACCAAAGCATGGTCGATTGTGTGTTGTGGGCCACGTACTACCTAGTATATACCTAGAAGCAAGCTAACACGAACTGTAAAGCGACGCATACGTGGCATGCTAGAGTCTAGACCTTGCGCTGCTTATTATCTCAAGGTCACCCGCAACAAAGGCTACGTACGTGGCTCCTCGACCATATAAAGTGATTCCTTTGCTGACTCACTCAGGCGTGTCGCCGATGAAGATAAAAAAAAAAAAAGAAAGTTGTTTGCTCCTATTCACTTTATTTTGTGTACTCTTACCAATACAAGAAATGTTTTTTGTTCTTTCTTCGATCAATGGACGTGTAGTAGCAACAAGTACTCTACTCGTACACGCACGCACAGCACAGGATGAAATTGTGTGTACCAGCTAGCATCCTACGCCAACTACCAACAGAAAGCGCAGAGAGAGTCCCAGACACATGAACAGTACACGTGGTGCACGAGAGAGCGTACAGGCAGACACGCAGCGCCGTCGCGTGAGTGAAGGCAGCCACGCCGCATCCCAGGAAGCGGTGCAAAGAGGCCAAATTTCGTAATGGATGAGACGATCGACGACGCACGTCACGCATTGACGACTTCGTTCGATGGGCACCAGATGGAAATGGAACCACGCATGCATGCATGCAGCCATAATGCACGCTGCCACAGGCCACAAATAAGGCCCACCGAACTATCTATCTCAACGGTCCAGCCCTGAACCCAGAACATGGTTCAAAATTCAAAGTTTCAACAACAACTTGGGTAAATAAGATCACCTGATCGAGCTATCCACCGATCCACATCAGTTTTGGTTCCCATCTCCACCGCTTTCTTTTTCTCTTTTCGATGGCACGGTCGTGTGTTAGCTTCAGTTTCTTCTTCAACCGCTATCTTCTTTCTTAGACGGCATATATATACCTGCTTTCTTTTGACATTATGACATATAGTAGACCACCAGTCACCAGAAAGCTTAATAGTAATGATAACTATAAATGGTAGCATGCATGTAATTCACCAATTCCACATGCATATAAAGGGATGTAACATTTCATAAACAGGACCAGATTAGTCCATGACAGTAGCTCTGTATTTTCCTCCATCAAAGTCTTTTTCCCATAGGACCATGTTGCATTCCATCTCATTATACATTGTGCAGAGTAAACAAGATTAAATGTCGCAAAGTTCAGCAATAAAATGGAGAGGGATAACTAACCAGTAATGCTTGACATAGATTTCAGGACGGTAGAAGAGAAGCTTTGAAAACTGCTAGAACAAAAGTCAGGTCGGCGATGGATGCTGAATTCAGCCCATTTTTGCATCTCCCGCTGGTTTAGGCACATTCATAACACAATTTTCTTCAGCCAAAAAGATCCAAATTTCTTAATACAAGCAAGAACACAAGTAAAAGCTATACTTTACCCTTTCTGCCCTAGAGAACCTAGCGGATGCAAGACTAATCGAACAATTTTTGGATGGTCCAGGATATGTAGATGGGTCGGTAGGGAGAGAAGAGGCAAGGTTCCTCCAATTTTGGGATGGTCTTAATGCGGTGGTGACGCATTATTGGATAGAGTCATGGCCGGGCTGGGGCGCCAAAGAAGGCAGAGGTAGTGGCTGCAGCACAAGGGGGAGGGGTGGCTTCGGTGGTAGGTGGTGGCAGCGGAATGGCAGATGAGGTTAGCGACAGCGGCGGATGGGGCTAGAGTGGTGGTGGAGGCGTAGGTGGTAGGGGCTCGAGCGTCGACAGTGGAAGGGCTTGAGCAGTGACGGTGGGAAGAAGATGCACATGGACTGTGGAAGGAAGAAGCGCGAGGACAAGGTATGGATTGGAAAAGATAAGGTAGGGAAGTACAGTGCTCGCGTGGTGGGAATATTTTGTGCTTTCCTTTTACCTGAGTGTGCGCGTCATAGTGACTGCTAATTGGGCCATCTCTCAGCTTCAGCGCGAAATGAGCACGCCATCCATCGCCTTCTGGGAACTCAGCATGCCAATCCAATCCCTATAGTAGGAGGGGCTGAAACCAAGCCTCTGTGATGGCGGAATCCTTTTTTCCGTTTGGGGTTGGGCCACGTAGGGGAAGGCTGACGGCTCCTGATGGAAGAGGCTCACGGGATGGGAATGGTCTAAGCCATAAGGGAGAAAAATGGTTTGGGGTAGTGACATCTTGTCCACAATAACACATATTATTACCATCTGGATCTCTCGTATCTATAATTCTCATCATCCTTTATTTAGTGCCAACTACTAGACTAATTATTAATAGAACCCTAACCCATTGGACTAAGGACATGCGTTCTCTGCACCAAATCTTTGATGTTCAAAATTGTATGGGATACCACACTTTACATTGACACATCCAAATAAACCATGAATAAGCCTATGATAAATGACCCTTTTCTACTTGGGAGAGGTGATGCACTAGCAAATGAAACCAGTGACAATGATGTGAGTATTTCTACCTATGACTTCTTATTGTTGTGATTTAGGGAACTGGGAATATATGAAACTATTTGGGGGTAATATATGAAACTAGGAAAGAAAAATATGTGTGCAAAAGATCGGTGTAATTAACACCTCAAGCAAGACATTAGAAGATATAACAAGACATGCAGAAAGTCCAAGACACAAGTTGGAACTAAGTCGATTGGATGCAAAGACTCATATAGTGGTGGTGGTTGTGCTACAAGATCACTAGAATATATGGTATCGTTGTTCACTAGGGGAGTTTTCATTCGCCGGAAAACTCCGATAACAGAGGCAGCATCGGATGAAGAGAAATTTCACATTTTAAGAAGTCAAATAATCTTAGATTTCACTAAATATATTAATATAAGATTATTTGACTCGAAATCTCGGACCAAACTGTGCAATTAGTTTTTATTTAGTCGAAAACTCAGAATTGACGAGACGAATCTTTTGAGCCTAGTTAGTCCATGATTGGACAATATTTATCAAATACAAACGAAAAATGCTACAGTGTCGATTTTCCAAATGTTTTTGGAACTAAACAAGACCTAACTAGGCTTAAAAGATTCATCTCGTAAATTACAAATAAACTATATAACTAGTTAATATTTTTATTTATATTTAATACTTCATACATGTACCGTAAGATTTGATATGACGAAAAATTTAAAAAAATTTGTAATTTTTTTAGAACTAGACAAGGCAATAAATTGGAGGCTGCTGGCCCGGATTCAGCCCATCCACGTGGACAGGAGTACCCGCCGTACGAATCCGATTCGAGGCTGCTCTTGCTTCGCTCTGATCGGTCCAGTACTATGGTGGGCCGGGACTCGCTCTACGGACAGGCAATGGCCGCACACGTGTGCCGTGTGCACGCCTACCCGGGTCGAGTGGCCAGCTTGAACAACAACAACGCCTAGCAAGTACGGGCACACGGGTGTGTACACTGTACAGCATTGTGCCGTCGAGGGACTGCCCGTCCACACGGCTAGATTTTGTACGCAGTGTTTGGTGCCGCGAGATCGATCTCTTTACGTGTCTGGCGGCGAGATTAAGTACAAAAAATATGCTGCAGTACACAATTTCAAGGGGCTTCGGCAGCTCCAGAATACGCTGACATTATATGGAATAGATAGATGAAGAGAGATGATAAAAGTTTTGTGAGATGAAATGAGATTTACGTGGATGAAACTTATATACACTGTTTCTAACACATTGAGTCAAACTGGGACATGAAACCCCCAAGACTGGCCTTAACTAATTGCCAGTTCCATAGTTCAAGCAATTTGATTGAAACGGTGTCTGTACTTGCCTGCTGGCCACGTTGCCCGCTTGCTGTATATATGCCCAAGGCAAATCGTTTCTGAAAAACTGATACAGAAAGAATTCTGGCATACAAACTACGAACATATACACAGCAAAACTTCTGTCGGTTCCTTCAAGATTCAGCGTTGGGAATCTTCATCTGGATGTTCTGTACTGTAGAGTGAGTTCACTTAGCACTTTTGTACATGTTGTCAATCACGCCCTGCAAAATTGGAGGATACAACTCAGAAAACACTTTCCTGTCTCACTGCAACACACAGACCCATAAACAAGCAAAAGAATGATAAAATGAAACAATAATAGACTCAGGTATACAAGCATCACTATTGTAACAGGTGAGAATCAAGAGATACTATTGTAACGAAACAATAATAGCTTAAACTAATTCAAGGACATTTCAATAAACACACTGTTATGCTTGCAATAAACAGAATATACTGGACCAACTTTGCGCCAATAGTTCTATGAGAAGTACCTGGTAGTACTTGAGCAGTTGTGGACGCTTCTTTTTGTATGTCGGAGTGATCAAATCACGGTCCATGTCAAATGGTACTGGTTCCAGGTGCACATCTTTTATGAATTCAAAACCTTTGAGCTGAGGAAACAAGTTGGGTTATGATTCTCATCAGTAGCAAGCAGATAAGAATCGTTGGAACAAGCAAAACAAAAGAACAATCATATTCCTCACCTTCTTTTCTTTTCCTATTCTTGACAGTTCTCCTAAAATGTATTCTTTTGCTTTTGGATTCTTGCACAAGGACTCAAAATCACCACTTATTCCATTTGCTGCAGCCCAACTCTCAAGAGCCTCCTTGTTGGGATTGACCACAGCAACAAGGAAGGACTCAAAGCTGTTCCCATATACCCATATCTAAAAAAAAGAAAAAAAAAAGAAAAAAGACAATTCAAGTTCCTTCTGCAGAACAACTAGGACAGAAGCATATGCAAAACAATCCAGTTTTATTAGCATTTCATATATAGAATGATGTTACAGAAAAATTGAAAATACCAGAGAAATTAAAATGTTGAACATTACATACCGAGTCTGAAGCAGAAACAAGGCCGTAAACATTCTCCAAATTTTCAACCGCCACATATTCACCCTGCGAAAGTTTGAATATATTCTTTTTGCGATCGATGATTTTCATACATCCATCAGGTTGCCACTCACCAATGTCACCTGCAACAGAACATGGAGACGTGTCAGATTTCTGCTTGGTTGAAGCACAAAATAGGAAATTCTGGTGATGGTATATGATTGGAACCCTGGAGTTCTACATGGAATTTTAACTGCTAACAATGTGTGTCATAAAAATTGTGATCGCTATGTAAAAGCAGAGCAGTAGTACGGGCAACACAATACCAGTGTGGAACCATCCATCAATCAGGACCTCCTTTGTAAGGTCTTCGCGCTTGTAGTATCCTGAGAATAATGTTTCTCCCCTGATGCATATCTCTCCACGAGGCGTGCTCGCCAGTGCATCGTAATCCATTTCTGGGACCGACTCCAGACGAACATCGATGTTTGGCACTGGGGGGCCAACAGTTCCTATCATGGACATTTGATTTGGTAGCGAGACAAAAGATCCAGCACAAGTTTCCGTGAGACCTAAAAGGAAAGAAGATGAGTGAAGACATTCAAGTACGGGTATAGGTTGGAGAAGAGAAGCAAGTTCTGTTCACATCCTCAATAAAAGCATCATCAGCTTGCACGTGACCTAACTTGGCTAGAATATATTAATTTCTTACTATTCTTCTCTATTTATGTTAAAATGATTTTTAAAACTAAGTGCATGTCATGAAAAAATAAATAAAAGTGGACCATTCTGCTGACAGAATCTTATTTATTGGGTGATCGTTAACTACACCGACTACAAGCCAACAGCATTGGTGATGCTGCAAGCAGAAAATCAATAACGCAGTAACTTAATTTACACAGTTACACCAATTTTCCATGCTTTCGTTGTGGATCTTAGACACTACTAAATTATAAGGGGCTCCAACTAGACAAACCGCAGCATAAAAATGTCAGTACTCAGGACTCCCAAATCAGGAGCAAGGTTTTAACATGAATCAATCGCAAGAGTAGGAATTTCTAGCTTTCACATCACAAAAGAAATGTACCATATCCTTGTAAGACATGTGCACATGTCACCACTCGCAAGTATTCTTCAACATGGGTAGCAAGTGGAGCAGCTCCAGATAAAATAACTCTAACGTTTCCACCAAGACCCTCTTTCACCTGAAAACCAATAAGTTCAATTCTAAATGGTAAATAGTCTAAAGAGCATACATAATCAAGAATTGTTGTCTGCCTAGTTTGATTACCTTACTAAAAACTACTTTGTCACATATGGAAGCAGCTTCATTGTGCTTAGCTCCTCTCATCATTCTAAAATGCTTGCTGCAAAATACAATGTGGACTTAAATACTTTCACTTGTAAAATGTGAGTAACTGCAGGTACAGGCACTTATTGGTCAAAGTAAAAGGTTATCATTAGCACACTCAGAAGAAATATTGATTTTAGAATATTTAGGACAGAAAACTTACAATTTGTAAGCAACATTAAACAGTGTACTCTTTAAAAACCCACCAGAGGATATTTTAGCTTGTAGTCCTGAAAACAATAGGTAAATGTGAGAAGAGAATACCCATGAACACGCAAAGCCTTTTGAACCGTGAATGGAAACTGCACCAATAGATAGACAAAGACATCAGGTTCATGCATGAGCTTATACGAAAGACTGAAACAACCTCGCCTAACAATTCTTCCTTTTTTTGAACACAATGGCAGGAGCTCTGCCTTTCAATTAAGGAGAAATATAATTGATCCAGTTTATGAGGAAACCAGGTCTGAAAACCTCACGGTCGCACAGTTTATAACAATTCTTCCTGTAGTTAGAGAACGAATGCAGATTCATAAATTAAATAACAGACTAATGGGGTAAGCCGTACAATCAGGACATGACGAAGTAGCTAAGAGACTAGAGACGATATGGATATATATAATCTACTAAGGTGAATAGTAGATTAGGACATCTGGCTAACGCACCTCAAGATTATTATGGGCCCACCAGATACAGTTGTACAAAAAAACAAAGGTGCAAGTTACAGCATAAGCATTAATTAATTAATGAGAAAGCGCAGAATAAGTACTTAATGAAGGAAACTAATAGACCTATAAGCATCAATGCCAAAAACAGCCTGATAATAATCATACAGTACATTGTATTATTCTGCTGCTCATAACCACATTAGATATCTCATCCATGAAAATTATTTATGAGACTGAGACAAGCCATAACTAGTTCGTTACCAGAAAATATCCGATCAAGAACCCGAGGAACAGCACACATAATTGTTGGTTTCAGCACACCAATATCTTCAACTAGCAGCTTAACATCCTGCAACAAAGAAGTTACAGTCACAGGAGCCCCAACATAAAATGACAAAAAGGTATTCAGGTGAGAACAGTGTCATTGATGCTTACCCCTCGCCAGAATCCAATAGAGGCACCATGGAAAATAAACAATTCCTCCACAACACGATCAAAAATGTGTGCAAGAGGAAGGTAAGACATGTAAACGTCGCTTTCTGCCAACTGAAAATCTCATATTGTAGAAGATATTAAATGTCTGCCAGTGTGTAAGGTAAGGTCACATAATTGAAGAGCTTCAAGAACATCTCACCTCCTCGTTTTGAGAGCTAAGTAACCTGTCCACACCTGCAATGAGACAAATAATGCTCGCATTTGATATCAATACTCCTTTCGGGTCACCAGTAGTTCCACTAGTATACATTATAGTGCATATATCTGACTTCTCCTTGACTGGAAGATCAAATTCTTGGTCAGCCGCCTGCAGATATGATCATGTAAATGGATGGGTAAGCATAGTCAACAAATTTCTTATATGAATTGTACAGTTAAATCAATCACTAATTCATTTTGTGTCAGCCATAAATAGGTCACTGTAGTAAAAAGGTCATATCAACTAACCAATTAAACCAACATTTAAGCTTGAGTAATTTGTCATCAATAATGTACTATTGTATGATCATGCACAACAACAACAACAACAGACTAAGCTAATTTGCAATGTCAGAAGTCTTTATTTTGATGTTCCGCGAATTGTGTTTTTTCTTCTGTAGTGATTCAGTCGCATGTTGTGGATAGCCACAACATTAGAAAGCTGTAAATCCATAATACCCCAATGAAACCAACAAAGAGCTCGAGCACCTTACCAGGGACAGAAATTCATCCCATGAGTACACTGATAGCCCATATTTGCGAACTTCTTCCTTCTGTTCTTGAGTTACCTTGCCAAAACTCACGATCGCTACAATAAGAAATGTATAATTTAGTTTCATGATATTTAGTTCTTGATGTTGGAATCCATCGAGGATATATCAAACTTACTTTTTAAGAACTCATTTGACTTGGGTAAAGTCTTCACGAGCTGCCCAAGTTGAAAATATTCAACATGCATTTAGACACACCAAACATATGTATCGATAATAGAACACAAAATATCATATCAGCGACACAACTCTCATAACTTTGGCGCATAATACAACAACAAAAAGACCATATTGGAGGTATGCTTAGCTAGATATAAATTTTGACTCGTGGAATGTATAACCAACATACTTAACCATAGCCCTCCTCCCTGCCCCCACCCACCAAAAAAACCCTCCTCTGCATCATGACATCATCTCTTCCACCTCCACCACACCGCCCAAATTATAGCTAGATTATAGAAAACTCTATATATGATTCTATTGATCAAGATAGGTGAACATGACACAGATTATACTACACACTGCAACCCTGTTAATTCTGCATGCATGGTAAAGAACCATACCAGCTCAATTTTCTTTTCCTCAGCAAAAGCAATCTCAACTTCTGCATGGCACAGAATAAACTCTATCGCACCAGCTCCTACAAAATGGGTTTGGTCAATAAGAAAACTGAACTGTATTCAAGGCCCATTTCTCAAAGAAAAGGAATGTGGTGCACTGATGCACAACCAATAAAACCTAGCAAGATGAACTACAGACAGAAAGTGGCTCATTCATGTATAGCAAAATCTGAAGCCACGAAAATGGCAGAACATATACCAAGTGTGTCGTATAATGGAACACAGTAGATTCCATGGGCGTTGCAAGCCTGCAAAGGATAAAGATTTTAAGGTGAATAATTTGACAAGGAAACTTATGAACACAATGATTTAGTTTGTTCAGAATACAAACTTAGTGCTAATTTTTCCAGCCAAAATATGAGAACATATTGAATCAAAATCTGGTGACACAACGTTTTACCTCCATTGTGATAATCCATTCAGGACAGTTAGCACCATAGATACCACAACGACTACCCTGCAAAATTGCCGTATTGATATTTTTAGTCAGCAAGAGATGGCACCAGTGCGTCAAACTGATGTGCCTAAGGTGACCAAAAGTTCCCAGTGTTCTTCCAAAGTGAGAAGAAAAATACAACTTCTTGATGCTCAGGTAAATTAGTATCGTGGGTTTGTGGCGAACAAAATAGCAGAACACTAAGAACAGTGACCAAACCTTTGCAAGTCCGCAGCTCCTAATAGAGTTACCAATTTTGTTTGCAATGTCAAATACCTCGTTATATGTCTTCCAGACATATGCACCAGCCTATAATACGAGGCAAACTGTCATTGGGCAAAACACCATATTGCTGGAGCTTCCAGGCAAAAGGAAGTTGTTCACCGACTAGTTACCTTCCCATCAACAATCTCGCGGTGGCCAAGCATTCTGTTGTTTGGATACTTCTCCACGGCCATGCTGTGTAAGGACCCACAGACTAAAGAAATTAAGTATGTGGAGACAAGAGGCCACTAAATTTATTGAAATGAAGAAAAAATAGGTCACCCCAAATTTAAGAGTTGTCAGAAGAAAGTCAGAAGTAAATGCAAAGGGACGACCTATATTCTGTTAATTCCCCTGGCTAATTTAAGAGTTGTCAGAAGTCAAAAATGCAAAGGTCAACAGTCGAACATTAAAACAAACATGAGGCCGTTGTTGCATTGACACCAGGAACCATCAGACTGAAAGAAAAACGTGCGTGACATGTGCAGTACAGAATAGCATTCCACATCAACGTGCGTGACATGTTTGTATCGCCAGCCAGTTCTACTGATTCAGACAGCCAAACTTGATTAACAGTTTGGCAGGACGATAGACGAGAATGAACCAAACGACTGCAGTGCCTACCGACCAACATATATATAGATCTTACCCATCAGGAACTGCAAGGAGTGGCGATCAGTAAAACGTTGTATGCAAGCAAATCTGGCAACAGAAACAGAGAAAGTGAAGCATCCGAGATTTGCTATCTGCCTACGGAACGACGAAGGACGGGATCCGGAGCAACCGAGAACCTGAAAGAGTGATTGCATCACAACTGCCAAGCGAATCTAAGTGTAACTAATCAGGATCTCAAAACATCCCACAAAAAACGGTAGGTGAGCATGCCAACTAATCTCACACATAAATCCCATATATAATTGGATTATTATGTTTTTGGATCAAAAGCAACTGGAGCAGACAAACGATAAGCTAATCCACTACTATGTTTTTTCAGGTATGCTAGCATAAGCAAACAGCTACCCCAAAATTTGAACACGTACCAAATCCAAATCTCCATGAAAGAGAACAGATGACAGATAGACATTCATCGACGGCTTCTGAATCTTACTGTACAAGAAGAATCGCCTACACATTAATCACCAGAAGCCAACAAAAAAAGTTTCCAAGGTAACTCCTCCACCACCCGTGGTCTAACGGCCCGCTAGTGCAACGGCAAGCTCAAAACCCCCCCACCCGCGCACGCGCAAAGACGGGGCCGAAGGGCGTCGAAGGGCGCGCGCGCGAGAGAGAGAGAGAGAGAGAAGGAGAGCTCACCGGAAGATGTCGTAGCAGCAGTCCATCCCGGGGACGGGCGGCGGGAATCCGTCGCGGGCGTAGGCGCTCCGGTAGGTGGGCCCCACGGACGGCCGGCCATCGGCAGCCGGGCGGCCCGGCTCGACCTCCACCACGTTCTGCATCTCGCTCGCTCCTGGGCGCTCGTGAAACGCAGCAGCGTCTGCTTTTGGTGGACTCCCTCCGTTCGCTGAGGAACGACGAGCGAGTGGGGGGACTCGATTGCTGCTGGACGCTAGCAGACCGGGACCAGGGGTGTGTTAAAAAGGAAAAGCCGCCGGGACCAGGGAAAGAGACGGAGGACGGCGGGCGCGGGCGCGGGCCCATCTGACATGGGGCGTGGGTATCCGGGACTCCGGGTGGGTGATGTTGGGTGGCCAAGCCGCCAAAGCTCGTGCGAGCTTCGTTCGGGGTATTCGGGTTTCGGGTGGGTGAGGTTGGGTGACCAAAGCGGGGAACTGTGGGTTTCTTTCTCGTCAAGCTCTAGGGGTTCACTCGCTGCGTGACACGTGAATCCACACGGAAACGCTACTACTTGTGTGCAGTTGTGCGGTCGGGAAATTTTGGTGTCGTGAGCTCTTTTGTTGGAGCAAGAAACCGAGAGAATTTTATGCCATAATACTAGTGCCTGAAAGCGAAAGTTGTAGAAGTTTCGTCGTGTTTGTGGTTTGTCCCTGGTGTCAACCTCTCGAAGAACTACGGGTGCATCTTTACGACGTAAGTTGTTCATCATGATACTCTATAAACTTGCACTAACTTAATATGATAAATGTGAAGAAGAAAGATCGCAGCAGGCGACTTCGCAAAATCGAATTATGAGAGATGTATCGTAAATCAATGTGCTATCTCTTAGCTTCACGTAATCACGTTAGTCTTTTATTTTATTTGTTTGAAACTTTGAACATGTTCTTATTGTAATGTTTCTACTTGAAGACCTTAATAATTGAATAATCTGAAAGAAGGAAATGATTCGGTGTGGATAGCTAATTTACAATGAGTATTTCTTTAAAAAAAACAACAATGAGTATTATATAGTGCCTCTATGTAGACAAATATAGTTTACGCAAAACGTAGCAAAATTATGATATTCTGCAACACTGTTTGAAGCTGAATCTATTCGCCTTCAGAAGTTCACAATCTAAATCTTATGAATAGTCAGAGTTGATAAAAAATGGTTACTCAACATGATCAAATACAACACTTTTATGTTGGTAATTGTGCCGACGGGTTTTATCTAAAGAAACTCTACTCTCTGTCTCTCTTTTTATAATTAATCTACTAAGTCATTAAATTTGTTGTCGTGTCACAATAATTAAATACAAATAAACTCGGATTAAACTGCCTTAGAAGATGTTTGATCCTCATAGCTAATGCTCCCTTCGTCTCAAAAAGAGTGTCGTTTTAAAATTTTAGACGTCTTCTTAATAATTTGTCTTTGTCTTATTCATTTTTTTCATAAATATTATATATTTTGCTAAAACTTATTTTATCATTAGAGATACTCTACTAATAATTTATTTATTTTATAATTTACAAAAGAAAATGAATAAAATGAACGGTCAAACATGAAACGTCACTTTTTTGGACAGAGGAAGTAATTATTATTCGTCAAAACATAGTTGCACAGATCTAAACAAACCTATCTAATTGTTACATTGGATTATCGACTACTCTCTCTACCTCAAAATAAGTGTCATTCTCGCTTCTCCTTAAAATAAGTGGCATTCTCGCTTCTCGAGTAGTCAAATGTTTTTAACTTTAACTAAATATATAAAAGAAAATATTAATATTTATAATACACAAGTAGTATCACTAGATCGTTAAATCTATTTTTATTATAAACTGATTTAAAGATACAAATATTGTCAATATTTTCATAATAAATAACTAGAGGTTGAAGATGAGGGCAAAAAAGACATTTCTCCCACCATCTCTTTCTGCAAATACGAGAATATTAATAAAATAATAACTATGGTGTGCTACAACAAAAAAAACTCCAATTTTATAATGGTACTACCTAATTTCTGAGTTGGCAATGTCCAACAACATATTAGCTGCTGATAGTTAGTCACAACTATTATTAGCTGCTATTAACTACTTTGATTCAACTAACTAATAATTAGGGGGGGTGTTTAGTTCCTATTTTTTCCAAAAAAATTTGGGTTTTGGTCCATCATTTTGCAAAATGGAACTAAGGCCTTGTTTAGTTCCGAAAAACTTTGCAAAATCGACACTGTAGCACTTTCGTTTGTATTTGACAAACATTGTCCAATCATGGACTAACTAGGCTCAAAAGATTCGTTTCGTCAATTTCGACCAAACTGTGTAATTAGTTTTTATTTTTATCTATATTTAATACTCCATGCATGCGTCTAAAGATTCGATGTGACGGGGAATGTGAAAAAATTTGCAAAATTTTCTGGGAACTAAACAAGGCCTGAACACCATGCAAAAATTTTAGCAAAAAAGGTATCATTTTGGCCTCAAGAGGCCAAACAACCCAAAATGACTCAAGAGGCCAAACAACCCAAAATGAGCCTCAAGAGGCTTTACATTTTATCACTCCAAAGTAATTGGCATTTTGGATTCTTTGGAAAACTAAACACCCTCGTAGCTAAACTATTAGCTACACCTGTTTGGATCCGAGGAACTAATTATCAGTAGCTACTATGTAACTAATATCTTTTTCGATCAAATAGGGCCTAATGTTGACAGTTTGTAGAAAAATACATTAATATTTATCTCTAATTAAATTCATTATGATAATATTTTACTATTAATCTAGTAATACTAATTTGGTATCATAAATATTAGTATTTTTAAAATTTTTATTAAACTTAAAATAACCTCAAGAAATGAGAAGTTTTATTTTGTGTGTGTGTGTGGGGGGGGGGGGGGGGGGGAGTAACAATCATTTATCAGCTCAAGCCCTGCCAAGGCTTCCTACTTGAAGCAACAAATCATTTTAAAAAGGAATATGTAACGTTCTAACCTATGGCATACACACCTCGTTACCTACACTTGTTACAGATGAATGTACTGCTAGAAATACACATGTACAGAGGAAGAATACGCGTTACATGGGGAACGGAGTCTCCTCAGGGGTCACTCGTTGGATTTGCTCTAGTGAAGAGCAGAGCCGACCCGTTAACACCACGAAGAATCATCAGTCTCGCATCAATGTATGTCCCACAAACAATCTTTGTCAAATCGAACATTTCCGGTGGGGTCTGTGTACGGATCTCTTGCAGTACGTTTTGTGCAGAATTGACATTCAAACTCGAGTCGCAGCTCATCGATACGTCGATTTCATCCATAGCAGCAATGCTTACAGTTGGGAGACTAGATGGCAGCTCCTTCATTTGTGAAACTTTTCCCCATTTACCATGAAGATATCTCCTAGAAGATCTAGAAGATGTGACCCTACTCTCTTCACTGTCCTGTTCCTTAATATAAATCCTCCCAGCAGCTATCCTTGCTGATGTGGTGACAAACAGAAGTCCTTCAGTGCCAGATTTGTCGTGAGGCCAATTAGATTCTGGCATAATTCTGAAACCAGTATCAGAGGTCAGAGAGAAGACTGGATCGACTGACTCTGAACTAACTGTAAGGTACACATCACTGATGAGGACTCTAGGGGAAGGCTGGCGAAGTGTTAGGCCAATGTGTCTTCCAGTGCAGTACAAGAGACGCCAACGACCAGGTAGGAGGTGAATCCAATTCTAAATGAATAAAAGCACAAAAAAAACAATAATGTCGATCAGAGAATACTATAATAAATGGAAAAAAGATTAATAAACTGAAAGTAAGAGTAAATTGTAACCAGAACAGCTGCCCGGCATTATATTAAGAGGAGAAGAACAAATACAACAAACCCAGCATAGCCGAACACTGAACACACAACCCAAAGAGAGAAGCTAAAAGGAAAAGAAAAAGGAGAAAGGAAAAGGAACATTGGAAAGGTTAAAAGCACAAAAGCGCCAAAGAATTTATGGCATAACTATTGTAAGCAAGAAAATATAATGGCTGATCCAAATTGGGAAGCATGCTAACAACATAACTAAAAATGTTCATGAAATAGTTCATTATTGTCAGAACTTGAAGCAGTAAGAAGTTACCTGTGTTCTTAAGTTAGGGTTTAGAACCTCCATCAATTCAACAAAATATGCTAAGCGTCTACGCTGTAAATATGAGAAAGGGAGTCTATAAGTTTATTTAAAACAATAATTGTCAGATGATATGAGATGGGATGGATAACATGTATATCCTTTATACGGCAATTTCCAATTATGTGCGAGATCAAGCCTATTGGCAAGACTCGGAACAAAGATGCAGGTTGAGACATGATCCACCCATGTGCAGAAAATTAGTACCTGATGATGTCCATAGATATAATCTTCAGCCATGCGGACAGCAGTTGATCCCAAGCTCCAACGTATGAGATTTGCTGATGGATTTATACGCCATTTTGGCCCACAAAGGAATGGGTGCCGCAATGCATCAACACAACTGCAGAATTGATGCAGGACAGTAAGAATTTACAACTTTATAACACTGGAAAGAATCCTTATCCTTCTTCTCTGGTTTTGTTTGCAGAATCTGCAGGGTTTTTTTAACAAGGGGATCTGCTTAGCTTGCGAATTTATAATGCTGGAAAGAATCCTTATCCTTTTACAATGCAGAATGTACACAATCTGCAGTGTTTAGCTTGCAAATTTACCAGCAATGTTGATTGTCTTACCTTATCCTTTCCTCCGGTTTTGTTGCCAGCAATAAGGCTAAAAGATTCCAACCAGCACCCCACTGCCTATCTAGCATCTAAGTAACAGTAATAAAAGACAATCAGATTACTTGAAGAAATGATATACCAATAAATTACTGGAAATATAAATACTTGCCTGTAAACCAATATTCCCAGATGTAGAATTTTGGCAGAGAGTTGGTAATAGGAACTCACGCAAACAGGATGGGTCATTTCCCTGAAATAGAAGAAACCAAGAAAGAAAATAATAGTTTTGTCAGTTCTATGATAAGATTTACCAAAATTTTCAAAATTGAAGTTGTCTGCATCAATATGTGACATTAAATACTGAAACCAGGCAGGTTTTTTTCAGTAAAGAAAACATGTATTTCAGCTAAACAAAACAACTTTAAGCCTAATATTGAAGGCCGCAAGAACATCTAATATTTTGTAATAAAACATGACTGAGTTCTGGAGCATATGTTTTCATTAGGCAGGCATTCATTGACTCAAGATGGCACTTCGATAATTCTGCACTGCCATCAAAGCTCATAGCAATGGTGCTTAAATGCAAGGTGATATACTGTGCCACTATAAGCATAATATGGCTACCACGCCTTAGTGAGGTAAAGGCTTGAATTGCAAACTGGCAACAGGATGTAACTCGAGGGAAAGACACAAGACAAACCTTTGTCAGGAATGATTTGAATTTAAAGAAAGTTGAAGAATCCATTAGCTCTCTCAAAACCATCTTTGCCATGATGAAGCCAACACATCTAGAGACAAAAAAATAAAAAGGTTAGATTAAGTTGAAGAATACTCCATGCTAACTATACTATTCTAAAAGCATTAAAATGGACGTGTACAAAAGCTTCTTTGTTTTATCTAAACCTTACCTCATATCAAAGGCTATCATCATTTTCCGCCTGTCATTGTTAATTGCTGTTGTACTACTGCTAGGATCATTGTCATGAAAATCAGCAGCATTTCCAAGAATACCGACCTAAATAAATAAATAAATAAATAAATAAATAAGCCATCAAAGGGGCTAGTTAAGTTAGTTTGGATGAAAGAATATCCATAGAACATTGGGACAATATAACTTAGACAGTTAGACATATGTAATTATGTGGAGCTTATTGGGCATGGACTTGATCCTTGAACATTAATTATATGGTTTGGTTCAGTTTAAATATTTCATAGATTAATTTCATGAATGTGTATATGCAAGTCGTATAGGTGCATTTCTGTACATCAATATTTTCATGGGAGTGGATCAAGGGCATAACTGGGCCAAGTGGGGCTCATGGCAAGTTGGCACCAAATAAAGTAGTTCTTTTTAGGGAGTAGTTTCCTTAAGATATAGGATTAATAGCTATGAGCTATGACCCAAGAATGCTAAGGACCATAACAAGTTTGCTTAATTTTATCAAAAAATAATAATAAGTTTGCTTCAAGGTATATGCGGTTCAAATGTCATATTCAATTAGACAAAGAAGAGAAATGGCTAATTGGTATTCTTGTTGGTCTGGCTCACATAATTCATTCAAGAAACTATAGAATCTAGGTGTCTGTTTCCTTCAATACTGCACATAATATTTCCATCAAGAGAAAATAGCATTGTCCAAACACTTTTTGCAATTTTGCTAGCAGAATAGTCTACACAAATTTAAGAACTTTTCATAAACCAAATCAAGTTCGTGGTGTTTGGATCCTTTACCATAGTACAAATCTGAGAAAGCTTTTTCCCTCAAAAATAGGATTATTAACTCATTAAGAATTGAAAACAAATCTAGCGAAACAACATGTTTGCAAAGCACTGAAAAATATTGTAGTGGTCAGAATGTAAGATTGTTGATATGCAAAGGTACTTGCATGACTTTGTGAAGAAAAACGACATGCTTTTCTCCTCTGTTTAGACCCCCCCTCTCCTAGTTCCTTCTCTTCTCTGGAGTGCAGTTTCTCCAGCCCTCTTGCTGGTTGTGTGGCTTAGTTCTTTTAGCCCTCTTTAATTTGTACAGTTTTTCCTCTTTTTGAAAATTAATAAAAATCTCTTACAGTGGGGGGTCTTCCCTGCTGTATTTTCAGGTAAAAAAAGATACTTGCATGACATTTCAACTCTGGTAGCATAGCTTAGCATTTTTAGTTAGAAGTTGAACTTTCCCAAATAGCATTGATATTTTTTTTTAAATAATAGCATTGATGTTTGAGCAGCAACTTTATAGCTAGAAGAGAGACCATGTTCTTAAATCTTGTTGGAATCTAGTTGTGCATTTATCAAGAGTTAGAGCTGCAGAAAGAGCAAAGGGAAATGTGTCTACATGACAGCCAAGTTGTAGCTGTCATAATTAACAACGGTTAAAATTTGAGAGCCTATGGTATCATGGCACTTGGGCGTCTCCAACAATATAAGCTAGCATCGGTTCCAAGCTGGCAAACATGGAGAGGGGAGATAGCAGCAGGCATTTGCTTTTTGCAATATTCAGCGAGTAAAAAAATAATTCAACTAGCTCTAAGTCAGACCATTGGAGACGCCCCTAATTACTCAATTTAAAAAGTTGAACATAAACTGTCTTTATATTGATATACAATAGGTTAGAGTCAACTATTGATTTGTCATTTAACAGGTTGTGTCTATATGAATTGTTCAGCTTAAAACAGTGAATAGAATAACAAAACTTAGCAGGATTAAAATTGCTAGGTGAATACTTAAATATAGTCAATGCAATAGTTAAACTGCAACCAGGTACAGTGCCATTTGAACATACGAGGACACTATACTGACCAAATGCGATGCAAAACCATGCCAATGCTTCCATAGTGTAACTGTTAGCTCCCTAGGTAAGGGAGCTGCTAGCCAGGATTTGCGGCCAAAAAAAGGCTCTGGCAAGTGGCAACCCCTACAAAATAGTGGCAAGGCCACTGGCCACTGGCCACCTGTGGTAATGGTGCAACCCTACAGGGGTAGTGTGTCATGGGCAGCATGGACGGACCTACAGTTGTGCCCGGGTATTCCCAGGCATACCCTACATTTTTTGAAAAAAAATTAATAGGTATTTGAGATATATACATGTATAATATACATAAGTGTTAAAACTACGTTTCTCTATGTTTCTAGGTCATTTTATTCAGCAATTCACCTCTAACTCAAAAGCAGCCCCATAAGCCACGCGAATCCAGACGGTCCATGACTCATCTAACCTTCCCACTCACTTCCCCACTCCTCCAAAATCCCAAAACCATCAGGCCTAGTTCGTAGGGGTAGGGCAGCCGCGCACTCACGCGCAGGCAGGCGTTTCCGCGACTCTCGACCGCTCGCCGCCGCTTTCACCGCGCGCCGCCCCTCGCGATTCGCCACTGACCCGCAGGCAGGCGCTGCGGCCTGTGCGGACGCTCGTGTTGCCGCTTCGGCGGCTCCACTCCCCGTCATCGGGCGTCCCCGCGCCGCCGCGCGGCCAGTCGGCCATGACCTCCCCTTTGCTTGGACTCAGAGGTAATAAAACTCAAATCCCTTTCCTTTTCCCTTTGTTGGTTCTATTAAATGTCATTTTCAATTGCAAAAAAAAAATTATAGATATGCAATGCATTTGAACTACATGTATCTTTTATCTAAGTAGATCTAAACATTTTGTGTCGTTCATCAAAAAAATTTTACCATGGCATACCCTGCTCCTAATTCCTGGGTCCGCCACTGATTGGGCAGCCAATAGGCTGCCAGGGCCGACAGGCTGATAGTTCGGCTCAGTTATCTTTATAAGTTTAATTATCTTTGTATTTGCAATTTATATTAGTCCCAGATAGGTTATTTAGCAAAATAGGTGAAGTAGAAGAGACATAAATATCTGTAGACTCTATTTATATAATCAAGCAATGAATTATGAAGAAACAATTCTAGTCTCCCTCAATCTCTCAAGCTCTTGGCAAAGCATAAGGCCTAGTTATCCCAAAATACCCCCTCAATCTCTCAAGCTCTTGGCAAAGCATAAGGCCTAGTTATCTCCCAAATATCCATCACCATAACATAGTGGCAGTGGTAATCACTCACAAGCTCAGGTAATGGTGCGGCCCTATAGGGGTGAAGCCGGGATTCGAGGCCTTTTCTCGGTTGGTTAACTGAGAACTTCTTAGTGCAAAACTAGGGTGGTGGTGTGTGTGTGTGTGGCGGGGAGGAGCAGTCTTTCACCCATCAGTG
This sequence comes from Sorghum bicolor, assembly GCF_000003195.3. Classification (NCBI taxonomy): domain Eukaryota; kingdom Viridiplantae; phylum Streptophyta; class Magnoliopsida; order Poales; family Poaceae; genus Sorghum; species Sorghum bicolor. The sequence goes on along the minus strand of NC_012872.2, from coordinate 58,124,945 downwards.
AAATACTTTTGATGCAAAATCATGTGTAATAAGCAATGTAATTTTCAGTTGTGTACTTGTGTGGCTACATTGCACAAAAATATTGTTGAATGTCCATGGTAAACTACTGATGCATGATTGTAAGGACAGAAGACAACAATTTTACATAAACATAAGCAAAAAAGAAAGGCTGCTTACTTTAACATGCTTGTCTATTGGGCTCACGTGAACGTTCTCTAATCTAAGCTCAGTATGTGCCAGCCCATGGCTATGTAGATAATTTACCTGCATCAGATAAGGTGCTTATTCAATTCCAGATCAACAGGTACTGAGTGCACTTCAAGCAATATAGTGTTTGCATCTTACACCAATCAAAAGGTCTCTCATCAATATCCTGATTAGACGCAGCTGCCGGGTTACAGCTGGTCCTCCAACAGAGTCATCTCCTACCCTCCTGACTTGTTCTTCGTCCAATGCTAATGTTGCTTCTAAGGTTGGGAGCCAATCTGAGAGTTGCAACCAGTGACGCAGGGAATGACTCCCATGATACTGCACAAAATAAATAAACAAAATGATGGTCGATGGATAACAAACCAGTGCCTCAGTCAGTGCATTGCTCCACCCGTAGGGAAGCAAAATCTAACACTTTTTGAAAGTTAAGGTATACACGAAAATAGCTCTGAAAAGTTCCAATATTCTGTTGGGAGAATATACAAAATTAATGTGTCAATTACACCTACATACACCTAAAACCCATGAGCTGGCATGAAAATGACTCCAAACTGCAATTAGATCCCAAATTGAAACCTGAAAATGACACTGCCGCATTTAAGATAAGCCAGATCAGCTTGAGGAAGTAAAAGAAAAGCACTAACCCCATGAACCAATACTAACGGGACATCTTCCTCCTCCACGGCATTGCACGGAGCAATGTAACCATGGACCTGAAGTGCGTAGGAGTGGTACATCATTTGGCGACGAGCCAGCTTCTTCAGCACCTAAAATAAAACCACACAAACATACAAGCTCAGCCAACGAACTAACCCAATACTGTAGTTTACAGTAGATGAAGCCCACTGCCCACCTCGAGAGCGCGACGCCCCCTGCGCTTCGCCTGCAAACTCTTCAGCTGCCGCAGCACCACCGTTGACCCATACAGCTCGCTGAACGCCAAAATCAGAAACAATCGCCACGAATGCAACGAATTCGTACTGTTTAGAGTGTCCTACGCACTGACCTGCTCGGATCGCACACCGTGGCCTCGAAGATCATCTCATCCGACTGCATCCCGAACCAAAAAAAAAAACAAAAACAAATCACTAACCATTAGCAAAACGGGAGGAGAAGCGCTACAAAATTAACGAGCTGGAGAGCAAATCAAAAGACCCGATGAGCACCTACCCGTCCATGGAGCCCGACGTTGACGCGGTCGGCGACGGTGAAATCAGCCATGTCGAACCTGACCACGGGGCACGGCCCCGCTCCGCCTCCCTCATCCACCGCGGCCGGCGCGGGAGCGGACGCCGATGAGCTTGCCTCCGACCGGAACCTCCGCCGGCGCCGCGGATGCGCCTCGATACGGCACAAAGGGCGGGTGAGGCCGATCGGGGAAGGACAGGCGGCAACGGCCGCGGCAGCCGCCGCGAGAGGCATGCGGGGCTGGCACTGGTTAGTACCGTTGCTGTTGGTCTAGTGGAGGAGATCGTCGCGGCGAAGTGGAGGGAGAAGAAGGCTCGGGGACTGACTTTAAGAAGAGGCAGAGGCGTGAGGCTGTTGCGTGCGGGGAAGCGGCGGAGCGGTAGCTGCCATGAGCCCGGCGCGCGTCCGCCTCACCCCCGCGCCGCGCCAGAGGCACGATTTTTTTTAGAGGCCCGGTGCGCCAGCTCGGACGTGCGCCTGCGCTGTCCGTTTCTGCCGTCCTGTGTCTACAGGTTTTTACCGTTGTTCTTTTCTTGCGAGACCAATTACACGAGAGCTCTCGTGCTTGTAAGGCCTAAGGCTATCTCCAACACGACACTCATAACCCAAACCTAAAATGGATCTCCAACACAATACTCATAGCCTCTAATAGAATACCCATATAGAAGACCCACTTTAGATAGCAGAAGAGCCATAACCTAAATTTGGGTATTCTCTCTCCTCGAGATCCATTTGCAGAGAGTGTTGTCTTTTAGGTCTTGTTGTTGGAGAAGACTAAAAATAGGTATGGAACCTTTTACCTGTAGCGCTACCCAAAGGACAAATGAGTCTTGTATTTTGGGTGATGATTGTTGGAGATAGTCTAAGGCCTTGATTACCTTGTTTAGATCCAAATTTTTTTGGATTTTGACACTGTAGCACTTTTGTTTTTATTTGACAAACATTATCCAATCATGAGCAACTAGGCTTAAAAGATTTGTCTCGTGATTTATAAGTAAACTGTGCAATTAATTATCTTTTTATTTATATTTAATGTTTCATGCATTTGCCGCAAGATTCGATGTGATGGAAAATCTTGTAAAGTTTTGGGTTTTTGGGTGTATCTAAACAAGGCCCAGTTCCAAAATTTTTTGGGAAATTGACATTATAGCACTTTCCTTTGTATTTGACAAATATTGTCCAATCATGGACTAACTAGGCTTAAAAGATTCGTCTCGTCAATTCCGATCAAACTGTGCAATTAGTTTTTATTTTCGTATATATTTAATACTTCATGCATGCGTCTAAAGATTCGATGTGACGGAGAATCTGAAAAATTTTGCAAAATTTTTTGAGAACTAAACAAGGCCTAAACATACGTCGTTTATTAAAAACATAGCTCTATTAAATTCTAAATTAAACTCAGAAAAATGAGAGTACCGATGTTAAATCAACAACTTAAATTTTGGTGGATAAGTTTCACCACAAAGAACTCAACCGGCTGATCTATAATCTGTTTAGTTTAGGTTGTATTTGATTCATTTTTTTAGAAAATATACTTCTACGGTTAAAAATTAGAACATCAGCTAAATAATAATGATATTATAATATTGAGATCGGAACATAATTTATGATTACCATGAGTTTCGTGAAAGATAATTTTTTGGTGTCCGATAAATCAGCCACTTTAAAGGTAGGTGCTCAATGTTTGAGTATGACCCGTAAAGGATATGCTAGTGTGTTAGATCTCATAGCGGAGGTCATTCACAATATCCAGTGTGTCATATAGGATGTTGAGGTCGCTACTACCATCACATGAGTACCTTAAATAATCTCAAGTTCGCATGATTGATTCAACAATAAGAGGGAACCTATCCAAAGGTGATGGTCGCCTTTGACCACTTTAGATATTGTGGCATAGTTAAATGCAAATCCATAAACATCACAAAAGGTAAGCTTGTGTTTCGTCCTTAACCCAAAAGTGTTCGAGCCCCAAATATCATGAGGTATCCTTTAGGAGTCGAGAACTCGTTATCCCCCCTCTTCTCGAAGTCGTTAGGTGGAGAAGGTTTTTTCATTATGGGTCTTTAGAGTACCGATGTTATACTTTCTCAAGAACTCGCAGTCTTCATAAGCGCATTTTATAGGATCACCATGATTCAGCCAATGCTTTTTCGTGAGCTCTTGCTCTTCAAGTGTTCCTTGTTTGGGGTGACTATGTCACTTAACAGTGATGTTGTTGAGGGTGTTGTAACCCTTTTCCCAAAAGATCAAACCTCCAAACCGTCAGAATCAAAATAGATCTTGAATTCAATCATAAAGGTTGGATTTTCTCCAAAATGTTAGAAATTGCAAATCTTCATGCTCACGAGGAATCTATCAAATCTATTGGGTAGGGACCTTCATAAGACTTCATAGCACATGGAGAACAACCCAAACAACCAAGGGAATTTAGATCAAAGAAATCAAACAAAACACTAAAAGAGCCACCCTGGGAAAGGGAAAACCAAAGGAGAACCATTTCACAATGAGATTCAAAGAACAACTTTTGTATATTCCTAGCACGACCTTGTTCTTTACAAGTTCTATCCTTCTCCCTTCATCCGCCCTCATAGATTGGGATTGCACAGGCAGAGGTGCTAACTCTCTTGACTGTAGATCTCCACTCAGCGTTATAGACTCTAGCTAGTGTGAACATATGGTTGATATATGCTCATGTGTGATGGGTGAAGAGTGATTGTGAGGAGATAATCAGGCTTTGTTTAGTGTTGAGATTAACCTTAGCATGAGTGTGGAGTTATGCAACAAGTCTCTTGGCTCGTGATGTGCTGGTGTGGAGCACTAGGACAGTCAACGACAATGGAGGAGGTCAAGCAAGTTTGTGTCAATTGACTCAGAGTGATGAAGGACGAACGTTGAGGCTTGGACCGAGGAATTGAGCGCTAAAGGATGGAGCGTGTGTGGCTGAAAACCCGATGTTTGGTTTTGGTATAGTTGAGACAACTAGTGGATTCACCTTTTGCTAAGTGATTGATTATGCTAGGTTAGGTCCACACCAAGACGGAGAGCAAGGCTTAGAGATGGATAGAGGATGATAAAACAATCAGAGCAGGATCTCCCTTGGAAAAGAGGAAAGAGAGAAACAAAATCTAAGTTATGAAAGCAAAGATGTAAATAAGGATTTTGTTTTATCAGTCAAGACCAATATAGCACGTGCTTGGGTATATAGTCATATTACTGAGAGAGGAGCTGTAATTAGCAAATACAATTATCTAGTGCCACTGGGTGTTTTGATCCATGTGCATTTGCATTTAGGCCTAGTGACTTAGCAGTGGGCAAGTGAAAACATATTGAAAAACACTTTAAAAAATGCTAACCTAGGGCTTAGATGTTTGTCAAAATATTTGAGTTAGCACACTTGGGAAGAAAGAGGAAGTTGTGCTCTTGGTGCAACATTTCCGGTGTGGCACCAGACTTGGCACGGGACACGTTAACCTATAGTCTGACTTGCACAGTTTTTAGCTAAGCACATAGGAGTCTAGTGTGCACCAGACCTCAGCCACAGGATGTGAATAGTTGCACCCTCGTAGAGCCCACAAAATTCAAAAGACCTCACCGAACCTGTCTGATGTGGCATCGGATGCTACACCAGATAGGGGTTCTAGAGAGGTTGTTTTGAGGGGCATTTAAGCACTTACACTCACTAGACCTATCCGATGTGCATTAGATAGGGCACTGGACTCATGAACAACAACAAACTGCTAGTTTGTTAGCCTTTGAAAATTGACCATTAGGGCATCCGATGTAGTTTGTTCGGTGCCCCATAGCAGATGGCACAAGTGGGCAACACTTGGATTTCTTTGGTGGTCTCTAAATAAACCTGAAAATGCAATCAAGCTCTATTGTGGGTTTTGGTATTAATGACCATTGAATTAGAGGACTAATAATATTTAATGAGATGACAAGCAGAGAAATAAAAATTGAGGATGATGTACAGGTTGTAGGTGTCCCCAATTCCAGAAGTTGGCTAGGCTTAACTCAAGGAGGTTTAAATTCTTCCGTTTTGAATATTGAGTTTAGGAAAAGCCATACTATAAAGAGAGACTCAATAATAGTTGGTCAACTATTCAACTAGTTGCTCATTTCATGGAATAACATCCTCTTACCTAGCCAAAACAGCCAACAAAATATCTCTTCATTCCTCCTATTTTGGCAAGGGCACCAGTCCTACCCTATAACTATAAGGGCGGCAGTGCCACACATAATTGATCGTTGGGCCCTCAGGGGTATTTATACCTCCAGATCTGGCCCACAATACAATCATCTGCTTCCTTAGTCGACACACCTCGCAGACAGACTGACCAACTCTCTCTCTCCCTCCGTTGTTGCTCCTCCATCCCTCAAGCAAATCCTTGGTTCCAACCATCAAATCTTGAGAGAAAAGGTAGCAAAACTCGATTGGAGAGTAGATCCACTGATTCCCAAACTCTAAGAGCATTTGGTTCATGTTTGGCCGATGGTTCTAGGGTTTGTTACTCTTGGACCTCGCTCCTAGCCGGCTAGGCGTTGCCCTTGAGCTTGCCAACTTATGTGGCAGCCTTGGGAGGTTTGTAACCTCGTTATTGCAGCTAAGAAATCACTCCTCACCTCAAAGAGTTCACTCTCTTAATTTGAGAACGAGGGTAGGTCAAGCCTTTGTGGAAAGCCTAAGCCTTTTGTAGCTTCCTCAATAACGTGGACCTAAGCAAACCTTGGTGGTAAGCTGAACCACGGGATAAATCACTATGTCTTGTGTGTTCTTAGATATTCAATCCTTTGCCCAACCACTTCTAGGGTTTGTGGGCTCGATCTTTTTGTGTGGCAAGGTTTCTGTGGTATCCAGTATTCGAGTTGGACTTTATCTTGAAATTGTAGGATTGCATACCTCCTAGATTTAGTTTACTTTCTGCAAAATCTTATTCCTGTCTAAGTTTTATAAAGGTAGGCAGTGTCGCCCTGTGTTCTGACTAGATTTTGAGTTGATTTTTTATAGGTCTATTCACCCCCTCTAGGCCTCCTTAATTTCCAGGAGATCCTACAAAACCTTGTGGTTCGCCTTGGTCAGTCTCTTGGGCCCTTCCACACTTGTGCTAACCCTTTGTGAGCTAATACATGCACTTCACTCATTTGAATCCACTAATTTCACATTTTGGTGAGATTGGAGAGCCTCCAATGCATTTGCATCATCGTTCTTTGCATCTTTGTGACACCAGTTGGGCGTATCATCTAGTGGAGCTCTTGTTTTTCTTAGTGATTGTCACCTAGTCGAGTTGGAATTGAAGGGATCATTGAGTGCTATTGGTGATTGTTGTCGTCTGTAATCAAGCTATCATAAGGGGCTCTTGTGCTCGTCCTCACAGGAGATTGCAAAGAGCAACTCTAGAATGCTCATAAATAGTTGGAGTGCATCACTTGATTGATTCTTGTAGTACCCAAGTTGTGGGTCTAGCTTGTGATGCTAGTTAGCGCTGAAAGATTTGGTTTTGGTAATTGAGTGACAATTTAGGTAAACAAATAGTATTTATGTGAGATACACAAGAGATTAGTTCATAGGTGAATATATGATGATGAAGAAGCTCATTGCATATAAGACATGACATGGAGTCATGTGACCAAGATAGAGAAGATCAAGATGAGGCTTGGCTCGATGGATCGATTGCAAGTGTGAAGGGCAAGTCGGAGGCTTCGAAGTGAGGGGCTGCGTGTGACGGTGAAGCTTGAGTAAGACTTGGCGTGATGGACCAAGGCAACGATGAAGAGCAAGTGAGGTCAAGATTGATAAACTAATACAGTCACGTGATGATATGAAGTGGATCATATTATTTGATGATTGGTTGGTACATGTGTTGCATCAACATTGGAGGAGATGAAATGGTAAGTGCAAGACAAAGGTATAACCTAGGGCATTTTTATTTTACCGGTCATAGGTGTGTAGAGAAGTTTATGACTAGATTTAGGATAGATGGTTGTACTATCAAGAGGGGCAAACTTGTTTGCATATCGGTCATCTAGTGCCACTTGAGCAATCTAACTTTGTATACGTGTTAGGATCGAGTGGCGTGGCAAGTTGAGAGGCTAACTCCTTTAAGAAAATATTTGTGAAATGCTAACACACATGCACAATGGTAGTGGACACTCGGTGGTGCTAGCACATTTTCAAAGGCAGTGAAGTTAAAGGGGTAGAGAGGGGTTTGGGTTTCTCACTCGGATTCGACGCTTTTGAGAAAATAAAATGCATAATCTATTGCGCCGGTGAAAAGTATGGAGAAGTTGTGGAAGTGTTTTTCTGTTTTTCTCTAGAAAAACACTCATCGAACGCTGGCCATGAAGGCGTCGGACGCTGGCCCAACGTCTAGTGCGTTGTGGACACTCAGCGCGCGTTTTAACCATGTGTCGGAGCATCCGACAGATGAGCATCGGATGTGGGCCGAACACTGTTTGAGTGTCTGATGCTGCTTGTGCACGAGTGAACGCTTTCTGTAGACAGCGTTAGATGCTGGAGTGCGTCCGATGTGTGTTCATTGGACGCACCCGACGACTGTGCGAGGTTGCAAACCTCTCTGAGTAGCGTTCGGTGTGGAGACGCTGCGTCCGACGTGACTGTTTCAGACGCGTGTACAAGTTAGTCGTTGGCAGCAACAGTCAAGTTCAAAAGACTAGTAACACGTGGCAGCTCAGTGAGCGTCAGACGCTAGGGTCGCGCATTCGACGCCCACGCGTTTTGTCCAGTAAAGGGGCAACAACTAGTTTAGCCTTTGGGGCTATAAATAGAAGTGGTGGCTAGCTTTGGCCGGTTGTTGAGTACACTAAGGCTTTGGTGACTTGTGTGGTGGTGCTTGGGAGCTCTCTAACTCACTCATGTTTGATAGTGTTCATCTGATCGAGTGAGAAAGAAATTCTAGTGCGATTGCATCGTGAGGTTGCTCGAGTGGTACTAGGTGTTCGTGTTGCAAGTAGGTGGTGCTTGTTATTCTTGGAAGTTGCCACCTCCTAGACGGTTTGGTGGCTTGTGACTCCGTCGAAGCATGCAAGGAGATTGTGCGGTGCTCTAGAGAAGAGATTGTGAGGGGTACGGTGCTCACCCCGAGGGTATCACAAAGAACAACTCTAGTATAGCGAGACATGAAGGGCGACAAGTGGTCCGGGTGGGTCAAGTGCTAGAGCTTGTGGTAAGCACTCCACGTGGGAGAGTGTGACTTGTAGGTCACCACTAGCAAGAGGACCAGCAACAACCTTGGAGTTGGAGCTTGTTCCAATGAGGACATAGCTTGGTGGCAACCAAATGAACCTCAAGAGAAAATTATCGTGTCAATATCGTTCTTCCCGTTGGTTAGCAAGTCTCTAACTGTCGACGAAAGCTAGTCGACAGTCTACCTTGGGGTATACCCACGGTAGTAGTTTATCGGTAGACGGTGCGCAAGCTGCGAACTTGATGGTGACGCAAGACACGGACAAGCTTTTTATCCAGGTTCGGCCGCCGGGTGGGCGTAATACCTACGTCCTGCGTCTGGTCGTATTGATTTATGTTGAGAGAATCATATGTCTATATCCTGTCCTCTAGAGGACCTCTGCCCCTCCTTATATATCCTGAAGGGACAGTGTTATAAGCAAAGTATCCTATTTGGTACAATATCTTGTAGCCTTGCGGTGCACGCCAACCAGCGTTGTGCGCCGCCATCTTCATCTTGTGGGCCGAGCCACCTCTGATGGTGCGGCCCATATCGGCCCATGAGAGTATAGGGGTTTATACCCCCACACTAACACAAGCTTGTATTTATATCCATATACTTGTGCTTGTGTAGTTGCTCTTGTAACTAGTTAGCTTGTGTAGCTTGCTAGTCATCTTCTTGCTTGTGTAGCTAGAAGTAGGCCCCCTTGCGTGGCTAATTTAGTTTGTGTAACCTTGTTAGTCACAATTCTTAGTTTGTGTAGCTAAGTATTTCGTGCTCTCTAATTTAGCATTAGTTGCTTTGTTAATGAGCATTGCTAGTGAGCTTAGGAGCTTTGTACTTTTGCTTACTAGTTTTGTAGGAGCTTTCCATTTTGCAAAGTACTAGTGGTATAAGTTTGTGTGAAATTGCTCCTAGATTTGGTTAGGTGAGCTCTTGCTAAGGTAGCACCTTATTTGTTTGTTTAGGATCTTTTATAAGGTGCTAGAGAACTTAGATAGAGAGGTATAGTCTTGGCTAGACCGATAGTTTTAATTACGCATTTGTTTCGGTTAGCAGGTGTGATAAGTTTAGAAAGGACTATTCACCTCCCTCTAGTCCGTCATCTCGACCCTTCAAGCACGTGAGTCATGATTTGGGGACTCACCACAACGAGGATGTAGGTCGCTGACAAGCAACCGAATCTCGGGGATAAACCTTGGTTGTCTAGCTTCGTCTTCAACTCAGAAGCACTAAACTTCTGAAAAAGGGGTACAATAGCAAGGCTTGAGTTTAACCACCGTACTCAACAAGCTACAGCAATGATGCAAAACCTGCAAGGGGAGTTAAAGGTAGGTTTGTGGCTATTTGTATAAACGCACTGTGAACATTTGACTTTATTATGCATTGTAGCAAGGAGCTATTTTTTCTCTTTGTTCTAGAAATGAACTAGGAGCCAATGAAGTCTGCCAAACCGGGTCTTAATAAAGTGCATGAGTTTGTGGACAAAACAAAACCACAAAAGATATTTCGTGAATGGAGGGAGTATATGTTGATATTAATTTATTTGTGAATGGCGGGATTACGTTGATATTAATTTCTCATGACAAAATTTAGTTTAGATGCCATAAACCACTTTTGGTAATTGAAAAGACAATGCAATTTAAGTACTGCTCATGCGCATATAAATGATAATGCTAGGATGACAAGTATTTCATGTAGAGTAATAAGTAGTAACACATACCATTACTCTTAGTAGTTGAAGCCTATCTTCATGATTATACATGAAGCTTATTATCCACTATTAGATTATTAAGTGTAATCTTCATTGCAACTAATACATCTACCATTAGAAGTGTGACAATCTTCATAGCATCGCTTCAATACAAACATGTTCTCAATATGCTTCAACCTCTTGAATGAAAGAACCAAACAAGACATCGAGGAAAAAATGGATTGCAGATTGGCACAAGGACTCAAAAGTGTGTGCAATAGGATCATTTAGTTCCTCATTCTCATGCTGACTCGTAGAATCAATTATGCTTGTGAATTCGTAGAGGAGATGAACTCCGTTCCTATTCCAAAGGAGATTGTGATAGTAAAATCGGAACTGTGGAGCCCAGTAGCGGCTGCGAAGAAACGAGATACCAAAACCGGCAGCCCGGCAGGAGACCCCCGCGCGACGCGCCTCGACTCCCTTCTCTCGTGTCCAATCCTCCCGCCGCGCGCCCCTTCGACCGCACCGCATCGCAGCGAAGCAAACCACCACCACGCCAGAGGGCCAAATCCCAACCAAACCCCTCGGCCTCCCCCCAAATCCGAAGCCGAAAAAAAAAAACAACCAGCCTTTTTCCTACCCCATTTTCTCCACCCACGAACTCGTCGTCTCCCATCCCCGGCCGCCGCCGCCTCACCCCTTCCTCCTCCCCTCCGTTCCCTCACCCCGCCAAAACCCTAGCCGCCGTACCCCAGCGCCCTCGCGCTCCCCTCTCCCCGCCGCCACGGCTGTCTAGATCCGGCGCGCGCCCTAGGGCTTCAGGGCCCCGCGTCGCCAGCTTCCGCATCTGGGTTGGTGGTGTTCCCGTTAGGGTTGGCCCGCCATGCCTCGGAGCTCGCGTCACAGGTCGCACCGCTCCCACAGGCGGGGAGGGTCCGCGGACCGGTCGGAGTCAGAGGGCGAGGAGTCGGCTCCGGCCGCCGCAGCGCGGGAGGAGGCCGCGGCGGCGGCTAGGGTTTCCAGAGATCCCGAGCCCGAGAGGCGCCGCTCGTCCTCGGGGAAGGAGGCCGTGAGATCGGGGAACGGGTACGCGGAGCACGGGAAGAAGAGGAAGGAGAGGGTTGAGGAGGCCGTGGTGGATGTGGTCAGCGACCGGTGGAACAGTGGCGTCTGCGACGATCACCTGGTGGACAAGAGGTCCAAGAGTGAGACCTTTGGGCATGCTGAAGTGGAGAAACTGGCCGACAAGTCCAGGGGTTCAGGGGATGAGCCCAAGAGGTCAAGCAGGCGGGCGGTGGTTGTGGATGACAGGGCCGAGGAGGTTGCGTCCAAGAGTGACTCTGGGAAGCGGAGGTCAGAGAAAGAGAAGGATTTGGGGAGGAAGGAGAGTAGTGGGCATTATAAGGATGACAGAGATAGGGAGAGGGAGAAGGAAAGGGAAAGGGAAAAAGAATGGGAGCGGCAGAAGGAGCGAGATAGAGAAAGGAGTAGGGATAGAGAGCGTGACAAGGAAAGAGAGCGTGAGAAAGAGAGGGAGAGAGAACGGGAACGGGAGCGTGAGAAAGACAGGGATCGAGAGCGGGACAGGGAACGGGAGAGGGAGCGTGAGAGGCAGAAGGAGCGGGAGAGGGACAAGAAAGATTATGATTCCAAGCATGAGAGGTATGAGGATGGCGGGAGCAGAAAGAGTCTCTCGAAGACGAGTAGGACAGAAGAAGAGGCCTACTCATATAGGAGAGATACTGATGCCAATGGTAAGTAGCCCATTTTCATGTTCTCCATGGTATCAATAGCATTCCTGCTCTATGTGCGATTATATGCCATGTTCCTACTGCAATGTGTTACGTTTTTCTTATCGTGATTTCATTTAGAGTTTTGCATGATGCTATCATTATTATTTTAAATAGTGCTAGCATATATTAATAAACTTGGCGAAAATGGTTGTAACCTGTAGAGTTCATAGTTTTCTTACATTTGTTTCTTTTCTACCACATTGAACGCTTTAATATCCATGTTTCCCTTTGCTACATGAAACTCTGTTGTGCTTATTGTATATAGATCCATTTTTACCTTTGCTACATTAAACTCTGTTGTGCTTATTATATAAGTTTGATATCTTGTTGTAAAGTTATATGAAGCCGTATTTCTTGTACTTTTACTTCTGATCTATCGCCTTTGATATTGCTGGGCCCTGTCTCAGTGAAGACTGGATAGTATACTTGAAGGGCTTTTTTACTCTATGCTGAATGGTGTTTACCTATGTACTTGTTTTACCTGAATGCTACTTATTTCAGTGTCACTATACATGTTTTTTGGGTTGTTTTCTTTTCTTTCGCTGAGCATTGCCTTCTAAACTACTTCTTTTGGAGGCAGAAATTTCAGCAAAAGAGAAGTACAATAATCCTGATATGCAAGCTGACAAACACAGCCGAAGAAAAGATGATTCTGAAGATACAGATAAGTGGCCCGCTGACAATAGAGACAGTGATGACAGAAAGACCCTGTCCAGATATGAACATGGTAAATCTAGGAGTTCTAAGGAACAAAGGTTCGATGATGACAAGTATAAGGAAAAGTACAAGGATGATTATGTAAGGGATAAAAGGCAACATGATGACAAGTTTTCTGATGAGCGAGTGGCCCGGGGTCATGAAAGTGATAGAGCTGATTATAAGAGTGCTAAAGATGGGCACAGAAGCTCAGAGAGCCATTACAGAAAGGATGCAGTTCAAGATGTTGATCATTATGAGGATTATGGCAATAGGTATAAGGAAAGTAGAGGGAAAAAACGACCTCCTGAGGAAAATGATGACCAGTACGATTTAAAGCCTCCAAGCACACGTGATCAACGTGTGCATTTGGAAAAATCTTCAGGCAGTGGGCGTCTGGATTCTCTGATTGAGAGAGCAAGACCTGATCGTAGTTCTAGTCCAAGTAAAATCCACTCAAGAAGTTCACCTAGCCCAAGTTCTTACCACGACAAAGATCAAAGCCGGTAACTTTTCTTCTATATGGTTATACATCTGAAAATACTGCACTCATCTCTTGCAAGGGTGCAGCAATGTAGCTGTACCTTGTCCTAGTATTACTACAGTAATCTGTTTATTATATATTTCTATTTAATGTTAACCATGTGTATTTGTTTCTTACTAATGACAATTATGTGCATAGTTTGTGTGCTAGATTATTGCTGTATTTCTATGCATAAGTCAGCTGGACATCTTTGTGGCAGAAAAAGCTTGATAGAACCATTGCCATTTTTGACTCAATTGGTTTTGTATTGGCTGATAATTTTTTAGGTGAAATTATTGCTAGCATTGTGGGCTAATGAGTTAAGTTTCAGAGGGTGTCCCTGAAATTAGCTTTCATAAATTATTGTTTGTCTTATATATTTGCTGACTACAGTTGTTTTGGGCGATAAATTGTTTGAAGAGGCCATCTATTGTTATTTGTAATAGATCTGTAGGTTGGGAAATTCCTTTTGAGGTAACAGTTTATTTATCAGATACAGTTTGGTGAGATCCTTATGGTTGGTTTTATTTCTATCCTTAAAAAACCGTCTCATGTTAGTAAGTTCCAGAAGGTATCAGTTGGTTCATGGTTGGGGAGTTCCTCCATGAGGTGCAGGGTTAATATTTGTCTATCTAAAATAGTTTGTTTGGCTTCTTGAGAATTAGATTTTGTTTATAATCCACATAAAAGAAAAACTGTATATTGTTTTAGTCGGTGTCACCATGGATGTTGGATCTTCCTGGCAAGCACCTCTCCTATTTAGTTTACAGAGGTTGGCCAAGTGAGGCTTGATCATCTCTTGAACTTTATGGTATCTGTTTTATATATTGGTTTTAGATTGTCAAATATTGCAATTTTGCTATCAATTAACAGATTTTGGGATTAAGTTATCTGCACTCCTCTTGTATGCTTTGTTTCTTCTAATGTCTGAAATGGTTAATTCATTGATGTCCAGGCATGGATCTAAAGTGATAGATCATGGAAAGAGAGAAATGACGTATGATGAGAGAAATAGTCGGCCAAGAACATCTTCTGGTAGAGAAAGGACACCTGGTTCTAGACTTCGTGACAGGGATGCAGAAAATTGGTCTTCTGAAAGGCTTAAGCAGAAGGATGATCACCAGCCTCGTGATGTAGCATTGGAAATTTCTACATCATCACACTATGATCGCACACCTAGGAAAGATAAGCATACTTCACCAAAACAACTGTCTGAAAAATCTCCATCGTCAGGTGACCAGAGGTTTTCTGGTAGGCTTAGTGGTGGGCGTAGTCTAGATAATAAAGGAGAAAGAAACAGCCTTACGAAATACAGAGATAGAGATGGTGACCTAGCCCAAGAACGATCACATCATCAAGATCGAACACCAGCTAAAGTTCCATTCAGAGAGCCAACACCGTCAAATTCATCCATAAGTAGAGGTGGTCATTTTTCGGGCAGTTCACCAAATCATCCTCTGCCACCATCTGCAAGGAACAGTGACTCTTCCTTCCTGGGTCTTCATGATGATGACCGTAGGCCTCACAATGGAGATAGGAGGTTCCATGGTCATCAGAAGAGGAATGACATGAATTCTGTTCGTGGACATGGGCATGCCTGGAACAATCCGCCAAACTGGCCTTCTCCAGTTTCTAATGGTTTTGTCCCCATCCAACATGGTGGTGCTCCTGGTTTTCATCCACCTGTCCATCAGTTTCCAGGCCCACCTATGTTTAATCTTAGACCTCAAATGAAGTTAAACCAACCTGGAGTTTCATATCCCATGCATGATGCTGTTGATAGGTTTTCGACTCACATGCGTCCATTTGGGTGGCCTAATCATCTGGATGAAGCATGCCCACCTCATATGCAAGTTTGGAATGGAGGCAGTGGTGTATTTCCTGGTGAACCCTATATGTATGGTAGGCAAGAGTGGGATCAGAATAGACCTCATGCTGGCAGCAGAGGGTGGGAGATGACTGGTGATGTATCCAAGGGACCAAATGATGTGCCGGATGCTGAACTTCCGGTAGCTAAGAAGGAGCCTGACTCTGCAATAACTGCTGTTTCTGATTCTGGTGGACAACACAATCTTCAACCTCAGGCTGAGCAAAAGGAAATCCGACATTTAACTACTGAAAACCTTGAAGCAAAGGATGATGATTCTAAAAGTTTGAAAAGTTTGGAAGCTCCTCAAGGAGCACAACCTGTGACTTCTTTGCTGTCAAAGAATGGTGTGGTCTTTTCTAAGAACTATCTATCCAGGATCAGTGTTTCACATGATCTTGTTGAGTCAGAGTTATACAAAAGGTGCATATCCTTGCTGGGAGATTTAGGCATAAGAAAAGCCTCCCATTTGGTTAGGAATGAACTTCAGGTATTTGCATTCGTTAAAATTTATTTAGGTTTCTGTTTCCTCACTTGTATATTCTTATTATGGTTGCTACTATGTTTTTAAAGCAGGATAATGGAAATATTGAAAAAATGTCTACAAAATATGGAAGCTGCAACCCTTTCACTTCACGTTACCTCAAGGGCGACAGTGCAATCTTTCAGGCAAGTTCTTTTTTCTCTACTAATCTTCTCTAGGACTTCTATTTGAAAGTAAAGACATCTGTTTATTGTTCACTATTGGATATCTGTATAGCTCTATTACACAAATTGGCTATCAGTTTATTGATTGATATGGGAATGTTAACTTTCTCCTTTTTCGACGATGACAGAGAGCTTTGGCCCTTCATAAGAACCAGACTCAAAAGTGTTTAATTACTGCCTCTGCATCTGTAAAAATGGAAGAGAACATGGATGTACCAGAAGATGACCATGACGAGGAAATGCTTGAACTAGTGGTGTGCAATCCTGCTCTGCAATGTCACACTGATGTCATGGCGGAAGGATCACTGTCAAATCAGGAACATGGTGATGGCATTGGGGGGACCATTCCAGCAACTATAGGATCTGGGGGTCTGGATGCACCTCCAGAAAGTCCCCTTCCCCAACCTGAGGTGGTGGTGGCAACAACAGGAATCACACAGCCTAACAAGGACATGGAGGATGTGTTGCCTCCAGCAATTGAAGATGGTGCACTACAAGCAACCCTTGAACATGCTGTTGGCATACTGGAAGTTACACCTGATGATGGCTTGGAGGATGTTGCACCTTCTGCTGTTGGAGAATCAGGTGATGACATGGAAATTATGCCCCCTGCTATTGCAGAACCTCGAGTAGGCAAGGATCCTGATCCTATTGCTAGCCCTCCTGACAGTCAAGAGAAGCCCTCCATCATGCAAGATACTGAGACAGGTATGGAGGTTGAGGTTGATAAGGTTATCGATGATAGTCCTGGGGTCGGTAGGGTGGGCTCTATTCTCGGCACCAAACTTGATGTTGCTGCAACTGATGGGGATTCTGAAGCTTTGTTGGTGGAAAGTAGGGTAAATTTAAGTCGGATACCGAATTCCCCAGAAAGTACACATTGAACTCCTTTTATTCCATTTTAATTCCTTTTTGTCTGAGGGTCTTGTGCCCTCAGCCTAGCTTTTTTGAGCTGCCATATTTTGTTTATATCTGGGCGTTCTTTTTATAGTGTAATGTTCGCAGTGAGATAGGTATGCTTATGGGGAACTTGGACGTACCCGTGGAATGCAGGACCTGCTGCAATGGCACGCCTCTCAAGTTGTCCGTGCCTATCCAGCTGCGTTTCTTGTTTTCTGCTTGGGCGCACTAGTGCCCCTTATTGGCATGAATGTCTCGTTGCAGCTTTTGCTAAGGTCGCCCCATAGCTCGGTCACCCTTCCTCCTGAAACATTCTTCTGGGATGGGATTGTTAGCAAAAATCAGTGTCCCAAATAAAAAGTACATTAGTGTTTCGTCCTTTGAGGGTCCCAAATAAAGAGTGCATTAGTGTTTCGTCCTTTTTCTTATCTGTCAGCTAGTTTAGATATGTTTCATTGTCCAGGTATTTTAGTTCTATTGACTATTGATATTTGCAAGTTTAATTGAAAAGTACCAAAATGTGGTATAAAATTAGAATTTTACTTCTAATCTATTTGCTGATTCTCACTTTTCGCTAAGCAAAAATAGTACTATTAAGCTTGTATAGCTTTCATAATATTATGAATATTACGGCATCTCATTCTCGTTAGGCTAGAGAATCTCTATATAAGCTGACCAAAAAAAAAAGAAAAAGAAAATCTCTATATAAGTTGATCGACGGTACAAGTTTGATCTGTACTCTCAAATTAAAAAATTTGAGTAAATTCATTTTTTTAAAAGGGAGTAAATTAATTGTATTAATGATCTTTGAAAGGTGGATGGGTTTTAGAATTTGAAAGTGGTGTTTGTTATTCAAAAGTTTTCAATACGGCCAAACCGAGGAAGCTTGGTACCATTTGTTAGGGCTCTGGCTCCACAAGTGGAGCAGCTTCTCTAGTGGATCTAGAGCCTTTTTAGAAAATGTTTAGTAAAAATAGTTCTATGATAGTTTTGTAATATTTTGTAATAATTTGTGAGTAGTTAGGAGAAGCCATTTCCCTCCCCTCCCTCCGGCGTCTCCATAAAAAACGGTTAAGTTTGTGAGTCAGGAGAAGCTAATTTTTCGGCTCTACTGTACAAAAATGGCTTTAGCTACTCTGAGTTGCTCCTGTTAAGCAGGGCCTTAGGTGCATATGTGTTTGTGGTATGACTATTCGTTGTATCATCTTGGCTTTAGGTGCATGTGTATTTGTGGTATGACTATTCGTTGTATCCTCTTTGTACGGTAGAAAATATTTTTAGACCCATGTCAATTAGTATGCCCAACCTCCCTACCTCCTGTTCTTGTAAATCTGGTACTCTTCATACCAAAATTAATTAATTTGTGCATATCTCAAATAAATTAGCTTGGAGCTAAAAAGACTTGACGTTGCTAACTAATTGTTAGTTTGGAGCTAAAAAGACTTGACGTCACTAACTAATCGTTATTGTCGAGATGTCGTTGCTGTTGCGTGTTTGCGAAGGCATTGTCGGAAAGGCACTAGGAGGGGAGAGAAGAGGTCCAAGGAATTTTGAATACCTAGATTTTTTTATCCAAACCATGCATTTTGATCTCGGGGCAATGAATATTCGTGTCAGGTCTACACTTGAGTGATGTTAATCTATGGATCAACTAAATTCTTGTTGCACCTAGCGTGACATCGACCTTAAGGTTGAGCTGGCTTTAAGGGGCAAACACTCCTTAGGACACGAACTATAAGCTTAGAGGTTTGGTCTCAGGGAACAAACAAATTTGACTTCCTATCTTTGGTGTTGTGGAAGGTTCCTTGTAGAAGAGGTCGTAGTGCATCCTTGTGGAGGTTAATGACGGGTCCAAGTCTGAGAAGAAGCATGTTGACATGGTGGAGTTGACCGCTAAGGAGACGACGGTGGTGGCTCCCCACACATGAGGAGACCACCAAATTTGAGTTTGGTCTCTGTATCTACAGATTTCTGAGGAGAGTAGGGTAGGGAAGGAAGGAGAGGGGGAGTGGAAGACTAACCCCTAGATTCCATCGAAGAGCAAAAGATGATTGAGTTTAGCCATTTAGGAAAGAGAATAGGATGTGGAGAGATGAACAGTACTTAGTTCTTTTATTCAAGCATGGACCTTGCCTTAAAGTCTACTTGAGGCCTATAAATTTCATCCTTAAGGTCATGCCCAACCTCATATGCTTTTGATGTCCTATTAATGTGTGCTTAAGTTTTTTTGATGAGGTTGACTAGGAATTTGGTTAATTAGATTTTGAGATGGCTTATGATATATATTGGGAATTTCTAGAATATTTGATGCAGAAGAAGAACTTTGATAAATAATGGATTGAATGGATTATGCAGTAGTCCATTGCGGTAGAGTGGAAATTATCTTGAATGATATGAAAGGAGACTGCTTTAGAAGTTATGATCTTGCCACCATGCCTTTTTATAATCTTGTGATTGACGATCTTGCTGAGGTGTTAAAATTTCTTAAGTAAAAGAAGATTATCCAAGGGCTTATGCCAAATATAGGGGAGGGTGGTAGCACATATCCACAATATGTAGATGACACTATTTTGTTCTTTGAACCCACATATGGCACACACACCATGAACCTGATATTTCTTATTTTCTACTATAAGGAAATGTCTAGTATCATAATTAACTACAATAAGAGTGAAATTATTATGGTGCAGATGAGCAAAGAAAGTTGAGAAGGGGTTGCCAACACTTTTAATTGTAAGAGTGGATCTTTGCCAATGAAGTATTTGGGTGTACATGTTAGTGATGTGAAGTTAACTAAAGCAGAGTTGAGTGAGAAAAATAAGGTGAGAAATAGGCTAGAAACTTGGAAGTGTGGAAGTTTGTATTATGGAGGCAAATCAATTGTGTTGAACACTTGTCTAACTATTATTCCATTACTATAATGGGCTTTTATTGGTTGTATGAGGGAAATGATCAAGTGCTTGACATCATCAGAGGCAAGTTCTTCTGGGCAAGAGTAAGAGGCAACAAGAAGTATCATATGATTAAGGAGGGACTAGCTAAACCTAATGAATTTTGTGGCTTAGGCTTATATCGAGTCTAGAGCCTTGAATACTGCTATATTAGCTAGTGGATCTCATGATTCGAAGCGGAGAGGATAACATTCATTTCAGAGTGTTAAGAGCCAAATACCTTAGCAATAAGTTCTTCCTTCTAGATTAAGAGTAGAGGTGTTTCCCAGTTTTAGGGTGGCTTGCAAGAAGCTACACAATAGGGTGGCTTGCAAGAAGCCAGACATTAGTATGAAAGAGACAGAGCAGTAGATAATGGTGAACACACTAGATTCTAGGATTGTGTGGATACCTATGTATTGCCACAAGAACAACACATCTTTGTGGCAAAAGCTTGTTGGAGGCAAATGGAGCTAAGATTCTGAAGAAGGTTTGGGTAGGAAGAACTAGAGGAGTGGCTAGAACTACAAAGCCCATTGAATGAAATCGAGTTGCAAGATAACAAAGATGTGGTGCTCTTGAAATTGATGAGGTCTTATGAATTTCTCTACTAGATCCCTTTATAGGTTGATTACTTGTGGAAGTGTGAATAATAATAAAATGTTGGACACCTAGAACACCAAGCTCCCTCTTAAAGTACATATTTTCATGTGGATGACTTGGAATAATAGAATCCAAATTGTAGATCAACTACTTTAAAAGAAACAAGAGGGTCCAAAGAATTGCAAACTCTAACAAAGAGTAGGATGTGGATCACCTTTTTTCAAATGTCCTTTAGCAATGGTATTTTGGTGCTTGATTAGAGACAGGTTTGCATGGGAGGCCACTCCTATTATTCTATAGGTCCACACTAAGACCTTTCTTCCTAAAGTATGGAATAAAGGAAACTAGTGGGGAATTTTTTGTTAGCTAGAGTAGTTTGTCATTGTGGTAGACACACAATGATTGGGTGTTTAATAATGTCTTAGTTAGATTTATCAAGGTTGTGGCTTACAAAGCACTTGGATTTTTGCAGTAATGGAAGGTGCTTTGGAAGGAGGAGGATCAATGACTACTGGAGCCTAAACTGGTCAATATGAAGGAAATTTTGTCTTCCTGGTGACATGATAAGTTTTATGTGTTTTATTTGGTAATTTTATTTTTCCATTTTAGCTTTGTAGTAGAAGTTCTCAGCGAGGTAGAAGTTATTTATATGGAGGGAGTAGTTACATGGCAAAAACTTGTCCTTAGACATTACTCTTCCTTTCAAAGATCTCCTCCTAAAACATTATTGCTCTTTTTAGAAAATTTGGATGCACAACCATGTGGGAGACTGCTTTGATATCTGCAATGAGTATTTATTGTTGGCTAGATATGAATTTTCATGTATGGGACCTAATAATTATTTTTGTATCATGTAGCACAGGAATTTTCATGTATTCTTTTCAGCAACCATTTTTCATGTATTCTTTTCACAAGAATTTTCTCTTCCTTTTCCCAACAGAATTGTCTTGTTTCCTTAAAAAGGATTTTTCTTGTACTTTAACTAGATGTTGCTCCTTTCTATTTATACTATTATATCAACTGGTAGTCATTCTGAGTATAGCTTCAAGATTGCAGAAGCTTTGACTGTGTTGGGTGATGTAATCTGGACAGAAACCAAGATGGGTTTTGTGTCAACTATGAATTCCTAGATTGTTGTGGTCATGTGCATCCTAGATACTAAGCTTTGCTTGTCTACTTTCAAAGCCAAGCATGCTCAGCTGCCGACAAAATTAGAGCATGTTGGTTACCTTTACACCACCAGACGTCTACATGGCAGACAGTAGTACACCCAATCTTTTTTTATAAGGGCTTTCATGCCATTAGGAGAATCTTACATGGATTAGGCTAAGGGGGACCAGGGTACATGAGAGAAGGCCTACTGAAACAAACATTTGCTCGCGTGCAGGGAATTGCCACATGAGAAAAAAGTGGAGATGTGGAACATTCCTAGCTTGATGACTAGAATGTGAGCAACGCTATTCTAACTTCTATGAATCTTGAAAGACTTTGTATGTTGTGTATGAAGTGTGGTGATTGAATTCTTGAATAGTGGGATGAGCCTCCAGTGAGGCACTATTTGATTATGTCTTTGATTAAGGAGGGAAATCATCTTGTGGTTGTTGGAAAGGAAACTGACCTAGGAAACTAGAGTGTGCATCAACTTTGCCGAAGAGAGGGCTTAAAACTTCATCCCCAAGGTGAGCTGGTTTGCACTTTGGTAGAGATATAGATTGCTTGGGTTGGATGGACATGACAGTTGAGGATGAAGACCCCAGCCTTGCTTGTCAGGTGGCACTTGAGTGGTCATCTAGGGGTAGGGTTGTGTCAATGTAGCATCTTATCCTAGGGAAGAGGACATCAAGTGTTATGAGTGTTGAGGTCTCATTTAGAGCAGTGTGAGGATCCCCGTTCTTCACTTGCTAGAGAGAACAACATGGCTAAAGATCAACATTTGTTTCATGAAGAACTTTTTGAATTGTCCATTTGTTTCCATTGAATCTCTATACATTCCTTGCTTTCTAGATATACAATAAGGTGGTGAAGATTTTTTGTATCGTTTCTATGGCACTCGCTAGAGGAAGGATTAGAAGTATTTGTTTCCTAGACACCGTCAACGTCATCAGGGAGAATGTCTATCTTGAGCAGCGGGTCAAAGACGAACAAGGTATCCCTAGTAAAGTCACAATAAAAAAAATAAGTGTTTATCTGTTTCAACCTTATCGCAAGCCTTGCATTTATTATCGAGGTGGTAAGTGAAATGAGAAACTCGCTCTCTAGTTGCCAACGCTTGTCTGAACAATCTCTAGGATGAGGTTTAAATCCTAGTAAGTAAGAGTTTATGCTTCCTGATTCTATATAGAAGACTCAGGATTTGAGGTGAAAGGCGACGAGTTCCATGATAAGGGATGGCTCTATGTTCTTGTAGGCATTGGTACTTCCATACTTGCAGGCTTCTTTGGTTATGCACGTACCTGACTTTGTGGGTATCCATCAAAGCTAGTTTTGTTATTGGCTCCTCACTTGTTTGTACTTGCATAGTATTATGAGCAAACTAGTGATGAGAAGTGTTTGGAAGAAGAAAAACATTCCAAGAGTATGTGTTAGCATTCTAGAGATCAGTTACCAAGTTGGAGAGAGGATGATGTTCGTGATGTAGAATAAGGTTGTCATGAATATTTCCTACTGAAGACACCAAGGATCCATCCAAATGTTAGTGTTGCCTCTATGAATTTGATAGGTGCAATTGGTATCAAGATGGTTTTTAACTTAAGGGTAGATGATGACATATTTGGGGTCGATGAGTAGGTGTTTTTCCTAAAAAAAGGAATGACGATGGTATTTGGCTTTTGGGGTGGAAGGTAAAGGAGCTTTGCTGGAGGCAACCATCCATGCAAAATGGAGGGCCAGACTAGTGTAACATCTTGTATTTTACGTAAACCAAAAATACGACCTTTTTAAATTTTTTCCTGTAATCATGTGAATCATATAGTTTCTAGGTTTAACTCGATTCTAACCTGCTAACAAATCATGGGATACATATAGAATTATTTTTAGGCAAGTACCTTTGTTCATGAGTCATCTTGAGTTGGGCCTTGTTTAGGGTTTTGAGTTCATTTGAAGTGCACAAGTTCATAGTGAAGCTCATCTCAAAATCTCCGTTGAGCCTATCTCAAAGGCTAAGTGAATCCCTTCTCAACCTTTTTGTTGGAGTACGTCTCAAACTCCTTTTGAACTCTTCCCAAAATTCCCTTCTCAAACCTTCCCCCTTATTGATCTCATCACTAAATCTCCACCGGTAAATCCATCTTGAATTTGTAGCAACTCCTTTCCAATCCTTCATGATCTCTCTCATCACCTTGTTTCCTTTCTTGAATCCCTTTAAATCTCTTCTCGAATCTCTCTTATATATTCCTTCAAATTCATTTCAGTATCTTATTGAATCTCTGTCAAATCTCTTTGATTCCCTCTCTTTTTCACTAAATCAAAAATAGGGAAAACCTTCTCTTCTCCCATTTGGCCCAACCGCCCTAGTGAAAGGTCCTAATATGGCTAGAGAGGGGGGGGGGGTGAATAGCCTATTTAAAAATTCTACAAACTCACTAGAGCAAGATGTTAGTAATTAACAAAGCGAAGCTTTTTGCTCTAGCTCTAAAGGGGAGTTTGCAAGCCACCTATCCAACAATTCTAGTCGATATGATCACTAAGCACACAAGAGCTATGTCACTACTAACACTAGAGAGCTATCTAAAGTTTCTATACAAGTAAGCTACTCTAGTTTGTGAGAATGTAAGAGAGATGGTTTGATCTTTATACCGCCGCGTAGAGGAGATGAACCAATCAATAATATGAAGTCCAATCACCGGGAGAAATCCAAACACAATGGAGACAAGCAATTTTTCTCCCGAGGTTCACGTGCTTGTCGGCACGCTACGTCCCCGATGTGTCGACCAACACTTGGTGGTTCGGTGGCTAAGAGGTGTAGCACGAACCTCGTCCTCACTAGGACACCACAAGAACCTACCCACAAGTGAGGTAGCTCAATGACACGAGCAATCCACTAATGTTGCCTTTGGCTCTCCGCCGAGGTAGGCACAAACCTCTCACAATCACTGGGAGATGGCCACGAACAATCACCAACTCATGCCAATGCTCCTCTGCTGCTCCAAGCCGTCTAGGTGGCGGCAACCACCAAGAGTAACAAGAAAACCGCAGCCGAATCGATCCCCAAGTGCCACTAGATGCAATCACTCTCTCAAATGCACTTGGAATCACTCCCAATCTCACAAAGATGAATAATCTATGAAGGAGATGAGTGGGAGGTGTTTGCTTAGGCTCACAAGGATGTCTAGTAGTCAAGAATGCCAAGAGAGTGAGCCCTAAGCCGGCCAACAACTATTTATAGACCCCTCAAACAAATAGAGCCGTTGGCTCTCTCACTGGGTCTAACTCGGGGTCACGGACGCTCTTAAAGGGGCACCGGACACTCAACACCAGCGTCCGGTGCTCCAAAGTCAGCCACGTGTCACCTTTTGGAACGCTCGTGTCAGAGTCCAACGGTCACCTGTAGTGCACCGGACGCGTCCGGTGCACACCGGTCCTAAACTCAGGGAGGTATGCAAACGCGCAAGGTGAAGGGTCGAGATGGCGGACTAGAGGGGGGGTGAATAGTTCTTTCTAAAATTTACTACACCGGCTAACCGAAACAAATGCGGAATTAAAACTATCGGTCTAGCCAAGACTACACCCCTCTATCTAAGTTCTCTAGCACCTTGTAAAAGATCCTAAACAAGCAAACAAGGTGCTACCATAGCAAGAGTTCACCTAAACAATTCTAGGAGCAAGGTCACACAAACCTATGCAACTAGTACTTTGCAAACCGGGGGAGCTCCTACACAAACTAGTGAGGCAAAGCACACAAAGCCTAAGCTCACTAGCAAGCTCAATAACAAGGCAACTAATGCCAAATTAGAGAGCGCAACTTACTTAGGTACACAAACTAAGCAAAGTGACTAACAAGGTTACACAAACCAAATTAGTCACGCAAGGGAACTACTTCTAGCTACACAAGCAAGAAGGTAACTAGCAAGCTACACAAGCTAACTAATTACAAGAGCAATTACACAAGCACAAATATATGAATGTAAGAACAAGCTTGTGTTAGGGACTTGCAAACCAACGGGAAGAACAATGTTGCCACCAAGCTACGTCCCCGTTGTGTCGACCAACACTTGGTGGTTCGGCGGCTAAGAGGTGTTACACGAACCTCGTCCCCACTAGGACACCGCAAGAACCTACCCACAAGTGAGGTAGCTCAATGACACGCACGATCCAATAGAGTTGCTCTTCGCGATCCCCGCGGGGTGAGCACCGTACCCCTCACAATCTCTTCTCCGGAGCACCGCACAATCTCCTTGCGTGCTTCAACGGAGTCACAAGCCACCAAGCCGTCTAGGAGGTGGCAACCTCCAAGAGTAACAAGCATCACCGGCTTGCAACACGAACACCTAGTGCCACTCGATGCAATCTATCAATGCAACGCACTAGAATCGCTCACTCACACAATCGGATGATCACTATCAAGCATATGTGAGTTAGAGGCTTTACTAGCACTCCCCAAGCATAGACACTAAGTCCCAAGGGTGCTCAGCTGCAGCCAAGGCCGGCCACCACTTCTATTTATAGCCCCAAGGGCTAAACTAGTCGTTGCCCCTTCACTGGCAAAACACGAGGTCACCGGACGCTCACAGGGAGCCACCAGACGCTAAACTCCTAGCGTCCGGTGCTCAGGCGTCAGCCACGTGTCACTAGCCATTTGAACTCGACCGTTGCCGCCAACGGCTACCACGCGCTCGCGCCTGACACAGCACCACCGGACGCTCAGCTAGCCCACACCGGACGCGTCCGGTGCACACCGGACCCGTGCGCAGAGAGCTCCGCAAACTCGCATGGTCACCGGACGCAAGGCACCGGACGCACCCTGAGCGTCCGGTGCTCACCGGACTCATGCGCAGAGAGGGTCGCCAAACCGCCCGCACACCGGACGCTGAGCACCAGACTCTCTCCGGTGCGTCCGGTGCACTCTGCTGCACCCGACAGCACACCGGACGCTAAAGACCAGCGTCCGGTGCCTCCGCGCAGAGCGTCCGGTGAGTGTTTCCTACTGAGAAACACTCCCGCGACTTCTCCAAAATTTCCACCGGCGCAATAGAAAAAAATGCACTTAATTTTCTCAAAAGCGCTGAATCCCGCCTCGCAAGCTCGGCGGGAGGGAGAGACGAACCCACACCCCTCTCAACCCTAGGAACTCCTCCTCCTTTGTAAATGTGCCAACACGACCAAGTGTACGCCACCATGTGCAAGTGCGTTAGCATTTTCACAAACATTTTCCCAAAGGAGTTAGCCTCTCAAACTTGCCACGCCACTCGATCCTAACACGTATGCAAAGTTAGATCGGTCAAGTGGCACTAGATGACCGATATGCAAACAAGTTTGCCCCTCTTGATAGTACGGCCATCTATCCTAAATCCGGTCATAAACTTCTCTACACACCTATGACCGGTGAAATGGAAATGCCCTAGGTTATACCTTTGCCTTGCGCTTTCCATTCCATCTCCTCCAATGTTGATGCAACACATGCACCAACCAATCACCAAATGATATGATCCACTTCATATCATCACGTGACCGTATTGGTTCATCGATCTTGACCTCACTTGCTCTTCACCGTTGCCTCGGTCCATCGGCGCCAAGTCTTGCTCAAGCTTCACCGTGACACGCGGTCCCTCGCTTCAAAGCCTCTAACTTGTCCTTCACTCTTGCAACCGGTCCATCGAGCCAAGCCTCATCTCGATCTTCTCCACCTTGGTCACATGACTCCATGTCATGTCTCATATGCAATGAGCTCCTCCATCATCACAGAATCACCTGTGGACTAATCTCCTGTGTATCTCACATAAACACTATTAGTCCACCTAAGTTGTCACTCAATTACTAAAACCAAATAAGGACCTTTCACAAGGTCACCGGACGCTGAGCACCGGACGCTCCAGCCTGCGTCCGCTGTTCATCGGACTTAAACCCAGGGAGTACTGCAAAACGCGCGGGGCACCGGACTCACACCACGGGACGCTCCAAGCTGCATCCGGTGCGTATCGTTTGGTGCCTAACCCTAACCGAGCCAGGCTGCGTGCTCACCGGACGCACAGGCACAGCGTCCGGTGCTTCTAGGCCAGCGTCCGGTGAGTGTCCCGCAACTTCTCCAATTTTCCCACCGGCGCAATAGAAAAAATGCACTTCATTTTCTCGAAAAGCGCCGAACCCATCCTCTCTCAACCCTTCAAACTCCACCTCCTTCTCAAAGTGTGCCAACACCACAATGTGTAAACCAACATGTGCACGTGTGTTAGCATTTTCACAATCATTTTCTTCGAAGGAGTTAGAACAATGACACCTAGTGACACTTGATAACCGCTTAGCCAAAGAATTCTTCTCTTTATAGTACGGCTATCTATCCTAAATGTGATCACACCCTCTATGGTGTCTTGATCACCAAAACCAAAACCCTAAGCAATACCTTTGCCTTGATCTCCATAAGGTTTTGTTTTTCTCTTTCTTCTTTTCCAAGTTGAGCACTTGATCATCTTGTGGTCATCACCATGATCATCACTTGCTCCATCACTTGGCATGTACCAACCTTATTAAGTCTACACACACTTAGCATAGAGGTTAGTACTAGGGTTTCATCAATTATCCAAAACCAAACTATGGCTTTCACCTAGCTCCTTTCTCCCAGCACAGCTCGTGTTGGCGCTCCCTCGGTCCAGCACCCTCTTTAGCGCCGGCCTAGCTTGTCTCCCTTCAGGCCCACAGCGCCAGCGCGCCACCCCTTCACCTGGGCCTTGACCTCCCCTTCCCTCTGGCCCATCCCAAGGCGGCTCATGCGCACACGCCCCTGGCCCAAACATCCTGCTAGGCCCAACCGCTGCGCCAGGGTTGGCAACCCTAGTCAGCCTTGCCCTAGGCGCCGTCACCAAAGACCGAGCTGGGCACCACCTCCTACACTCGTGCCCCCTGACGCCAGCGCCCTGGCCTCCATGCCCCTCCTAGATGTGCACCACGTCTCCATCCCTATCACGGACACTGAGGATGGACGGAGCCTCGGGACCCTAGGCGTCGTGCCACTATAAGAACGTTGATGCCTTCTCTGCTCCATCCCTCCCAGCCATCGTCGCCACTCCCTTCCTCCTCTGCTCCCCTAAGCTCACGCCGCCGTGCCTTGGCACCATGCCGAGCCACGACGTCCTCGCCCCATCGCGCTCAGCCGTGGTCACTATGTCCCACCTCGCTGAGCCAGTCATCCTACCCTCACCTCGTGCTTGTCGAGCGTGGCCAGTTGAGCCACCTCCTCATCACGTCCACGACACCGTAGCTACATGCCACCACCGTGACCTCAGCAACAAGTGCCAGAAGCTCCAACCACAACGAGCACGGCAACCCGGAACACGTCCTCATCGAGCTTCTACCTCGACGTCACCGGAGCCCTTGACGCCAAGCCACCGCCGCGACTTCGGCCTCGACAAGCTCCACCACAAGTCGTGATCTTCCTCGCCTCCATGACGATCGACCGCTGCACGACCGAGCGCCACAACCTCGACGCCTTTGCTGCTCCTCGCTGAGCGCCTCGAGCCGCGCACCATGACCTCAACTGTGCCCCTGCTCCGAGCCCCGAGCCAAGCCCTTCAACACCCTACTTCCCCATCGCGCCGACACCGAGCACTTCAACACCGGGACCATGACATCGTCCTCAACACCCATGCT
The DNA here is from genome assembly GCF_000003195.3 of Sorghum bicolor. NCBI lineage: Eukaryota > Viridiplantae > Streptophyta > Magnoliopsida > Poales > Poaceae > Sorghum > Sorghum bicolor. The sequence continues at coordinate 58,095,845 of NC_012872.2, read as the reverse complement.
CACGTCCTTACCATGGTCACCACCATGCCGAGCTGCCACCTCGCCAAGCCCTTCTGTGTCATCGGTGAGCTCTCAAGCCAAGGCCTTACTTTTCCTTCCGTTTCGAAGACCATGTCGTGGTTCTTGGCTAACAGTCGGCCTTCACGCCACTACTTTCACTAACGCAGGGCCCTGTGTCACCTTTGGCCAAGTGGTAGCCGGCCACCGTGTCACCAGGAGCCACATCGCCCCTAGCACTTCGTCGAGCATGGTGCTACGCTTGCTGTCACCTTGGTGTCGTCCGCATGACGCCTCGAAGTGCCCTCGTCGAGTAGCCATGCCACCGGTCTGGATGATGCCACTGCTGCTTGGGACACCATCGGCCTTAGCCTGTCCATCGTGACATCAAACCTAGCCCTCCACCTTCCCCACCACCAAGGTCGAACCTTAAACCGAGTCGACGCCTTTCGCGACATCGGCAAAACCCTATCTTGCTCTCGTACACTTGTTCATACTTGTCATTTCATTATTTATCATCTAAACATGTTCATACATCATCTATCTTGTTTGATACATGATCTATCTTTGTCTATATCGTTGCCTATGCTGTGCCTTTGTGCCGGTCTATCTATCTAACTCTTGTGCTATGGAAATGTGCTACTCCGAGTTGCCGTCGTGTCTTGGTGTTGTCTTTGGTTGAGTCATGGTTCTTGTGTGGTGTGGTTGGTTGGTTGTGGACCATGTCGTCAAGTCGGTTGAGAGAGTGATGTGTTTGAATGTTGCGATCGTGAGTTTGTCTCGCCATGGCCGTAATGCCAAGCATGTCCCTTCTCTCGTGTTATCGTTGTTCTTGTGTTGTGTTTCGTTTGCCCCTGTGGATCGAGCCTTCGAGCTAGACGAGGAAATGGTAGTGCACTTGATCATTTCGATTGTGGGATTCGTCCCGCCATGATCCTGATGTCGAGCGTAACTCGTTTCCCCATGTTTAGTTGACTCTGTTGTGCCTAGCCCAGCGTTGGAGGTAGCGACTAGTGAGCCGTGCGCCACCGTTGCGTCAGATCCCCCAAACTGGGGTACTGTTTGGACTGCGCATGGAGGGAAACATTGGTGAGCAGGGTACAATCTAGAAGGGAACAGACAACCACGAATGGTTATAATCACAACACAAACAAAATCCATAGACTGCGACACTAAAGAACGGCACATTTTCAACTTGCAACCATAGAATAAGAAAATCAAATGTAATTAAGTGAAGTGGGATTCTCAACACTAAGTACTTTTTTTGCGAGACCCAGTTATAGACGAAGACGCTCACATATACGAGTGCGACATTAACGAGATATTTAAGGCCTCGGATAAAATCGGTAATGTATGTATGGCAACAAAGTACTGTGCAGTCATGAGCGGTGAGCCATTAATAACTGTAGTAAGCCGAAGTGCGCGAGTATCGTGCGGTCTCGGATCGAATCAGCCACATACCGGTGGCTTTCTGCCGTTGTGGCTATTCCGCTTCTATCAGCTGGCCCCGTATTTTGATTCTACTATTGCTCGAAAGCCCCAAGAGATTCAAGGAATGAAGGGCGTGTGAGACGGAGAGAAAGCCCCAAGTGTTCTGACTGCCACATCTATCATTCAATCATCAGTGGTGTTAGTTATATAGGTAGTGGACATGGAGGTGAAAAGTAAAAGTAAAAATTATTTTATATATTTTTATTTTCTATGTACTATTAGATCTACATGTTCATCTCATAGATTCTTGGGCTGCGTGAAATAGATAAGCTATTTAGCGCTAATGATTACCTTCTCTTCTACTTTTTTCACTATTTACGTCATAATATAGCTAGCTAAATAGCTAACTACTGGGACACGAGACAAGGACATCATCTGTGAGCGAGGAGTGTCCCCGTCGCCGGGCTCATCCAAACTCTCGCTGGGAGGGTACCACCAGTCCACCACCGCCAGTGACTTCAGAGCGGTACTGGGTGATGTGTACTCGCGCGGTTCTTTTTACACGTTGTGTTAGCTTTGTTATTTTCATCTATGACCTGTGACCATATAGTTTCACAATTTTGTCATTGTGAATCTAAAACCATCAGTTTTATGTTGTGAACATGTACATATTTTTTTGAAAATAATCATAATCAAAGTTAAAAAAATGTTTGACTTAACACGTATAAAGAAAAGGACAGAGAGTAAATTGACACTGAGTCCATGGCACATGGGCCCCACGTGACAGCAACGTCACCAGTGTCGTGGCCTGAGACCGGCATTTTGGGCCACTGGTACAGCTGGGGCGGATATTCGACTTCTGATCAAACAAGAAAGATTATCTCTCTCAAAAAAAACAGACTAGAAAGAAAGAGAAGGCTGTCCAAACATTGCTTTGCACGGTTTGCGATTTCCAGTTCCAACAGCACATAAAACTGCAGTTATTTCGTTTTTAGTTTGTAAAAATGACAACGGAATATTAGCTGGGGCCTGGGGCGGACTTCTGATCAGAGAAGAAAGAAAGAGAAAAGGTCCCAGCGTCGCTTTGCACGGATTCGATTTGTAGGCCCCACCAACGCACAGCACTGCTGTTACTTTTGTCTTTAGTTTTAAAGACAACGGAATATAAGAGCATCTCCAATTGTTTGGAAAAACCGATTTGGAAAAAATTGTCATTTGGCAACTTGCTAAACCTTTTGGCAAGTTAATTTTTCTTATATCTCCAATAGTTTAGTAAATTGAGTTTGGTAAATATAGAAAAATAGACCCACGTATACCGGTCCAACAGATTTTGTATGATCTACGTCCTCTGCCCCCCTCGCACTCGCGGTGACCCTTCGTGTGGTCGCGTACCGCAGCCGAGCTTTCAGCAGCAGCACACCATGCAGCAGCAACAGCAGCGCCTTGCTTCCTCCATCCAGCATAAGTACGCAGCAGCTTTCAGTACGCCATGCAGCAGCAGCTTTCGTCGTCATGCTTCCTCCAGCCACCACCAGTATGCCATGCAGCAGCAGCAGCAGCTTTCACACATGGATTAGCAGCAGCAGCTTTCAGCAGAGTTTCACACTACGCGGAGGAGAAGTGGAGGCGCGGGGGAGGGATAGCAAGCGAGGATGACTGCGGAAAGATCCGCGCGCGGCTCCTCTTTTTTCCAACTTGGAAAATTTTAGCAAGTCTTATTCCAAACTGTTGGAGAATCATTTTTCTTCTTTTTTCAAAAAAACAAAGATAGTAAGTCATTTTTCTAAACAATTGGAGATGCTCTAATGAGTAAAATTTTACATACAAATTTAAGGCATAAAACTTGCATAAATAGTTGTATTAAAAAGAAAGGTTCTGAGACGGAGTTCTTTAGCAAATAAATTATATTGTGAGGAATAAAATATTTTCTTTGATTTTTCTATAATCAAAATACAAATACATTTCAGAATGGAGGGCGTACAACGCAGAGAGGCCTCAATTGTATTGTACTGTCTGATGATTCAAAAGTATATTGAAGAATATGGACATGTCATGGTGTCAATGTCTGCTAATGTGCACGATCGAGCTCAACATGGCACAAAACTTTTTATTTGAAAAATGTACTGGCCCTAGTGAATACAACTGTGGTATTTACAGGAATGGAAGCTCGACTTTTGAGCTCTAACTAAACTTATTCTAAGATGAATGTAAACAAAAATCGGGAGAGATCAAGATATACCACAAATGAATCATCGAGGGGGGGAAGGGGGGATAAACAAGGAGGGAAAAACTATGTCAGTGATCCTCTGACATCTAAGTAAACTAATTCATGAATTTCCGGCAGTTAGCAGTCTGGCAAAGGCATGGCACTTTGCGTTCATCAGCCTCATCTGGATCAAACAGGTAGTCATACCTGGAATTAACACAACAAATAACATGAATTAGTCAAGTTGTGTGTTTATGACCCTGTTTCAAAAATGTAGGCCGTTTTAGTTTTGTCCTAAGTCAATCTTTTGTAACTTTGACTAAGTTTAGAGTTAACATCTACAATACCAACTAAAATGCACTACCAAGACATATTTAATGGTGGATTTAATTAAACGAATTTGATCTTGGTACATTATTCTATAAACTTAGACAAAGTTAGAGGATTTTGACTTTTTTTGCGACTAGAAGATTTTGACTTAGGACAAAACTAAAATGACACATTTTGGAACAGATAGAGTAGTAGAGAAGTTCAAGAAAGAGATTCATTTCACATAACATACGTTAGCTCATCACCAGCACAAACATTTTTTCTGGCTATTAGAACAATACGACTTTCATCATGTCCAACGCTCATAATCCTTGCATAGCAGTTTGGTGTGCACTGCATCAAAAAGTAAAAAAAAAGGGTCAAATGAGCATTTATTTTAGAGCTAAACATATTTAAATTTTGGCATATGATCCTTACAGAATGATTGATCAATCGTGCCACGTTTCCTTTGTCTGTCGCATCAACAACCACTTCCTCACTGATTTTGAAAAGCTGTGCGCACAAAGGAAAGAAATCAATAAAATGTAATTATCAAATCACTAGACAGTGAAGTAGAAAAGACAAGTTCAATAAAGATATCACCAATAATTGTTAAATATGAATACACACAACATGAATACATGATTAAAAACACGTCTTCTTTCACCATTCAAAATATCAATAGTAGTAGAAAAGGATTATCAGAGATGAAATTGTTTGATCTTCCTCTGCGCTACTCAGAGTTTCCATAACAAAATTAGCATAATAAGCTCACCAGAGCCATAATCACATATGCATTGTACTTAGAATGCAATTGCCCAGGGGGAAAATCTATTCAAGTTCTTTAGACCACATATCTGATGAACCAATGTACAATGTCAGAAGACTCACGTAGCAATCTTTGCCTTGTACACGATATTTTTCTTCCCGTAAATCAGCTACACTTCGTCTAACCTGCTCACCGCGATACTCAAGGACCTGAAAATATATAAATCAAGAACTGCTTGTGTGAGCAAATTTATTGGATACGGAAGCAGTGGACTTATGAGAAATCAATTCTAGTAATTCAAGCTCAGTGAGAGGAATGGACCAGAAAGAAACTCAGAATTTACTAGAGGGTTAGTAGACCACCGATTATTACAAAATATGAGAAATTAGACATAGACGTAGAAAGTGGGCGCTGTCATCACAATGAAGTAAATCTAGGTTCCTAGTAGAGACAATTCTGAAGTGAGGGAAAGTACCATTTCTCCTTCTTGAATGTCCCTCCGAGCAAAAAGTCCCCACCTATGAATTCCTGATCTACCAAAGCATACTCTACCATGCTCTGTTTTCTGAAATAAGAAAAATAAATCATAATATATACTAGCACAGAAGCCAGAAGGTACTACAGAAACTTGACAGCACTAGACACACTAACCTGTAAATAACACAAACGCTCCTTGAAAGTACAAAAAGATTCTGGATCCCTCTCTTCCTGCAGATAAGTACAAAAACTTGCTTTATAAGAAATTGAACTCTAATACAAGAGAGAAAATCTTATAAGGGAACAGGTTATGCAGTAAATCAGAAAATTACCCTTGGTGGATTCAGAATATCAATTTCATCCCAGCGGTGTTGACAAGGTCCTCTAACACGATGCGCAATTGCACCCTCTCTAGATCTCTGCATGTTAATAAAACACAGTTATGCTTCGATACAGGTGCCGTACCAATGGTTTATACATACAGACATGAATAAACTATTAAAAGCAATAACATAGCAAAGCAAGCATCAGTGCAGAGATTATCATTATTGTCTTGTGGATTTGAACCTGAGATTGGCAGGCCTTTGGCAAGTCAGGAACCTCTATTACAAGGGAGAATTGGTTAAAAGTCTAGATACCATTAAACAACTTTTCAAGCATTGGTTGAATTGAAACAATAATTTCTAACCAGACTCCCTGTCCAACTGGATAAAAATAAAACTAACTAGCCCAAACCCCCGCGCAGTTGCGCAGGCTAGGGTGTATTGATTAAAAACAATGGAATAATTATATATATTAGAATTTTAAATTAACTGGACTGACTGGCAAAAAGTAGACTAACAAAACAAATGATCTTGACATGAGGACAAATATTTGGCAATTCTAAACTAAATATATTCTCCAGAGTACCTATAGGTATATTAGAGGGGAGTTCTTATTTGATTAGATCTCTATTAAACAAAGGTATATAATAGTAATAACATTGTACTGAGATACATCAAACAACAGGAATTAGGCCATGTTTAGTTGGCGAAAACTTTTGGATTTTGGTACTGTAGCATTTTATTTTATTTGGTAATTAATGTCTAATCATAGACTAATTGGGTTAAAAAAACGTTTCGTAAAATTTGTGTGAACTGTGCAATTAGTTATTTTTTTATTTATATTTAATGCTCCATTGATGCGTTCAAAGATTTAATGTAATGGAACCAAAAGAATTTTTTTGAATAGATAAGGATGGGTACTGTTCATGGACATGATGCACTGTTCATGTATGTGCTGTTCAATATTCATGTGCATGGCGTGGCACTGTTCATGGGCATAGAGTGTGTGGACTGTTTGGCATGAACAGTGAAATGAGTCACTGACGGGAAGCATAGCAATAAGGGTAAAGGATAGATTTGGAAGTACAACAGGTAACATCTCCATGCAAAAGTGGATGTACATTTTGGGGTCAAACATGAAATATAAACATCAAATCATCAATATGGTCCATGCATACTTTCTTTGGCATATTGGATCCCTACAACTTACAAGAGGTGAAAGCAGCAATCTGAATGGTTTCACCTTTTTGTTTAGCAGTTGTTTAAACTTCTTTGGCTACAAAGTTTCCATGCAAAGTATGTAACCAACCATATTATTAACCTACACTGCGAGCCATCAGTTCCAGAACCACTTTTTTTTTCAGACACACAAGAGCTGTGTATCATTATATTAAGAAAATAAGAAGAAAAGGTGTAGAGAGCCCTTACAACACATACCCACAAACACACCCGAAAAATATTTCTTCGAGTACAAGCTTACTTCAGTATCTGGCTACAGTTCAACATAGCTTATTGGATGCAGGGGCATATGGTGATACGGAACCATCTCTACAGCTTTTTGCATAGTATGAATAATTTCAAAGTTTAGTAAAAATTAGATGTCAAGACCACTAAACCGATTATACGGCATTAGCCTCTTCGCATGCTTAGTACTCAATAGTTTTAGCTACTATTGCTATCTTTTAGTGAACATACTTAAGTGGCACTTTCTGTAAGACCAAACATTAGTATCCTATGATGCAAAACCACCATTCCAGAACTTCATTGCAAAGGTCTGTTTACGTCACCATGTTGAAAGTCAGTTGTATGGTTCCTCTAGTAGCTATTCTAGAGTTGCATTCTCTACTTTCACCTTAAAAATAAGTTCTTTATGGAAATAGACATAACTATACAAATATAATATAATAATACCTTTAGATCCTTCCTAACATAAATCCGACATCTTGCCGCTGATAAGTTCTCTGAAATTTCAACTTCTAACGGCAAATCCAAGGGAATATCTTTCCTGATCAGTCTCGATGCAGCTACCTTGCCATTGCTCTGAACAAGCTTTTTTGATGAGAAAGTTCCAGCAGGAGTTTGAATTATCAAAACATTATCAGGGTTAGGGCTCCTGCACAGAAACAAGAGTTTGAACTCTCACTAAGACGAATAAGGCTAAATAAATCACTAAATTGAACATATTATTTTTTAATTCCTCCAGTCAAAAGAAAACTTACCGATGTTGGGCACAGTAAGAAATCTTCTTTGTTGTCTGTTTGCCATTTTTTTCCAAGCATTGAAGCTGCATATATGGAAAAAGAGTTAAAGGTAACAGTTAGACCTATATACATAAAAATGTGAGACACAAAGAAAAAGGAACCAATTATACATTTAAATCAGCATAAAGGTATCATTCAGTGCTGATGTACCTCCATTCGATAGCCTGCCCTTGATGCACAAATGGCATGGTAGTAAGTAGAACACCTGTAGCATTGAGTACATGAACCATGTATTTGTTTACAAATCACACACATCTGCAGAAATAGATGGGCATAGAGCATAGACTGTCATACTTCAGCACAAAAAAATGTAGTACTTGTTGGTCAATCCACTTAAGCAACATAAATTATAGTATGAAAGATAAACAACCTTCATAAATAGCAAAGGTTGAATGTTCAATATCCCAACAGCAGGTTCCATGAGCTCATCACTAGCAAAAGCAACCTGTGGCTGAAACCATGCACATGTTATATGAACCCACAAGTTATCAACATTTGTTGGCTTCAAAGCACCACCTACAATAAGTTCAAAGTTCACCAGGTGCCAGGGTTAATGATTAGAAAAAGAAATACTCGATAAAAAAGAAAGCAATCTGCACCCAGATAATCAAATCCAGAATTGATAAACCCACTCTACACGACATCAATTGTGGTTCAATCTTTAGCTACTGAAATAGTCATGGAAGTTGAGAAGGGAAGCAAATACCTAACAGGTCTTCATGTAAAAATCCTGTCACTACAGTTATTAACTTAACGCAACAAGGTTCGAATGTCTGTATAGAAGTATCGATGTGTTCCAGTACTATTACCTTTTCTTTTCAAATGCACCCAGTTACCGAAGAAAGGAATTACAGAATAGTTATCAAACACACAAGAATTACCTTTCACAGGGCAAAGACAGCACTCCCTTTTTTGCTCAGGTTTTTCACAAGCCCGACAAACCCATGAAGTAAAGTCCTGCTTTCCCGTCACACCATAACATTCCTGATGAACTGCTATCTGACATCTGAACATGAGTGTTGTTAGTTGCGGCTTGGGGTTTGCACCGTATTTCGAAACAAATTGAAACTGGAGAAAAAATTTTGCAAATAATACAAGTTCATTTACCTATTACAAATCACAATTTTGTTGTAATCCCAATCTTCAACCCATCTACAGACCGCACATCTTTCTGTTGTCCATTTTACATTTACAGGATCATATGGGTCTGCATAGGAAACAAATTCAAGCTCCACGAATTGAAATCTGCTGGGAGAAGTATCTTCAAAAACAACTAAGCTACTAAGATTAAAATCAAAGCTATTATACCATTTAGTAAATCGATTAACTTCTGTTTCTTCATTTTCTGAGATAAGCGTTTTGAAGGATTAGTAGGGCACACGCCTGGCTGATGTCGATCTATCTGTAAATCAAAATGTTTGGCAGTCTTATACAAAAACAGAAAGCACAAAGATACAAACTTAATTTGGATGACAAACATATTCTCATTATGAACTATGTACTATTTAGTGATAAAATCTAAAAGTATGTATGATGTAGCCACTATACGCACCCATTTCCCAAATGGCATCAATGAGCCCTTAAGCTTAATACTGGACCTCCAATTTTTACTTCTACAGCCAGCATGCCGCTCCCATTCATTGAACAAAAATTTCTGTCCTTTGCAAGGGCCACAATGGCAAGAAATTCTGCCACAAAGATTAGCCAGAAGTCAAGAAAATTCTAGTATGAACATCGCATCAGCTTGATAAGCATAATAAAAGGGGGAAAAGAGGAGTGGTGGACAGAGATAGCGGATGGCGTCAAAAAATTTCATGTGCAATTAACACAGCACAGAACTTACAATTCGAGATCTGGTTGGTATGTTCCTTCCAGGTCAAAACAGACCAGTGCAACTTTGTCAGGCTTGCCCCCTTTCTGTGCAGAACTATCTTTTCTGCTTAACAAAATTATTATAGTAGACATGTTATTGTCAAAAACACACACTTCAAATATGAAAGCATCACATAAACAAATGATTTTCACTTACCTGACATCAGAAAATTTTGTGTTCTTCCCAGGGAGAGTTGAATTCATTTTAACTCTACAGTAAGGGCAGCGATAACTGTTGTCTTGTAGATCCTACCGCATTTAGTTATGCGCATGTTATAGGCACTTGCTAAAATACTGCAGATGTATTCAGTCTGTTATTATGAGAAAATAAAGACAAACCTTGAGGTTGCTGCAATTTTCATCGCATTCTGCATGAACCCAACTTTCACAGCCATGACAGCAAACCTGATCATCGCTTATCCCCATGAGAATTTGCAGCTATGAATAATGAGGTACACTTATAACACTTAAACATCTACAGACTATCTTACCCATCTTCCACCATATTTATGTTGCAAACTTTTTAAACAAATTCCACAGTACTTCTTCAATGCCAAGATCTGCAGGTGCAAAAAAAAGTAGTGTTAGGAGTAAGGTCTATATGCTCAAGTTCTGCCAACATAATAACCATAATGTATGCATTGAAGTTGGTATGACAAAACATACCCCGGCACAAAGTCTACAAGCAAGTTGCTCCATCACATGCACCATCTTGTTTGTATCCTTGTTCGGGAAGCAGTTTCCACAACTCTCACACTGCAGTGCTCTTCTGCACCGCTGCGTGAATGATCAAACAAATAGAATTAGTCTACTGAGGCAATATATTATCTAACTGATCAAACAAATAGAATTAGTCCACTGAGGCAATCTATCATCTAACTGATCAAACAAATACAATTAGTCTACTGAGCAATATATCATCTAACCACAGTAGTTTCAATACAATCTTAAAATGTAACATGACCTTACAGAACTAACAGTTGCCAGGAGATGACAAACCTAGAACTTGGGAAAGAAAATTTCTTGTTCCACAGAGAGAATTGACAGAATAATATCATTCTGCTTATACATAGTAAATGATTCAGTTAGAGTGTATCTGTTTCAAGATTTCATCATTGTCATACATCAATTCTTTTATGGTCCTTTGATCTACACCTGAATTCTTCCTATTTGAGGTAAGGACGCAAGTTAATGTGACATCATAAGATTCCCTTGAAATGACATAACAGACATCAAAGCAAACCAAAGAAGATTGGGCATAAGACATTGATTTGCTGTTGAAATCTCCTATACGTATGCACAGCCTTAGTTGTGCATCAGCTGTAAACAAATTCATCAACTTGCCTTAATCTGTGGCTGGTACTCCAACTCATTTGAACCAGTCACTTCATGTAAATCATCTGGGAAAGAATGACACACCACAGGTTGGCCCTTAGTGCTGCAATCAATCACTACTTCTGAGAATCCCTGATCAGCCAAAAAGGCCTCTTCTACTGCCCTCCGGAAATCAGCAGGTTTGCAACTGCTTAGTTCTGTCTGCCCTTGAAATCTGAAATGAGAAATACAGCTTGTTCTTAAAACACAAGCTGGCATATTCTAACTGTAGTAAAGTTGTCAAAACTACTCGAGCAGGTGTTTTAGCAGCATTTTAACAGTTGTCGTCCATGTAGTTATAGATTTTGAAATACTACTCACCGGTCCATGTAGTCTGAAAATGGAAATATCAACCCCTGCCTCACCCACACGTACTTCTGCAACTCATCATCAAATGCATCATTTCCAATGGAGAAAAGCAGTAGAAATTAAAGTCAACCAATTTGAATACAACAGTCACTGGAAAATTGTACCTTCTCATCACTGAACTCTGTGCACCAGCCAAATAGCATCACACAAAGCACAGCGACACGGCGAGGCTGTGGTGGCATTGCATCAGCAGCGACCTGCTGAGTTGGGTCGATCAGCACTCCTGGCCACATCGGCTGACGTTTGCCAAGCTTTGCCCACACAATGTCCCCATACACCAATTGCTCGGTACAGTGAAAAATCTCTTCTTTATCCTCTTCCTCATACCCTTCATCCTCCTCTTGCTCATCCTCCTCGTCTTCCTCATCTTCTTCCTCATAGTAATGCCTAAGCATTACTTCCTTTCTGTGGTAATTGCTGTATGGTTCATCATGTACCGAGGTAAGCGTGCTCCCAGAGGCTAAGTACTTCCTGGAATCACCAAAATTGCGGCGTGCCCGGTAACCTTCCACCATGGCCTCCTCCTCATCGTTGTCATGTACCTCGGACAATGCAAAGCTCCTGCCAAAAATTGCAGCTTTACTGTGCAGCAGCCCGTTTTTGCGCACCAAATGCTCTGTCTTGACAGGCGGCGCCGCTGCCGGCGGCGGATTGGCCGGCTTCTCCTTCTTCCAGGGGTCGATAAGTACCGAGTCATTGAACCTAGAGGGCAGAACCTGCGTGCGGCCCCGCGACGTGCGCACCACCGGCGGCCTCGCCGCGGGCACTGGCTGCGCGGCCTCTGCCGGTGCCTCGGCGGACTCCTCGCTCCACCGGAGGCCGAAGGCCGCGTACGGGATGGCGGAGGCTGGGACGTCGCCGAGCAGCTCGACGGGGAAGAACTCATCGCCCCTCCGCCTCTTCCTCGGGCGAGGGTCGCCTCCCCCCTCGTCCTCCCCTCCGCCGCCCGCGGCATTGCAGCGCCGCAGCGCAAGGATCTCCGACCGCTGATTCCGCTTGAAGATCATCCGGAACCGCGGAACCGGCCCGCTAGATCGCCCCGGCGAGTCGGGAGGGCCGGAGCGCCTTGGCAAACCCTAAGCCCGTCCGCCCGCCTCGCGAATTCGGTCAATTGGGGAGCTCCGCTCCCCTCCCGAGACCTCGCGGAGGCGGCGGAAACGACCTCGGATGGAGCTGGCCAGATGCTGTTGACGAAGATAAATCGGCCTGGGATTTGGGGGGATTTTTTTTTTCTCGTCTCCTCTGCTCTCGGTTGCTTGTTCTTGGTGTGTTCTAATGGGCTTCCAAGTACAGGGGGGGAAGAGAGAAGGGAACGCGGCTCGGTGGCGAGGGAGATGAGATGCGTTTTTTTTTTCTTTTCCTCCCGAAGTTTCCTCGTGCGATTCGGCGGATTGGATCGGATAGGGGGGGGTCGTGACATGGAAGAAGTCGTCGTCGTCGTCTCCGCCGTGGGATGGGAGCGGAGCTGGTGCTCGTGCGGTTGCCCTCTCGATTTTGTGGTGGTGCTGATGGTGGCCGTGGCGGTGGTGTGCGTCCATGGAGATGGAGCAGGAGTGAGTGATGGGTGGCACGAGTCTGGCTGGGCGTTTTGGTAGCCTCGTGGTCGGATGGTGATCTGCGCTGGCAATTTCGTTTTCGTTTTTTTTTTCTTTTTTGGTTCTCGTCCAATGTATGATTTGAGCTGGGGATTTGGGTTTCGAGCGATTGGGAACGAGTTGTGCTTGAGAATTGGATTTTTGGAAGTGGTCTGGACTAGCGTAGAATCGTGGTGATTTTGGGCATGGTCTGGAGGAGAGAGATGGACGGACATGAACAAGTTTTGTGGAGCGAGCAGCGGAGCTGCAGCGTACCCACTTTCGTGGGAATGATGTCACGAGCAGCGTAGGCAGGTCCGCGCTGTTGATGGAGGTTGAGCTCGGATGATTGATTGATTATTACAAGCCCGATGCATGTTTGGTCACCTCGGCGCGGCAGCGAAAGCAGATGTTGACGAAGAAATTTCGTTGTTTTTCCATCCCGATCTTTTTTTCCTCCCCTGTTAATGATTCGTGTTCTTTGCTCGTTCAGAGGTTTCGATTTCTTGGTGTGTTTTTTCCCTGTATCGATCGATCTCTTTGGCTGAAGCAAAGAGTCGAGCTCAGATTTCTATGTGTGTTTCTTGCCGATCAGATCTCCATGGCTGAATCAAAAAAATCGTGCACGGGGACAGGTCTGGAAGCTGTTTGATCCAGCAGCGGAGCAGCCGTGTGAAGTCCGAGCAAGACGAAGGTCTGAAGGATTGATGATTAATGGAGTCTTGCTCTGCTTTGTTTTTATTTGTTCTTTCGGGTTTTTTTCTCCAAGTCATTTTCTCTGGTACAATGGTGGTGGCCGTGTGCTCGAATCCGCGGTCGGAAAGGTGCGCGCATCTTGAGCCGGACGCGGGAGAGACGACGGTGATTCCCTCTCCGCCGTACATTCGCGTCGTCTCGTTTGATTCCTGGTAAGCCCGGGCCACGGGCCACCGCTCGCCGGAGTTCTTTTTCTCCCCCCTCTATTTGTGTGTGACGATTTCGCCGGAGCTGGCACAGTGCCACAACCCACAGGAGGGCCTCTCGATGGTGGTGCTGGGACCCAACAACCAAACCCACCAGGTCCAGTGTTCCGCTGCACGGCGGCGGTCGGGGTGGGTTTTGATGGTGGTTTGGTGCGCGGCGCGATAGATTCCGGCGACTCGTGCGAGGGGAGACTGGAGGAGGAGACGTGGCGTGTGCGTGCATAGACCGCGGAGGACGCGGCCACCAATCAGTCACAGTGGCAGCAGCTTCTGCTCGAGTTGCGGCACCGGGCACATCAGAATAGATGCGAGGTGAGCGGCGGCTTTGGTTGATGGATTGGTTCCACCCAGCGCGTGCAGCTTCTCCCTTCCCCTCCCCGGCACCGGCAGGCGATCACCGCGGACGGATCCAAGACGGTCCGGCGACGGCGAGGTCTGAGCTGTGCAGGTACAGATTTTTTTTTAGTAGACGACGTAGCTGTTCTTCGGAATTCCAATGGATTTGCTGAAAGAACCAGCAGCGAGTCAGGGAGCGAGCGCCGCAGTGGAATCCGTGGCGGCTCCAATTTTGTAGCTCGCCCTTTTGTTTCGAACTTTCTGGAAGCGCGATTTGTCGTCGGTTCGGTTGACGCCACTTCGTTTTGCTCATCGGGTCGTCGTGTAGCTTCGGCCTGCACTGCAGCACGGTGAGGACCAGAAGGTAGGTGCTGGTGTCCTGCCCATTGGCATGAAGACGACGTCGTCTATGTCTCGCCTAGTTCGGGAGGCTAAGGTAACCAAACGGCAAACCAAACCTCCTCCAGCTTGCCCAGGCACCAAAGGTGGCAACTGGCAAGTGGCACGGACGGATAAGGCGGCGGCTTCACCACGCCGGTGGTCGGGTGGCGCCGCTTGGCTTGGCCACGCCAAGCAGACCGAGAGCCCGAGACCCTGCCGCGCCCGCGAGGCCGCATAGGTAGCCTCGTATCGTCGGGCCGCCCGGCGGAAAACCTTCCGTGCGCATCGAGACGCGGAGTCTGACTTCAGGGCAGCCTACTGCCGCCACATGTGTTTCCTCGACAGAATACTCTCTGGCGAGCAAGCAAACTCGGTGCGTCCGTGCGTGACGTGACGGGGATGGTGGAGGAGCGCCGGTTTTCCAGCGACAACGACGTCGTCGCGGCCCGCGACGGGGAGGTCGACCGCCGCGACGTGGGCAACAAGATGGAACACGGGTGAGCGCGCCTGAGGCTCGGCCTGCCTTTGATTAGCTATAATCTCCTTGTCCCGTGCGGCCGTGCCTCCGCCTCCCTCCCTTGCTCCCGACGGAGTTTCGATTCGCTCCTTCCGGCGCCAAATCGCTCTGCGCTACGTGGCTGGTTGATCTGCTCCCACCTCCTGAACCATCTGGCTGCCTGATTTTGCTCGTTCACCTTCTCTCCTCCTTCGGTTTTCCTGATCCAAGCTGGCCTAGCTTCGCTGTGCTTTAATCTGCTAGGTCCAAAGTTTTCTCGTTGCCTGCCGCAGGTGCGAGCATTACCGGCGGAGGCCTGCGCAAGATCGTGGTGCCGTGCTGCAACCTGGTGCTCCCCTGCAGATTGTCGCCACGGCCACAACCAGGCTAGGATGAGCTAGTGTCCTTTTTCGTAAGTACTGGCTCAGCGAGCTCGTCTACTCAGGAACCTCATGGCGTGCTTGCCAGTTTAGCTAGCGCACTGACATGCATTTCTGTTTGCACGTCCAACGGGGGCGGTATAGGCATATAGTTATTACATTTGCGACTCGGTAGTTTGGTTGTATACTGTACTTGTGTCAGCCTTGGATCTTGAGTGTGTTCATTTTGGTTCAATTATGTGCATGGTAAATCAAAATATGGAATTTAGTGGTGGTGGTCTTGAGGTTGCGGCGCAGAGAACACTTGTGATAATAGATTTCTGAAATTGTGCCTTCAGCCATTTTAGGAGCAATACAGCATAACGGGTTTATGAAATTGTGCCTTCTGAAATCGAACCATCAGGTTTTGGCACTGTATGCAAAGAGCAGGTAATGCTAGAGCACTTATTCTTCTTCTTGTGTTGGTTCTTTCTTTCTTCACTACTGTAGGCTTCCGGAGATCAGCACAAAAATATGTCATCAGGATGTTAAAAAGGTAAGCCTTTCATTTTTTTTTTCTTTTTCTAGTTTCTGCAATTAATTGACTTTACTATGTTCAGCAAATCTGGAAGATTAACTCTCTTCATTCTTGCAGGTAGTTTGCCTACTCTGTGAATCAGAACAGCCTGTATGACTTGAAGTGTTAAAGATTTTATTCAGTGCTCATGTCACGTAAGGGTTATTGTGCTTAAACTGAAACTTCATTTTTGTTGTTCAGGTGTCATAAGTGTGCATAGGCTGTGGAGTCAATATGGGAGAGTACTTCTGTGATACATGCAAATTTTATGGTGATGATGTAACTTTTGAAGTTTGGCTGCTTTCGTATGTGATTTGTAGTTTGTACCATTCATGCCTACTGATGCATATTACTTCTTTTACTGAAACAGAAAGGGTAGTACCATTGCATCGATTGTGCCATATGCAGGTGAGCACAAAAGAAACTTTCACCGGCATATAAATTAAGGTGATTTCTGATCATGTGTCCACTCAATTCAACCAGGGTTGGTGGCAAGGAAAATTTCTTCCACTGTTGTAAAGTGTGGTATGCTTTGCTTCAACCAAATTGATTATATGATTGAATGTTCTTCCACACTCCACATCCACAGTGTTGATTCAATGTTTCTCCGTACGCAGCAGTGGTGACTTTGAGCTGAGTGTTCTTACATAGTACGCAACAGTGAAAGAATGGAAGTCCAAATTCAGTCACCCTTTTGTCTCTAATAACGGAAATTTTTCGTGCCCCCAAGTTGTCTGCAGATCGTATCAGTATAAATTAACACTCACCATTTAGGGCGATTTAAATTTAGCAACCAAGAAACAACATTCTAAAGTTTTTATGTTCACTGTTAAAACTCTGCATGTGCCTATTCTTTGTGTGGCAATGCATATATGTTGTATTTCTTCCTGTTCTTTTTCTGCAACTCATAGCCTTGTAGTATTGTAAACCAGTCAGCACAACGTTACCTGTATCTGGAAAAAAAATCTAAGTGAACGAGGGTGATAAATTAAATTGGGAGCAACAGATGCCACACATTTTAGAAGTATAGTTGGATCAATGCAGTATGTAACCCTAACCCAACCAGTCATTTCGTTTTCAGTAAACAAGGTTTGTCAATTTTTGCACTCACCCACTACCTTGCACTGGACAGCAGTGAAAAGAATATTAAAATACTTGAAGTCCACTTCGAGCATTAGTTTGAGAATTAGAAGATCATCATCCTTGCTTGTTAGTGGCTAGATGATCGTCGATCTACTAGTGGTTTTGCTATTTTCTTTGGGAGTAATCTTATTTTAGTTCACACAAGCAAGCCACAATTTCAAGATCTAGCACACAAGATGAGTTCAAGGCTATGGCAAATGCAACAGCTAAAATTATTTGGGTGACAGCACTCTAAAGAGTTAGGAATACATTGTCCGCCTGCTGCAAGGGTTTAGTGTAATTATATTGGTGCAACTTATCTCTCCGATAATCCAATTTTCCATGCTAGAGTGAAATATATTGAATTGAAGTTGATTATTATTTTGTCAGGAAAAAGATAGCATAAAAAGTATTGGAGGTTCGACAAATACCTATAGATGATCAATTAGTGAACAGATTCACAAAGACTCACGACGAGGAAACTATAAAATCTTTTTTTTACAAAAGGGAATATTACTCCCTCCGTATAGGATTTAAAAGTCGTTATGGACAAGGTTTAGATCAAACATTGGTAATATAAATCATCAATAACTTTTAAGTTGTTTCATTTATAAATGTGAAAATTATATAAATAGATTTGTCTTGAAAAATACTTTCATAAAAGTATACATATATCATTTTTTATAAATATTTCTTATAAAATAAGAGGTCAAAGTTGTGTTTTTGGAGACCGTGTTGCTGTCTTAAACGACTTCTAAATCATATATGGAGGGAGTATTAATATTCTAGCTTTTGCATCAACTAATGCATATAGTTGTTTCTTATTATAAGCACAGATCAATGTTCCACACAATCTCAAAATCGAAGTTTTAAGGCAAAGTGGAAGAAAGTACAAGTTCTAAAAGCAACATTTGAACTGTAATCCTATTGTTGAATCTCCAGCTATTTCTAGCAAACACCTCCATCGCGGTGATCTCAATCTTCCTGCAGCTCATTTTCATCTTTTGGCCATCCTCTTGGAAAGTTATGATTGAGGGAGGATGTTAACAATATTGTACTAAAAGTATTCATATCAAGATTAATCACGTATCAGCTAGTATATATATTTTCTCAGTTCTAAATTATAAGATGTTTTGATTTTTTTAGTACATCTATTTTATTATGTTTCTAGATATGGTAAAATGGATGAAATAAAAAAATCAATATGACTTACTGTATAATTTAGAACTAGAGACAGTAATATATATTTCATTCTATAATTGCTACTGGTTGCCATGAAAATAGGATTACAACCGGTCGTTGAAAGGTCCAAATAGCTAGAGGGGGTGAATAGACTATTTAAAATTTCTACAAACTTCACTAAGCAAGTGAGTTAGTAAAATAAATGGCGAAGCAATTTTAGCACTAGCACAACTAAGCTATGCAAAGCCACCTATACAAAATAGTACAAGGCTAAACACTAAAACAAAACAACAAGAGAAGGCAACACAATGACTCTACTTTAAACAAGAGCTAAGCTACACAAGCTAAACGACTAGCAAGGTAAGCAAGTATGTAAGAGAGTGGAGAGTGATTGTTATACCAATGTTGTAGAGAAGAGATATATCCAATCAATCACAAACACAATCACAAGAGAGAATCCTTGGCACAAGATGACACACGATTTTTTACTGAGGTTCACTTGCTTCCCGGCAAGCTAGTCTTCGTTGTGACGATACACCCACTTGATGGATCAGGAGCTAATTGGCAATTTAAAGCCAAACTCTCAGCAGGTGCCGCACATCTACTCTAAGATGGGAATCTTCCAAGCCACGAGCAATCTACTAGAGTAGCCAATTGCAATTTCCTACGAGGAAGGCTAAAGAACCCCTCACAAATCACTTGGTGAGGCTCGAAACAATCTCCAATCATGAGCTCAACACCTCCGCTGCTCCACGCCGTCTAGGGTGTCGGAAAACACCCAAGAGTAACAAGAAAATCCGCAGCAAACTCAAGAATCAAGTGCCACTAGATGCAACTCACTAAGCAATGCACTTGAATCTCACTCAATCTCACTAAAATTAGCAATCAAGCAAGAAGATGAGTGGAGGGAGTGTTCTCTAGCTCAAAGTATGTCTCAAGTATGCCAAAGTGCAAGAGAGAACCCCCAAGGCCGGCCACCTTCTAGTTATAAAGCCCCCTCAACAAATAGAGCCATTGGCCCTTTCACTGGGCAAAAGTCGGGGACACCGGACGCATATCAGGGAGCCATCGGACGCTGGAACCTGCGTCCGGTGCACAGATGTCAGCCATGTGTCACCCTTTTGAAAATCGCGCGTCGATATCTAACGGTCACTTGCAAACCACCGGGCGCAGTGAGCACCGAACGCGTTAGGTACACACTGGACCCGTACGCAGAGAGGGTGTAAAATGCGCTGGGTCACCGGACGCTGACCACCGGACGCTCTCTGGTGCGTCTGATGTCGCGAGCGCTTCTGTAAAGAACCACCGGACGCACATCATCAGACTCACTCAAGTTACTATGCATGTGTCCGATGTGTACTCGCCAACAAGTGCCACTCATCGGACGCACAGAACACGTCCGTTGTAGCGTTCGATACTGTGTCCGGTGAGTGTTTTTTCAGTGAAAACACTCCCACGACTTCTCCAAACTTTCCACCGGGGCAATAGAAAATATACGTTTTATTTTTCTCAAAAGCGCCGAATCTCGCCTCGCAAGCTCGGTGGGAGGGAGAGAGGAACCCAAACCCCTCTCTACCCTAAGAACTCCACCTCCTTTACAAATGTGCTAACACCACTAAGTGTCCACCACCAAAGTACATGTGTGTTAGCATTTTCACAAACATTTTTTCAAAGGAGTTAGTATAGAACGACAAAAGCAAAAGCAAAACATTCTCTTTGTAAAACCTATGTTTATACCTTCTCTACTCAACTTAGACCGACAAAAGCAAAACCTATGTTTATACCTTTGCCTTGATTACTTTATTCCTTGTCTATCACCATAATCTCTACTCCATGCTTCATCTCTTTTGTAATCATGTGGCCACCTTTCCATATCACCTTGCATCTTCATAACATGTGTTGTTATGCTTAACTCAAATCATTTAAACACAAGACATTAGCAACTTGATGTCATTAATTACCAAAACAAAACTTGGGCTTTTAGTCGTATGGTGGCTATTTCAACCCTACTGTAAGTGATAGGTGATCTTACACCATGGAGTGCCGCCTCCACCACCTTCTGTTGTTGCTTAGGTCTTGTTTAGTTCACCTAAAAACTAAAAACTTTTTAAGATTCTCGGTTACATCAAATTTTGCAGCACATGCATAAAGCATTAAATATAGACAAAAACAAAAGCTAATTATACAGTTTGCTTAATTATGAGATGAATCTTTTGAGTCTAATTAGTCCATGATTGGACAATAATTATTAAATAAAAATAAAAAAGTTATAGTATCTAAAACAAAAAAAATTTAGGAACTAAACAAGGCCTTAGTCTCCTCGCCGCGGTGGCGGCGCCCGCGGCCGCCCCCGCCGCCACAGGAGCCGAGGCATAGCTGGTGTGTTCAGCTAGGGCCTTGTTTAGTTCAAAAAAATTTACAAAATTTTCAGATTCCTTGTCACATCGAATCTTGCGGCACATGCATAGAGCATTAAATATAGATAAAAAATAACTAATTGCACAGTTTACCTGTAATTTGTGAGACGAATCTTTTGAGCCTAGTTAGTCCATGATTAGTTAATATTTGTCAAATACAAATGAAAGTGTTATAGTAACCATTTTGCAAATTTTTTCGGAACTAAACAACGCCTAGATATTGCCATGCTATTTGACGCAATATGTTCCTAGGAGTAGGATCCCATTTTGCAATTTGTTCCCTCTTTGGGTCATTCTCAACCTAGAGTCATTTGGTCTTCACTTCTTCGGTTACAATTCTTGAGGCATCAAACTCTTGCCTGCTATTTTTGTTTTCTCTACTGTTCTTCCTCAAACGAGATTTCGTTATCGTCGGGATGCATTCCGTTCCCTCTACAACATGTAGGATTGGAGTGGAGTGGACTACTAGACTGCATCGCATATATATATATATATATATATATATATATATATATATATATATATATATATACACACACACACACATCATATAGCACATCCGTGGGCGCCTGACGGTTGTATCGTTTGCCATCACTCGGTTGGTCAGAACAGTAGTAGATGTGCTTCCCTATTCGCTGGATTGTTTATGTAGATGTAGCTGGTATTGATGCTAATTTGATACAAGAGAAAAATATTATTCCGTGGCTAGAAAAGTATGGCTAATTTTGGCTAATAAGTCCCGCAAGCGCCTCTAATCTCTGCTCAGCCTTTTTCGAGTTTGGACAAACCCCGTGTCTTGCGAGATGCACGCGCTGACAAACTTATGTTGAAGTTGAATTTTCGACCTTACGTGTAACAGTTAGCCTTCCTTCGTGATACGTTTGTGGGTTGGGATCTCTTTGATAGGGATACAGCCCTACTCGGTCAGTCTCAGCAATTAGAGTAGTAACTGGTAACAGTTGTTGACGGTGCTCACATGTTCACTGTGTTTAATTACCAAAGAAGCAAAAATGATCATTGTGCTAGTGTGCTATGAGACGACGAGACACGCTAGAGGAGGAGTCGGTCTGGTAGTGCGTGCTATGATTATGACACCTCTGCCAAATCTTGCTCAAAGAAAGGATACGGGTCTACTCCAGTCTTAGCTTGTTCGCTTGATTAAAGTCATAAGTCATGATTAAAAATATTATTTATTTATTTATTATGATAAAAAATATTATTGAATAACGGTCAGATTAGACAGATAAACTCAAATCAACATACTCGTCATTTATAAAAACAATGACATGGATGGGAGCCTCCAAGCTTATGCTTATCTCTTCGGAACGTATATCACAAACGGAAAGACTTCAGCTAGCTGCATCGCTGTGACTGTGACCGCGGCGACGAGGAAGATCGTGGCATGTGGTCATGTGGACCTGGACCTGGAAGCGTATGCGGACGGATGATGATATGGTGTTGTTGTTGTTGTGTGCCAACTGCCAACCAAGTGTTGCTGCCCCTTCGTTCTGTCCGGCTCTTCAGACTGCTGTCCGGGTGGTAGACTGCTAGTGGTGCGCCAACTGGACCCGCTTCTACCGAGAACGACGCGAAATATTTTCCTGACTTCGACGATCTAGTTTAAGTGCTCTTAGATATTTTGCTCTGACGGTGACATGCTCTTATGCCTTGTTTAGTTGAAGAGGTGAAATTTTTTTTTTGGTACTATAGCATTTTTGTTTTTATTTACCAATTATTATCCAATCATAGATTAATTAGACTCAAAAGATTCGTCTCGTAAATTACAAACAAACTGTGTAATTAATTATTTTTTTTATCTATATTTAATGTTTCATGCATGTGCCATAATATTTGATGTGACGATAAATTTTGAAAATTTTTTATGTTTTAGGGGGTGAACTAAATAAGGCCTTAAAGATTGACACAGATTAAGGTCTGGAAGAGTGACAGACAACAGATCCGAAAACTATACGCTCAACTGAAAGGATCATCTAGTCCTGCTCAAAAAGTTGCTGGGGGAACAGACCCATTAGGCCAGGCGTGAAAAAGGAGAGGTAGTCATGGAGTTGCAGCAGCACACTGGACAAGACATGCATGGTGGCTTATTGTCATCCCAATTCTAAACGGTGAAGCTCGTATGCACAGCGGCAGAAGCTCATATGTTGGCTACTGTTGCAGGCTTTGAGCTAGTGCCGTAGCGACGATCGGTGCTGATCTGATCGCGAGGGCAAACCGCAAGCGGAAAAAGAGTGTAGTAGTAGGTGAGAAAACCGGATTCCCCTTTTTTATTCAACTTTATTATAATAAAGCATATACTGTCAATGACAAGGCTGATTATTTGTAGTGGCTTTAGGTTGGTGGAGGATGACGCTGTGAGATGCATTGATGGTGATATCACAGTATTCTTTGGTCTATGTCTCTGATGAAGCATCATGCCAATCACAGTAACACTAGCACTTTTGGGAGTTGGGCGTTAGGTGTGAACTGTGAGTGCGAGGTGAAGACAGCAAACCTACCATCAGGCATCGGTAGTTCAAGCACTGATCAGATTGCCACCAAGGTAGTACGACTTTCGTCGTGTCCTAAGGTGACTTTTTCGTCGCGTGACATAAGCAATAATTTATGAAACATGTATTATTATAAAATATAAGTTAATGAAGAATCTAATAATATTTATTTAATATCATAATTTTATTTTATTATATAAATTTGGCTAAAATTAAAATATTTTAACTCTCCAAGAAAATTGAAGTGACTATAGGATAGAGTATACATTATAACTCTTATAAAGCAAAACCTACTAGTTATTTCTTTTGACATACAAGACGTCTACCTCAACAGTTCACTATCATTCAGTACTAGCAATTTCTCTTGATATGCAAGGTGTGCACCTCACCAGTCCACCGTCATTTACAATTAAAGTTTACTAACACACGAATTATGATATTCACATCAGCAAGACATATCATTCAATATGGATAAAATCAACACGATTATGCTAATAAATCTATATATATTATATCATGTTCTTATATTACTAATATTGTACATATAGATTTCTCCTTTATATATATATGCGGCAACACGCGAAAAATCCTTCTAAATTAGATAAGTAGAAGAGTCAACCATATATTTAATAGGCATGAGTTATTAAGTCTCAATGCATAGTTTTATGGCACAGTTACCAAGACTATAAAGCCATATGAGTTTCATAGGGATGAAATTCCTCTCTCATCTGATAAAACTCCTTCATTTAATGATCCCGTTAAGTCAACAATTTTGCTTATGTGGTACCCTATTTAATGTGTATGACACTCTCATAAAACATGCATTTAGGCTGGCCTTATAATCTCACGATGTCTATTTCAAAAGCAGTCAGGAAGAGACCCACAGAAACTAGGGACCCACGGACGAAGCACGCACACATCTTTCAATTTGGTCAAACTGGTGGAATCCTACGAGAGTCTACTTCTAGACACAAAGATGGAGGATCAATCTTTTCGGCTTATCCAAATGATTATAGTAAAAAAAAAAAAATCGGTCGCCACGGCACCACCTCAACAAAAGTCCAAAACCAAGCCATTTTTCTTGTCAAAAGAAAACCAAGCAATTTTGTTGAAAACTCAAACTATAAATCCATATGATACTTTGCTACGGTTCTTTTTTTTTTTTTACAATTACTTTGCTACGGTTCAACTACCATCTCCCCCACCATAATCGACGGCCCACGCGTACGTCCCCGATTCATACAGGTTGGCCCCACCTCCCGATCCTAAGCTGGGGCCCACGGGGAAAACTAGTTTACAAACGTATCCACTACCGACATGTGGGCCCGGAACATCCCCCTCTTGTTCTTTAAATCCGCTCGCAGACTCTCTTCCTTCTCTCTTCCCCTGCCTCTGCGGCTCTGCCTGCCATCTCTCTTCCTCCTTCCACAGGCGCCGCCGCAGGCCCCTTCCCGATCTCCGAGGCAAAGCTGCGACCCCGCCACCGCCGCCATGGCGTTCGAGAAGATCAAGGTCTCCAACCCCATCGTCGAGATGGACGGTGAGATCCCATCGCTTGCCGATAATAAACTACGTCGCGCTGCTGGATTTTTTAATTTAAAGCCGGGTTTTCGGGTCCGCCGAGATCTGTAGGATTGAACCCTCGGTGCTATCCTTGTGATCACTCTGATTTGTTTGGTTAAGGTTTAGTGGATGGGTTCGGTAAGACGCTAACGGAGGTTTCTGGCGAGGAACCTGTGTGTAATCTGTAGTCGAGTCGCCGCGGCGCATGTCAGCGGAAGCGCGGGAGGCGACTTCTCGCTGTTCGCCTCCCTGCCGTGACCCGTGAGACTGAATTCAGGCATGCAGACGGGTGCACGGATGATCTAACTACGGATGAAGGTGTAGAAAATTTATATGAAGTCTGCGTAAAATACAGGAGGAAAGTTTGACGAAATCTGCCTTAAATAGAGAAAAAAAAAAAGACGAAGTCTGCGTAAAATAGAGAAAAAAAGTGGTGTTTTAGATGTCAGCACTCACCGGTGCTTTCCTGGTGGCAGTGGCAGGTTCATGGACTTGTACTACAGTGACTGGTGGACTGCATCCGCGTATATGGTCGCGAAATTTTAGTTTAAATCACTGTTTCGTAATTTTTGAGTGGTGCAACACATCCCTAAATTATATATAGCTTCCGCCCCTACCTGGTAGTCGACTGGTAGTGGAACAGTTTTGGTGGATGTATAACCACTGGATCTCACTTGTATTTTTGGGTGCAATAAAAAGTCTTGCTCTGCGTTCGATCATTATTGTTGCTCTGCTTGTACTGACTGCCACATGTGCTGACTTCTCCATCTTTGAAGGAAAAGAAAAACAAGATAACGCTCATCCAAATAACCCATTTTAGTGATAAATTTGTAATGTTTTTTCTTTTCCAATGTGAAATGCACAAAGTTAAATTAATTTGCTTAAACACACTGTAGCTGATACCTTGTGCCATTGTCCTATTACAGGTGATGAGATGACCAGGGTATTCTGGCAGTCTATCAAGGACAAGGTAATCAATACTTCATGCGTTACCAGTCTTCTGATTAAACTGCACTGCTTGCTCCTATTTTTTTTCTATGTTTCCATTAGGCCAGATGATGACAATAGATTATTTTTGCAGCTTATTTTTCCATTTCTTGATCTGGACATCAAGTACTATGATTTGGGGATACTGCATCGGGATGCAACTGATGACAAGGTCACAGTGGAGGCTGCAGAGGCTACTCTCAAGTAAGAGTTTTTTTTAGGTATTTTGATTTTGAGTCTGATGCAAAGGGTTTGAATCACAAGATTCTTATGAATTTTGTTGAAATCAAGGTCATGCCATGTTATTCTACCATCTACCTGTGACTTTGTTGTTCCATATTACTCAGATCTAACCCAATGTTTTGCAGGTACAATGTGGCTATTAAGTGTGCGACCATCACTCCAGGTACATTTGATTCTTATGCGGATGAAATATGCACTCTTAATATTGTTGAAATACCTTTCTATGTAAGTTTATATATCTAACTACTTCAACATGTGACAGATGAAACTCGGGTTAAGGAGTTCAACCTGAAGCACATGTGGAAGAGCCCAAATGGCACAATTAGGAACATTATAAACGGTAAAGTGCTTTTGTAATTTGAATTTTGAATGCAATACTCATAGTTTGGTTGTTGAAGCTTCTCTTTCTGCTTGTTGCTTTTAGGCACTGTGTTCAGAGAGCCGATTATATGCAAAAATGTGCCAAGGCTTGTTCCAGGTATTTAACAAAAAAAGTGAAACTACTCTGCATTTTGATTGTAATAATGTTTTCCCTCTAAACTGAAATGTTTGTGAAATCAGGATGGACTAAGCCCATCTGCATTGGAAGGCATGCCTTCGGTGATCAGTACCGTGCTACTGATGCAGTTCTGAAGGGGCCTGGGAAGCTGAAGCTAGTTTTTGGTATGGACGTATGGTTGCCTACATCAGATCATTAAACTGAATTTCTTAACAGTTTTTTTCTTTCACAGATTCTCATTATGTCCTGTATGATTGCATTGTTTGTCATTCAGAGAGCTGATGTGAGCCAAAATTTGATCATCTATTTTTCTTGTTTCCTTTTCAATTGGTAGAGGGAAAAGAAGAACAGATTGATCTGGAGGTGTTCAACTTCACTGGTGCTGGAGGAGTTGCCTTGTCTATGTACAACACTGATGAGGTACTACATGTCTTGTCTTTAGTTACAACTTATGATGTAGTGTCTCAATTCTGAGTATTTTTCTGAACATCTTTTTAATTGCTATTGATAGTCAATTCGAGCTTTTGCCGAGGCTTCTATGACAACTGCTTATGAGAAGAAATGGCCACTCTACCTTAGCACCAAAAACACAATCCTGAAAAAATACGATGGCAGGTGCTTACATCTTTATATGCTCTTATTATCTGGTGCTTGTCTTATAGATAATTGGTCTTATTATATATGTGTGTGTGTTTGCATTGTGATATTTTGTGGTCTTGCAGGTTTAAGGACATTTTCCAGGAGGTCTATGAAGCTGGCTGGAAATCAAAATTTGAGGCTGCTGGAATATGGTGAATTTCCATCTTGTGTTGTTTGCTCAAATCTTCTAGAAAGTTCTCTCAGTGTTATCTTGTTGTCGAATCTGGCAGGTATGAGCATCGTCTTATTGATGACATGGTTGCGTATGCGCTTAAGAGTGAAGGAGGCTATGTGTGGGCTTGCAAGAATTACGATGGAGATGTGCAGAGTGATTTCTTAGCTCAAGGTAATAAAATACAAACTTCTAAATCCATGCGTAGAACATGCTCAATAATATTTTTTCCCCTTGCATGATAATCAACAAGGCTAAAATGCATTCTATTTAATTCAACCTATATACCAATGCAGGTTTTGGCTCTTTGGGTTTGATGACATCAGTGTTGGTATGTATCTTTTGATTTCTAGTTTACTTTCTTGATTAGATGTCATAATTATAAAAAGAAAAAGAACCTTATTTTTTGTTGAATTAGTGTCATACCTGGGAATGTATCTTCAGAGATCCATGCTTTACATTATCATAAATATACACAATGATGTCAATCCGTTCTGTATATAGGTGTGCCCTGATGGAAAAACCATTGAAGCTGAAGCTGCCCACGGCACAGTTACCCGTCATTTCCGTGTTCACCAGAAAGGAGGTGAAACCAGTACGAACAGCATTGCTTCAATCTTTGCATGGACAAGAGGACTTGCACACAGGTACAACTTCTACTTGCTTTGGGGCAAGCCTTTCACGCTTACAACCTTCTGTAATATAGGCGGTGGGAGTCAGTCTTTGTTCAGTTATATAACATTGGTGTGTAACAACTAAGAACATCATCCTACTTTCACCAAAATAGCGAGCTAATGCAATGTATCAGCTTGAGGTGAATTACCATTCTTGGAGTTGGACCTAGGTTTTTGTGGCTGATTCACTTTGGTACTCCTTTATTTCTGCACCACAGGGCAAAGCTGGATGACAATGCTAGGCTACTCGACTTCGCTCTCAAACTCGAGGCTGCTTGCGTCGGAACTGTGGAGTCTGGGAAGATGACTAAAGATCTTGCACTTCTTGTTCATGGGTCCGCCAGGTATGCTATGCTTCGCAGTTTTGGTCATCTAGTTCTACTAAATCATATTTCTCGCACGATCTTTTCTCAGTGCCTGATCAGCATCTGACCTTTTCTTAATTTGCAGCGTCACAAGAAGCCATTACCTGAACACTGAAGAGTTCATCGATGCAGTTGCTACTGAGCTCCGATCAAGATTGGGAGCCAATTGAGCTTACAAGAAACTTTGTGCATGGCGACTTGAATGCTTCATCACCGATCTGCTCCAGTCATTTCTGTTACATTGGTACTGCCAGTCATGCTTCCGTGATGAATTGAATGTGCGTCATCGCAATGCAATTTCGATCGAAGCTGATTAAAGATGATGGTGTCACGTGAGCGCCCATAATAAAGGATATATAGAACAACTGTGGCAGATGATTAAAATACTTTTATGTTTGCTAAGTTCAGTCATTCCCTGGGTATTTTCTTGTTTTCTCCTTTTCTGTAGTTCACAAATCACGCAGTTCGTTCGGTTTGGTTTGCCCATTCCGTAGTTCGCCGATAACCGTATGCACTCGGTTTTTCCATCATCATCAAGTAAACAGATGCCTTCCGTTAAAAAAAAAACCCAAAAAACTATGTATATGCTAACTCTTTCGATGTTACCGTTTTGGCCCACAAATGGAGATGACGTCACCCGTGTTTGTTGTCCTTCAATAGTAGTGGTTCTACGAAACTCGTGCCTGGGGAAGCTTTGAACAAAGAGCGAGAGAGATGAAGCATTAAATATTGCGAAGCAAAATAAGGCTTAAAAACTTTATAAAATTCTCCGTCACATTGAATCTTTCAGCACATACATAGAGCATTAAATATAGTTGAAAACAAAAATTAATTATACAGTTTGTCTGTAAATCGCGAGATGAATTTTTGAGTCTAGTTAGTCTACGATTGGACAATAATTGTCAAATAAAAACAAAAGTACTAAAGTATCCAAACAAAAAAATTAGAGACTAAACAAGGCCTAATTATAAACAAACGGCACTATCAAGGCCTTGTGGGCTTGCTCTGAAGAGGATACCGCATAGCGCGGGATCACTGGCAGTGGCATGGCAGGTGTGGTCGTGCCTCTTCAGTCTTCACTCTTCGGGGGACGCCGGCCACTCTTTTCAGACGGCCAGGTGTGGTTGTGGTCGGTACGTCGTGTTTATCCTCCCCGCACACCCGGCGGGGCAAGCTAGCCTGCTACGGCGTCTCCTGCGTGAGCTGCACACGGCAGCGCGCGGACACGAGTCCGCTCCCAATTCCATGTGTCCCAGGACGCCGCTCCCGTCGCACCACGTCCCCAGCCCACGCGCCGCGTGGACGCTCCCACGCCGCAGCTCAGCTAACAGCTATATACACGACGACTTGCTTCCCATTTCAGCAGCACAAGTGACGCGCCAACGGAGAGGAGAGACGACCCCTCAAGACGAGCAAGGCACGAGCGAGCGAGCGAGGGTAAAGACCACACACACTAGCGCAGCGCGCAGGCAGGCAGAAGCAGAGAACAATGTCGGGAGCACAGGGCGCGCACCCGGTGGGGCAGACGACGCCGACGACGTACGAGTCGGTGGGCGGCGGGGAGAACCGCACGCGCACGGACCTGCGGTCGCGGGAGGACCAGGGCGCCATCCAGATCGAGAAGGTGCAGGACAAGGTCGACGACGCCGCGGGCCGTGGAGTGGACCACCGCACCTTCGGCGCCAAGAAGGAGCGCCCCGACGACAGCGCCGATGCCGGGGCAACCGGCACCGGCGGCACTGCCGCGTGATTGTGCTGGGCGACGGCGATGGTTTGTGTGCGGCACCGTACGTGTGCGTGCTTTTGTGTGCGCTGCTTGGCTGCTCTGTCTACGCGCGCGTGGACTGTGAAGCCAACCAGCCAGTGGTAGTGTAACTGTGTAAGATAGATTGCAATAAAGTAAAAGGACCGTCTGATCTGAATCCTATACATAGGCCTTGTTTAGTTTATAAAAATTTTCAAAATTTTTCGTTAC
Source organism: Sorghum bicolor (assembly GCF_000003195.3). Lineage (NCBI taxonomy): Eukaryota > Viridiplantae > Streptophyta > Magnoliopsida > Poales > Poaceae > Sorghum > Sorghum bicolor. Next base: position 58,065,427 of record NC_012872.2, on the reverse strand, counting down.
ATTGAAATTTTTCATGGAGTATGCATTCATGGAGTATTAAATAGATAAAAATAAAAACTAATTGTACAGTTTATCTATAATTTGTGAGATAATCTTTTAAGTCTAATTATTTCGTGATTGGACAATGTTTTCAGAATTTTTGCGAACTAAACAAGGCCTTAGGCTCTGGTCGGTTCCAGCTGCTGTATTTTCCCATATATATAGTGGGGTTTGATTCCTCAGGTACAGAAACTGACACGCCAATCAAGAGGCTAAGCAAACTCCATCGATCCCGCATTATTGCCCGGTAGCTACTGTGTAGTAATTAACAATCAGGCCGGCCGGATGGCGTCGGAGAAGAGCAGGATCCTGGTGGTCGGCGGGACGGGGTACCTGGGCAGGCATGTCGTGGCGGCGAGCGCGAGGCTCGGCCACCCCACCTTGGCGCTGGTCAGGGACACCGCCCCCTCCGACCCGGCCAAGGCGGCGCTGCTCAAGAGCTTCCAGGACACCGGCGTGACGCTCCTCAAGGGCGACCTGTACGACCAGGCTAGCCTGGCGAGCGCCGTCAAGGCTGCCGACGTGGTCATCTCCACGCTCGGGAAGATGCAGATCGCCGACCAGGCAAGGCTCATCGATGCCATCAAGGAGGCCGGCAACGTCAAGGTCCGTCGTGTCCTGTTTCTTCCCCTTGCTGCACTGGAAGCAAAGCAAGAGCGCGTACTGCATGCTGACACATCTAGCTAATCTGCTTCGTTCGGTCCTGCGCATCGCATGCATGCGCGCAGCGGTTCTTCCCGTCGGAGTTCGGCCTGGACGTGGACCGCACGGGCATCGTGGAGCCGGGCAAGTCCGTCCTAAGCGGCAAGGTGGGCATCCGCCGGGCCACCGAGGCCGCGGGCATCCCCTACACCTACGCCGTGGCCGGCTACTTCGCGGGCTACGGGCTCCCCAACATCGGGCAGCTCCTCGCCCCCGGCCCGCCCACGGACGAGGCAGTCGTCCTCGGCGACGGCGACACCAAGGTGGTGTTCGTCGACGAGGCGGACATCGGGACCTACACGGTGCTGGCAGCCGGCGACCCGCGCGCCGAGAACAAGACGCTGTACATCAAGCCGCCGTCCAACACGCTGTCGCACAACCAGCTGCTCTCGCTGTGGGAGAGGAAGACCGGCAAGACGTTCCGGCGGGAGTACGTGCCCGAGGAAGCCGTGCTCAAGCAGATCCAAGGTTTGCTTTGCTTTGCTTTTGGATATGAATATATGATCCATTGCAGTAGAGTATTGCACAGGTTTTAACATTGTCGGATCCATGTGCAGAGTCGCCGATCCCGCTGAGCATCATCCTGGCGATCGGGCACGCGGGGTACGTGCGTGGGGAGCAGGCCGGCTTCGAGATCGACCCGGCCATGGGGGTGGACGCCAGCGAGCTGTACCCGGACGTCAAGTACACCACCGTCGATGAGTACCTCAACCGCTTCGTCTGATTGTCTCAACAGGCCGGACGTCGCCCGTGGCCCGCAATGTTTGGTGTGGACGGCATAACTAATTGTGTGATTCCTTAGCTAGCTACTGCTAGTCGCTAGCGACGACGTGACTACCTAAGCATCATTTGTCCCGCCATGAGTGATAGACGTGTCTGATGGATCTAGCGTGCCTACTTGTTTTGTACTGGTCTCATCTTTTCAATTATACGCTAATAATAACCAGGGGCCAGTTGGTGAGGCTCCGGGTGCTGCGGCTCCGGCTCTAGGAGTATGTGGATCACTATTGGATAGCGGAAGTCCTAGCTGGATGTCCGGCTTTATTAGGGGTGCCTCCGGACACACCTCGGTCCGTCCGAGTGTATGACTCCTCACCTCACGAAACCGTGCTCGCTCCTCGCACAAAACAATACGACTCATTTTGATGTGATCAAAACAACAGAGCACCTAGCACCTTAGGTCCGTTCGACTCGGGTGTCACTCGCCAGTCAGGGCGGATCATCCCGCGCTCGCACGCAACCCGACCTCCCGCATCCTGCCATGCCACCTGCTCTCTACCATCCTGTTGCGCCGCACATCCCCTTGCCGCACCCCGCTAGGTGCGTTGCATCTTCACCACTCCCCCATAAAAAGTATTACTTGTTCGCAACATCAGAACAAAAAATCTACTACAGCATCATAACGAAGCGACTACAACAAATAGAACAAAGCTACTGCAATGCGAGATGTAAGATTAGAAAAAAAAACTAATTCAACAAAGAAATATCACTTGTTGCAACACCAGAACATGGCTACTGCAACAAAGGAGAACAAAGCGCAATGCGAGAAAGCAACATCAAAGAAAAAAATACTAATGCAACCAAAAAAATTACTTGTTGCAAGAGCAAAACAAGGCTACTGAAACAATAAAAACAAAAGTGCAATGCGAGATGCAACATCAGAGAAAAAAGACTAATACAACAAAGAAATATTACTTGTTGCAATAGCAAAACGAGGCTACTTCAACAATAATGCAACAAAGAAATATTACTTTTTGCAACAACAAAGCAAGGCTACTGCAACATAACTTGCTGAAACTCTAATCAACGTCGTGTCCCTTAGATCTAGATCTAGATCAGAGGAGACGGAGTAGGGGGAGGAGGAAAACTTGGGTCGAGAGGAGGAGGAGGAGAAGGAGGAGGATAAGTGGGATCTATAGAAGGAACGATCTACTGCGTTGGAGCCGTAGTTGTGGTCGTCGTCGTTCTCGTCTCCGATGGGGGAAGCGGGAGCGAGATCGATTGGGACACCCAGGGTAATATGGAGGTCACAGGAGAGGGAGGGATGGAGAGAGCATAGCCGAGCTTGCACGCGGGTGCAGCATCCCGATCTAGGCGCGCGGCCGGAGAGCAGCTCGGGCGAGCAAGAGCGAAGAGAGCGAGTGCGTGCGAGAGAGAAGGGAGAGCGTCTGGATGCATCTGTTTCTATCCGCTGGGGGTCACGGGTTGGATGGGAGCGGATGGTCACGGCGGTTCAAGTCGTTTGTGTGCGGGTCTGTCCGGATGAGACAGACGTCTGTACATTATCAATTCCGTATTGGATAGTGTCTATATAACACATAAAAAGTGGTTGAGAATTGCTTCCATTCATATTAATAAGGTTATCACAAGCGACTCCGTATATGTTGCCACGAAATCAAAGAAAGCAGTAGCCGGCCACGTTCACTTAATAGACGAAGAGCTTAAAGGGACAGAAAAACACTTTAGAGGCAAATTGTATGATTGCTTGGGAAAACATTTGTACTCCAAAGCACGAAGGATGGTTAGGTATAAAAAATTTAGAACAACAAAACACCAGCCTCTTTCTAAAATTTATCCATAAATATCACTTTCAACTTGACTGTAGTTGGGCTAAATGGATAAGATATTCAGTTCCAACCAAAAAAGGATAGGAGATAAAAATCAACAAGACTACTTTGGTATGGAGACAACTAATGCATTTGATTGACCTCTACAGAGCAATGACAATAGTTACAGTAGGAAAGGGGAAAAACACTGCTTTTTGGCTTGATAGTTGGCTTAACAAAAAGCCCTTAGCTTGCCAATACTCTCACTTGTTCTTCTCACATGTTGTAAATAAAAATGTCACTGTTCTAGACTGCAGATCAGATTTAGGATGGCAAATCCGTACAAGACCCTTAACTTCTCAAAGAACAGAACATGAACTTCTTCAGTTACTAAATCAACTAGACGGCTTTCAGATAGATCTTGAAGATGCAAGAGAGTTGAGATTTAGACGAACTAAGGAATTCACGGTCAAAACAATTCACTTCATGCTAACCTTTGGAGGAGTCCTTTGCCCAGTAGCACAAGATATTTGGTCGTCCTTGGCTCCTAAGAAATGTAAGATCTTTACTTGGCAAGCAGCAAAAGGAAGATTGAAGACAAGAGATATCCTAGCAAAGAAAAATATCATAGAAAATGCCTTATGTCCCTAAGGTTGTAATGAAGAGGAGAATGTAGAACATTTGCTTTCAGATGTCCATATGCAACTCAAGTATGGACAACCTTGGGCTTCGCTCTAAATCAGCAAACAAACATGGCACAAGCTCTATTGGCTGCAGAACATAATCAATTGGGACAAGCTGATACTAAAGCTACAACTATTTTAATTGCAATAGCCTAGAATATTTGATTGGCAAGAAAAAGAAAAGTAGTTGACAATGTCATAATACCTTGCTCAGCAATCAAAGAGAATGTTGTGAAAACTTTACATCTCTGGAAACACAGAACAAGAAAGGAACCAAGGACTTTGGCTATCAGAAGCATCGACACATATTTGGAACAACCGACTGCAAGAACAAAAGGGCCATCAATTTGAGAATTCAAAGTTACTCTAGACAATGTCAACTCAATACAAGTTTTTACTTTGTAGCTCCTTTCTCTTGTACTTTGTAGCTCTTTTTTCTGCTTTTCTGTTCTTCCCCCTTTTATATTTCCTCATTATTTTTTGGGAACAGTTTATTTCCGTGACTAGACCCCAACAGCAGATAATCTGTATCCGTCACCTGTCAGCGCCTCTTTGATGAGTGTAGCATCTGTCTCTATGTCGATCTCCTGTATTCCCAACTTGACTGCTACTTGTAAACCTGCAAAGCACGCCAACAGCTCGGCATGGAAAGCATCCATCAGGAAATCAGCACGTCCAGCTCCTGACTTGCCACCGTTCCTTGGTCATCCACCATCTTTCCTATTGATATTGAAAGCAACATCTTTTTTTTTTGTGAACAGAAAGCAACATCGGAGTGTTCACATATATTTGAACTAGTGGACACACAGCGGACCATTGTTCACATAAACAAAAATACTCAAACTTCTGTTTTCTATTTGATTCTAAGCGTCCGGTGTATATGTGAACAATGTTATAAACTACTACGGGACAAGCTGTTGTGAAACGAGGGGGCTAAGATTTCTATTACCCCTTGGTTGCTGGACTACCAACCTGCCCGTACAAGTTTGGATAGTATAGTATCTTACATGTTACAGCTTTCTGATTACAACGAACACATCAAGAGCTAAATCACATACTGCACATGCATACTAAAGCAGCACATTTGAATTTGAACAAAACCAAATACGTGATTCCAATAAGCACATTTGGAAGTGCTCTCAAGTCCTCTTCCTCCTCTTCTTACTCCGCCTCCTGTCACTCTCATCAGAGCTTGATTCTGACTCAGACTCAGAACTAGACCCTGAGCTAGAGCATTCTGAACCAGATTCAGATCCACCTGATTCTGACTGCGATGATTCCGGCTTCTGCTGCTGCATTATTAGGCGCGGCATGTTCTTCAAGTACTCCCTCAGGCTTTCCGTTATACCACCAAGACCAATGGACGTGAAGAAATTGATTGAGAACCTTGTATTCTTTGGATGATCCTTTGGGAAGATAGATTCGAAGGAACCTTGCATGTTAGGATCATTCAGCCTCTCATTGAGTAGGCGTATGCCCAGGTGCTCCGATAATTCCTGCATCAGGAAAAAAGGCATATCAGTATTCTAATACAATACAAACAATGATAAATAGCTATGGCTTGAAAGCAGAATCTTTGCAAACATACTTGGAATAGAATTTTTATAAAAATTCGAGAAGATGATGTCGTGTCTTCCTCTGTCAACCTGATGTAAGCCAAAACATGCCAAGGGAGCGCATCAGTCCCCAACAAATGTGCAAAGAACTTGGCAACATTCCTCAACTTGTTTGTTTCAAGACGATGAATCATCGAATATTGTTGCACAAAGCATTTTTCAAAGTTCTCTTGGTACACTTTATTGATCATGCAAAATCGCTGTCCTAGCAGCCCATAATAACGAAGATATGTTCTCTCCTGACTGCAACACTCAAGAAGCATAATGCACAGCTCCATCTGCCATAAAACAAACAATTTTCGTCAGGAAACAATACTTGCAGATTTCTCCTCAAAAAAGTAAAGATTACATATTCCACATCAAGCCATTGCAGATTTCTCTTCAAACAAATAAAGATTGCAGATTTTGCATCAAGCCAACAACAAAACACAAAGCAATTAAAAGCCCCATAACCCCCATATAAAAAGACACTAAACGCAACAAAATATTAATTACATTTATAACTACAAAGAAGTTACTTAACCTTAAGCATTATTTGTTTCTGTGCATATTATCTGTTTCAAGCATAGTGACAATAACGAAAACAATGGTCGTTTGCTTTATTTAAATTTTTTCTTGAAGGCAACAGCTACTTGAAATATTTTGCGACAGGTGGAACAACAAAAACCAGAAAGATAGTCTTAATGTAGGTTATGCACTGCACTGCTGCACACAATATTAGTATTTGTTACAATACGTCTGTTACTAGCAATACATCAACTAACAATTAATGTCAAGTCATGAATACATTTCACATGTATCCACAGAATTTTCAAAATTAGTTTTCTGCTCATCTGAATAGATCAATTGCTGCAATTAATCTAATCTCTTGAGGTTACAAAGTGCATAGCATGTAATGAAATGCTCAGAAATAAAGACTGCAGACCAGTTTATCAGAAAACGGTATCTTGTGAAATTACCAAAACTAGCTCGGCTAGACCAATGATAAAAAAGAGTCCATGAAGGTGAAAAGTTGTAACAATGCAATTTATTATATTGTTAAAGGAAGGATTAACCAGCCAATGATAACTTGTACTCCTGTTAGCAGCTTTGACACAAATATACAGCAATAAATTCAGCGTATGTCCTGTAGGCAATCGCTACAGGATTCCTCTATCATGCTCAACCATTCAAGAGCACTTTGCATGTAATGGATAGTTATCTTTCTAACTACCATTGAATCAGCCATTGAGGCTGTAGGTGTTGACCAAACGTGTGGTCACTTTTCACAACATATCTAACCTCTATAAAATGGGGAGTATTGAAGTATTAGGATTAATCTAAAGCAAGCTTTACTCAAACATAGCTATGGGAAAAATTTGCCAAGATAAATTAGTCCAATAAAAAGATAAGCAGCAAAACTTAAAAACGTTTATGAAAGTTTAAATCAGTGTAAAAAAAAATAGTGGTACTAGAAGCAAATACAGAATAAGTTTCTAAACTGTGGCAGCTTACTATCAAAAAGGAAAAGGGAACGAAAGACAAGCAAGCAAGCAAGCAAGAAACACCTCAACAAACAAACATAAATCAATATTAGATATCAAAATTAATCAGATATCAGAATCACATGAAATCAAGAAGGGCTTCTGATGCTTACCTCTTGACCAGGCTCAAGCTTAATTTTCATAAGCTTGTGCCCAGCTTCTTCAAAATCAACACTGGACATAATAGTCAAATATATTGTTCTTCTAAGGTTCACAAGATTCGTCTCTGTTCTATCCCTTATCTCCATTTGTTCCTCATCCTCTTCATCGGATTCTTCCTCATCTTCATCATCATCAGAAGCAGCATCTGATCCTTCTTCATCTTCAGAAGACTCTGCTCCCAGGATGCTTCTCTTTAGATTCTCATATGCCTTCTCATCTTCAACAAAATTGGGGTTTGCCCTGAAAACATCTGCAATTAAAGAGAGGTCAGCATTACATTACACACAACTGGATCTCCAGTCAGAAAGCTCATATTAACAATGTAGCATAGAGGAATATCTATGCAGCAAAGCCTTACTTAGATTGGTCTCAGGGTCTAGGTCATCTTCAAGGGATATCTCATGTGTAAACTGGTCCTCCTGCTCCACTAGATCCAGCTCTGGACGGATGGCTGGGAAACCCTACATAAATGAAACAAAAATCATGTCAGAACATTCAATTGAACATGCAACACAAAAAACACCAGGCTTCTCAACTTCGAGCCTTTTCTAAATCAGGAGCATGGTTTTTGAGGCGTCGCCTAGGCACTGAGGCATACCCCAAGTGCGACAGGACACCACAAGGTTTTAGTTACACCATATCACCTAGGTGTCACCTAGAAGGAGCCTAGGCGTACAAACATCTCCCCAGCACAACAGGACACCACAGCACCTCAAAAACCATGACCATAAGTGTAACTTTACCTGGAATTTAGCCTTTCTAATTGCAAAAAGGCCTTCAATAAGAAACTGCACTCTCTTGTCTATTTCTCCTTCATGTAGAATGCCTCGAAATCTTTCAAAAATAGCTGCATGAATTGATGAACAGGTAAATACTTTGTGAATGGAACAAGAAATAGGACAGAGAACAAAACTAACAGCGTGGGATCAATAAAGGCTTATCCACAATGGTCAAATTAAGGCTAAGTGTTTCAGCATTTATAAATAAATAATCACTAATCACATTTAATGCCAAACATAGCATTCACCCTCGAATAAAAAATAATTTTTTTGGACACAGTATTCAAAAGAGAACAGAAAACTAAACATCAATCCATCTTATAATGAGTGACAAACATAAAGAAAAAATAACAATCTTCAAGAACAACCTAAACAAGTCCACTATATCATCTTTTGAATGTCTCATCCAGTTTTTAATGGAGAAATAATAGTTGACTGTACAAACACTAAAATAATATATGCATATAGTTAATGGAAAGATTATATGCATCGGCTCAAAGGAATACACCGACTGGTCCAGTTTGCACATGCATATCAAGATTCAAACTTCACAATCTTGAACCGATAATTTGGCCAGTAATTGTAATACAAACTTGATATAGTTAGATTATAAATCAAATATACTGCCAATGATCATAACTTTATAACCATAAAATAAACACAATAAATGAATGACCAAATTGTAGTTTGGGAGACCATGTCATGTCTGACTGTGCCTTATAAACTTGACTGGAGGGAGTATTACACAATCGAGATGTATAGTATAGAACAATTCAGAAAATTTTTGACTGTTTACTTATGGTGGCTAACAGTAGTTTGTACCTTTAAAAGCAACCTTCATGTCACATAGCTAACCTTTGTACACAAGTTTCCATCTTACTTAATTAGGCAACTAGCACAGAGGATAGTGTTGCCAGATTCAATTCAATTCATATAGCAGCATAATAATTGTACTTATGCATCAAAACTTTTCTTCTCCAGAGCATCCAAAACTAAGGCTGAACATCTAGTCGTTCACCAATCACCATTGGTCCACAATAATGCATCTTATACAAAGTTAAAACAAGGTTTCTACATTCTGCCAAAACCCAGATAATCACATGTTTGACCTAACCATCATCATGGTATCCAAGTATTTTAGAATTAACCATGAGACCATACTACATTAGAGACTCAAACAATTTGAAAATCCATAAATGAATGTCGATGCTCGATGGTATAAAATGTGTGTTGAGAAAACCATTCTGCATCACCAAAAGCTAACAAGTTTAGCAAGCCATACTCAGAGTCAGAGCACCGTTTGAAATAGCTTACCATGAAGCCCTTGAGGAGACAAGTCCTGCAGCATTGCCCCACACTCTTTGACAAACCCCACAGCGACCTATCATTGACAAACATACACATATTCCAGAAATGAGTAAGTTGTTAATTGTTAACAAGATAGAAAAAAGTCAAAAAGTACATAAGGTCCAAACTATGTACCTCAACACTATCATCAGTTGGATTTTCCAGGAGTACAGTAAGAAGCTCCAGCGCCACAAGCTCATGTGCCACCACCTGATTTACCAAGTGCGCAATGAATTTGGTTGCCGCAAGCAATTGAGGCTGCAAGTAAAGGATAACTTTAGTAAGAAATATATGCAGAAACTAACAATAAAGTATGTAATTCTTCATACTCAAATATTAAGCATCCTGAATGTAAGCAACAATTCAACCTATGTACATAAACAGCAGATGCCAGTGTATATAGGACCCAGGTATAAACAGCAACTTCCGTTAGTTCTTTTATTTGATTTGAAACCAGAATCCAAGTAGAATGTATACCCTATGTAACTTTCTAAACCTGCATCGATCCAGTTCATCCATTCTAATACAAATGGAAAGCAATGTAAAGTGTTGAGCAAAAATTTTCATGAGCCTAACTACAACCCTTTGTAACAACAGAACAGCAGACCTATTGGTACAAATAGTTCTGCTTCGCTGCAGACTTAAGTAGCCAGTTTTGTTTAAAGGACTAATATAAATGGCATAGCCCATTTTGTAAATAAGTGAGTTGAAACAATTCCAAAGATCTTGATCAGGAGTAGGTAAGCAACCTTACATTAAGCTAAATTAGTTCTATGAAATCACCTTGGAATGCAACTACACCCTAGCATTCGTAAATTCTAAATAAATGAGTCATTCAATTAAGTATTAATATTTCTTGAGCTAAGGAAAATGAAGACAAGCTCACCTTGTCATTTCGCTTATATGCCCTCTTGAGCTGGAGCACAACACGAACAAGAAGCAACCGCCCAATCTCAGGGAACTTGGTATTCACAACCGCAACTAGCGCAGCAAATACATCGGTGAACCCAGGTGAGGCCATCTGTGACTTGATGCAAGACTGACAGAAGAGCCCCCGCCCACGAACAAGGTTCTCTGCGAAGAGCTCCGGCACTATATTCTTGATATTGGTCGCATTCACCTTATTCACCAACCCATTGATGCTCTTCTTGAGAGCATCCCAGGTGAGGCGCTGATACTCTGGGCTCGACTTGTCCTCTACATCACGCATCATCTGCGCCATGCGGAAAGGCGGAATGTAGATCCCACCTGTGCGGCCAGGGATCATCTCCGGAAGCAGTGGTGGTGGTGGAGGCAGTGGCGGGGTCGGCTCCCTCTTCACAGGGCTTCTCCGGCGCTCGTCTCCGTCGTCCTCCCTTCGCCTGCGGTCATCCCGCCGCCTGGAGCCCTCGTCTCGGCGCCGGCGGCGGTGTCGACGGTCGTCGGGTGAGGACCCTGACTCCGAGCTAGGGCTCCGGCGGCGGTGGCACCGGCTGTCCCTCTCCCGGTCTCGCTTGCCACGGCGGTAGTCAGGCGCGTCATCCGCATCCCTAGCACGCCTGTGCCGACGGCCTTCCTCCTTCTCATCGCCGGAAACCCTATCGCGCATCCTCCGGCGTTGGAAACCATCCTCCCCATCTGAAACCCTGTCGCGCCGGGGAGGGTGGTTGTCGCCGTCCTCATCCCTTCCGGGCTTGGCGTGGCCGTTCTTCTCCTCCGAGGGCTTGGCGTCGCGGCGGCGGCCGCGGTGGTCGGAATCGGGCGGCGAAGCCCTAGATCTGCGACGGCGGTCCGCGTCGACGCCGGGAGATGGTGAGCGGGGTGGGGACGGAGACGGGGACGCGCGGCGCTTGCGGCGGCGCGGGGAGACTTCATCGCGGTGGCTGTGGCGGTGGCGCGGCGGGGAGGCGGAGGCGGAGGCGGCCATAGCGCGACCGAGGGTTTCTGCGGGTTCGTCAGTCGTCTGCGAGATTGAAAAGGAAAGTGGAGGCGGCGACCGCCGCTCGAGGCCGCTGCGCTCGAAGCCGGCCGCGCGCTCGACGCCGGCGCGGACGCTGCGCTGGAGGCCGCGCGGGGGAGCAGGGGGCGGGAAGCAGGAGGACGAGGTCGCGGCGGTGCAGGGGGCCTTCGCCTGCGAGCGTGGGGAGGCCGGGCCGGTGGAGTTAGGGTTTGGGGTCTTAGCGCGCTGGCCCGGGCTGCTGAGGAAGCTTAGCAGGCCGCACCGGATATCGAGCTGCCACTAGGCCTTTCAAAAATACCGGGCCATGCGTGCCGCCCGCCGGGCTGGAGTAGCGGCCCAAGCACGATCTATGCTTCGGGCCGTGCCTGGTACGGGCCCAGTGGGCTGCATCCTGCATGCGCCGCTATTGCGGAGCAGGCCTTGCGGGCATGCGCACAGGCCCATGCGGCCGTGCCACTTGCATCCCTAGTCGGCTCCTCTCCTGTCCTGTCTCCTCCCCTCTCCAGCTGAACTAGTGCGCTCCCGCGCCCCGCTCGATCCGACGGAATTGTCTCGCCAACCGTAGGAAGGTTCCAGAAGCTCGCAGAGGCGGGCAGCCGAGCTTCTAGAAGCTGAACCTAGTCTACCTTTTTTAACAGAAGAAGGAGATCCTTGCTCGCCGCACTGCTGAGATGATCGGCGCCGGCCGCGGCAGGCGGCGGGGGCGGCCACCGGCGTCCCTGCCCACGAGCGCCGCTTCCCGCCGGAGCGAGCACTCCATCTCCTGCTGGTTAGTGAACTGCACGGCTTCTTACCTCTCGCTTGCTATATTGTTGAAGGCTTGAAGCTCGATCTGAATAGCATCCTTCTTAGGTTTCTCTCTCGTCTTTTCTTTTTCTTTCTTTTTTTTCTTGATTTTAAGACAGTAGAGGCAGTTGACACTTAAATTTTGCTTATTGTGGATGCACAAAATTCAGGTATTGTGACTGCAAGATATATGCCTTAAACGACGCCCTCTTCAATTTGGGGTGGAACTATGCTAGGTATGGTCTGGCTTAGACTATGAAGATTCTATTTTATTCCTAATTTTCTCATGAGTGGAAACTTCAGGTGATAATATTTTGTTGTCTGAACTCGTCCATAGCATTTGGCTCATGATACTCTGAATTGAAATACTACATAACACATGCCCTGTGCTTTTTTCAAACCATATATATGCACTGCTTTCGTTTCTCTCTTTTTTTTTTTGATAGCTCTATAATATTTTAAAATTTTGTTGTACTTACATACATTATGAACCTATCTTGCCAAAAGGTCCACGTTGTATTGTTCTGAAGCAATGCTGTCCATACAGAAGACTGAACTTAAACATGTTATTCTGCCAGATCTGGCATTCTGAATAGTTCTATAACTAATTTAGCGCTTGACCTATATGTGTAACCAACTAACCATGAAATTAGGCGAAAATAATAACAAAAAAAAAACTGTCGTTTGGGGGTCCTTATTTTGTTTTCTCCTCTGGAACATTAACCACATAGCTCCGTTTGTACTATATTTATTGATAAGTAGTGGTGGCACCATATTAAACATGGGTCCTTATTTTGTTTTCTTCTCTGAAATATTAACCATATAGCTGTGTTTGTATTATATTTACTGATTGATAAATAGTGGTGGCACCATATTAAACATCTTGTACTTTTTTTTAGATCAGATCCTTGCTCTGCATTCCTTTCACTGATGAGTATTGCAGAACTTTTATGATCTCCTTTCAGGTTTTTCCTTAACTACACCCATGGATATTTCTAGATGCACTGTACTGTACACATGTTTGTACTCAATTTTCGTTGTTTTCAGTTACTTCTCAAACAATGGTGTCAATACTTAAGGGTGAAGTGCAGTTTCTTTGGCACATTCAGAATGTTGACCAAAAATATTCATTACTTTTGAAGTTATACCGACTTTCCTTCCTTTTTTTCTCCCGCAGATATATGAGAGCATGGTTTTCTGTAGGTGTTTATCTCTCTCTCATTGCTTTAGTCAGTATATCCTTGGTAAGTTGATGTCCAATAATTATTCCAATGTTCTCTATGTTATATTGCCAAAGTTGAAAAATGTTCATTTGCATCATGGATCCCATGATGTCACCTATTGTTGCTGCTCAAACAATTAGAACCACCCGTGTGGTAGTGCCTTTACAATCACAGATGAACATGATTATGTGACAATTTACATTTTACAATGTGTATACAATATAAGTCTACATAAGTTGAATGGATGGATTGCTGCTTCAGACAGGAGATGGTGTTGAGATTTTCCATGCTGTTCCTAAATCCTAAATTAATGGTGGCCAATTATTAAATAGTTAATTGACAGCGGTACTTCTGATGATTTAAGACCTTATGATCTGAAGCATGAGGATTTCCTTTTGGTGGTTCAGTATTTTCAAAGGAGTTATCTTTAACCTTTTTGGCTTGTCTTGTGGCTTCCTCACATAATTGATTAGGGTTCTACTAGGCATTATGATAATGTTAAGTTTTTTTATAAAAAAAATTGAGTCCATCAGTTGATATCATTATCAGTAACTGCATTGAATAATATTAATCTGTAGTTATGTACCTTCAATTTCTGTGTTTCTTGGGTTCTTGCTCTTATCAATTTCCATCGATTCCTTATAAATATGTGGTGGGTTTAGCAGGTCCCATATCTTTTGTTGTAATATGGAGAATCCCATGCTTTGGTTATACTTTTCCCATGGGTATACAAATCTTATGTACTGTGATCTTTTCGATTTTCTAGATGCTATTGTGGGAGTCAATTGGTGTGTGTTATTTCAGGAGTGGATCCCTTAGTGCCTGGTTACAGAACCTACTGGTGAGTAGAATTTGACGCTTCTCTTTTCAGCTTCTCACATCAACAACCCACCAAGCATTTCTGCTTATTGCAGACTTCAGGTCTCAGCATATCTATTGTGGACACCATAATCATCATAATGTCAACAATTCTGTCTATTGCTTTTCATGAATTTGGACATGCCATTGCAGCTGCAAGGTCTTTATGTCTTACCTTCTCATGTCTATTTTTTTTTCTCTTAGATGTTGTGTGCTTTTGTTTTCACTCGATACTCAAAACATCTGTAAGCAAGGATAATAGGCAGCAAATAGTGGATTGACTATGAGGGAATAGATTACTGATTATATAGGTAATGCTGCTCTAGGGTTTTAGTTTATAGAAATAGCACCAATCACAAAGATCCCCCCGACCTTGCCTAACACAAAACCGATGTATATATGTGGCATGGGCCTATGGACAGCGCATGACATGACTAAGGCCAATGGCCTAAACCAACTATCTGTCTAACAGCTTGCTCATTAATTATTTTTGTGTCCTGTTCTGACACATTATTTGCTACATTTGCAACAGTGAGGGACTACAGATTGAGTATGTTGCCATATTTGTCGCTGTACTTTTTCCTGGGGCATTTGTTGCTCTGAACTATGACCTACTACAAAATCTACCTCTCTTTTCTATGCTCCGGATTTATTGTGCAGGAATTTGGCATAATGTTATGGTAAGCCATTCTGTTGTGCATTGATTATTTCCAAAAGATAGGAGTAATTCTATTTTATTCGTTATGCCCTCTTTTTATTTTCGTAATTTCGTAATCCATTGTCAGCTACTTTCAATATTTGGGTACTTCTTGCTACCTCATACAGGAAGTACAGTGCTTAAATCAAAAGAAAAACGGTTAATTATTTGTTTACTTGCAATAATAAGTGCAACAAACAAGAAATAAGAACAATATGCTTTATGCAGTTTGGCATAAGATGCAATTGATCTCACTGAATATTCATTTTAAACAATGTGAGCAGAGATATATTCGGAAAATGGAAACTAACCTCCTAAACCGAATAAGCATGTCCTTGTCTTTGCTTAATGTAATAATTAGATCCCCCCCCTCCCCCTCTACAAGTTGACTGTAAAAAGATTTATAGTTGGTATTGAGGGGGTACATCGCTGAGTATCTTGCCTACACAGCTACACATACACTTGAGGGCATACACCAGTGTGTATCATGCCTACACGTACATTTGAAGGGCTGCATTTTGTCTGGTTAGGACATCAGAAACTGAAGTCAATATATATGACATGGTTTTGCTGTAGGCCTGTAGCCTAAATCAGGACTCAAGGTATATAACAACCAAATAGAAACAATTGCTGGTTTAGAAAATGCTGTTAAACCCTGGTTAGAGAAGTACAAATATAGTTCTAATGCACTCCTAGGCGTAGTTCAAGTGTAATATATACTTGTATACTGAGCTTGTTACTCAATAATCGTGATGTTTTATAAAAGTTTTTTTTTTTTGCTGTGATTTCATGTTTAATAGCTCTGTACAGCATGTGTGATAATAACATTATTACTTCCGGTGATGTTATATCCTCTCTATGTGAGTGGTGATGGCCTCATGGTAAGTCTACTTCTATGTGTTTACATTATTTTAATCTTGGCAATCTTTACAATAAAAAAGTCTGTCAGAACAGGTCATAGAGGTCCCTGAAATATCTCCTATGTCAGAATACTTGTCTTCTCATGATGTTATCCTTTCTGTGGATGGCCTGAAAATAACAAGAACTGATGAATGGATCAAGATTCTGAACCAAGGTTCTACAGCAAAATCTAGTGATCCTGAGTTCCTTGAAGGCTCTCATAGATATGTTGCCACTAGTTCTGCCAAGGGTTATTGTGTGCCTGATTCATGGATAGATGCAAGCAAAAATCTCTGGCAGATAAGAGACAAGCTGCCTTGCCCAGATGAACTGATAGCCTTCGAAAAAGCTATCTGTAATGGCTCAACCATTTTGACTGAGAAGACTAGCATAGGTAGTGACCAGAAGGAAGTTGAGGGAAAATATTGTTTGATTGCAAAAGATGTAGTAAAGCTTAGAAGATGTGGAATTGGATGGCACAGGACTGAAGGTGATGGAAGTAGTTGTGCATGTTTTGAGGTAAGAACCCCTCATCTGATTTGATTGGTACCACATTTGAATGATGAATTAAGAGTTTTTATGAACAATCGTTAGGAAGTCCTTCCTTCTTTTAATAGAAGTAATCTTTTTGTATGATTTATGTATTATGCTTAATATGTGTCTATTTGGTCAATGGTGATAGGATGAGCACTGCTTGGTACCTGTTCTCACCCCAGGCATTTCATGGATTGAGGTCTCCTATGCCAGGCCATACTCTTTGGGATGTTTACAAAAAGCAGGAAATTTGTTATCATCACATACCGCAAATAGTAACCTTGGACAGAGTCCTTGTGAAGGATCTTTTGTTTATGTGGGTGATCTGGCATCATCAGCACGTTTTGTTAGGTTGTCCCACTACCGACCACGATGGGCACTTCTACTTTTCATTGCAGACATCCCATATATCTTGGAAAATGGTTTAAGTAGCTTGCTTCATGCATCTGCGGCATTGGCTGTAATCAATTGCCTACCGGTGAGTGTTTACTTTACCGAAGTAGTGAAGGGTTCTTCAGTTCCTATCACCCAATTGTGACATTTTTACATGTCTTTGATTATAAGAGGATAGCCTTAGAAGAATTTGGTGTCAATCTTTAGAGCAAAGAAACTTTCCAATTTAGCAAGTAATTCTAAGGACAAATATATAAGATATGATAGTAGAAATTTTTATGTTAAGATGGCTATATTCTTCTTCCTTTCTGTTTTTGGGCCTAGGTTTGTTTCTATTGGATTATGCTAACTAGTAGGTCTGGATTTCTGTCTTTCTTTGATATGATTTCTGAGTGTTGGTTCAGCCATCTGCTTTCTTTTTACGTTTTTAGCATAGTGTGCTTCTATGTTCAGAGTGCTTTTCTAGCAGCTAACTTTATCACAATGGATAGGTGTATTTTCTGGATGGTGAAGCGATTTTGGAGACTACCTTAAGCTATGTAGCTTGGTTTACCCCAAGACTGCAACGCAGAATTCTGAAAGTATGCCGCTTTGTGTGGACGGTTTTATCAGTTATTACGTTCTCAAGCATTTGTTATTCCACAGTGCTACATGGTGTTGTATAACAAATTACCCATGGAATTTTGTCTTGAACAAAGAGAGAAGATCCTTTTGCGCATGCCAATTGTATTTCGTATCCTATATGAGCTCCTCCCTCCATTCCAAATTATAATTTGTTCTGGGTTTTCTATATACATACCCCCTCCCATTTTACTTGTCGTCCTAGCACTGTTGTAAAGGTGGCTGTGTTCACTGTCCCATCCATGTATATGGACACACACACACTGCAAGTCTAAAGCATCTTCGGAAGATGCTTTAGACTTGCAGTGTGCGTCCATATTAATGTGGATGCGGCTCCGTTCGCTTGTCTTCTAAGCTTTTTTTTTTTTGCCGGCCAATAGTGTTTTTCTTTTATAATAAATCAGTGAACAGTATTTTTAGTCATGGTTTTTCAAACAAGCCAAACAGGCTCACATTTAGATAAATAAATTACTACTGTGTCTTCAAAACTAGAAATAGCAAAGCATCAAAAGCATGCAATTATGATATGGCACCCATATTATTGTCTTGAGCTCCAAAATTTCGAATCCAAGAAAAAAATTATAATGCGAGTTAACACTGGATACTTGAACAGGTACACCATTGCATTAGGGCAACACAGGCACCAACAGTAACAACAACAATATTGCTTGCATTTTTTTAATTAAACAGTTATACACTCATACTCTTTATCTGAGTGTGGTTGTTAATATTTTGGCAGCAATGCAATCATGGCCAAGCATTTGTATATTCAGTCCTTAGATAAGTTCTTCCATAATGTACAAATAGTTGAGATTCCAGGCTCTACTAACGCTACCAAAACACTTCCCGCCTTTAATTCCAGGCCTCAAAACAAAAAAGCAACATCACACTAGACCTCACCACCCTATAGCTAGTTTGCTGCAACGGACTGGAGGACGTTCCTCGTTAAAATGTCGGAACCATGTGTCGCTGGAGCTAGGGCTTGCTGAATCTTAGCCTTCTCAGTTGATCAGAGTACAAACTGAAAAAGAAACATAAAAAGGGGGTACAAGCAAAACCATATGAGCAAATCAAATATCAATCAAGCCGCTGCTAAGCATTATGCTTCTAGGTGTGAATGCCAGTGCCATTTGGGTAGTACCCATTTACCAAGCTGTTCAATGGATTCACAGGTCCAGTTGGGTATAATTTCAGTTTCGGGATTTTACTGATAGGACATGCTTTTGTTGTCAGATTGCTGCGTTGAAGCAAAGGTTCTAGCTGTCCAGATGCCGCGGCTATCAGCCCTGTCAGCAGAGATGAATTGTTGATTCAGATGAGGCACTTAGGCATGCTCAAAATGCAGTAGCAGTCTTATTATAAGAGTGGATATCATGAAAAAAAAAACTTATGGTATTTTTGCAAAGTAGGGTCGTGTTACCTAAGAAAAGCGGAGATGGCTTTCCTGGTCTCGACTTGAATTCAGGATGGAATTGTGCACCGATGAAGAACTTGTGAGAGGGAAGCTCAATTATCTGCATCCAACAGAGCGCCACTAAGTGATTGAGAACGTTTCTTATTAAGTTCCTAGAAAGTACATCTAAGTTCTACAGGATCCGAGAAAATTTCCAAGCCTACCCCCATGCGTTTTCCACTTTCATCTTTGCCCACAAATTGAAGCCCGGCCCTCTCAAAGTCCGGGACCATATCAGGGTTCACCTGAAAGAAAAAAAATCGTCACTATGCAAAAGTATTAACAGTGATACACATTGTTTGATATGGCTAATAGACAATTCAATCAGGGTACCTCGTATCTGTGGCGGTGTCTTTCATCTACAGAGCTGGCATTGCCATACCTGAGATATATTTACAGCAGTTATATTTCACCACATCAAGTGTGCAATCATGCATTAGACTGAAGAATATGAGGATAAGTGTTTCTTACAGCTTTGCAGATTTGCATCCATTGACATGGAAATAGGTTCTCCTCGATCCAAGCCTCATTGTCGCTCCCATTTGGGTTTTTGAGCCCTGTGGAAGTGTTGTCAGAAGTTTACAGTTCAAAATGAATGGTTAATGAAGGATAATAATACCAAGTAAGCATGGCAGTGAACATAACCTACCTCTGGCATGAAAATGACACAGGGTGATGTTGTAGCTGGATCGAATTCCGTGCTATTGGCACCTCGTAGTTTCATAACCGAACGGGCAAACTCAATCACTGCAATTTGCATTCCCAAGCAAATGCCGAGATAAGGAACATTGTTTTCACGTGCATATTTTGCGGCAAGAATTTTGCCCTGGACTCCCCTATCTCCAAATCCTCCAGGAACG
This sequence comes from Sorghum bicolor, assembly GCF_000003195.3. NCBI lineage: Eukaryota > Viridiplantae > Streptophyta > Magnoliopsida > Poales > Poaceae > Sorghum > Sorghum bicolor. The sequence goes on along the minus strand of NC_012872.2, from coordinate 58,045,766 downwards.
AGTACACCATCTGCACCCTGAGGTGGAATTCCGTGAGACATGTGCAGAAGTACAGAACTTTCAAGAATTGCATCATGCTACCATTTGATGTATGCACTTACCTTCAGCAATTTCCATGCTTTTTTATGGGCTTCAGGGGTCTACTCAAAACAACACATCTCAAAAGCATCAGCAAAAGCTCCATTGAGGAATAGAATTGATTCAGTGCCCATGATAAAACTGACCTCTTTAGCTGAAGAATCTTCAAGATCGCAGGAAGGAACCCACTCGACTACAAGTTTTCTTTCCATAGCAACTGATGCATGCAAAAGAGCCTGGAATAAGGTCAATTTCGACAAATTAGTCAGCAGGAAGAGTAAAATTGTTCTGCTTTCAAGAAAGAGTATTCCTGGCACAAATCCAATGAATTAAGAGCAACTACAATTTAAACAAGCTTCAAACAGAAAACAGCGCCATGTAAGAAGAAACTCTTCAAGGTTGTCCCCAGGCTCTTCTCAATTCTCGCATTTGCACATGTTTATGGTACATTTATAAGGCAGTGTCATCTCAACATAGCTCTTGTTTTTATTTTTAATAAGATAGAGTAGAGTCATGATTGAGGAACTGAAAAAAAACACGCGATTCATTTTGGTTTAGTATGTTTTCACTGATTCATAATCAGACATTGGGTTGGTGGGAGTTGTGGATGTACACGCCCACCGCCCATGTCCATTTTCAGCTCAAATTTGTCCTGACTATTTCTTCTCATTTATAGTGCCACCTAGTTCCTCCTAGTTTGGTCAAGTTTTCATTTTTAAGTTCAAATAGTAGTAATGTCACCTTTATGACAGACAGGTAGGAATCCGACAGGCCAGTGTATTTTCCAACCATGGCAATCTTGACCTGAAAAGTTAATGCAATAGTGCTCAATTTAACGAACTGTTTGCTCAAAAACATAAGGGGCAATATTTTAGCTCCACTCCTGGAAACAATAAGAATGATGATTGAAACCTACCGGAGTCTTCAATTTGTCGAACTTAGTGGCTCTTTTAGTCCACTTCGCTAACTCAGGTTCCCGAGGTACTTTTCCATCACTGCATACATAGCAGTAATAAAAAGTGAACATGTTAGTGTTCCTTCAATTTTCAGACTACTATATGGACAATTGATGTGATCATGCAAAAGCACATACTACTGAAGCTCTAAAACTTTCAGAATAGCTTCATGGGCCTTCTGGTCCTATAAAAAAGTTCCATTGTGGATGGTTAAATAAGATGTGAATTTCGAATTTATGGTAAACATTCCATAGGAAAAGAAATGCCCTACCCTTAGCAACAAGGGGATGTGCCAAATGTTTGTCACGTCATGGAGGTTCACTATATTTGAGATCTGCACATAAGTTGGATTGTCAGGACAAGAGCGAGGGTAAAAACTCAAAAGAAGCCTTGAAATGGGAATCGTTATCATTACCGGAACATGACAAAATTGTGAAAGCTTGACCTTCACATGTTCCTCCAATGGCTGCCGAAAACACAGAACTAACCATTAGTGATTCAGTTTTACGCACCGACAAACAGTAAAACAGAGGCTTGAAGGACTGGAAACTGGAGAAAGGTGACTGTATAGTGTACCTCGGTACTGCGACATGCTAAAATATCCGGTGCCAGCCCAAGTCCTCTAAGCCCTCGAACACTATGCTGTGTAGGCTTAGTTTTCTACACAAATGTAGCATGCTGTCAATTACATGAAAGTAATTAACAGAGTTTTTCTATTTTATAAAAGGTTTTGGGTGTTAGTGACACAAAGTTTAGTTTTCTTCAAGCTAAATTGCAATTCTATGTAAACTACTGATAAATTTACCTGTTCACCGACTACATTTAGAACTGGAACAAGACTGACATGAACGAGACAGAAGTTTCCAGGTCCTACAGTACAGAGAAGGAATGATCAGACTATAAAAAAAAACTTTAAAATGGAGTAAGAACTGTTGTTTTCTTACCAACACGGTATGAAAATTGACCTAATGCTTCAATGAAAGGCATGGACTCAATATCCCCTGCATCAAGAATGCCACTGTCGTTATGCGGCGAAAAGATTTTGTCCCCTGCACCGGCATACTTACACAACTATGGGTACAATTAAGCAAAAATAAACTAATCTATATGTTGAACAATGTAATGCTTTTATTTATGCAATAATAGAATTATTATCTTCACCTATAGTGCCCCCAAGTTCAATGACACAAACATCAGGAGGTCCTTCTTTGCCGTCGACTGGAACCATTGCAACACGTTCAATCCAATCTTGTATTTCATCTGTAATATGTGGCACAACCTGATAGTGGAAATGAATATAGGTTTAGCCACGTCTCTCAATAATGATGTTTTCATCACATGAAAACTCCACTACATACTGATCACCCACCTGGACGGTTTTTCCTAGGTAGTCACCTCTCCTTTCTTTGTTAATGACAGCCTGATTCGAGCATTACAAAGAAAACTGATGTTAAACTACATATGACAAAGCCAGCAAGTACAGTGGTGTCAAGTCCAAGAAGAGTTGGAGTGTGCACAAGCGACAGGAGATCACATGATAATGTACTTGTAGTAAATAGGCTAGCAACATAACGGTTAGCTCCAATTGATTGTTTGTTTCAACTGTAGTTTCAGACCTAGCTAGTTTACTTTTGCATCCCATACAAAATTCAGGTGGTCAAAAGAAGAAAGATTATTTATCCACCAATTCTCAGAAACAGCCAACAGGGCATCAACTCCACAATTAATCCACCATGTGGCAGGCTGAATCTTTTTCAGCTGCTTCCGACAACGGTGGCAGGATAGAGGAGGCCCGGATGATTCTGCACATGCATAATTGTACTGCAGTGGATCTTACGATGAAACGTAAAGTGACTCAATAAAGATTTGTGGGTTCCATGTGCATGCAGTCAATCAACGCTCAATGACTTGCAGATAGCCACTGAATGCCGCAGGTTTGTTAATTCAAAATTAAAAAAGGGAGAAATAAACTTCCTCCCTTTTTAAGAAAAAATATAGGGAAGTATAAAAGCAAACTTTTGAGTTGATAGCGCCATACTCCACAGCAGTTTCTAATTGCGCATGGATTAGGGCTCATCTGTCCAATTACCTGATAGATCTTTCCTGTGGTTATATTGTTGTCACGGGTCAATTTGATATCCAGAAAACGCTCGTAGTTTCCAAGGTCCAAGTCCACCTTCAAGAAAAATAAAAGGAAGAAGGACCTATTAGCCGGAAAGATATATCCACATAGTAGACATTGTAGGAGAGCTACTGAAGACTATGTCAGCGGAGAGGTCATCCATGATGCTACCAACAACAGTGTTTTTTCTGTTAAGAGAGGGACACAGAAGGACCAGCTTGTAGTTAGTTACCTCTCCACCATCGTCCAAAACAAACACCTCCCCATGCTCGAATGGAGACATGGTTCCAGCATCAGTGTTGAGGTATGGATCTGCAGAGGGTAGTCACAAATAAACAGCCATAAGAAATTATGAACAGCAGGTAACCTTAACGTTAACTAAAAAAATGGTTTCTTAAACCCTTCACCAACTTTCAGTATAGACAGAAACCTTGCAACTAAATTCTTCAATGAACTAAAAGACGGAGCCAAAAAGAAAAAAAAAACAAAGGCACAAGTTCCCAACCACTTTGGAAATCCGTACTTGCACACTCATCAAATGGAGCAAAATGAATACCTTCCTTCACAAAACGGTGTGGAAATATGTCAAAATAAATTTAATGCTTGAGGTGACAAAATTGACCTAAACTACTGGGGATTCCGTCTCTTTGAAGGAACTAAGATCGTGACACCAAGTTCAGATTCCTGATTGTTCGTTAAAACAACAAGTACTCAACATCCAAAACGAATGTTGTTAACAATCACTTGGTTTACCAAAAGAACAGACAAAAGCATCCAAAAGAATAAACTCTTAATCACCGAAAAACATGGTGCCACAGCTCACGAAAGGCATGATCTAAGGTACTGGCTGAAGGTTGTTAGCATATATGTACAGAAGTAATAGAGTCAGGCCTACAAGGCTAAAACAACAAAAATGAGCAAAGGCTTCCTGCACTCTCGGAATAGAAAGAGCAAAAGCTTCCAACAAACTTGACAGTAATAATAATCTGAATCTCTGATTTGACAGTATATTTTGGTTCAACGAATTTCAAGGCAGTAAAAGGAAAGCAAGCATGCATGCGTTCGAGGCCGTTTTGAGTGAGGAATAAACAAGAGTTCAGAAGCTTCGTCAGCCATTGCAGCAGGAAAACCGTTCGTCTGACAGTTGAACGAAATTTGAGAGCGCATTTCATTCCGGCTTAACTATGGACAGCACATTCAGACGGGGGGGGGGGGTTGCCACGCGGCCATCGCACGCCCCGCCCAGACGGCCAGACAGCTCTGAGTTATCCGGAAAATCCTGCCTCCTTTGCCCCCAAACAAACAGCACTCTTGTTGCACAGCACAGCCGAAGCGACAAAAAGGGAGCGTCCGGGCCGGGGCTCTGGGCTCAGACCGAGGCTAACCCAACCAGCAAACGGCACAACGCAACGAGATCAGGCAGACCCGGCGGCCTTTCCACCGAAAAATCCGCCCTTTTTTCCGGATTCTCCGCCGGAGGGAGGCAGTTTTTTTTTTTCCTTTTCTTTTCTTTTCGTTTTCGCGCGGAAACGCCAAAGCCACCCCGCCCAAAACAAAACGAAATCGCCAAGCGCGCGGCGGGGAGGAAGCCAGGAAGGAAAGGGAAGGAATGGCTACCAATCTTGATGGTGGTGACGCGGAGGCCGCAGGCCTTGAGCACGACGCCGATGCTGCTGGCCGTCACGCCCTTGCCGAGGCCGCTCACCACCCCTCCGGTCACCAGCACGTACTTCATGGCCGCCCGCTCCCCTTTCGCCGACGACGACGGTCCTAGCTAGGCTCTGCTGCTCCTGTGCAGTGTGCAGGACAGGTAGTAGGAGCAACCGAGCAAGCAAGACTGCCGCTGCTGCACTACTCACTAGGCTAGTGTGGTGCCGCCAGCCAGGGGGCCAACCAAACCAAGAGTGGAGGCAGGCTCTCTCAGGCGCTGGTGGTGGTGGGCAGAGTTTAGAAGTTTTTAGTCTGGAATGGACGGGGAGACGACGAGGGGGTTTAAATAGAACCCCAGGGGAGGTGCCCTGACAAGTGACAACTTCCCCGAGAACCCTCACATGTAGTATTTAATAGATATAATGCTACTACTATAATAATACAACAAAAGAAGGGATATATAGATATAATATATAATTTTTTTGGTTGGAGCATTTTTGGTTGCTGGACAGGCATTGGTTTGAAGCACCAGGTGGCCGGTGCGAGGGTGTTACCGTGTGACCGTGTCTGATTCTAAAGATTGGATTTCTGTTACAAGTAACACCAGCCTAGAGACGCTCTGAAAGTGACGGCTCAGCCTCAGAGTGGATTGTGTGACGACTGGAAGGGTCGAAGCAGTAGCCTAAGAGATTTAAGGATTATAAAATATATAGATGTAGACATAGATATAGATATACATACTAATTATTTAGATATAAATATAAATATAAATACAGATTATACATATATAGATATAGACATAATAAAAATAATATAGATATAACTGAGCAAATTCGATCGAGCAATAGAGCTTTCCGATGAGACTTGGGTGGCTAACCATTGTCCAGGATGCTCATAGATTATGTGACTGCAAATTTAAGGTTTTATTCATGTTCCTTGGTCTGTTCGCTTGACTGATAAGTTATGGCTAAAAGTATTATTTATTGATTTATTGTGAGAGAAAAATATTGCTGACTGGCTGACAGATTCGACAGATAATCTCAAATGAACAAGTTGGTCGACCTCAAAAAAAAATCAAGCACATGTAGTGAGCCCTTTTTTTATTTCGCACAGTTATAGTATATTTCTAAAAAAATAAACCTATTAATCTACACACAATTTTACAACACAACACAACACTGGTCTCATATCAAAATAAATATAACACAAATTTAAATAATACTCCCTCCGTCCCAAATTGTAAGTCATTCCAAGAATCTTGGAGAGTCAAAGCATTTTCACGTTTGACCAAAATTATAGAGAAAAATACTAAGATTTGTAACGTAAAATGAGTATACTATGAAAATATAATTAAGAAAGAATCTAATGATACTTAGTTAGTACCATAATAATTATTATTTTATAATATAAATTTGGTCAAACTTAGTAAAGTTTGACTCTCCAAGATTCTTGGAATAACTTACAATTTGGGATGGAGTACTAGTGTTCTTCATATGTGTCAATAACATGTATGTAATGCAATGGTACAGATGCAAGAAAAGCGATCTACAGATCGAGGGTCTCTTCTAACAAAAAAGGAGCTATTCCTTGTGTTATTTTCAGCAAAATATGTGGTCCACTAAGGCTGCATATGATACGCGACCCTTCACGTCCTTGCCGTTAGTGACATGTCCTGATTTAGCTGGGGTTCATGGCTTTTCTTGACTCTGCCAAACAAAATCCCTTTCCATTATTGTCTCCAAGGGATATATCTTACCCTAGGGGTTGAGTCATTGTGTCTAGCAATAATAATTCTTGCAGGGAGGTAGATATGTTCACAGTAATTTTTGGATGTGTTAACAAAATTCTTTTGGAAAGACTTGTATTCCTTTTGCAACTAGTATAGTGCTCGTGCTAACGCCATGGTTTTATTTTAGGGATGCACATGAAAACCAAATGACGATATTTTTTCTATAGTTTAAGTTTCACACAATCGTATATGATCATGTATATAATTCGGAAAACACTCATGCATAACAAGGCATAATAAGTCATATCTCACCTCATTTCGATCTGAGTAAATATTGCCAGCCATTTTCCCGGCATCGAACCATATATAGTAAGGAGGTCTGGATTATGAGGCAACGGTTGAGGTAGGAGTAGGACAAAAGCAGTAGTTTTCAGGTTTGTAGAAGTTTTTGTCTTTCTTGGTGTTGGTTCCGGGGGTGCATACTGCAGAAGATATGGAGTACGTAATACGTTGTTAGCTATGCGTGGTAAGAATATTTAGCTTATCATCAAGGGGTGAATGGTGACGCTTGGACTCCGGTCACAAATTTCTCGCCACAGAACAGGTGCGGTTTAAACTATGATCTTTGAACAACGCACTAACACATAAAGAATCACAAACACTCCGTTTTTATTTTCGTCAATACGTTGTTCAGAGCGAAATCGTGTCATAAAGATCTAGTAAAAAACTAACAAATCTCAGACCTTTTGTATGATAAAGTAATAAGATTGTTTTGGTATTGCCAGTGTCGTGTGTAGAATAATCTCACAATTTTTTAAATTATTGTCTGATATTCTTCATCATGTGTGATTTCGTTATAACTTATTATAAGTGGTCCTAGACTCCTAGTCTTGTACTCTAGAACCAGGCTTATTATTTCTAAATAAAATTAATATCAAGAGACCTGTGCATAATATCATCAAAGTGATATTCTTCTAGAACATATATATATTTGGTTAGTCTTAATGTGAACAGATTAGGTTAGTCGGTCTTATGTGAATGAACTTTTTTTTGTTGGAAACATATCATCCACGGTATGATTCTTTGCTCGTCAATATATAATTTTGTTTGTGGTTCTAGGGAATCAAATGCCTACGATAAAAATTACATATAAATATCACCAATATTCAACTTGTATCCTTTCTAAGGCCAAACGCACCGGCTTTATTTCCACAAGAGAGAACATGATTCTAGTGGGAGAAAAATTTAAAAGGAGATACCATTTCAAGCTAGCATCATCGATCATTATTAACCGTTATTTTCAGCTCCTCCCTCTGCTGCCTAACCCGAAACATGCCGACTTGGAGTCGTGGTCATTCTTCTTGTCAAAAACAAGCTAGTCGTAGTCTGTGGGGTTTCATCTTTCCCTTCCAATTTGCACTGAAAAGATCGAATCTTTTGCACTCCGGTCCCTTTCTGCCAGCACTTTTACAGCTCCTGATTTTGCTTCAGCGCTACTTTTCCAGTGCGCACATCTTTTTCTGGCTCCACATTGTAAATAGTCATCAGGAAATGACGTTAACAATGAAGCCCCGTCATTCAAAACCAACAAATCAGAGCCTAATCTGTCGAGTTTTACCTGTGATGTTAGTACACATCAACGTGTGTGATTAGCCGAGAAGAAGTGAGATGACAAGTCACAGTGGGTTATGCGAGATATCTAATTTCCGGCGTTAATTAGGATAGGAATATTGCAGCAATCCAAAATTCTCATGGAGTTCGTTCTCGCGTTGCAAAAACAAAACCTATATGTAGAAATGTTTGGGTGAAAAGACACTGTATATCTCGAAACAAATGCCACGAGATGGATAAAAAGAAGGTGCAATTGTGCCAAATTTCCCAAAAGATCTACTTTTCGTGAGATTCAAATCTTGAGATTAGAGTAAGCACCAATGATTGCTAGCTTTGTGCCTTTCTGTTACAGTTCGTAATGATCAGCTACCTGGGGCAGCGAAATGGTAGCAGCAGATCGAACACACATCAACAAAAATCAAGGGAAAAAATCTGTAAATGTTTTTTCTACTTTTCCCCCCTTTTGCAGATCCGCATCTCAACTGATAATATATAATTACCACTGGAGTAGATTCTTGCATTCTAAGTAAAGCGGGACTAGCTAGTTATGGTTCAAGTGAAGGGATCGGAAAAGTGAAATTTCAAACTTGGCGCCAAAGGCAAACCGGCCGGCCTGCAGTTGACAGCGTTGATTAACCTAACTATCACTGGATTTGCATGGGTGAGATCTTGATACTTAATTGATACAGATCATATAGGCCTTGTTTAGTTCCAAAAAAATTGGCAAAACAGGCATTGTAGCACTTTCGTTTGTATTTGACAAATATTGTCCAATCATGGACTAACTAGGCTCAAAAGATTCGTCTCGTCAATTCCGACCAAATTATGCAATTAGTTTTTATTTTCGTCTATATTGAATACTCCATGCATACGTCTAAAGATTCGATGTGACGGAAAATCTGAAAAATTTTACAAAATTTTTTAGGAACTAAACAAGGCCATAGTTTATGTGTGCATGAATGCTAGTGTCATTAAAGAACCTGCATGGCTGCATTTTTTTTCTCATCACTTTCGCCGCAGACTCCATTGATACTTTTTTTTCTGTTTATTAGTAGAATGAAAATGGAAGGATGCAAACGTATGCAACGGTTATGGCTTACGTTGCAGTGCATAGTATTGCTGCCCGTCAATTTTTGCCCTTCTACAGGTTAGGAGTTTCTTAAGCATTAGAAGTTTTTATTTATTCTACATCAATAAAAATTACTACTTATATTTGCACTCTCTCTCTCTCTTCGTTTTGTAACAAATACACATACATATCTATATATCCTATAAAGACAAACCCCACTAAGCTAATTCTCTTGCACCTCCTTACGCCACATCATTATCCATGGTTTCGGTAGTGGATGCAGCTATCTCAACATGACCATGCATGCATACTGCTCAATAGACTACAATGAGACCTATTTATATTCTCCTTCGTACCCACAGCAATGCGCGGAGAATCCTCCTACTATATATTGTCTTCCAGTTGTGATATACACTCCCTCTCGTCCAATTTATAAGACGCAATTTGGCATGTCACATTCTCTTAAGCTATACTTTGAGGGCAGGGAATACTTTAGTTTACATTTAAACAATGATAGAAGTGGTAATTTAGTGTGAATTTAATTTAACGGGAATATTTGCACATAAATTTTACTTCTTTTTGGAAAACATTATTTTCAGTAATAACCAGAGGGTCATTCCAATCACCGCAGTGAAATATATATTGTATACTCCTCACATGTTCGGGTACCCGTTTGTCCACGTGTCTCTAATTGTTCACGTGTACCCTCATCCATCACATGTGTTATGTGTACCTCATCCATCAGCCTTTCAGATACAGTGTTCTGAACGGTGAAAGCAGACACTGAAGCCCGTTTCCTATATACGTATTCTGGTATAAGGTCTTGTTTAGTTCACCCAAAAAGCAAAATCTTTTCAAGATTCTTCGTCACATCGAATCTTACGCCACATGCATGGAGTATTAAATATAGATGAAAATAAAAACTAATTACACAGTTTACCTGTAAATCACGAGATGAATCTTTTAAGCCTAGTTACTCTATGATTGGATAATGTTTGTCAAATAAAAACGAAAGTGCTACAGTTTCGAAAACTTTTCAGTTTTCGGAACTAAACAAGGCCTAAGAGGTTGTTTGGTTCACGGCCACACTGTGCCACGCCACAATGATGGTAGCCGCAGCATGGCATGGCGGTGGCGGAGAAAACGCCCGCCACGCTCGCCACGGCCTCGCCACAATCAGCATGCGCTACACGACAACCACAAGCAGCAAAGGACAAGAAAGAAAGGCATGTGGCCGCCACAGCTAAAAATAGAACCAAACAGCTGCCTCCACACCGTGGCTCACCGAAACTTAGGCAGGCAAAGTATGGGTGTGAACCAAACAGCCCCTAAATCTTGCTTGGTTCCGTTGTGAAGTTTGTAATTAATCAATAGAAAGGACGTATATATATCACAGGACACGGGGACTGCTGAACCCGCCGGTGGAGGATGTATGCATGCAGTCGCAGCATGCAGCTTGTGCTGCGGACGACGCAGGACCAAACCGTGACCGGGCTCTGAGTCATCCCCGGCGACCCCCTCAACAACATTGAATTCCGAATCTGCCAGACTCGTACCAACTTGTCTGAAGAAATTATTGACGAGCACATTTTCCGGCTGCCGCTGAGTCCGCGCCAACAGGGATCCACGCCATCATCCCGGCCTGCTGCCGCCCCGATCCATTCCAGCTGCAACTGCAAGATATTATTTGATTCGCGCGTGTGTGTTCTCGGTAGCTGGACACGTTTAGGTTAGCCAATAACCAGTCGTTCATTAGCGAAAATGTTTAGTACTTGGCCACAGCACACATATACTATACACTATATGTGTCCACGAGCTCCTTCTTTAGTTTGCAGCAGGTGCGACTTTGCACATGGACGACGAACCAAAAACTTCTCCTCCTGCTTTCAATTCAAACGATTCGAATTTACACTCCAGATGGGCAAAAGGAGACAACAAAAAAAGACGTGACGCATGCAAACAATAATAGGAGCAAAAGCGGTAAAGTTCGGGGTTGATATATATAGCATATAGGAGTAGACGAATATTCTTCCTCTTCCTGTGAAAGAAAAGAATATATGGGAGGAATTGTTGAAGGCTACTGTATTTTTATATAGTACAAAACATCTAGCAGACTACCAATGCTGGTGATGATTCATGCCGGTCTAAAAGACAAATTTTAATGTAAGAGAGAAACAGTAACTTTTTCACCGAGTCATGACTGTTTATATATTGACTCGCGGTAACACGGTCTAATGTGATTAATTTAATTTGTGACGCCGCCCGACGCTCCGTGTGTGCTTGTGTGAATTGTTTACTACACCGCGCCCGCGCTGGGTCTTCGCCGTTCAACGATTCCAAAGAGAAAAAGGCGTTCTAAACGCGCTTCATAAAAACAGAAAAAAAAACTAGACAGAGAAAATGAAAAGTGTTGTTAATGGACGGATCGGATGATGTAAGAGAGGGCCGGGAGGGAACAAAATAAAGAACGAAAAGGCATGCGCATGAGCTAGCGTGCATCGATCTAGCTAGCCATCGGACAATCCGCGAGATAGAGATACCAATATATATATATATATATATATATATAACTCAGTCACTATATAGAGAGTTAATGGAAGTGGAGAGAATTGGAGGAAAGGAGTTATTCTGGAAGGCGAAAATACCTTTGAAAATTAAAATTTTTCTTTGGTACTTAAAAAGAGGAGTGGTGTTAACAAAGGATAACTTATTAAAGAGAAAGTGGAGGAGTGATTCTAGGTGCAATTTCTGCGGCTTTGAAGAATCCATTCAGCACCTCTTTTTCGACTGTCGGGTAGCTCGTTTTGTTTAGAATTTGCTGCTTATTACGTTCAATATTCACCCACCACGTAGCATGTCTCATATGTTTGGTTCTTGGATAAGGAGCTTTACTCGAGGGCTAAGAAATCAAATAATTGTGGGGATAGCAGCATTGTGCTGGGTTTTATGGTTGAATAGAAACGATGCGGTATTCCAAAAATTATTTACTAACTCTTATGTGCAGGTAATTTTCAGGGGGGGCTTATTGGATCAGGCAATGGTCCCAGTTGTCTAAAGAAGAAGAGAGAGGGCCTTTGATTGAAGGATGTAAACGTCTCGAAGGGATAGCGTTGTTTTTCTTTGGAGATCCTGTTTGGAAGCTTCAAAGAAGGATATGTTGGTAGTCCTGGTTGCTGTTCCCTGTCTGAGGTGTGCAATCCCTTTTTTTTTGCACGATGTGCTCTTTGTAAGGTTGCTGAGTGATTTGCTCCTGGTGCGGCTGCCGTTAGCAGGCTGCTGTCTTTGTTTTAAACTATGTTAGTGTCCGTATAGCGGAACTCTGGTCTAAGTACCTTTCTTGTATTGTTGGGCCAAGCATTCACGTGCGAATGTGAAGGCCGGAATGCTGTTTATTCCGTGATCTTATATATATATATATATATATATATATATATATATATATATATATATATATATATATATATATATATATATATATATATATATATATATATATATATTACAGGAATAAATTGATATTGATAAATAAATTAACTGATGATGGATCATCAGCAATGTAACTCGTCGGACGGACGACGCTAGCTGCTTGTGTGACGCCGCCCTCACACGTAGTGACATCTCTATCTCTGGGGTGTGCTATCGCTCCCGCACGTTAGTTCGTTCGTTGACGTCGCTGTCGGAGGGCGACGACGACGACCTCCGTCATCTCTTATCTCGGCCTTGTTTAGTTCCGAAAAGATTTCGGATTTCGGTACTGTAGTACTTTCTTTTGTTTGTGACAAATATTATTTAATTATGGACTAACTAGGATCAAAAGATTCGTCACGCGATTTCCAGCTAAACTGTGTAATTAGTTTTTGCTTTCGTCTATATTTAATGTTTCATGCATGTGCCGCAAGATTCGATGTGACGGGGAATCTTGAAAACTTTTTGCTTTTTAGTGTGAACTAAACAAGGCCGAGTCCTTTAATTTCGCCATATATATGCGCCCATGCCGGTCGACGGGATATTTCGTTTCCGTCCGCTGGAAGTCTTGCCAAACCAAAAGCTCGTCGACCGCTCTCGCCCGCGCGTTCACACGATCGGTCGGACACCAGCAGGCGGGACGACGACGTACGTGCGATATCGCCGGCCGGCCCGATCGATGGAGACGCGCGCGCCGGAATATCCCCGCCGGCCGCCGGCCCATCGTCGCGCGCGTCCAAGGGTAGTCTATTTGTAGGTACGTGCCGGCCGCACGGGCAGTCGTCGCCACGTACGTACACATCGTCACCTCGATAGATGGAGTAGTCACTACTTAGGTCTCGTTTAGGCCGTGTTTAGTTCCGAAAATTTTTGGGAAATCGACACTGTAGCATTTTCGTTTGTATTTAACAAATATTATCTAATCATAGACTAACTAGGCTCAAAAGATTCGTCTCGTCAATTCCGACCAAACTGTGCAATTAGTTTTTATTTTCGTCTATATTTAATGCTCCATGCATGCGTCTAGAGATTCGATGTGACGGGGAATGTGAAAAATTTTGTAAAATTTTCTGGGAACTAAACAAGGCCTTAGTTCCGAAAAGTGAAAAGTTTTCGGTACCGTAGCACTTTCGTTTGTTTACTTTCGTTTGTTTGTGACAAATATTATCCAATTATGGACTAACTAGGATTAAAAGATTCGTCATGTGATTTACAGCTAAACTGTGTAATTAGTTTTTGTTTTCGTCTATATTTAATGTTTCATGCATGTGCTACAAGATTCGATGTGACGAAGAATCTTGAAAATTTTTTGGTTTTCAGGGTGAACTAAACAAGGTCTTAGCACGCCGCCGCCGGCCATACCGATCTCTGTGGTGGACGAACTTGGAACGCTACCGCGCGCACGCTGGCCGCCGCCGCTGGACTGGACGTACGGGCCATGGACCATGCATGGGCAGTCGTTTTAATTAGCACGCTTGCTTGAGAAATAAATTAATGAGGCTTAATTGTTGCAGGTCGATTTAGCCAAGTTTACATCAACAGCCAGTGCACTTACATTGAACGGCTGACGGCCGAGACGAAATAATGGTGCTCAGGATAGTGTCACGTAGGATTTTTGCTGACGTGAAGGAAAGAGAGAGAGGGAAAAGAGAAAGATGTGTCATTGTTTCACGAAACAATTATCTCATGAGCTAAAATTTAGGATTATGATACAGCTTACACACCCTTGTATGAGTTGTTGTTGCCATATAACTCACAACAAACATTTGTTTCCACGAATTAAGGATTCTTGAATTATTAGGAGACAACTTAAAAGACAATATATTATATTTGTTACCTCTTAAGTCGTCTTATAATTATGTGGCACGGTATTGACCTTTGAGACAATACCAATGTACATGCTTATTTTCCGTGGATCGATCATCGAGTGCAAGCGCCATATATGTCCAATGATAATTATTCTGCGCATGTGAAGCGTGTCTCACGGATCGAGTATTGCACGACGTTATTTCATCGTCGTCAATAGTACGTACTACCAGCAGCCATGCATCGTCGGTGCATGCATGTGAGTAGTAAAGCTGTGCTCTTCTCCACAAAATTCATTTCATACTTGAAGCCCTTTAAATTTTGTCATCTCCGAAGAAAAAACAAAAAACAGGAAACCTCGGATCCATCATGGATCACTGCACGCGGGTATATCAGTCAATCATGACGTCGTCGTCCAAAGGGAAGGGCTCTTTTCTGTGCCTGCGTGTGTACCTACCTAGCTAAAGGTCACACTGATGATGAGAAGAAATTAGCCTACCAACAACCAAATCACGATCTAGGCCTTGTTTAGTTCACCCCAAAAAGCAAAAAGTTTTCAAGATTCCCCGTCACATCGAATCTTACGGCACATGCATGAAGCATTAAATATAGACGAAAGCAAAAACTAATTACACAGTTTAACTGGAAATCGCGAGACGAATCTTTTGATCTTAGTTAGTCCATAATTGAATAATATTTGTCACAAACAAACGAAAGTGCTACAGTACCGAAATCCGAAATCTTTTCGGAACTAAACAAGGCCCTAGTAAAAAGCTAATAAGCAGAGCTCTTGGGAAAAAGGTTTTTACCAATTGCTGCTCATTGACATGCATGCATGAGAAGGTGATGAGGTGGCGTGTTTGACTTTAATTTAGAGGCGTGGGCGTGGCCGCATGGGACCGGGGCGCTTTGACTCAGAGCAAGAAGATTTGTGGCGTATAGATAAGGTTTTGTTTGACCGTCTAATGACAAGAGACGCAGCTGTGTGGAAAATTGAGAACCTACGGTCGGACTAAAGGTTGAATAATTAGCATAACTCGAGTAGAGCGCGCAAAACGGATCCAGATGATTTTGCCTCTAAATACTTACTAAGAATTAATAATTTTTGGATGTGTTTATACAACATTCACGTGTTTTAGGTTCTTCCAACACCCGATTTTTTCGGTACCTTTTCCGTATCTTTTCTCTCCTCCCAACGTGTCGTCACCGCCCATAATCCACCTCTCACGACAACCTCCTTCTTCACCTCCATCCCTTCCGCAACTACCATGGCCATGGGCGCCCTCGTCCTGACCTGGCTTGGCCGCCTCCTATGCTTCGAGAACCCTAACTGATGCCCTCACACCATCCCTGCCGTTTGGTTGGTGTGTCTCCTCCAAGCCTCTTCTAAGCCCACCGAAGTTGGATAAGAAGAGAGAATGAAAAGAGAAGGAAAAATTGATTGTTTGGTTGCTCTAAAACACTTGAGTGTTGGATAGCATTTCTCTAATTTTGCAGTGCACGCAACAAAATTAAAGATCCAGCAACATGCATGCATATGCTGCATATGGAGAGTGCGCCCCCCCATGGTCCTGGACAGGATAATGAGAGAAATGAAGAGGAAAGATGACGACGTGCACATGCTTCACTTAAGGAGTCGAGCCATCTGGACTTATAATTTGGCCAAACAGGGACCGGCCGGCCTCACGGGGAGGAATCAATAGCCGCAGAAATCTAGCCCTGAATGGCGCTGCATGCGGACGGGAGGATGATGCAAATTGTCATATGCATGCTTGCGCGGCCGGCGGCCACATGGTGGAGTAAGTGCTTTCCGGCGCTGGATTACAGGATCTCGTGCTCCCAGTGACCACTGACCCCACGCTGCACCAAAAGATGCAGATTAAGTTAGTATACGATACTACTGTCACAAAATGGGATCTAATCGTCGGTCGTTTTGGAGGCTTTATAGATAGGGCGTGGGTGTCCAATATATAAATGGCCAGCTATTCAGCTACCTAACTAGACGAGTTTGACGTTTACTCTCTCTGTCCTTTGATATAATAGTACATTTTAAAAATTTTATAAGACAAATTAAGAGAGAATATAAAATACGTATATATCCTTATTTTATTTTCTAACTAGATGTTATCATCAACATGATTAATGATTATTAGTTGATAAATAGCAAGTATTTAATGTAAAATTGGTTTTGTCCTTTAGAATGTATTATATTTGAGGATAAATTTTGAATGTTAGAATACACTATATTACATAATAGAGGGAGGAGAAGAGAAGAAGATGACCGAGTGTTGGCTAGCAATAAGTAAATAGTCAGACTATTTCATATCGATCGATCGAGACAAGGAGAAAGTCCATGAGAAAAAAGTAGATTAATCAACGCGAGATAGTTAGTTTTTCTTTCAGCTTGGCCACATAGCTGGTTCTATTGAGAACAACCCTTGACCTCGAAATTAACAGATATATAACCCCTCCATTCTACTTACGAGTAAACTTTAAGTCGTTTTGGATTCTAGACATAATATATACTGTATTAGATAGGTAGCAAAAAAAACTATACACCTAGAAAAGGCAAAACAACTTACGATTTGGAAAGGAGTGAGTGTTAGCAAACATGCCTGCACGTAAGGATGGATTCAAATCGAATTCACTTGGAATCGAATCTAGATAGTATCATTTGCCACATTTTAATTTAAATTCAAATATGGATATTATTGGGTATGAATACAAAATGGTTCTCTCAAATTTCGACATCTAATTGATTGAAGATAACATGTAGGTTTGCTTATCGAAAGTTTTGTAGCAGAATAAAATTAATATACATGTAGGAATGCATTTACAATATGAACATATCTTTCCCTAATATATAATTATCAAAATTTCAGTCCACTAGATAAACTATGTCCGTCAATAGTAAAGTATTAGTCGATACAATTTCAACTTTTTTTCGTTTGGGCCGTTTTTCATCTATGTACAAGTTGTTCTGGTGTCGTGCCCTTTCTTTTGTAGCACTATCTCTCCACGCTCAGCTCTCGGTGGCCGATATGGTGCTAAATCTTCGCCTCTTCTCCCGACAAACACACGCAACAACTACGGCCTATGAGCAGAGGGTTGGGTGGCCTAGGCGATGAAAGTGAAACTGGGTCGTGTTGTATGATTGGGCTTCACATCGCGTCCGGCTCATCGTTTGAACTGAGCTATTGACTCATACTCATTTGGAGGCCCAAAACAGCGTCGAGTCCGGCCAGCAGCTCCACCAGTGCCTCTCATGGTGGGTACTCGTGCCAATAAGTGCCAAGGTGAATAATCTTTCGTTATTCCTATCGTTTTTTTCAAAAAAAAAGTAAATTATATTTGAGCTTTCTTTAGTTCATGGATCAAACCATAAACTCAGATATTGAGTGATTTGTTATCCAAATCGGTATGAATAAACACACTCCCAAGCTATATGTATATACCAGTGCAATTCTCATAGAGGGATACAACATGAATAGTCAAAATAGATCTCCCTCGTAATCATCTATGGACAAAAAAATCTCTAATATTTGGCAACGAAACTCCTAGCTGACTTAATCTAAGATTAGAATTACAATGTGGGGAGAAACAAGGAGAGCATTCTCTGATCTTATTTTTTTAGTAATTTTGTTTTTCCCATTGCAACGCACAAGCATGTTTGCTAGTAACACCTATAGACGAAGGCAATTCCCAAAAATAACTTATATAATGATAAATATTTAAATAATTCAATAAATAAAACAGAAGTGTAGATAATATTTGTACATATAAATGTTTATCAATAAATAGATATATAAAAATTCATAAATATATAAATAAACTAAAGTTTTTAAATTAATATGGTTAGCCATATCATAATTAGTTAAACTTAATTTTATATGTTATTAATAATATTTAAATTATCATAATTTAATTACATAGATATAACTTTAAAATACTTTTATACGATTCATATCATCTGTTATATAAAATTATTATCATTTATATTGTTAATCATTAATCGTAAATATAAGCTTTAGATTATCATCTTTACTGATGCGGACATTGTCAAATATTTCATATTTTTTAAATACTTATCTAGAATCAGATAGAGAAGGCCAGACCCTCAGACATCCATTTCTCACGAGCCAATCCTTGACTTGTTCACACACCCAAAATTTTCTTGCATTCTTCACTACCTTATTCCTCCTTTGTGTGGAATAGGAATGTTTATGTGGGTTCCTCGTCACCGGCATATATTTGAACAAATTGAACAAATGTTCTAAGGAGGCAACTAAATAAAGCACTCATCCTTTAACAATATATCCGGAATTTTGCAAAATAAATACACAACAAAAAGAATCTAATTGGACAAATGTTACCTTCATTGTAATGTTGTCCTTCATTGTACGAGCATGTAATCTCCATCAACATCCTTCATCTTTCTCCCCTGAACAATATACCCTCACTGTCCTTGAGTCACTCTTTTTTATGTTAAACTCAAATTCATGTTTAATAGCATTCTGAGAAAGCGCTAACCTAAACTCATGCATGTTGGGATATATGCTGCCTACACACATTGGAGGATTATTTTTGTCATAAGCTAAAACTGGTGTGGGTGGCAAAAGATCTTTCCCAACTAGACCACCCTCTTCTCGTACTCTTCATCACACTCAGAGTCACTGCTCTCAATATGAGTAGTCCAGATTTACCATGGGTTAGGTATTCAACTTCATCATCAATACACACATGTTCATTATATGGCTTAGAATTTGCAATAATACCATCATTAACAAGAATATCATCATCATCACTCATTTGTGCTAGGTTGGCTTGAAGGCATAGTGGACTGGCTTATTGAAGGCATAGTGGACTAGCTAGCAGAAGGTATAGTGGACTGGCTTGCTTGAGGTATAACTAGACAAGCCACAGATGGAGTACTTGGGATATCAAGGACCTCTGAATTGTAAGAAGGATAAGGCTCAGGGATAGGCACAACATCTCCAGGTGTATGTAATGTTCATGCGAACTACCTTGCTATGAACATGTTTGTTGAACATTGCAAAAATATCTTGATCAGTTGTGACTTGAGGGAAGATCTTTTGGAGTTCATCATAGTAAAAAAAAGTAGATACTACTTCATTGTAGCCATGTGGATATGCATCAACAATTTCTTGGACAAGATGCTTAAAATTGCATCAATTACAATCAACAACCATGGAGACATGAAAGCATGCAAACTCCTTACGCTTTTTAGGATTCCCAGAAAGTCTTATATCCAGCAGGTAGCTGGACTCAAGGTTCATCCTATGAATCAATATGCTATCAAAACTATGGACGCCCATTGAAGTCTACCCGTCCATGCTCCTAATCTTCTAATCAAAGAGAGATAAATAAGAGAAATGAAAAACATAAGCAATTACCCTGTAGGAAGCCATGATGTGTCAGGGTTGTGTCCCGGCATCGCCATACCTCCCTATGCTGCTAACCAAGCGGTTCGCCAGCCGCTACATCCAGGGATCCCACAAAATCATTAAACCTGGCGGCTGCTCGCTCTTTGATCAGTGATTCACCGGCCACTAGATCGATGAAGAATCTCTCAAAAATCCGCTTTTTGATCAGTGAATCACCAGCCACTGTCAACTGGGAGCTCCTGGACCTGAAGGATTCCCAATGTGCTTTTACCTGCGGCCTCGCTACGCGCCTCAAGCTCTTCCAACGTCCAATCCAACAAGAGAGATCTGGGTTGGTCGGTTGGGCCCAAGGAGACGCGGCGATCGATGGCATCATCCAACGTCGGTTAGTGTCTATTCATTAGCGATGTCTGGCTAGTAGGTCACAATGGCGGTGCCCCGCGGCACGAGCCCAGGCACTTGGCCGCACCGATGGCGGCGGCGGTGCCCGGCCTCATGGGTGGAAGCGGCAGCGCATAGGCCCGTGGGTGGCGATGACAGCGTCTCTAGGCCGCGCAGGCATGGGGACAACAGGGTCGGGTGCATGCGATCGAGCTGGCATGGGGATGCATGAGCCGTGGGGGAGCATTCGGTCGGGAACCTAGGGTTCGCTTCGGCGATTTCTCCGTCTCTTTTTGTTGACGCTGCTAAGTTCATCGGCTTGGGAAGGTAACAAAAGGCTTGGAACCAAAGTACTCCCTCTAAAATAACTTTCTTTACGAGTATGGAGGTAGCCTCCTAACCCTAATTAGTATAGTCATAGAAAAAAAAAACAATCCTACTGCACGTACGCTGGAACTGCGCTAACATGGCCTGATTGCCTCGCGCATGATGATCCACCGGAAACGAAAACAGTGCAACAGTGGCGGAGAGGACAGAGCCAAATCTGGGATTTCGGAGTCTGCGGTCCCACTCGAGATCCTGTGAGGCAGCCAAAAGGGCGTCGTCTCGCTTTCCAGGTGGTGGACCGTACGACAGGCCACGTAAGGCAGAGGTGGATCATCGCCCTACAGGCCGGCAAGCAGCCAGTAGGAGTAGGGCGTAGGCGCGCGGTAGGTGGTTGGGTGCCGCGCCCACCACGTTGCGTATCATGCCGACAGCCGGGAGGCCCGGGAGCACGTGGCCCGCCGATAGGCCTGTCACGGCCGTTGGTAGTTACGGGGGGGCTCGGGGCTCGGCGAGCTCGCTGCTAATTGACCAACTAACGCCCTACCCGCCGCTACCCATATTATAGTATTATACTAGTACAAATACAAATACGAACAAACAAGAGCAGGTGCGCTACAGGACGTCGTTTTGTGTTGAAGAGGTGCACATGCTCTGGATACATGCGCACATGCATGTACAAACCGGGAATCAACAGTCCCCCTCCGTCCCGTTAAACAAGTGCTACTATGCTCTTATGATAATGATAATAATGGCATCCCAAATGTACGTAATAAAAGTTGACTAGCATTTACACTCATGAGGACTGTGATATTTTCAGACTGTAGTAAGTTGAAATTTGGATGTTTCACCAGATATCTTTTGTGTCCTCTTAAAAATTTACAATGATGCTCCACCTGTACGCAGAGTATATATTACGACATGTTTGTGCGTGTGCAGGTGTTTTTTTACTCTATCTGCCACAAAGTTAATCGTGCTTTAGCAAAATGGTAGTTATAAAACGAGTAGTATACGGTGTTTATGTGGTAGCAAAAGTTTGCTCGTTTTCTCTTGTGAAACGTTACACCCCTTCATTTCATCATGTAAGTCGTTTTGGATTTCCTGCCTAGATTCATAAGCTTTACTATACATAGTATCTACATATAAATATATATATATCTAGATACATAGCAAAAGCTATGCAATTAGAGAAGCCAAAACGAGTTACAATTTAGAACATAGCGAGTAGTACGTATCATGCCAAAATATCTCTCTGTGCGCATGCAACTATGAAAGAAAAAAAAATATGTTCCTAGCTTCTTTGTGTGAGGTAACTAGGCAGCGCACTTTTGGATGGTCGGCATGCCGTTGTGTTTGGATAACGCTATCCAGACAGTGAATGTAATACCCGATTTTAAGGACAAAACCAGATATGCACCATATGTGAGTCTTAGAAGTCAAATCTCACATATAGCTACAAATAAGAGGTAATATCAAAAGACAATGCATAAATATATAACGTACTTAGTATAAAAGATATAACCTTTGATAACAAACAGCGGACAGATAACTCCAAACTTCGGGTATTAACTTCACTCAACAGGATCCAACTGACTGGTTGATCACAAGCCTAAACTTCTCCTGAAGGGTGGGGGAAATAGCAAGAGTGAGTCCATGTCGAACTCCACAAGTATAGCAACTAGATTATATAGCTCCCACAATCTCATGATCAATGTGACATAAATAATGTAGAGCATTAAATAATAAATAATGAGCATATTTAACACACAAGAGTCATCACCGTCGATGCAAGAATCCCCAAGGCCGCTCATGACCGTGAGCACGGCTAGTATACTAGTTTTTAACCCTCTGCAGAGGTTGCACATCTTTACCCATGAGTCATGATTTACCCTTTCGCCCGAGGCCCGTCGACCTCTTAACCCACTACCAAGGAAGGTCGGCAGGGATCACTATGAAGCCTTTCAAAAGTTCGTCTAACATGTTAGGGCCGCAAGGTTTCCTTTGCGCGCAGATATAGAGCCCCCCTTCCGATGGCACAATGACGCGCAGCCTATACACATACAGACAGAGGCCACACTATACCCAAAACGGTTCAGCCCCTCCGCCCTTTCGGGTAACCTCTAACAAGCTAGAAAAGGTCTTCATACTGAGCTAAAGCCAGAGCCATTATAGTCCTCATGGTTGCACTGTTGTCCCGGTTATCACTTACAGATAAATCATCAAGTGGCTAAAAAGTCATTTTTATCATTTATTACTTAACATTAATCTAGTCACAGGATCACGGTCACAGAAATAAAATCCAAATGCTATACTTGCCTTAATCCAATTGCTCTTGCTGATCCTGCTGGTCTTACTAGTTGCCAAGGCTCTGATCTTGATCACTGAAGCACTCTTGATCACCACGAATTGCTCACCGACTAATTCCGACCATCGATCACAAACATACGACAACAAACATACACGAAGCAAACAAAGGCTACAATTAGAACAGTACACCAATCATATAAAAATAGTATGAAAAGTTTATAAAAAAGATTCTACGCAGCGCTACGATCACACGGACGTAAAGATCACGAAAATCGGAGTTAAAACAGAGAAGATATGGCCTAAACAAACTAGTGTATTTTCTTTGTATTTCTGGATTTATTTTTCTAAAGGAAAACGGCAATAATACTCATGTGATGTCATCCTGCTGTCATCAGGCTAGCAATCAGCGAGAGCACACGGACGGCGCATGGTTGCATGTGAACGTTCAGTAGTAGTGTGATCAAAACAGAGAGCATGCCATAGAGAGATGACGGTGCAAGGAGTTTCATTACCACCAGTAGGTGCCTCGCGACTTGCACGGATGAACGAGAAGGCTTCAAACAATAGCCACAGCGGCAGCGGCTAGCAAGGACGTCTCAGGTCTCTAGAGTGGATGGCCGGCGCACAGAACAACAAGCATGGTGAAATGCAGGGTAGGAGCTGATTTCTCGACAAGCAGGGTCGCCAAAGTTGGCCATAGTGCTTAGCGGCAGGATGAAAGAAGTAGACCTGGAAGTTCAAAATTGGCATTTTCAGACAAATACGATACAACGCGATTGAAAATAATGTATAAGGTCATGAAAGAGGTGTCCTCACCAGAGACCGATGTGCGGCTAATTTGACCAGTGCTGAAGACAAGAATCGCAAGATGTCCGGAAATCAACAAACGATGGTAGGGACTGGCTGGTGGCGACAAGAGAATAAAAAGGAGGAGAACAATCCAATTTACTACACATGAGATTTCTCAAACTAGAGATTCTCTTAGAGTAGTTTTGATATGCTTTGCCTAAGAGGTCGGTACGTATATATAGGGAGGAAAACTCTTCACATCTAAATCAACTAGCAATATGGTACTAATTGATGATACATCTTCCACCTTTACTAATAGGTCTAAATAAAATTAAAGCCCATTAGTAAATAAAGACAAAGGCCTTTGATAGTTGGTGGAAAATCAGAGATTTATTATTTTCGAAATTAATTAATTTTATGGATAAAATAATTCTAGAAAAGTCCAGAATTATTATTTAAGCCACGAAAAATACTCCGAAAGCTCCGAAAATTCGGGAAAACTCTCGAAGACATTATAGAATATGAGGAACTCAAATAAAGTATTTGAATCTCATGAGAAGATAATTTGGAGCATCTAACAAAATTAGATTATGCTCACCAAAAATAGGGAACAAGTTATAGAAAAAGCTAGAAAAATTCGTGAGAGGTTTATAGAGATTGCTTGATGGTTGACGAACTAAAACGAGTGATTTGGGTGACAAAGAAGGATTTCTAAGAAGCTCCAAATGAAAGCCTAAGCTGAGAAACAAGAAATTTGATTACAGAAGAATATGAAAGACATGTCGGATAAGGAAGATCGACCTACTAAACGCATTTTAAAGACTTTGCTCACTCTCCACATACAAAGAAGCAACAAACAAACATAACCTAAAACATATGTACCAGCATGTTTGCACAACAATGTTGCTATACCCTATGATAAATTTTAATTTGATAAAATAAATATTTTTTCTATGTTTTCATGAGCACAAAAATACAAAATAAATTATTTTAGCTCTATTTTCAAAGAAACAATTTTTAGGGTGTTACAGTGAAGCTAGCAGCACGTACGCCATGCAGATGGCACACCTCAAAACAAAAGAACCTCCTAGCTCTCTGTACTAAAATGGGCATCTTACGAGGCACAACAATGCTTCACTAGGGCCTCTTTAGATTGGAGATGAAAATTTTTTGGCTGTCACATCGGATGTGTCGGAAGGATGTCGGGAGAGGTTTTTAGAAACTAATAAAAAAATAAATTACATAGCTCGTCAGAAAACTGCAAGACAAATTTATTAAGCATAATTAATCTGTTATTAGCATATGTGGGTTACTGTAGCACTTAAGGCTAATCATGGAGTAACTAGGCTTAAAAGATTCGTCTCGTGATTCTCAACTAAACTGTGTAATTAGTTTATTTTTTTATCTACATTTAATGTTCCATGCATGTGTCCAAAGATTCGATGGGATGGATGAAAAATTTTTGGGTGGGGAACTAAACAGGGCCGTGCCGGGACGAGCGGAACCGACAGGTGAAAACACTACGTACGTGTGCGGCGCGCCAATGGACAGACCAGACCAGGGAAATGCAACACGGGCGTCGCCGTCGCTCGTCTGGGTCCAGAAGCTAGCCGGCCGGTCCAACCAGACGCGCCCGCATGTCGCCGGGGCCGCAACACACCACACCACCCACGGGATCTATCTCGCGACACAAACCGGCCGGCCGCACGGCATGGCGACAGCGGCCATGCATACGCAAGCAACTCTCTAGGATACCTGTGGCCCGGCCGGTCCAGCCGTCTACTAGTTGCCTGCCCTGCTGGATAGGAATAGGATAGGGGTAGTTTCAGAAGATCCCAGCGGTCAAATCACCGATCTGGACGTGACTAGCTACCTCTCGCTCGTGTTCATGTTCGTCAAAACCAACGCCCCCGCGCAGTCGGTGGGCACGTACTGCTACCAACCACCTGCCCCTCCGCGCGCGCTCGATCCCCCTCCCTAGTCCCTGGCACGGCCAACATCGAATCGTCTCTGTCAGGATCCGCCCGCCGCTCGCGGTCTCTACATCGAATCCCGACGTGTCGGCCGGCTCTCACACGTAACCGATCCGCGCCAGCACCCCAGCAGCAGACCCATCCCAAAGTCCCATCCACCGACGGAACGGAGAAATTTAAACCCGCAGCCGCAGCTCCAGCGCCAGCGCCCGGCGACTCGTCCTCTCATCATCAGGCTCCCACCGTACTACGTCACGCGCGCACCGGCCGGGGACGATGTCGTCGAAGCATCCGTCGTGCCGTGCGTACGTGCGCGCGTACGGCGTACCAACCACCGGTGGTTGCTTGGCGAGGTTGGCTTGCCGCGCGGGTCCGCGCGACCGTGCCGGCATTCCGTCAGACGTCGCTCGTAGCGTCGTCGTCGTCGGTCGTGGCACGTTCGGGGGGACTAGGGCGGCAGCGGCACGCACCGCCGCGTTGGCGATGAGTCGATCGTCCGTTGGGTCGTCGATGGGGGAAAGCGATAGTCCGGCTGCGCGCGCCTCGATCACCCCCGGTCGCTGGCTGGCCACTGACCGAATCCGCGGTCGCTCGTGTTCGCAAACGAACAGACGGAATTAATATAAATAAATAAACAAGATTATTTAAGAAATTCGTTAATTGCAAACCACGTCTGAGGATTGGATAAGGCGCGGCTTTCCGGCGCACGCGCGGTTGATTTGGGTTGGTCCAGTTGGTCACGGCCGGCCGGGCCCATATGAATACGATCTCGATAGGCGATTTGGATAATAATGGGGTAGGAGCAGTATAATTTGCTAATCGGAAGCTAGCTCACTAGCTCAGCTGCGGCTAATGATGTAGGAGTATTGTTCCTTTTGAAAGGGAGACAACCTCATGATGGAATTCATTAGTGTACCCAATGGACATAGCACAAGTTTTATGTCGTTGTGCAAATTAAATGATCTATCTAACACACATAGTTAACTTGCCACACCGTTCGGGTACACTTGTCAACCATAGGCGGACCTAGGGCCCGGTGACCCTGGGCCCATGCCCAGGCTCCTCTCTTAGCAATCCCTTAGAGCCCAATAGATGGCCCATTAGCTGAGCATAGATTGATTGGGCTAGAAGCAGTGTACTAGCATATCATGGTTTGTTTGTCCGGGCTGCTCCATCTGCCTGGGTCCGCCTATGTTGTCAGCGACGGAGATGCCCACATCACGGGATCTTAACAAGATAAGGTAATGTCACGTAGCTCTCTTTTCATTCCAAAATATAAATCGTTTAGTACACTGATATGAATTTTTAAAAACGGTTATCAACATTCTAAACCAAGCCAATGTCGTGCTCCTGTGGCCGGACCAAAAAAAACATGCTTAGGCCCAGGCTATGGGGCTGCGGAGTTTCATGATCCATTTGCACTATCAATTTATTTCAACTAGAGATGATGATTTATTATTAAATTTACCTTTTATGCTAAATCTAGTAGCATCAACATATGTTGTGGATCTAATTAGACTTTTAACTATTGATGGTCAAAAGCTACTACTTAGGCTCAGTCTAAAACAGCCTACATTTAGAATCAAAGGGCTCTATGATAATAAATCCTTGTCGTTGTTTACGTTTACCTTTATCAAACTTCTATAGTTTGGATATTTAGAAACTCTTAACTTATTTAGTTTGGAAACAAAAGATAGCATGTCTATATTTTTTTTACCACCGACGAGAATTTTGATGTATCGGACCTAATGGATCTAGCGCACAGACACATATGTTTATTTTGCAGGAGGCCATACATCTAGTATATGTGAGTGTTTGCTTAGTGTGATGAATGTTAAGTTCGGTGTCGAGTAGGGAGATGGGTTAAGGTATCAGATGTCAATTAGCTAGGTGCCCCTATGGCCCCCATCCTTATATATAGTTTGGATGTAAGTTTATTACAAAGAGTCTTATATACCCTGATATGTTTCCTAGTTTGTTACAATTGAATAGTCTAGTCTTATATAATCCAAATCTAGTTGGTTTTCATGTATACGTACCGATGCCATGTCCACCAAGTAGATGTAGTACCTCCGGATCGGATTCACCCTCGGCCATTCTCTCTTTGTTATTATTTTCCCGTTTGGACCATTACCCATGTCGTAGGGCCATAGCTTAGGTCGTCATCGAAAACAAAGCTTCAGCACTTACAACGTAGGGCACACAAATACTTAAATTGCAGAGAAAAGAATAAAGCAGTATATCTGGTACGAGATAGGGATGTTCTAATTCGGTATGAAATTCCATGCCTAACGCACGGTTCGCATTTGGATAACGATAACACAAAGAGATACGAGCTCTCCGGCCGGTGAATAGCAGCAGGATGCATGGCGTCCTATAGTACTGTCCTGCAGCCGGCCAGTTGCGCGTGCATGGACTTTTCCGTCGTCGTTCAACTCCGGACAGTTTGTACCAAACATAGTTGTGCAGTGGTCACGAGGTGGCGTGGCATTATTCAAACTTGCGAGGCCAAATCGATGCCAAACCTACCGTCGTCCACGTAGTATGGTTCTAGACTCTAGAGAGTGTGTTGGTGTGCGTTGTGCGTCAATTGCATTGGTCCATGGCATCTTCTCTGCAGCTCGCACAGTGGTCACGAGGTGTAGCTGTAACATTCCACCCAAAACCAGTATAAAATTTTGAATTTTTTGAATCTTTTCTAAACGTGCGATGATGTGCTCATTTTAAGAAAAAAAGGACAAGTTCATTCCTTTCAACAAAAAGGACAAGTTAACTCAAACCATAATTAACTTGTGGGTATGTCATTTAAATTGGGAGGAGTCCCTTTTTTTGTCATCAGACTATCTTTGAAGTTTGGTTTGGTTTTGACCATATGAAACTTAAAAACTAGAAATCTAATTGATTGTGGTATAAAATCTAATTGATTGTGGTATTTGGCACATAAAGTTATTGAGCTTCTTTATTCTTATCTTATCCAATACTACGGATACCATCTATAATAACTGAATCCAAATCCAAATTCGAGAGATATTTGTATTGTGTCTGTTTGGAACTGCTCTGCTCTATATTTTTTTTAGTTCCGCTCCATGCATGTATTGTTAGTTAAATAGGTGTAGCTCCACAAACTCTTGCTCTAAGAAAAAAGGTAAAGTTAAGAGAGCACTAAACAACACAAATTTAGGTTACGGTGAAATTTGTAGAGTAGTTCTAAAAACTCTTTGTCTTTTTAATAATGGAAATATATCTAGCTTTCATCTCTTATCAACAAGAGAATCAGACCAATATTACACAAAAGTTTAACCTCACAAAAGTCCCACTCAAAACTCAATTTCTAACATTACAAGACCATACAAAGAAAGCAAAAAGGAGTCATTTGCGCCGCCTCTAGCACCTGACACGCTTGGTGGATGTACTTTTTATTGGCTTCAACCCGTTATAATTATCTATTTGTATTCATATCCATGGGTATGCATTCATATCCGACCCACTTACAGTTTTTACACCCTAGAGCTCCTTTACCGGAAGCAACAGATCGATCCTGCTGGCGAAGCACGATTTCCTTTGTGCACCGTCCATGTGCACTGCGGTCTTTTTCATTATTGCGTTCTTGACCTGACCTTTCTATAGTAAAAGTATATTCTACTCAATATATAAGCTGCCACCCTTCCGTCTATAATCTGTCGTATATGCGCGTGTATAGACGTCGTGTATAGTAGTAGTAACGTACTCCTAGCTAGCACTCTCCCCAAGTACGACGAGCTTGCCGCGCGTGGTGAATGGCTAGGAGAGACGGCCGACCAAATGATATCCGATCAGATGTACTCGTCCATCTGTCTAGATACGGCGATAATGACAGATGCATATCTCCATCATCGATACGTAAAATTGTTGTGACATGTACCTCGTATCTGAGAAATATGGAAGAAACCCCTAGAAGGATTAATTAGGTACATAGAATATGTGTAGATAGTATTTTCCAATGGGATAAAACAAAGTGATATTATGTCTAAATTAGGACATAGAATATGTGTAGATAGTATTTTCCCATGGAGCTTTGGAGGAGAGGATTCAAAATAAAGTTATGAGAAATATGGAAGAAACTCGATTAAATATAAAATTAGAAAGAGCTAGCATTTTTTTTGAAATTATCTTAGATCGACAACATAAGGTTGTTTTTTTTCTATAAATGCTATTTACTTTTAATCATTTTGTAGAGATGTCAATCGTCTTTGGAAATGGCCATCAATAAAGCGCATTATGCAGAAGTAGTTAAGTCATTCGCCTCTGTCAATAGTAAATGTCTTTTTATAGTAATATAAATTGTCTTTGCCTCAATCTTTCGGCTTTCTAATTTCTTATTTTATACACTCTATGCCAAAACAACACAAAAAGGAGGCGCATTAATTAGTGACACAAATTTGAAATGAGTCTCTAATATAAGCTTAATTAGGACGGGGGTAAAATTGGATATGTCTCTGGTTCCACGTCGCTCATGGCCTATAAGCAAAATGAGTCACTAATAACAAAAGCTAACATAAACCCTTTCCAACTAGATGAGTCTTAATAGCAAGAGCGTGGTCAGAGATGAGTCTATGGTATTTTGGCATGTCATGGACTCAGTAAACAAACGTGCCACTAATGACAAGCTACGAGAGACTCTTTCCAACTGAACGTGTGTTTGTGACAACTGGACTATGATTAGATACTTGTTCAACCAAGATGAGTCTCTAATGTTTTGGCATGCACAGACTCAGTAAAGGAACACGCCACTAGCGACAAGTTATTAGAGACTCTTTCCAAAGACGAGCCTATGATAATAGGATTGCAATGAGAGACTCATTCCACCAAGATGAGTATTTCATATTTTGGAACATCGTAGACTCTCGCTACATAATCAAAGTCTCAACATTGAACGAAAAAATATTAGACTTTAGCACCGCCCATCTGCATGATATTCTCTCTCTACCCTCCTCACCTCTAGATCTAGTTCTTGCAGTCCATCGTCGGTTAGCATCTCCAACAGCTCCCCAATACAACTCTTCCAATAAGATGGTATTGGGGTGGCCCAATATCATTTCCTGAACTTATTGGGGGAGGTGCTACAACAGATCACCAATAATCTCCCCCAATATGTGGGAACTATTTTGTCACTACTCACTAACAATTTATTTATTTTTCTTTTTTTCTCTTTTCTTTTTTTCTTGATACTCAATTCTTTTCCCTGATGGTGCGGTTAAGAAAATTTTCCATTGGGTAGCATAGATCATTCCTTTGTGCGCACATAACCATCCATTGCCAAGAACCAAAGGAATGTCGAGTGACTCTAGCACAATGAGGTTTACAGTAAAGTTTTCCTTTTACACTTCCGTCGTTGTGGATTCTGATTTGATTCAATGTCAACTTGCTCTTCTGTATTGTTATTTTGATAGTACTCACCATTAAAGGTTCACACTTCACTCAACTTGCGATACTACCGTTCTCTTCATAGAAAGGGTAAAGAACCTAAAACTTATATTTCAAAAACGCAAAAAGATGGTAAGAAAAGGTTCGAATAGCATACCAAATCAAGGAGTGAGGGTGAGAACAAGTACTTTTAAAATAAGCAACAAGGTAGAGACAAATAGCAAGGATAGGGATATAGTATGGATGAAAATACCAAGGTTTATAGAACAAGGATTTTATGACAATTCCAAAACCTTAAGACGACCAATTTCTAACTAGGCTTGCGTCCTACAGTTAGCATTGCTCTGATACCACTTTGTAATACCCGATTTTAAGAACAAAATCAGATATGCACCATATGTGAGTCTTAGAAGCCAAATCTCACATATAGCTACAAATAAGGGGTAATATCAAAAGACAATGCATAAATATATAACGTACTTAATATAAAAGAGATAACCTTTAATAGCAAACAACGGATAGACAACTCCAACTTCGGGTATTAACTCCACTCTACAGGATCCAACTGACTGGTTGATCACAAGCCTAAACTCGTCCTGAGGTGTGGAGGAAATAGCAAGAGTGAGTCCATGTCGAACTCCACAAGTATAGCAACTAGATTGTATAGATCCCACAATCTAATGATCAATGTGACATAAATAATGTAGAGCATTAAACAATAAACAATGCGCATATTTAACGCACAAGAATCATCACCCTTAATGTAGATGTCTCCAAGGCCGCTCCTGACCGTGAGCTCGGCTAGTATACTAGTTTTTAACCCTCTGCAGAGGTTGCACATCTTTACCCATGAGTCATGATTTACCCTTTCGCCCGAGGTAGCTAATCTCTTAACCCCCTTCCTAGGGAGGTCGGCAGGTATCACTATGAAGTCTTTCAAAGGTTCGTCTAACAAGTTAGGGCCGCTTGGTTTCATTAGTCAGTCCATGTGATTCACCCGCAGGAATCCACGGTCTGCTATTCCCCAATTGCGCCACAACGGGTAATCGCTAACGAGCTAGAAAAGTTACTCATACTTAACTACAGCCAGAGCCATTATAGCCCTCATGGTTGCACTGTTGTCCCGGGTGATCACGTACAGACAAATCATCAAGTTGCTAAAAAGTCATTTTTATCGTTTATTACTTAACATTAATCTAGTCACAGGATCATGGTCACAGAAATAAAATCC
The DNA here is from genome assembly GCF_000003195.3 of Sorghum bicolor. Classification (NCBI taxonomy): domain Eukaryota; kingdom Viridiplantae; phylum Streptophyta; class Magnoliopsida; order Poales; family Poaceae; genus Sorghum; species Sorghum bicolor. Next base: position 58,013,467 of record NC_012872.2, on the reverse strand, counting down.
AAATGCTATACTTGCCTTAATCCAAATGCTCTTGCTTATCCTTTTGTTTCTGCTGGTCTCACTTGTCCAAGGCTCTGATCTTGATCACCAAAAACTGCTCTCCGTCTAAACTCGATCATCGATCACACAAACAATCGAAGGAAACATACACGAAGCAAACAAGGCTACAATTAGAACAGTACACCAATCATATGAAAACAGTATGAAAAGTTTATAAAATGATTCTACGCATCGCTACGATTTCATAGACGTAAAGATCACGAAAAACGGAGTTGAAACGGAAAAGATATGGATTTTCTAAGATTTTATATAGAAAAGTAATTAATTAATTAAGGACACGAAATTAAAAAGTTTCAAACTGAGTAAACAATTTTACTAACATGTAGATCTTTCAAAGACGAATCCAACGCGATTTGAATGGACAAAAACGGAGTTAAAATGAATATTTTATGGCCAAAACAAATTCGGTGGCAAACTTGTAATTACAGAAAAGCGCATTTGTAACTCAGCCGGCCTTTTACGTTTTCAAAACCGAGAAAGCGTATTTTATGGTTTACGTAATGGACTGCGGGTTCCATTATCAAAAAGGGAAGGGGCTCTTTAGAAATTATGCCAGCCGAAAAGGTATCTTTGATTGGGAGCCGTTGATCTCAGATTGAATGGCGCAGATTAGAGCTGGGGGAGAGGGGAAACAGCTGCCGGCCGGAACAGTGTCTCCGGCGGCGGTGCCATTGCCGAAACCTCACCGGTGTTGACGGAAAACACTCTACGGTTCACCAAACTCGGATCTAAAAGTATGGGGAGCAAGAGGGAACCAACGCGAACTCACCTAGGGACGTTTCGAGATCGGAAATCGACCGGAGTTGCCGTGCAGCGCGGTTTGACGGGCGGAAATCTCCTGCAAGAGTTCGGCGCCGATGTGAGAAAGATTTGGTGCGGTAGAGGGTACGGGAAGAGGTTCGGCACCTTCGTAGTGGAGATGTGAAGCTCGGCACTCTACTGTTGGCGAGCTTGGTGCGGCAGGAGGCGAGCGTCGCGTCGGCCGCGATACTGTAAGCACGGCGAGATCCGTACTTCGGCGTCCAGGGTGGCTAGGGTTCCTTTAGTGCGCGTCCAAGCGAAGGGAGTATGCTGGGGAGGTCACGAAGCTTAAAAGGGCAAGGGAGATCTTCACCTAGAGAAAATCCCGTGGAGTCCGGGATTGAAAAGCCGCCCGGTGTTTGTGTCCGGCTCGTCCACACGAGGAAGAAGGAAGGGGCGCTGACAGGTGGGTCCCGGTTGTCAGCGAAAGAAGAGGGTGGAGCCCAGCAGCCAGTCGGAGAAAGGGGGAGGGGAGGCGCGCTGGCTTCCTGGGCTGATTGCGCGCGCGCTGGGCCATTTGGCCAGGTTGCTAACTGGGCCGCGAGAAAAGAAGGAGCAGGCCTTCAGGCCGAATTCCAGGGAGAGGTGAGGGTTTTCTTTTTTTTTTTCAAAGCCTACTTCAAATCAATTTGAAAACCATTTTAAAGTCAGTTGGAATTATTTTGAAATTTGGTATCAAATCACCCAGCAAACAAAAGATGAATTCTCCAGCATGAATGCACATTCAGGTTACTAAATCCTATAATGAATTTTAATTTAATAAAAATATTATTTTTTCTATGTTTTATGAGCACAAAAATACCAAATTAAATTAAATTCTCCTATTTTAAATACTTGCAAACTTTAGGGTGTTACATAACAACACTGATTTTGAGACGAATGGAGCAGATTCTAGGCGACTAGGCGTGTTTGCTCTCGTTTTTATACTACAACGCACAAACTGAATCAGAAGGCCTGTACGTAAGTACTTCTCTTGACGCCTCTACGTTCGCAAAAAAAAAAAGGGCCTAATATAACGGACTGGATTCCACCGACCAGGGGGTCGGACCACCGTTGCAAACGCGGATCGGTCCACGTCCACCACGGTGCGTATATATGGAGGATGGTCGGTGCACGCGTTGTCAGAGGCCGGGAAATGCAGTGCGCCTGCCTGGTCCAGTCTGATTCTGGCGCGTCATCAGAGAAACCAACGACAATGTTAAGGTTTCCTCTGGTCCCCTGCACTGCAGCAACGTAGTACGTAGTACCCAGCACTCAAAACAGTAGTGGTGGTGGCGGTGCACTGCAGAGGTTGGCCGGCCGGCCTATCACCCCACACCCCAATCCCCATCATGCATGGGGCTCTCGATGGTAGCATATCTGCCTTTCACAGTAGATCACCGTCCTCTGCCCTTGGCTGCAGCTATCATCGTCCCTTTTCCCCCACCGGCCGCTCTGTCTGGCGCTGGCCCCGGTCGGGTGCAGCAGATCAAAGTGATCTCGAGCACTGCCTCAGGACGAGCGGCGAACGAGAACGACTCTAACTATACTAGACAGACAGTTCTTTCGGCAAGTCCGCGATCGATCGTCCGCGCAGCAGTTTCGGTTCGTTGCGCATCCATGCCAAGCAGAGCGGACAGGCAGTCGAGCAGATTGAACACGCGGAACCGGCGAGGGGAGCCGGATAGCGCGGACCCGGCCACCTGACTCCACGCGGGGCCCTCGAAACGGCCCGCCCAGCAGAATTGTGCCGTCGGACCGGCGGTTAGGTTTGCCATTTCCGCCCCCGACCGGCGCGCCAACGCCGCTGGATCCGCTGAGGCAGCGACGCGCGCGACTTGTGCTTAGCGGGGACACACGCATGCACACACCGCCGGGCGCGTCCTCCGACCGCCGGTGGCCTCCGCATGCATGCATGCATGCATGTGTAGTGCGGTGCGGTCCACCCGCACTAGTTCGCGTACGTCGCCTTATCCCTTCCCGTGCTGGGCCATCCGTCCCCCTGCCCCGGCACTCCTGGAAATGGCCGATGGTGACGCTGCCTACGTACAGAAGGATTGAAGGACGGGTGCCGATCGGGGTGGGAGGTACCCGGTGCAGCTGCAGCACATGTGACGCTGCCCGGGGGCCGGGGACGGCGGACTCCGCAGGGCGCGCGCTGTCCCGTCGTCCCGACATTGAACACGCAGCTCTGATTCGGACGGCGAGAGCCGTACTAGCTAGCTACCCACCGCATCGAACGCGCCATGCATGCAAGTGGCCCGGCGAAGAGCCGAGATATTAGCGACGTCTCCACCCAAAGATGGTGGGCTCGATGGATCGATCTCCTCAGCCTAACCTACGTACGTCGATCGTCTCCGGGTCATCCGGCGATATCATCGTCGCACTACTACATGCCCTGGCTATTTGCCTTTCGTCCTAGCAAATTCTGAGACGCATTAATGTGGTTGCCTGATTGGTGTATGTGTATATGCATACATGGTCTGGGTACGTGCGCTGCTTAGCTAGAGGAGACACTACACGTTGATCTGACAAATGCGTGACTTGGATGGCACGTACTGGCGCCGATCAGCTCCGCATTACAATTATATTATAGAGCCGCATTGGCTCGTCAGTCATGACTTTTTATGGCCAGTTAGCAGGCTCATACTACGTTTATGCATGCAATTAGGGCAGTCACAATAGATAGTTTCTAACATAGTTTTCAAGAGAGAAAAAGAGTAATTAATGTGGAGTAGAAACTATCATTCTCAACCCATAGTTTCTATAATAATATCTATAGAAATAAAAAATTAATAATTTCATGCATCCTAAATAAAGAGAGGCTGATCTATTGTGGCATATATTTGTGTGGCTATTGCCTAGCATTCTGAAACATGGTTCAGGCACCAAGATTCATCGCAAGCTACCACGCAGTAGTAAAAGGAGCACTAGCAGTCACCATCTTAAGCGCAGGCGGCTGTCATGGGCAGAGCTACATGTACTACAGTGGGTGCGGCTGCACCCACGGAAAAAATAAAAAACAGTGATAAATATCAAATTTTCACCATATTTGCACCCATAAATTATAAAGTCTTGCACCCACAAGGGAAGCACACCCCCCTCGAATTTGTTCTAGCTCCGCCACTGGCGGCTGTAGCATCAATGGCAAGGAAAGATAGAGCATGATTCATTCACCTGGCGAGCTTCTTGATTGTTTGTGTGTTCCTTCGTACTAGAGTGCAGCAGAGCCAAAAGATTACAGCGGCGGACCGGAGGAGGCCTCGTTCGCATGGAAGTGCGTCATTGATTGAAGTAGAAGATGCAGTGGCTGGGTGACAAGAGAACCAGAGGGTAGAGCAACTGCTGCTGCAGCATGGCCGGCAGTGCTTGTGGGGAAGCAGAACATGGGAGGCGTGCGGGGCTCAGTGCGTTGGTGGAGGCGTATAGGATCCGAACGGAGGAGGATAGAAACCACTCGAGTCCTCCCAACGCGAATCATCTGGTTTCTACTGTCCTCGTTGCGAGTGAAGACTCGGTTTCGCCAGCAAGAAACGATTACTTCGTTTTGTAATCTCTCTCCACATTAATTCTCTCGCCACCTCAGCAAAAATGCTTAGTTGGCAAGGTAATTAAGATACATAGAAACTATAATTAATATCCCATTGGGAGTGCCCTTAGTCAGCAATGGGGGATATGGTGTTGAGACCTTTCAAGAAAGGACAATGCGCGTTTGCCTATTGCCATGTGTAGTGTGACAGCGGACTAGCGGTAGGTGCGTCTCTGCTATCTAGATGATGTACTGTGTGTCTGTGTCTATATATATGTTGCCGACGACTAATAAAGGTTATCCGTATCTTTGGAATCGCGGGCGTTTTACACCAATGCGACGCTCACTGGCTAGTCGCTACAGGGGTAAGTATGCCCCCGAATGGAGCGCACAAGACGCACGACGCATGGGGTGGATCGCGATAAGAAAGTGATCGATCCTAGCCGCGGCGCATATATTCATCGATGTCCGTGACGCTCCAAAGCAGATGATAGTCACCTGAACTTCGATCAGGTCACCGCTCGCCATCGCGTACTCCCTCCGTTCCTTTTTTTTTATTGTAGTTTGCGCTTCCAAAAAACAACTGCTGGTAATTATATATTAAAAAATAATAATATTTATAATACATAATTAGTATTATTAGAAATATCTTTGAATCTAATTTTTTAACAAATTTATTTGAAGATATAAATGTTGCACGTATTTTCTATAAATCGAGTCAAATTTGTGACACGCACACCAACAACGACAATTAAAAAACGACAGAGGGAGTACAAAGAAGCTCTAAGCTGGCAGTGGAATTTAATTTTTACAGACGGTTTTAATTAAAGAACGCCTGTAAAAATAAATTAGCGGGCCCAACTCAAAAAGCACCTGTGAAAATCAATTTTTACAGACGGTTTTTCTAACAAATCTGCCTGTAGAAATCATGTATTTCTACAAGCGGTTCTCCTAAGAAACCGCCTGTAAAAATCATATTTCTACAGGCGGTTTCTTAAGAAATCCGCTTGTAAAAATAATTTTAAATTGAATTTTTTGAGTTTTTCAAATGACATCGTTTGAAAAAACCATCAAAATAAAAGTTGTAGATCTCAAAAAGTTATGAAACTTTATAGTTGATAATTTTTTTCATTTGAAATCATCTTATCGTCGAAAACTACGTTTGAATTTCTTAAATTTGAAATTCAAATTTTATAAATGACCTCGGATGGAGAAACTACCAATATAAAAGTTGTAGATCTTGAAAAGTTATGAAACTTTGTAGTTGACAACTTTTCCATTGAAATCCGTTTAGGGCCTCAAATAATCAATATATGCTCGGTTTAGGATAATATATGGAGAACTAAACTCTAATATAGACACAAGTGATTTCTACAGGCGGGTGGCATAATTGAACCGCCTGTAGAAATGAATTTCTGCATGCGGTTCTCAGTTACCCGCCTGTGGAAAAGTTTATTTTCACAGGCCAACAGCGCAGGCGGTTCGTCAATCCGCCTATAGAAAGGGGTTGCGAACCGCCTGTATAGTACCTGTGGCTACTTGTGTTGCATTTACGTGTTCATATATTATGCTAGTGTGTGGTTGCTCTTATGCTATTTAGCTTGTGTAGATAAGTAGCTTAATTAGCTTGTTAGCATGTGTAGTGTAACTAGTTGAGTGTTGACGGTCCTTAAGTACTAAATTTAACCATCAACTAAACATGGAAAAGGATCAATATGCACCAAACATCTAGAATTAGGGTTTTATCTGACAGAATTCCATGAGCTTTGGTGTTTGTCTATTTCTGCAGGGAATTATCAGAAAATATGGAGAGAATGCCCACATATCATGTTTACAACGAGATAATTACGTGCCGCGCAATTTTCCTTAATCTAGAAGAGTCCAGAAGCCACGGGAACGAACGGGAGACCGGACGGGCTCGGGGGCAGGGCGCCCGCCCTCCCCCCTTGGGCGCCCGCCCAGGCCTCAGGGCCAATCAGAACCAAACTCTTAGATCGTGCTCCACCGACCTAAAGGATCAAGGAAAACCGTGCGATCAATGTCGGTTTGATCCGACGGCCCAAATTCACTTGAAAGGACTATATAATCAAGGCCTCTCCACCCTAGGAAGAGAAGAGAAGAGGAGAAATCATTATCAGAGGTAGCCATCAAAGTTAGGGTTTAGAACTTCTCTCCCACAGAGAATTAGAATTAGCTACTCCCTAATCCTTCAAGTTTAGAGGATTGATTAGATAGGAATTAGAGAAGTAGAGCACTACGCTCTGGATTCGGATCTTCGTTAATAAAGATTGGTATTATTTCATATCTTTCTCTAATACTTTGTTCTAATTGCATTATGTCTCTATTTATTATGCTCTTAGTTTGCTCTAGTTCTATATTTGATATAGTTATGATTGATAATGAGTTTATGTATAAGTTTGCAAAGCGCTTAGCTCTTGACACGTGGGAGTTAAGTGGTAGATCATATGTAGGCGTGGTGCTTAGATATTATTTACCTGCAAATGTATCCTATTGGCCGGGTTGTGTGGTAGTTCGCGATAGTGATAGCTTCGTTGATTCTTATATAGTCCACCCTCCGTTGATAGGACAGGCAGAATTTGTATTGCGGAGTAAGTTTTGCGATGCTCTGATTTACTTTAGCAATGTTCCTTATACATGAATGAAGAGTCTTTTATGCTATATATGATCTTGTAGATAACTAGAGTAGATTGTGACTTAGTAGATAGTAGATAACTTAGAATCCATTCTCTAGCTAATCCGACGTCAGCTTACATATATGACGAGTAGTCTATTTTCTAATCGCTGTGTATACATGAATGAAGAGTCTTTTATGCTATATATGATCTTGTAGATACCTAGAGTAGATTGTGACTTAGTAGATAGTAGATAACTTAGAATCCATTCTCTAGCTAATCCGACGTCAGCTTACATATATGACGAGTAGTCTATTTTCTAATCGCTGTGTTATTTACCCATGAACTTATAATTCATTGTCATTATCTTTATGGTTTACCCCCTGCCAAAGTAAGTGACTGTGTGACGAGTTCCTCATTAGTAATCATGTTCTTGCAAGTTTATCTCTAGTCTATGCCTTGATAGATTTATCCTTATCTTCATTTAATCCTTTTTCTCCTAAGCAAAATTATAAATAACGATACCTGAAATATTTACCTGGTGAAATGCTACAATGAGGTGTTTTATCTGTGCGCTTGCGAATAGAATAGATTATTTTCTAGAGAGCCTTTACATTTATAAATATCTTTGTACACTCTGGCACCATGCTGGAGATGACAACCTAGTATCTAAGTGGTGTTAGTAAGTGTCAACATTGAGTAGTGTTAGTGTAGCTGTCTTTGTGCTCATCGCTCACTGGTATGTGTAGGAACCTTCATTTGCTTGCTTAACTAGTTGCGTAGTTTTGTATGGCCTTGCCAACTAGAATTGTATAGGACAACTGTCACACCCAAATTTAAGGATAAATTTGAGTACAATAATCTCATGTGCGCCCCAGGAATAGTCGCGCACACAAGTCGACAAATTACAAATGTATCATAACAAGTGCCTTACAAAACGTTATTACAACACAAATATATCAAAGTCTGCGACAAACGGAAAATAAACTCATACTAGCTATGAAAGATAACTCCAACACAGGGACGACCGACTGGGGGATCGCCAACCTAGAAATCCTCAGGAAATTCCTCATAGAAGCTGTCATCTGCTACCCATCCGGGGTTTTGTCCAAAAAGAAAGATAAAGACAAGCGTGAGTACATCTCGTACTCCGCAAGCATAACATAGGATTTTATGCGGCTCAAAAAGGTCAGACACTGGCTACTGCAGTTAGCATTTTAATTGGTCAATGTTTTAATCCTATTTAATCATCAATTATGCTTAAGCTCCCAATTAGCCCAAACGAGTACATGATAATAACACCGTTAACCTTCACGGCTAACACTACCACCATCACGGTTAAACCACATTAATCATCACGATCAATGCGTCAGATTTTCATTAGTTATTCCCCATAACCATCCACACCCAACTATTCCGTAAGGGTCCAAAGCCGCTCATGTCCGAGAGCACGGCTAGTATACCAGTTTGATCAAACTCTGCGCAGAGGTGTGCACTTTTCCCGTAAGTCATGTTACCCATATGCCCGGGGTTTGCAAGACCCACTAACACTACCAAGGTGAGCGGGCAGGGAACACTATGAAGCCTTCCATAGGCCACGCCTAACCAGTGAGGGCCGCGAGGTTTCCTCGGCAGGCAGATATAGAGAACCCCCCTTTCCTATGGCACATTTCCATCACGGCTATACACATAGGAACAGAAGCAGTTCTATACCCAAAGTGGCAAGCCCCTCTTGCGCCCTTTCGGGTAACCTCTAACCAGCTAGATGAGATCCTATTACTGAGCTAAAGTTAGAGCCATATAACCATCACGGTTGCACTGTAAGTCCCGGATTGTCGCTTACAGAGAAGTCCTTACGGAGGGTCTAGGTCAACCCGACCGAAGTCAATTGCACCATAGCCCTTTTTCCCAACATTTATCATCATATTCATTAAAGTCAGAGTGATAATAAATTCTCAATTAATTAAAGCACTAGCAAAGCTACCCACATGCATTCTACCCATAGGTGTCATAAAAATATAGTCAGGTAGCTAGGATGTCCTTAGGGTTACCAAATTAGACACATGCAGATGCGTAATTAATTAAGTGAATAGGTGTACAAGGGAAACCCATGTTATACTTGCCTTCAGTGAAGGGGAACTGCTGCTGGTCCTGCTGCTCCTCGTAGTAAAATGGATCACCCACGGACACGTCACCGTCTGCGCTCGATCGGTACCACACAACAACACGCATCCAGGTTCATTCATACAAGCAAACAATCATTTAATTAGAACAGTACACCAACAGATCAAAAATGAATTAAAATATTTAAAAACAGAACCTACGATTCGCTACGATCACATAGATACGAGGATCACGAAAATCGGAGCTAAAACGACCAAGTTACGACCTTTCGGCGATTTCCTATAGGCAATTAATTAATTAAACCTAACCCTGAAAATAAAAAGTGGCAAACTATAGAAACAGTGGTACCATCATGTAGAGAATTTAATTACGAACCTAACGCAATTTGAACGGGTCAATTCGGAGCTATAACGAATATTTTATGGCCAAAACAAGTTCAGTGGCAATTCTGTAATTTCCCGAAAGCGTATTTTGACCTAACCGACGGATAATACGTTTTCTAAAAGAGAAAACGTATTTTACTCGAAGGCGCTATGGACTGCGGCCGAATTAGGAAATCTGGGAGGGGCTCTTTAAGCAAATTCTCCCCCGAAGGGGTATCGGGCGTCTCTGGCCGTCCGATTAGAGATGGACGGCCAGGATTAGATCCTGGGAAAAGAGAGGGAAGAGAAGGGGGCCGGCCGCCGGAGGGGGAGGGGACGGCGGCGGCGCCGCCATTGCCGCGGCGAGGAAGGTCGCCGGCGCACATCAAGGGGAGGCTACAGCGCACGGTTTTCCAAAACGAGACCACCGGGAGAGAGAGGAGGGCAAGGGGAATTCATCCCCGGCTACGACACGGCCAGAGAACGCTCGAGAGGCCCGCGCCATGGCCGGCCGCGACGAGCTACTCCGGCAAGCATGGCCGGGGCGCTAGAAAGCCCCAATTCGCTCGGGAATTGGATGGGGAGAGAGCGGGAGGGAAGAGGAGGCTCACCAAAGCGACGAAACGCGGCGAAGAGGGCTCCAAATGGAGGAACGACGCGCGGCGGCGTTAGCTTCTTCGGCGACAGTTTTCTTGCGCGAAAGAGAGAGGAAAACGGAGGCGAGGAGGGGGAATGGGGGAGAAAGAACAGGGCTCGGGCGCGGGGCTCTTCAAACGCTTCCGAGGCGCGGGGAAAAAGGGAGAGAGGGGGATCGTGGGCGCGGGGCTCGGCCCGGGCGGTTTCCAACCGAGAGGAAGGAGCGGGGCGTCGGTTGGGAGAAGAAGGAGCTGACAGGCGGGCCCGGCCTGTCAGCGGGTGAGAGAGAGAGGGGGAAGGGGGAGGGGGAGGCGGCTGGGCCGCGGCCCAGGAAGGAAATGGCGCGCGCGCGGGTGTTGGGCCAAAATGGCCGAGAGAAGGGGAGAGGAGGAGAGAAAAGCTTTTCATTTTCATTTTTTTTATACTAATTTTTTTTTTCCAGTTGAGATTTTGAGCAGGAAAAAGAAAATAAAAGAATCATTTTGTTTTCCAATCAATCATCACAAAAGAAATGCTCCGGCATGAATGCAACATAAACATTTCTCTAAGTTTATAACAAATTTTAATTTCTCCAAATTTATTTATTTTCCTATAGTGAAAATGCTCACAAAATAAATTCATTTAAATTCATTTCATCTATTTAAAAGAAACAAAATTTTTTTGGGTGTTACAATTCTACCCCCCTTAAAAATAATCTCGTCCTCGAGATTGAGATGGTGCTTACTCAAAGAGATACGGATAAGATTGTCTCAGCTCATCTTCTCTTTCCCAAGTGGCTTCTTCTTCTTTATATCGGTGCCACTGCACTTTGCACATCTTTATAACCCGACTCCGGGTGACTCTTTCCGCCGTTTCTAAGATCTTGATTGGATATTCCTCATAAGTTAGATCTCCTTCAACTGTGAGTTCCTCCAATGGAATTTGTTCCTCACGCACTCGCAAACATTTCTTCAGTTGCGACACATGGAACACATCGTGAATACCCGACATACTCGCAGGCAACTCTAACTGATAGGCCACTTCTCCACGTCTCCTAAGAATTCTGAACGGTCCAACGTACCTTGGTGCCAATTTTCCTTTCATATTAAATCTCCTGACACTTCTCATAGGTGACACTTTCAAGTACACATAGTCGCCTATCTCGAATGCCAAATCTCTTCTTCTAGTATCAGCATAACTCTTTTGCCGAGACTGGGCTACTTTCAAATTGTCCCGTATTTTCCGCACTTTTTCCTCTGCATCTCTGAGAACATCAGGTCCAAATACTTGACTCTCGCCAGTCTGATTCCAAAACAGAGGTGTTCTACATTTACGCCCATACAATGCTTCAAACGGTGCCATATCAAGACTTTTCTGGTAACTATTATTATATGAAAATTCAGCATATGGTAAACTAGTATCCCAACTGGTACCATTCTGTAACGCACATGCTCTCAACATGTCTTCTAGAATCTGATTTACTCTTTCAGTCTGCCCATCAGTTTGGGGATGATACGCAGAACTAAAGTTCAACTTTGTTCCCAATGATTCATGTACTTTATGCCAAAACTGAGATGTGAACTGTGTACCCCGATCAGACACGATCTTCTTCGGAACTCCGTGCAGACTCACGATTCTATCCATATATAACTTTGCCAACTTTGCACCATCATAGTTGGTCTTAACGGGCAAAAAGTGAGCAACTTTAGTGAGTCGATCCACTATTACCCAAATTGAATCATACCCACGCTGGGTGCGGGGCAATCCAGTGATGAAATCCATACCTACTTCTTCCCATTTCCACTCGGGCACTTGCATTGGCTGCAACAACCCTGCAGGTCTTTGGTGCTCGGCTTTCACCCTCTGACAAGTATCACATAACGCTACATACTCTGCCACATCTCTCTTTAATCCATACCACCAATATTTTTCTTTAAGATCTAGATACATCTTGGTGCTTCCGGGGTGAATTGAATATGCTGAGTCATGTGCTTCACGCAGGATTGCATCTCGGATGGATTTCACTTCTGGCACACATATTCTCTTCCCAAACCATAGTGTACCATTTTCGTCTAACTTGAAACCCGGTGCTTTTCCAAGCACTACATTCTCTGAAATTTCTTTTAGTTTCTCATCTTCCAACTGACCTTTGCGGATTTCTTGCTCTAAGGTGGGCTCTAACTCCAATTCAACAGTGTTGTTCACTAAACCCAAATTGAGATGCGCTATTTCAGCTAGCAACTCTGTGGGAATGAAGGTCAATTGCAGCCCATTGGCATAACTCTTTCGGCTAAGTGCATCGGCAACAACGTTTGCCTTCCCGGGATGGTAATGCACTTCCAGGTCATAATCCTTTATTAATTCTAGCCAGCGGCGTTGCCTTAGGTTCAGGTCTGACTGTGTGAAAATATACTTCAAACTTTTGTGATCCGTATAAATATCACACCTATGTCCAATTAGATAATGCCTCCAAATCTTCAGAGCATGAACCACGGCAGCTAGCTCCAAATCATGAGTAGGATAATTCAGCTCATGTTTTCTCAACTGCCTGGATGCGTACGCCACTACTCTTCCTTCTTGCATAAGCACACAGCCAAGGCCTAGGCGAGATGCATCGCAATAAATAGAGAAGGTTTTGCTCAGATCTGGTAAGGTCAACACGGGGGCTGTGGTCAATCTTTTCTTTAGCTCCTCAAAATTTTCTTGACACTTATCTGACCAAATAAATTTGGCACTCTTCTCTAGTAGGGCTGTCATGGGCTTTGCTAACTTAGAGAAGCCTTCAATAAATCTCCTATAATAACCGGCTAGTCCCAAAAAGCTACGGATCTCACTAGCATTGGTTGGAGGCTTCCAATTTAGCACATCCTGCACTTTACTGGGGTCTACGGCTATTCCACCGTTAGAGACCACATGTCCCAAAAATGAGACCTCATCCAGCCAAAACTCACACTTGCTTTTCTTGGCATACAATTTATTCTCTCTAAGCTTTTGCAAGACCAGCCTCAAATGTTCAGCATGTTCTTCTTTTGTTTTGGAGAAGATTAATATATCATCAATGAATACTACCACGAACTTATCCAAATACTCCATGAACACCTTGTTCATCATATACATGAAGTATGCAGGTGCATTGGTCAACCCAAATGACATGACTGTATACTCATACAAGCCATACCTTGTGGTAAAAGCTGTCTTAGGTATGTCAGTTGCACGGATTTTCAACTGGTGATAGCCAGATCGAAGGTCAATTTTGGAGAATACACATGCTCCTTTCAGTTGGTCAAATAAGTCATCTATTCTAGGCAATGGGTACTTATTTTTAATAGTGACTTCATTTAATGACCGATAATCCACACACATCCTCCTAGTGCCATCTTTCTTATCAACAAAGATTACTGGTGCACCCCATGGTGAAGAACTAGGACGAATAAACCCTTTTTCTTGCAATTCCTTAAGCTGTTTCTTAAGTTCCTCTAATTCATTTACCCCCATTCTATATGGTCTTTTTGCTATGGGTGCAGTTCCAGGTAAAAGCTCAATAAGAAATTCAATGTCTCGGTCTGGTGGCATACCTGGCAACTCATCCGGGAAAACATCGGGGAACTTGTCCACCACCTGGTCTTCTTGATTACCACCACTCAACTGATTCACTGTAGCAGTCGGCTGAGGCTGCACTGCCACATCCACACTTATTCTATCCCCACCTGGTGATGTCACCACCACAGCCCTCTCCTGACACTGTATTACTGCCCCATGCTGCTTCATCCAATCCATACCAAGTATGAGGTCAATTCCCATGGTTCTTAGCACAATAAGTTTCACCTTGAAATCTACCCCCCTTAGAGATATACTAGTGGAGGGGCTCCAGTAATTAGCTGGCATGGTGCCTCCCGGTGAATTTACTAGCATGGAATTTTTCAGTGCACAAAGTGGGATGCTATGCACTCTAACAAAAGCTTGGGAGATAAAAGAATGTGAAGCACCAGAATCAAACAGTACTGTAGCGGGGATGGAGTTGATGTTGAACGTACCCATCATAACCTCAGGTGCTTCCTGAGCTGTGTCAGTGGACACATGGTTCACTTTCCCAGAGAACGGAGGTCGAGCAGGCCTCTGATTGTTGTTCTGATTTTGCTGGGCTGGTGGATTCTGCTTCTTGGGGCACTGGTAGGCATAGTGTCCCACCTCTCCGCAGCGGTAACAGGCGTTGGGATTGCCGCTGGGTGCTGCACTCTTGCCAGGAGCATTATTGGGCACTCCTTGGCGTGGTGCCTGGTTGCTGACCTGATGCTGGAGGCGTTGCTGATTCTGGTTGCCATACTGTTGCTGGGGACGTTGTTAGTTTTGGTGATTGTGCTGCTGGTAGTACTGGGGACGCTGAGGAAACTGACCACGGTTCCACTGATTCTGTGGTCCTTGACTGCGCTGAGGGAATCCCTGCTGAGGGTACGCACGTGGGCGAGTGTTGCTGCCCGACGGCTGCCCCTGGAGCTTTCTCTTCTTTGCATCCATCTCCTTGCGCTTGTTGTCGATGACAATAGCGCGGTTCACCAATTCTTGGAAGCAAGGGTAGGTGTTGCTCATCAGCTGCAGCTGCAGTCCATCATACAGACCCTTCAGGAAGAGACGCTGCTTGTCAGAGTCCCTGGCCACCTCATATGGAGCATATCGTGACAGTTGTGCAAACTTGTCACGATATTCACTGACTGACATCAATCCCTGCTTGAGAGACCGAAACTCTTCTGCTTTTAGTTCTATCAGGCCCTCTGGAATTTGATGGGACCTGAACCCTTCCGTAAACTCCTTCCAGGTGACTGGCGGAGCATTGTTCGGGCGTCCATATTGATAGGACTCCCACCACTCCTGTGCAGGTCCTTGCAGCTGACCTGATGCGTACAGCACTTTCTCCAGGTCGCTGCATTGGGCAATGTTCAACTGCTTCTCGACTGCTTTTAACCAGTCGTCTGCCTCCAGTGGATCAGAGGCATGGGTGAACACCGGAGGGCGTCCTTTCAATAACTCCCCTCGCTTGTCACGGACTTGAACCGGCAGTGGTGCTGCTACTGGTTCATTGTTCATACGGTTCATCATGGCTTGCATCAAAGTAGCTTGCATACCCATAAGCTGCTCAATAGTCATCGGCGGCGGTGGTGGTGGTGGATTCTCAGGTACACCACGTCCACGGCCACGGCCACGGCCACGGCCACGTCCACGACCAGCGGCTGCTCCTTCGGCGTCCATCTGCTTCCAACAAAGATTCATGGCTTTTAGTGATCTTCCAAAAATAATTATTCATCGCTTATAATGAATAAAAACAAGTCTAGCAGTTTTCTGGACAAGTTTCAAACTCAGCAGGTCAGTAATCCGTGCTTATCTCAGAACCTACAGATCCAAAAAGGAATATGGTATACATCGTTGGAAAGGTTAAGAAATTCTCTACAAACTTTATTCAGACCACATTTACTGATTCCAAAAGTAACATAATCAAAATTATGATTTATCAGGTTCTGCTCTGGTTCTCAGTCTGCGCAGGTACAGCAGATTAAAACGGACATATCTCACAGATCCGAATAGATAGTGAGGTGATTCCAGTTGGAGATGAAAGATATACCAGTCTAGTTTTCACCATAAAAACTTTGTAATTTTTGACTGAACCGATAATGAGATACTGAATAAGCATCACAGACTGCTCCAGAAACAGCATGACTGAGACAAGATAAAGTAACCCAACCTCGAAATTAAACAACATTACTTCTAAGATTAAGGTTTAGAAACATGCGGATAAGCCCACATGTTTCCACAATCAAACAAAACTCCAAATCATAAATGTTCACCAACACAAACAGCAACTCACTAAAGTTCACATGCCACACATTTCTGAAATTCTCGTGCTAGCGTCAATCTAGAAAGTACTGGAAAATCTAAGGAGCTCTATCCTGGAGAACGAACTTGCGGGGCTTCTTCTTGTAGATGGGTGGCTGTCCAAGCTGACCACGCAGCTCATCCACCTGACGCTGGAGGCGCTTCCCCGCCTGCTGTGCAACACGCAGCTCCTGTCTCAGTGCCCCATTCATCTCCTGAATGGCACTGACGTGTCTCACAGTCGTATCCAGGGTAGGGTCGCCGGCAGGAGGTGCCAGGACATGCCATGCCTTGCCATCTGGGTCGTTGCGGGGAAGGAACCGGTACCTGTCCTCCTGCATGGCCTCAAAACGGCGGCCATGGTAGTGAAAGTACGCGGCCTGAGCTGCATCCTCCATGCTCTCGTAGGCGGAAGCACGTCTAACCCTGCTCTCGTGGATGGACTCCACCTCATCCGAGTTGTCGACATTGTTCCGAGCTGTGATGATCACCTCGGCCTTCCAGTAGGTGTTCTCCAACGGGTGCTTGTGCTCCGAGCAAAGGTAGCGGACGGTGGCGGCAAACTCCGGGTAATAGCTCGCCAACACACCCGTGAGCAGAGTGTGGTAGTGAGCGTCCTCGTCCGCCTCCATGAACTTGTTCCTGGAGGTCCATCCCATCTCCGGAACAACCTGAGGGTACTGAGGCGTCGGTGCTGAACCCGTCGACGCGTGGGGTGCAGGCGCAGGTGGTGCAGGTGCAGGTGGTGCAGGTGGTGCAGGCGCAGGTGGAACTGGAGCGGCAGCCTGCGGGATCGGTACCGCCACTGGTGTAGGAGCTGAAGGTGTAGGCGTAGGGGACCCCGTGTCCGTAGGCTCCTCCTCCTCGCCGCCACCAGAGGCGACGACCTCGGGCTCAGGTACGGGTGCTAGTACTGGTGCAGGTGCAGGTACTGGAGCTGGTGCAACTGCCGGAGCACGGGCGGCGACGAAGAGGGCACGGTACGCGGCTGCGCTGCGACGAGGCATCTATAAATTTTGTTTTAAGAATTAGAATCAATATATTTACATAAATAGAACAGTGAGTAAGAGTATAAACTTTTAATAAAATAACAAGAAAGTAAAGTGAGCAGTGAAATAAATAAAGCGAAAATAAAAACCCTAAAATCGACTGTTTCTACCTAGGTTTGCGTCCTACAGTCAGCCTTGCTTTGATACCAATTTGTCACACCCAAATTTAAGGATAAATTTGAGTACAATAATCTCATGTGCGCCCCAGGAATAGTCGCGCACACAAGTCGACAAATTACAAATGTATCATAACAAGTGCCTTACAAAACGTTATTACAACACAAATATATCAAAGTCTGCGACAAACGGAAAATAAACTCATACTAGCTATGAAAGATAACTCCAACACAGGGACGACCGACTGGGGGATCGCCAACCTAGAAATCCTCAGGAAATTCCTCATAGAAGCTGTCATCTGCTACCCATCCGGGGTTTTGTCCAAAAAGAAAGATAAAGACAAGCGTGAGTACATCTCGTACTCCGCAAGCATAACATAGGATTTTATGCGGCTCAAAAAGGTCAGACACTGGCTACTGCAGTTAGCATTTTAATTGGTCAATGTTTTAATCCTATTTAATCATCAATTATGCTTAAGCTCCCAATTAGCCCAAACGAGTACATGATAATAACACCGTTAACCTTCACGGCTAACACTACCACCATCACGGTTAAACCACATTAATCATCACGATCAATGCGTCAGATTTTCATTAGTTATTCCCCATAACCATCCACACCCAACTATTCCGTAAGGGTCCAAAGCCGCTCATGTCCGAGAGCACGGCTAGTATACCAGTTTGATCAAACTCTGCGCAGAGGTGTGCACTTTTCCCGTAAGTCATGTTACCCATATGCCCGGGGTTTGCAAGACCCACTAACACTACCAAGGTGAGCGGGCAGGGAACACTATGAAGCCTTCCATAGGCCACGCCTAACCAGTGAGGGCCGCGAGGTTTCCTCGGCAGGCAGATATAGAGAACCCCCCTTTCCTATGGCACATTTCCATCACGGCTATACACATAGGAACAGAAGCAGTTCTATACCCAAAGTGGCAAGCCCCTCTTGCGCCCTTTCGGGTAACCTCTAACCAGCTAGATGAGATCCTATTACTGAGCTAAAGTTAGAGCCATATAACCATCACGGTTGCACTGTAAGTCCCGGATTGTCGCTTACAGAGAAGTCCTTACGGAGGGTCTAGGTCAACCCGACCGAAGTCAATTGCACCATAGCCCTTTTTCCCAACATTTATCATCATATTCATTAAAGTCAGAGTGATAATAAATTCTCAATTAATTAAAGCACTAGCAAAGCTACCCACATGCATTCTACCCATAGGTGTCATAAATATATAGTCAGGTAGCTAGGATGTCCTTAGGGTTACCAAATTAGACACATGCAGATGCGTAATTAATTAAGTGAATAGGTGTACAAGGGAAACCCATGTTATACTTGCCTTCAGTGAAGGGGAACTGCTGCTGGTCCTGCTGCTCCTCGTAGTAAAATGGATCACCCATGGACACGTCACCGTCTGCGCTCGATCGGTACCACACAACAACACGCATCCAGGTTCATTCATACAAGCAAACAATCATTTAATTAGAACAGTACACCAACAGATCAAAAATGAATTAAAATATTTAAAAACAGAACCTACGATTCGCTACGATCACATAGATACGAGGATCACGAAAATCGGAGCTAAAACGACCAAGTTACGACCTTTCGGCGATTTCCTATAGGCAATTAATTAATTAAACCTAACCCTGAAAATAAAAAGTGGCAAACTATAGAAACAGTGGTACCATCATGTAGAGAATTTAATTACGAACCTAACGCAATTTGAACGGGTCAATTCGGAGCTATAACGAATATTTTATGGCCAAAACAAGTTCAGTGGCAATTCTGTAATTTCCCGAAAGCGTATTTTGACCTAACCGACGGATAATACGTTTTCTAAAAGAGAAAACGTATTTTACTCGAAGGCGCTATGGACTGCGGCCGAATTAGGAAATCTGGGAGGGGCTCTTTAAGCAAATTCTCCCCCGAAGGGGTATCGGGCGTCTCTGGCCGTCCGATTAGAGATGGACGGCCAGGATTAGATCCTGGGAAAAGAGAGGGAAGAGAAGGGGGCCGGCCGCCGGAGGGGGAGGGGACGGCGGCGGCGCCGCCATTGCCGCGGCGAGGAAGGTCGCCGGCGCACATCAAGGGGAGGCTACAGCGCACGGTTTTCCAAAACGAGACCACCGGGAGAGAGAGGAGGGCAAGGGGAATTCATCCCCGGCTACGACACGGCCAGAGAACGCTCGAGAGGCCCGCGCCATGGCCGGCCGCGACGAGCTACTCCGGCAAGCATGGCCGGGGCGCTAGAAAGCCCCAATTCGCTCGGGAATTGGATGGGGAGAGAGCGGGAGGGAAGAGGAGGCTCACCAAAGCGACGAAACGCGGCGAAGAGGGCTCCAAATGGAGGAACGACGCGCGGCGGCGTTAGCTTCTTCGGCGACAGTTTTCTTGCGCGAAAGAGAGAGGAAAACGGAGGCGAGGAGGGGGAATGGGGGAGAAAGAACAGGGCTCGGGCGCGGGGCTCTTCAAACGCTTCCGAGGCGCGGGGAAAAAGGGAGAGAGGGGGATCGTGGGCGCGGGGCTCGGCCCGGGCGGTTTCCAACCGAGAGGAAGGAGCGGGGCGTCGGTTGGGAGAAGAAGGAGCTGACAGGCGGGCCCGGCCTATCAGCGGGTGAGAGAGAGAGGGGGAAGGGGGAGGGGGAGGCGGCTGGGCCGCGGCCCAGGAAGGAAATGGCGCGCGCGCGGGTGTTGGGCCAAAATGGCCGAGAGAAGGGGAGAGGAGGAGAGAAAAGCTTTTCATTTTCATTTTTTTTTTATACTAATTTTTTTTTTCCAGTTGAGATTTTGAGCAGGAAAAAGAAAATAAAAGAATCATTTTGTTTTCCAATCAATCATCACAAAAGAAATGCTCCGGCATGAATGCAACATAAACATTTCTCTAAGTTTATAACAAATTTTAATTTCTCCAAATTTATTTATTTTCCTATAGTGAAAATGCTCACAAAATAAATTCATTTAAATTCATTTCATCTATTTAAAAGAAACAAAATTTTTTTGGGTGTTACAACAACTCCCACTAGCTAGCTCAACACCTTAGATATATCTTGCTTAGGAATTTTTTTATAAGGTGTTTGTGATAATAAATAGAGGGGTGTAGTCAAGGCTAAACATTTAGTTTATTTCTGCTGCTTTGATTGTAGTCGTAGCAACTAGTTTTTAGTTTTTAGAAATGACTATTCCTTTTCTCTCCTAGTCGGCCACATCTTAACTCTATAGATACCATATAAGTCAACTTAGGACAAACATTTCTCCATTAGAGCTACTACTGGAAGTCTGAAATTAATCCATGTTGTTTATCAAAATGAGTAACAATAAGGATGGTTGTTTCTGAAAAATCCCCAACCATGCGCTCCGATGCCCTAAAACTCTAATCAAGGATCAAGTTCATCCAAGAATAAAGATAGAAAAATAAATGTTTTTATGGGTAGAGATGAGTTTGCTAAGTTTTTCCTGTATAATCTAAAGAATCGAGAATTAGACTACTCAACTTTACTTATCTTCTACTATAATGGACCAATTAAAATTATACTAGATCTCCCCACAAAAACATCCCCCGCTGAGAGCGTTCAGCTATATGTACTCAGAAAAATGCACACGGGAAATCGTCTTCATTAAAATCAAAGGCTAAAATACACCCCTCAGACCTTCAAACTCGATCCTGTGGCTACGATTCAATGTTTGAAGCCGGCTTCAACGCACACCCTCAGTCCCGCAGCGCACAACGCGCCATGCCCTGGCGAGCAATCTTGGGTTCGATCCTGTATCATCCATTCGATTTTTTTTAAAAAAAAGCAAAAATTTCTATCTCTTCATCTTCCTTGGCCAAAGATCCTGCCATCGTGGATTTCTTGTTGGCCGCCGCCTTTCAACCAATGAGGACCGAGCCGCCGCGCTCACGCGGTGGTGAGATTTCCCACTGTCATCATCTCCATCGACAAGACCACTGTGGTCTGCGTGTAGGTGGATTTCATCCAAGTTTTTCCCCAGGCAGTAGGAGCCAGTGGGACCCAAGACGCCGCCATGGCAGCGATGGCGGTTTCGCAAGGGTGCTGTGTCGTTTACAGCGTTCAGGTTCGTGACCCGAGTGGTCAAGATCCCGCCGGAGAGCATCACACGCATCAAGGACGCGACGGGGCAGATCTGCTCCACCTTCGACGCTGTCACAGCGGTGGTGTTCAAGTGCTGCGTGCTGGACTTGGTGCTCCCCGACGACGCCGAGGTCCGGGTCGGCTTCACTGCCAGCATGCGGTGCACCTCCTCCATGGCGTGCTGTCGTCGGTTGACTACTACGTCAACTACGTATACCCCGTGGGCATCACCCGGACCAGCCATCAATGTGATCTGTGAGGCATCGCTTCAGGAGGTGGCCAGCGGGATGCAGAAGGCCAAGGAGGCGCTCACCTCCAGATTAACAGGACTTCTTTCTTCTTTATAGAAATGTTT
This sequence comes from Sorghum bicolor, assembly GCF_000003195.3. Lineage (NCBI taxonomy): Eukaryota > Viridiplantae > Streptophyta > Magnoliopsida > Poales > Poaceae > Sorghum > Sorghum bicolor. The sequence continues at coordinate 57,991,887 of NC_012872.2, read as the reverse complement.
GGTCATTCGACATCTCCTTGCAAGTTGTAAGTTCTTCTCTTTGATTTGTTCTCTTTTTGTTTCCTAGTATATATTTATATTTTGTTCTCTTTTTCTGCACTTTTATATTCATATTTTCCTAGCATATATTCATAATCTTATGGTTGTGGCAGAACCAAAAGATTTAGTATATCTACTAAACAACTGCCCTCATCACTGGCTTTTTCTGCACGTTTATAGTTGTAGAGACTAATTAAATCATGTTGCTAAGGAAACAATTGATTTGAAAGCTGGAGTGGGCACAGAATTAATCGTGTAATCTGACAAAGATGCATTCTTTTTTATAGCATGTACATAAAAAATTATCTCAAGGATGTATGACTGTATGTTTTTAGAGGCAGATCGAAGCTTTACATACAGTATATATGTTCCATATTTACCGTATATGATGCATGCCTATCTTTCCAGTATATTACATGATACATGCTTTGTCATGGAGCCACTATCCGGTATATGATATTAATCATTTTATTTAGGGCCATCTCATGAGTACATATGTACCATTCATTTACTTAACTAGCTGTACACATATTACAGGTTATATTTTTTTCAGCTTATAATCAACTATGACTTTTCATCTCTTTTTGCAATGTTGAAGATTATTTATTTCTAAATTTGTAGTGCTCTTTTTAATGGCAATACTGATGTGGAGGTGATTGTAATTGTCACAGCGTGGAGCAGAGGAGCACTTGAGGAGTGAATGCAAATAATTTCTTGATCATGAATACATGAGTGCGCATGCCCTTGCATGTTCAAGTGCAAAGGAAATGCCTAATCAAATACCCATTGTTTGCAACATTCAGCAAGCTTGTAATACCCGATTTTAAGGACAAAATCAGATATGCACCATATGTGAGTTTTCGAAGTCAAATCTCACATATAGCTACAAATAAGGGGTAATATCAAAAGACAATGCATAAATATATAACGTACTTAGTATAAAAGAGATAACCTTTAATAGCAAACAACGGATAGACAACTCCAAACTTCGGGTATTAACTTCTCTCTACAGGATTCAACAAACTGGTTGATCACAAGCCCAAAACTTCTCCTGAGGTTTGGGGGAAATAGCAAGAGTGAGTCCATGTCGAACTCCACAAGTATAGCAACTAGATTGTATAGCTCCCACAATCTCATGATCAATGTGACATAAATTATGTAAAGCATTAAACAATAAACAATGAGCATATTTAACACACAAGAATCATCAACCTTAATATAGATGTCCCCAAGGCCGCTCCTGACCATGAGCTCGGCTAGTATACCAGTTTTACACTCTGCAGAGGTTGTACATCTTTACCCATGAGTCATGATTTACCCTTTCGCCCGAGGTGATCAGCCTCTTAACCCACTTCCAAGGAAGGTCGCCAAGGATCACTATGAAGCCTTTCAAAAGTTCGTCTAACAGCTTAGGGCCGCAAGGTTTCCTTCGCGAGCAGATATAGATACCCCCCTTCCGAATGGCACAATGACGCGCAGCCTATACACATAGGGACAGGGGCTCGCACTATACCCGTGTCGGTTCAGCCCCTCTAGCGCCCTTTCGGGTAACCGCTAACAAGCTAGAAAAAGTCTTCATACTGAGCTAAAGCCAGAGCCATTATAGCCCTCATGGTTGCATTGTTGTCCCAGGTGATCACGTACAGACAAATCATCAAGTTGCTAAAAAATCATTTTTATCATTTATTACCTAACATTAATCTAGTCACAGGATCATGGTCACAGAAATAAAATTCAAATGCTATACTTGCCTTAATCTAAATGCTCTTGCTGATCTCACTGGTCTTACTAGTTGTCCAAGGCTCTGATCTTGATCACTGGAGCACTCTTGATCACTACGAATTGTTCACCGTCTAAACTCGATCATCGATCACACAAACAATCGGAGAAAACATACACGAAGCAAACAAGGCTACAATTAGAACAGTACCCCAAACATATAAAAATAGTATGAAAAGTTTACAAAATAATTCTACGCATCGCTACGATTTCATAGACGTAAAGATCACGAAAATCGGAGTTAAAACTTATGAATTTTCTAAGATTTTGGATAGAAAAGTAATTAATTAATTAAGGTCACGAAATTAAAAAGTTTCAAACTGAGTAAACAATATTACTAACATGTAGAGCTCATTAATACGAATTCAACGCAATTTAAATGGACAAAAAACGGAGTTAAAATGAAGATTTTATGAGCTAAACAAATCCAGTGGCAATTTCGTAATTACTGAAAACGTATTTTGAAACAAGCCCGAGACAGTTTACGTTTTCAACACAACAAAACGTATTTTCTAACCACGTAAAGGACTGTGGGTTTGATATTCAAATTTTACAGGGTCTCTTTAGCAAAATTAACCCCGAAGGGGTATCTTCTTTTGTGAGCCGTTGATTCGTGATCCGACAGATGAGATTCGATCTGGAAAGAACACAGTGGCTGCCGGCGGCGCACAGTGACTCCGGCGCGGCGGTTTCCATGGCCGGTGTCAAGCACCTTGCCGGAGTTGATCGGGACGGCGTTCTAGAGAACCAAACTCGAATCCGAAGGCATGGGGAGAAAGAAGAGAGCAAGGGGAAATCACCTAGGGCCTTTTTGAGACCGGGGAGAGCTCGGGGGAGCCGGGCATGGTGCGACGGCGGGTGGACGGCTCCTTCGTAGAGAAGACGTAACGCTCGGCACACGACCGTTGTCGAGCTTGGTGCAGCGAGGGATGAAAAGTCACGGCGGCGGCGTTCTTGAGTTCACCGAGATCCAAAATCGCCACCAGGGCGGCTTCTTGCGTGGACAGAGAGGAAGGAGGTGTGCGGGGAAGGTATCTGGGCTTTATAGGAGCTCGATTCTCGCAAAAAGGCAAGAAATCGCAGCTTGTTGCGATCGGTTTCGGTTGGGAAAGGAGTCCTGCTCGATTACGGCCGGAGGTAGGGGAAAGGGGCGCGGCTGACGAGTGGGCCCCGGCCATCAGTGGGCCAAGGAGGTGAGCGCGTGTGCGGCCTGGCCACTGGGCCGTTCCTGAGCTGAGAGAGGGAGCGGGCTGAGCGAGGGGGGGAAGAAAAGCAAGCCGAGAGAAGGATAGAGAGAGGGTGGGGTCTGGGCCTTCGGGCCAGAAGTAGTGGGGAAGTTTTCCCTTTTCTTATTTTATTTTCTTCCTATTTCAAAGCCTATTTCAAAACAAATTTTGAATCCATCTTAAAATCAGTTTTAATTATTTTGTATTTTGGATCAAATCATTCAGCAAACAACAAAGAAAAAAATGAATTCTCCAGCATGAATGCACATTCATGTTACTAAATCCTATAATAAATTCCAATTTAATGAAAATATTATTTTCCTATGTTTCATGAGCACCAAAAATACAATAATTAAATCAATTTAGCTTTATTTCCAAAGGATAAATTTTAGGGTGTCATAAATCTACTCCCTTAAAATGAATCTCGTCCTCGAGATTCGGAAGAGCACGGATTCCAAAAGCGAAACAGGAAAAGATCTTAATACTCTTTCAACTTCACACTTGCATTCCGGATGTAAACACTTATGTCTCGGGATCACAACTTGTGAATCAAAGTTTCCACAGAATGCCTATTATTCGTATTTGGTCAAGGTCCCTCTTGACTACCCACTTTTGACTTATACAACTCAAAGATATGATAACTTAGCATGGATATGCCTCCTCAGGTAGGAGCAGACCACCTTGATACTAAATTCTTTTCCCTGATGGTGCGGTTACGAAAATTTTCAACTAGGTAGCATACATCACTTCTTTGTGTGCACATAACCATAAGATATCTGAGGAGACAGTTATCACTTCCTGATAGTTTAAAATGCATCTTCCAAAGATATCAAGGTACTACCCCCTTAAGACGAGATTGATCGGGGAAAACTAGAGACTAGCTCTCCTATCCTTTTTAGGCGCTACACATCATATCGTCTTTTAAATCTGCTTGTACCGAGTCTCTTAATCCAAGGTTACGTTCCTCACTAAATTCCAATTATCGGTACCTTTATCATAGTTAAGTTGCTTCACATACAACTCTGTAGACTTTGGTGTCATCTGATTCTCATACACAACTCTTAATCCATGAGTATCAGTAATGACATAAACCTCCATTGGTATTAGCACACTCCAAATAGAATGATATCTTGAAACAAACCAACATACCAAGCACTTGATGTCCTTGTAGATGTTCCAGTTATTAATCACTTATTCTCCTTGTAGTTCTTTAATTGGGCTATCCCCCTTAAGAAAAGTCAACTAGGGGACCAAGAAAGGTAGCTTGCATACTTTCTAGAACTTGTGACATCCCAAAGAACTTATGTGCAGTGGAGCAAACAGGTATCCTGAAATTTCCTCGCGATATGAAAAATACTAGTGTAGTAAAACAGGTATAACTCTTATTCTGTTAATCCAATAGAATTGCAGATTATATCGTTAGAAAACTTATAAAATTCCCTACAACTCTCATGTAGAAGTCCTCCTTAGGTTCTGTCTTTAAGCATAGGTAAAATAACCAAACATAATATCCTTCCTGATAATGTCTCAGCAAAGGTGTAGTAACTTCCAGAAATTATATCTTGAGCTACTTAACTCATCTAGAGAAGATCCTTACATTTTTGAAAATATTAGGAAATCCTCTACAACTTTTGTATACCATGTTTTCCCAGATTCTGTCTTTAACTTGGCCAAAAATAGGGAATACCAAAACTGTCTAGACTTTGATATAGAACAGAAACATCCAATTGTAAATATCATATCTCAGGTTCTACTTAGCCAAATAAGTTCCAGCTTATACCGTTGGAAAGCATAGCAAGTCGTCTATAACTTTTCTATAGAACACTTTTCCAAATTCTATAGTTATATTTGTCTCAAACAGCAAGTTCCCGAAACTGGTCCAGATTCTCGACAGCATATCTGTATCATCTTGTGATTTTTTAACTTCCAAACCATAATAGCTATGAGGGTGATTCTTGCGGTCAGAGAAATATCTTGAAGTCTAGTTGTTTCCAGAAAAATTTGATAAACTTTGCACGATCGGACCTTTAGATACACCAGCATTATTGCAAACTGCTCCAGAAATCAGCAAGGGATAGAAACAAGAGATAGCCAAACCCAACTACTTATTTCATTAATCCTTATGCCTTAGGTCTATAAACTAATGAAATTGTGAAGTAATTCCACAAGATCATTATAATCATTACAAAGATCCAAATCAAACATAAGCATAATAACAAACCAACTAAGCACACTTCACTCAACTTGCGATATTATCGTTCTCTTCATTAAGGGCAAAGATCCTAAAACTTATGTTTCAAAGACGCAAGAAGGTTGTAAGAATAGGTTCTAATAGCATACCAAATCAAGGAGTGAAGGTGAGAGCAAGTATTTTTAAAATAAGCAACAAGGTAGAGACAAATAACAAGGATAGGGATATAGTATGGATGAAAATACCAAGGTTTATAGAGCAAGGATTTTATGACAATTTCAAAACCTTAAGACGACCAATTTCTAACTAGGTTTGCGTCCTACAGCCAGCATTACTCTGATACCACTTTGTAATACCCGATTTTAAGGACAAAATCAGATATGCACCATATGTGAGTTTTCGAAGTCAAATCTCACATATAGCTACAAATAAGGGGTAAATCAAAAGACAATGCATAAATATATAACGTACTTAGTATAAAAGAGATAACCTTTAATAGCAAACAGCGGATAGACAACTCCAAACTTCGGGTATTAACTTCTCTCTACAGGATCCAACTAACTGGTTGATCACAAGCCCAAAACTTCTCCTGAGGTTTGGGAGAAATAGCAAGAGTGAGTCCATGTCGAACTCCACAAGTATAGCAACTAGATTGTATAGCTCCCACAATCTCATGATCAATGTGATATAAATTATGTAAAGCATTAAACAATAAACAATGAGCATATTTAACACACAAGAATCATCACCCTTAATGTAGATGTCCCCAAGGCCCCTCCTGACCATGAGCTCGGCTAGTATACCAGTTTTACACTCTGCAGAGGTTGTACATCTTTACCCATGAGTCATGATTTACCCTTTCGCCCGAGGTGATCAGCCTCTTAACCCACTTCCAAGGAAGGTCGGCAGGGATCACTGTGAAGCCTTTCAAAAGTTCGTCTAACAAGTTAGGGCCATCAGGTTTTCTTCGCAAGCAGATATAGATACCCTCCTTCCGAATGGCACAATGACGCGCAGCCTATACACATAGGGACAGGGGCTCGCACTATACCCGTGTCGGTTCAGCCCCTCTAGCGCCCTTTTGGGTAACCGCTAACAAGCTAGAAAAGATCTTCATACTGAGGTAAAGCCAGAGCCATTATAGCCCTCATGGTTGCACCGTTGTCCCGGGTGATCACGTACAGACAAATCATCAAGTTGCTAAAAAGTCATTTTTATCATTTATTACCTAACATTAATCTAGTCACAGGATCATGGTCATAGAAATAAAATCCAAATGCTATATTTGCCTTAATCCAAATGCTCTTGCTGATCTCACTGGTCTTACTAGTTGTCCAAGGCTCTGATCTTGACCACTGGAGCACTCTTGATCACTACGAATTGTTCACCGTCTAAACTCGATCATCGATCACACAAACAATCGGAGAAAACATACGCAAAGCAAACAAGGCTACAATTAGAACAGTACACTAAACATATAAAAACAGTATGAAAAGTTTATAAAATGATTCTACGCATCGCTACGATTTCATAGACGTAAAGATTACGAAAATCGGAGTTAAAACGTAGGAGTTATGAATTTTCTAAGATTTTGGATAGAAAAGTAATTAATTAATTAAGGTCACGAAATTAAAAAGTTTCAAACTGAGTAAACAATATTACTAACATGTAGAGCTCATTAATACGAATTCAACGCAATTTAAATGGACAAAAACGGAGTTAAAATGAAGATTTTATGAGCTAAACAAATCCAGCGGCAATTTCGTAATTACTGAAAACGTATTTTGAAACAAGCCGAGACAGTTTACGTTTTCAACACAACAAAACGTATTTTCTAACCACGTAAAGGACTGTGGGTTCGATATTCAAATTTTACAGGGTCTCTTTAGCAAAATTAACCCCGAAGGGGTATCTTCTTTTGTGAGCCGTTGATTCGTGATCCGACGGATGAGATTCGATCCGGGAAGAACACAGTGGCTGCCGGCGGCGCACAGTGACTCCGGTGCGGCGGTTTCCATGGCCGGTGTCAAGCACCTTGCCGGAGTTGATCGGGACGGCGTACTAGAGCACCAAACTCGAATCCGAAGGCATGGGGAGAAAGAAGAGAGCAAGGGGAAATCACCTAGGGCCTTTTTGAGACCGGGGAGAGCTCGGGGGAGCGGGGCATCGTGCGACGGCGGGTGGACGGCTCCTTCGTAGAGAAGACGTGACGCTCGGCACACGACCGTTGTCGAGGTTGGTGCAGGGAGGGATGAAAAGTCACGGCGGCGGCGTTCTTGAGTTCACCGAGATCCAAAATCGCCACCAGGGCGGCTTCTTGCGTGGACAGAGAGAAAGGAGGTGTGCGGGGAAGGTATCTGGGCTTTATAGGATCTCGATTCTCGCAAAAAGCAAGAAATCGCAGCTTGTTGCGATCGGTTTCGGTTGGGAAAGGAGTCCTGCTCGATTACGGCCGGAGTTAGGGGAAAGGGGCGTGGCTGACGAGTGGGCCCCGGCCATCAGTGGGCCAAGGAGGTGAGCGCGTGTGCGGCCTGGCCGCTGGGCCGTTCCTGGGCTGAGAGAGGGAGCGGGCTGAGCGAGGGGGGAAGAAAAGCAGGCCGAGAGAAGGATAGAGAGAGGGTGGGGTCTGGGCCTTCGGGCCAGAAGTAGTGGGGAACTTTTCCCTTTTCTTATTTTATTTTCTTCCTATTTCAAAGCCTATTTCAAAACAAATTTTGAAACCATCTTAAAAATAAGTTTGAATTATTTTGTATTTTGGGATCAAATCATTCAGCAAACAACAAAGAAAAAAATGAATTCTCCAGCATGACTGCACATTCATGTTACTAAATCCTATAATAAATTTTAATTTAATGAAAATATTATTTTCCTATGTTTCATGAACACCAAAAATACAATAATTAAATCAATTTAGCTTTATTTCTAAAGGAAAAATTTTAGGGTGTCACAAAGCTTTATGCTGAATTTTGCAAAAAATTAGCATCAATGGTATCTCCCTTTTCTAAAGACATGTTTGTGCCATTCCAAAGTTTTCAGCAAGCTTTATGCAGATCTGACATCAAGGACATCTCCTGTTTCTGAAAGAGATAATTGTTTTTGGTCATTTCAATCTTCATCATCCAGTTAATCGAGAGCTTGAAGCATGGTTTTGTTTGCAGAAGAGATTCATCACCTCCTGCTTCATTCTTCCAGTCAGTTACGTGGGAGGAAATTGAGTAGGTGTTGCCAAATTAATTCTAGCCGATTGCGGCCAAAGCACGATAAACTGATGTAAAGCTTTGTTCTGAATGCTATGTCTCGACGGCAGATTCTCCTGACTGTTCTGCAAATGCTTCATCTTTATTGAATTTTTGTGATGGATGTACAATGGCCGGTGTGCTCTCACAAGAATTCTGATGCAAGTTTCTCTGGTCATAAAAAGATGAATTCTGCTAACCATCCTACGTGAATTCTAATGAATCTTAATTAACTTTGAACTAAAAGATATTTGTTGCTTGTTTGATTTGTATTGATAGATGCATCGTGGCGTTAGCACGGGTAATATACTAGTAGTGCATTTAATTAGTTTGAGGGCAAAGTTAGATGTGATATGACCATCTATGGATCTCAAGACGAGTTTATCCATACTGCATATTTGGCTGGATGGTAGAACGAGCCATTTTTTTCTTTGATTACATATGAGAGTGGATGTGATTAGAATAGTTGACTAATTATATCTATTACTAGGTAGCGTGCCCGTGCGTTGCCACGGGATAGCTAACAATTTATACTAAAATACATAGATCGCACAATAAAATAATAATACTGTAAAATTTAAGTATCAGCATTAAAATAACATTAAATGCAAACCACAAAGTTTATATAATTAACATAGTCATGAAGAGCATGACGTCGCAGGCTCACAAACTCTACTTTATAGATCTTTCCGTGATACGGCTAAGATAGTGTTTAATATCGGCAGGAAGAAATCGTCATATCTATTTCTTTCGTGTGCCAATAAATCCAAAAAAATTATATTCTTTTATGAATAGAGTTAGTATAAGTATATTATATATTTTTAAATAAAATCAAAATACCAAAATACTCCCTCCATCCACGAATATTTGTTCATCTACGGTTCAAAAATTTTCCAAAATAATAAAGAGACGCATAGCATGCTACCACCTCCGCATACCAGACCGAGCAGCTGCAGGGGCATATATAACTTTTTACCATTATTAAGTTTGGCACCTCTCCAAATACCAACTTTAGAATGGTAAATACATTTTTACCACCAGAACTACGAATTCGATACACATATACCATATTTGCCTTGGTGGCAGTCCACATCAGCTGGCCAGCATAGAGAGTGAAGGGGAAAAGACATCCCTACCCCTGGCATTTTGTTCTCCCTTTCTGTGAGCTTAGGACGCAGCACTGTAGTGTTTTTTTTTCATATTTTCAGCAAACACAAGATTAGATAAATGATCGCACATATATTGGATCTTGTGTTTGCTGAATATTATATGTGAATATTATCAGTTAAATGATTGCACAATCAGCACTGTAGTGGTGAATATTATATGTGATTATTTATATATGTTAATTTTTTATTCATTATGTGTGATCATTTATCTGATATTATGTTTGCTGAAAATATAAAAAAACTTACTGCAATGCTGATTGTGTGCGTTCTGGGCTGAGAGAAAGGGAGAGCAAGGCGCCAGGGGTAAGGAGGTCTTTTTCCCTTCACCCTCCGTGCTGGCTAGCTGATATGGACTGCCACCAAGGCAAATATGGTATATTTGTATCGAATTCGTGATTTTGGTGGTAAAAATATATTTACCATAATGGTAAAAAGTTATATATCCCAGCTGCAGGTGAGATAAAAAAAATTAAAAAGTTCACTGTGTCAAAAAAAGAAAAAAAAACAAACGACGCTGTCTAGAGACTATCTAGTTGTGGACTCCAGAGCCTACCAGATGCTTCACGGGAATAAAAAATCCTATGATTCAGCGGTTCCGTGCGCCGCCCGCACCTTGCTGCTCACTCTTTCCCCTTCCCTTCCCATCCCTGTGGCCTGTGGCCTTCTTCTTCCTCTGGACATGGAGATGGCATGCTGCAGTGACTTCGCGCGCATGGGGAGGGAGAGGCTTGGCCGGGCTGTCGACCGGCTGGTCTGCGCATCGCGGCTCCCACACAGTCCCCACCCCAAGTCCGTGCTCCCCATCCCCACTTTCCTCTCTCTCTGTCTCCATCTCTCCAATCTCACACACACTCTCTCTGCTGCCGACACTCCGCCGCCGCCGCTCAAGTATGCCGCGACACCACTCCAGTCTGCCGTGGCCTCTCCCTCTCCTACGACCCAGCCATGGTCGTTCCACCGCATCTCCGACCCAGCCATGGCCCTTCCACTCCATCCCTCTCCTCCGACCAGTCAGCACAGATCGAGGTCACCCCTTGGTGTGTCCCCTCCGCTTCTGCCGCTTGAGCTCATGATGAGGAGCACCATTTGCTTATGCAGGGGCAGATCCACTGCTGCTCCACTGTCTCCTGCTTCGCATCGTCCTCATCGTTGCTCACACTGGCATCCGCTGTTGCGTTCTACATCCCCAAGCCTGCTCCAACACTCCAGTAAGCAGCCTCCTCCCTTTTTTTCATAGATCTCACCATAAGGTCACTTATTTTGTTGTTCCTTTCACAACAAGTTCTTATTAAGCCTTCTGCTGGTTCTATGCGACAAGATCGACATCATGAAGGAGCGGCTCGCGAAGCTCTACTCGGTGCGGACATGTCCGTTAGTGGCAAGGGCATCTGCACCATGCCCCGCCATCACCAACCTCTCTGGCACACACGAGCGAGGGCATCCGGGAGGAGGGGATTGATGCCATAAGCTTTGCCAGGAATGTGAGCCATTTTTGGATTGTTTTTGTTTGGTACCGGGATGACAAGGGAAATTGCAGCTGTCATGTTTTATGTAAAGTATGCTCCAAGGGTTTGATGCTGTGAGATCTGATTTAGTAAGGGCACTGGCAAAAAGCAGAGGGTGGGGATGCACTTATCAGAATATTCAATATATACAAAATATTGGTTTTCCATTTCTGGTTAACTTTGAAGAACAAATGTGGGTTTGACATGCATTGAATTTATACCCTGCTACTTGTTCCTGATTATTAGGTGCCATTTTAAGAAGTTTTTCCAGTCAATATATTTCAATTTCCCCAAATGATCGTCAGATATAAAATCCACTCCTATAAAACTATCTTGGTCACTCGTTTGCATTAGTGTTTGCTAGTAGTTTGTTAACAGTCAGGTGGTTTCTGAATTTGTATTGTACCTTCTCTTAGCAATCAACAAACCTGAAGGTGGAAGATGTGCAGTTATCAATGGATGATCTTGAGATGATTCAAGTAATTGGCAAAGGAAGTGGTGGTGGTGTCCAGTTAGTCACTGATAGAATGCAGTCTATGACCTTGTGCTGATCACCTTGAAGATAGAATGCAGTCTATGACCCTTTTTTATTTCATCAGCTACTTCCTTGATAGGTTGAGTGATAGGATTAGTGTGATGCAATATTTCTTGAGAGTCATATGTGCACTTGTGTTCTTGACCATAGTTTCCAATTTCTAGATGCTTTAGGTACTTGCTAAGATGATGATGGTGGCGTTGGCTGTAGTTACTGGTAACATCAGTGCTATGATCCATGTCTTTGAATGTGTTCCTAAATCCTGATGTAGGACCTAAAAAACTTGTGCTTTATTTCTTTCATTAGCAGTCTGTTGTATTTAGACAACATTTTAATGGCTCAGCTCTAAATCTAGGGAGGTGTGATGCTGGTTGATGTGGCACAGAAGGATGCTCGGTATTTGGGGCCTAATGTTTCTGCTGCCCTTCATGAGCTGTGATGCAATTGCCAATTCACCTGACGTTGCCAAACCATGTAGTTTACTGCTTTTTCTTAATAAACTGTATTGACATATTGCTTTTGGTGGTTGTAGAGTTATGTGAAAAATGATTTTTAGAACATTTAGATATCTATTTGTGTCAATGCCAAATCTTGTTTGTGTTATTAATGAAGCATTATTTTATTTTTTGAGTTTGCGGTGTGTTCTGATTATACATTTTCTATATTAACCGCAGGATTTTGCTTTAATTGTGAATTTGTGATGTATCCCTGCTCTCCTATCACTAAGTAATAATATTATGATGTTTTGTACAAGATATTATGCCTAGTAGGGCGCCGCTAAGTATGCCAAATGAAAAGGAGGCCTGAGGTGTTGAACCTGACTGGGACCTGTGTCCATTTGTAGCAAGACATCAACTAACAGAAAACATATTGCAGCGGCAAGGAGCTAGAGGACCAAGAGTAGAACCATCAAGAGGATGTTAGCCTTTATCTAAAAAAATCAAGAGGATGTTAGCAGCCAACTTTTGTGCCCTATTAGGTTAGTTGTCATAACATTTCTCTTTCTACATGCAAATAGTATGCTAAGATTAAATAGGAACTGTGCACCTGCAGGCGCTAACACTAAGCCTTCGCCTGGTGCGGGCGCGGCGTCGCCGACCTCGTTGCGCTCTTTGGGCTACGAGTTCGCTGAGGATCCTCGACCTCGTGCAGACCCTCAGGCCTCAGCTACTCCACTGCCTCCTCGAGTCACGGTACCAACAACCTATGGTGGAATCGGTGTCCGCTGGCAGGGCCAGGGTGAGGCCCGCATTGTCAATGTCCTCGCGAAGGTCGCTCAGGTATTACTTTCTCCGATCTGGGTTATCAGCTTCCATAGAGGCATGGACTATACTTGCTTTAGAAGCCACCTATAGAGCTGTACGAGCAAGATGTTATTTGAGTTCTTAGCCCTTACTGATAATAGCACCCAGGCGTAGAAAAGTAGGGCTATTCCTTGTATTTTTTCAGCTCTTTCGGCTCTATAGCAACACACACTGATGACAAACCTTTTGTTATAAGCAGCCTCAGGGTTCATGTAAATGGGGGGAGCTAGTGGCATGCTCGCATTGCATTTGTATACAACACACTGATGAAGAAGCATGAGACACGAAGTAGCCAAGTAGAACCATCAAGTGGCGCCACCATGAAGGTAAGTCAACTTCATTTGTGGAAACCTCAGTGCTCACAATCTATTCGATAAAATGTGTGTGATATGCTTGTCATTAGCTGGTACAATTAACCAAGTGCTTCTGCATTCATCTGCATTGTTCAATTAGAAACTGTACGGATTTCATACGTAAATAATTTTTGGGAAAAGTTCAGTTTATATTCATTGTGCTTCAGAAGACAGAACCTGACTCTCTCTTCTGAAAGTTTTGGGGAATGTTTAGCTCTCTCGTCCAATGTTTCTGAAATGATATGTAGTTTTGGATGTGAATTGCACATTATAAGGTCATTTTCTGCTGCAGATTGGATTGAGATGGAGAACAGAAAAGGAGGTGATATCTAACAAGGGTATTATTTAGTAATCCTGTCACTTAAATTCCATAAAATGGTTTACCTGAAAACTATGGCTAAACTTGGATCGTATGAGTATTCTGTTGCTAGTAATAGACCATCAAAATGGAAGTCTAGAACTTAAAAGGGTATTTAAAGGAACTGTATCAAACTATCGATGTTACCGAGCTTAAAGGGTTGCTTGGTACACTTAGCAAAGTACAAGTGGGGGTTGCTTGCATCGAACAACCTCATTCTAAAATTTTACAATTAATATTAGTTACTTTGAAACAAAATGATGTGTATAAATACACAGTTTTCAAAATACACAATTTTGTATGTGCTTCAAGAACATGTAACTCCAATTGATATGATTTCAGTTGTGTAACTCACCTTGTTTTATGGTTGTGGACTGGCCAGGAAACACAAAGGCGAGGGCGACTCGTCAAAACGCAGGATTGACGGCTTCAAGGATGGTCGCAGGACTGAGGTGGGCAACGCAGGTCGGGCTTGGGCGTCGGGCGACGGCGTCGGGCGAGGGCGACCTAGCAACGCAGGTCGTGCGAGGGCGTCGGGCTGCGACGTCGGGGGCGAGGGCGACTCTCCAGACCAGGCAATATGGGCGTCGGGCGTCGGAGGCGAGGGCGACGGTGTTGGGGGCGAGGGCGAGGGCGACTCTCCGGGACGGTCGCAGGACTGAGGTGGGCAACGCAGGTCGGCCGTCGGGCGTCGGGGGCGAGGGCGAGGGCGAGGGCGAGGGTGAGGGCGACGGCGGGCGACGGTCTCTCCGGCGAGGGCGACTCTCCAGACCTGGCAACGCAGGTCGGCCGTCGGGAGTCGGGGGCGAGGGCGAGGGCGGCGAGGACCCAGGACGATCGATGGAGACGGAGAGGTGCGATGTTGGGCGAGGGCGAGTGCGAGGCGTCGGGCGAGGATTGGTACCGTGCGTGATTCTTTCCTTAGCGTGCGATTGTTTCCTTTACACGATTGTGATTTTATATCAGGAATCCTTTCTTTTTATTTATTTCATTTCACACCCTTCCACCTCTATGTTATATATTATTCTGTATTGTAAATTTGCATCAGGAATCCTATCTGGTTTTTTTATTCAATTTTGACCCTTCCACCTCCTATACTACGCACGGGTATCGCACGTCGGGTGGTGGGGAGCGACCCAATAAAAGTCGCACGATGGTCTTACTTTTGTTCTTTTTAGTTGTAGGAGATTTAAAAATGACAACAACTAACTATAAACTAATAAATATACATTTAAACTAATTTTGTCATGCTAATCACTAATTGAAATAAAATATGCTAATCACTATTACCCTAACTAGCACACAAAACATGCACTAATCAACATATTATCAGTAACCAAAACTGACTTTGCCATCATAATTATTGATTAATAACTCCTTGGTTTATTAACCAATGATAAAGATTAAAAATGTGGATAAGTTCATCACTAGTTTTCCTGTGACTGCTGTATCCACCTAGTAGGAATATTTTGTCTAGTGCTTAGCTAATCCATGAAAACAAACACCATCTATCTATGGATCGCCATCTCTCATCTATATCCATCCAACCAAACATATCCTTACTTCGAGATGCTCTAGTTATGAAATGGGATGAGAAGGGGACTAGGGGGGCTCAACAAAAGTCCTACAAGAGTACTGTCATTGTTGTCACCACTTGAGGCTACCATTGCATTGGTGGGGTTGGATGCATTCCTAGGTAATCAGTAAGACTAGACACCACACCTATCATTCTTAATCTAATTTATTAACTGTGACCATAACATTCAATGTGAATGGTTTATTTGTTTAAAATGATTGGTTGCAAATCAAAGTGTCACACGAGAGGCTGGTTGGTGTGGATGTCCTAATGGGCTTATAATTTTGATTGGAGGAAGTTAGATATAATGATGAAATTCTTTAGCACGTGACGCGTGTTGTTCACACCAAAAAGTAGCCAATCCTAGGTTTCCTTGGTAAACCGGCATAGTCTATTTTCCAAAATGGTTGGTTTTGGTATTTTTTTCAAATTACATCTAAATTATAAGATATTTTGTTTTTTAAAGACTTAGTTTTTACTATGTATTTAGATGAGTAAAGTCCATCACCGGTCGGATATGTCATTCCGGTCTCTAAACTCGTAAAATGACCATTTAAGTATCTAAACTTGTTCGGTTGTGTCATCCTGATCCTTAAACTTATATATCTCTCATATAAGTCCTCAAATTTGTTCAGTTGTGTCACCCGGTCCCTAAACTTGTATTTAAGACTCATCTAGATCAAAACAGGGAATCTAAAAACTTTATATGAAAAAATAACTCATAATTTTTTCATATGAACTCAAATAAAGATAAAACTTTATATCAAAGTTGTAGCCAATAGCGTGATTTACAACTTCATAGTTGAAAAGTTTTTTTAATTAAAATCATTTAGTGTCTCAAAATTTTTTATAAGTTTATAGATTTTGAAATTTAAAATTTAAAATTAAATTTTGTTAAATTTGGTTACACTAAACGGCTTCAAATTAAAAACTTTTCAACTACAAAGTTATAGATCGCATTGAGGGCTACAACTTTGCTATAAAGTTTGTCTTCATTTGAGTTCATATGAAAAAGTTATAAATTATTTTTTTAATATAGAGTTTTTAGATCGCTTTGTTTTGACCCAGAGTTTAGGGATCAGAATGATACAACAGAACAAATTTGAAGACTTAAATGAGTGATTTTTAAGTTTAGGGATTGGGATGACACAATTGAACAAGTTTAGAGACCGAGATGACATAGATAAACAAATCCGAGGACCTAAACGGTCAATTTGCGAGTTTAGGGACTAGGATGACACGATAGTACAAGTTTAGGGACTGATAGTGGACTTTACTCTATTTAGATATATATTATGTTAGATATATAGTAAACATAATATATTTATTAAAGGTAAAAAGCTATATAGTTTAGAATGAATGAAGTATATTTCATTATTTTGTTTCTCTTGTCGGGATGCATATATAGAAAGCTAAAACCATCATGACTTGAGTGGAGAGGCGCTTGCAATAAATCCTTTGCGAATCTACGAGTACGAGGACCTGCTCCTCTGAGCGGACGTTCCAGCATCAATACATGTTTCTTCATCAAAACGTGGTTGGCAACATTCTAAATTGAGCTCTTGTTTAGATCTATTTTTTTTTGAATTTTGATATTATAGCAATTAATTTTTATTTAATAAAAATTATTCGATCATAGAGTAACTAGACTTAAAAGATTTGTCTCGCGAGTAATTAGTTTTTAATTTTATCTATTTTTAATACTCAATGCATATGCCGCAAGATTTGATATGCTTAAAAAGTTTTTAGTTTTTGGGTGAACTAGATAAGATCTGAGTAAGATTTTCAGCCAAAAAAGAGCACACCTTCATCCGTTTTTATTTCCAGGCCTTTCTTTTGGGCCCAACACCAAACTACGGAAGTCGATTCATTTGGATCCAGAGCTTAATGTGAAGCTTTGGTCCAAAAGGTGAAGCCTTCAAAGGGCGGAGGCCTATTAACATTTAGGCCCATATCTTCTTTTGCGAATAAGGCCCATATATTTCAACTTACTCATATTCCTTCATCATGGCCGTCGAAAACAGGCCTACTAGCCCATTCGTCCTGCTCATCTTGCTCTTCTCTTCGCCTCCTTTCTCACCGTTGCAGTTGCAGGTTCCGACTCAGATCTCCCCGACCTGCCACCACCACCCGCGACGCCAGCCCTGCACAGCATCACTGCTACCTCCCCTTTGCTCATCCCCAGATCTCCAGACTCCAGATCTCTGCTCCGGTCCCCGCCCGCCTCTCGCCCGCGACAACCCCGCCGCAGCACGCGGCGGCCGCGGCGAGATGCTCCGCCTGCGGGCGTTCCGGCCGACGAGCGACAAGGTCGTGAAGATCCAGCTCCACCCCACTCACCCCTGGCTCGTCACCGCCGACGCCAACGACCGCGTCTCCGTCTGGGACTGGGAGCACCGCCAGGTACTGCTTGCTTCTAGGGACCTTCTAGCTACTATATCTGCTAATTTGATCTCGCAAATACAGAGGCGGCTTCGAAGCTTTGTTTGAGCTCCATTTGATCTCACCGTGCTCTTGTAATCCGTTAGGTGATCTATGAGCTGAAGGCAGGTGGCGTTGATGAGCGTCGCTTGGTTGGAGCGAAGCTTGAGAAACTCGCTGAGGGAGATGGTATGGTGGCGCAGTAGTTCATGTTTCGTTTATTATATCGGTGGTTTGGGCATGTCACGTGGTTGTTGTGCATAGTGGTAATGCTATTCGCACTGTTGAATTGTGACATATGATTGTTCATTTGCTAAAATGGGCGTTCATTTACTATTTGGCACAACTTGAATTTGTCTGACTGCTGAAATGTCATTTCTCTGTCCTTGTAGAGCTATTGTACGTTGCTTGATTTCCCGTAGTAATGTAATCCCATTGTAATGGTATCAATGAAATTCTTATTCTCATATACTTATCTCACCCAAAATACTCCATTGCTATAGGATATGACTACATTCAATTTGTAGTTTTGTACTTCATTATTAGTGTATTATGGTTTTGATATCACCACTAAAGTTTGTGTTTCAAATGTCATTTGCAAAACTTACTCATCTGCAACATGCACCCTATCCTAAATGGCTAAATGTAGCCTAAATCTTGATCCTCGTTGAAGCTAGCGGTACTGTTATTTTTGTCATTCCTGACTTCACATTTTTGCTGTCCCCCTTCACTTCCAATATCCATGGGATTTAGGGCCTGTTTGGTTCCCCTTGCTAAATTTTAGCCAGCTAAACTTTAGTCACTTTAGTAGCTAAACTTCCAAACACAATGACTAAAAAGGAGCTAAAATAGTTTAGTCCTACTAGTCACCCAAGAGTAGCTAAAATAATTTTAGCTGGCTAAAATTTAGCAAGGGGAACCAAACAGGGCATTAGTGTTTTGTTTATTGTCTTTTTTCAAGCCAGATCAATGGATGCAATATGTGCTTCTCACTTTACCCATTTTCAATGTTTTGTGCAGATTCAAAGGGAAAGCCCACCGAGGCTATTCGAGGGGGAAGGTATCGATTTGAGTTTTCTGTCCCTTAATTATGATGATCATGTGCGTAGTACCTTAACCTGACTCCCGATGGGCTACTGTTCTTCCCCAAGTGTAAAGCAGGTTTCCTTTTATGATGATGATGTTCGCTTTTGGCAACATTGGCGCAATTGCTCTGCTGCTGCTGAGGCCCCAACTGCAGTCAATCAGCAATCTTCCACGTTCAGTGCACCTGCACCCTCAACACGAGGAAGGCACTTTGTTGTCATTTGTTGTGAGAACAAAGTCATATTTTTAGATTTGGTGACTATGCGGGGCCGTGATGTTCCTAAACAGGAGCTTGATAATAGGTCACTTCTTTGGTATGGTTACTTTTCTCTAATTACTTAAGTTTATGGGTACAAATCTTTGTTCATGGCATTTAGATGGGCCTAATTGGATTATGCATACCAGGTTGATTTTCTGTAACAATGCTCATTGTGGGTAGTTGATTCAGGAGCAAAACTTGCCTACTTCAGATGTTAAGAGTTTAACCTACATTGCACATTGCTTAAGGCCAATAGGCTACTTGCCTACTTCACACCATGCCTTTGTTTTGTGTATTATAGAATGCAGAGTAACCAGTGTACTCTTTTGACACAAACAGCATGTGTTGTATTAACTCAACATTCATCTGTTATGATAATTTAAAACCCTATGCTTTTCTGCAGTATGGAGTTCCTCTCTAGGTCATCTTCTAGCGATGCTCCTCTTGTGGCCTTTGGGTCATCTGATGGTGTCATCAGGGTTCTTTCGATGTTGACATGGAAGGTTAAACATACTCTACCCTACCTTTTCTTCATTACTGGTGTACTGCAAGTTTAAACTGAGTCTTTTGATCCTTGCAGCTTGTGCGGAGGTATACGGGTGGACATAAAGGAGCAATAGCCTGCTTAATGACGTACATGTCTGCAGCTGGTGAGGTAAAATTTTGCACAAACACTTCTTGTCTTTGACTCTGGTTGTTCCATTTTGGTGGTTAGTACTATGTTCTTTCTGTTGTGTTCGTATGTTGTGATTTTTCTATTTGCATGTTTCATTTTTTAACAATTAATTGTTGTTAATTCTTCCAATTTCATTTCTGTGGATATTACTGCTATATCTTCCAATTAACAATGCATTCTCTTCAGGTACATTTAGTTTCTGGTGGCAGCGATGGCCTGCTGATATTATGGAGCGCTGATCATATCCATGACTCACGTGAGCTTGTGCCTAAAATTAGTATGAAGGTACTGAGTTACTGACTTTCGATCACTGATTATTTATGTATCAGAAAAAAATAAAATGGTGCAGAACGTTTGTAAATAACTTGTAAAAAACATTACTTAGCATGTGGATTGGTTAATACTGTTTTTTGGGGATATTTTCTCAAGGCCCATGATGGAGGTGTAGTTGCAGTTGAACTTTCAAGGGTGATGGGGAGTGCTCCACAGCTCATTACAATAGGGGCTGATAAAACTTTAGCCATATGGGATACTGTTACTTTCAAGGTACTTATATTAAATATTTGCATGAAGTTGTATTATTTATTATTTTAAATAGAGCTTAAAGTATCGCATTTACTGTTTGCTACTCAGGAAATAAGGCGCATTAAACCAGTGCCTAAACTTGCTTGTCATAGTGTTGCATCGTGGTGTCATCCCCGTGCACCAAACCTTGATATTCTAACTTGTGTCAAGGACTCCCATATTTGGTATGTATTTCTGTGGCTCCAGAGACATATTAGTTGGAGATTTTTCTCTAAATGATGCTAATCATAGCTTATTGCACTGTTCTATGCTCTATTATTACAGGGCCATAGAGCACCCAACTTATTCTGCTTTAACAAGACCGCTCTGCGAATTGTCATCACTAGTTCCTCCACAGGTTCTTGCACAGCATAAGAAACTGAGGGTATTCTTCTGTTCTTATTCCTTGAACGGAGTGTACTAATTTTTTTCATCTCAGCTGTGATATTTTTAGTTACTGTATAACACATTTTGAAAATCTGAAATATTTCTTACTCACTTATCTCAACTTTATTAACTGCTATGTCCAGGGTTAGGCTTCACAGTTTGATGATTTTTGTTGTTGTTTGCAATAGTTGGAATAGATTGCATGCTGTGCCCTGCAAAGAAAAAAATCTCACCATTGATACTGTGAGTCTTGATGGGACATGCACACATTTGGACATCTCAAATATCATTATCATTACCTAATAAAAAAGAGAAAGTGGAACTGACATGTACTGTTCCAGTGGTTCTTATTCCAGTACCCTACACCTACAATTTCGTGGACAGTTGTTAGTGATGGTTGAATCTTCTGTGGCTTGATTAGTTGTGAATAAACCTCCAGAATCATGAATACCAGCATGTTAACTTTTAGCACAAAGTAATGAACTGTCTATACCCACGTTTATTTAGGTCAGCTCTCATTCAAGAGACTGGAGTGATATAACACTTTTAATAATCTCTGCTTGATCTATGTTCTTCAAATTGAAGCTTGTTTCCTGAGTAGAATAACTGTATTCGAAACATGCAATTTAGTACATGAAAGAGAGGTGCCCCCGCCCCCCCAAATAAAAATAAAATCTCAGTACTCTTTATTGTGCAAATACTGTGATGCATTTTCCTCAAGTGTGTTGCTAACTATAGATTAAACTTTGTGGTTATATTATAGGTTTATTGCATGGTGGCACACCCCTTGCAGCCACATCTTGTTGCTACTGGAACTAATATTGGTATCATATTAAGCGAGTTTGATCCAAGAGCACTTCCAGCTATTGCTCCTTTACCAACACCAACAGGCAACAAGGAACATTCTGCTGTTTACATAGTTGAAAGAGAACTTAAGTTACTGAATTTCCAATTGTCAAACACAGCGAATCCATCCCTTGGGAATGCTGGTGTTGCATCTGATGCAGGAAGATCAAGGAATGATTCAATAGAACAGTTGATAGTAAAGCAGACCAAGAAGCATATCAGTACTCCTGCTCCCCACGATTCCTATTCGGTCCTTTCCGTTAGCAGTTCTGGGAAGTAAGTGATATGCATGCTGTCTTGTTGTCTACATTCTCCGATCACAAATATAAGTCCATTAGAACATCGAGACAGTCTCCAATATGATACTTTGACTAGGAATGTATCTCTATAAGTATATTATTTTAAACCGGTAGAGTTCATCAAGAAGTATTTCTCATAATGAATGTAGCAATGCCAATCTTGTGTTGTCAGTCTATATATATTTTAGTTATTGGTAGTCAAAGGTAGAAAAGTTTGACTTAGAAGAAACCTAGATGGACTTATATTTCTGGCTGGAGGAAGCTGAACTTTACTACAATACAGTATGGATCAGCAATTTTGTACTTTGTTTACCTACTTCAAATTTTCAACCAGCCTGTGGTGGCTACACTACACATTGTCCCTAGCTGAATTTGAACTACTTTTTGACTCTTCGTCTTGTTATTGTTGGCTTTGTTGCATTATTCACCAACCACATTATTTTCCAGTAATACAAGGTAGTTATTGGCTTAAGATGTGTTATTTTGGGTGCAATCTGTCACCTTCGGAGGCAGTGCTGCTTATGCTTAATGCTTTAATCTGCTTTGCATTTACTGTAGTGCTGTTGGAAAATTTCTGAGTTCTGGTTTCCACTGGTTTCATCCTAAATTGATCTGAAGCCTGTTTCACCAACCACATTATTTTCCAGTAATACAAGGTAGTTATTGGCTTAAGATGTGTTATTTAGGCCCTAGAACACACCTGTGGTCCCGGTTTTGTTGAATACTTTTTTTTTAAAAAAATCTCCCCCCCCCCAACGAAGCCCTTTTTGTTATGTAACAGGCCAAAATCTGGAAAAACATGTTAGTATTGTCTGGTTCAGTTCTCCAATATCCTAATGCTTGCATACCTGTACACATTTTAGCTGCTTTCCATTCTCCAGATTTAAAATGATTTTTCTAATGATAGTGTTATACATTCATTTCAGGTATGTTGCAATTGTATGGCCAGATATCCCTTCTTTTGCTGTATACAAAGCAAGTGATTGGTCAGTTGTTGATTCAGGCACAGGGAAGCTTTTTGCCTGGGACACCTGTCGAGACAGATATGCTTTAGTAGAGAGTGCATTGGCCCCAAGAATGCCACTTGTTGTGAAAGGTGGTTCTTCTAAAAAGGCAAAAGAAGCAGCAGCAGCTGCAGCTCAAGCAGCAGCTGCGGCAGCTAGTGCTGCTTCTGCCGCCACAGTGCAAGTGCGTATCTTATTAGATGATGGAACAGCACATGTTTTGCAGAGATCGATTGATGGTCGTAGTGAACCGGTCAGTAATCATTGCTCGTTCCCTCCCCCCCTTTGTAGCAATAATCAGTCTCCAATTTCAATTTTCTCTTTATTCATAGTTTGCTGGAGATCTGAACTTATCTTTTGTAGATACCCTATTGTGTCCAAAACATGCTGCAGTGGTAGCGTGTGATGGAAAATTTTCAGCTTAAAGGAGTTAAATTGCATTTCATAGTAACATGTTTTCTTCTAATTAACGTGGTTTTTAACATTGATGAGCTATATGATGTGCGGCTGATTTAAACCATTGGCTGAACTTTTTTTATGCTTGCTCAGTTGCATAAAAATCCCTGTTTGGACAATGTGATAACACACTGACAATTCTTTATATTGAATCTTATTTTATCGTTACAGTTTCCTTGTGTCATCATGCTTGTGTAGTTGGAAACTAGCTGTGCTTTCATATGATCATACCATGCTGTAGTTGCATTGAACATTAGCAGAGTGATACTGACATGGGTGTTTGCTTGGTTGAGTTTCTTTCTTTCACTTCTGAGTACATCTTTGTTTGACCAGTGAAATAGAAACCCTTAACTTTCTGTCCATTGGCACAAATTCAGCAGCAGAAACTCTTCTGTCTAGTGTAATGACACTGATATTTCAGGTTATTGGACTGCATGGTGGTGCTTTACTTGGCGTCACATACCGCACATCTCGTAGAATCAGTCCTTTGACAGCAACAGCTATATCAACTGTTCAATCGATGCCCTTATCAGGTTTTGGTGGAAGTGGATCATCTTTTGCATCTGATGATCCATTTTCCTCTAAGGAAGGGCCTCCACAAAATTTCCAACTGTACAGGTATACATTTAGTAATTAGTATTGTTCTTTTGGCATTTTATGCTAGATCTTGTTGCTTCCTGATTCCTGCAGTGTCTGGATAGTTATTTCTTGGATGATACATTGTTCTGGTGTATCTGTAAAGTTCACTTTGCTTCCTTGTACAATGATCTAAACAGCTAATATTTTTGTGAGACTAAACATTACATTTTAAATTGGTGCAGCTGGGAGACCTATCAGCCTGTAAGCGGCCTGCTTGCACAACCTGAGTGGACCGTGTGGGACCAAACTGTTGAGTATTGCGCATTTGCTTATCAGCAGTATATAGTAATTTCTTCCTTGCGGCCCCAATTTAGGTACCTTGGCGATGTCTCAATTCCCTTTGCAACTGGTGCCGTTTGGCATAGAAGGCAGTTATTTGTGGCTACACCAACAACAATTGAGTAAGATTTTTAATCTTCTTCATACTTACTTCAATAATGGTCACTTTTTGCCCTTGAAAGAAGATATCTCTATCGCTATGCTTATGATGCTAGCTTGTATATAGAAATGGATAATGCCATATGAAGGTCATGAACTTATGATTGCTTCTATGATTAAAATTATAGTAGCTTATAGGCAGCTTAGCAAATAATTTCAATTTTTAGGGACATTTTTTAATTTGGATTGCGTTCAGTGGTACCAAAAATGATAGTACCAAGATATTGAGCACGCAGTTTATTTGATTCTTCAAGATTTTCTTATTTACAGGATTATAGTTGCATATAAGTGGAACGTGTAGTCTAGGTTGTGTCAAGCGAACAAAATTTTCAACTTCTGTTCCTTGATCTTGTAAACAATACATTTCCCAGGTGTGTCTTTGTTGATGCTGGAGTAGCAGCTATTGACATTGAAACAAAAAGGAGAAAAGAAGAAATGAAAGCAAGAGAAGCTCAGAGTCGGGCAGTTGAAGAGCATGGAGATTTGGCTCTTATTACTGTTGAAGCTCCCCAGGTTACTGTGAGTGAAAAAGTATCATTGAGGCCACCAATGTTGCAGGTATGACATTCAGTATGATGGATGCTTTTAGTGCCCATTTTCTTCTTTATTCATATGCTGTCTTCTTTTCTCGTAAGTTTTACTTTTACCTGAAGTTGTGTATAGTAAGAAATTCTGAGCTGACAATCAATATGTACTTTCCAGTATTTGCAACTTCTTTATACATTATTGATTATTCTTTTCTTTTTGGTGTTTTGGACTTTCACACTTATCAACAAAAAAGCTCAATATGATCCACATCATTAACTTTGTTTCTGAAGCACCAATCTTTCACCTTAGTGATCAGTTAACAAAGATATCGAGCCTTGTAAAATGCAACATACCCTTTTGAAGTTCTATGTTAAATATAAAAAAGAGTTTCACACTCCTTATCATTAGACAGAATGTATGGAGCAATGCTTATTCCCTCTAGTTTTGTCATAAGTCAAACTTCTCTAACATCAACAAAGGTTCTAGAAAATATATCAACATCTAGAATACCAAATAAATGCAATATCAAGATACATTTGATTGGTGGATTTAGCGAAACTAATTTGATGTTGTATTTATACGTGCATTTTTCTATAAACTTGGTCAAAGTTAGAGAAGCTTGAGTTAGGACAAAACTAGAATGACCTACATCTTGAAACGGTAGTATTGGTCAATATTTTGTGGTTATCTATCTGAGTTTGTTTGAGAAACAAAATTATTTTATGCTGAGGTGCCAATATTTGCCCAATGCCGAGTTGAAAAATTAATATTTTGTTTCAAGTATTTCTAACCCTTACAAATCGAACAGATCAAAGTTCTCCATGGCCACAATTTTATTGTAAAATCTTCTGTGAACTAAAGCTGTCTTGAAAAATCAGGACCAGGTGTAACCTGGCATTTTAACTTGTGTAGTAATCTATCTCTTTAGGGTACATTTAGTTAATGTGGTAACACATTCTTTTTTAATGAGCTGCAGTTTCAAACAGCCTGGTATTTTTTTCAATGTTTTGTTATTTTTAAAAATGGCAGTCTGTTAATATATTGAATGATGTACATATTGACATATTTTATTGTTCTTACATCCTTCACTTTTATTCCAGGTTGTTCGTTTAGCCTCCTTTCAGCACTCTCCATCGATACCACCATTTATAGTGCCAAAGCAATCCAAGTTCGATGGAGATGATTCAGTGTTTCAGAAAGAACTAGATGACAGAAGATATGCTGAAGTTGCTGTTGCTGGAGGAGGGGTGTCTGTTGCAGTAACTCGCTTCCCTCCTGAACAGAAGAGACCTATTGGACCTCTTGTTGTGGTTGGTGTAAGAGATGGAGTTCTCTGGCTTGTTGACAGGTAACATATACTGTCCTGAGCATCTCATTTCTTTATTAAAAGAGCAAGAGCAGTTCCTTAATGCACAATGAAATGCTGTGGAATTAAATTTTGTTCAAACAACTTACATTGTTACCTTTTGTTACTCTTTGATATGCTTGCCTGGATGTAACTATGAAATATTCCATGTACCTTGCAGGTATATGTGTGCACATGCCTTGTCACTCAGCCATCCTGGTATAAGATGTCGTTGCCTTGCAGCATATGGGGACCCTGTTAGTGCTGTGAAGTGGTATGTTTGTGGAGCAATGGAATATTGCCTCTTTCTGCGTCTAGGACCTGAGAAGAATAATAATATATATACCCATTATGCAGGGCAACGAGACTTGGCCGAGAGCATCACGATGACCTGGCTCAGTTTATGCTGGGTATGGGCTATGCCACTGAAGCTCTTCATTTGCCTGGAATATCTAAGAGGTAAGACCTTCGTTTTTGCTTATTTGAGCTGTGTTTTATATGACGTAACATGCTAGGACATCTGTATGTCTCGAGTTAACTTCACTCTCAAAGTAATGTCTTGAGTTAACTGAACTCTCAAAGTTAGGATATCAAGAATTATTGGTGGACATATTCTGATTTTTTTTCTTTATTTGAATTCGTGATGATACCCCGCAGACTGGAGTTTGACCTTGCAATGCAGAGCAATGACCTGAAAAGAGCACTTGCTTGTCTATTGACAATGAGCAATAGCCGAGATGTGGGACAAGAAACAGCTGCTGCTGATGCCACTGACGTTACACAGATTCTTAATTTGGCGGTAGCTAAGCAAGCTAAGCAGGAAAGTCTTGCAGATGCCGTGCAGGGAATAGTGAAATTTGTCAAGGAGTTTTTTGACCTTATCGATGCAGCAGATGCCACTGGGCAATCTGACATTGCTCGTGAAGTTTTAAAGAGATTAGCGGCTGCAGCTTCTGTAAAGGGTGCCCTCCATGGACAGATGCTACGAGGCCTGGCACTTCGTCTTGCAAACCATGGGGAGCTTACTAGATTGTCGGTATGTTTGACCACAAATTTATGGCTAATAATTTACATTGAAAAACTTGAAGTTCTTATCCATGATGAGTATTGGTGATTAAAAAGTTCTAATTTTCATTCATAATAGCACATTAGCACCAATGTCTGGTACTACCTCTGTCCTGAGAATGATGCAATTCTAGTTCTGCCCTTAGTCAAACTATCTAAAGTTTGACCAAGTTTGTAGGGAAAAAAATCAATATTCGTCACACTAGATAGGTGTATTATGAAAATTATTCCATGAGGAATTTGATATCATAAGTATTGATTTTTTTTATATAAATTTGGTCAAATTCAAGATGGTTTGACTCAGTACTATGCTAGAATCGTATTCTTTTCCAGACGGAGGGAGTAATGTTATTATATAGTTGAGAGCTTTACTTGTGCGGCTTTATGGGATATAGCATGACACAATCCATGCGCAACTGTGTATGTTGCCTTTTCTGTTTTGGTGTTGGATTGTGCCTTTTCTTTTGATATTGCAATGCTGGGAGACACTGCCCTGCTCATACCCATGTATGATGGAACTTGGACCCAAGCACATGCTTAGAGTGTCATGGGGACTATGTCCAAGTCTAACTTCACCTGTTGGAAATGCAATACATTGTTCTCTGAATTACCACAAATTCATAGGAATAACCACTAACACCAGTGTACTTGCCCAGGGTTTGGTAAGCAATTTGATCACAGCTGGCCATGGACGCGAAGCAGCATTTGCTGCTGCAGTTCTGGGAGATAATGCCCTAATGGAGAAAGCATGGCAGGACACAGGAATGCTGGCTGAAGCTGTTTTACATGCTCAAGTAAGTTCTTTGTTTAATTGAATTATCATGCTCAATCCTACTTAATGAACTGCAAACCATTATGGTTTTGCAGAATGACACATTTTTTTGTCTTTCCATTTTCTTCCATACTTCCATTGCTGTTATTGTACTATCCACTTTTTTCTTATTTGGTTGAAATTCCACACTTTGTATGATTTTGATATGCTCACTAGCCTAATAAAACTCTCTAGGCCCATGGTCGTCCATCATTAAGGAACTTGGTTATAACATGGAACAAGATGCTACAGAAGGAACTGGATCACACACCAACTGTAAAAACCGATGCCGCCGCAGCATTCTTGGCTTCTCTTGAGGATCCAAAGCTCACAAGCTTGGGGGAAACTGAGAAAAAGCCTCCCATTGAAATACTTCCTCCTGGGATGCCTCCTCTATCTGCACCTCCAATCGTGATTAAAAAGGCTGGAGCAAAACCTGGCCTCCCTAATGCAGCAAAGGCCTCAAATGGCCCTATAGGTGCTCCGATGGTTCAAGGTGCTCCCATGGCTCAAGGTACTCCTGGGGCACAAGGGGTCCCCATGAACCAAGTTACTCCATCACAGGGCAGCGACGAGGCAAAGCCATCAGATGCTACAGTGGCAGATGCAGCTGCCGCGACTTCAGAAGGCACTGCAGCTCCCCCAGCTGCAGAAGGTACAGCAGCTCCCAGCAGTGAGGAACCTAACGCAGCAGCACCTGGCAATGAGGAAGGCACAGCACATCCAGTCAACGAGGAAGCCACAGCAGCTGGAGTTCCAGATGCAGCAGGCAGCCCTGATGTGCCTGCTCCGGCTGCTCCTGCTCCTGCTCCTGCTACTGTAGCTGTAGCTGATACCAGTAGCTCGGATGCACCTGCTGTTACTCCCAGTGAAGTTACCGTCTCCGCCCCCTCAACCGAGGCACCTGAGTTGACGGATAAGCCATCTTCAACAGAGGCATCGTTGCCACCTCCACCCACTGTTTCTGGTGTATAAAATATTTCTGATTCTTTTAGCGTGTGCCAATTTTTTTGTATGCTGGTGCGTCCGTTCCACTGTAATTTTCCCCGAATACTGTTATAGGTATTTGTTGTCCATGGCATTCAGATTTCGTAGACGCCAGGCAGTATGTGAGTAGCCTTGTACATCTGCTGCCTTCGTCTCGCGAGAACGTGCTACCATTGTGTCACATTGTGTGGGCATAGCTTATGTTGGTTTGTGACCAATCAATAGGACCACAGTTCAATCTTTGCTTGATGAGTTAATTGAGGTGCATCGTCGATATCCTTCTTGCCTAGCACGACCGATTCGTCTCTTGCCGGTTTAACGCAAGTGCTGAGATTTGCAAAATGTCTTGTTAGGTCATCAAACTTGAGAATCTGTGCGTACCGAAAAGGCTCTATGTCGGCCCGGTCAGCAAATTCCACATCTTGGGCAGTCGCCCGTTGGTTCGCCCTCCATCGGTCAATCTCATTGGTCGAGGCGTGTCAAAAGCCAAGTAGGCAACAGCAAGGTGACAGAACTATTCTGACCAGCGAATAGGAGTATATATAGGACGGCAGCCGACCGGTATTGCTGACTTTGACATGAGGAAATATGTGGCGCAACAGCAGCCGCGGCGCGGTGCAGCTTCCCTGTCGTACGCTCCTCACTCTGCGGTCAGCTGTCACGTATCTGTCACCGTACGGTCGCCGCCGTCAAGCAGCTCCAGTTCACGGAGGGTTCCGTGGCTGCACGTCTCATCCGGCTCGAGTTTTTTAGGCGATAGATATCGGCTGATCTTTTCTCATCTGCAACCGAACTCCTGACCGGCTATAAGATGCAGGTCGCCGCTGCTCGGGCTTTGCGTCTGGGGTTCCCGGTTCGGAGAGATTGCACTGGTGTTGATTGCTCTCCTCAACGTTCCGTGTGTTCCGAGTTCCGAGGTTCCGTTCCATGTCGACGAGAGGGGGCGGCGAGGCGAGGCAGGCGACGGTGAAGATCATCGAGACGGTGCACGTGGAGGTGGACCGGTATAGCTTCAAGTCGATCGTCCAGAGGCTCACGGGGAGGGACGCGCTGGTCGGCGACTACTCGGAAGGGCCCGAGCGTAGATCAAATGAAGAGGCGCCTCAGCGCGCTGCTGCTGGGTATATGAGCAACCAAGCGAGCAAGCCCTTCGCTGATCGCCACTCAAGCAAAGACGAGAGCTGTTGATGACCATCTGTATTTTTTTTTTTTTTTGGGGATTTTGTTTGAAACTTTGTAGGAGCACTTCATATCGTTTAAATAGAGGGAAGAAGAGTACATTGTGTTATTACATTAGATACTAAGATCACTATCTCACAGAACCAAAAATCTCGTTTAATTAGCTAAATCCATGGATGCAAGGCTGCCCACAGGGCACAGGCAACTCTAGCCATCTCTTCTTTGGCCAGATTAAAAACCTGCATCGGCGAGTTTAGTTTGTCTTCAAAGATTTTTATGTTCCTCTCCTTCCAGATGTTTCAAGTAGTACATGAGCAGCGCCGCAGTTCTCCTTTGTCTTGCATTGTGGTCCTGCAAGGGAAGCCAACCACCACCAGTCTTGTACATTATTGTATGAATATTTTGGCTGAGATAACCGAACCCAGTTTGTGAATTGCATCCAAACCTCTCCTTCACCATCTGTATTTAGTATTTACCTATGAACCAATTATCGGTCGCGTAGTGTATAACATGTTTTTCTTACACGAATATGAAACATGTGCTCACCGCGACTGCCAAATTTGTCTAATTTTTCAATGTCCTTGACACATCCATCCAAAAATGCAAAAGAAAAGGAGAGAGAGAGAGAGAGAGAGAGAGAAACAAAAACAAAACGACATTTTGACTTTTGATAGTACAAAGGTTTCTTGTGAGCAAAGTCCAAACTCCAAAGTAAACATTTTGAGCAAAGTCCAATTCACACTTACTGCAAGTTGCAAGCCTGCAGCTGACCGAGTCAAAGTCGTTCTAGTACGGTGTACTTTCTGAAATGGATGCCGCATGTATCGTACAGCAAAGAGATGCGACTATCAGCAAGCCATTGAGCCAATACCGAGACATCCCTGCAAGTCAGCCATTCTAGCATGCGGCTGGTCAACGACTCAACGCAGTTATACTATTTGGTTGCTTGCCACATAAGCATTCATCATCCGAAAAGGGCTACGCTAGTTTTCGTACGGCGTACACTTTGACCTCCATCCTTGAGTTGAGTACTAGTACTTTGCGTATATGTACAACCGGATCTCCAGTACAATTTACAAGACGTACGAAGAGACACATGCGCCTACTAATAATAAACAGAGTGTGTCAACATCAAATGGTACTGTAGTCGTACTGAACTTAGAATGCGTACTTGTGCAGTCATGCATAAATAAAACAAATCGTAGATTTTTGTTCATCTGTATTCATAAGAAATGAGCTCCAAGTTAAATATCTATATTCTATACCTGGGACTGGGAGGGAGTTGAACGCAAAAACGGGAGAAAAAAACACCGTACAACACTTGTGTATAATTATTAGCAAAAACGCATGCACAGTGAGCAGATAATAATTACTCGATCAATCGAACTCGGCTGGGTACCCGCAGAAGGTGTCGTTCTTGACGCAGAGGAAGAGCCTCTCGTACGCGAGCGCCATCTTGGTTGCCGCGAACATGGACTTGGCGTACTCCCGGCACGCGCGTCCGCGGCGCGCGGCGCGCCGGGCGCCCTCCGCCACCACGGCCTCCAGGCTCTCCAGCAGCGACTCCACGTTGGGCGCGAACATGTACCCGAACTCGTCGTCCACCACGATGCTGCCCTTGATGCTCGGGAACCGCGTCGCCACCACCGGCTTCCCGCACTGCATCGCCTCCATGAGCGTCAGGTCCAGCCCCTGCGGCCGCAGCGTCGGGTCCACGAACACGTCCAGCGCGTTGTAGAACGCCTTGAGCTTCCCCGGCGGCACGGCGCCGAGCACCTTGGCGTTGCGTCCCAGGTCCATGTACCGGTTCTCCCACGGCCCCTTCCCGGCGATGAGCAGGTACACGTTCGGGTGGCGCAGCACCAGCTTGGAGAATGCCTCGTACAGCAGCGGGTGGCCCTTGTCCTTGACCAGCCGCCCCGACACGCCCAGCACCAGGTCGGCGCCCTTGGGCACCCCGACCTCCTCCCGGAACGCGCGCCCCAGCGGCGTGTCCGGCTCGAACTGCGCCTCGTCCACGCCGTTGAGGATGACGTGCACGCGGCGGGACGGGATCTGGTACACGTCGCGGAGCATCTCCCCCGTGGAGTCGCTGATGGCCACCTGGTGCGCGTAGCTCCGGAAGAAGCGCACCTCGGAGAGCACGCGGTACACGGACTGGCCAAGGCTCTGGTTCAGCGCCGGCGACCGGGCCTCCTCCTCGCCGCGGGCGAGGTCCTGGAAGATGCCCGAGTGCAGGGCCTCCAGCGAGATGCCGTGCCACGACACCACCAGCTTGTCCACGCCCAGCGCCCAGCGGTGGAACACGGCGACGCTCTCGGAGTGGATGACGTCGAAGGGGTCGTTCTCGCCCTCGGCCTCGTAGAGCTTCCACGCCTCGTCGCAGCGCCATTGCCCCGGCTCGCCGTCCAGGAAGTGGAGCTGAGGACCGTCGGCGGGGGCCGAGGGCGCCGCCTCGGTGTGCGGCGGCGGGGAGGTGAACACGTGCACGCGGTGGCCTCGCGCGGCCAGCGCCGTGTGCAGCGTGTGCGCGTGACGCTCCATGCCTCCAGGCGCTGAGGCCACGGGCCACTTCCGGGAGAAGACGGCGATCTTGAGCTTGGCGGGGGGCGGCCTGGACGCCGAGAACGGCAGGTGGTTCCACGAGAACTCGATGTCGCGCAGGTCCCCCTGGAAGCCGGCCGCGCTTCCCCGGCGCGAAGCGGCCCCCGCCAGGGCCGGGGAGCAAGAGGAGCCCGGGAAGGAGGAGCGGTTGAGGAGGAGGAGGGAGAGGAAGGGGAGGAGCAGGATGAGGGAGAGGAGGGACGGCGAGAGGGAGAGCATCGCGGGGAAGGGGCAGCGCTGCTTCCTTGGCCTCGACGGGGAGGTGAGCAGGGCCATCGATCACGCCGCGCGCGAGCTAGCTCTAGCTAGGCGTGCATGGACGGTTGCACGGATGCAGCGCAAAATGGCGGCAAAGGGGCAGGATTTTAGGCGCGGTTCAGAGTTCAGCACCGCTTTTGGAGATGGAGCAGTGAAGGTGGAGTGTCTTGAAGGCATTTGACTTCACTTGGGAGGTGCATTGGGAGCTTGCTACCTTAGTCATCCATGGTGTGCTTTCCATGGCTGAAGTTACTTACAGAAGCAGCGATGCATGCGAGGGGGTGTGTCCATGCACATGCACTTCCATAGTGTACAGTGGCACAGTGCTACTCGCATCGACGCAAGCTCAGGAGTCATGGCCGCTGTTTCAACCAAAACAGAGCTTCCATTTCCATTTTTGAGAGGTCAAAACTCAAAACACTGAACTGCCCAGCTTAAGCATCTCCGGCAGCTCCCAACTCTTCCAATAAAGTGGTAATGGAGATGGTCACTACCATTTTTAAGATTATTAAGGGAGATATTTTTATAGATCACCAATATCCTCCTAAAAAAACCAATATCCTATCCCCTCTCTACAGTTCCATACAAACACCATGATTACTCCATTTGCAAATCACAACAATTCATATTTTATGTCTCTACCACACATAATTCAAAATAACAAATTTGAAATTTAAATTCAAAAGTTCAGATTGAGATTTACATTAACTGGATTTACTAGTTCTAGAAGATTTTTTTCTTGACATGGTAAAGAAGGTTTGGACCGGTGTGCAAGAAGGCCATACTCCTTTAGTCCCTTAGCACAATGGCAAGATAAACTCAAACACCTTTGCTAGTACTTAAAATGCTAGTGGTTCCTACAAGAAAGAGAAAAAAAACAATTGCTAGATAAGTCCTTGTTCAGTTCACAAATTTTTTGGATTTCGACACTGTAGCACTTTCATTTTTATTTGACAAACATTGTCCAATTATGGAGTAACTAGGCTTAAAAGATTCGTCTCGCGATTTACAGATGAACTGTGCAATTCGTTTTCGTTTTCATGTATATTTAATGCACCATGCATGTGCCGCAAGATTCGATGTGATGGAGAATCTTGAAATTTTTTTAGAACTAAACAAGGCCTAAGTTGCATGAGTTAGGTAAGAAAATAGAGAGTGGGTTCAATTAGGTGGGAACAAGCTTAGCTCAAACATGCCTTAAATGAAAGATTAGCTGAGAGAGAGAGAGAGAGTTAAAATGGCACCTAAAAAAGGTCTAAAAAATTACTAGAACGAGTTGTAAATACTAAGTACTTCCAATTAGTGGCTTATGGAAAACATAAAAAAACTCATAGCTTTCAGCTGGAACAAGGCGGGGGTGTAATAAGTCATGATTGAACATAAAAGTTTACCAGGTATCATCATAGTTTGTTTGGAGCTCCTGAGCCCTCTTTGGTTACGATGGATGAGACCCTAACATCCCTCTACAGTAATGGAAAATGAAGGGAGTGTTTGGTTCGCAGCCACACATTGCCTCGCCATGCATGCGACTGCCACAGCAGTTTGGTTGTTGTTTGGTTAATGCATAAGTTGTGTCCGCCATACTTTTTCCTAGTTCATTTGCATGCTTATTTCGGCCACACCTCTGGCGGCCATTTCTCACGCCACAGTCTTCGGCGGCGCCACAACTTGGATGGCTGGCGTGGGCTATGAACCAAACAGCCCCGAAATCCTAACGCAAAACTTTCTTAAGCTAACGTTAAGGATGCTATTTCAAATAAATCATAATTCGACTCTAGCTCCAAATGGATTCCTCACATAATTCTATAGAGTTCTCTAGAATATATAAATGGGGATTTGAATGCTATGTTAGATGATTAACATAAAGGTGATGTCCCTTCACATAATTCTATAGAGTTTTATAGAATATTCGACATTGCCTCCTCCCACGACGATTGCCTCGACGCGTCTCCATAATCATCATCATAGTGCCTCTTGTGCGCCTGCAGCTCCATCGACGTGGCAACATGACCACAACTACGTCAACATCGGCCATCTTCAGCACGATTTCTTCGACTATAGCTATTGCACCCTCACGCTCGGCTACCTCAACATCGGTACAAAGGGCTATCATCTGCATGAGCCATCGTAGGTTTTCTCTCCAATCGTAGTGTCTGCATCGCGCCTACTTGTGACTGCGGGGGATGTCGTTTGACTTCTTCTCAAGTCTCACCATCTGTAGAGCTCCCACTTTGACTGGGGGTGCTAGAATATATTTAGGGGGTGTTTGGTTGGTGGTAAAGTTTAACAGGTACTGTAGCATTTTTGTTTTATTTAAAAATTATTGTCCAATCATAGACTAATTAGGCTTAAAATATTCGTCTCACAAATTACTCTCTAGCTATGTTTTTAGTTTCGTAAGTAGTCTATATTTAGTACTCCATGCATGTGTCCAAAAATTCGATGTGACGGGTGGTAAAGTTTACCGAAGGAAACCAAACACCCTCTTAGTATGAGTGTTGTGAATGACGGCGGATAAACGACGAAGAACACAAGATCAAAATACAGCGGAGATACAAGATTTAACGTGGAAAACCCCTCCAATGCGAAGGAGAAAAACAACGGACGCCAGCCAGCAAACACTCATCACTATTATCAAGAGTTGGGTTACAACGCCGTGCCGCGGCTTAGAAGATCATACTTTAGGTGGAACCCTAATTTGGGTATATCTACCGTACCGTGGGCCTTCGCTTTGCTCCGTTAGAAGTCGGCCTTTATAATGTGTAATTGAATTTGGAACATATTCAACAAACTCCACCTTGAGATAAATTCATCTTGTAGCATAAATCAACACCTTCATCCTGAACATAACAAAGAAAATACCACTGGCGCCAAATAGCCTCTTGGGCTAATCTACTAAACCAACTAAGCTTGAGCATACTTAGCTACAGAAACAGGTTTAGTCATCATATCAGTAGGATTATCATGAGTATTGATTTTGCATACCTTTAATTTAATCATCGATCACATCTCGAACAAAATGGTACTTGATGTCAATATGTTTAGTTCTCTCATAAAACATCTGATCTTTGGTAAGGTAAATGGCACTTTGACTGTCATAAAATAAATTAATACTAGAATTAACTCCACACAGCTCAACGTACAGACCTTTCAGCCAAATTAATTTCTTGTACGCCTTAAAAATAGTCATGTACTCTTCTTCAGTTGTTGAAAAGCAACAACAGACTGCAATGTAGTCCTCCAACTTACAGCAGAACCGACTTGATCTTAGTGCACAGATCCCTCTTCTTACTCCTAGGCATGCAGACTGGGCCCATCGGCCAGGAGTGCTTCGACACAGCTATATGTATACCTACGCACTCTGATGAGTCAATCACGCATTCTCCAATATACCAGTGTTCTTCCTCTTTCAGATAGTGTTTCATTCCTCATTTTTCTCCTACAATCAGTCCCAATGTCCATGTCCAATTCGCTCTATTTCAAATTTTCAATTGAACAAACTGAATCCATGGGTTATTTATGCTGCCTTTTGTTGTCTTCTATTGGAATTACTACACAATGAAAAGGACAAAAACAATGAAATCGTTTTTTTTCTTCCGCATGTTATGTTCCCTATTATTAATTTTTGTTCACTAATAAATTGTACTTTTATACTGTATCTCCTATTAATTTTAAATGTTCTTATTACTTTCATGTGTAGAGGGAGAAATGCCAAGAATGAGGTCCTGAAGATGGGGACAATGGTGACTGGCTGGTAAGAGAGAATTGGGCTCGCCAACATACAGAGGATGGTGGTGTTCTGTGGCAGCTCGCTGGTGGCAACAACAAAGCCAGTGAGAGTAGGATGGGAAGAGGGAGAGATTCATGCCCCTTGAAATGCTTGGTTATCTGCTAGATAAGCCTAACGCACATTGTTTGCCCCATACGTCAAATACCACATTCCAAGAAAACATCAACAACAAATGGCTCAAAAACTGGCTGCAAGAAAATTTTATGTAACATACAATCGGATATACGTAATTAAGACGCTTTGCGCTCCAATTAGTGCCTAACAAATGGAACAACTTTGTTGAGTGTGGGTAAACCTGTGCTGAATCCAGCACGAGATGCACGGAGTAGAGGACATTGTATATATCGAGGGGCAAAAAAAAAAACTAAGCTAAACCAAATCAATTATTGACCACAAACAAAAACCACCTTAAATTTGTGTTAACTAGAATCTGACAGCATGTGGAGCAGCATGTCGTTCCATGCGTCGATAGGCCCTGGCAGGCACCAGTGGATGCAGTCGTTGTACAGCGTCCGCTTCTCGTGCGGCCAGTGCCCGTACCGGCTGGGGTGGCCGTCGGGCCGCATCAGCATCGCCGCCGTGGGATCCATGAGCACCACGTCCAGGCCCTCGGCCTCCCTGAACTCCTCCAGCTGCGACGTGTAGAACTCCAGCTCCACTCCTCCCATCGGCGCCGTCTCGTTCGCCCTGTACGGCCGCGTGCGCCGGCAGTCCCCGCCGGCGTCGTACGTCCCGCCCTCGAAGTGCGACATCGGCGACAGCGTCCTCAGGATAACCTTGCCCCGGAACCCGGCGTCGCCGGCGAGCGCCCGGAGCGCCGTCCGGAACGCCATCCGGTGCGAGTGCTGGTTGGTGAGGCTGCTGGTGAAGTTGAGCGGGACGTACATGCCGCCGACGAGCTGCCCGCGCTCGTAGAAGTAGGACTGGCGCGTGAACCAGTTGGCCCCCGAGAGCAGCACGTAGTCGAACCGGGACGCGACGGACAGCCACTTGGTGTCGGCCTCGTCGAGGTACAGCCTGAACACGCCGGGCTGGTCGGCGACCTCCTCCGACCTCACCAGGAACGGCGACCAGAAGAGGTACAGGGTGACGTTGTAGCCCTCGTAGTACAGGATCTTGTTCGGGTCCGTCTTCTCCGTCACCGACACGTCCTTGGGCTTGGCCACCTGCAAAATCCAAAGCACCTATCATCGCCATCCATCCATGCATGCATGGGTCAGCAGCAGCTAGTTCCAGCTATATGTATATATACAACGTACGCTACGCACCTTGGACAAGAGGCAGAGGAGGGACTGCATGTGGTTCCTGGCCAGCGAGTCGCCGACGAACGCGACGGTCTTGTTGCCGACGACCTGGAGGAACGTGTGCGGGTCGAACCGCGGGAGGTCGCAGGCGTCCGGCTTCCAGCGCCACTTGAGGAACTCCAGGTCCGGGCGGCCGTAGAGCATGCAGTTCTGGTGCTCCTGGATGAAGTCGCAGGTCTCGTTGGTGTACTGCGGCGAGTCCGGGTCCGGCACCCACTCGCCGCGGAAGATGTCGCACTTGGGCACCGGCGGCGCGACGTAGAGTTGGTCGGTGTAGCTGAGCTGTAGGTACGGCACGTTGGTGAAGCAGGAGAGGATGACGACCACCGAGAGGAAGATGGCGGCCGTGGGGCCGAAGAGGAGCTTCAAGCACAGAACCATGGCTGCTCTATCGTCTCTCGCTCACCAGATCGATGACACCACACGACTCGACTGTGTGCCGTGTGCACTGGCGGAGACTGTGAGCGTATGGATCAGTGGCATTTGGAGTTTGTTTAATACTGAAACAGATCACCCGATCTTTCTACTCGCGTGTTCCAATGTTCAACACGAAGAATTCATAATTCAATACTGCTTGCAAATGGAGGTGAAAGAGGATCGGAACTTTCTTCAGATCGATCGATCACATGGGTGGAAACTGGAAACAATAATATATTTGCAGCAACTGCTGAGGATCATTCTGATAGGTTTTTATTAAGAGGTTTTCTCCTCTCGGCAGTCGGCACTGGACACCACGGACTACAGCAGCTAATCCTCTTTATATATTTTCTAAATGCAGGCAAATACGTTCTGGTGTCAGTGCTATTAATGCCCCAACGGCTATTGAAATCCGATCTCTGAATTAGCTACAAATGTTCAACGATGGCCATGTTTAGTTCACCCTGAAAATCAAAAAGTTTTCAAGATATCAAAAAGTTTTCAAGATTTCCGTCACATCGAATTTTATGTCATATGCATGAAACATTAAATATAGACAAAAACAAAAACTAATTACACAGTTTAGCTGTAAATCACGAGACGAATCTTTTGATCCTAGTTAGTTCATGATTGGATAATATTTGTCACAAACAAACGAAAGTGCTACACTACCGAAAACTAAACAAGGCAAGTCCTTGCTCGTAATTTCTGACTACCTACGCCTCCTGATTTACTCGTGGTGTCAGAATTCAGAACTTTCGGAAGAGAGAACAAATCCTTCAAGGCTTTGTCGATCTGCACGTCCATCGATCTAAGCGTACTTCACACGAAATACTGGCAGGAGTGCAAGAAAAAAACTATAAGATCAAAGTTGTTTGTGGCCGACGATCGGCAATGAGGTTTTATGCTTGTTTAATCTTACCGAGGAGTTGAAATAAATTGGCAACGCGGAGGCTGTGGACTGTCGAGTCGAGTCTCATGTTGAGCGACGCTAGTTTTATCCCCTCGAGGATTCTGTCTGAGGCCAGCTGCAATTTTTCTTTGTCCTATAGCATTATCGAAACAAGGAGGAGCCAGTAGACATCGCCTGCCTTAGGTCTTCTTCAGTTGCCAAAAAATTTTAAGATTTTTTGTCATATTAAATCATTCGAAACATGCGTAAAGTAATAAATATAGATAAAAAATAAAAATTAATTGCACAGTTTACTTGTAATTTGTGAGACAAATTTTTTTAACCTAGTTAGTTTATAATTAGACAATAATTATCAAATACAGACGAAATGCTACATTAATCAAAACCAAAAATTTTCCTCAATTAAACAGACTATTAGCACGTTTGGTTCACGGAATGGCACAGTAGTCTCATGTTGGAGCTTTGTTAAAGTACAGTTTCGCTGTGGAATTATCTAGAAGCAACGGTAGCATAATGTAAATGTTAGGTATTCAGCAGTGTTTTTCTCATAATAAATCAGCCAGCAGTACTTTCTACCCAAACGAACAAGGCTGCCAACGGTTGTGCGTGCGTCTTAATTGCAAATTGTAGTATATGCATTAGGCAAACAAAGTGTGCACGGTGTGCGTTTAAGGCACTCACAATGCAGACTCTATCATAGAGTCTAAAGTTATTTATTACCTCGAACAATGTGGACTTGGAGTCTAAATAAGACTTGGAGTCTTATTTTTTCTACCTCTTTCTTCAATAAATATGCTGCCACATCAGCAAAATACCATAAATAATATGTCTTGGACTCTGTGATAGAGTCTTGCATTGTGAGTGAGAAATGTTCTAGATTCTTGATAGAATCGGTGTGCGTTTAGAAGTGAGAAATGTTCTAGATTCTTGATAGAATCGCTTAAATTGCTGTCAACCACTACAAATGAAACATTAATAATTTCAGGGATAATTACTTGGAACCAATTCTTGTTTTTTACTAGTCCATCCCAACAATCCTAATTTTAGTTCTAGTTGCAAGGGAATCCAGCAAGCTAGACAAATAATTCCACGGACTGGTTTTGAATCAACAGAGAAACGTTTTTAAAGAGAATCGAGATCTAAAATGTTTTTAAAGAGAATCTAAATCCCTACCAAATGCACGGTGAAACTAGGAAGTGACTCATGCAAACATGGATAGCTAGATCCTTACCAAATGCGTTTGGTAGTGAGACACGCTTCAAATTCTCAATAGAATCCCTAAAATTGCTGTCAAGCACTAAAAAAAAGAAACATTTCAGGGATACTCAGTTGGAACTGATTCTCGTATTTTACCAGTCCAATGAAACACTCATGGTTTTTCTGATTCTAGTTCTAGTTTCAAGAATACAACGGCCTAGCCAAATGGTTCCACGAAACTGATTTAGAATCAATGGAGAAATGCTTTTAAAAATAATCCAAATCCCTACCAAATGAATAGTTAAACTAGGAAGTGACTCGTGCAAATAGCATGGATAGCTAGATGTTTTCATTCTAAATAGTAATTGAAAGTATTTTTAAAATAATTTTATTTAATTTATTTTTTGAATTAATTGTAATCACCCTCTCTCCTTGCGTCTTCACCGCATGTGAACACCATACATCTATCTACTAATTTAGTGACTTATAAGGCTATCACCTTCTTTTCCTCATCTTCATTTTATTCTCACTCCTATATCGTGGTTGTATAATTTTTACTAATGCCAAATTAAGGTACCATTTACTGTTTCTTTTTTGAGCTCCATGTCTTGATGAAACCACGGCTCTCACAAATACTTCTTTTCCTTGCGCCCTTGATAAATTTAAATTTTGAATTATATTGTATCTTCTCTTGTGGACCCATATTTGCCTCTTTCAGTCTTTTGACATAAAACATCAACAGATTCATCACAACCTTGCTCATGTCGATATGTTAGAGTCACAATTGTCTCAAGTAGCCACTAGCTAGCTTCATCATCATGTCAATATCCATTAGCACATTAAGTATTTCCAAACAAACTGTTGAACCCTTCACTGACATGCGTGAGCTGCTGATATCAGTCTGTACTATGAGTGACCACATTTGTTTACGCTTGTGACCTGATGGAAGTGGGGGTGTCCAATCTTTCATTAGGTTGAGGCACCTCTCGATCGATCTGGTGGAAGCACTCACAATTTGGCTTACAACCACAAAGACCTAACCTCCTAAATTGGGTGACGGTTGTTGCATATATAATACTAGGGAGTCAGGGACGGCCAAGGACCCTTAGACATGTCTCTAATGGACTCTGACACGATACGTGATCTAATAGCCCAAAAGATAGTGGCACACAACACACCCTGATAGATTATGTATGTCTACTTGTTTTGACGATTCCTTTTGACTCGTAAGGAATCTACATATGAGTCTGGTGCCATTTGAAAATAATGAAGAGGGTGGCATGAGGAGGAAGGGGTGGCTAGTAGAGGGAGAAGAATGAGAGAGGGATGGGTTTGGATTTTGTTGGCTAAGTTGGTGGGTTTAGGTCCAATAGAAGAAATAGTGGAGGGAAGATTGGGCTCATCCATTACCTGATCAAGAGAAGAGCTAGGCTGCTATCCCGCATCCAACTTGCATTGGCCTAGATATGGATTTGTATGTGTTGGTAAAAAAAGAAAGAGGGACACTTGATTTGGGTCAATAACAAATTAGAGCTTGAATAGAAGGAGAAAAGAGACATAAGATCGTGTTAAGGTTTGACAATCTTTTTGGAGATTTTGGTCATAAGATAATTTGAGTATTTTGAGCTATAATTTTGGGACGATAAAATTTGAAGAATGGACATTTTCTTCAGAGATAGTATTAGGGTTTTATGTTTTCCATGGATTTGATCAGGGTATCAAAAAGGTTGGGCCAGAGTCATAGAGATTTGGTTCGAATTCAAGTTTGGCTTTGGTTATAGTGTTCGCCCAGATTGCTTGCTTTTATGAGGAGCATCCGTTCGGATTACTTGCCTTCGGATCCCTAACCAAATAAAATCAAAATATTTTGTCATGAATATGCAAATCTAGCAAGTAATTTTGAATCCCTAACCAAACAAAATCAAATTATTTTGTTAGTTTTATCATAGGGTTACAACCAAATCATTCAAGAACTTCAAACTAAACATGGATAAAACTAAGGAAGAGGAAGAAGATTACCTTGCTTCACCAGATCCAAACCAAGATCCGTAGTCCTATAGCTAGAGTAGATAGATGAGAAAGGGGACGAGAGGAATTTGGAGTGAGAAACATCCCCTTGTCGTTCTGTTCGTCAAGCATGGAGAAAAGAAGGAACAACACCTAAGCGGACGATTGTGTGTGGGATTAAATCTCTAGGTCTTGGTGCCACGCCATTTAGCATCAAGTTGGGTGCCGCATACTTTGGTGCCTAGGTCCGGGAGCTCGGTGTCATATGCTATTGGCGCTGAACCCTCTGCCATGTAAGCTCCATGTCTTCGCCATGTATCGTAGCTTGGCGCCAAAGGATGTGCTGTCGAGACGTATAACCAAGGCAGTGCCGAGGTCCGGGGCCCATTTCGGCAAATTATTTGGTGAGTTAAAATGTGAAATGCTTAAATAAAAAAAGTTATTTTTGGACGAGAAGGGAGGAGCATATGTGGAGTCAATTCATTTGCATGGACACATGATAATGGATGAGAGGTTGTATGTAAGAGAGGAGTTTTTGCAAACTTGCCGCAAGTAAATTTTCTCCCAAATTGTCATATCACTACCAAAATAGTGGAGTTCTCCTAGTGTTTTTAGTTAGTAATAAAACACTATCACTAGTTAAACACTAGGAAATCCTCACTAGGAGGCATTTAGTAGGGAAAAGTTTATACTAAATTTTAAATGCTAAAACACTAGGA
Source organism: Sorghum bicolor (assembly GCF_000003195.3). Classification (NCBI taxonomy): domain Eukaryota; kingdom Viridiplantae; phylum Streptophyta; class Magnoliopsida; order Poales; family Poaceae; genus Sorghum; species Sorghum bicolor. The sequence goes on along the minus strand of NC_012872.2, from coordinate 57,948,417 downwards.
GAACCCCACATTACTAGGAGAAATTGAAAAATCTGGTAGGAAAAAGTTCATTCTACTCCCTCCATCCCAAATTATAACGTATTCCAAAAATTTTAGAGAGTCAAGCATTTTAAGTTTGACCAAATTTATATGATAAGATAATAACATTTATGATATTAACTAAGTATCATTAGGTTTTTAATTATATTTTTATAGTATATCTATTTAATGTCATAAGTCTTTATAATTTTTTCTATAATTTCGGTCAAACTTAAGATGCTTTGACTCTCTAATATTTTTGGAATGCTTATAATTTAGGATGGAAGGAGTACCTTCCATAAATATTGTCGTAGTTTGACTTTCCTCATCAAACTTGAAAACTAGATATTTATCCTTTGAACTCTCCAAATTATTCAGACTACATCCCTAGTTGGTTTGGATTGGTTTTTGAGGTGGATTCATCTTTTTTTGATAAATATTGGTAAAAACTTGATAAGGTAAAAAAAAACACATAAAATATCTCTAATACTTTAAAAATGATAAAAAAAACTAAAGATAGATGCGATATATCAAACCAAAATAAAATATTTAGAGCTCATGAAAGCATCTCTGGATGCTTCAAAAATATATTTATCTCTAGGAAAATGCAAATATTATCGAGAAAACTAGAAAATCCATAAAACATTTAAATCGGCGTATAAACATGTTTTAAAAGTTATCATCTTAAAATTCATAATAAGCAACAAACACTAATGCATTCAATATTAATGTATGTTGCATTCATGCTAGTTGTATATCAGTTTTTGCCATGCAATTTTTTAGTACATGTTTATACATTGATAATGTTTTTAGAATTTTCTAGATTTTTTGATATTTTTCTATTTTTATAGAGCTAAATCTATTTTTAAAAATCATCAAAGATATATTTGATGGACTATAAATGTTTAGGATTTTTTATTTTTAAAAGCACGTGGACATTTTCTATGATTTAGAAACTTTGTCTAGTATTTACCATATCTTTAACTAAAAAAGGGACATCCATCACTCCAAACCAAAACAAAGAGGTAATTTAAATAGTTTCAAGAGTTTAAAGGTAAAATGTACGATTTTAGAGTTTGAATTGCAATAGTTTAGAGAAGTATAATAAAGCTTTTCCTTTCATATACATACTCCCTCCATACCTATAAGGAAAGTCAATGTGGACAAGATTTGAGTCAGACATTGGAAATATAAATCATGAATAACTTTTAAGTTGTTGAGTTTGAAAATGTGAAAACTATATGAATAAATTTGTCTTAAAAAATACTTTCATAAAAATATACTCCATATGTCCCTCAAAACTTCAACTTCTAGAATTCGCGCCAGTCATTTTTTTTAAGTTTGACCAACTTTATAAAAAAGAGCATTAATATCTATGACATAAAGTGAATATATAATGAAAACATATTCTATAATAAATCTAATGGTATTAATTTGGTACTATAAATCTTATTGTTTTTTCTAGAAATTCAGATAAAGTTTTAAAATTTTGACTTAGGGCAACTCTAGAAGTTGAAGCTTTTAGAGACACAGAAGTACATATACCACTTTTTGATAAATATTTTTTTTAAAAAAAAAAGATTAAAGTTAGACTCTGAAGACCGTGTTTGTCCTAAAAGACTTTTGTATAGATATAGAGTGAGTACCACAAAACAAAAAACAAGCTGGTCAGGTGAGGAAAAAATCCGGCCCACCAACAGCCCACCAAGCAAACTGGAGCACGTGACACATCAGGAGAGAGATTCCCGTTTATAGTCCCGTAGTCCGTGATGTGCGTGTGTGAATTTGTGATATTTAAGGCCTTGGGCCTTGTTTAGTTCACTCTGAAAACCAAAAAGTTTTCAAGATTTTCCGTCACATCAAATCTTGTGTCATATGCATGAAACATTAAATATAGACGAAAACAAAAACTAATTACACAGTTTAGCTGTAAATCACAAGACGAATCTTTTGATCCTAGTTAGTCCATGATTGGATAATATTTGTCACAAATAAACAAAAGTGCTACAGTTTCGAAAAGTTTTCACTTTTCAGAACTAAACAAGGCCTTATTTAGTTATTCACCAAGATTCTTTGTCATAGTGAATCTTTGAACACATGTATAAAGTATTAATTATAGAATAAAAACTAATTGGGAACATATCTAGTGCAAACCACAACCTCCGTGAAAACCTGTGCAAACCATAGCAAAAAAGTTGTCTAAATTCATCAAAAAAATCACACATGTAGATGATTTTATGATACATAATATTGTAAAATATATTGTCCAAACTCAACTTTGTTTGTGAGATATAAAAATAACAAATTTCAAGCCACAAAGGTGTCCACAGGATTTGCTAGAAATTTGTTATTTTTATATCTCACAAACGAATTCGAGTTTGGATAAGATATTTTACAAGGTTGTGTATCATCATATCATCTACATGTGTGATTTTTTGGGTGAATTTAGATGACTTTTTTGCCGTGGTTTGCACAGATTTTCACGGAGGTTTTCACAAACTAATTACACAGCAGTGTCGATTTTCCAAAAAATTTTTGAAACTAAACAAAGTGTATATAGAAACGAAAGTGCTACGCTCATTTCCAAAAAGAACAAAACAAGGTCTTAGGTAGGGTTCCTACCGTCGGCATCGCGCCATCGGCGGCTCGGCAGTCGCCGGTGTGGAGGTGTCCTCGCCTACGGCTGCTCTGCATCCCAACAACTGCGCAATCCTCCTCCCTCCTTCGAGGTCGTTCTCAACCGCCGCCGTTCGTGCCAAGGGAAGCAGAAGCCCCCGCTGGCCGCTGCCGCCGTTGTCCTTGCCTAGGCATCACCTCATCCTTGACTCCCGGTCCGCCGCGACGTCGGCTCTGTTCGTTTTTTTTTTTCAGCAGTGTTTTTCTGTCAGCAAATAATTTTAGCTATGACTTTTCAAACGAGCAAACAGACCTCTGACCCGGCCACGACCAACTGCCACTCCAAGCCCTTCATCCGGCTGTACCCACAATCCTTGCAGGCTGCACCTATTGGGTCTAGGTAATGATGTTCATCGCCATGTCTTAAGTGTGATACTCATGAACCATGGTCATCCTAAGCATGTTCATAGGTTTCCTGGGTTTTGTGTAATCTCTGGTTGATTGGTGTCGATAATTTTGCTATCAGAAAACACATTTGTTAACCAAATGCTTGAGAAATAACAATATGCCTCAATTCCATCAATTGGGTCCATCACATTTATGTGGGTGGTTATTTGAGTTGGTATGTGATAAGTCGAATTCAAATTTTTCATATGTTCCCTAATTGTCAATTCGTATAGTAATCTGGTCTTGTGCAATCTAAGTTCTTGTAGTTGATTTGTAAAGCAGCGTTCGTCATCTGAATATGCAAGGCTGTATTTGTTGCCTTCGGTTTCAAAAACTAGAATTGCCCAAATTGAATGAAATTGATCTGGGCTCAGATTTCCTAAGATAATTATATGTATTGCTTCTGTGCTACATACCTTGTTGGTGAGATATCAAAATTGAAAAACATGATATCTCCTTCAGGCAAAATCTGACAAGAAGACATTTCTCTAACTGAGAAGCACGCACAGCTGGTTACCTCCATCAGTACATCTTCCATGGGAGCCCCTATGTTGCGGTCCTCAGCTAGACAAGTGTTGCGCTCCGCATCTGCTATTGTCTCAAAGCCAGTGAGTGCTTCCCACGTTTCTGAGGATTGATGGCTACTCACACTTTGAAAGAGGCGATAAGCCATGGTGAGGGCATTGAATCATGTGACTTCGACATTGATGGCCACATCTGGCGTCTCCTGTGTTACCCCAATGGCAGCCACTCCAAATATAGGCGCCACATTGCTCTCTACCTCACACTTGTCAGTTCTCAGGATGAGGTCGTCCCAGTGCAATCACAGTTCAGCCTACTCGATCAGCTTGGCAGGCCAGCGTTGCCACGCGATGTGGGGATGCATAAGTTTTCACGTGGAGATTGCTGGGGCCTCAAGGATTTCATCAGTAGGGAAGAATTGGAGAAATTAGAGTATCTCAAGGATGACCATTTCGCTATCCAATGCGATGTTTCTTTCACCACTGAGAAAATGCAGTGATAATTGGACCTTCATTTCTCAAGATCTTAGATCTGGTGAACGGTGAACCACCAGTCTTTAGATTGGAATGCTTTTTATTCTGCCATAGATCAGTTTTAGCGTGAAGCTAGAAGGGTTCTATCTCTCAAATCAAATTTACTGCTGGTTCGTTTTTGTTATGGTGCACAACCAAGAGTTCTCTATGCTGGTCTGCTTATGAATCTCAGTCTTTTTAATATCCAGCACGTTGCTGTTTTCAGTTTCAGTTTGAACTCATTAGGTTGTGTAACTTCGTCCCTGCCTACTACTGAATGGCTGAGCTCCTGCTTAAGTAACAAAAACATTGTTTTGTAGCAGCTAACTCCAAATTGCTGAGTGTGTTATCTGTCTTTGTTTGTATGCAGAGAGATACAGTTTTTCATTCCTATGGAATTATTAAAAAAGAGGGATACAGTTTTTCTGGGAGATTAATGGCTGGATCACTTGTTAGTGATTTAGCACTATTTATGAAATTGTTTCATTATGGCTCTAGATTGATTAAAGAAACACTAACTGTTTTTGCTTCCATCCTGGTGCTGTTTCTTCGACCGGATTAAGTAGTTTATGGTTTATCTGTATTACATTGCTATGTTTTCGATGTCATTCTTTGGTTGTCATTGATCTGAACCCTGTTCCTTATAAAAAAATTCTGCTATTTTCCTAAGATTCTTCATTCTTGCTGCAATGTTTTCTTGTCTTATGAGAACCAATCCATGCATGTGTGCAATAAACTCATGGTTTTGCTGACTTTTGTACATAATTTTGTCACTTACTGTCCTTATTACATATTTACTTCTACCATTGTTTATATTCCTCCTTCCTGGTTCATGCTGTTTGAAACTGTTTTGCTCCAGCAAAGAGTGTAACGTCTTGAATACGTTTATTGCGTTAGAAGTGTAAAGTAGCAAAATAATAATAATTGTAATTTTATCCATCACTCAAATGAATGATCAGAGATGCGTAGAGCTCGTCGAATGCTTTCAGTTGCACTACTCATATGTATTGTTTGGAATTTGGATCATGGAGATATAAATTTCAGAAGTTTTAAAAAGAAAAAATAAACAGGACCCTTGTTATTGTAGCGTGACGCTACAGTGCCGCGCCGCTACAGTACCCGTGGTGGCCTTTTATATCCTCTCCAAGGCCTTTAGGTTTCATCCATAGCTTTTCATATTCAGGATAAAAAAAGGAGAGGGGATAAAAGAGAAAGGAGAAGAGGGAAGAGAAGAATAGGGCCTAGGGTTTTAACGCCGCCGTCGGTCATCCGTGGTGGTCATTCTTCCTCCCGTGAAAAATACGGTTAGGTTATACCTTGTATCTTGGCTGTCCCATTGATCCACCATGTCCCTTTTGCTGTCCATGAGGGCTTAGCCATGTTTGGCGTAGATCGGAATAACAAGGCTTTTGTGGCGGCAAGGATCGTGGCGAGTTGGATCGGAGATGATGGAAAGGTGAAGAGGCGGAGAAGAAGGAGTAGACGCCGGGAGTTTCAGCGTCGTGCTCGCTGTGGTTCTCTAGGTGAGAAGCCAAATATTAATCCCCTTCATCTGATCAAGTTTTGCGAATTAAATCGCTTATTTAGAATTTGGGTTTAGTGGAGAAATTCTCGAAGTCATTTACGTTCATGTTCTTCAATCTGACTGGTTTCCAGTGACGAAAATCTGGACAGTTTTGGATCTAAGCAGTTTTTGACCCTGTTAATGAAATAATTAGGTCTTTGATTATTAACAAAGGTTTTAGGATTTTTGTTAAGCTTTCTAGATTGGTAAAGTTTGTAACTTTTGAATAAGTATATCTCCTGTTATGAATTTTTGAAGTTTGTTGTTCTGTTTTGAAGGTCAGAAATATTCAGTTGTGTTCTATGGTTAATTATACCATCTTGCAGATCTCTGATGCAAAAACTTACAATACAAAAGTTGTATATAACAGAGTTTTACATGATCTGATAAATTGTGGTAATTTTTGGATGAGTATTCTGAAGTATATGAAAAAGAGAAGAGTCGGCGCTGCTGTCTTGATCGGTAGCGCAAACGGTAGAGGCTTGAATGTCGGGTTTGGGGCGCTTTAGTGCGTATTTGTTCTTACTCTTGCTTGTATGTTGGTGTATGTACTGAGTAGTATTTGTGATCAGGTGGTAGCACTTCGGAACATCGCTAGTGCTTTTGTTCTCCTTCGGTAAAGGGGCAAGTGAATGTAGCGGTGGTTTGCTACCGTTTTGGCTTGTTATTTTTATCACCTACAGTTTATTGTCTATAAGAATGTCACCTCTCTCATATCTAAAATTTATGATTTGGATATATTTAGTCTTAGTTAAATTATGGTCTTATTTAAGTACTTATGGTGATGGTATTATGTTATATTGTTATTTGTGGCTAGCCCGCAAACCTGAATTTGAAGTTGGAGTATCATTGGTGATTTATTAATTTTGTTGCAACATGCCAAGTGCATTGCATCATTCATTGGCATTGGAAGTTATGTCTTGACCTATAGTCATGACTGTACCGGTACGCATCATGGGATGCAGCTCCACATCTTGTTGGGTGTGCAAGCAGGAGACATATGCATTGCATTCATATGCATTCATGAGAAGTATGTTATTGAAGGGATTTTATCCATGTTATTATGAAGCTCTGTATTATTGGCTATTTTCCAAATTGGAAGATTGTTACTTTAGTATGATATTATGTCAATTGGGAACATCATATTAAATTGATGTTAATTCAAATTGTGGTTTAAATAGCTTGTCCAAACAAGTTCGTTTGCTGAGATGTTTCATCTCACTCTTGCTTTACTCAATCCAGGTACTTGATGCTTACTTGGAAGGGAAGGGAATTAGCTGCACGTCACACACTTATTCATTTAGAGACCTTGTGTTTTAATAAATAATAATTTGGTTTGCTTATTGGTTTTGAAGGCGGTTGTTAAAGTGTGGGTGTTAAACTTAATTCTTGTTGAAGTAACTTATTTACGTTAGGATGTTCATTAATCCTAGTTTGGTATTTCAATATTTTTTTATATTTTATTCTTCCGCTTGCTATAAATACAAAGAAGATGCTGCCAAATTGTTTATTGGTTGTGTGCAGCTGTTGTTTATGTAGTCTAGTAGCATCCCGGTGTATTTGTGGTTTTCGGGGTGTCACAAAGCACCATCTGTACTGTTTCGCTCCGGTAAACAGGAAACTGTCTTGGGGAGGTTTTTTTTTTTTGAAAGGTCCGGATTGATTACCGGCATATATTAATAAGGATAGATTGGACAAGCACAAGAAAAGTACAAATTACATATTACTTGAAAATACATATTACATATTACTTGAAAATACATATTAGGCTTTTTAAGAAAAGTACCAATTCAGTGGACATATTAATAAAGACAGCCACCGTAGGCTTTAAAGTTAAAAAAAGTACATATTACATATTACTTGAAAATACAACTTGTAGTAGTGGTGCTACTACGCTCCAGCCGAAGACCACAGGAGAACTTCATCATGTGTTTCCGCTAGCATGGATTGTGGAGGCTTAAAAAATTGCTTGAGAATCCTGTCATTTCTTTGTTTCCATAGTTTCCAGAACCAGTATTGCAAGAATTTGCATTTTTCTTACTCCCTCTACTGAACATTTCGACAAATCTGCTATTTATGTGTTGAGTGGTGCTCCAGGAGTCAGGTTTCAGATTTTGGTTGTGCTCCACATGCTGCCAATATGGTTCTCGAGACTGGACATTCAACAAATAAGTGCATTACTGTTTCCAAACTTCTCTCGCATAGAGATGGAGGACAGAAATAATTATTGGGCCATTCTCGTAGCAGTAGCCGATCTGCTGTCCAGATTCTATTTTGTAGGAGCAGCCAAAGAAACAATTTGCATCGCGCCGGCACCCAGATTTTCCTAATCATTTTTGGGAACAGAGAGGAATAATGTTCATTGAATTGTATTTGATAAGCAGAGCGAGCTGAATATTCCCCATAGGCTTCCGAAGTCCAAGTGATTTTGTCTTCTTCAAGCTCATTACTATTGAAACCACAACCTAGCAAGAGTGTCCAAAGATGGAAAATTTTGGATAAGAGGGTGTCATTCAGAGCATATGCAATGTCCTAGATCCATTTGTTTCCTTGGAGTGCCTCAGCAGCTGTTCTGTTCTTTCACTTACTGCAATTAAACAAGGCTGGAAAGAGGTTACTTAGAGTCTGACACTGCATCCAACTCGAAGACCAGAAACATGCCCGATGGCCGTTCATGACCTGAACTTCTAGTTGCAGCTGCAAATAGCGCTCTGTCCGTGTTAATCGATGGGCAGTTCCCCATTCCTTTCCGGACCCTGTCCGGATTTGTGAAAGCGAGCCATAGCCATCTAAGTCGAAGGGCCCTGCTGAAACGATGGAGGTCCAAAATTCCAAGGCCAATTTTGCTGGACTTGTTTGTCACTATCGGCCAACTCACCTTGCATTTGCCTCCGGAATTCCGGATAGTTCTTGGTCGCCTGCCCATAGGAAGAACCGCCATGTTTTGTCCAAGTCTCGTGTAAATTGTTTAGGGCACTTGGAGAGCGGCGCTCAGGACTGATCTGACCTTCTCTTCGAGCCGCTACATTGAGAAGAAGTCTACCTTGCCAGCCAGCTAGTCTTCCTTTTGCCTGGTCGATGATGTGTAGCTTCAGTCTGCCTAAAGTGGCTGTGTGCTTAGCATGTTGAGGTTATCTTTTCTTTTCCTTTTCATTAACCATACCTGTGCAAGACCGGTATTGAATTTCCGCCGTAGGGATTTTTGGGTTTTTATTAGGAATGTAGGGGGTGGACTTGAAGGGAGTAGGTATTGTGATCATTTGTGCTCAATCCCCATGGGTAAGGGATTAACCTAAGTAGAACTTTAACATTTCGGTTAACATTCTTGAGTGAGTTCACTTCAGTTCATGTCTCAGTCGTATAGATACGCGGCAAGTTAAATGGGCCGAATCACGACAATGATTGAGTTTATGGGCTGTGGGGGCCTGAAGTAGGTGGCTGCCGTGGGATTTGTTGGTAGGCCCACAGAGAAGTTTTATGTATTATCGGTCGGATTCAGATTGGAAAAAAAATTATTTTTCCTCCTCTATTTTTATGAAAGTCCATTTTGTCCCTTAATTTCAAAACCAGATAAACCACCCCCTCAGCTTTTTAAACCGTGCATTTTATCTTCCTAGAGCAGTTTTGGAGTTATAGGAAGGTAAAATGCACGGTTTGAAAAGTTGAGAGAGGTGGTTTGTCCGGTTTTGGAGTTGAGAGAGGAAAATTGCACTTTCGTGAAAGTGGAGGGAGAAAAGGTAGACTTTTTTCATTCAGATTCAAATCCAGTCTTGGTGTTGTTCTGTTCATCCTAGTTGTACGTGGTTGGAGAGTTTAATGAGAAGTACAATGAATAATGAATGTATGAACCTCTAAGCATCATGTATCCTTACCGTTTCGACGTCAACGAGACAAGAGGCTCAAGGATAAGAGCCTGATTGGTTGGCTTCCAATTCTTGCCCAGCCAAAATCATAGCAAATGCCAAAATTTATAGTCGTCAATTGGTTCATTGCCAAAGAATTGGCACAACAATGTTCATGGCCAAAGTTTTGGCTAGTCTTTAGAAAGTTCTTATAAACTACATAAAGGAGAAAACTGGCAAGCCTTAATTTTGGCAGTCAACCAAATGCACACCTAGTTTTTGTCCTAATTTTGGTAGTTTTGGTTTTGGCAAATCTAAATTTTGGCTTGCCATGATTTTGGTTGGGCAAAAATTAATAGGCAACCAATCACGCCCTAAACATTGCATGAACTGAAAATTCTACAATGTTCTTGCAGAATCAAATACTATAATTAATGAGTCCAGTCAACTCGAGACAATCAAGCCACCAAAACAGCTGGCAAACACAGAAATCATGTTGCTCTTGTGGAGCTCATCAAATCGTAGCGCGCGCCACGACTTGAGAGTAGTTGAGTGCTACTAGTAGGTAGGAGTAAGAGGCTTCTTCGCTTTCAGTTGCCGTGTACTATAGATTGATGAGACAGCAGGCTAACGTTGATCATCGCATGTCTCGCCGCACTACGCTCTACACTATCATAGGATGGAATGATTGGTTGCACGCGGGTCGTGCCCGCTCCAATAATGGCAAAAGGCAAATTCTAGGCTTATATATCCGTTTTGTTGGGTTGGGACAACTAAGGCCTTGTTTAGTTCGCAAAAATTTTCAAGATTCTCTATCACATAGAATCTTTAGTCGCATGTATGGAGCTTTAAATATAGACGAAAATAAAAACTAATTTTACAGTTTACCTGTAATTTGTGAGATGAATCTTTTGAGCCTAGTTACTCCATGATTGGACAATGTTTGTCAAATAAAAACGGAAGTGCTGCAGTAGCCAAAAACCCAAATTTTTACCAACTAAACAAGGCATAAATAAGTGACACTAACTAAAATCCGGGAAAGCAGCCGGATGCGTGCCTCGATCAACGGAGGGCTGCGTCGTCTCGTCACAGCCTAGCTAAAATCCGGGAAATAAGCACCCCGTTTACGAACGTGCGACCCGCATTGCACTGCCCATGCATGGTGAGCACGTCACGGGTGACCATGCACATCCTGGCCGGTTGAGCGGAACGCCAGCGGTTGATCGACCGCCTGAAAACTTCAGTCAGCGAGTCGGGCTGCAATCGTTGTGTTTTAGCCTAAATCCGATCCTTTCACCGTCAGTTGATTATTTTTTTAGCGCAATTTGGCAAGTGTTGTGCTGACGTTAATTACCGTCGGTTGATTCTTCGCTCGGTCTTTTACCCCCACCCCCTGCCCGCACCGCCGATGCGACAGGAACAATCACCTGCCAGTCGTTGTTTGCTAGACCCAAAAACCCAAAACTTTACAAGATTTCTCGTCACATCGAACCTTGCGGCACATGTACGAAGTATTAAATATTGATAAAAAAATAACTAATTGCACAGTTTATCTGTAAATCACGAGATGAATCTTTTAAGCCTAGTTACTTCATAATTAGACAATGTTTATCAAATAAAAACGAAAATGCTACGGTGTCAGAATCCTAAAACTTTTTGCATGTAAACAAGGCCCTAGGACTCTACGCTACCACAGCCCACAGGGTACTGCGAACTGGGTGTCGGTGCGCCACGCTAGGCGACTGACGAGTACCGACACCACGTACGATTTGTATAGGACATGCATGTCAGCTGGTTATCAGGATATATTATTTTTACCAACAGTAAGAATAGCCCCCGTCGTGGGCCATGCATGGCTCGTCGATGATAAGAGCAACTCCTCTAATCTTATTATGATAGCCTTTTAGAATTTTTATTATAGAGAAATAGGCTCCAACAAATGTGCTATTTGGTTTTGTAAAATAAAAAGTTTACTGTCACTTAATTTTCGTTGATCATATATAACCAACCACTAACACTAGCTATCTGATAGCAATACTGTTGGAACCTCGTCTTTTTTAACAAGTTATCTATTTTACAAAATGGCTAAACATTAGAATTTGACTATTAATTTTAGCCAAGCTTTTGGAGTCTTGGAGATGCTCTAACCAGTTTTCTGGATGGCGATGGGCGTACTGGATGGCGATGGGCGTGGTCCGTGGAACGGACCAGGGGGACACGGCTACTGTTAACACAGCGACACCGCAATCCAAGTGGGTAGCCATCAGTCTCAACAACGGTTCAGCTGTGTCAGAAAAAAAAAAAAAGACCAACGGTTCAGGCGCAGCATCAAGGTTAATCTTTACGAGAGTTGATAAGGAAAACTTAACCAGGTAATTGATCTGTATTTTTTAAACTTTGCTTTAGGAGTAATGTTCTAGTGGTGGGCACATCTTGTGACAGTACTAGTCGTTCCACGTGCAGGAACAGTTAAACGCCAGCGGCTCCCATGTGGTGACCAACGACGGTACCAGCTCGGAAATTTACGCCACTGCCGGGCGAAGCAGATGCTGTAACCGCCCCAACCATCGTATTACAGCCTGTATGGCCTGGCCCTCACTCAGAGCACTTTCTTATCCTTTGCCTTTTTCTTTAATGAAAGGGAGGGACTTAGGCCTTGTTTAGTTCGCAAAATTTTTCAAGATTCCCGTCACATCGAATCTTACGGCACATGCATGGAGCATTAAATATACATAAAAACAAAAACTATTTGCACAGTTCATCTGTAAACCGCGAGATGAATCTTTTGAGCCTAGTTACTCTATAATTGGATAATGTTTGTCAAATAAAAACGAAAGTGCTACGGTGCCGTTTTTCACCAGTTTTTGCCAACTGAACAAGGCCTTAGGGAGTCCCTACTGGAAATTTATTAGATGTAACCAAGGAAGTTACCGGAAACCAGAGAGTTTACAAAAGGATCTGCAGGGGACTAAAGTTCAAGAGACAAAAAAGGAAACAAAGAAAATTAACACAATTACAGAAAGAGCTCTAGCCATAACTCTATTGCATGAAAATGTTTCATTTTGGCTCTCTGTATAAGCCAAAAAAGTGTGTGAAGATATCTGAACATCTTTGAACGCTAGCAGGGAGTCCTCTAAAAATGACATTATTTCTAACTATCCACGTACTCCAGCACATGATGATTATGATCTCCATGAAAAAGCTAACAAATCAACTGCGCTCTAGAACTCTCAAAAATCTATAAAGGATCAAGTGATAAATCAATTGTAATGCTAATAAGGTTACAGCAAGCTTTGGCTATTTCACACTCCAGGAATAATAGGTGTTGGACAGTTTCTTCAGAGTTTAACATAGCACACAATTGTAGGAAAGGGGGCGGGGGGGGGAGGAGGGGCCTCCTCTTCGGGTGCTAAGTCTATCATGAGTTTAAAGAATGTAGGCATGTAGAAAACAATTATAGTTATAGCAACCAAAAGAAAACTTTTATGATTAGTTTAAATGTATGTAAGGTAATGCTATGGTACCGTCTTTATTTCTTAGGAGGTAATATTCAAACAAATCTGAGCCATAGATTTTTTTTTAGATTTTTTAATTTAACCATTTAATTAATCTGGAAAAGGAAAAAGGAAACGCCAAATCTCCACGCCAAACGGGAGACAAGGAGCGACGGCCGCTTCTTGTTTCTTTTTTTTAAGCATCTCCAAGATTTTTGTATAATTGAGTTGGCAATTATTGTTGTTTGCAAACTCCTGAAACAAAATACAAAGTCTAAAAATAGGTCATCTCCAAGAATTTTGTATAATTGAGTTAGCAATTAGCCAAAGTGGACCCGACCGCGATTTTTTCCTTCGCGCGCGTAAAGTCGCCGCCGGTTCTCATGTTTTCCTCACAGGTCGCGCCACCAGTTCTTCCTGCTCCCCACCACTCGTTGCAGGTGTCGCCGTGGTGCCAACCCGACGGATGCGACCTGCCCAGGTACCTAGATCCTCTTCATGCTCTGCTCGTACATTATTGTTCCATGGCTCTGATAGATTGCCCGATGCACTGGTTCATAAATTTTACAATTCGTTTGATTCAATTCGGTCCTATCCTACTCTTCTGGCTTGCAGCGGACGACATCGGTGGTGTTCCTCGCGATCGTGATATATGGCGCGAAAGAAGTCCGGGTCGCGCGGGAGACCGGGAGACGCGCGATCGGCCTTTTGCCAAGCCGTGCGCGGCTTTGCATATATACCAAGTTTGCTCTCTCATTTGTTAAGTTGCCCAAAATATAAACTCTAAATACAAAACTATTGGATATCTTTTTTTTGCGATTTTTAACAAATTACAAGAATGCAAAATTCAAATACAAAACTCTTGAAGATGTTCTATGCTTTCCGTGTCTCCTTCCTTCTACTTTCTTCTTTCTGATTGTATCCTTCCTTTTACTTTTTTCATTCACAACCCAGCAAGTGGTACTGTACGACCGTCTGTCCGCTGGGACATATATTCAGATCTAGACCCTGCTTCGCTTGGGTCTTGTTTAGTTTGCAAAAAATTTCGTTTTTGGCTACTGTAACACTTTCATTTTTATTTGACAAACATTGTCCAAACAAAGAGTAACTAGACTCAAAAGATTTATCTCACAAATTACAGGTAAACTGTGCAATTAGTTTTTATTTTCATCTATATTTAATGCTTCATGCATACGATCAAAGATTCGATGTGACGGGAAATCTTGAAAATTTTTGTGAACTAAACAAGGCCTTACAGTATAGTAGTGCCTTATTTAGTTTCTAAAAAATTTACAAAAAAAAATTAAATTTTCTGTTATCGAATCTCGCGGCACATACATAGAATAATAAATATAGATAAAAATAATAATTAATTATACAGTTTGCCTATAATTTAAAAGACAAATCTTTTAAACCTAGTTCAGCCTATTTTGTAAATTCTTTTGGAACTAAACAAGTCCTAAGAAAAGAAGAGCAAGAGATGAACTATTTGATCTTTCAAGAAACTTAGCTCGCTGTCGCAGATACCACATGGTGAAAACTCTCGACCTTGCACGAGTCATTGTTTGACTTCGTAAGACACCCTGGGTAGTAACCATGCATGCATGCGTGTCGTAGGCTTGTTGTAGCTGCCGGTGAATCCGTACCCCATGTGCCGTGTACAAACATCCCCACGAGCACGAGTCATTGATGATGTCTACGCATGCATAGAGTTGCGGACTCTCTACACCTACACCTACTACAGGGGCCTGCTGCCTGCTGCTGAGATCAAGCCGCACCCCTTTCGGTTCGGTTCCGGCCTGGTGCAGTGGCGCCGTGCGGTGCAAACGGCAAATTCTTCGTTCCCGTCCTTGCCTGGCTTTTCTACAACTGTTACGGTGGTATCCTGCTGCAATTGCTGCTTTGCACCGGCCGAAATGGTGGTGCACGATGGAAACGGCTCGGGTGCAAGGGATCTCCCTTGCCCAACCCGCGACTGAGGCTTTGCTTAGTTTTAAAAAAAATTGCAAAAAAATTTAGATTCTCCATCATATCGAATCTTACGATGTATGTATGGAGTATTATATATAGATAAAAATAATAATTAATTACATAGTTTACCTATAATTTATAAGGAAATTTTTTTAAATCTAGTTAATTTATGATTGGAAAATATTTAATACAATAAAAATACTACGATATCTATTTTACAAAAATTTATAGAACTAAACAAGACCTGACTCCCCGCTTTTGAGCCATGTGCCGCGCTGTGGACGAACAAGAACCTACCTGCCCGCTGCCGCTTTGTCGCGTTTACCACATCATCGCAATCGCCATCGCCTTCACCGTGGAGCCCTCGCCTCACCTCAGTCACCCACCCACATCCGGCATCCAAGCAATAGTGATAGCGGTGGCCCGATCCGGGCCGTTGTGTCCATCATGCATGGTCGCACGCGAGGCCCGCGCCCACGTGCCGCCCGGCAGCGGCGAGCGGGGCGGGGCGCTCTCGCTCCTTGCCGTCGCCGGCCCTACGAACGGAGCCATTGCACAAACGAACCGTGCCTATCTGCCCTTCACCGGAGATAATTTACTCGATCGGCGACTTCACGCGCCCGGCCGGAGCCGGACGCTGCTGGCTTGGCTTGTGGTCCTGGTCCCATCCCGCGGACCGGTTCTGGCCAGGAGACAGCTGTTCCGGCTATTCACGCCACGTAGCAGTGTCTCTCTTCTCTTTGTGCCGTTCTGCTAAACAATCTTTGGCAGGGAGCAACCAATGAGTCGGGCACGGGCACGGAAGAAGGAAGAGGGAGCCATCACACCCTGCTTTCTCCCTCTCAACGACGCCAAGCTGCGCGCCTTTCGTGTCGCGTCGCTCTTCCGGCCGAATGGTTGCGCCCAATTCACGCGGTTCTTGCCGTTACACATGCACGTAGGAGTATGTAGATCTGGTCCAGGCTGCACTGCAGCCCATTTCAAACTACTACAGCTCCGTGACTTGTGATTGTGCTCCATATGGTGGCACAGGCCGTGCCAACCTCGGGGTTAACGTCCGCCGCCTGCCGAACTGAGATCGCCGGCCGGATGGGTCCAATCACGCGACGCGCCTTCCGTGATATGCATGCCTACTTGGATCTAATCTGAGTCTGATGTCAGGGCACCCGGTTCCTTGCCTTGCCAGTTGCCGTCCTCTCGTTCTGCTAATGGTTGGTGAAGCCCAGGCCGACCAGAAGAAGGCATCTTCGGCACCAGCAGTCTACCACCGTCAATTCTCACCTCTGAAACTCCAACCGGACAAACATCCCACCTTTGAAACCGAGCATGGCGAGGCGAGCACCTCCCGTAACACAAAACTAACCGATGTTCTTATCGATGGGCGCGCGCATCCACCGCTGTTTGTCCCATTTGTTTATCTGCCTAATGAAACCTGTGGTTCCCGTAGCCCGTTTGTCGATTCCTCTTGCAGCAGTAACAGTGGTACAATACAACGCGTATAAGGCTTTGTTTAGTTCCAAAAAATTTTGCAAATTCCACGTCACGTTGAATCTTTAGACGTATGTATAGAGTATTAAATATAGACAAAAATAAAAACTAATTACACAGTTTGGTCGGAATTGACAAGACGAATCTTTTGATCCTAGTTAGTCCATAGTTGGATAATATTTGTCAAATACAAATTAAAGTACTACAGTATCGATTTTCCAATATTTTTTGGAACTAAACAAGGCCTAATATTGTAGGATAATCCGTTTCAGATCTGCAGGGGTCAAAGACAGCTCGATTTACAGCTCGGCAAGGGTAAGCAGCAGCAGGGCCACTTGAGACTTGACCCCCCCAACAGAGGTCATGCGGGGTGCATTTTCTTACTGATGATGGGGCTTACGTACGCGATTAAATATTGACAGGGACAGACATGTTCTCTTGCGAGCCCCACTTGGCAGTATTATTGAAACCGGCCGCGCACCTACTCTCTGCCTTCACGCGGCCACCGGCTTGGCTTGCTTATTCAAGAGCACCCAAAAGGGCTTTCGGGCTTTCGCCATGGATGGATAGCGCTAGCTAGATATCACTCACACAGCTACCGAGCCCCGGCCATCACCGGCGGAGCGGAGGCCGTCGTCGTCTTGCTAGCCGGCGTGCCGATGCTTGTCTTGCCCATGAATTGCTGCTAGCGGAGAGTAGCTAGCCGGCCGGAGAGAGATTGCTAGGTAGCCAGATAGGTGGGGAATTGAATCGGAGGTCTGGTGGCGGCGGCGGAAGGCGGCGGATAAGAGGATGAAGAAGCTCCACTGGTTGGTGCGGTTCCTGTTCGGGCCGGTGCCGGTCTACTTCTCGGCGCTGGCCATCCTCATCGTGCTCACCAACGCGCAGTACTTCGGGCTGGTGGGCGTCGGCGTGGCGCCGCGCGCCGCGAAGCTGGCCTCCACCACGCCCGTGGTCAGCGTCATGAAGTACTGCGACATCTTCCGCGGCGAGTGGGTGCCCGACGCCGAGGCGCCCTACTACAACCACAAGACGTGCCACATGATCCAGGAGCACCAGAACTGCCTCAAGTACGGGCGCCCCGACCTCGGATTCCTCAAGTGGCGGTGGCGGCCCTCCGGCTGCGACCTGCCGCGCTTCGACCCGCTGCAGTTCCTGCAGTTCGTCCGCGGCAAGTCGCTGGCCTTCGTCGGCGACTCCCTGGCCAGGAACCACATGCAGTCGCTGCTCTGCCTCCTCTCCCAGGTGAGTGATGACTGCTCTGAGTGATGATGATGATGATGACAATTCACAAGAGCCTGCTGCCTGCTCTGTTGCCGAGTCGCATGAGACTTTGCGCAGCTGAAGCTTCCAGCAATTCGCAGCATGCATGATGAACAGCGACTGACCTCACGACTGATCGATCACTGTGTCCATGGCTGCAGGTGGCGTATCCCAAGGACCTGTCGGCGAACCCGTCGGACCAGAACAAGGTGTACCACTACCGGGCGTACAACTTCACCATCAGCATGTTCTGGTCGCCGTTCCTGGTGCGCGCGCGGGAGCCCGACCACGACGGCCCCGCGCACACGGGCCACTGGAGCCTGTACCTAGACGAGGCCGACGACAAGTGGGTCTCGCAGATCTCCCGCTTCGACTACGTGCTGGTGTCGGCGGCCAACTGGTTCTCCCGCCCGTCCCTCTTCTACGAGAAGCGTCGCCTGATCGGGTGCAGCTTCTGCAGCCGCCAGTACGGCGTCCCCGACCTGACGCTCTACTACTCGCAGCGCCGCGCGTGGCGCGTGGCGCTGCGCGCCATCAACGACCTGGAGCACCTCCGCGGGCGTGTCATCGTGCGCATGCTCTCCCCCATGTCGCACTTCGAGAACGGGACGTGGGACCACGGCGGCGACTGCAAGCGCACGCAGCCGCTGCGGGGGAACCAGACCACCATGGAAGGCCGCGACCTGCACTTCTACACCGCGCAGATGGAGGAGTTCCGCGCGGCGGAGAAGGTCGCGAGCGACAAGGGGCGGCGGCTGATGCTCATGGACGCCACGGCGGCGATGCTGATGCGGCCCGACGGGCATCCCAGCCGGTACGGGCACTGGGCCAACGAGAAGGTGCAGCTCTACAACGACTGCATCCACTGGTGCCTCCCCGGACCCATCGACATCTGGAACGACATGCTCTTCCAGATGCTCCTCGCCTAGTAGCAAGGATAAGCGATCGATCGAACCAGCTCAACAAATCCGTCGCCGGTAACCGTGCACAGATTCGTTTTTTTTTTGTTTTTGCCTTTGGTTCGTTTTCTTTTTAAAGAAAAAAGGGTACAATTTTGACAAGCAAGGAAAGGATTCGTTCCTCCCGGAAGACGAGATCATCCGTTCGTTCCCCCCGTTCTCTGTGTTGTTTTGCGGTGTCGATCCGAGTGAACTTTTTTTTCCTGGTTGGTCGGCGCCGTGAAAGTGAAAAGGACAAAAAAAGGACCGCTCCTAGCGGTGGTGGTGCCTTTGATTCTGCTTATGGCTGGCGCACGCAAAGCAACGCAACGCAAGCTGTCGAAAAGGTCACGGACTCACGGCCATCTTCCGATCTTCGATTCGTTTGAAATGAAAGTTAACTGGCTGTACTCCCCCGCGTATCGCCGTATCATGTTCCTGTCACTGCCATCTTGTTGCAGTTCCAAATCTGGGGGCGCGTACGAGAGTCAGGAGTAAAAGCGCCGCGCGTTGCTTCACTGGCCTGGGTGTGGTCGTGCACGCACGGCGTCCGCCGTCCGCATCGCGTCCGTCCGGCCTCCGGCGGACCGGCGATGGATGGTGGATCGCACTGGTGGCGCCGGGGCTGGGGCAAAGAAAAAAAGTGGTGCGCGCAGCGCAAGACCGGAAAGAGGAGCCGGCACGCGCATTGTCGTTGTCGGGGAGCGGGGCCTGGTCGGCGAGCGGCGGCCATGTGTGGAGGTGATGACGAGAGTGAATGCCTGAATCTGAGGAAGGGGGTGTGCAGCGTGAGCCGCGTGACTCGATAGCGCGGGGGAGAGTGTGCAGAGGGGTTGGTGTGCCGGTGTGCGTCCACCGCCCACACACAGGCCAGGCCCCAGGTCAGGCCAGTGCTGCTGCCTCTGCTGGGCAGCCTCTCTGGCCTCTGCAAGGTGTACTGCGGCGTTCTAGAACCGAACCAGGCCTGGCGCTGGCGGGCGGTTATGACAAGCGCTCGGGAGCCCCGCGCACGCAGCGCGAGGACCTGAGGGAGTGAGGACGGGGACGGGCCATGTCGCGGGGCGCCATCCGCCGATCCGCGCATGTCCAGCTCCAATCTCTGCCTCCGAAGTGGCTCCTCTCCAAAATGCAGGCTAGCACTGTACAAGTTTTAAGTCTACAGACATACCCACGCCGACAGCGCGTGGGTCCTTGCTAGTAAAGATCAATGCCCATAATGAGCGGCGAGGGTACGGGTGCCCAGTGGCTGCGAAAGTTAGCGACAGACCTTTTTTTTTTCTTTGTTTTTGTTTACAAGACGCATGATACAGATGGGGAGCGTAAAGATTGCAACACGCACAGGGCAAAGATTTTTATCCTGAAGATGTACTCCTGCGACAGTAACATGTGAGCACACAGAAGGCGATGGTCCAGTCCACTGTACAAAGTGATGATGTTGCCGTCACGCTGCGATCCGTATACCACGTACACATTAGCAACTCCGAACTTGATGCGAACCAGCCGGTACGTACTACTACTCCTGGCGGCTTAACTGGTGGATGCGTGCATGCATCGATGATAACTTCACGAGCAAGATCGAGTCGTGGTGGACTCATCAGAGCAGTAGTCGTACACGGTAGTGGTGGTGCTGACAGACAGGAGAGGAGACGATTGCCGGGTTCCGTAATTTGCGGGGCATCCGCGGCTCCGGCTGGAAGGAGGAGCAGGTTGCAGGTGGACTGCGGGGACCCCCCCCGACCCCGAGTGCTCGCGTCCACTCGATGTGCGGTTTTGCTGCGCACCGACGCTTTCGGCCGGAACTTTACTCAGCGCCGGACGTCGGCGCCAACTCTAATCACTAAACGCCGTTCTGTTAACGACCTGCCACGGCGGGGGACTGACGAAAGGTGCGCCAGCCCGCCATCCGCGGTGCCGGTCAGCGTCTCTGCACCGTCGATCCACCGTAGCGTCTGCAGTGGAGCACCGTTTCCGTTTCAGAGGAAACGGAAGTTCAATACAGCGACTAACGTAACGGGACCGCCGATGCCGATGCCGATCCCAATCCTCGGCCGGCTCCTTGGATAATAGGCCGAAAATAGCGCTGGGACAGAAGTTGGCATGGGCCTATATATCATGAAGCCCGGAACAAAAGTTTCCCTGGCCGGGAAGCCAACGTCGCGATTGCCCGGCCCACATGCCGAAGAGGAGGGATACGGCAGTTCGCGTCCTGCTGAGCATGGGGATAAACCTTATACCCGCGATTTTTTAGTATAATTTAATAAACCAAATAAATATTTTTTTCTTATTTTTTTATTTAGATTATTTAGAGAAGAATCACGTGTATCTATTTGGAGCACCGTCCTCATCCTCACATCTTGCTTGTGCAACATCAATGAACAAACCCTAAAAGATGGCGAAGCTCGCCGCGACAACCTAAACTATATCATATCAACATATTTTTCCTAGAGCTATTATTACAGTCCAAGTTTTCTCCTCAATCAAATTACGAAAAAGAACTTGTCTTCTTCGATTCTTAAAACTATTTAAGTTACCTCCTCACCGGTTGTCATTTTTAATTAAAAATTAGAAAAGCTCGGCAACCCATAACAAGATTTTAAATAATCATCAAAAGATACCTCCAAGCTTTAATAAGGAAACCCAAATAAAGGAGTTTTTCAATTTCAGAATTAGTTCTAGAATAAAGGAAAAATATCCAAAAACAATATAAAAAATTCTTAGAACATTCAAATCAATGTCGTCTAAATGCGTTTTGAAAACTTTCCACAGCAAAAATTATGAGATGCGACCACCATGAAAGCAAAATACGTTAGTGTCCATGCATGTTGATTGCATCTCGTTTTTTTTATGTGAAAAGCTTTAAGACACGTTTCGACATGTCTTCCTAGAGTTAAATCTAATTTCTTGAAGCTTTTATATATATTTTTTTAGTGAGTATCAAATATTTTATTTGAATTTATCATGTCTCAAAAATATATTTACGATTTTTTCGAATTTCTAAAAAATACAGATATTCTTCGTGGTTTACCGGGATTATTTAACTGAAAATGACAAAAGCAATTTGGATATCGCTTCAAACCAGGACAAGTAGGTAAACTAAACTGCCTCCAGTTCTGGAGTTGGAGAGGGAGAACTGAACTAGTACGTGATAGACTGATAGTTCAACGAGGCAAAGGATTTGGTTCTCGCTCCTAGCAGAAGTTCTGTCGATTGTCGAAGGCATCACGATTGGCCAAATCGACCATTCTTGTCAGTGGTCTTCACCTGTCACAAGCTACAAAATACGCATTGGACTGTGACAAACATGTGCTAGGAAAGACAGTGTTGGCACTCTCAATTATTGAGCAACTGCGTAAGTTCTCTGTAGCAATATATCTCGTGAAACCGTACAAATCCATATTCGTCGTGGACTCGTGGTGCTATTCAGGAGCATGGTTTAGCACTAAGCAGGCCTTTTTATGCAGCAAATCATCAAAAGCAACGAGGCGTGTAGTAAGGTGTAACATTTAAAAGCAAAAGCAAGGCTTCCCACACCGACACAGCATGTGTGTGCGTGCGCGGGCGCGGCAGCAGCTACTGTCCCGCGGCGAACGCCTGGACAGGGAAGGTCTTGGTGACGCCGGCGAGGCTCTTGAAGTGGATCTTGCCCGTGGGCGGGTCGTCGACGATGATCTCGTTGACGGGGGGCCACAGCATGAGCTCCTTGGCCTTGACGCCCTTGAGCTTCTTGATGCGCTTGGCGCTGACGAGGCCCGTGATCTCGACGTCGTAGCTCACCTGCTTGCTCACCAGCTTGAACTGGTGCTCCACCTTCTTCCGCTGCGCGATCCACATGTACCCCGTGGCGCGCACGAACCCGACCTCGATCACGTTCTCCAGGGGCAGCAGGCCCAGCGGGAGCCCGAACTCCTCCAGCAGCGACACCGCCATCTTCAGGCCCTCCTCGTGCCCCTTCTTCACCACGCCGCCCTCCCTCTCCGCCATGCCTGATTGCGTAGCTGATCTTCGAATCGGCTCGTCTGTGGTTTGCGTGTGGCTGTTGTGGGGTTTATTTGTATACATATATAGGGAGGTGAGCCAGGAAACGCCAAGCGAACGAGTGCTGACAGGCCTCGAATTAATCGTTGGGTTTTTTAGAAGTTTGCCATGCGGATGTTCGAGTTCGACGACGGAATGACCGAGCGATGCTACTTTGTTGGTAGCGCCCAAGGTAGCCTTGTCTGTTTGTCAGCGTGGCGCAGGGTTTGCATTGCCTAGTCCGAAGGGCCGGCAATGCCGCCCGTGCATCGTGCAATGCTTGCCCTTCCAAAGTCCCAACAAAAGTTTGCAGCGATCACTGACAGATTGTCCAGGCTTCCCCTCTCCATCAGAGCTGCAAGCTTTGAGAGAATGTCACAATAAATCAAGTTAGGCATAAACTAGCAAATCGAAGTCGAAATGGTGACCACAATTAGCTTGAGCCCGAACCTTGGGTTCATGATATTCAGAATAAGACTTAGATCCCGAGCCTCAGCTATGAGCCCTACAGCATTCACATCAAAAAGGGAATACCGAATCAGACATTTGGTATCAACCATTTATTCTTATTCTTGCAAACCACAACAGTACTACACCCCAAGAGTTTACTTGTCTGGTCCTCAAACAGGAGCAATACAGGTAATCTAAGAGTTCAAAAGCCCACACATATTAGTTCTTACAAACTAACCATTGCAGGACACACTGAAGATCCATACGAGCTTATGAAGACTGTCGAAGCTCCGGACGCACGAAATCTGCATCAGCAGTCACTGAGATGTCAACAGTGGGCCTCAGCTGAGCGCAGACTTCAATGGCACCGTGAACAGGGTCAGACATGAAGTTGCTGATGAGGTCTTGGTTGATTGGTGCTTTCTTGTCAACGGTCACAAACGCTTGTTGGGTCAAGATGTAATCGAAGCGTGGTGCCCACTTCCTTGATCCCAAGCGAGCAGTTGTGGAGCAGTTATCAACCATGAAGGCCACACCACGAGCATGCATAAACGGGTTCAACGAGTCCACAGACTCGATCAGGCTCTCATTAATGATCTCCGAGTAAGAGTGGCCCTTCTTTCTTAGGACCTCAATCTGCAGTGGTACAAAACAAAAGACTGTTAAACATTTCACAAACCAGTGTGTAATGAAACCTTGTTACTCCTGGATATGGAATCAAACCTGAGCCATCATTAGTGCAACATACACTCCAGCAGTGAAGGGATGCAATGGACCAAGATCACCTTGTGGCCTGGTAGAACGGACCCTTTCACCCACCTTCCACATACGTGTTTGATCAATATTCCCCATAGGGAAAGCAGGAAGCCCTTCCTTCTCCTGTTAAGAGAAGAAAATACATGTAAACATTTTACTTTGTTTCATTGGAGATCCATGAATAGAATATGATTTAGAATTTTAGCAGATGGGAAAGCGTACATAAAATCTCCTCCCAGCCAACACCACACTTCTAATCTCACTTCCAG
This sequence comes from Sorghum bicolor, assembly GCF_000003195.3. NCBI lineage: Eukaryota > Viridiplantae > Streptophyta > Magnoliopsida > Poales > Poaceae > Sorghum > Sorghum bicolor. The sequence goes on along the minus strand of NC_012872.2, from coordinate 57,924,253 downwards.
AAGAAACGTCTTCATAGCACTCATACAATATGTCCATGCATGGGTAATATGCTGCGCTGTAGGCCTCAATAAACTGCTTCTTTCCTTCTTCGGTCAAAGAGTTATACACTTCAAGCATCCCCTGGTACCATGGAAAGACATGAGATGAGTAAAGCCAAAATGAAACAATCAAAAGATAAAAAAAAGCTGTGTACCTTCTTTGAAATAGTTTTCGATATAATTCCAGTGATGCTCTCAACTGTATTTTTATATGCTGAGTCCTCATCCATTCCTTGTTCTGTGTATCTCCTAAAAAGAGCCTCCACCATGCCATGGACAGCACCAAGCAAAATACCTGCATACTAAATAATTAGACACAGACTCAAAGTGCAAAACTTTATTTCGTTGGACAGGAAAGTAGGTAACCTCGCTCGCCAAAAATATCACTCCGGTACTCCTGCTCTAGAGTAGTAGCAAATGTGAAAGGAGAACCTAGAGCTACTGACCACCCTAGAGCTACATCTGTTGCCCTTCCATCAACATCCTATAAGATGCAAAGAACAGCACGAGGATGTCAACAGAGATTCAAAAATATACACTTAAAGGAAGAACCAAACAAAACAAACATGTGAACATATGTAATATACCTGGGGAAGGTAAACATGTAATAAACTATTCAGACAATACCCATATGTAACATACCTGGTGAACAGCAAAGCTAGCATTGATACCAGCACCATTAATCTCTTTGCCCTGAACATAAAGTCTTCTAACTGATGGACCCATTCCCTTGGGGCATACAGCAATCACGCTGATGTTTTTAGGGAAATCAAGACCCAGAGATTGCAAATGTCCAAGGAGAAATCCATGTGACAAACCAAGAATACTGTTTGGTTTCATGTGTGAGAAAATTTTCTCGTAGTTATCAGCCTGTACAGAGTATTGAAGTACCGTAAATGTCATCAGACTTTTAAACATATAAGATTGTGACCAACTAGAATCAGTCTCATCTCAAAGCAACAGAATTAAAATAATAATAATTGGAATAACAAAAGGTGCAACACTATAGTACTATACCAGAGAATGATCGACAGCAAGAATTTTTTTTAAAAAAAAAGATCAACAGAAAGTATGCAGCATATGAGCACATGAGCATATAAATCGATGAAGAATCAAACCTGAGCAGAATCAGATATCAGCAGCAAAACAAGATCACTGCTTGATACAGTCTCCCATATATCACCCAGTGTCCCACTCTCTTCAGTGAACCCCGCTGCTCGGGCTTCTTCAAACGATTTAGAACCTTTCCGGAGACCAATCTGAAACCAAAACAGCAGAATCAGAGAGGAAATACTGCTTACTGCTTAAGTAACATCTAGTCAACGAGAAACCAAGGAACAAATGATGGCTCATTGAAGCAATGATTTAGAGCTACCATCTGTTTGAAAATTTGACTGTCTCTATCAAGGCTAACATATGCTGTACTAGCAGAATGCAAATAAGACCTAACCTTAACAACAACGTCTGCCTTTGCCTCAACAAGTGAGTCTCTCAAGTTCTGAGCTTGTGCAGGACCCTGCAAAATTAATGATGACTATCTCAGTATCTGCACATGGTTTTTATCAATGTGTAGATACCTCCTTTCTTCTACACAACTTATAGAAACAGAAAATTCATGTCCAAAAGTAAATAGGAAAAATATTGATGGGTAAACAACTATAACTTAATAAACAATGAAATATAAGAAAATACAGATTGTGCATTTACATCGACTCTAGATAATTCAATTGATACTGCCATTAGGGAAGGTATTCACTGCATCCAACACCAACAAGCAACAAACATAGCAACATCGATATCAATTCCTACTAAACCAAACTATATATACCTCATAAAGAGTAACATTAGCACGGTAACACTCAAGCCCAATAGCAGTGACATGTTTGCTCAACATTAATAGTTTCAAGTGATTGATACTAGCATATAATGTTTTTGTTCTTCACCATCATGCAAATTGACCCTACCATATTCATCCGACAAAGAGTGCTCGAGCAAAAATGTATAATCTAAATCTGCAGTTGGTGCCGAAGATATCGTTCCCAAGAGCACGCCATCATTTGGGCACTTACAACGACTTCTATCTATACTCAAATAGAATAACCCAATACATCCGACAGAAGTAAACGCCGGTAGAGACAAGAACAGTTCCATCAGACAAAACAGAGTTTGCAGGCCTTTTAACCTGCGAGCCCCAGCCGATTACGCCGATCTGTTTGATTCCCTTGAAGGCCTCCGGCAACAGCGGGAACAGATCCCTCCCACCCCTCACAATATACTGCAACACAAACCAGCAAAATCAGCAGCGTGTGTGTGGGTTCGCACAAACTAAACAACGAAAGGATCACGGAAGCACGGGCTAGGCCTGCAAATCGTACCTCCTCATGGCCGGCCAGGGACACCTTCTCCTTCTTGAAGACGGAGGTCTCGAAGTCGAGCGATGGCATGGCGGTGCCGATAACCGACGGCGACGAGACCTTCGCAGCCACGGCGCGGCGGCGGTCCGCGGAGGCGGCGAGGAGGCATGGGGGCTGCGTGGCGGGGAAGGAGACGGAGGCGGCGGCTGTGCCTACGGAGGGGGCGGGGTTTAGGGTTTTGCGGGCGATGGCGAGGTAGGTGGAGGAGGAGGTGGCCGCCGCCATTTCGGAGGAGCGAAGGGGCTACTGAAGCGTGAGGGTGGCTGGCTGGAAAGAGGGGATTTCCGGAGATGCGTCCGTGAGCTTTTTTATGCGTGGGATTGTAGGGCAGAAAAGTTGGTGACAGTAGGACAGTCACATCCTAGTAGCACAAGCACCAAAAAAAAAAAGTTCTTGGATGCGAATGGATGAGGCTTTGTTTAGTTAGTGTCTAATTATGGATTAATTAGATTTAAAAGATTTACCTCGCGAATTACATCTAAGCTGTATAATTAGTTATTTTATATTTATATTTAATGTTTTATGCATAAATAATTATAAAAAAAACTCAAACAATATTTGTATATCTATCATCTCATATTTAGTTGGATGAAGTTTATCGTGTGACTCGTTACGCGGTCATGAGAGTGTGTGACGCCCTCGCATTAATATGTTATTTGGAATGTGGGACTGTTAGATAGAAATATTTAAGAGAGTATTTTTTGTTAGGATGCCCCTACATGTGAATGAAGAATTAAATTTAGGAGTATTCTAAGTAATAATAATCGTATTAAAAGGCAAATCAACGCGAGCCATTTGTCATCGGAAGATTATTACACACCCTAATGCACTGAAGAATTTGCATTTTTCTTCCCAGCAGTTTTTTGTGCAGATGTGCAGCTGCTTTGCTGCAGGTCCCCACTCCCCAAAGCCAAAATGGCTTTTCGCTACGGTTTGGGTCAAATCTGCGTGCACTAACTTCTATAGGCATCGTGTTACAATGGCCCACACTCCACATACGCGTGGTCACTGGTCATGCAGTTAGGCCAGTGATCCGTTTGAATGTACTGCTTTCGAAACAAATCTGCTGATAAAGCATAAATAAAATGAATAATAAAACAATCTCCACAATATATGAGTTTCATCTTGACGTTTTCTAGGCTGGACAAAGCATTTAATTACTACAAAATAATTAGATCTCAGAGTGGGCATTCGGTTCTCGGTTCGGTTCCCTCGGTTATTTATAAAATTCGGTTCAGAACCGATCGGTTCCAAAAAAAATTAGAAACCGAACATTTCGGTTCTAAGTTATTTCGGTTCGGTTCCGGTTCTTACCGAACTAACCGAATTTTTCTAGGAAAGGTTAATACAACGATAATAATAATTGATAAGATTACATTAGCAATATAGTAACATAAATACAGTAATTTAATATGAGACGTCACACAAAAATCAAACTTTGTCTTACAAAATACTAGTAAGTAAAGTAAAATTCATGAATTTCGGTTCTTTCGGTTAACCGAGGGTAGGAACCGAATTGTTCTCGGTTATTTCGGTTCCTCAAAACTTGGAACCGAATAAGGAACCGGTTCTTTCGGTTTCGGTTAATTATGCCCACTCTGAATTGGATCACATGCAAGATGGTGAAACGATTTAGCCCTCAGTGGGGATTTCATCTCGTTTCACCGCGTGGGAAACAACGCCCGCGGGGTTTCACCATGGTGAAACTACTTCCTTCTCTCTCCTCTTCGTTTCATGCAAAAAGTGCAGTTTTACTGACATGACGCTCTAATAAATGTGCATGACATCCTGGTAAAACCTCCACTGAAGACTGGCCTTAGGGCGTCTCCAACATCTTATTTAGTTCTGATTTTTTTTAATTTGACTACTATATTATTTTTGTTTTATTTGATAATAGTATCTAATCATTAACTAATTAGATTTAAAAGATTCATCTCACAATTTACACGTAAATTATATAATTAGTTTTTTATCTATATTTAGTGCTCTATATATATCTCCAGAGATTCGATGTGATGAGTGAAAAGTTATTTGTTGAGAAACTAAACAAGACCTACCTATTTCGTTAGCTATAGAAAAAAAATAGAAGAGAGAGTAGTTATTAGCGATGAGTGAATAGCCTACTTATTTCAGGTAATCCAAAAATATGAGAGAGGAACATGTGGATCTAATAATACATAGAAAAATAAATATATACTCCCTGCATACCTATAAAAAAATATTTAGGACAGCGACACAGTTTCTAAAGCATAACTTTAAATTCTTATTTTTATAAAAAATATTTATCGAAAAATGGTACATGTATATTTTTATAAAAGTATTTTTTAAGACAAATCTATTCGTATATTTTTCATATTTTTTAAACTTAACAACTTAAAAGTTATTCATGATTTATATTCGCAATGTTTAACCTAAACCTTATCTAAAATGATTTTTTATAGATACTAGCAAAAATACCCGTGCGTTGCAACGGGAGAAAAAAGCTATCAAATCTATATCTATATCTCTATTACCTAATTATATATATTTATACCTAATAATAAAGAGGTAAAATTTTAGGTTCTTTTTTTGTCCATTTTTTTTGTCTATCTTCCTCTAACTACCGAACAATGAAAAGTTTCTTTTATCTAAACTTATATATAACCCGTGCTCATACGAGTTAGAATAACTTACGTCTAAACCAATATGTGGAGTAGAAGTCCTAATATAAATAGATTCCTCACATCCTAAGTATTCTAAATAGAATTCTTAATAGTCAAATAGAAAAAGGATAAGAATTATGTTCTTTATTTTGCTCCACTGCTTTATTTAGGGGGTGTTTAGTTTCCCTTTTTTCAAAAAAATTGGGTTTTGGTCCATCATTTTGCAAAATAGACTAAACACCATGCAATTTTTTTTGGCAAAAAGGTGGTTATTCTCCATTTTGTATTTTGACTTTAAGAGACAAAAAACCTCAAAAAGAGCCTCAAGAGGCTCTCATGAGGACAATAAATTCTGCATTTTGAATGGAACTAACCATGACCCTGATTTTGGCATTTTGTATTTCATCACTCCAAAGTAATTGGTATTTTGTATTTTGGATTCTATGGGGGAACTAAGCACCCCTTACTTAGATGTCAATCGGAGGAAAAAAATCAAAGTCCTATAGTTCCTTCTCTAATAATAAAAAGGAAATTTTTCTGGTCATTTTGGATTTTAGTCAAGCCTAACTGTTCGCTTGGTTCGGTCTAAAATTGGTTTAAACTTGTGTTAGGCTTCGGAGTTAGATTCAGCCCGTAACTTTTCTTTTTTCCCCTAACCCAATTGGACCAGGCATCGTTTAATTAATCTGACCAGTGGACATATAAAGATATGATGGACTAAATTTTTTACAATTATATATTAGAAAAAGATATAGAAGTATAGACATAGATTAATCTTATAAAATACTAATTCACAAAAAAGAAACAATCCTAAAATATATCGATTCAATCACATTAATGGATATAGGGTTAGCTTAAGCCCTAAGTTTGTGCCATGTCCGTCGGAGGCTCGGAGCTATGCACGGACCAAGCCAGTACATGGAAGCCGGCGTGTGCGGCTTGCGTGCATGGACCGGACGGTCGATCGAGACTTTGGGAGGATCGCTGCTGTCGGCTGCGGATGTAACTTGTGTTATAACCTAATCTAATCGCGGATAGAGGTTTCCGGACAACCGAAGCCGGACAGGGCAGGCAGAAAAAATATTGGCAGCCTGAAATTTTCTCTCTTTATAAATAGGTATAGATGAAAGAAATATAAAACAGTCTTTAGCTATATAGCTAGCACCATCACGGACGACCCAACGAACAAATAAAATGCAACTTGGATTCATTGACAATCGCCCTTATTGCCCTACAGTGGTAGCCATCCCCATCAGACACCTGCACAGCAGAAATCCCATATTTGGGCCTGTTGGGCTGCCTTTCTCAGTCGCCCTTCTGCTGCATAGTATATATCTAAATTGTATCAACAGTATTTTGTGTAGTAAAAAAAAGTATTGTGTCTGCGATTCTCAGCGGCTGCGAATAATCACATCTCTGCAGCCTGCAGACCATTGTGTCATTGTAGCTCGCTCGCCACAGAGCAGAGGCCATAGCACAGAAAGCCTTGCAAGCTGCTGACCATACGCATGGGCCTTGTTCAGTTCACCCCAAAACAAAAAAATTTTCAAGATTCCCCATCACATCGAATCTTTCGACACAACTAATTACACAGTTTGCTTGTAAATCGCGAGATAAATCTTTTGAGTCTAGTAGTCTATTATTGGACCAAATAAAAATGAAAGTGCTACAATACCTAAAATCAAAAAATTTTGGAAACTAAACAAGGCCTAAATGATCTGAATGCCGATTTTATGCTTAGCTGAGGATCTCAAAGTTGCAAGGCATTGCATAATCTGCATTCCACGGTGTTACTCCAATTCTAGCTTTTCTAGATACATGATTTTTTTTGCTATATATATCTAGATATACATTATGTCTAGATAAAAGTACAGATTATGCATCTAAAAAAGTAAGAACGAACATGTCCACAATTTAAATGGAGGGAGTACATTACAACGAACATGTTCACAATAATTTTTACCACATGAGAGGACAGAGAAAACAGTTAGCCAATCAAGCCCACCAAAAATAACAACTGTTCCTGCTGCATCCAATGATGAAGGTACACGTCGACCGAAAGCTCACCAAGGATCATTGTGCCGTGGAAGTGTTAGCCTCCACAGCTGCAGTTTTAATGTAGCCCAAACCTTTCAGCTTCTCCACCAGCTTCCTCTCCGCAGCAGCCTGAAACCATGAACCAGTGAGCGTCAGATATGTTTCACAAGATTGTTTTATGCAGGTATGAGCCCACATGTAACTGTATGTACCTCAAGAATGGGGCTGTCTTTTGGGATGTTGCATGCCAGGACTATGTTCAGACCAGTCTTCAGCACTGAGACATGTAAGGATGCATCCTTTCTGTTACTAAAAGCTACCGCGAATGAAGAGCAATTAGTTACTGTAAATGCCAGCAAAAACAGTACCTAGACGGCGAGCCATACTTGATCCGGTGTTATCAGACGTTCCTCCCAGTACAGAAGTAACGCTCACTCTGTTATCCTGTAAAGCGACACGAATTAAAAAGACAACATGGCACAAACGACAACAGAAATAATTAAACAGCATCTTCTAAAAATGAAACAACTACAGCTTACCGGCCTAGTGGTTGCAGCAGCATATAAATGGCCAAACTTTGTTGTGTTGCATCCAACCCACACATAGATCTGCATCAAAATGAATAAAAGGAAAAGCTCAAATATGATTACTCACAAAAATATTCTATATACACCAATTAAAGCATGAGAGGTAACACGCTGCAAACAAGCTGTGAGGATATTCTTCCAAAAAAAAAACAAGCTGTGAGGATTCAAACAAATATACATCTAAAAATACGATGAATGTAGAGAGTACAGCAACACATCAATTTTTGTCTAGGCAGATTAAAGACTTGGAGCTAACTATACAGGTGACATTGTTAACAACCTTAGTCACAAGGACAGGATGAACTTGCCAAATGCTAAAGCTAGCATGCTTGCAGGTCACAAGATGATATGATAGATTGCTAGTTACTTATTTTACTGAATGAAAGTACACAGCCAGCTGGTAGAGCACAAACAAAGTTGAAAGCCTTATATCATCAGAAGTAGCATAAGTTTTTATATATATATATAAATATCAATGAATTCCTTCTATGTCATGAATTTGAACAACTTTCAATTTGATACTTCAATTCGAGCCAAGAAACCTTGTCTACCTGTTTAGAAAACCTCATTATCTGAAAATGAAGTGTTACATCATGAAGATCCTCTGTGAAACTAGTGACTTGTACGCCCTCCTCAGATGACAAATCACCTGAAGAATAAGTTTTGCCCTCTGTCCGGATTGGTGAACACACCACCAAATCTGAAAAGCTTGCTCTCAGCTCCTCTGAAGACATCATGCACCTCTAAACCCTGAAACGAGATGAAATTACATGTTCACACAGCTGGGTAACATGATCACCTCCTTGGCTCCTTTTATCAAGCCCTAAAGGGGCATTCAACTACACAATTCGCATGATGTCCATGAGCATCACAAAAGAGGACCAAAATAATTAAAATGAAGTTTTGCAGTCCCCTAATTGGGGGCAAACCAGTAGTATTTACCAACAAGGGCGAGATTTTGGAGCGTGGGTAGCACGGCCTGCACGCGCAAGCACCGGAATTGCACTAATGATCCTACACAAGCAGTAGCTTTAACAAAAAGTTTCTGCAACTCGAAGCTTGAGGACTCCTCACCTTTACTTCTGGCAACGTTAGGCTACGCGCGGCAGCGCAGATGAGATGGGGTCCCCGAGTCAAGCCTAGGGTTCCAGGCCGGCGAGACGGGAGCCGCTCCAGGCGCAGCGTGGCTTGAGTTGGATCCACAGATGCACGTCGCGGTCTTGCGTAAGGACCCGGGCAGCGGCGGCGGCGGCGACGACGCGCGGAACGGCGGGAGCGTCTAGCAATGTGTACTGTAGCCGAAATAGAGGCACCTCTCGGGGTCCGCATTCCGCAGCTAGGTAGGGGAAACAGAAGGTTCAGCTCGCTAGGCCCATGAGAGCAACTCCAGTCTCCAGGATCCCCTCTCAAAAAAAAAGAGGTTCTATTTGGATCCGATTTTTTTTTTCTTTTTTGGAAATACATGGATCCGAAAATTTAGCTGGCTATAAAGTTTACTCTTTGCCCCAAAATAAGTATAATTAAATTTTATTAAAGAAATAAGTGTTAGAAAAAATAATATGTATACCCTTATATTGATACTTATCGTGGGAACCCTGTTTGGCAAGGTTCCTCTCCGACTCTTGCTCTGGTTCTCGCTCCTCCAGATGAGTCCTGCCAAACGTTTTGCTGGAGAAGTCGTTTTTGAGTAAAAAGCAGAGGAGCCGGAACCCGATCTGTGGCTTCACCAAAACGGCTCCGGCTCCTCTAGAGAAGCCTCACGTGAGGTGCCCTGCCAAACAGCCCCAAAGTTTCAACTCCGGAAATACATTTGTTTTTGAGATGTAGAAATTAGACAACTAAAATTTAGGCCTTGTTTAGTTCCCAAAAAAATTTACAAAATTTTTCAGATTCTCCGTCACATCAAATCTTTAGACGCATACATGAAGTATTAAATATAGACGAAAATAAAAACTAATTGCACAGTTTGGTCGAAATTGACGAGACAAATCTTTTGAGTCTAGTTAGTACATGATTGGATAATACTTGTCAAATACAAACGAAAGTAGTACTATTCCTATTTTGCAAAAATTTTTGGAACTAAACAAGGCCTTAGATCTATGTTGTTTGGATGCATAGGTACTTGAGAGGAATTCGGAACATATTTGGTAACCCCCCTTGAGTAGCCCTCGAACCAGCTTTAAGCGCAACCCTACCAAAGGGCATGACAACAGCTCCGCATGCGAATCTCCTAAACTCGTACTAAGATAGGTGTGCATGAGCTAGAGGAACCGAAACATCAAGCTTTCACGGGCTTCTTCTCCTTGGGGAGCTTTGATTGGGTATCGATGCATCCTAGGGTCATGTGTTGTTGTTCTCCGCCCTCCTTGGGCGCCAATGGCAAGCGAAATGACTGCGTAGGAGCACACGCAGCGGTAGAGACTGTGCAATGCGCTGGACGACGACAGGAGCTATGACACAAGGAGAGGGGCAGGTGATGGGAATGGAAGTTGTGGTGGGAGGTGAGGCCATGGGGCACTTAGCATCCGTTTCTGCTGGTGGGAACCAGAGCTCAATTCAAACACTTCAGTACGTTTCTGTTGGAATAACGAGTCAAGAGCCCCATGCCTCAAATTTGGGCCGAGTTCATCACTGATAACGCATGAACACAATATGACAGAGCTAAGCAAATCAAAAAAAGAGAGGTGTACTTTCCTTATGGATTCGGGGCTTTTCAAATAAAGGTGTAAGTATGGTAAAGAAATTAGCTTTTATTATTGTCTTTCTCTTTTTGCTGGGATGTGATCGCGCCTTCAATATAGGTTCGTCACTATAACAAAGTATGCATTGCTGCAATCGTGGCGTCTAACTTTGGGTTTTCGGGACCATGAGCGCAATATCTGGTGCTTGGAATCTACTATAGTTTAGCATTTTTTTTTCTAAGGACATATTTGGTGCAGCTCCTCCACACGCGCCCTTTATGTGGAGCCAGTTTTTGCAGCTTCGCGTCCGTATACAAAGGCCTTGTTTAGTTGGCAAAAACTTTTGTTTTTGGCTACTGTAGCATTTCATTTTTATTTGACAAACATTGTCCAATCACGGAGTAACTAGGCTCAAAAGATTCATCTCACAAATTACAGGTAAACTGTGCAGTTAGTTTTTATTTTTGTTTATATTTAATGCTCTATGCATGCGACCAAAGATTCGATGTGACGAAGAATCTTAAAAATTTTTGCGAACTAAACAAGGCCAAAATGGCTCTGACTCTGTGCTTTGCTAGCCAATTGAATTCCTCTACACGACGTGGCTCTGCCGACTCTGCCCACAGAGCAGAGAAGAAGATAGTGTGGAAGTCCTACCAAATAGAAACTTAGGCCTTGTTTAGTTCCAAATTTTTTTGTAAAACAGGTACTGTAGCAATTTCGTTTGTTTGTGACAAATATTATCCAATCATGAACTAACTAGGCTCAAAAGATTCATCTCATCAATTCCGACCAAACTATACAATTAGTTTTTATTTTCGTCTATATTTAATACTCCATGTATGCGTTTAAAAATTCGATGTGACGGAGAATCTAAAAAATTTTACAAAATTTTTTGGGAACTAAACGACCCTGCTCTTCTATATTCTTGTAAAGGTAAACGTGGTAACACTATTCAAGAATCTTTTGCGATGTCATAAATTCAGGCTTACAGTATGCATCGGAGCCATGCTCGTTTTTCTCTCCCCCATGATCGTCATCCAAGCGTATACAAGTGGCCAATCACATCCTCAATGCCTTGGTTGATTAATGCTCCCTTCTTTGATGTTGCCGCATAATTCCAAGTAATTGTTGCTATTGACAAGGTCGATCTTGATGGATTCTGGATATCTTCACCATGAGCAAGCTGACGTCTTTGTCGCCAAATATACCAGCACCTGTCAAGATGAGTTCAGCTCGACCAAGGTTGAGCTCCTTTACCTCACCACCATTTTCTGATAACCTCCTGGAGGATAACCGAACCCAACCCAATCTGTGAGCGACCATCATTCTCTGAATGTGTTCCTCAATTCCCAACAACGCCCAAACATTCTTTGCGCGGGTGTATGTAAATAGAGCATGCTTAATATCTTCTGCCGCCACCTGACACAACAGGCAATTTACTGCGTTGGTGATATGCCTGTTTGCCAAAGCCACAAGACAAGGGATGCAGCCATGTAACACCCGCCATGCGAAAAGTATCACCTTGCTAGGAATAGAAAGTTTCCACAAATTCTTCCACACGAAATCTTATTAGGATAAGACCTCCCCTCTATGTAAAACAGTGGGAACCATGGCTGATTGAGGATCTTAACTTTTAATCGTCAAAAACACATATACTAAAAGTTTTTACTCTCTCTACTTCTACTTGTTCTTCGTCGGTGATGAATGGCTGGAGGATCGTTGATGACGAAGTTCTAGAGTGGTCAAGCCGGATACAGTAGCTCACAACCGCCGCATGCCCCAACAGGGTCCATTCCGGACGTGTGGGGTTTCATGTTTCAAGAGACATTGTCGACGTGTCTTGTGTATCGTGCTCTTGATAAAGCTCCTCGGGTGCCCTTCTGCAGACACAAACTAATTTGGAAGACCTAGGCCCTTTTAAAGGTAAAGATCTTCTTCTAGTTGTCCTTCCAAAGACGACATTGGACAAACATTCGACGCGCACGGCATGGACTCGAGGCTAGAGAGGAGTGTTACCTCTACGACCAATCTCTGGAGACGATCGACCACATCCTTTGTACCTACCCGTTCACAAGAGAGGTATGGCATCACTTGTGTCATGCCCTTGGGTGACCTTTGCCTGCCGCAGAGAATTCAGTCGTAGTCTAATGGACTCGTCTGAGGAGCACTTGGTAAGGAAACTCGAGGAAGGGCTTCGATTCCCTCTTCACGTTGACCGCCTGGACCATCTGGAATTAATGGAATGTGCATTGCTTCAGGGACGCCGCCACCACGATTCTAGATCCCCTAATAACGATCAAGGCGGAGGCAGAGCAGTGGGCGACTGCAGGCGCCAAAAATCTATGGTGTTTAGCGTCGGGGGTGTAGCTAGCTGCCACCCGAGTCCTTCAATGTCACTAGGGTGCTCGGCCTCGGCTGGGTTTGTACTGAATAATTTCTCCCTTCTTAATATAAAAATATACAACCCTCTCGTGTATTTGAGAAAAAAAGTAAAGCTCATCAGATAATATGTTTTGCTTATGGTACTTGTTGCTAGGAGCACAAGATCGGAGTGCGGGCATACTCTAGACATGGGCGAACCCAAGTTGGCTAAGGTCTTGTTTAGATTCGAATTTTTTTTGAATTTTGACACGGTAGCACTTTCATTTTGTTCAATCATGGAGTAACTAGGCTTGATTCGTCTTGCGATTTACAGGTAGACTGTGTAATTAGTTTTTATTTTTATCTATATTTATTGCTTAATACATATGTCGTAAGATTTGATGTGACGAAGAATCTTGAAAAGTTTTTGGTTTTTTTGAGTAAACCTAAGCTTTGCACGAGCGATCTGGCTCCTTACCTTGGTGACCCAACTCGGCCTTAACAACATCGAGCACCGAATGCTCGTATGCAAGATATCTTTGGGCTCTGGCTAGGCGCGGATCTACCTGACCGCAGTACGCGTTCCGCGGTCCGTGGGACTTCTTTCACGGCCCGTGCCGATGTACGCGCCCGGCAGTGACAGGGTGACACGCCGTGGGCCGGCGGCGTGGACTTCCTCATCCGGCGACCGCTGTCTATGACCCTGCCGGCTGCCGAAACAGAGTCACCATCGCATCATAACCTATCTGACAGAAAAGGTTCCCTCATCCATGGCGCAGCCGCGCAGACCCCAGCGGCCAGCGACCGGCCGAGAATCTAACCGGAGATAAGTCCGGCCGGCCACCCAGGGCCAGCCCACAGAAAAAAAAACTGATATAGGCCAGGTTAAAAGGCGTAAAACCCGTCGCTCTCCTTACTCTATTATAAAAAGTTCGGCGCGCCGCCCTCATCTGATCCGTCCGTGCCCGTCCCCGCAAGGCCCAGCACCAGCAGCCGCAGCTCCTCGCTGCTCACTCCACAGCGCCGCGCAATGGCGGCCAAGCAGCGGCAGCGGCAGCGGCAGCTGCGCCTCCTGCCTCTCCTCGCCGCGGCCGTCGCGTGGTCGCTGCTGCGCGCGTGCGGCACCGCCGCCGAGGTCACGGGCACGGGCACGCTCGGCCTCCGGCATAGCAAGCCCGCGCGGCAGCACAACGGCACGCGGCACGGGGGAGGGAACCAGCGTGGCCGTGGCCGTGGCGGCGCCGCCCCCGGCACCGGCATGGCGTCGTGCAACCTGTTCCAGGGCAGCTGGGTGTACGACGACACGCTGCCGATGTACGACACGGCGGGGTGCCCCTTCGTGGAGCCGGAGTTCGACTGCCAGAAGTACGGCCGCCCCGACAAGCTGTACCTCAAGTACCGGTGGCGCCCGACCTCCTGCGACCTCCCGAGGTACGCATCTGTCTGTGTGTCTCTCATCACTCGTCATCAGCCATTGCCTCGATCAAATCTTGGCGCGCCAAGCTGAGTGCTGGAGTCTCTCTGAGCCGCCATTGCTGCCCTGCCAATGCCAGGTTCGACGGGCAGGAGTTTCTGAGGCGGTGGAAGGGGAAGAAGATACTGTTCGTGGGGGACTCCATCAGCCTGAACCAGTGGGAGTCGCTTGCGTGCATGCTGCACGCCGCCGCGCCGGCGTCCAAGGTCGCCTACGCCAGGGGCAACCCCGTCTCCAGCGTCACGTTCCAGGTGCGTGCGTACGCCTAGTACCATACCAGACCATTGCTCCCCTGCCGTCATGTGCCCTAGTACATCATACGTTACGGTTCCTCTCGGTTTTAGTGAGAAGTAGCACGGCCCTGGATAGGTGTATTAGGCTCGACGTTGTAGCGAAAGGGATTCACGTCATGGGATGTTCAAATTACTAGTATTTATTTAAGCAGCAACTAAAAGCAAGATTGGGAAATAGACAGTCTACAAAGCTTTCGAAAAGGCTTTGTGCCTGTGCCCGTGGCCCGTGCTGGCCTTTTGGGAGTTCCGGCCGCAGGCTTTCGGGCCCTACGGGTGGAACGGCGCGTTTGTCTGGCGCGGATGGAGGCGGGCAGTGTGGTGTGTGTAGCGCACCAGCGCCAAATCGCACCGCCACCAGCAGAGAAAACTGGGCGCGCGCGCGCCAATTTGCTTGGGTCATGTGGTGGTGGCAGTGGCAGAGGAATTGGGCGATCGTGGGGCGCTCGTGGGTGGTCCGTGACGGGGAGAAGGGGTCGTCGGCGCCATGGACGGGCCGCGGGACAGCACAGTGCACAGAGCATCATTTGCCCGTCCCATTGTTGGCGTTTTGCTACGGGTACGGGTCCCGTCCCTTTGCTAACCATCGGTCTTAGTCTTACCCGTGATACGCTGACAAGGGTCAAACTGTTGGATCCTCTCATGCTCTGTCCTCCAGATGCGATCCCTCTTTTTTTACATGTTTATTTATTATTATGTATAGATAGATCGAATAGTAGGCTGCAGAGAATCAGCAAATGGGACTTTTTACTTCTTGTGCCGACCAGATTGGTACTTTGTGAATGTTAGGATCGTCCTCTGTTATTATAATCAGAAGAAGACTGTCTGCGTCTAGCCGTCCATCAAAGCAGGGCATTAGGCAGCTGATGGTGTAAAGATGGGTCCGAGTCCCCTGCTGGTCTTCCAAATTCCAATACGGACTGTGCGGGATTTTACAGATGGACTTTATCTGAACCTGTACGTCTAAAAATGGGATGTGCAACGGTGACTTTCGGGGGGAGTCTGCAGGTTTATAGCTTGTGTACAGAAGCTGGCAGCCAGCCATTGTAGGACGTGGTACATGCTTGTACTGTACCGGCTATTATTCGTGCTACGGCCTTGTTCAGTTTTGAATTTTTTTTTTGGTTCTCGAGACTGTAGCACTTTCGTTTTTATTTGACAAACATTGTTCAGTTATAGAGTAACTAGGCTTGAAAGATTTATCTTGCGATTTACAGGTAAACTGTGTAATTAGTTTTTATTTTCGTCTATATTTAGTGCTCAATACATATGCCGCAAGATTCGATGTGACAGAGAATCTTAAAAAGTTTTTGGTTTTTTGGCTGACGCCTACGTTAAAACTGAGCAGAAATGAACTTTCTTTGAAAAGGGGGGAAAAGTGACATAAAGGTCAAAACGAAGTGAAATTAGACGATAAATAATAGGTTATAGTTCCTTCCCCTGTTGGTTGCCCATGTTGGTCTGAAGCGCTAGCTAGATCTAGCGGATGTTGCACAGAAATAAAAATGCCATGCAAGATATTATGAGAACCTGGCATTTCAGACGTCAATTTAGCATTCCAGATGACCCGGACAGCCGAACCACTAGTTCCTGTCGAGTAGGATGCAGTCGTCGTCCCACTGTCCCAGCAATAATCCCACCTCAAATGCAGATCCCTATCATGCATGGCTGTTGGCAACGACCACTCACATGCAGATTCAGTGCAACAGGATAGAGTCACTCCACTTCGCGGGTGCCTATTGGTAACCAATGATCATCGCCATGAATTCCATGAGTCCAATTATTCACTGCCGTGAATTCTACTTCCTCTATCCCAAATCGTAAATCATTTCAAGAATATTGAAATGTCGAAGTATTTCAATTTTGACCAAAATTATAGAGATAATTACAAAAATTTATAACATCAAATAGGTATAATATAAAAATATAATTAATATATAATGTAATGATACTAAGTTGACACCATAAATATTATTATCTTATTATATAAATTTGGTTAAATTTAAGATGATTTAACTAAGATTTTTGAAATAGCTTATAATTTAACACGGAGGAAGCAGGATGCTTGCCGTTTCACGTGCCCATCTTGCTGCCCGCTCTACTTGTACTACTGCTTTGCAGACTGGAGGTATACAATGCCACGAGCTGACGGACGGGCCGTACAAAATATATTGCTGTGCTTCGGCAGTAGTGACATCGCATCCGCTCCGCTGCGAGGCACACTGTGGTAGCCGCAGGCGCAGACAAACAGAGAGATTTGTCGCAGACGACTATAGTACTACACTGAATAGACTTGGCACTATACTATCTGCCAGTTGAAGGCCGCGTCCGTCCACTGCTAATAGGAGGGTGCCGACACCTTTGGACCTTTGTGCGTGCTGGGCTGATTGATACGGTCGGTGCGGCCATGTCCATGAACGTGTGCTACAGTAGGCGTAACATGCATGCATCGTCGAGATCGATCGGCTTTTAATCGCGCTGCTCTGTTTTATTTGGTGGTACACGGATACGGATGAGAGGCGCGCACGGGCATCGATCGGCGCCTAAAGTTTGTTGCCGGCCGATCGCCGGGTCCTCCCTGGCCGCCTTCACGCCAGCTAATAACGTGCGCCTGTCAATGTGGTGGTGGCAGGACTACGGGGTGTCGGTGGCCTACTACCGGAGCACCTACCTCGTGGACATCGTCGAGGAGTCCGTCGGCCGGGTGCTCAAGCTCGACTCCATCACCGGCGACGCCTGGCTCGGCGCCGACGTCCTCGTCTTCAACACTTGGCACTGGTGGACGCACACCGGCAGGGACCAACCGTACGTCGTCCACCGCACCCACTTTTTTCTTTTTTTTTTGATGAAACAAAACACACTTCATGCATCGTCGTTTTGATTTTGTTCCGATGGTGATCCAGGTGGGACTACGTCCAAGACGGAGGGCAGGTGATGAAGGACATGGACCGGCTCACGGCCTTCTCCAAGGGGATGTCCACATGGGCCAGGTGGGTCGACTCCAACGTCGACACCTCCAGGACCAAGGTCTACTTCCAGGGCATCTCGCCGACCCACTACAAGTAAGCAAAACCCACACCCACCAGAGCCCAAAAACTCCACAAGATTCAAAAAGGCCCAACAACAACAACTAAAAAGACGCTTTCGTTTCGTTTGCAGCGGAGCCGACTGGGGCGAGGGCTCGCGGAGCTGCGCGCAGCAGACGCAGCCGGTGGCCGGGTCGGCGTACCCCGCCGGCCCCGTCCCGGCGCAGGGCGCGGTGCGGGCCGCGCTGGGCGGCATGTCCAAGCCGGTGTACCTGCTCGACGTCACGCTGCTGTCGCAGCTCAGGCGGGACGGCCACCCCTCCGCCTACAGCGGCGGCCACCCGGGCAACGACTGCAGCCACTGGTGCCTCGCCGGCGTGCCCGACACGTGGAACCAGATCCTCTACGCCTCGCTCCTGGCATAGGACCGGGGGAAAAGAAAGAAACATCTATATATATACCAATTGGCTCAACCTATATAGGCATTTCGTATTTAAATTGGTGATTCAATTGTTTTTTTTTAAAAAAAACGCAGGAACACTGTTATGTCATATCATCATATATATAAGGAGAAGCAGCAGCAGCAGCAAGCGAGTTTACAATGTTGTATTACATGATTGAAACCTGTGGTGATTCAGTTATTTTTCAATACCAAAGTAGTGCACAGTAGGGGGTGTATTTTCTTTGATCTTCAGTAATAGTATCAATTAGCGAGACAGTATAACGAGTACAGTAATTTTGAACTTCGCTTATGTAGCAAGAAGCTCGATGCAATCAGATGGCAATGTTCAGAGAGGGAAAAAAAAAGCACTGAAAGTTGTAAACCTTTCCTGAGGGCAGTATACGACACGGCACACAAATAGCGGCAAATTTTACATACAATAATCAGTAATAAGCACAATGCTTTTGACAAAAACAGATATTGGAAGAACGAAGGATGAGCCTGTAATAAACACAGATTTCTCCTAAAAAGATACAGAGGTTGTTCATTAGTTACATTACTGGAGCGTTTACAGCAGAATAGACAATCCTCAACTATTTCTCGCAGCAAAAGGAGAAAAAGAAAAAACAATCGACAAATCATACTATGCCACTGGCGACGGACGAGATGATGGCGTATAGATAGATCGACCATATAAGAACTGCATGCTCTGGTCATCACTCCTCAGGCCCTGGCGACAAGTCTGTGCTGCCGCAGATGACGGTGCTGCTTGTGCCGTTGTATCCGGCACATGGACGCCTTCTCCTTGAGCTCCTGGAAGGCTCGCATGGTGTCCACGTCGAATCCACCTGCAAACTGCATGAAGCGAGGAGTGTCAAGTGGCCTAACCAAACCATGGAATGGAAGCATGAGTTCTTCTCTGATTCACAGTGGCGTTGCTGCATAGCTGCATGCTAACAAGTAGGAGTAACGACCAAGCATGTACCTGGTGTACTCTGAAGGCGAACCGTACTCCTTGAAGCATCAGTTCCTCCTCTTCAGGGCCTCCCTTGATTACCTCAAGCTCGGAGGAGACCCGTTTCAGGTACTTCATTGCCAACTTCACCGACTGGAGTTTGATCTGCACATCACCGCTCCCATCAATGCTTTGTACAGAAAAACGGTTACAAACACAGCATGTTCGCTTGGTTGATAAATCATGTCTAAAAGTATTGTTCGCTGATTTGTTATCATGGTTGAAAGTATTGTTCGCTGATTTGTTGTGAGAGAAAAACACCGTTGAATGGTTGGCAGCAGATAATCTCAAAGCAAGATTCTTAAGCTTCTAAAAAACATACAATGTAAGGGGTACCACTCGTCGACATTTTATTGCCCCTCACGAGCCTCTATTCAGTGCAATCAAGTTACTCAGAGCTTCTAAAAAACGTAACAGTATTTTAAGGCTCTCTTTGGTAGGGATTGAGCTTCTAAAAAAACAGACAAGACAGAAAAAGGCATGTTTTGGTGGCTTGAGCTTTTAGCCTCTAGACAGCTTCGGTTTCACTATTTTTGGCTTGTTTTCAGCTTAGCTTCTCTCTTGTATACCAGTTTGGCAGTGCTTTTAATAAAACCGATGAAAAAGCCTTTCCAAAGAGGTGCTAACATAGATTATCTGGAAAATCATCTGCGGAAGTCTACGTCTTGACTAAAAAACATACTCCCTCCAGATCTCTAAAAGAAGTCGTTTCGACAGCGGCACGATATTTAAAATATAACTTGGACTTTTTATTTTTTATAAAATACTTATTAAAAAAGAGCAATATATATTTTTATAAAAATATTTTTCAATATAAATCAATTCATACGATTTTTATATTTCTAAATTCAAAAACTTAAACGTTATTTATGATTTATATTTCTAATGACATAAACGTTGTTCAAAATTACTCTTTTTTTAAAGAACCTGGAGGGAGTATATTTCTTTCATGTACCAGCATTCAAAACTTTCAGTCAACTACAACAGCATACTGACTTGCAGTGAGATGCAAGAAAGCAGAGTACGTACATCTACAAATTCAATCGGGTTTGGAAAATGGTCCAGAGTGTGGAAACCAGAAACACAACCACCCGGTGTAAGGACGGCAGAACGAGCAATCAATACCGTGCAACCACTACGCCTACATGTATCACTCCAATATATATATCCATGGGGCTTTTCGATATTTTCGTTGATGAAGTGAAGAATGATTTTCTGAGTCTACCGGTTCCACGGAGCGCGACACGTAGGTCAAGTGATGGTGAAAGAGTGGGTGCAGCACTAGTGCACAACCCACCCACCCACCCAAAGCAAAACAGACGAGAGAGAGAGAGAGAGAGAGAGAGAGAGAGAGAGAGAGAGAGAGAGAGAGAGAGAGAGCACGTCCCCGGCATAGCGCCCTGCTGAACACGGCAATGGCAATGGAAAACACAACACGGATCGGATCACGCATCGCATCCCCGAATCGCTAGCGCAATTTGGGTATCGCATAGGCATAGCCCGGGCGGGGCCACGTTGACGAGGAACGATTCCGGCAACCCGTGCCCCGTGCCCGGGATTGTTGTTCTCTAGCTGCTGCAGCGGTGGCAGGAGAGAAAGGGGAACGCAGCAAGCAAGCACGGGCGCATGGCGCGGCACGCTCACGAGATGCCGCCGCCGGCCGGCCGGCCGGCTCACGTGCACCGGTGCACGCTCACGCCGCATCCTACCAGATGCCCCACGCTGAAACAGACGAGAACCACGCCGTGCTTCTTCCGAATTTTCCACCTCGAATTCCCTTTTTTGTTGTGTACCGGGACCGGCACGGGAGGGTACGCTACGCACCACCGTTCTACGGGCTGCGGGCTCGATCTGCACGTGAACTTAGCAGAGGCGTGCCGGACGGATCACGCGCGGGCGCCGGGAGGGCGCCAGGCGGGGGCTGTACTGTAGTCTTCCAACTTGTACGGTTGCGCGTACTACGTGACACCCCCGACATACATGTGCGGACGGACACGGTCGGCATCGAAAAAAAGTTGTTTGTTTGTCCTCTCCATCCAAGCGTAGAATTCACTCACTGTACGAAAAAGTACAGTCGACGACAGTCTCTACTATGCATACGTGAATGAATGCCACTGCACGGACGGACGCACGGACGGAACGAACGAACGGAACCACGCACGGCGAGTGAAATGCGATGCAAAGTTTTTACCTGGCTGACGATGCCGGTGTCCTGCTTCATCCACTCCCAGGGGATCTGGAACCGGGTGTACCGGCTCGTGGCGGCGTCCCGGACGCGGGCGAGGTTGTACACGCCGTGCTCCAGCCTGAAATTTCAGTTCGGCCGGCGGCACACGTACACACACACATTTAGAACACACGCAAAGCAACGTATGTGATCGCGGTGCGTGCTCCGCGAGAGAGATCGTCGTCGCTTACTTCTCGAAGAGCGCCTGCATCTTCTTGAGCGCGGCGGCGCAGGGCTGCCGCGCGTCGTCGTCGCGGAACGAGGCCGCCTCCGCCTCCAGCTTCCTGAGGTCGCAGTAGCCGAACGCGGCCTCGCGGAGCGCGTCCGCCTTGTGCTCCGGCCACTCGAAGTGCTTCAGCACCGCGCGCTCGTCCACCAGGCGCGACAGCTCGTCGTCCAGCCACTTGACGAAGCTCACGACGTCCTCGATGCCCACGAACGCCGCGCCCTCCACTTCCTTGATCAGGAACCGGATGAAGTCGCCCTGCCTCTCCACGTCCGACTTGATCTGCCAAACCAAAGTCAACCACAAAGCAGTTTAACTCGTTGAGTCATTCTTTTTTTTTTTTTTGAACCGCTTCAGAATTCGAATCACAACACAAGTGACGTAGCATCTGCCTTGAGATCCAAGTCAACCGGATCGAGACACCAGTGGTATATCACACTCGAGTAGGAGGAGTACGAATCACTCCGCCGGTTAGCTAACCTCCTACCAATGCTCGGATTAAATTTGAGACCGTAACACACACACACATCTAAAGCTCATCTACCGAACGAGACCAACCCTTCACTGCGCTTCGTCCGGTCGGCCCCACCTAGCAGTATGACACGTCCACCTCAGATTACGTACGTTTCTGCTTTAACTGCCTGTACTAAGCACACTGTATCTGCATTACCACGAATCATTCACCGAGCTGAGCTCGCCGTCGCGTCCTCCTACGCCAATGAAGAGCGTAGCCATCAGAACAAAATCTTGGGTCCTCGCTCCTGACCTATGGAATTCTGACATGGACATCGAGGACTAGATAGAGGAGGATAAACTCGAGAGCAAACGGGTGGTCTCCGTTTTACTTGCTGTACTGTACCTGCAATGGATCAAGGTTTGGCAGAGCATGCAATGCAGGTTTGGCAGAGCATGCAATGCAGATGCTTTCACCGCCGCAGCAATAACTAACCGTATCTACCCAACCAAACCGCTTGTAATCTTGCAATAACGACGGGAGACCGCTTGTAATCTTGCAATAAACGACGGAGAACGACGCCTCCACTGTTCTCCGACTGTGCGTCACCAAACTCTCCTACACGAAGCATTCTTCGAGCAGTGGTTAGCCGCTGAAGAGGACGACGACTACCAAACCTAATTGCGTACCGGCCGGTGGTGGTCACGGTTCAGAAAAACGAGAACGGAAACGAGGTGATGGATGGATGCTTCAGTTTGTACGCACCGCGAGGAGGTGAGCCGACCGGTTCTCGATCTCGCCGATCATGTCGCGCGTCGTCGCCACGCCGGCGCCGTTCGTGGCCTCACTTCCGACACCGCCGTCCCTCTTGGATTCCCGCCGCATTAACGAGTGGTAGAACTCCACCACCTCGGGCACGCGCCTGACGTCGCATTGCCCCGACGGTGGTGGCGCGGCGCCGAACGGCGGCCTCCTTGCCGGAGGGGGAGGAGGCGGGGGAGGTGGGCCGGCGGCGGTGGCGGCTGCGCTCCCGTCGACTCTGGCTGAGCTCGAGGGAGAGAATCTCTTGCTCCTGCTGGGAGGTGGAGGTGGCGGTGGCGGAGGATGGCATAGCGGCGGCGGCGGAGGTATGGGTGGCAGCTTGGAGAGCTCTACTATCACGCGGGGTCTTGGAGCGGCTGCCGTATCCGACGACGAGCGGGAGTGCGCCGGTGAAGACGACGAGGTGGACGTGGAGGAAGACGGCGAGGGTGGCGACGAGCTTGTAGCGGGCGAAGGGTGCGACGACGCGGAGAAGTAGGACTTGTTGGGCTTGAAAGGCGCTGCTGGCGGCGGCGCTGGGGGCGGCGGAATGTACGGCCGCTCCGCACCAAGCTGAGCCAAACTCGCACGGTTTGGCGCCGCGGTGGATGAGCTCTCGAGATGCTCGTTATTCGGCGCCGAAGCGGACGAGGAGCAGTCGTCGGCGTCCGCCGCCTCCTGTTGCTTCCTCAGCAGCTCCGCCATTTCCTTCTCCAGCTCGACGATCCTCTGCTTCCTGCTCGTGACCTCGAGCGCGGCGGCGTCGAGCTCGGCGCACAGCCGCGCGTTCTCGGCCTCGAGGCGGTCCGCGGTGTCCCTGCACCGCTGGAGCTCGCTCCTCTTGGCCGCGAGCTCGGCCTCCAGGAACGGGACGATGGCGACGGTCTCCTTGAGTATCTTCTGCTCCAGCAGCTCCACGCGGAGGCGCGACTCCCGCTCCTGGAGCTGCTCGATGGCGCGCAGCAGCTCCGCGACCTGCGGCGGCGCGCGGGCGGCGGCGGGGCGCACCTGCGCCGAGGACCGCGGGAAGTAGGCGCCGAAGGACCGCGCGAGCGCCGACGCCTTGGACGGCGCCGAGCCGGCGGTGGTGGACGCGGAGCCCGACGGGGGAGGCGCCCGGCTAGGCGTCCGGGAAGGAGATGGAGACGCCGCTTCCGGCGCCGGCGACTTTGGGCTGCTGCGCTGGAAGCCCATGGCCGCCTTGACACGGCCTGCCACCATGGCGTCGTACTAATAACTTGACTTTCAGACCACCGTGGAGAGACCTTAGGCGCGGTGCGGTTAGGATTGCGCCACGGCGCACTCGTGCATGACTGCTGAGCGGCGGCGGCGGCGGTGATGCACGGCGCTGCGGGGTTTAAGCGGAAGGCGCGGGGCGCGGCGTCCGAGAAACGGGTCTTTGGGTTGAAAAGGAGGTGGCGGGGAGCGGGTTGCGAGTGCGAGCCGAGGTGCGAGCAGTAGCAGCAGTACGCACACTACACAGCGTCACAGTGGATGATTGGATGGGTGATGCTGGTAAACGCCCTTTATCTACAATCGGCCGGCGTGGCACGGGGAGGGACCAGCATTAACAGAGCTAGGGACGCGACTGGCAAAGCCACCGCTACGGGTCAAATCTCCCCGTGTGTCATCGCCGAGACGCGCGTGTGTGATCGTTGCATGCTTGCTGTACGGCTGTACCAGCTGAAAAGCTCCAGAAGCGGAGAGAATTCCGTTTGTAAAAGTTGAAATTTCTACATTTTCTATTATTTAGTAATATTTTTCTTTTATAATAGATTAACGAATAATACTTTTAGCCATGACATTTGAGACAACCAAACTCTATATCTATGCGTTATCTAGAAAAAAAGCCGAGCACCCACACCCTGTTTTATATACATACATGTATCTTAGAAAAAAGATCGTTGTTGTATCTAATGCTAGCTAGCGAAGCGTGACAGCTACAGTACTGGATATTGGTAAATTATTGTGCTCGTATTCAAGTTGAGGTTCACATACCCGTTGCTCGTACAGCCACAGCTCCATGGTAAATTATTGTGCTCGTATTCAAGTTGAGAAAAAGAATTTTTATTCCAACCTCAAAATAGACTAAAAATATACTTGATCCCACATAAATTTGAGAGAGCAAGTGTTGACCAACTTATACATCAAGTCATCATTTCGTCTAACAACATACAAATAGTTTGGAAGGCAGTTAGCTGATCGCCTATCAAAATCATTGTGATGACCATATGGAGATACGGAGTACGTACACGCTTCTGTTCGAATCAAAATCAGTCCAAACCGGCCCGGCGACGACGACGCGCCCGCGCGCAGGGAAAGAGACTCGTGTGTGATTGACTGATGGATGGTCCATGCACTAATGCACACGAGAGACCCGGATTTAAATGTTGACGTGGGCACGGGGCGGGGCAGCCTACGTGCCACCGCTCCGTCGTTGGCGCACCTTAATGCTCGATGAGTTTGCTGCTCGTTGCATTATATTGCAGCGGCTTTGCACTGGTGCCCCCGAGCCGACAACGAGTCGATCGAGGGTAGAGAGGCCTATAGTACTGGGTACGCTTGATGACTTTCTGCAAAGGAGCTACTACGTACGTGTACGTACTACCTGGAGCCGGGGAGGCCGTCCTGGTGAGGCTGGATTTACAAGCGAGCGAGCCCCGGCCCGGCCGAGTTACACTTGCATGCACCCACCTAGCTACCCGCGGTCCTCGCCTGGCCTCCACCAGCCTTGTTGTTGGTCCTTGCACTGCGCCACGGACGACGAGTGTGGCGTAACAACATGACATGCCGCCGTGAATGCGTCGCATGCCGCAGCAGCCTGGAGATGATGCATGCGCGCAGCCCGTAACATTGCGGTCTCGTCCTGTTTTTCCGCCACTGGCAAGCTATCTTCAGCCTTTTGAGCCACCACGTACTACAACCTGGGGGTACGCTACGCAGTAGTACACGCACCTACGCAGGCATGCAGACGCATCGATCGGCTGGCTAGAATTGTTGCGTTGGCAGTTCACGGGCCGGTACGCGAGAGAGGACGATGAGTGGAATTCATTGTGGAGATCATATCGACGGTGTGGTAGCGGTGGAGGAGAGCCGGAGACGACCGCAGCTCCCAATGAATGCGCGAAAATGCATCTCAGATCCGTCAACGTGGTGGCGCCCATCTCTGGGTACTGGTAGAGACGCATTGCTCGCGTGCGTGCCGTGCCAGCTCCACGGTACAACTGAATATATATATATATATATATATACTGACCACAAGTGACGACGGCGATATGCCTGCAGCAACAGCATGCTCCACGCCACGCCACCCCGGCCCGATCGATCGTTGTAACTATCCGGTGTACCGTGTACGGTAGTGAATCTTTTGGACCGATTCACCTTGTTGCCGAGCGGACCCTTCTTTTGATGCATGGGCGGCACGCATAGGCCTATCATGCTTGTTTTTCGTCCCCAGAGAATAACGACACTGAACAGCCTGATGAATCCGTTCTGGCGATCAGTAAACAACCAGCGTAGTACTATACTCCAGGAGTACATGTGAACCCAGGCTGACATGTGGGCCCCTCCGCTTTTGCTCTCGCTTCCACGCGTCCCGGGGAATGACCTTGGTTTTTTTTTTTTTTTGACAGGAGCGAATGACCTTGGTTGTTCCGGCCTTATTTACTTTCGAAATTTTTTAGTTTTTAGAACGGTAATATTTTTGTTTTTATTTAACAAATATTATTCAACCATAAAGTAACTAGATGATTTACAGATAAACTGTGCAATTAATTTTTATTTTTGTCTATATTTAGTGCTCCATGCATATGTCACAAGATTTAACGTGACGAAGAATTTTAAAACATTTTTTTTTGTTTTTGGGATGAACTAAGGCCTCGTTCCTAGCCATAGCAACGTTCGACGTTCGTGACAGAAGGAAGGGTTTGGTTGTGCAAGGGGACCAGCTTATGGCCGGGCGGGCGTGGCTCTCACGAGTCAGGTGACGAGAAGGACGACGGCGATGCTCGTTTCTTAAGGACATGCTGCGCGGCCGGCTTAGGCTTTATTCGGTTTGGAGAGTTTTTAATCCAGCTGCCCCTGATATTTTGGCAAGTATGTGCGGGGATTCATTCCAGGGCGAGGATTCCATCAAGCAGGTCTTAGCTAGCTATCCTGACGGCCCCGCATGAGGATTCATTCGATTACCCTTGATGAGTGGATCCGTTCCAGGTTGGAATGAGGAGGTTTGGCCGATAATTGATAAGACAAAAATCTTCACGTGGTCTAAATGAACATGAGTTTCACCCAGGACCTGGATTTTATCCAGGCCAGGGTGACCTACGGAGGATGGCCACAATCCTGGCCAACCGAACATGGCCTTGAGAAGTTAAGAGCTCTTGTACGTACCCTCCAGAGCCGCCCGGGCCCTGTCTCAACATCATCATCAACGCGAAATCGAATCAACGCCGCGGTGCGCGCGCAATCGCCGGGCTGTGTCACGGTGCACTAGCGCGATCTCGGACCAAGCCGCATTGCGGGCGGCCGGGAAGGGGTAGTGGACGGTCGTTGTCACGCGTAGGCGTCTCAATGATCGCGGGCGGCGCCACACCGCCGTGTCACTTCACCTGTGCACGACCCAAGGAACAGGAAAGAAATTAAGAGGGAGCTTCGCCCATGCGTGCGGTGAACAGGGAGCTCCGATCCCACCCGACGATCGAGAGTGGGTGGCTCTCAGTCTCTCACGGTTTGACACTTCGGCAGTGAATGTGAATTGACCTTGCATTGCATGGTTTGGTTGGGTGGTGCCCTGTAGACTGTGTGTAGTCTGTGGATGAGAGCAGCTATATATGTGGTGCGCCGGCAGATCGTGCCATGGCCATGAGAGAGGCCCCAAGCTAATAAAAGCCCGTGTGCCGCTGCCGCACGCTCGTGCCAATGTGCCATGGCATGGCATGGAGTGCCCCCAAGATATGGCAGCATCGTACGCTGTCCAGCCAGTGGGCGCGCCCGTCGTCGTCCTTTGGGCCCCGGCAAAGATGCTCTCAGCACGCTGCCAACAGACGCTACAAAGGCGGAAGGAGACACCACGAACAAACGTCCCCAAATGGCAGCGTACTCCTGAGACGCCCTTCGCTGCTTTCTGTGATGCCAAGTCTAGCGAAACCACTGCCCCCTTCTCCTTCTACTTCAACCTTCCTCTCAGAACTACAGTAGTAAATGCGAACCGACTTTTGGTGTGGAAATGTCTCGTGACGCACCTCCGGCGAGGGCGTATTCTCGAAGCGAAGAATCTCTTGGATCTCTTGCTGCGAGCGGCAGCTGCCTGCAACTAGGCAGCTAGCCGAGATCGAGAGCAGAAAGGCGAGCAGAGAGTTTGCTGCAACTTATTGTTTGCAACTGTGCATGCATTACGTGTCAAGTTGCATCATATAGCTGATGTTTTTTCTTCCCAACAAAGACTGCATCGTACTCTAGGGCCTTGTTTACTTCCAAAAAATTTTACAAAATAGAAATATTGTCCAATTATGGATGAAGTAGGCTCAAAAAATTCGTATCGTCAATTCCGACCAAACTATGCAATTAGTTTTTATTTTCATTTATATTTAATACTTCATGCATACGTTTAAAGATTCGATGTGACGAGAAATCTGAAAAATTTTGCAAAATTTTTCGGGAACTAAACAAGGCCCGGGTGACGCGATAAACAGTATTACGACTCGGCAAAAAAGATGTTTCAGGTTGTTAATTGGTCCAGCCCGTTTCGGCCCAATATTATTATTGGTCAAAAGGTATGCTGAGCATTTCAAAAGCAAAGAGAGGGTATGCTGGGCTCAGGAGCCCAACTAGTGTTGGCCCTTTTTATTATCGTCCAATACGTTAGCCCAAAATACCGTTATAACGTGGGCATGTTTCAGTGAGATGATGATGATTTTGAATTGATAGAGACTGTTTCAAATTTGAACCAATCTGACTCAAATTGACTCTGGACTTTGCTGAAATATTCGCGAGATTATCATTGATCCTTTAACTATCCATGCGACATGAACCCATTCGCTTCTTTTACCAGCCATACTTTTTCTACCAGCCAGCAATGTTTTTCTCTCACAAATCATGACTTTTTAGAACAGCGAACATAGTCGAAGAAAATTCTTATTTGCTACCCCCCAAAAAAAAAATCATCTCACATGGCGAGATTACCCTCCTCATGATCCTGCAGAACCCATCGCCCGCTCTTGTCCCTCGTCATGCCCTTGTTCCCCTCCACCCACCACGCCGCCGGCACGGGGTACTCGTCGCTGAGCGCGTCCACCTCCTTGTTCACCAGCGCCACATCGCGGTCCACCTCCAGCCGGAACCCGGCGCCGTCCCCCGCGCCCTGCGTGCCCGCGACGCCGTGCAGGTAGCACTCGAGGTTGTGCCACGCCGCGGGGCCCGGCCCGGGCCTCTTGAGGTGCGGCGACTTGCGCGTGTCCAGCAGCAGCTCCACGCCTACGTCCCTGTAGAACGCGGCCGGCAGGATGGTCGGCACGATGTCCGGCGCGTTCCGGACGCGGAGCAGCCGGGCGCCGCCGCCGGGCGTCGACGGCGACTCGAACGCCTTCTTGAACTGGTCGTCGCCCACGCGCGGGCTGCCGAAGACGATGGCCGCGACGGGGACCGTGTCGTTGGAGTTGGAGCCCCCCCGGACGTTGAGGCCGTTGGCGACGATGTCGATGGCGGTGAGCGTGGCGAGCGCCGCGCCGAGGCTGTGCCCGGTTAGCGTGATGCTGCAGTTCTCGCCCTTATACGCGTCCAGCAGCCGTCTAACCTCACTCAACACCTGCATAGATTCGTTCAGCAATTGTATGTGCGGCCAGAAGGCGAACAAAGAATAAGAAATTGAGCTCAATTGTGCAAGGAAAGCGATTTGCGTCTCCTTTCCAATCCAATCAAGAAGGCCGGTTTGTCGTTTCGTCCATCCTATATCCCTATCATTATAATTCCAAACAGTTTGCAGCATGTTACTCCTATCTTGGCCTTGTTTAGTTTCGAAAAGTAAAAACTTTTCGGTACTGTAGCATTTTCGTTTGTTTGTGACATATATTATTCGATCATGGACTAATTAGGATTAAAAGATTCGTCTCGTGATTTACAGCTAAATTGTGTAATTGTTTTTATTTTCGTCTATATTTAATATTTTATGCATGTGCCACAATATTCGATGTGACGGAGAATCTTGAAAACTTTTTGGTTTTCAGGCTGAACTAAACAAGGCCCTTGTTGCTTCTCCGAAAATTCTTGTGGACATCAACATCGAGATGTTCCAGTCCCAACAAGATTCTGGCCGTTCCAAAAAATTTTGCAAAATCGACACTGTAGCACTTTCGTTTGTATTTGACAAATATTATCCAATCATGGACTAGTTAGACTCAAAAGATTCGTCTCGTCAATTTCGACCAAACTGTGTAATTAGTTTTTATTTTCGTCTATATTTAATACTCAATACATGCGTCTAAAGATTCGATGTGACGGGAATCTGAAAAATTTTGCAAAATTTTTTGAGAAGTAAACAAGGCCAGTACAATATGCGAACTTCACAAATGCCGACTCCTACAATGCACCTGCCAAATCATTTGTTGCTGGTTCCCTACAGTGTGTGAAACACAGAAGCCTGTCCCCGTGTACACTGACTGCAGTTCTATCCTCTCTTTAAATGTCTCTGTCGGTATCCTAAAAAACATACTACCATTTATTATTGTGACGACGCAAAAGGTCCAACATTTGACTGATCTTGGTGCAAACGTGTGAACAAATTGCGCCACGCTGGCACATTCTATTATGGTACAGTACAGCTCACAAGAACGGCAGTGATCGGCAACATCTAATCAGTGTCCTATCTTGCGCGCTTGAAAACATGCATTATCACAAATATCACTGCAAAATTACCTGTGTAAGACATGAGTAAGTCAAAGCTACATTACCTGCTCTCTCGCGCTTTGTTTGTTGAACCGCGACGTGGAATTCCTCGACGCGTAGACGGACAAGAAACCCCGGTGCACCGCCGGCTGCGACCACCCTGGCCCCGGCCCGACGACGCCCGTCGCCGGCACCAGCGTGATGTCCAGGTCGTCGGCCCACTCCACGGCGCGCTTGGTCCCGCGCCACGCCACCACGATGTCCCGCCTCCCCAGCCTGGCGGCGCCGGCGTCCGTGGCCACGGCGACGTACCCCATCCAGTTGGACTCGGCGCTCCACGCCCCCGGCGGCGCCGGGCGCGTGATGAACGTGTCGGGGACGGGGACGCGCGCGCTCGACGTCGCGTAGAGGAACCTCGTGACGGCGTACGCGTCCGGGTCGGACCCGCCGGGCGCCTGCGTCCTGTGGAGGAACGCGCCGGGCGCGTACCGCGACGCGCCCGCGTACGGCGACGCCGGGTCGCCGATGAACGCGTCCGACGTCGCCTGCGCCAGCTCGCCGTACCGGATGACGGCGCGGCGGAGGTCGGCGTCGAGCGGGTCCAGGAGGCCGTCCCAGTTGTCCCGCCCGCTGAGCTCAGCCCATGACCTCTGGCTCTGGGCAGCGGCAATGGTGGAGGTGGTGTCGGCGGAAAGCGTGGTGGTGGCTATGGCTACGAGTGCAGAAACGAGGAGGAAGAAGCGGTGCATTTTGGAGACTTCTGCTGCTTGCGACGACTGGACGAACTGGCTGTCGTGGATTTATGGACCTGTGGAGCGTGGACATGTGAACGGCAGCGCGTGCAGGGTGTACTGCATGCACCGGGCTGCAACTGCAGGTGGACGGAAAGCAACAGGTGTGTGTATGGAAGCACAGCAGTTAATTGTGTAGGGGAAATGTGTGTATCAAGGAAGGAATATGTAACGTGAAACAAAGCTACCCATTCTTTTTTACTAAAAAAAATCAAGAAATTAATTCTCTCTAATCCAAGGCCTTGTTTAGTTCCAAAAAATTTGGCAAAATATGAATAGTACCGCTTTTGTTTGTATTTGACAAATACTATCTAATCATAGACTCACTAGACTCAAAAGATTCGTCTCGTCAATTCCGACCAAACTGTGTAATTAGTTTTTATTTTTATCTATATTTAATACTTCATGCATGCGTCTAAAGATTTGATGTGACGGAGAATCTGAAAAATTTTGCAAATTTTTTTTTGGAAGTAAACGAGGCCTGACCGGGCCTTGTTTAGTTCCCAAAAAATTTTGCAAAATTTTTCAGATTCCCCGTCACATCGAATCTTTAGACACATGCATGAAGTACTAAATATAGACAAAAATAAAAACTAATTGCACAGTTTGGTCGGAATTGACGAGACAAATCTTTTAAGCCTAGTTAATCTATGATTGGATAATATTTGTCAAATACAAACGAAAAAGCTACAGTGTCCATTTTGCAAAATATTTTGGAACTAAACAAGGCCCTAGCAGCTTTAGCAGCTTTTTTCGGTGTGCATGCAGATGCATTGCAGGAGGATATGGATACCAAGCGCACTGCAATAAATTTTGAGCATAAAGAGGGATGCTGTAATAAGCCTCAAAGTGAGAGCCTGGTGATGCCACACAGCCGCAGTCCGCAGGCTCTTAAGGGTTTTGAAATCGTCAATGGATTTCGTGGGTACAAGAATTGTGTTATGGTTCCGCGAAAAGAACAATGTTTTGTGAAGACTTGTCAAAAAAAAAAAGGTTTGTGAAGATACTCATGAACGTGAGTCCTCGTGCATGTCTTTGGTACTTCATGCTCTGCAGCGTGTGCACCATGCTAGCAACATTAGATGGACAGGTGGAGTAATTTAAGTATGGCATATATTCAAACTAATAACCCCCATCTAACTAGTGATACGCTCGGTTGGCCACTTTATACGGTGTGTTAAGTTGAATTCGAATAATCGAACGAGAAGCCCCCATTGCAACGCCATCGTCTGCCTTGCCCACGGCCCACAACCCCGAAGTATAAATGGGCCCGGCTAATGGAAGATCATCGGATCTGTGTCATACCCTGTACCAGTACCACAGCATATATAAGCCTCGATATAAATATATAATGGGCTTTAGGTCTTGTGGGTTTGTACCAGCAAGTGATGGCTATATAGGAGAGAAGCTAGAGACAAACAGGAGCACAGAAAATATTCAGAAACACGAACAAGTCAGGAAGATGTTCTTCCTCCTCCTTATTGAGATACTATTCTCCGATTTCCTCTATGATTGACTCACGCCCACGGTTTGATTTCCCCATGGGCAATAGGTGGTGACAATGTCTATTATGGTGATCAACTCATTGACGGAGGGACGGTGGTGGCTGGATTTACCGGCAGCAATAAGGGTTAGTTAAAGGCAGTGGCGCTAGGACATAGAGTTTGTAGAGTTGGCATGTTTGCCAAATGAAGTTGAGAGCAGGGTTGTAAAAGATGGAGCATAGTGGTCCTAAACATGTCCTTATTATCTGTTATTAGGTGGTTACATTTACCTTCGTGAAACATGGCAACTGCTCCGGTACTCCTCTTTTTCAAATTCTGCACGAATCTTAAAGCACATAATTTAAGGAATTAATTGTTTTATTATTTTGCATCTGGGTCTCGCGTGGGCTCAGCCCGTCCAAGCATAGACCCGGGTCCAGCCCGTCCGCTTGGCTCCGTTGGAGCGTTTGAGACGGCGTCGCCAGGAAAAAAAAAGAGTCTCTACTTCAACCTCTCGTAGTCCCGTGCATCTATCCTCCCACGCCGTCCGACCTCACCCCGCCGCGGCACCGGCGACAGGAGGCGGCCGGCTGCGACACCGGCGGCTGGAAGAGGTCCGCGCCACGCCTCGGCCGTGGGAGGTGCCGGCCCTCACCCTGCGCGCACCCCCAGTGGCATTAGGCGGCTGGCCGTGAGCCGCCGCGACACCCGCGGCTGGAGGTCCGCCGCACCCCGCTGCGACACCGGCCGGGGGAGGCGCCGCCCCTCACCCCACCGCGCCACCGGCGGCAGGAGGCGGCCGGCCGTGCCCCGACGCAGCATCCTCCACGCGCGGGACCCGCAGGTCGGTATTCGTCAGGGGGAGCTCCGGCGGTGTTCAGACCTTTTTCTGGAAACAGTCATGAATTTAGTATGAACTGAGCACCATGAACTGAGCACCAATGCCTGACCAAAGCCTGACCAAAGCCTATAGCATGTCTTCAGTTCACCTGCTATCAACTGATAAGATTGGTTTCGTTAGGGATGTTCGTGGTTTGTATTCGTGCACCCCTGAATGTGAGGATTGACTGATTAGGTATCTTCAAGGTTGTGTTCTCATATTTTAGTTTCTGATTGGGTATTCTAAACGTGGACTAACGTTTCACATTCTTCTTCCAGGGTTGACAGAACCACTGATTAGAGGATATAACAGGGTGAATCAATGCAGAAGTGCTCCCTACATGGACACAGATCAAGCATGTCTCGTGTGAAGGGTCCCTGGAGGTTAATGCTGATGTCGTCAAGGATCTGGACATGGCTCATATTCTGGTTCCGAAGGCCCATCCATGCCCAAAGCTGCCTGCCGTCATTGTGAAGTTTGTAGAACGTGCATGTTCATGGTCATAATCTATATGTAAAACTTTGTTTTTTACAACAAGATCAGTTTTATTTCAACAACATGAAGAATGGGTAGTCTGTAAGTGTAAGTTCAGAAGTCAGTGCAAATTATTGTTGTGCTAATTTATGAGCAGTTTGGTTTTGGCGAGTTTTTATTGTTGAGTTGATGAAGTTGTATGACAGATGCTTGATCCTCCAGTCAGTTGGCGGCAGGGCATGCTGCCTCAGGCATGACCACCGTCAGTGTCTGCAATTGCTGCCTTGATGTGGATATTTTTTGTCATCATGGCAGATTTTATCTCAAATATGCAGGTCGATGTAAAATCATAATCAATAAGAAGTGTACAAACATTTCCAGATAGTACAATTTCAAATTTGTCACCGATAGTATAAATTTGGAGGCTCAAACGCACAAGTTTAAGGCTAATCATAATCATAAGTGAAGTTTTTGTTCATTGCCACTAAATAGCAGCATGCGAGTTCCATCCAAAGCCTAACACCTTGGATAAGAACTGAATGATACACAACCAATTGTCCAGTACCAGTGTATCTCCTCTCAATACATGGGAAGGCAGAAACTTCAGACACATGAACAAAATATATTTGGAAGGCTAAACCCAACCTATTACCACACAGGAACCCAGAAGTATTACAGAACTAGATGTGGACTGCAAGTCATGCTACTACAAGAATTTTTTTTAAACAACTACTACAAGAACTGCTGTAAGCATATCAGTTCACATCCAGTGGTAGCAGATCAGTCGCACCCTTGTTGCACCTGAGCAAAAAAAACGCAATGTCACTTTTTCACTCAAATTATACAGACAGGCACCTCATACATAGAACAACCAGCAGATGCATGTAAACCATATATGTCACAATTAAATTACTTACTTGTTTCTCACATGTCTTTCTGTTGTGGCCCTGCTGCTTGCATAGAGTGCACTTGTACTGCCGTTTCTCAACAAATGATTTGTACCTCTTCTTGGACAAACCATCTACGTTCGAATTGTTTGGCACATTGCTATTCTTCCTGGGTGCACCTTTGGTGGCAGCAATAATTGGATCAAAAACTGAACCGATTGTAGTATGCCAAGTTTGATCATTAAAATGAACCGACCTCTGCTCATCTCTAGCATCATGGTGAGTATTGTGTTTTTTGAAATGAGGTTCCCCAAGTACTGCTTAACTCCACAAAACTGTTCATGATTCTTTGATGCAACATCAAATGCTTCAGCCCCAAGCACAGTAAGTTCACTGAACCTTGATCTCTTCGTGGTCCAAACATGTAGAGCACTTTTTCTCTTGGAAGGAAGGCCACCCTTGGCGTCTTTTAAGTGTCGTTGCAACATACAACACTTTGGTATTTCATATATTTTTAGATGATCCGAAACATGAAAAATATGAGCGCAAGGGAGACCATCACGTTCCATCTTACGGCAGCTGCAGTGAATTGTGTGGCCTGAAGTATCAGACCAGTAGTCCACCTCAAACACTGATTTCTTCTTCTCATTGTGTACTAGAAAATATCTTGATGAACCCATAGCAATAATCCTATCATGTATATGATAATCATTAATCTTCAATAATTCATGCTGCAACAAAAAAAAAGTTAGCGGCCGTAAATATATGGGAACAAGCCACTTCAATCTCTTTGTATTTTGTTAAAGGCACTGGCTTCGACTGTGAAGATCGGCAATCAAATTCAACCTCAGTTTCACGAAGGCGCGATACGCAGTTCTCATAGTGCTCAACCAAGTCAAGTAATGACATATATATGTCCAGGTGCCTATGAAGACTGGAATTGAGACTTTCACTTCTCTGATTACTTCTCATACCCAGGAAAAACTTGTCCCTTTGAAAAGCAGCAGCCCATAGTTTTCTATTTTTGTACATCATTGCAAGCCATTCTCTATTTGTTGCAGTCTCGTACTCTGAAAGAAAGGCATTCCATCTGGCTTCAAATGTTTCTGAACTAGCATAATACAAAAGTGTGCGGAACCCATCCAAACAGTTGCTATGCAAATGCTTCAGAATATTTTTCTCCACGTGCCATGAACAAATGCGATGACTTACACCAGGAAGCACTTGCCGAATAGCTTTAATCATGGAGTAATCGCCATCAGTAATTACTGATTGTGGTTTCTTCTGACACATTGCTTTCAGAAATGCTTGGAGAACCCATATATACGAATCAGCCCGCTCATCACAAATGATGCCACAACCAAAAACAGTTGTGTTGCGGTGATGGTTCAGCCCAACAAATGGGACAAATGGCATCTTATACCTATTCATCCGATAAGTGCTGTCAAAGACGACCACGTCACCAAATGATTGGTAGTCCATACGAGATTGAGTATCGCACCAAAATAAGCTCATCAGACGACTGTCATCATCTACTTTATAATCAAAGTAAAAATCTGGATCGGTGTTCCTCCTCTTCAGCAGCAAACCTAGAACTGTCCTTGCATCACCTTCTGCGATTCTTGACCTCTTGTTCTTGGAACAATAGTTGTAAATATCCTTAGTAACAATGCCAACTTTGTCATATCCTCCATATCTGCATTGAAGAACATCTCTTATGACATGCTTACGGATTCCAGCAGCTTCCATTGACATGATCTCATTTCTATGGAAATCCTTAATCTTCCGGTGAGACCATAGGAACGGAACTTCATCAGGCATAGCTAGGCGATGGTTATGCTCATCCACAAAATTATTCACGTACCATACTCCACGGGATCTGTGTAGTCTAATATCAAGTAATGCTCTGCAATCACATCGAGTTAGGGCTCGTGGTCTACGGCTGTACTCCTCCTTGTCCAGCCATTTTCCATCTCGCTCGCCTTCTCTACGACACACAAACCGCCTGAACACAATTGCCCCTGACTTCTCGCTACGTCTCACTTTCTCCTTTCTAACACTGAAACCCTTGTCCCTTGCATAATTATTATAGAATGTGAATGCCTCATCTTCACTTGAAAAAGTCTGATTTGCTATGCTCCAGAACTCATCCATTTTCTTGTACGTGTCAGCTTGCTGCAAATGAAAATGTCCAATATTTTACTCAATACTTGACATCATACATTACTAAATTGGACATCAGTTGCACAAAACTTTTCAGTGGGGATGGATTATAACAAACAAGATATGGAAGCACTCTCTCCTCGAGAGGCAGCAGCAGTACAGTTTATTTCCAACTTGTGCGCACATAATGAAACAAGTAAAACACGCGTGGTGAAGACACAAGCTACTACTTATCATCATTTATCAGCAAATGACATGAAGGGGCACATCATTCCTCGAATTACTGAAAAATCCGACAAACAAAAATATATTTGCAATGGCGTAAGTTATAGAATTCCCTTGGAAAAACTGTACCTGAATGTATTCTCCTGGTTTTAATATTCTGGTAATACAATTGTATTTTCACATATTGTAGGTCATTGATGCATACGCAGGCTATCTTTCTCTTCATATTACAGACAGCCGCAGTTTTAGCCCTGCGTGGCATTCTTTCATCCTATCGAATGAAGTTCAAGTTGACCGCGTCCTCAGGCCAGATAATCGTGACTCCTATAGAGACTTTGCGGCAAATTTTTATGATCATGACATGGTAAAGTCTAAACTTTTCTAATTACTGTCCTTTGCTGCTTCTTCATATTTATTCTCCTTCGTGTCAGATGAAGAATTTTCATTCAATTCTTAGGTATTCTTTCCCTTACAACTGGTCCATCGTGGACATAGCCATTGGATACTGGTAGTCATGAACAATAAGAAACGAGAATTTCAAGTATTAGATTCTCTGTGGACTCCTGATATGTATATTACAAAAATTGAGAGCATGGTATGTTACTATATTAGTATTACTACAACTTATAAGTGCTGTGCTAATCAACTAACATCCCTATTTATTCCTATACAGAGAACTGGAATTGAACGTATGACCAAATTTGCGAGACGGTCATCCCCCCAGCTACCAACTAATGTAGGCACTTGGAACATCCAACCCATAAACAATCTGCCTCAACAAACTGATGGGTCAGTACAATGCAACACTAATTATTATTCTTCTAGTATCTAGAGTAAACTTATTTTTTTCCTACTCACAGATGTTCCTGTGGGTTATTTGTGCTCAAGTATATGGAGCTCTGGGATGGAACAAGGCTAGTCCGAGATTTCACACAGGTCAGTCATTAGGCCAACACTTGATTTGTACTTCACATTCATTGTACTTTTCTGATTGAGGGAATACTCATGACGGAATTGTTATAATCAGGATGACGTTCACATCTTTCGGATGAGTGTGATTGCGGACATTATATTTTCCCCGACAAATGATATTGAAGAATCCAAACAGCGCGTTGAAGGCATCATGCGAGAATTGAAGCGTTAGAGAATAGATATTTATTTTGGTTAGCTTAGCTGTAATGGTTTGCAACCTTTCTTTGAGACTCATGTCACTTATTGGATTACAAATAAGATTAGTTTGAATGGATTGTTAGGCTTTGGATGGAACTCGCATGCTGCTATTTAGTGGCAATGAACAAAAACTTCACTTATGATTATGATTAGCCTTAAACTTGTGCGTTTGAGCCTCCAAATTTATACTATCGGTGACAAATTTGAAATTGTACTATCTGGAAATGTTTGTACACTTCTTATTGATTATGATTTTACATCGACATGCATATTTGAGATAAAATCTGCCATGATGACAAAAAATATCCACATCAAGGCAGCAATTGCAGACACTGACGGCAGCATGCCCTGCCGCCAACTGACTGGAGGATCAAGCATCTGTCATACAACTTCATCAACTCAACAATGAAAACTCGCCAAAACCAAACTGCTCATAAATTAGCACAACAAGAATTTCCACTGACTTCTGAACTTACAGACTCTACCCATTCTTCATGTTGTTGAAATAAAACTGATCTTGTTGTAAAAAACAAAGGTTTACATATAGATTATGACCCAATCAGAAACTATGAGATGAGAACACAACCTTGAACATACCCAATCAGTCAATGCTCACATTTCAGGGGTGCACGAATACAAACCACGAAGATTCCTATCGAAACCAATCTTAGCAGTTGATAGCAGGTGAACTGGAGACATGCTATAGGCTTTGGTCAGGCATTGGTGCTCAGTTCATGGTGCTCAGTTCATACTAAATCCATGACTGTTTCCAGAAAAAAGTCTGAACCTCTTCAATTGTCGCGTCTCGCCCCACCAGTTGACGAACACCATGGCGCCGAAGCGGATGCCGAAGTAGCCCGCCAGAGCTCCCCCTGACGAATTCCGACCTGCGGGTCCCGCGTGTGGAGGATGCTGCGTCGGGGCACGGCCGGCCGCCTCCTGCCGTCGGTGGCGCGGTGGGGTGAGGGGCGGCGCCTCCCCCGGCCGGTGTCGCAGCAGGGTGCGGCGGACCTCCAACCGCGGGTGTCGCGGCGGCTCACGGCCAGCCGCCTCCTGCCGCCGGGGGTGTGCGCAGGGTGAGGGCCGGCACCTCCCACGGCCGAGGCGGGGCGCGGACCTCCTCCAGCCGCCGGTGTCTCGGCCGGCCGCCTCCTGTCGCCGGAGCCTGTGGCACGGCGTGGCGGGCTGAGGACCGGCGCGTCCTGCCGCGGGAGTCGCGGCGGGGCGCGGCCAGCCGCCTCCTGACGCCGGTGGCGCGGTGGGGTGAGGGGCGGCGCCTCCGCCGGCCGGTGTCGTGGCGGGGCGCGGCGAACCTCCTCCAGTCGACGGTGTCGTAGCGGGCCGCGGCCGGCCGCCTCCTGCCGCCGGTGGCACAGCCGGTTGAGGGCCAGCGCCTCTCTCAGCTGGTGGCATGGCGTCTTCAATGAGTTCGGCAGCGGCGCTGCAGTCGACGCTGGCGGAATGCGCGGCCAGTGGAATGCGTCCGATTCGGCATCTAGGAGTAGAGATTTTTTCTTTTTTTTCTGCCAACGCCGTCGGACGGCGTCTGGGAAGCCACGGGATGGGCTTGGACGGGCTGGACCGGGGCTTGGCTTGGACGGGCTGAACCCAAGCGAGACCCAAATGCAAAATAATGAAACAATTAATTCCTAAAATTATGTGTTTTGAGATTCGTGCAAAATTTTAAAAAAGGGAGTACCGGAGCAGTTGCCGTGAAACATTTGCTTTTGATTCTTTTCCTCAAATATCTGATTCTTGGCAACCCCTATATCTTCTCTCTTATAGTAGATACTAACAACCAGTGCAAGCACCACAAATGAACCTAAAAAAATGTACACTAACCGTTAGAAAAACAAGATATAAAGGTTATTAATGCGTATGGCTTGTTTCTACAACCATGTGAGCGCAAAACACAGAGTTACAATTTAAAATATATGAGAGCTCAAAGGTATAGATGGAAAAGGATTGGATTTAGATGAACATGAGTGAAGTTTTAAAGAATGGAATCACATTCATTAATTATAACAGAAAGGGTTGGATATGTATTAGGTTAACATGATATATTGTGTAGGATGATAGGCGCGGTACATTCTGTGAGAGATGAAATTGATTGCAAAGGAGACTAGGATATGAGCTAGCTCAACTTCTTTGTCTCTTCAATCTTGTTTTTCATATTATTTGATAAAAAGATCTCATGTAGTAATATATTATACATATACAAGTGCTCATCCGCGAGTTGATGCTCTGCAGTGTATCAACCATGCATAAATTGGTGAACTTCTTCAATGGAAACGATCACGACAATCC
The DNA here is from genome assembly GCF_000003195.3 of Sorghum bicolor. Lineage (NCBI taxonomy): Eukaryota > Viridiplantae > Streptophyta > Magnoliopsida > Poales > Poaceae > Sorghum > Sorghum bicolor. The sequence continues at coordinate 57,883,275 of NC_012872.2, read as the reverse complement.
ACCACATTGGGACATCAAGCCTTTTACACAGTGCTTCATCAATAATACTTCAAGCAACAATGCAAGAATTTTCAAGATACACAGGGAGCTTAATACAACAGCACATGTCCTAGCCACTGAGGCCTTCAACTTCACAAATAGGGCTAGTTAACTTTGATTTCCTACCTTCATGTACCAATCCAGCACATGCAAATAGCTGCCCCTTTGTTATCAGCTTTGAACTTTGTAACCGTTGAATTCTTCACCATCATTGAGGTATCCTGCCACTAATAAAATTTGCTTCTCATTAAAAAAAAAACACATAAATCGGCCATACCCCGCCTACCTGCCTCTAGCTTGAAGGCACCCTAAACGGACGGAGTAGATACTTCCTGGCACCCCAAATCAGTTCCACCACCGCCATGGTTTCCTCCTTCAAGCGCACGTCTGTGCCGGCTCTCACAAATGGCCCGAAGAACATCTCCGATACGGTGACCACCATGAAGGCCGTGACAACGAGGTACGCCACCGCTCTGGGCGGCCGCCACAGGCCAGCCGCCCTGGCCCATCGCTCGGCGATCTGGAACGCGGCGTGGAACATGAAGAAGAGCAGCATCTCACCTCTGGGCTGCTGCAGCGTCAGGTACCAGTACAGGAGTTCGTGGAGCAGGCCCGACATCAGGAACGCGGCCAGCACGCCGGCGTCCCGTCCCCACCTAGCGCGCACGGGCTCGTACGCCGACTCCCGGAGGAGGTCGACGGCCATCAGGTTCCACTGCCGGCCCCAGAAGCCGTTCAGCGACGCGACGGCGAGCGGCGCGTTGAACTGCCTCTCAAGGCTCGCGCCGCCCATGAGCGCCGCGGAGACGAGCATGACGCAGGAGAAGACGAGGTCCAGCGTGAGGAAGATCTGGACGCAGTAGAGATAGTGGAGCGCGTAGAGCGGGAGCCACCCCGTGTAGGGGTACGCCATGGCGAGGCAGCTGAGGAGCAAGGCGCTGCGGGCGCACGGCCTCAAGAACTCGGCGCCGGGAGGATGCTGCTGGCTCTGCTGCCTGAGACGGCAGACCTTGATGGGGAGGCCGGCGCAGAGGACGAACGGCAGGAGCGGGAGGCGTGGGTGGAGTGGGCCGAGGTCGAGCGCGAGGAGGACGAGCTTGTTGACGGCGAGCCAGGTGTGGAAGAAGGAGGAGAAGAGGCGCAGGTGGAGGGAGCTGAACATCCAGGGCATGTACACGAGCACTGGGAACGTCGGGAAGAGCGCGGCCAGGCGCGGGATGCCCGGGCGAAGGCGGCGAGCGGCGAACCGTGCGTACACCGCGCACGCCGGGGCGAGCAGCGTCGCCCACGCGAGAGCGCTCAGCTCCGACTCCATCGTGGGCAGGGCGAGGGCCGGCATGGCTGGCGCACACGATCAGTCGATCACGTCCTTGAATGCGCTATGAACGCACGTATATATATACGTGCGGTGCGGGTATGGCTGGCTGACTGCTGAGGCACAGATTTAGCAGCGCGGGCTACGGGGTCATGTGGATCGTCGCGGCTGGGTGATGCAGGCTCTAGCCGATAATGGTTCGAGTGAATCGTGCACCACCTGAATTTAGGAGCGCATAATGGCTCACGAAAATGTCATGATCACAACCAAGATGCACACAACATGGCTGTGGTGTCCAGCTGCTAATAGGCAGCAAGCACGGCCTTCTCATGTATCATGTGGAGTATAAAGTACGTCTTTGGAGTGAACGATTATTGTTGTTGGACTGCCTGCCCTTTTTGCCTCAGCTTGTTGGTTTACACTGAATTTGATTGTACCTAACACCAGTGACCCTTTAATTTGATGTCCTAGTGTGCTTCAAATATAGTTGGCATGCAGCCCATGGCCCGTCGGCCCGGTCCGTGGCCCAACACGACTCGGCGGCTGCCGGGCGCGAGCCAGCACGGCCTGAGGCACCAGGCCATGCCTGGGCCGCCACTATGGCCCGTGGCACGGCTCAGGCACGGCCCGACGGTCCGGTGGTTAATGGCCCAGTACAAAATATAGTCTGCTAATTTTTTTAAAAAAATGTAGGACTGTTGGTCCATCCAGCCATCCTGAATGGCCTGGTAAGAAATACAACCTGCTAATTTAAAAAAAAAGAAATGTAGGCTTGTTAGCCTGTTGTTGGCCCATCCAACCATCCTGGCACGCTGGCACGACGTGCTTTTGGACCGGCCCGACGGCCCACGGGTCGTGCCTTGGGCCAATGGCCAGGCACGAAGCACGGCGGCCCGTGGAGGCACGACGCCGTGTCAAGCCGGCACAGGCCAACGTGCCGCAGCCCGCAGGGCCGGGCCGGCACAGCCCGATGGCCATCTATAGCTTCAAAGATCAGCTATTCAGCTCCCTTTCTTCATAGAGATTATCATCACAATATACTAGGTCATTTGGACATGATTTAATGTTAATATTTTTCGGCAACCTTCAACATTCTGTACAATGCTGTAAGGTTGTCTTCAAGCAAGAGTTTCCTCTAGTTATTCTACGAGCAAAAGCAAGTTATCATCCCCGCATAGATTTATCGCTAGATGGTTTTATGGAATTTTTTTTTTTTTATTTTCTTTGTGATCTTTTTTGTTTCTTCAGCTTTGTATTTGAGTACTTTCCCTTTTTAATAAATTTCTGGTCGGCATATAAAAAAGATCACAAAGAAAATAAAAAAAATGATATTTCTAGTGGGTGGGCATGATCATAAGTTCATAACAATATTGTTTGTACAAACTCAATTGCATTGTCACTTCAATGCTTCATGTGTATACTGTTGACATGGCTAGCTCCTGAATGGTTGTTGTTGTTGTTGTTTACACAAACCCAATTGCATTGTCACTTCAATGTCTCATGCATGTATATACTGACATTGCAAGGAACATATCAGGTTGGAGGGAATTGTGAGGATACGCCAACACCTGAATTCAGGAGCATGCAATGGCTCATAGGTCATAAAAATGTCGTGATCGCAACCAAGAACCATGCAGCATGGTCGTGTTGTCTTGCTCCTAACAAACATCAAGAATGATCTTCTCATGAATAAAATATGCATTTGCAGTGAATGGTTTTTTTTTTGAATAAACAGGAGGGGCCAACGAGCCCCTACTGGAAAATTTATTAAAAGTAACCTAGAAGGTTACTAAACCAGAGTGCAGAGAAACACAAAAGAGAAAACAAGAAAAAACGTAAAAAAAACACAGCACCGGGTACAGAGCGCAAGAGGAGACATAGAGAGATTAAGAGACAAAAAAGGAGAGAGAAAATCATAAAAATTACACAAGCTGCTCTAGCCGTGAATGGTTCTTGTTGCAATGATGTTTCGGAGGAAGGGGTGCAGGACCATAACAATAATGTTTTTATAAACCCAATCATCACTTCATTGCGTTCTCATAAAAAAAAAATCACTTCAATGCTTCGTGTGTATGCTATTGAAATATGTCAACCTCACCTGTATTCTGAAACAAAGCTATTGTACCGTCCTTAAAAATTCACAAGTGTGTAATTCAGATGTTACCACTCTATAAAAGCTGACAATTATATATGAATCTTCTAAGCATCATCAGAGGACGACGACCATCCAAGCAGATCAGGCTGCTGATTGTCTGATTGCTGCTCTCATCATGTGGTGGGAGGGCAAGTCTCGGCGAGAGGAACAGGGGACGCGTACGGCCCGTGCAGCACCCCGTCGGCGATCACCTTGTACACCGCCTGCGTCGGGTGCGTCCCGTCCCAGGACCCGAACGTGGACGGGTCCTTGCAGACGGAGCACCCCGGCATGCCACACGGCACGGTCTGGTTCCCGCAGCAAGTCCGCAGAGCGTTTGTGAACCCTGCAAGTAGTCAACCACAATATTGGTCGAGCTCAGCTATTGGTCGATCAGTGTGGAAATTAATTTTGCTGGGATTTCAACTGATTTTTTTTTTCAACTGATGAGTCGTCGTGACCTATGGAGTTACAAATACGGACCTTAGAAGAAACCTAAGCCACCAGTCCGGAATTCTTCGGGTCCGAACATTCGGACCCGAGCACTCGTCCGACGTTTCCCGCGCTGGGCAATGAGATGTTTCCCGCCCTCCGCCCGACGTGAAGTTTCCCGCTAGGCTTCGGCCTGCTAGGCTTCGGCCTTCCAGGTTCCAGGTACGTAACTAAAAGTAAGTTTCTCTTCCCTTTTTTTTCTTTTCTTTTTGTGCTTCATTTATTTTTTTTTGTTTTTCTTTTCTTTTTGTGCTTAATTTTTTTTGTTTTATGTGTTTTTATTATTCTTTCCATTTTTTAAATTGTTTATCTATATTTTTTTCTTTTTCTTTTTATTTTCTTTCCTTTCTTTTTTCTTATTATTTTTCTTTCCTTGCTTCAATTTATTTTTTGTTTCATGTGACTTTTTTTTTATGTTTTCGTATTTCTTTTTTTTGTTTACTTCATTTAATTTTGTTTTATGTTTATTCTTTTTTCTCTCTTTTTTTTTCTTTTCTCTTTTTACTTAATGTTTTCTATAGTTTTTTCTTTTCATTTATTTTATATTTTCATGCTTCACTATTTTTTTGTTTTATGTTTTTTTATTACTCTTTTAACTTTTTATATTTTATGTTTCTTTTATTTTTTTATTTTCTTATTATTTTGATGCTCGCATGTTGTGCATGTAATGTTCTTTGTTTCTTTACTAATAATTATATTTTCTTTCATTTATGTCTTTTATTTATTATTTTTATGATGTTATTTTTTTGGTGTTTTATGTAGTTGACATGTGATTTTTATGTTTTTTTATGTTCATATGTTATACATGTGATTTTGTTTATATTCACGTGGTATACATATAATATAATGTATTTTGTAATATTTACATAATATATATGTCATGTTCTCATAGCATAAAAGAGATGTTCTATGGTGTTTTTTTTATGCTCACATTCACATAGTAAACATATAATACTTTGGTATGTATTTATTGATGTTCACGTAGTATATATGTGATGTTCTATATTGTTTTTAGTAATGTTCTATGATATATCTAGTGATGTTCACTTAATATACATTTTATTTTCTATGATGTATTTAATAATGTTCACATAATATATGCGATGTTCTATATTGTATTTAGTAATGTTCTATGATATACTTAGTGATGTTCACTTACTACACATATGTTGTTATATGATGTATTTTATTGGTGTTCACATAATATATATGTGATGTTCTATAACACATTAAATGATGTTCTATTATGTATTTAGTTGTATCTATGGTTTATTTAATGTTGTTCGTGTAGTATATATGTTCTATTGTATTTTCTATGTTTGCACAATGTATGATGTTCTATAATATATTTAGTGATTTTTTATGGTGTATTTACTGTTGTTCACTTAGTATATGTGATATTATATAGTCTATTTTAGGACGTTTAAAAAGTATATGTGTTATATTCATTTTTATTTTTCTTTATTATGTTTTCTCTTATGCTTTACTCTAAATTTTATTGTTATTTATTTATGTTATCTGTCTATATTTATTTTTATATTATATTATCATCAATCTAAACTAGAATATTATTATTCTAAACTGAGAACATTTTTTTATTGAAGACGGAACATTGTTTCTATAAACCTAGAACATCATCTCTGCTCAAGAATGTTCTATCTTCATAAGATAAATGTTCGTTAATAAAATATTATCTAAATATATTCATGTGGGATCTTATTTTGAAGGATTTATTGTAACAAAACCGTTGGTGTAATCGGAATTTAATTTGAATGATTAGTATAAAAGTTATAGCTTTTTTAAATCCGTTTAAAACTATTTGCATGCACCAGTTTAGATGACGTGGGATGAGATGAGTGTGAGTCAAAATCTGTCGTGTGCTACTCTTGGTCTGTAGGTGCTAGGCGGGAAAATCTATTGATAAATATCTGAAAACAATTTGGCGGGAGTCTGCCGGACAGACGGACTCCGTCCGAACGGCCGGACCCGACGAGCCCCCGCCACCAGTCAGTTATTTCCATATATCCTGGGCTGACACTTTGGATAATGCTAGCCAAGGTAAGATCTGTACCAGGCCCAAAAACCATAGGCAGTGCACAGCTGGTCGCGACGGGCCATTTGTTGCACGTGAACCCATGATGGCCTTGGCGTTTGTTGGCTCATGCGGCTGGTGGCCACACGACCACAACTGGTGCCGGGCCCGGGCCATGTTCGCGCATAGCCTTTTTTAGCCATAACTGCCCATCTCCCTATCACCCTGACTGACACCTTATGGAAGGAAGACCAAGACGTACTCGCTGTGCTTTGTCGCCGGCCCGACCGTGCTTCCATTGCAATTGCAAAGGGGCCTACTTGCCGCGCGATCCGACAAGAGCTGCCTCGCTGTTTGGTGCGGCGTCGCCGTCGCCGTCGCAACGGGCAGCAAACAGAGCCCCAACCTCAAGGGCAGCAAACAGAGCTCGCCGCCGCACGGCCTATCTATGCCTATGGTGGGCGGGCAGCACACGTACAACGGCGGCGGCGCAGTTCTACATTACACATGAATTAATGGTTATGTACTACGGGCGTCACGTTCACGTACGTACCTAGCTTCCCGGGGGCTTGGAAGATGCTCATGGTGGCCTCGTACCAGTCGGCGTAGACGATGGTGACGTCCGGGTGCAGGCGGCGGAGCTTGTCGAGGCGGGCGGTGAGCACCCGGTTGTGGTACTGGGCGAAGCGGTTGAACCAGGCGAGGCATCCCGTGGCCGGGTCGTAGTCCCACCACCCGCCGTTGGCGCGGAACCGCTGCAGGTACAGCGGCGTGCAGCCGAAGGGCAGGTTCCCGGGCACCACGAAGGCGCGCGCCCCCAGCGCGATGAGCTCCTCCATGGCGCCCGCCAGCTTGTCCACCACGGCCGGCACGAACCGGCGCACCTCGTCCCGCGGCACGCCCCGGGAGAAGGCGAAGTTGTAGTCGTTGCCGCCGATCTCGCCCAGCGCCACCAGCGCGCCGCTCAGCAGCGCGGCGGCGGCGCTGCCGTTCTGCTGCGCCGCTGGGGACGCCGCCTGCACGAGCTCGCGGAGGTGGGTCCTGAACCACAGCATCTGCGTGTCCAGCGAGAAAGGCCTGATGTCCATGCCGTTGCCCGCGAAGAAGGAGCCGTTGTTGGCGGTGGCCGAGATGATGGCGAAGTTGGCGCCGCTCTGGAAGTCCCCCGGCGCCGTGCCCGCCTGGATCGCCGTCACCTTCGCCAGCCCCAACTCTTCCGCTGCATTCGAACCCAAGCAAATGCTTTTACTGTCTGTATATGCATGGCGTACGTGGAGACGATCATGCGTGCATGGCTTGCTTTACAAGATACAAATTTTGCTTTCAGTGACTACTAGGTGCTTCAAAATGCGCGTCGCACGAACTCTTAGAAAGGAGCAGCAATTATAAAGGCAGCTAGGTAAACTGTAGCCTTCACCTGGTGCTGGTGCTGCTGCCAATTTTGGGAATGTCTAGGAAAGCATGGGCCAATGATTTGCATTGCATATTTGCATGTTGCAAACCTGCAACGCATTGCACCTTTCAAGTCTGTGATGGGTTATCATCGTCTTGCAAGTTGCAGCCAAGTTCTTCTTCTTCTTCCTCCTGTGGGGGAAGACGTGTACCTGGCTTCTTGCTAGTCTCTTTAGGCGACGAGGGGACTACCTCTGAATTCGATCATTGATTCATTGTGCATAGATCGACGCTCATAAACACGCACAGTTTAGGGACCATGGATGCCACTAATCCCAATTTAAAGTGCGCAGCTGTACTATCTACTCACGCAAGCGCACACAAGTTACGACTCTTGTACCTGGACAGGACAGGACTCGCTCGCGCAAGCTTAATTTAGGTGCAACAAGCGTCCACACACTCTCTTCACAAAAGCAAACTGAACTGGCACTCAGACAAAACCATGTCGTTCTGGGGTTCTAATTCATAAATATTAGATGGAGAATCAAATCAAGAACAAGCTAATCATTGAACTTTCTATCTACTTTTCCCGTTACCAATACACAGCCACACTGCGCACAACCAGTCTGTACTATGTACTGCATGTTGTATGTAGTAGCTAGTAAGTTGTAACAGAGTTTTGCAGTGCTTAAACGCGAGGACCGTTAGCATTGGACGCCAAGACAGTCTTTTCCACAGAAGAATGCTACTTTAACCGCCTGAGTGTGAGTTGCCGACTAAATTCACAAACCACTTCAATCATGAATTACTAATAATAAAGGGCGAAAGAACAGTGCAATGGAGTTTACTTGTATGGGGGTCGAGCAGTTTTGCCCATTTGGCCTTGTTTTTGTTCATTTGAGCGCACCAGCAATGAGTTCAGGCATCCATTCTATTTCTTTCATTAGAAAGTAGAAACCCATGCACATTGAGGCAATTCGTAAAGGTCACCCATCATTTTGCTTTACTGAAGAATAACAGGATGGCAATTTTGGGGTCGACGATACTGACGTCTCTTTTGAAACAGAGAATGGATGGTTCAGGCAGAGAAACCAACGTATAAGAACTAGGAGCAAAAAAAGAGACTCAATCAAGAGTCAAACGAAGTCAGCAGCTTGCTCACCGATGAAGTCGATGACGAGGCGTCCGTCGCTGGCGCGGCCAGTAGGTTTGCCGAAGAACGTCCTCCCGTACGGCGGCGCGCCGTAGGGGCTGTGGCTGGTGGCCGTCAGGTGGACGTAGTTTCCTGTGTCTGTCAGCGAGTCGCCGAAGCTGAAGATGCGCGTGTAGCAACCCGCCAGCACCGGTGAGCCGCTGCTTCCGATGACAGCCAGGAGCAAAAGAGACCACCACGCCGCCAGCGTCGCCGGCGACAAGGAGCAATGTTCCCCCGGTAGCCGCAGCAGGCTCATGAGGGTCATGGTGAGGACTGAGGAGGCACTTGCTAGCTAGTGAGTAGTGTCAAGTGTCTGAAGCAAAGCAAGCAGCAGAAGCAGAGAGAGAGAGAGAGAGCAAGCTGATGGATATATATGGCGACCTCCACACACCATAAATTGGGGGCATGGATGGATGCCAGGTAGTCCTCCAAGGATTCCAAGGACACAATCTAACCAACAAGGTAGCGGAAAACTCAGCACTGTCCCTGCCTCTGTGCCGTACATAAAAAAAGAGCGATGTCTGTGAATCACACTACCTGAACTTCCTTCTGAACATTCCTGACTTCCTGTGCATCGCACAGTCATCTCCTCTTCGTTTTTACCAGCACGATGTCCATGACCATGAGGCAACAGAACGTATCATGCGGCGCCGAGAGCGTCCACCCATGTCGCTCGCATGAAAAGACCGCATGAGTTGTGCGTACATGGAGCCGCTGGGCCCTGAAAGAACAGCATTGGAAAACTGGCCAGAAGAGCATGAATGCGTGACGCGGATCTGCTGTCCATGAGATTGGTAGCCCATGGACTCTAGCACTTTTCCTCGCCTCTCTATCTTGTTTCTGTCCGCGCAAAGAGGTTACACTAACACCGATCGATGTGTGTGCGAGTGGGTGCTAATGAAATCGGCAGCTCTTGCAGTTGTCAGTTTGCTAGTCTCCTGAGCTAAACGGCATGTGCGGAGTCGTTTTCAGTGAAATGGTGCCAGATTCTCTGCGCAAACATTTCCTGGACTTTATTCTTTTGTGGGAAATGAGGAAAAATGTAAGGTTTGCAGGGAAGTGCCCCAAACTCATGAGCTAAACTCAATTGTGAATATCTTCAATGCAAACATCCTCACCAATTTAGCAGGAGTTGTTTTTGTGTGGAAGGTTTGTGCATAGTTTCAACTACACTTTCGTCATCTCTGCTATTGTCTTCTACAAAACTATTAGGCTCATTTTTTTGGATTAAGGAATAGAAACATTCGAGCCTTCACATTCATAAGTGAATGCTTATGGCCAACATTACAAGATGATAGGTACTTAGACCAAGATCCGCTAAACGGACACTAAAGGGCACTAAGATCAGGACCCCTCTCCACTGAAAGCGTAAAAAACAAGAGCCAAAGACCAGAACACTTATAGCCAAATAAAGTGCCGATACAAAAAAGCCATATGATTCTACATTCTTATCCTTCTATGGTTTTTTCACGGATAGGCTTCGAAAATTTATAACACCACGTCTTTAAGATGCCTACAGCCTTCTTTCAAACCATTCTCTCTTCCTCCTTAGACAGCAGGGATCCCCTGTCCAAGTCTTTTTCTGGTCTGAAAATTACAACCAATTTCCTCGTTCTCCTTAGTCCCCACGCTTCCTCTACTAACCATCTCCTCAATCCATTTACACCAGATCGGTGAGAAGCCCTTCATCCTGAGAGTTTGTTGCACATTTAGACCAATTAACTTTATCATAAGCCTTTTCAAAGTCCAGTTTTAGGATTACCCCATCCTTCTTCTTATCCAATTCATGAATCATTCTAGAATATTCCTCCCTGGCAAAAAGGCCGTCTATGACTTTCTCACTACTTTATCAACTACAGTCAGCCTATCAGCCAAGACCTTAGGCCTTGTTTACTTTCATCCAAAAAATCCAAAATTTTTCAAGGTTCCCCATCACATCGAATCTTTATACGCATGCATGAAGTATTAAATATAAATAAAAATAAAAACTAATTGCACAGTTTGGTCGGAATTGACAAGACAAATCTTTTGAGCCTAATTAGTCTATGGTTGGACAATAATTACCACAAACAAACAAAAGTACTACAGTGTCGTGAAATTTTTTCCCTTCACAAACTAAACAAGACCTGTACAGCTAGATTTGCTTGACTTCTTGTTCCTTTGGGATTAGAGTGATCGTACCAAAATAAAGGTTAAAGAGGGGTAGATTACTTACATGAAACTCTGAAAACATGGCCATTAGGTCATTTTTTACGAGAGACCAAAACACTTGGAAGAACTCCGCCGAGCCTTATTATGTTTCTGATTCATCAAGAGAGAAATCGTTTCTATGCGATGATCCAAACAAATCTTTATAATATTTTTGTTATGACAATTTGTAAGTTTTTCTGCACCTCGATCACTTTCCCTTCTTGTTCTAGCCAAAAGATTCTTTTTCCCTTCTCTTTCCATTTGCCACCATTTGGAAATACTTAGTAGTATTATCCCCTTTTAGCAGCTCTTTAGTCTTTTCCCTTTAGAACCATCTAATCTCTTCTTCTTGATGCATTTGTGCAATTCTTTCTTTCAGACTGCTTCAAGTCTAGTTCTTGTTGGCTAAGGACTTGGGATTCTGCTTTTCTATCAAGTTCCCCATCTAGCCGAAACTCTTTCTTGAAATTTCCATCCACATTCTTTGTCCATCCTCTAAAAATGTCTCAGCCTTCTGATCTTATTCTGCTATTTCTTTATAGGAGTAGATCTATAATCTACACTTTTCCAAACCTTGGCAACCTTCTAAAAAAAATCCTCCTGAGGAACCAGCTAAGCCCAAATTTGAACTCAGGTTGGCTGTCGACGTGTACCTTCTCACCGGTGCTTAAATGCATGGGTGTATGATCCTAAATTTCCCTATTTTCAATGCATCAACAGTGAAAGGGAAATATTTGCTCCCACTCCATGCTGGCAAGCATACTGTTTAACTTTCCATAAGGTATATTTTTAGAGTGGCCCAAGTGATATTTCTTCCTAAAATTTCAATCTTCCTTAGATCCAAGCTATCTATAATGGCACTAAGGCCTTGTTTAGTTATATCCGAAATTTAAAAACTTTAAGATTTCTTGTCACATCAAATCTTGCGGCACATGAAGCATTAAATATAAATAAAAAATAACTAATTGTACAGTTTGCCTGTAATTTATGAGACGAATTTTTTGAATCTAGTCAGTCAATGGTTGGATAATAATTGCTAAATACAAATAAAAATAATACGGTATCCAAAAACTTTTCACCCATAAAAACCTAAATAAAAAGTGCTATCGGTTGTCAAACACGTCATTATTTTTCTCACTTGGATTCTAGATAATATTAAAGTCTCTACCCATCAGCTACCTACTTTCCTGCACGCCTGAATTAACTCGGTCAGAATTTTTTAAAAAAACTCTGGTTGTGCAGCTCCATAAAGAGCCACTAAACACCAGTGAATAGGCTCATGCCGGTATGATGCAATATTAGTAATCGTCATCCGTAGATTCTTCTATTTAGCAGCAATGATGGTTAAGATTAATTAGGCTCATATATAAATGCTCGATTGGTAAGTCGATGGGTAGCAAGGTAGCAAGGGCGCCATCAACTTCAGTTTTGATTTAAGGTTAGTGATGGGTGGGGTCAATGTAGAGTGGGGAAGTATGCTAGCTACATGTTATAGGTTAGTAGTGTGTGAGAAATAAAGCCAGGGCAATGACTTGGGGCATGCACACAAGGCACAGAACAGATAACATGTATATCAAAGTATAAAATTCTAAATTAAGATAGTGTATAATCGTACTATATAAGTAAGTATACAAATGCAGTGATAGTACATTGTAAGTAAAAACACATTATAAAAAATATACAAATGCAGCGATAGTACATTGTAAGTAAAAACACATTATAAAAAAATTATGAGAAATACTGTCTCCGTAAGTGGTCGGAGACCTCCAAGAAATACCCACCTCTCAAAATCATCTACTAGATACAAATGTCCTAAGACGACCGCCTCTATAAATTATTATTAGCACGGTAGTCATTGTATAACCTTCGCCCCTCCTAGTGCGCCTAAGAGGCACGTCGATGTAACAAACTGTTTTTCTCAATCTTAATACAATGATGCACAAACCTTTTAAGTATTCGAGAAAAAACATAGGTGGTCATTTTAAGCATCCACAGGCATATTAGGATGCCCGTCTTTATAAATAATTGTATCAAAAAATATTTTATTACTTTTCCGTCTCTGTAAGTTAGAGCACGCTAGAACAATCTTAGGTACACATCATGTTAGAACTAGTACTCTATTAGTTTTTTACGGATAGTTTTATTTGAGCTCTAAGTTTAATATCTTTAATTATTGTTAGACATATAATTCATTTCACCATTCAGTGCTCCCAAGACCTTTCAAAACATCGGGATAAGATCAATAGTAGCAACACAAAACACAATCGGCTGGCTTCGCCTGGCGGGACTGGACGACGTCCAAATCATGCTTGTTTCTGGTTGCTCTACAAGTCGACGTTGTCATCCTCGTCTTCGTAGTCTGGCTCATGGTCCTCCAAGACCCACCTCCCGTCGGGCCCTTTCACCATATTCTTGTTGTGGTGCACCTTCCAGCCCACGGGCACCGGGTACTCGTCGGCGAGGCAGTCGTCGAACTTGTTCACCAGCGCAACGTCCCGGTCCACCACCAGCTCGAACCCGCCGTGGTCGCCCTGCCAGCCGGCGACGCCGTGGAGGTGGACCTCGAGGTCGTGCGACTGCGACTCGTTGCCGTGGGGCTTGAGGAACGGCGACCGGCGCGTGTCGATGAGCAGCTCGACGCCCACGTCGGCGTAGCCCACGGGCGGGTAGTGCGGGATGCGGTCCGGCCTGTTCCGGATGCGGAGCATCCGGAGGTCCGGGAGGCGGTGGAAGACGTCCCGGAAGTCGCGGTCCCCCGTGCGTGGGCTGCCGAACACGATGGCTGTCACCGGAGCACGGCGGCTGTCGTAGCCCGGGGTCTTGTTGTAGGCATTGGCGACGATGTCGGCGGCGTTCAGGGTGGCCATGGTCGCGCCGAGGCTGTGGCCAACCACGGTGATGCTCGTCTCCTCGTCCTTGTATTTGTCCATTAGCCTTGCGATCTCTGTCAACACCTGCATGCTCGCACAATTAATAACTTGCTAAGTACATGCCAAAAAAAAGGAAGCTAGGAGATAATAATCTAATAATCTCTAGACTTACTTGTATAGTACATCTAAACCGATGTTCACTGAGTATTAAAACACACAACTATTCAAAAAATAAAAAGAATAGTATAACATATAAATGCACACACATTCGAGCTTCTTCAATATCCTTTTACCTGACTCCGCTGCCACACCTTTCTCAATCATGCATCGCCTTAAACATCGTTAATCATAGTACTGCTGTTATAGCATTGCTTATCGATCTTGCCCTTTTCTTTGGGCACCGTAAGGTTGACAATCATTGTCCTTCCTCAACAGTGAATAGCATCTCATTTTTGTTTTCCATCCTTCAGCACAGCTCTCATCAAACTTTTTTTTTGGCTATATCTCCATATCACACAATGCCCTCCTCCTTCTCTAGGCACTCTGTTATCAACTTGCATTAGCAGCCTTAACTCTGCCACGCCTGCTTGACACAGCGACACTTACCTCAAAGGCTCAAAGTACTACTAATCGAGGGACTATTGCCGGTCTGAAAATTTTCAGATTCTGTAGTGTCCATACAGAATAGGGATCCCCTGGGGTTGCCATTGTAGAACTAGTAGAGTTTTGCTACATCAACAATACATCTGGAGAAGGACCATTATTGGACGGCCAATACTCACCGCTGGCGCTACCAAAATCTTGGCATTATTTTCGTTTTTAATTCCAGGCAATGCACTTCGTAAGGAAAGAGTTAAAAGAACAGTGTTCAGTTCCAGTTGCAGATTGTATGTCATGCATTGTGAATATGAATCTTCCGGAGCTGCAATTGCATTGCCTGAATTTTAAGGGCTTGTATGAGGCCCATATCCTGGCAGCAATACCCGCCTCCTTGTATACATAGCATGCAATTCTAGGCCCATATCATGAATGTGCATGTATTCTGATTTCAGCATTGAGTGATCTGTGATCTAAGGACTAGAATGAACCCACATATTTCTTAGAATAATGATTGATGTTGATTTGGTGGAAGAAAGCAAGTTGCTATATATAAGAAACGAGAATTTGCCAAGAATTCCTCAAATATTTCTAATAATCTAATCAACTGTTTGCAGTCATCGGATTGCTTTGCCTAGACAACTGATGCGCTAATTAACTGCTCATGTAGTATTTGATTGATGTTTTCATCAGTTATATATATTGCTGAACTTGTACTTAAAGACAAAGCATGAATCACACTTACTACTCAACTAGGACACCTGATGCAACCAAACCAACAACAATCCACTCGACAATCACATCTTCACGAGAAAACTAAACAACACCTTATCTTCACGCAACCGTCATGAGGCAAGCAAAATCCATGCCATGCGTCATGATGAGGATAGCTTCCAAGGTGTAGAAGTGCATGCCATAAGTTTTTTTTTTGAAAAATTAGCAGGAGCTCTACTTCTCAATTAAGAAAGGAAATAAGTTATATGTACAAGAAAATCGAGACATCCAGCTAGCCGCACTGGGCAAACATAAAAACAGGAAACACCCGGCGCTCCTACACAGTGGGGCTAAGTCTGGTTGTTAAACACTCTAAAGTGCATGTTAATGTTCTCCTTGGCTTTCAAGGCCACTTGTCGAGCATCTATGACTGTGTCTTGGAAAATCCTTTTGTTTCTTTCCTTCCAAATGTTCCACATCGTGTATATCACCACCCAGTTAAAGTGTCGTCGTCGCTCTCTTGGAACTTTGGTTGCCGCTTGTTCCCACCACATTCTTATCTCTGTCGGTTGGGTCTGATGTCGGATTAAGTCCGTGTCAAAATGCTCCCACACCAACACAAGGCACCAGACCTCTTTAGCTACTGGGCATAGCATAGTGATAAGTTGTTATTTAGGACATATATAGGGCATCATGTTATGACCAACTTCATCACCAAGAGATGTTTTGCGACCCAACTTGGTGATTTGTAAGTTGTCACTGTGTTAAGACAATAGCAATATGTATGTCACAATTTTCTCCTCTCCTCTTGAATTGAAACGGCAATACATTTTGTTGTAGTGAACTCAACAAGCATAAGGACAGCACTCTTGTTTTGCACGGATTAGTAATACTCCCTCCATACCTGAATTAGTTGACATTTAGGACATGATTGTGCTTACCAAGGAGTGATTAATTAGAGGGTATTTTTCCTCCTTTGCCCTTATTAAATAAAACCACATGTGTTACTTTTACAACAACGTTGCATAGTTTGATTGGCTAGTTCTCTATGGTGTAAGGCTGGAGGTTGACTGTTCGAATCTTCGCAAGCACACTTTTTTTGATGGTAGAAGGCGGACGGACAGGGGCATTCGCGTCCAAACTGTGCACAGCGTCATGTTTTGAGAGAACGGGCTAACAGGCTAAAACGACAAGTAATTCAGGTATGGAGGGAGTAATTCTAAGAGACAAATATTAGACATCCATAGACAAATTTGGGGTCATAGCTGATCAAATTGCTTTCATTCGCTCTCCCTTATTTGCCCATATTCTAAGGTAGTACTCATGTAGATACTTTGTTTTTATCCAATCAGGATAGATTTCAGTTACAAATTATTGTATTTTCCACCTCTATTTTTTTTGTGCTCTCCTTAGCATCGCTCTTCGGTCTGTGTTTGATATGTCAATAGCTCAAATTCTCTCATTTGTACTTTTTCCCATGTGTGTCTATTAAAAGAATTAAAGTGGAGACTCAAAAGGAGTCTCCAACTGCTGATTGTGGAAGAAGGCAGTCACTGTCTTTGGGGAAAGAAAGCATTTTAAGCCCTGTTTTGATGCAAAGCATTTTGGAGTTTTAGAAAAATATTATGATTTTGTAAAATACTTTGGTTTTGAATGGCCATGAAGTGTTTGGAAGCAGTAAACTAGTTTTGAAAACCATAATATTGAAATTGTAGTCTTTTTGGAGTGTTAAAGACTCCACTCTAAAAGAATAAGTTAGAAAACTATAAACCCTCTTCTTAACAGTTTATAAAACTCTAAAATAATATGAACTGCAACAAAAACAAGATGCAATAGTACTACTGTACAACACATGAACTGGACTGCAAGAGTTCAAAAAGAAGCGGCAGAGCAGGTCACACACCTGCATTCTGGCGCTCTGCTTGCTCAGGTTGGAGCCTTCGTCGGCCGACGTGTAAAGCGACAGGTACCCGCGGTGCACCGACGGGTCGGAGCCGCCGGCGCCCTCCGGACCCAGGATACCCGCCGCCGAGGCGAGCGCGAGCTTGAGGTCGGCCACCCACTCGAGCGCGCGCTGCGTGCCGCGCCACGCCACGACGATGTCCCTGCGCCCGAGCGCGGCGGCGCCCTGGTCCGTGGCCACGGCGACATACCCCATCCAGTTGCACTCCCTGGCGCGGCCCTGCCGGCAGAGCGGCCGGAGGAGCACCTTCCCGCGCACCTCGGCGCTGGCCGTGGCGTAGAGGTACCGCGTGGCCTCGTACCACCCGGGGCGGGACACGTCCACGCGCCGGAACAGGTCGGCGCGGCGGTACCGGCACATCCCGGCGTTCGGGGACCGGCTCTCGCCGATGAACGCCTCGTACGTGGCCATGATCATCTCGCCGTAGGTGATGAGGCAGCGCCGGAGGTTCACGTCTAGCGGGTCCAGCAGGCCCTCCCAGTGGTTGCTGCCGTGCAGCTCCCTCCACCGCCCGGCGGCCATGTCGCCGGAGAACATTTGTTATGGGCGTTTGGCTATCGATCTGAGTTCTGGAGGTTTGTGGTCCTGTGCCTCCCCCTTTGCCAACCTGTGTGGTACTGCAACTGCAAGGTTATAAGTTGAGGCCTTGTTTAATTGGTGAAGGAAAAAATTTCGCGACACTGTAGCACTTTCGTTTGTTTGTGGTAATTATTGTCTAACTAGGCTCAAAAGATTCATCTCGTCAATTTCGACCAAACTGTGCACACAGTTTTTATTTTTGTCTATATTTAATACTCCATGCATGCGTCTAAAGATTCGATGTGACAGAGAATCTTTAAAAAATTTTGTTTTTTTGGGTGAAAGTAAACAAGACCTGACCTCGGAGCTAGCAAGGTGTGTGTACAAGTGGAGCATTCTTTTGCTCGCATGGCACATGACATGACAGCAGGCATCATGGAAAGAATTCAAGGATCCAGAGGGAAAGAATTCAAACACATGGCACATGTCGATGTATAAGGCCTTGTCTAGTTCGCAAAAATTTTCAAGATTCTCCGTCACATCAAATCTTTGGTCGCATGTATGGAGCATTAAATATAGACGAAAATAAAAACTAACTGCACAGTTTACCTGTAATTTGTGAGATGAATCTTTTGAGCCTAGTTACTCCGTAATTGGACAATGTTTGTCAAATAAAAACGAAATGCTACAGTAACCAAAAGCAAAAAAAATTTACGAACTAAGGCCTAAATTGTTTGAATATGTTGCCAGCTAGTAGAACTGACTATCTGGCAGTATTACGCGCTATGCATTGGTCTTCAGTGGAAATTGATAATTTGACGTTAATATAGCCTTTAGATCCCATTTCTTGACTAAGTTACAGTCTACGGCCACAATGACGCGGCATATTAGATAACAGATTTTGCTTTTCAGAAAGAGAGGGTTAAAAAGCAGTTCTGGATCTATCAGACCAACAACTGCAACTATGGAAAGACGAAAGGAAATGAGATCCATGGGCTGTTGGGCACCCTTTTTGATCGCAAAAAGATGCATGCTGAAATAACAAGCAAAAAATCGCACAGCACAACATTATGCTTATGCCTAATCCGATCCACTGTGTTGAGGGGGAGAAAAAGAAAAACTATCTATCCAGCACTGGGAAGAAGGTGATCACCTCCGCTTTGGAAGAAACTGAACAATTTGGTGGGGGTGAGAAATGGGGGTGGCGGCATGTCAAAACCACCTCTCCCGATCGAGCATCTTGACAAGGGAAGGTGTTGGTCGCCCATGGTCCGTCTGTATGTAGTCCATGACGGATGCCAAGATGAGATCCATGAAAGGGAGAAAGATGTGCTGGGACAGAGGATTCGACTCGGCCAAACCGGAACGAGAATGTTAAAGTCTCTCCCCGCACCACCCTTAAAATATCTCACTTAGGTTCGAAGTTTTCCTCTTAGGTCTTGTTTGGATGTTGTCGTATTCACCTCAATCCACATGGATTGATGTGACTCCTACATCCAAACAAGGCCTTATAGAGTTTTTATGTTTTCCACAAATTCAGTACCTTAAAATCGATATAGAAATACATAACCATAACTGTATCATTAAAGACATAACGTTGCCTTCAAAATTTAGTAAGCCATACTTTTGCCGCACTATATAAATGGAAAAGCTGTTTCCTAATAAGTAATCCAACTATCCAAGAATGTGCACTTTCAATCAAAAATAAAAATAACAAAGATGGTGAAAAACATCCAACGCTGATTTTTTTGTCCAAAGATCCACTGCTCAACAAATTTAGGGTTTATTACAATCGATAAAAGTCAATGAAACTCATGATTTGAATACAGAAAATTAGCCAGGTAGTACAATTTTAAACACAAAGACACACGTGTTCTGGTAACAGACTGGTAAAAGATAGTTTGCCAGGCTACATCAGTCATCATCCTCATGGTCCGCCAGATGCCACCGGCCATCCTTGCCTTTCACCATACCTTTGTTCTGTACCACCCACCATGATGATGGGACAGCAAACTCATTTTTCAGTGCATCTTCATGCTTGTTCACCAAAGCAATGTCTCGATCAACAGCCAACTCGAACCCTCCACTGCTCCCCTGAGCCCCTGCAACCCCGTGCATGTAGCACTCCATGTCATGCCATGTCAAGGGGTTTCCAGGGGACTTCAGGTAGGGTGATTCTCCTGTGTCGATCCTTAGCTCTGTGCCGACATCACTGTATCCTAGCTTTGGCCATTTTGGGACCACATCAGGAGAGTTCCGGACTCGGAGCAATCTCAGATCTGCTGCACTGTCAAATGCTTCCTGAAAATCAGGGTTACCGACTCTGGGGCTTCCAAATACAAACGCGGACACAGGGCAGCTCCTGTTGTAGCCATTGGAGACAATGTCAATTGCATTGATGGTGGCAAGTGCTGCTCCTAGGCTGTGACCTGTTATGGAGATGCTCGTCTCCTCTGTCTTGTACAAATCCTGTATCCTTTTGACCTCGTTTAACACCTGCTAATTTTTGAGAGTTTGATCAACACATGTTTATTATATTTTTAACAAATGATGAGCAAAATGAAGGAGCTATCAAATATGCACAATCAAGGAGACAATGATGCTTTTTGAAGAAACAATCACAAATTTTTTGAGTTCATGTTCTTTTCTCGCTCGCGCCTAGCGCCCTCCATTCCCGGCCTCGTTGGTATCAGTGCAAAATTATTCAGAGGGACGCCGGTTGACTTCTCAACAAAACAGAATCAAATCTTTTATCTTAGAATACTGTGGCTTGTACCATATTTGTGTTTTTGCAGAGTAAGCTTTGGTTGGCTCACAAGTGGTTTATCTTCCACCTGAAATCGTCATGATGTTTCCCTAGTGCTGAGATGGATCAGAAGAAAAATACCCAAGATCTTTTCCTCATTCCTTTTTGAAACTAGCTACAAGTATTGGTATTCACTAAAGGAAAAGGCACCTAAATCGGCTTCAGGTTTTCAACCTAGGCTGGTGGGAGGTTAAATAGCTCCCCACGACCTGGCCAATGTTCCCACTGGTGGGAATCAGAAATTTGTTTTTCTTAGATGGCAGACTAACCTTTAACATTACCTGTCAAGGCACTTTAACTAATTTCTATAGTTACTTATTAAATCAAACCACCTAAAATTTGTGCATTGTTGAAGGGTGTTTATTTATTGACACCTTGATGAGTTTCCAATGGTGAAGGGGTCTACACCGCCCTAGTTCAATCCCAAAGATGCAGCCTCGGTGGGTCATCTCTACAACTAAAAATTATAGAAAGGACTCATCTACCATATCCATGGTAAAGCCACAAGTCTCATTTTTACCGTGTCATGATAGGCTATCCCATCAACCTAGGCCCCACTCACCTAGGCCCCACTCACATATCCATGCAAAATTTTTTTAGCGAGTTAAAAAAGTCATAACTCATAAACCAAAAATATAAATTAAATTTCGATTACACCATTAAATTTATTATAACAAATCCTTCAAAACAAAATCACACATGGATATATTTAGATAAAATTTTATTAATAAATATTTATCTTATAAAGATAAAATATTTTCTTTTATTAAGTAGAGACAATATTCTAGGTTCAACGGAGAATGTTCTCTCTTTGTAAAAAAATATTATCAATTTAGAAGAATAGTATTTTGGGTTTAGGTTTATGAAACTGATATTACAATATACATAAAACATACATAAATACATGACATAGATAATAATAAAAAAAAATCTGGAGTAAAAAGCATAAGAAAAAAATAAAAACACAAAATAGAGAAAAATTTCAAATAATGTCAAAGGGTTACTTTTCAAATATCGTAAATATATTTATAGAACATTAACATTACTAAATACATCATAGAACATCATTAAATATATTATAGAACATCACATCTATTATAGATTTACATGTATACTAAGTGAACACCATAAAAAAAATAGAACATCACATGTATACTACGTAAACATGACATAACACAGCATAGAACACTAAATATATACTACATAAACATCGCATATATATAGAAAATAAAAATAAAAAATAAAATTACTAAGAAGAAAAATATAAAAACAAACATGATTAACAAATGATAAAAAGTGCATAGAGCAAATAAAATAAATGAATAATTTAAATAAGGATAAAAAGAAGATTAAAAGAAATTAAAATATAAAATAAGAATGAAGAAACATAGAAAACCTGAAAAGAAAAAAGAAAAACAAATAGAAGCAAGGAAGAACAATAAAACTAAAACCAAAAGAAAAAGAAAAAGAAAATAAAAGGTAAAATTAAAACAAGAAAAGAATAAGAAAAGGACAGGAAATGAAATAAAATCAAAAAACGAAAACTGAAAAGAAATGAAAAAGGAAGAATATAGACAGAAAATTTAAAATAACAATAAAGAAACATAGAGTATATGGATTTTAAAATCCGTAACAACGTATGGGCATTAACCTAGTCTATTTAAAAAGGTAAAATAGTCCTTGTGCTCATTTCTGAGTGACCTGAACGGCACTTCTCAAGAACCACTACTCAACTAGAGAACACCTACCTAGTTCAAAAGGCAAAGCAGTCCTTGACACTTAGATATAGTGCTTACAAATCATGCTGTTTTAATTAAGCAATGCTCTTTACAGATACCATGTTGTTCTTTCCTTTGCTTGAACTCTAATGAAGCAACACTTTCACTTCAAGCATATACATGATTAGAAAGCACAATACACTCTAGAGTATAGACCTTGCTGTTTAACTTGTTCACAGATTGGTATTATTTTCCTCAGATCAGAAAATTTTGTATTGTTTAATAAATATTCTAGAATTTGAATGAGTTACCTGATGTCTTGCACTCTCTTTGTTGTATTGTGACCCTGGATCAGCACTTGTGTAGACTGAAAGCCACCCTCCATGCACACAGGGGTTAGTTGCGCTGCCTGGAAGAACTATTTCTGAAGCAGGCACCAAGGAAATATCAAGATCATCCATCCACTCTACCATCCGTATTGTGCCACGCCATGCCACCACCACATCCCGCCTCCCAAGCACTTCCTTACCCTCGTCTGTAGCTACTGCAACAAATCCCATCCAATTTGACTGCCTGCTCCATGCTGCCTTTGAAAGAGACTTAACCATGAATCCATCAGGTAAGCTGACAGTACACATTGCATATATGAACTTTGTAATCTCATACAAATTTGGGTTTGATACATCCACCCGGCTGAGGAAGTCTCTGCGGTTGAAGAGGCAAGACCCAGCATACCTTGATCTTCTCTCTCTGTTTAGCCCAGTATAGGCTGCCTGGGAGAGCTCACCATAGTTGATGATATTCCTACGAAGGTCGAGGTCGAGAGGATCAACCAGGCCCTTCCAATAATTCAAGCCATTGAGTTCTTTCCATCTTTTGGCAATGTTTCCCATCCCTCTTATAAGACTCATCTTTGCTGTGTGTGCCTCTCTTTCTCTTGCTTGGTTTTCTACGTGCTACAAGAAAACAGAACTTCATGTTCCACCTGCACATATATAGGTATGGCAGGTGGTAGCTTGTCCATCAGATTTTCAGTTCAGTATGCATGAAGAATAGAAGCTCCCCTGTCATTCTTTCAGCTTATCAATCTGCCGGCCAACATGGGCAACATGCATCCTGGATTTCAAAGCATAAAGAAGCTTGCACGGATCAAATAAGGACCTAAAAAGAAATAGACCAATTATCTTTATGCCACCTGTACTAACCAGACAAAGTAGGGAAAGGCAAATAATGTGCAGCCTTCCATATCTTTGCGTCCCTCTCAAGATAGGCAAATACCTTCTAGGACCAGTAGCCAGCAGTGGACCAACTTGAACCTTCTGCTGCTCTCCAGCCAACAGGCCAGTGTAAAGGTAAAATACAGTTTGCAGCCTCCGGACCATCATCCAAACTAGATGCATCCATCAAATCATGCAGAAAGCTAAAGCATTGGACAGTGAAAATCTTTACTAATCATGCTTTTTTTAGGATATATGTACAATGATACGTTTGTCATCACCAAAAGAAAATTGCAAACATCGAACATACAAAAATCAGCAATTCTGCATGCAAAGGATGGATGCAACCAACTCAGGAGTCTCCTTTATAAACAACATACATACAGACACAGGAAAGCTGCCCTAAAGCACTAATCGCGATAACTTGGTAAGGAGTAGCATGATTAGCTTAGGTTTCACTGTATCCCAACAAAGATTTTGTCCTTTTCAGGTTAAGACAGGTCTAGTTGGTTTGAAGATTTTTGGTCTCAGCAGTTTCCTTTCTAGAGAGCCTTATAAAAATATTTACCAACCTCAGTTTCCAAATACTTGGATACTTTGACCAATGACCAAAATGCCCTCATAAAGTTATATAGAATACTTACATAGTACTTTTATAGGAGCAAGTGCCAAGTATTCAGAAGCAAATAAAGTGGTCAAAAGTGTCAAGTATTTGGAAACAGGGGTTGATAATAACATAGATACACCTCATTAACCTACCTGTCACTTTCCAAAATACTCCCTCTGTCAAACTTATGTTCTAGGATTGTCCCAAGTCAAACCATTGTGTTTGATCAATTGATATTAATAAGGAGCAATACCATTACCAATTGGTGTCACAAGTGTTGATACTTTTACGTATAAATTTAGTCAAACTTTGGATGTTAGACTTAGGACAATCCTAGAACATTATTTTTTTTTGGAAGGGGGGGGGGGGGGGGGCGAGGGAGAATGTTTTGTTGGTATATCAGCATTAAATATCAAGCCTTGACCAAACACACACAATTTAGTACCTCAATCAATTAATTTAATTGAATACACCTCAAAAATAAAGGAACCATCATGCATTCAAAGTAACAACTTTGTTTTCCCTTTTAACTTTTTATGTAAGTCCCAACTATTGCAATATAAATTAAGGATAACAACACAAATAAATTGAAAGGTCACTTCATCAGTGCTTCCCAGATCTGTGCAGAGAAACTTGCAAGTACTTCCCTGAGACATCAAACATTTGAAGAAATACAACCTTCCAACTTCCATGCACAAGAAAGTAACAGAACAGTCTCAAGTATTACACAATGCTTTGCTCATTAAACTGAGCTTGATAATAAACATATAATATCCTGCCTGAGCACTAGTATTACATGATCATATGATCCCTGTAATTCTGCATTAAAGGTGATGACCTTCAATCCAAAGGAAACAATACTTTTGTAGTTTTATTACCTAAACTGTAAGCAGTTAGTTCTAGGTTCAGTTTAGTGCTTTTTCTTAACCTGCTTTAACCTTGTCGCAAAACAGAATGGGATCATCATGACACACTAACAAGTGAACTGAGAGATATGTAATGCGACGAGCGCATGATTGAAAAACATGCACCATTAATTGGAGCCATAAGATAATACCATAAGTTACAGATTTTCAGGCAGCTGCACTCGAAATCTTGTTTGACAATACTGCACCTGTTACTGTCCAAATGCATATTCTAGGACATTGAGCAGAAACCTAAATGCCGTGTGGACCCTGAGGTACAAGATTGCATCCTATGTGCAAAGATAATACTTTTCCAAAGAATACTCTGAACTGTTGCAGTGTCCAAAGAAATAAAAAAATTGGTCTTTTTCAATTATGTGAAACTCATATATCAATACTCCTTTATTATCATATCACCACTAAACTGAAAAAGGTATATTTACTGAGGAAACATGAGTTTCCCTTCTAGATGAATCCATATAGAGAAAAAAAAAAATCAAGAACACATCAGAGAGAACATATTGGTCCCTTACCAGAAATCTCCACAAGAGCACACCCCATCTTCAAATCGGTGGAACCGACGATTATCCCTAAGAACCACAACTCTACCTGTGCACTTAGTTAGATACTTAATTGCACTGTGGCAATCATCACACACGCGCAAATTCTTCATAACTCGAATTGGTACACCTTGTGGAACAATCAAAAGACCTAATCCTATTGCTAGCCTTTCACTGTGATACCTCACTGTTGCCCGCTTCTCATCCCCATCCACATCCTTAACCACTGCACTAGTGTCTGCCACATAACCAGCTGCTTCCATCTTCTCACCAACTTTCTCTAGCACCTTGTAAATTTCCTCGCTTCGTTGGTGTCTCCTGCAGTTCGATACAAAGGTATGCACCTCCCCTGCAGCTTCCAACCAGCTAAGTCCTGTTTCTTTCCGTACACCTGCATCACGCATTGCTTTCCTAGCAAGAGCTGCATCAATATGCCTTCCTGCAGCTGCATATGTGCTTGACAAAAGCATATGTGCCCCAGAGCTGCGTGACCCAGTCTCAAACAGCCTCTTCGCAGCAATTTCTGCTGTGTCAGCATCCTTAAATATACGACATGACATGAGTAGTGCACCCCAAACAGACTCTGGTGGTTCCATGGGCATGGACTCAATAAGATCAAGTGCTTCCTTTATACGTCCTACACGACCAAGTAGGTCAACCATTGAAGCATAATGTTCAGCCTGTGGTTCAATACCATAATCTTTCATGAGAGAAAAATATCGCTTCCCCTCATCAACAAGGCCAGCATGGCTACAAGCAGTGACCAAGCACAGGAAGGTTATGTGATTGGGCCGGAATCCAGCATTCTGCATCTCCATAAAGCGCTCAAATGCTGCAGCAGTATGCCCATGCTGAGCAGATGCAATGAGCACTGCATTCCAAATGCCAAGGTTCTTCTCAGGTGCTTCATTGAACACCCGGTAAGCACACTCTACAAGCCCACACTTTGAGTAAACCGAAACAAGTGAGCTACCCACAAAAGGTGATGCATCAAGCGCTGTCTTTGTAGCCCTGGCATGCACCTGGGCTCCAAGCTCAAAGAGTGTCGCTGCAGCACATACTCGGATGATGGAAGAAACTGTGAAGTCATTCACCGGCACGGCCTCCTCAAGTGCCAAGCGGAAGATTCCCATCGCTGCAGGATGCATCCCCGCGTCAGCATACCCACAGATGAGTGCGGACCAGGAAACAACATTCCGTTCCGGCATTTCATCGAATAACCGTCGGGCGTCTGCAAGGTGGCCGCACTTGGCATACATGTCGAGAATCGCCGACCCAACAAACACGTCGCCCGCGAACGGAGTCTTGGCGGCGAGGCCGTGGAGCGCGTGAGGGGCGAACGGAGGGCGCGACAAGGTCTCTGCAGCGGCGACGGCCTTCGCAGCCGAAGGGATGTTGCGGTCGGTGGCGGGGACGCCCGCCGCGAGCATGCGGCGGAACGTGTCGAAGGCGGCGGCGGCGAGTCCGTTCTGGGCGAAGGAGGAGATGAGGGAGGACCATGCCGCGGGAGAGGGCGGCGCGGGGAGGTCGAGGAAGGCGCGGAGCGAGAGGTCCGGGAGCGCGCAGCGCGCGTAGAAGGTAAGGAGGTGGTGCCCGAGCAGCGTGTGGGAGGAGGCGGTGGCGGGGACATGTCCAGCCTTGAGGAGGTGGCCGTGGAGCTGCTGTCCTTTGGGGAGCGCGCGGGCGGCGGAGAGGGCGACGAGGAGCTCTGCCAGCTCGCGCGCGACGGCAGGCAGCGGCGCGGGCATTGCGGGCGACAGCCTGTGCAGTGGAATGGCACGAGTCGCGCGGGTTGAAATATTTTCGCAGCTGGGCCTGGGCTAATGTAAATGGTGTAAATTTCGATGGCTGGGAGCCTGGCCCGGGATATTTCGACCGTTGCTTCACAGGCCGAGCTAGAACTCAGCCCAACAAAGCCTTTATTTGTTCTCATCGAGAAAGAGAAAGAAAGTCATTGCGATTTGCAATGTAAAACAATGCAAAGTAACACCCCTGCCCAGCTGCCCTATCGGAATGCATTGACGTGTGAGTGGTTTTATTGAGTATAGACATATGACTTGAGAACTATACCGTGACGATCCAGTCGTGCATTTAAGTTTAACACATGTGCATCACGATTATAGTTTGCACTAAAGTTCGTATCTTGAAACTTGTATAGAAAAATTGTATGTTATGGGCTCTATTGCTAGTCAACAACCGTCAAGCACCGACGAACAATCCATCGGTACCCAACCACGCATGAATTTTGAGATGTCAAGCAGTAATCACCCTTGGCCCCACTTGTAAATCATACTTGGTAGCTCTCCATGACTCAAAGGCCACCAGGAACTAATCTCTCTCCCCCTTGTCTCACTCTCCTTCTCTCTTTTCCACTCTCTCTCTCTCTCTCTAGTTCTTGCTTCAACCACCCCTTTGATCATCTCTCAAGCAAGGAGGAGGAAGAAAGAGTGGGTAACAAGCAAGAGGAGCATTTAAGGAATACCGAGGAGATCATCCCCAACCAACTCTTGCTAGGAGTTGAGCAAGGAGAGGTTCATTCCCCCTTGCAAGAGGAGGCTTCAAGGAGGAGAAACAACAATGAGGCCGAGTACGAGGTCAAAGAGGAGAATCAAAGTCCTGAAGATCCATCTTCGCCTCTTCTCCATACCTTGGTAGGTTGAATCCTAAACAAGACCTTCTTTTGAATCAAAGAGACCAAAGTTTAGCTAGTTCTTGACACGTAACTCTTTCCAATATCTCAATCTCAACTACACTTGTTACGACCAATGTTCCTTAGTAGATGTGTTCTTTGAGACCTTATAAACACACCTGCAAGACCCCTTGCACATGCATGTACCACACCCACGCTTAGCACCCACAACATCACTTAGTGCACAAGAATTATGCAATTGAGAGGTTCTACTAGAGCACCCTCCGCTAGAAAGTGCCAAATAGAATCCCATGAATAATTCATCAGTCAGTGTTGGAGGGTCGGTCAAAACCCACACTTAGTCATTTTCACTCACAGAACACAAGGTTGGACATATAGTCTGTCCTTCTATGACAGACAATTAGTTGAATTTTCTCTCTCTATTCCAAAGAGGTCATTTTGGTACATGATTAGACGAACAATTCGTCCAACATTGTCGGGTAGTCCATCAATCCTTACACTTAGCACATTTTGTTCTGAGTCCCATGGATGATCTACTATCACCTATTCAACAGTATGGAACTCTGATAAATAGTTTATCACATGTTAACGGACAGTCTACTATCAATGGGTTAACAACACCTATCCTTCACAAGTTTAAGCACTTGTACACTATCAACGGACCATGTGTTTTTATACATGATCATGCATCTATTCAAGCATCTCATATCAATATAAGCATTGCATTTACTCATTCATGTCATACATCATATGGGGGAGGAAGTACACAAGGAGGCGAACCATGAGAACAATTAAGCCTGGGCAAATTACCCGATACCCATTACCCGTACCCAAATTACCCGGACCCGGACCCGAATTACCCAAACCCGCGGTACCCGATCCTAAATTCGGATAGCAATTTTGATTACCCGAAATTAGTTTGGGTAATTCGGGTAGTATCCCCCGGTACCCGAACTACCCGAATTACCCAAATATTTGTCTATATCTTTGTATTTATCATTTGTTATTAGTTAAATATTAGAACTTATCAATTTATTAGAACATAAATCTCTTTGTTTGAACAAGTGATAGTAATATATTATTCTCTACAAAATTCTATTGAAATTCTATACAATTTGCTGCTAAAATTATATATAAATTGCTATTGAAATTTTGTATAGTGTGTTGTTTTTTGAAATTTCGGGTAAATCGGGAATACCCGAACCCGAATTATCGGGTACCCGAAATTGCGGGTAGTGTTTTTTTGGGACTAATATCGTTAACAATTTTCATTACCCGAATTTTGAATTACCCGAACTACCCGACCCGAAAAAATCGGGTAACCCGAATGCCCAGGCTTAAGAACAATGTTGACCTGAACTCAAAGTCGTTGTTCCACCCACCAAGTACGAAGGCTGGCGCCTAAGCATTCTTCTACTATTTACAATTGCATTAACTTGAATGCATTATTTGTTACATTATGTTTCCATATGACTAAAAATCCACTTTACCTATTTGAGCTTGTAGTCTTGTATTGTCTCCATTGTACCTTGTAACATGAATGCTTTGCTTTTGGTAGAACATACTCTATGCTTGCATGCTTAGAAGCGGTAGAAGTTGAGATGGTGATGGATTTCTCACTGCTCGAGTGTTGTAGGAATCTATTATGCTTGCTTATAAGTCAAGTAGACCACTTTACTTTATGCACAAAACACCTTTATGTGAAACCAAACTTTTTTCTTGCTAGATCTTACTGCATGATCCTTGTTTATTTAATTATGGGTAAGTTCTATTATAATTTTCTACTCATGATACTGCTTGTGGAGTTTTTGCAGGTGAGGTCGCCCTCACTTATGGGTTCTTCTATGTGCTTGAGTCCCCCATGGATTATGAATATTAGGGGCCCTCCTTTTGAGGTGTAGGTTCATGGTTGTGGCATGGACCATGGATGTGTATCAAAAAACTATGTCATATGTAAGATTTTCGCTTAGACTATGATGTGTCTTGTGGTGTTATGAACTAATTTGTGGAACAATGTGTTGTACACTTAAGTAGCACATTTCTTTAATGTGATGTGAACTTGTGGTGGATCATGTAGCACCTTGTCTTTTGCAATTGATCTTGGATAAAGGCTGAATAGATGCATGCTATATGAGTAGTACATGAGGATGACTAGACAAGTTGGGTTTGGGCTAAGTGCGATCAGTGGACAACATCCTAGACTAAGAACTCGATCTGGTAGCATAGCCTAACCATCATGTCATATACTAATCAAATAATAATACAAACATAAAAGACAACAAAATCTTGGAAACCACATTACAGCGTCACTTCTCCTTTAACCCATGCTCCCTTCATCCAAATACCATCTGCCTCTTCCATCACTTCCACTGGGATCTTAGATTTGTTGTTGTGGTTGATGATCACATGCTTGCACGCCTCAACAACACATTATGGTCAAACATCCCAAGCTCCAATATGTGGTTCTACACTTTGTTATGATGCTAGGGAGGTGGGGGGCCATCATAGCCCATGAGCATAGAGCAAAATGCTGCCTCTACTATTTGCAACAAAAACCATTAATTTTTAATCTTATCTTATACTCCTATAAAGCTAAACTCCACTACCTATTTCTCTCAGCATACAGGCTATCTAACTAAGCAACCCACTATCACACACAATTAAAAATCCACTAGCCCATGCAATTGTAGTGTCTATGTCAGCAAGTCACTATATTTCTCTCAACATGCAAGTTGTCTAACTAAGCAATGCACTATCACACACAACTAAAATCCACTAGCCATACAATTATAATGTCCACGCCAGCAAGATACATAAGTATTTTGTTTGTCCATGTCATCATGCCATGTAATCCACTGTATTCCCATAGCAACGCATGGGGTATTCTCCTAGTATACAAACGCCTAAAAAATCTAAAGATGACTAAGAGCATCTCTAGTAGATCTCTTATATTACATCTTCTATAAATTATTTAGGATGATGGTACCTAAAATCAATTTAGCTATAAGAGAACACTAGCATATTACCTAAAACTTGTCTCTTATATTTTTTTAGGGATGGATAGATGAGTCTTATTTATTTAGGAGAAAGGATGCTTCTTTTAGGAGACCCCTTAAAAATTATAGGGATAGGATATAAGATATGAGAATCTTTAGTATAAGAAGCTTAGATAAGATATTTGGTGGGTGCTCTAAAAGCAACTCTAAGAATATCTTTAAATCTTTTTCTAATTGATAGAAATAGAGATTTTGGTGAAAACAATACTCTCCAATAGCTTCTTTAATTATATCTCCAATATCTTTCTCTATTCTGAATATTTTGCTAGGCAAAGATAGTTGGAGGGATGCTTCTAGAGTGTGTACATGATATAGACCAATTATTGGAAGATGGAAAGGTATAAAAAGTGGCTTTTATTAAAATGATTTGCTGAATGATGATATAGAAGAGGGGTGTAAAAAATCTCTTAGTGTGAGACAAAGAACCAATCCTCTTTCACCGTTACACCAAAACTAACAGCTCCTTAGCAATCGTGGGTCAGCAAAGGTGTAAACATGTTTTTTTTCTCCCGAAGAAATTGCACCAAGCAAAATGCAGCCTCTACACTATGAGAAATAAAAATCACTAATTTTTAATTTCTTTAATGTCAAATGTCTAACAAATCTAAAGACGACTAAGGCCAGTCTCAATAGTGTTTCATCATAGTTTTGTAGACATCAAGTATGCTAGGGCACCGTATTAATGAAGAGAGAGATGATAAGAGTTTTATGAGAGCATAAAGAGTTTCATGGAGATGAAACTCTTCTACACTGTTTCTAAAATATGGATGTGTTGAAGTATCATGAAATTTCTACTGAAAATGGCCTAAGAGCATCTCTACGATATCTTGCATCTTCTTAAATTGTTTCAGGATAGTAATTGAAATCAATTTAGCTATAAGGAAGCACTAGCAGATTACCTAAAACTTATCTCCTATACCCCCTCCGTCCTGTAATAAGAGCATTCCAGCATTCAAAATTTGTTGTCAAATGCAATGCATTCTAGAGGATAAAAACCAATTATACATTAAATATTTTTATTTATCAACCAATCACCATTCGTCACATTGATGATAGCGTTTGATTAGAAAATAAAATGAGGGTACATATGTCTTTTATGTTCTCTCTTGATTTGTCTTAAATTTCTAAAATAAATTATATTATAGGACAGAGGGAGTATTTCCTTAGGGGTGAAGGAGAGGAGGTTTGTCTTCTTTATTTAGGAGAAAGGGTGCTTCTTGTAACGAGATCTCTTAAAAATTATTCCCTCCATTCTTAAATAAGTGTCGTTCTCGCTTCTCGAGAAGTGAAATATTTTAAGGCCTTGTTTAGTTGGCAAAATGAAAAGTTTTCGGACACTGTATCACTTTCGTTTGTTTGTGGCAAATATTGTCCAATTATGGACTAACTAGGCTCAAAAGATTCATCTCGCGATTTACAGACAAAATGTGTAGTTAGTTTTTGTTTTTAATTATATTTAATGCTCCATGCATGTGCCGCAAGATTCGATGTGGCAAGGAATCTTAAAATATTTTTGGTTTTTGGGGTGAACTAAACAAGGCCTAAGTTTGACCAGATATATAAATAAATATGCATATTTATAGTACTGAATTAGTATCATTAGATGGATTATTGAATCTATTTCATAATAAACTTATTTGAAGAACAGATGTTACTAATATTTTCTACAAACCTAGTTAGTCAAATTTAAGAAAATTTGATCGGCACAAATATCTTAGAGACACTTGTTTTGGGTGGAGGGAATACATGTATACAAGATATGAGATATGAGATTTGTATCTTCTAAAATGTTTTTTTTAATTATAGGAGCTTGGATAGGAAATATCTGGTGAAGAGATGCTCTAAGACCAACTCTAAGAATTTTTTTTATTCTTTCTAATTGATAAGAGTAGAGGTTTTGGTAAAAACACTCCAACATCTTTTATTTTAATCTCTGCTATTTTTATTCAAATGACTCTCTAATAATGATTTAGAGGGTAAGTTTTTAAAAAACACTCTTGGAGGTGCTTTAAGCTCTCTTGTGAGACAACAAACCAACAATAATCCTATTTCACCGTTAACACCAAAGCAATGGTGGGTCGGCGAACGGCCCGTTGAGCACTCCATGGGAGATGACATCGTACGCCTTCTCCGTCATGTGCATGCCGTCCCAGCTGGCGAAGCTGCTCGGGTTGCCCCAGAGCTTGGCCATTCTGTTACACGGTCTGCTGACGTGGTACGGCTGGTCGTCGCCACCGCAGCACGCCGCCATGGGGTCACCGATGCCAAATTTGTGCGGGTCCTTGATGAACTCCATGGCGGCACCATAGTAGTCGGCGTAGATGAGCTTCACGTTGGGGTGCTGCGCCCTAAGCCGGCCGACCTCGCCGCGCAGCGCCTGGTTATGCCTCTGGGAGAAGTCGTTGAACCACCGGAGGCACCCGTGCTCGTCGTAGTCCGCGCGGTTGTTGCTCTTGTACCCGCTCAGGTATGCCGGCACGCACCCGATGGGGAAGTTGTTCGGGATCATGATCGCCTTCGC
Source organism: Sorghum bicolor (assembly GCF_000003195.3). Classification (NCBI taxonomy): domain Eukaryota; kingdom Viridiplantae; phylum Streptophyta; class Magnoliopsida; order Poales; family Poaceae; genus Sorghum; species Sorghum bicolor. The sequence goes on along the minus strand of NC_012872.2, from coordinate 57,849,783 downwards.
GCCCATACCGATGAGCTCCTGCAAAAATGCATGCATGCAATTGCAATGCCAATGCAAGCTTCTGTTAAAATGACTAGAAAAACAAATGCGCACTCGACGACGACGACGACGACGACGGGACGAAGTACAATACAAGCGTAACAGGCAGCAGCACACCCTGGCAGTAGAGCCAATGGTCGCGACGATGTCTGGGATGAACTGGTTGGCTTGCTCGCGAGGCCTACGGGCGGCGAACCAAAAGTTGTAGTCGTTGCCGCCGATCTCGCCCAGCACGATGAGAGACTCGCTCAGGATCTGCCTCTTGGCGTCTAGCGGAATGATTTGTGTGCGAATGGGAAATCAATCGATTAGGCACATGATTGAACGCATGTATGCATGGACGCATCGTACAGGACAATAGGATTATACTCCTAGCAAGAACGCGTACTTACCATCCCAGGGAGCAATTCGTTGCATCATTTCTTTGAACCATCCCATCTGCACGCCCAGGCAACAGGCCCAGCTTACATCGTGGTTCCACCTACGAAAGTACTCCGGGGGCATTGCCATAGAGCCAGACACAGCGAAGTTAGCGCCAGTCGGGAACAGGCCTGTGTCCTTCTGCGGCAGATTTGGTGGTATCAGTGGCAGCTGGAACGCTTGAGCTGAAAGAATAATGCATGATGGTAGGTCAGTGGGTGAGGGTTAATTAACACGAATTGGCAGTGTGTTCATCATGTATATATGCACAGTCTCGTTGCAGTACACTCACCGTAGAAATCGATGACGACGCGGCCGTCGCTGATGCGACCGGTGGGGTGGTGGAAGTAGGTCATGCCATATGGGTACTCCATTATCGGGCCGCTACGCGCGTAGTTGCCGGTGTCGATGAGGGAGTCCCCGAAGCTGAAGATGCGCTTGTAGCTGCCGCAACGACCCGCCGGAGCGTTGAGCAGGAGGACAACAGAGATGAGGAAGATGTGCAGGGAGATGGAACGGTGTTGGCAGCTGAAACCCATCATCTCTGAACAGTACTCTCGCTCTTCTGCAGGGTTCTCCGGATGGCTTCGTTGGACTACCTTTCTATAGAAGTCTTGAGCAGTGACAATATGACAGATTGTATATCCCAAAATAAATGTTGCTTCTTCTAAGTAGTCAAATCTTCTAAATTTTGATCTAATTTCTACAAAAATGCATTAATATTTATGATGAACGATAAGTATCATTAGATTGGACATGGATTGTACTTTCATAATAAACTTATTCAAAGATATAAATGTGATAGTATTTTCTATATTTGTAAGTGAGATGTGCATTTATTTTGAGATGGAGGAGTAGTTATATCTAGTTGAGTCTCTCTCTACAATTAAATGATTGTAAATCCTTTGTTAAGAAATTAAAGAAAATGATAAAGGATTTGGAGGAATCCAAAGAAGAATGACCACTAGTAGAATTGAAGGAGAAGACTTAATTCTGAAAGATTAACAAGATATGCTATAACATCCTTTTTTTTTGTAGTGGGATATGGTATGGATAGATTTTGAACATGTAATATCTTACTATTACTCCATATTAACCTTCACGCTAGTCTATCAATCCGTGCTCTCACATAGGCTAAAAGCTTAGATTAGAAGACCTAAGCATCAGTCATTATTTAATACATCTAACCAATAAAAATTACTTATATTAAATTATAAGTAGACAAACATATCAATATGCTTTTTTTCATTCATATCCATAGTTCATCTTCAATATAATATGATTTAAAACCTTAGCTTAAACTATGGTGGCTCTTAGCTTGTTGCAGCCTATATATGTGATGTCACTAATCTAAAATTTGATTTTCAAATATTAGTCTTATTGATTGCTAGATTTTTTATGCTTAGGTTAATTAAGTTGAAATCTTTGTTCTTATAATATTATTTATTAACACTCTTTTTTTACTTTTTAAAAATAAGGACTTTAGTTAGTTGGCTACACTCTTAAGTGGCTACGATCGCATAAATAGTCACTTAAAACTTGCACTGTATTTTTTAAGATTAGTGGTAGAGCTTGAAGAAAGATCTAGGATGGGTAGCAAAACTAATATCAAGGAGATATTAATATTTAGGCTTTACAATGAATTAATGAATATTTATTTCAAATGAACCTTAAAGGCCATGAAGATATAACCACTCCTAGTCTACACTTCCTCCACTTCTCGTGAAGTTTGGATTTTCTTACCAAATAATTATATATGCAACAGTGGTTATACTATCAATATGGATATGTCAAACATTTTAGTTAAATTTATAAATATATCATTAGTAATAAATCATATAAAATTAAACATAATGGTTATTAGTATTTTTAAATAAATTGTTAGTATCATTAGTATATGAGTTGTTAAGAAAATATTTTTCAACATTGTTGAAACATAAGACATATATTTTTCTCTTATCCATGCATGTATAATTGGTGTTGCATGATGGAACAATACATATTTACTTTAACCAAATACTAATAGAAGTGGGTTAATGTAGAAACTTATGTATACTTTATTATATTGTGGTTATTTAGATATTTTTTAGCAAAAGATGTTGATTAGAGATATTTAGGTTTGAAATATTAATTCAGATGCAAATTAAAGATGTTAAATATATTATCTATCATAATAACAGGCGGGTAACTAGATGGAAATTTGAGTTTACTTTGTATCATGTTTCTCAATGGCATATGTGGATATTTTAATATAGATTCATGGGTTATCTTATGCTGATTTAGATAATCATAGAGGTAGGTAATTATTTATAATATAGAATAGATGAAATGGTTATTATTATTATTAGGGGTGATTGGAGCCTAAAAAAAGATATATTTAGTTTTTAAATTTTTGTGGGACTTTTTACGATTTTTTTTTCTAATTGTCCTTGTGAGGATTAACATGGAGAGCAATTGAAATTCCTAGGGAGTTATACATTTGTGTATTGATAAAACCCTTCACAATTTCTTGAAGCTCGATCTCCCCGAGATGAACCATATAGCCAAGAGAAACCATGAACTAGAATAGAAAAGCTTGCCCCACCCATGAGTAAATATTTCATAGTATTCTCAGATTTCTCTTCGTATATCCAGACAATAGGTAGGAACATAAACTAAAACATTCTAGAGTGTTTGTTATAAATAAAGAAAAAAGAAATAGTTTTTTATTTATTGCAACATGCTTGTTGATGCCTACCGCTTAATCTTAATTTATTGTATCTTCCTGGATTAGCATGGAGACTCCACTAGGGACCACTAGTTATGAATTTAGTTGAATTCTAAGCATACAATATTGAAGCACTTGTTTCATGCCTTCATATGACACCATGAATCTATAGTTTAGTTTTCAACTTTTTAATCTAGTTGTTGCAAATTTTTTATCCACATGTTAAGTTAAAACTCGAACATATTATATTTTTTTAAAAAATAATTTTTATTATTAAGAATATTATAGGTCATAGGTTAAACCCTCTTGGTTCTTACACCGACATAAATAGTCGTTTTAACATGCACTGAGGCACTCAACATGTTGAATTTGTTATATCACAAAATTATATATGTGGTAGCATCGTTTTGTAAAACATATAGTGTCTAAATAAACTAGTAATATTGATATGACATAATATTTTAGTTAAAATGTATAAATTTATTTAAAATAATAACTTATGATATTTACCATTGTTGATTATTAATATAACTTAAAGTAAATTGTCAGTGCCATTGCTTTTGGTTTGTTAACCATTCGTCGATTATAACATTATTGGTAATTCTTGATACAATCCCAAGCTCTATAGTGTATATTGTTTGAAGGACCTCCCATCTAGAGCACATCACAAGAATCATGTATATAACCAAAAGTAGGTGTCACGGGTTCATAACTGCTGTAGTAATCGGGTAGTTCAACTTAGGCTGATGTGTGTAACTCCGATGACTTAAGAACTCAAAATACAAGAGGTTTATCTTGGTTTAGGTGTCTAAACCCTACATCCAGCAGTTGTACTCTTCATGTTAGGAATACTGAGAGTCCTTACAATGGAGGACTAGAGAGTAAAATGTAGGGGGGAGTGCTATTCTAATCTAGGGTTTTGGTCAAATGTCTCGTGGTTCGATCCTTTATATAGGAGTCCATGTCTTCCTTTATATATCGAGGAGGTGATGGGAATAATAATCGGATGTTTCCTCCTAGGTTTTCTTGTCGTATGATTCAATTTTTCTTCTTGATATCGTCGGTCCTTCTTTATCTTGTAGTCAGGGGTCAACAAAATCACAACCACCCTTTGACGCCACTATTGTTGTCTGGTGTTGATCACCAGGTGCAGACTACTGTTGTTGTGTCTTCCCTAGGTGTGCCTTCTTGTGGTTTCCTTAGCATGCTAGGCTTTTTCCAATTGCAGAGGCTACCAAGCGGGCCCTAGACCCCCACTACGTAGATTTGGGGAGCTCCTTGTCCTAACGTGTCACGTCCTAGAGGTGACGCTATGTATTGAGGGAGTGGCCGACAACACGTTGTGGCTGAGGAACAGAATGTTGGCTTGGTACTTCCATTGTTCTGTGCCTGTCATTCTCTAGGCACCTGATAGATTTTCGGGTTGCTTCTAGCATTGCCTAGGGTGAGCGCTCAACCCGAGCCAAGATCGGGGTGACCGCGGGGGCTCTTGCTTGGCCAGGGCATCGGGAACTCCCTACGCCTTGGCCGAGCCCTAGAGCTCCTAAGCGAAGGCGACCTGACCACAAGACTTATCTCTCTTGGCTCATCGCTATGACGTTAGGGATTTTCTCAAAGGCCCACCAAGTTATCCCCCGTTTGCCAGAGGGTCCACACGAGTGCACCTAATGACCGTAGGCCCCGATTGATTAGGAGAATCAGTCAAGAGGTTAACCTTATTGTCAAGCCCTTAATCTAAAAGTTTGGAATAGCCTATGTTTAGTTTCATCCTAAATCAAACTCCTTTAACTTTGATCAAGCCTTAGTGATACAGTCCGGCTGGTGTTATAAGATGCTATGGCTGGCTGCAAGCCAGCAACTAGCACAATTATATACCATAATTTCACAGCGAAATGTTGAGAGGGGCCACATCCAGCAGCAGCTGTGGCTGTAAAAACGCTGAGATAACAGCACCAATATCTACAATACCAAATAAATACACTATCAAGATATATTTCACGGTTATTAATATATTTTCTTAAAGAAATCTGGCTTATTAAGACAAAACTAAAATGGCCTACCACTATCATACAATTGGTTTGTAAACTCTCTTCAGAGTAGTTAAATGAATGGGTGGATGCTAAAAGTCAGTTTTAATTCTGGGTAGCGCGGTCACTTTGTTAACACAGACAAAGACCGTTTCCTAGAGCATCACCGCCAGGTATGGTTTGTGCCAACAATCAGGTGGAGAGATAATTCTAAAATTAAGTTCACCAAAGCCACATTTTAATGGCCTCTCAAGTTAAATCCAAATTATAGGCCACAATCGAAATCCAAAAAAACTTCATACCCCCTAACCTTGTGTATACACACATACACATAACATTCACACACACACACACACACACACACACACACACACACACACGTCTCTTTATAGCTACTCCATATATGGGCACAGCATCTTATTTCATATCCACAATCATCCGAGGAACAAGATTTGGCCTGGTGCACTACTCTTGCGAGCTATATATACATATGTGTGTCAGTGTGTGAACAATGTATTTTTATTTATAGTGTGATGTGAATTTCTAAGATCAATTAATACATTAGTTAATGTATTCTTGTATTTGCTAGAATAATAACAAAAAAAGAATTCTCATAAGCTGATTATCACAAAAGGGCAGTTGTCCCTCAATCATATAACTTGTTCAAAGATGAATTCACAATCGGTTGGCTCGAACAGTTATGGAACTGACAATTTTCATATATAGTTAACTTGTTCAAAGACGAACTCGATGAGTTGTTCCTTGATCATATATCACTTGACTAGTTCCGGCAGGGATAATTCATAATTGTCTTGCATAATTGCGCTAGGAACAACTGACAAACCAAATTATATAGGTCAAATGTTACACCATCTGACCACATTGAGTGTAGTCCCTCCATATATTTTGATCAGAGAAATTTCATACAAACTAGATTTCGACTCTTAATTTCTCTTGTGTATTATGCTACCATTTGCTAGAATATCAATATCATCTCAAGAGACAATTTGAATGCAAATTTATCCATCGGTTCATGTTTTATATATGTTATAAATTGTATATAATTAAAATAGTTTGTTGGTCAAAGTTTATAAAGATTTTTTTCATGTATACAATACACTTGTCATTCTAGAACGGAGGGAGTATATGAATTATTGAAATGTTTTAGACACATGGTGCTGAATAGGCTCCATAGAAATTAATTATTCATGTTTGCTGGCCACCTCGTTAACACTCTAAACAAAATGTTAAAGGGTCGGGACTGAACCATTTTATTGACAAGATATAGAGGAGCATACACATATATAGGACGTAATTGATTCCGAATAGATTCTAACCAATCCTATCGGGAGCTACTTGAGTATGGTTTTTCCTCAAATAAAAGAGATCGAGAAGCTATAAGAGAATAGCTTAGCAGTTGATCTTGAGCAACGGTGTGTCCGCGAACGGGCCATTTATCACCCCATCGGCGATGATACTGTACGCCTTGTCCGTCATGTGGATGCCGTCCCAGCTCGCGAACGCGCCCGGGTTGCCCCAGACCTTGGCATCCTTGTCGCACCCTTTGCTCGTGTGGTACCGGCCGTCGCCGCCGCAGCACGCGACCAAAGGATCATCGATACCTGTCATCACGCCCCCATGCAAATCGAAGACAAAAAAAGAGAGAAAAAGCAGATTCACACAACGTATTATTAGCTCTCTCTCTCTCTGGCGCATGCAGGACATTATGCATGATTATTACTAGTAAAAATTTGTAGTTTCATATCATCGAGATGACTAGCTAACTGACTTACCGTAGTTCTGGGGGTTCTGGACGAACTGCAAGGCGGCGCCGAAGTAGTCCGCGAAGATGATCTGAACGCCGGGGTTCTGCGACCGGAGCCGGGCGACCTCCTGCTGCAGCAGCTGGTTGTGCTTCTTGGAGAATTCGTTGAACCAGACGAGGCAGCCGTACTGGTCGTAGTCCGAGCTGGTCGTGCTCTGGAACATGGCCAGGTACTGCGGCACGCAGCCGATGGGGAAGTTCCCCGGGACGAGCACCGTCTTGGCGCCGAGGTTGATCACCTCCTGGACGGCGGCGCCGATGTGGCCGACCACCTCCGGCATGTACTGGCTCGGCGTGTCGCGGGAGTTGCGCGAGAAGAACCAGAAGTTGTAGTCGTTGCCGCCGATCTCGCCCAGCACCACCAGGGACTCGCCGAGGACGCTCTTCGTGGCGTCTCCCGGTGCGATCCGCGCGAGCACCGTCTTGAAGGACTGGAGCTGCAGGTCCAGGTGGGATGCCGACGGCATGGTGAAGTTGTAGTTGGTCTTGTAGTAGTCCGGCGACAGCCCTGTGGCTGCAAACACGGCGAAGTTGGCGCCGGTGGGGAACGGCGAAGTTCCCTCCTCCGGTATGCTCGGCGGGACCAGCGGCAGACCGAGCGCTTGCGCTGAGACAGTGAGACGACACATGAATGCACATTCAGCGAGATCAACAATGCACATGCAGCCAATGCAACAATGTAAGCTAGGTTCATGCGTAATGGACGTACGGATGCATACTCACCGTAGAAATCGATTATGACACGGCCGTCGGAGACACGGCCGGTGGGGCGGTTGAAGTAGGTCATGCCATATGGGAGCTCCTTTATCGGGGTCGAAGAGACTGTGCTCGCGAAGTTGCCGGTGTCAATGATGGAGTCGCCGAAGCTGAAGATGCGCTTGAAGCAGCCGCACAAACCCACCGGGGAGTTGAGCAGGAGGACAACGGAAACGAGGAGGATGGCACCCCTCATCTCTTCTTCTTGATTCTTGATGAACACTAACAATTACAGACAATGGTGCAGTCTAGGCAGGAGGGGGCGCGGCGAAAGTAGATGAGTTTCTAGGTTGTGATTCTTTGCTGTGTTCCAGATGTGAGCTCCTACCAGCAATTTATACTAGGAGCTGTACGTGATGATCGAGGATCGCCGATGGTATAATTAAGGGATGAAATAAATCACCCAGCGACAAAAATCTGTATATGGGTCTGTAGATATATTCTCAAGATATTAGCTTCCCATTTCGAGGTTTATTTTTTGAACTGTTGCCTTACGTACTTCTAGACATGATGCCTAATAATACTCCATCTTTCATTCAAAATACATGGCGTACGTATTATGATTTGATGATGAAAAAGGTCAAACTCCGTAACTTTGGAACAACAATTGCTCAAATCATGTGCATAGTTATTAGTATACATCAAAGTAATATCAATAGATTCTACATTCCACGTAGGAGTTTATCTTAGTACAGACTGATTTCGAAGTAACAATTGATTATGTGTATGAACTGGTGGTAAAAGTGTGCTTGTAAGGATATCCCCGAATCCTAATATATACGTCTTATCTTATAAAAAGAGACTTGACTACCATTGGCATTTGGGGGTATATCTTTAGTAATAGTTAATACTAACATTTCTTGTGAATTATGGTCTTACCAAAAAAATGAATGTGCCTGCATATATATAGTAAAGATAAATATATACCTGAAAGCAATGGATCTAATTAACCGTCACCCGTATATGGGGGATTGTTTGATATGTTGCCTTACATACTAACCCCAAATACACTTTTGAATACCCAAAATAACTATTGCTTATTAACAAAAGGGATTTGCCCGTCCAATAAATGCATACTCATGATTTATGAGTGTTCTTTTTTCATTTCCTATTAAGAAGAAATTCTATGAATTATATGGAGCACCAATAAAAAAAGAATCTAGTAGCGGTATTTTTTTTTGTTTTGTACTAGCGTCTTTTCAAATCGCTAACCTTAGGCATCGTGATTTTTTTTCACACACGTGAGGTTGCTAGAATTGAGCTCACAATCTTAGACTTCGCACGTTTCTTTCCTAACCACTACACCTCAAAGTTGATTGTGATGACTACCGCATACATTTTTTTTATATTCACTTTAGTAAATATTGTAATACACATTTGAAACCCTAAATCATTTCAAATGAAAAGGTTTAACTGAAAAGTTTTAGATGTCTTTGAATACTATAACTTTAGTTTAGATCATTTTCCATCCAAGGTTTGTAGATCATTTTGGGACCCTAAATTATTTCAAATAAAAAGTAATCAACTATAAGTTTGTAGATCCTTTTGAGTACTACAGATTTTATTTAGATCATTTTTTTATCCGAGATCATTTTAAAAACTCAAAAAATGAGTTCAAATTATTTGTACTCGCACCAAGTTAATAAAACCACTAGTGCAAATACATTTCTACTATAGTAGAATTAAGAGAATTGCCAGTAGAAATCTTGTTTTTACACTGGTGGTTCTCTCAAGACTACTGATAGTAGGCTTAAGAAATTCATTAGGAGAAATTATGTATTTACAATGACTTAGATTATAAAAGAGTCCATGTGACCATGCCTCATATAATTATGAGATTAATTATAAAAGAAATGAACCTCAAAATAAAAAAAGTCCATGCCTAATATAATTATGAGATTAATCAGAGAAATAGAAAACGTACAATATTTTAGTTTTTATTGATCTAGCGGTTCCATGCTTATTGATAGTTAATATAATTAATATACAATAAATCCTAGATAATAAATGAATTAATAAAATAACAATTTGATTTCTATATGAGTTGGAAGGAAAAATACCAAAATACATAATCCATGGAAAACACAATTGCTAAGGCAAAAAGCTAATAAGAACTATAAGACGTTAAAAGTTTGGTCTCCAAATGAATGTAAAGAAAAAGAATACCTAGATTCAAGCTAAAATTTATTTTAAAAATGGTAATGACTTATCAATGTTGGAAAAGGTACTAATAATTTTTTTTGCCAAGTAAAGTTTTAAGAAATAATCTTCCTTAGTCTCATGGGCTAAAACTACCGTATTGATCATATAAATCTAGATTATAACGCTCTAAATTTACCAAACAAAATAGAAAATAAATAAAAAATCCAATATACATGAAATAGGTATATAAACATTTATATTTCAAAACTAACATTACTATAAGAATGTATTTCACAATTAATTAAATAGTACTTATTTTTTATCATAATTGTTAGTTTTTTATATAACTTTGATCAAACTTTAAATCATTTGAGAATTGCATTTTTTATGGACGAATAGAATAGCTTTTAAACAAGAGTAAATTATATCTTTCAACCTCTAAATTACATGTCAGTTAGATCTTGAACCATCAATTGTGAAATCAAGTAATGAACTCACTCTAACAGTTGAAACTTGACAAATTTGATCCATCGATCGACTAGTTTTATAGGTGGTTTTCTATGTTTAAAAATAATAAAAAATAGTTTGATTTCTAAAATAGTTAATGAACACACACATGCATAGTTATTTAAAACTGATTTATTTCTGCTTCGATTGTTTTATTGCTTGTAGCGATACTCATTATTTATCTAAAACAAATAAGATCTAAATAATTCTTACTAGAGCACCAACGAATATATAACATTTTTATAAGAATAATATAACTAGTTTCATATTTTTCTAATTCACAATAAATTGATTATGAATTTACAAATACCAAACCATATTTTTTTTATTGTTTTTAGAATAATAGAAACGTGCATTTGAAACCAATTAAAGGACTAAATTTGTCCGGTTTTGATGTTTGGAATATATTCACTATCCACTTTTATTGTTCTGGGTGAAAATCAAAGTGTCGTACAACTCGAAGGTTAATATATATATATATATATATATATATATATATATATATATATATATATATTACCCTTTAAATAAACCGTATCACTCGAGCTTATAGCCTTGAAGTCTGGACTCGGGTGGGAAAAAAAGGACCTGGCGAAACTGTAACCAGTGCTAGTGGCAAGAGAAAAGTGCATCCACACTAGCCACATAAATTTGTTTTCTTATTTTTCCTGTTTATTTGCAATGTTGGAAACTCTCAATACATTGCATAAAAGAACAAATCCTAAATGACGAACTCATGATTATTTGTATACAATAGTAAGTGTTGAATTAAATGTTTCAAGTTTTCAAATGTCAGACTTGAATGCTATATATCTCCTTTATACCAATAAAATGTTTCAAAATGTAGATGAAAGTTTCCGATGGTCTCTAAACAATTTGTGTATATCTACATAAAAGCGTGCATACCCTAATTAGCATTATTAAAATTTGTTAGCTGAGAGCTTAAAGTCATAAACAAAATATGCATGTTGATCATATTTCTCAGAGCGCAGGTTATATATTTCGTGATTCACGGGAGGACTAAGCAACGAAAGCTACAATGATAATACATAGAGGCAGACAGTTGATTGAGTTTCTTATGATGGAACATGTCTACTCCTATTTAAGTCCTTGACTTAACATAGGTCTCATACTTTTTTGGATTATTTAAGAATTTAACAACGTTGTATGCTGGCGTCAACACATGTAGTGATTCTCTTAGTCTTTCGGATGTTCTCGTAGGAGTAGGGTGTAAATGTCAACTGTCTTAGTCTCTAATGTGATTAAAAAAATCTTGCCCAAAAACACTTAGAAAAGAAACAACGCAAAGTAGAATAGAGGATGTGAGGCGTAATCCAGAAGGTGAACCACAAGTTACGGTCTTTTTTTACTTTGAATCGTCCACCTAGCGCCCGGACGTCCGGCTCGTAGGTGTGTGTCCGGACGCACCTAACACCCGACCAACGGACAGAGACCCAACCAATCCGGACTCGCGTGCGGCCCGACTCGCGGCGCGCTCGCGTGCGGCCTCGCGCAACCATCCCGCCGCGCCGCCGTCCGCGGAGCCCCGCGCAGCCATCCCGCCGCGCCGCCGTCCGCGTGGCCCCGCGAAGCCATCCCGCCGCGCCGCCCGTCTCGCCACGCCGCCCATCCTCCCGCCGTTCCCCTCCTCCGTGTTCCCCTCCGCAGAGGTCCTCCCCGCGCTGGCACCGGCAAACCCGTTCCCCCGTCGCCTTCGACCGCTTCATGTCTCATCTGCTGGCCAACGCCGAGATCCCCACGGGCTGCCGTCCCCCGGCGATTGTTGAGGGCCGTGAGACAGATCTATGGGTAGACGGGCGCAAGGAGGGCCCAAACCGGGGATCAAGGGACGGAGTGCCTGTTGCAATCACCAGGGGCAAGGAGATGGTGGTGACGAATTCAAATCAACCCAATCAGCATGTAATTCCTCTGTTTTGCTACTGAAACTTGTGTTACAATAGTACTCAAATATTTACCAGAGTCCACTGCAACAAGAATTTTGGTTGTCTGTGTGTTCTGCTGTGTGTTCTATGATGACACTTTGAAACGTGCAGGAGGTTGATGACGATTCTGTTAGTGGACATCACCAGATTGTTGCAACTTCAAGCACTAACAGGGCTGCCTATGTTTCAGAAGTATGTTTTTGGAAAACTCTAACTAAAATTGTTTATTTCCTTCAAAATAATTAGCTGTTGTTGACTGCGTGTGTAATCTGACAATGTATTTGTAACATAGGGTTCCATTGACCCTATTCTTGATCAGAGTCTTTCTAACGGGGCAGCAGTTCAGCCGTTTGAGGGTGTTGATGTGGAGATAACTGATGACGAGTTGGTGTATGAAGAAGAACAGGACGTTGTTAGCTCCCAACCAATTGTTCCATTTGAAGGGATGGAGTTTGATACAATAGATGAAGCAAGGAGGGTGTACAACGCTTATGCATTCAAGATGGGATTCAGTATCAGGATAGGCTCATCAAGAAGTAGTCGTGTGACTAAACAATTGATAAGGAAGGAGTTTGAATGTTTGCATGCAAGGATTACACCTGGTGAAAAGGAAGAAAGTGCATCGAGTAATGCATCATCATCGGCAGCAACTACATCCAAGAAGAAGAGTGCAACAGCGGTAATGACCACTGCAACAAGGAAACGAAGCACGTTAAAGAAGGCAGATTGTAAGGCACATATGGTTGTGGGTCTACGTAACGGAAGGTGGAGGGTTGTGGTGTTTCAAGTAGAGCATACACACCCTTTGGTGAAGATAAAGGGCAGGGTAATGCAGCTGCGGTCGCACAAACGAATATCATGGGCAGATTATGAGCTATTGAAGACACTGCACCATCGAAACATATCCACCATGCAAATCATGGCAGTGCTAGGAGACTTCCATGGAGGCGTGGGAAACCTAACCTTCAACAGTAAGGATGTCTCCAATATGAGGACACACTTGAGGGCAGGACTACGGTACAGAGACATGGATGCTGTCCTAGAGTATTTTCAGAAGTTGCAAGCCGAGAGCCCTAGCTTCTTCTATGCTATCAAGCTAGATGCTGAGAATGCTGTAAGGGGGTTGTTTTGGGTTGATGGCAGATCAAGGGAGTTGTACAAGTGCTTCAGGGATTGCATATTCTTTGACACGACGTTCTGCACTAACCGGTACAACATGCCCTTTGCACCAATTGTTGGGATCAACAATCATGCCCAAAGCATCCTACTAGGTTGTGCTCTGCTTCCGGATGAGACTACTGAAACATTTGTGTGGGTGCTTCAAACGCTCAAGGATGCAATGGGTGGAATAGCACCAACCAACATCATGACTGACCAGGATAGGGCCATGAAAGCTGCAATAGCACAGGTATTCCCTTATACAACACATAGGTGCTGCAAGTTTCATGTGGTCAGCAAAGCTTGTGAGAAGTTTGGTTGGTTAATTAGAAACAACCCAGAATTTGCAGATGAGTTTGACTATTGCATCAACTTCACCGAGTCTCCAGAGGAGTTTGAGACGTTGTGGCATAACATAGGGGTGAAGTATGATATGCATAGCAATGATCATTTTCAGAACATGTCTTCAACCAAGTCTATGTGGGCACCTGCATATTTCAATAAATGCTTCTTTCCCTTCACAAGCACAACAGGAAGATCTGAGAGTATGAATGCATTATTCAAGACAATGGTGCACCCACAGGACTCAGTGTTGCAGTTCCTTACCCAATATGAGTACATAATGGAAACAAGGATTGAGAAGGAGTATCGAGAAGCAGCAAAAGGTGAAACGACAAATCCACCGCTGTGGGGGAGGTCTCAAATTGAGAAGCAAGTATCTAAGTTCTACACTAGAAGTATTTTCTTCAAGTTTCAAGAGTTGTTGCGTGATTCCACGGCATTAACTATAGATTCGATTGCTAAAGAGGGAAGCCAAATGACAGTGCAGGTAAGGTGTACATACAGACTGCACATTTCTGTTGCAGCATACATAGATGTTCTGTTTTACAAAAATACTGAAACATGTTATTCATTACTAGTGAAACAGAATCTAGAGTCCATTGAAACAATAATTCTGGGTGACTTTGTAAATTGATGGTACCCCTATTTTGTACTTATGTTGTAGGTGTTGAAACGAGTATACAAGGAAGGTGAGGTGACATTGAAAACATACAATGTTGCTGCGAATCAGGGGTCTGAAACATACACTTGCTCTTGCAACATGTTTGACCAAGATGGTCTCCTATGTCCTCACATCCTGAAAGTCTTTACTACACTTGATGTGCAACATGTACCGCAGAAGTATCTGCTGCACAGGTGGTCTGAAGAAGCTACGCTGAAAGTTCCTCAACATTTGTCAGGTCCTGAACCAGTGTTTGGTGTTCCAGCGACAAATAAGCTAAGGTACAATGCATTATGTAGGAAAATGACACAGCTGGCTGCTAATGCTTGTGTGGGTCCAGAAGAGTACATGGTGGGTGTTGGGTATTCTTAACATCATTACTAAAAGTAGACTAAGTTCTCTAAATCTAGTAACGGTGCCAAAAATGCCAAACCTATCCCTTACACCACTTAAGCCAAGTTGTCATCCCCAGCATGATATAAGAGACGCGGTATTGAAATATGCAATTGCTCTTCTAAATAAATAATGAATGGGATCTGCAAGCGCACAGATTAATACCGATGCAGTATTTTAACCGGGAAGTATTCAGGTATCGTTATTTATATTTTTACCACTGGGAAGGGATTAGAAATCATCACTAATGATTACAGAATAGAATATGAGATTGAGCATCTATCATTGCATGTATAATTGAGAACATTATATCTAACTCATCATACAGGGATAAGTGTCACATAAAAGATATATGAAATAATAATAGTGACAAGGATAACTAATCTGATCTAGCCACATAATAAATATGATAAGCACCTCAATTAGATACTCTAGAAAGTCATTAGCATGGTATTAGAACGAACTACAAGAATATTCCCTAAGTTATTCTTAACTATATAGTCTAGCATTATCATAGTTAGTGCAAGCATACTTAGCAATCATTGCAAGACAAGACTACGCCCATGCATAGTGATATTAGCAAGGAATATGAGAAACATAGCAATCACTCCCCTGTAATAATGTTGCTCTGCCAGCCCAATACACGAGAGGGGGACTATATAAGAATCAATGAAGCTGTCACTATCACGAACCACCCCACGATCTGGCATATTGGGTACAATCGCAGATAAATATGGTATAAGCACCACGCCTACACAATATCTATCATTTACCCATGGATCCGATGGATAAACGCTATACGATCCTAAGCATGTATATAGATCGTATCTAACTAAGCCAAGTACATAACTATGATAAACTAAGAACAATATAATCTTGGATATAAGCAAGTAGAGCAAAGTCATAAGCAATATATTGAAGTAGAACAAAGTCATATTCATAATATTGAAGAACAAAGATAATTAGAAAGCAATTAGAAACACAATTAGAGAATTACCAAGAATCCTCTTGACAGATCCGGAAACCAATCGAAGATTGACTCCTTCTAGTTCTAATCCTACGTAGCTATGCTAATCTAGATATCTAATTGATGTGGTGGCTCTAATCTCGATCAGAGGCTTCTTCTTCTTTGATGGAACAATGAATTAGGGTTGAGAGGCTCTCTCCTCCAGGGGCCAGGGGGTCTGGTTTTATAGTCCCTTCAAGTAAATATGGGCCCTTGGATCAAACCGACATAGATTGTATGGTTTAGATTCATCCTTTAGGTCGGTGGAGACTTCCCGCAAAGCAGAGTCCTGATTGGACTTGGACAGGGGGCGGGCGCCCAGTAGGACAGGGCGGGCGCCCTGCCTCTGGCCCCGTTTCGCCTCCGCTTCGGTCTCGTGGCTTCTGGAGTCTTCTAGATGTAAGATAATTGCGCAGCACGTTAATATCTTTACGTAATCCTGACATGTGGGCCTTTCTTCCATATTTCCTGATAACCCCCTGCAGAAATAGACAAACACCAAAACTCGTGGAATTCTGTCAGATAAAACCCTAAGTCTAGATCTTGATTTCATTTGGATCCTTTTCTTTATTTATTTGATAATTAAATTTGATACTTAAGGACCGTCAACAAACTCCCCCAAGCTTACCTCTTGCTCGTCCCTGAGCAAGGATAGACTCAGCTATGGATCAGAAGTTGTTGCAATATATTTTTTAAAAAAATTGGCGGTACACATGCTTTTAAATAAGATCTCATCTCTGAGTTAGAGTAAACTGTCAAGACTTAAAACTTACTTACTTTACCTCCACCATGGGACTTGTAACTGTCACTTCTGTCTTGAGTGGTTAAAAGATAGAACAGTCTAGCAAAGTGCCATGTCTCTTATTCTTGATCAGCTATAGCTCTGGGATTTTTGCAGATTTTCAAATAAAACTCAGATATTCCTTGTATGATTCTCTCAGGTCTCTCTTTTGTGGTATTTCTGGATCCTTACCAAGGCATTGATGGTATATGCCTTCTCTCAAGATATGTGGTATTTGTGGTATGAGGCATAGTGATATTGCCTTCTCTCTCACCCTACTCTAATAAGGCTTTAATATCTAGAGCTCATAGGTGGGAGATAAAATATACATACTTACAAGACATTTATTGCATAGTCAAACCATGGATCCAAAGTAACAAGTCAATAAGTTTAATCAAGATGTGCATGTGTGGCGAATGAATGGTATATGGTGATGATGGTGATAATAATGGTGAAAACAATGGTGGTGGAAGTCTAATTCTACTTTGCTCTTTTGAGGGGATACATACCTTCCTTGCTTTTGAAACTTTATGAGGAGAATGAGATGCTCTTCTTTTTCTTTTCTCTCACGTGGGTATCTTGCACCCCTAATTATACTGTCGGACACTTGTCCATTTTTACCTCTCGTCTCACTTTTTCTTTTCTTTTGAGGTTCCGAGCACTTGCTCCTTTTTATTTCCTCGTATTATTTTCTCTTCTTTTTTTTAGAGCACTCATCTCTTGAGATAATATAGCAAGTGGTAGTAACAAGATAACTTGAGCATTTATTTCACAAGGGAAAACAGAAAATATTTTTGGTTATTCTCTCCCGGATTAGGAGTAGAATATTTTTGGGTGATTCTGGAGATGGAATGGTTGGATATATGTGGATGGTACTTCCGGAATAGAAGTAGCATATATGAGTGAACGTGCAAGTGAAATCTTGATTTAACCACATGACAAGCTCCTAAGGGTCTACACAGCTTGACCACACTCAATGCTCATAAGCAGTAAATAATAAATGTGTGGCTCAAAGTCTAGCAAGCATGTATATATGGCTGTGGTAGAAATTTAAGCTCTCATCATGCAACATTTTAAAGATTTTCAAAGATAAAATTCTCCAGAATTCTAGCATCTCTAGGAACAGATAAACAGCAGCTCAACCTTCCCATATCGTATCCGTTAACAACTTAGACTTCAGATCAAGTTTTCATCCCACAAGTTTAGGTCTAGAGCAAGCTTTAAATTATAACTGTTTTGTCTAAACTTTAGAGAGAACTTAAAATTTGCAAATTAGGCAGAGCAACTTTTCATCATATCCATGCTTAAGTTTTATTTAGATACAGATTAGCATAGCCACTTTATTTATTTATTAAACACACTAAGCAAAAGACATATATATATAAGCATAAAATCTTTATTTGGTTTTCCCATAGTTTATGTGTATTTTAATATTCTAAAATAATATAAGTATAAAGATAGATAGAAATACTTATCGAGATAAATGGGGGTGCTCTCCCCCAAGCTGAATTTTGACGTAATTTCTCTTGATGTAGCTAGCAGGTGGCAGAGGTGTAGTTGAAAGTCAGCAGCATTCTGACAGCGATTAGAATGTCCTCCGTCTGCTAGTCTTCTTAAATTCTGTGGAGCTCAAATAGACAACAAAGCTTGTGGAACTAATTAAGTGTTAGCATAAATATATAGCCTTCATCATCTTGAGACTCCTTAATAATTATTACTCCCTGTTTTTATATTTTTATTTTATAAAGCAGAAAAATATTTATTTTATTTTTATGCCACCACAGTGAATGTACGTATGGGTTTTATGCCACTCGTATACTCACATGGGGCTTACTGTTTTTCATATTTTTATTTTCTTTTTAGGATAGTATGAACATGTTTAACTAAATAAACTATTTTAAGTAACTGAAAGAAAGGATAACTACCAAGTTTACCTCTTGGCAAGGCGTTCGGTGTTTTTAAGTCCTCCGAACGGGACTCTTCAATTTCTTAATCGTCCTGAGGTTCGTTGGGTGGCGTAGTCGGTACTTCCGGCAGCGCCTCCTCTTCTTGTATAGTTATCTTCATTTTCCATACCTGACTCGGTGCTTCAATCTCCTCTGGATAATTCTGTTTAAACTCTACGTCTTCTGACCTTACAACTTCTCCTTCATAGTCTGCCCATCCGTCCTTGATGATCTGCCTCCTCTGGTTGCGGTTGCGTCTCTTTCTGACCTGCTTAGATTCTTCAACGATATAGTTAGGGTCAGTAAAATAACGGCGTACCTTCTCTGAGGGGAAGTGCATATGGATTTCTCCGGTTCCAATGTAGATAATTGCTTTAACGGTGCTGAGGAACGGCCTTCCAAGGATGATGGGTGGATCATACTCGTCTTCTCCGATGTCAACAACTTGAAAGTCTGTGTAGACAAAGTGATCGTCTATTTTAACTGGGACATCAGATACTATTCCTTGAACTTCTCGAAATGTCTGATCTGCCATCTGGAGCTGAATGTATGTTGGTCTTAGTGGCATGGTCCCGAACAAGAGCCGATAGGTGACTGCGGCCATTATGTTGACGCCTGATCCGGTGTCGCAAATCGTCTTGTAGAAGTTGTATCCATTTATGGAGCAGTAGATGCTTGGCATTCCTTGGTCGTCCTTCTTAGTCAAAAACGATGACTTCAGTCGGTGATCTTGGCCTCCATGGACTTCAGTGACCATCTTAGCTGACTCGGTCCACACTTGCTTGTTCCTGTTCCTCCTGTTGGTCCTCTTCCTTGATTCACGTCTGGATTGATTTGGAATTTGTGTAGTCTTGTTCTTGAAGAAAAATGTTTCCTTCTTCCCTTTGACATAGAAACTGATCTTGGCAGCACTGGCGTAGATGATAGCTCCCGTGGTGTTCAAGAATGGCCTCCCTAACATGATAGGTGCTCTCTCATCATTTCCGGTCTCTACCACTACGAAGTCTGCTGGTGCATACAAGGTACCAACTCGGACACAAAGGTTCCTCACTATTCCTTTTGGAAAAGTTATCGTCTGATCTGCAAACTGCAAACACATGGTTGTCTCTAATAAAGGATATGTAAAGAATTTTTCATAGAGTACCCTGGGTATAATGTTGACGCTAGAGCCAAAGTCACAGAGTGCTTCTGGGAAGTCCACCATGCCGATGGAGATCGGGATGACGGGGCGTCCTGGATCGCCTCTCTTGACCGGCAGACGGTCAGTAGAAAATTCAGTGACGGGGTTACTCCAATTACCTGCATCAAACGTGTCTACAAGATTTGCAGATTCTAATCCTTCCGGTTGTGATGGTATACCGGGGTTAGTAGTAGGAACAGCAGCAGCTATTTGATTTAACTGAGATTCAATCATTTTATTAAAGCTAATTTGATTCTTGATGGCAGTAGAGAAATTATCCATTCTATTATTTATATTTTCTAGTATTTTATCATTAGATGCCAATTTCTTAGATAGATTATCCATTAGCTTTCCTTGATTAGACACTAACTCTCTCAAAGGTGGAAAATTATTATTGTTGTAAGAATTGTTACCTTGATAATTACCTGAGTAGTTAGGCCTCTGTTGATTCCAACCTTGATTTTGTTGAGGACGGTTGTAGTAGTTGTTGTTGTTGTTGATGTAGTTCACATCCTCAAGTATCTCAGGGCAGTGGTTGCCTGAGTGTCCAGTGTCTCCACACTCCTCACAAGTCATGTGAGAGTCATAGATGTGCATAACTTCTTTCTTGTCTCCAGCTCTATTATCGAGCTTCTTCATGAGCAGGTCTAGCTTTGCAAACAGCATGTCTACCTCTTTCAGCTGATGCATACCTCCACCTCTCTTGCGTGTCTGGGTCCTCTCTTCATTCCAGCTTTGATTGGACGCCATCTTCTCCACAAGAGCTGTGGCTTGTGGTATAGTAAGTGATAAGAATGCTCATCCAGCTGCAGCATCCATGGTCTCTCGGGCACTGTTGCTGAGCCCATGATAGAATGTCTGCATCAATAGCCAACTCTCCATTCCATGATGGGGACATTCTAGGATGTAGTCTTGAAAGCGCTCCCATGCTTCTGGAACAGATTCATCATTTTGTTGCTGAAAACTTGTAATCTTCCCACGAAGAGCATTGGTCTTGCCCATGGGAAAGAACTTAGCCAGGAAGTTTGTTGAGCAGAGTGCCCATGTAGTATTCTTCTCCTTTGTAGCGTAGAACCACTGCTTCGCTCTTCCTAACAGTGAGAATGGGAAGAGGCGAAGTAGTATAGCGTCTTTGGAAACTCCTGCTATGGTGAATGTGTTGCAAATCTCCAGGAAGTGTTGTAAATGAGCACTAGCATCTTCGTGTGCCTTCCCACAGAACTGGTTGGATTGCACCATGTTGATAAGTTCAGGCTTGAGCTCAAAGTTGCCATCGATCTCTGCAGCAGGTCCAGTGCGGATGTTGTCCGTAGTGGGAGCTGAGAACTCGCGGATTGATTTGTTCGCCATGGCTTCGAACTCTGAAGACAAGTTCCGGTGATCTTCTTGATTGGATGAAGCTTCTTCGTGAAGTGTTGATGATTTCTTTAGCTTGGCTCTTGTCTTCTTGAATAATGCTTCGGGATCGTCAACAAAATTTCCTGGAAGATGTCTTCTATTCATACATTCCCCTGCATAAGATAAAATAGAAAAATATCGAGGTAAAACTGTATGAGAGAATAGATAAGCTCAATCATATTAGTGATGCGAATGATTACTCTAAATCTTTTATTCTATTCCTGATTGGTAATCAACCTTCCCCGGCAACGGCGCCAAAAATGCTTGTTGGGTATTCTTAACATCATTACTAAAAGTAGACTAAGTTCTCTAAATCTAGTAACGGTGCCAAAAATGCCAAACCTATCCCTTACACCACTTAAGCCAAGTTGTCATCCCCAGCATGATATAAGAGACGCGGTACTAAAATATGCAATTGCTCTTCTAAATAAATAATGAATGGGATCTGCAAGCGCACAGATTAATACCGATGCAGCATTTTAACCGGGAAGTATTTCAGGTATCGTTATTTATATTTTTACCACTGGGAAGGGATTAGAAATCATCACTAATGATTACAGAATAGAATATGAGATTGAGCATCTATCATTGCATGTATAATTGAGAACATTATATCTAACTCATCATACAGGGATAAGTGTCACATAAAAGATATATGAAATAATAATAGTGACAAGGATAACTAATCTGATCTAGCCACATAATAAATATGATAAGCACCTCAATTAGATACTCTAGAAAGTCATTAGCATGGTATTAGAACGAACTACAAGAATATTCCCTAAGTTATTCTTAACTATATAGTCTAGCATTATCATAGTTAGTGCAAGCATACTTAGCAATCATTGCAAGACAAGACTATGCCCATGCATAGTGATATTAGCAAGGAATATGAGAAACATAGCAATCACTCCCGTGTAATAATGTTGCTCTGCCAGCCCAATACACGAGAGGGGGACTATATAAGAATCAATGAAGCTGTCACTATCATGAACCACCCCACGATCTGGCATATTGGGTACAATCGCAGATAAATACGGTATAAGCACCACACCTACACAATATCTATCATTTACCCATGGATCCGATGGATAAACGCTATACGATCCTAAGCATGTATATAGATCGTATCTAACTAAGCCAAGTACATAACTATGATAAACTAAGAACAATATAATCTTGAATATAAGCAAGTAGAGCAAAGTCATAAGCAATATATTAAAGTAGAACAAAGTCATATTCATAATATTGAAGAACAAAGATAATTAGAAAGCAATTAGAAACACAATTAGAGAATTACCAAGAATCCTCTTGACAGATCCGGAAACCAATCAAAGATTGACTCCTTCTAGTTCTAATCCTATGTAGCTATGCTAATCTAGATATCTAATTGATGTGGTGGCTCTAATCTCGATCAGAGGCTTCTTCTCCCTTGATGGAACAATGAATTAGGGTTGAGAGGCTCTCTCCTCCAGGGGCCAGGGGGTCTGGTTTTATAGTCCCTTCAAGTGAATATGGGCCCTTGGATCAAACCGACATAGATTGTATGGTTTAGATTCATCCTTTAGGTCGGTGGAGACTTCCCGCAAAGCAGAGTCCTGATTGGACTTGGACAGGGGGCGGGCGCCCAGTAGGACAGGGCGGGCGCCCTGCCTCTGGCCCCGTTTCGCCTCCGCTTCGGTCTCGTGGCTTCTGGAGTCTTCTAGATGTAAGATAATTGCGCAGCACGTTAATATCTTTACGTAATCCTGACATGTGGGCCTTTCTTCCATATTTCCTGATAACCCCCTGCAGAAATAGACAAACACCAAAACTCTTGGAATTCTGTCAGATAAAACCCTAAGTCTAGATCTTGATTTCATTTGGATCCTTTTCTTTATTTATTTGATAATTAAATTTGATACTTAAGGACCGTCAACAGTGGGTTCACAAGGGATCGATCATTTGAGGGAAAAGGTGAAGGAAACCACGAAAGCATTGATTTCAAGACAAAATGATCCCCCAAATGTAGTTGAGGGTGCAAAGGAGGTGGAGAGAGGGGTGAAACAAACAAAGTTCAAGAACCCTCCAGCAAAAGATCCACAAGGGAGGCCTAGGAACAAGGTTGACCGTAAGAAGACCATTGTACAACAAGTGAAAGAAAAAGCAATAAAGAAGAACAAGTCCAAGGCTAAGAAAGACAAAGCCAAAGAGTCGGTGTGCTTGGTATGCCACGAAGAAGGCCACGGTGTGGAGACGTGCAAGTTCTTATCGGCAGCAATGCACCTAAGGGACACAGAGTTAAAGCTGTAGATTTATATTCCTTGAACAAAAATAAGTGTATATATGAGGCACACATTGATTTATAAATTATAAACCAATTTAGTTTTATATACGAACTGAAGCTTCTTTTGGTGTAGCACTTCGCTCATCTTTCTTGTAGTAAGTTTTGATTATATCTCCTTTCCTTTTTCTACAAGGCCACCTTTCATTGAGATTGATCACTTTCACATTACGTACGATGAGTTCTATGATTCCTTCAAGGCAAGGGGATTGGTTGGTAACAATGTAATGGCTTTGTGGAGTTATGAGTTCAATCTTGACCAGCTTCAAATGCTTAAAGAGAATAAAACAAGAGATATTAAATTTGCTTTCCCCCAGTTGGCCACGGTAATGATACAATACTTGTGACTTTCTATTTCTAAATGAATTCCTCGAACTCATCTTTTATTTAGCTTTTTTCATTTCTTATTTTTCCAACCTTTTTTTGTGTGTGTGTGTTGCACAGTCATTCTTGAGTGTGGATCCAGCTTCTTTCAGTAATGATGGGACTCTCAAGAAAATTTACACCAAGATAAATGAAACATGGACTATCGCCAAGATGGATCTGGTACGTGAGGTGTATATACATTGTTTCGTTCCAATGAGAAAGGCCATCAACGAAGCAAGGGCACTCATTTCAAATGGGCAGTACTAATGTTACATCTGAGTTGCTCTACTGAAACAGCAAAGTTTCATTACTGTTACATATGAAGATATCCTAATGAAACAGTTGTATATACTGTGTACATTCGAAAGGTTGAACACTGTTACATATGTAATCTTCTATTGCAATAGCATGGTAGCACTATTGTTACATCTGAATTACTCTAGTGAAACAGAAATGGTTGAACACTGTTACATATGTAATATTCTATTGCAACAGCATGGTAGCACTATTGTTACATCTGAATTACTCTAGTGAAACAGCAATGGTTGAACACTGTTACATATGTAATCTTCTATTGCAACAACATGGTAGCACTATTGTTACATCTGAATTACTCTAGTGAAACAGCAATGGTTCAACACTGTTACATCTGTAATCTTCTATTGCAACAGCATAGTAGCACTATTGTTACATCTGAATTACTCTAGTGAAACAGCAATGGTTCAACACTGTTACATCTGTAATTCTCCAAGGAAACAGTTATCAACTTCTGTTACATCTCAAATTACGGCAACACTGAACAAACATTAACAAGCATGGACCGATAGATAACGTAGCGTATCATGAATCAACTCCATATTACAAGAAATATGATGTTTCATGGCACATCGCTCTCCTAACACCTCCTATCTACATAGCGTCAACTTCATCAGGTCTTCCTGGCATTGTACTTCTTCACAAATTCATCTAGCTTAACCACATTGTGTTCTGATCCAAGGAGTAGTGCAGCAGCATGCTTCCTGAAGTCTAGCACCGAATCCTAGGCAGAGACATAATGAAAAAAAGAAAGCAAAGCAAGACTGAGCAAGCATATTTAGAGACAAAAAATAAGAGTTATAAAAATAAGAATATTTTAGAATCAAAACACATACTTTCACAAGTGATGGATCCACAATCTTCTTGCCATCCCATGCATCCATATAAACCATTGTAAATATCCCGCAGTCATACCTTTTAAAGAAAAAGGAAAATAAAACATGTGAACATACAAATCATTAGGCAATGATGACTAGGAAGGACATGCTAAAAGTGCAACATACACATTCTTTTGTTTAGGATATCCCTCGGGGTAGATCCACTCAAAATGAGACACATCAGTTCTGAGTACCCCATGTTTCAGTGCGGTGGCTGCAAAATTCTGAATCTGAAAATAAATGAAACAATTCAGGAATACAAAATGCAACCCAGAATCAAGAGCTACTTCAACATCTAAAGAATGAATGATGCAACATGAAATCGAGATCTATTTTAACAAAAGCAGAATGAACAGCAAGGAATCCACCGATCCACTTACCAAGTTCTGGGCACACTTCAAACATGAGCTCTCCTTAGAGGCGCTTAGAGAGTCAAAGAAGGCAATTTGCTTCATGAACATACTAACACAAAGAAGCACCCAGTGGTCTTGAAAAATTATCAGAAAGAACATCTGCATACACCTTTCAGTCATTGACACATGCAGCAAATGACAATGCAATATATAAAGTGGAGAGAATGAAACATTGGGAAAAGTACAGTGCAACATATGAATGCACATTGTGCAACATGTATGGAAACATTTGAAATGAGTGTATCTTGCTTCGTTGATGGCCTTTCTCATTGGAACGAAACAATGTATATACACCTCACGTACCAGATCCATCTTGGCGATAGTCCATGTTTCATTTATCTTGGTGTAAATTTTCTTGAGAGTCCCATCATTACTGAAAGAAGCTGGATCCACACTCAAGAATGACTGTGCAGCACACACACAAAAAAAAAGGTTGGAAAAATAAGAAATGAAAAAAGCTAAATAAAAGATGAGTTCGAGGAATTCATTTAGAAATAGAAAGTCACAGGTATTGTATCATTACCGTGGCCAACTGGGGGAAAGCAAATTTAATATCTCTTGTTTTATTCTCTTTAAGCATTTGAAGCTGGTCAAGATTGAACTCATAACTCCACAAAGCCATTACATTGTTACCAACCAATCCCCTTGCCTTGAAGGAATCATAGAACTCATCGTACGTAACGTGAAAGTGATCAATCTCAATGAAAGGTGGCCTTGTAGAAAAAGGAAAGGAGATATAATCAAAACTTACTACAAGAAAGATGAGCGAAGTGCTACACCAAAAGAAGCTTGTTTCAACAAGTATGAATGAAGTATAGAAACAAAAAAATAGCTAGTTTCAACACATGCATACTACATTCACAAGAAGTAAACAAGCCTGGTGCAACAAAATATGGGTAGCACATTAAAACAGTGCACAAAGTGTAGGACAATTCAAAGTTGTATCCCTGATCAAAGATAGGAGGAGTGGGGAGTGGGTAAACTCACGGTTGGCATTCACCCTCTAACTTGAATCCCTGATCGAAGGCTCTTTTAGCCAAAAAGTTGTTCCAAATTTCTTTGATATCAGCATCATCACTCTTCGGTCTTGTTTGCTTCGGCCCAAGCCCAACATCAATCCTTTTCCTCTTCTTTCTATTCCTTTTATCAATTGTGCTTGAGCCTGGTTGATTGTCTTTGGAAGCATCAATGGTTGTGTATGCTGGACAAAAAATATGGGATAAAGTATATGGAAACAAGTGTACTAAAACATATGTAGATAGATAGTGCAACACATGTGGTAGTACCAGTGAAACCTATATGAATGATTGTTGCAACAAATAATCCAGTACTAATGAAACAATATGAAATCAAGGCTGCAGTATTTAGAAAATATATGTACTGCAACACATGTGGTACTACCAGTGAAACCTATATGAATGATTGCTGCAACACATAAGCCAGTACTAATGAAACAATATGAAATCAAGACTGCAGTATTTAGAAAATAATATAACTACTAAAACATATAGACAGATATACTGCAACACATTTGGCAGTATCACTGAAACATATATGAATGGTTGTTGCAACACATAAGCCAGTACTAATGAAACAATATGAAATCAAGGCTGCAGTATTTAGAAAATATAACTACTGAAACATGTAGACAGATATAATGCAACACATGAGATGGTACAAATGAAACAGATTAGGAAAGTTATTGCAATGGGTATAGAAAAAAGGGAAAAAGAAGCCACATTTGAACACATGTACAAATTAGGAGTGTTTACCGGTAGGCGTAGGGCTTCCTGATCTTTCTCCACAGACATCTTTGTACTCTGGGTCATCAGGTTGGAATAGGTCAAATGAAGGGATATCATCTATATACGGATCTATATATGAAGGGCTTGATGGCTTGCAAGGAACTGGATCTTTTGTGATATCCTTTGGTGGGATTGCTAGAGGGAAAGGAATTGGACCTTTAGTACTCTCATCTGGTAAGATCAGTGGAGGGGAAGGAACTGCATATTTAGTGCTATCTGCTGGTGGGATTGGTGGAGATGAAGGAACTGGACCTTTAGTACTCACATCTGGTGCAATTGGTGGAGGGGAAGGAAATGGACCTTTTGTACTATCCTCCGGTGCGATTGGTGCACTAGAAGTACTTGCATGTGTTGTACTCTCTAATGGGTTAGATGGTTTTTTGGGTGACACAGCAGCTGAACCTGTTGGATCTGGTGGAGGATGCATGTTGACATTGTCATTGGTAGGTTTCTTCAGGTGGCTCATCTTATTTGACATATAAGCAACATCATTCAAACGTTTGTTCAAATGAATAAATTTAGAAGCCAACTCAGCACCACGCTTTGCCATAATCGCCTTTCCTTGCTCTTTCATTGTATTTGCAAGCTCATCAAAATCTTTCTCCAACAAAGAATTATGCTCCGCCAATAGAACTTGGTATTCTTCAGGAAGAGACTGCAATAAATAATGCAATATATGAAGTGGAGAGAATGAAACATTGGGAAAAGTACAGTGAAACATATGAATGCACATTGTGCAACATGTCTGGAATTTACAAGTTGGTTTTAACAAAATCACCTCAATGGAAACCGCATGTGTACCATCTAGATGGCGGGAGGAAGTGTCTTGGGAATCCATCCAGTCATTAAGGCTTGGCTGCACTGGATCTTCATCTTGTCCAGACAATGGAGACGGAGTGTAACCAGTCATGGGAACTGGGATAGGATAGGGGCTTTTCTTTCGGAACTAACAATGAATGAAGATATATTATAACAAAGAAATAAATAATGCAATGGCTAAAAGGAATGACTAAAGATGAATGAAGATGGAAAAAAACATCAAACTCACAGGTTGCTGCCCATATGCATTAAGCTGAACCCTACTCCTGTCAACATTTGAAATGAATTCAAAGTCTTTCTTGGTGACATGGCAAATGCGTGGGACAGAATAGTTGATTTTGTGAGTAGCCCGGTCAGCAGGTATGTCAAGACAGTCCATGTATGCAATCTACATTACAAATGGTACAAAAAATCATGAAGGCCCAACATTAGGAAATCGCGGCTGCAGTATATGGAAACTTATGTAATCAAACATGTATAGATAGCTAATGCAACATATAAGGTAGTACCATTGAAACAGATCAGCAAAGTCATTGCAATGGAAATACAGATGGGTACAACATAGAAGGGATAATCAACATACCTCAAAAACCACAAGGCAAGAGCCAAGGTAAGGACATTCAGTAGCACGTTCATCTTGTTTTGAAAAGGTTTGGTACTTTCGGACTTCATTCATCAAATTATCAAGAATGTGCCCAGCCCAATCAAATGATCTGATTAGAGAGACATCCTTTAAGTTGTGCAAGTACCGTGGGGTGATGGCATTGTCTGTGCCTGGGCAGAGTACAGACCCCAAGGCAAGCAACATGAATGCCCTCAAAAAAGTGGTCTTGTCATTAGCTGTTTTCAACACATCAATGCATTGCGACAATTTTCCTCGCACTCCATCCATAAAAGGCTCACGAATCTTCAGGAATGCTTCATATTCATCCGCATTGCAAGTAAGCTTAACAGGCTCATCTCCACTTGGCACACCAAGAATGTTGCAAATAAGCTGCTTGTCAAATACGATAACTTTATCTTTGCGCCTAAACTCTCTCAAATCAGGGTCAATGTGCTTCATGATCCATGCAACAAGATTCACAGGCACGGAAAAGTCAGACATGCTAAGTAAAGCACCTAAACCAGCCTCATTTATCCAACCTATTTGTTCCTGATTGAACTTGCAGTCACGGATCCTGTGCAACGAAAATCTGGTTTTGAAGGCATCGCCACTGCTTTTGGTTTTGGGAACATTAATTGCTGTGTAAAAAAGATAGAGAAAATAACATATTAAAACTAAATCCAAAAATTGGGGTATATAGTTTGTAACACTTTAAAAAATACACACAAGGTGATACATGTATCAAACACACAGGTGGACAACATACATGCTCTGTACAAATCACATTGTAAATTGTAAAAAAAATGAAACATGTCAATATATAGATGCCATGTTGTTGATTGTTGCAAAATATATATGTACAAAAAGGTATGAAACACTGGTAATGTCATGGTGAAACAAAGAAATACTGGTTAATTTGAAACATGTTCAAAAGTTGATTATTGTGACAGATCTAGAAATTATAAAGAGCATGGGCGAATGATCACAAATCCAAACATTACACAATAATCATACCTTGCTGCTTGTTGACATTCTTCATTGGAGATTTTTTCACAGAGAGGTTCGATCGTGGATTGCTCGAAGATGCTTGACCTGCCTTCTTGGCGGTGTTGCCCTTGCCTCTGCCCACTACAACAGTCGTTCGAGCCCTGCTCACTGCAACAGCCGCTCGGGCCCTGGTGTTGGAAATCTTCCTCACTGCCTGACGGTGGCGACCACGTCCCCGCCCAGCATCTGCCTCATCATCGCTGCTGCTAGGCGAATCAACTCTGCCGGATGAAGCATTTAGGCCTGATCTGGTATGCATCCCTAAAAAAAACAAACA
Organism: Sorghum bicolor; assembly: GCF_000003195.3. Classification (NCBI taxonomy): domain Eukaryota; kingdom Viridiplantae; phylum Streptophyta; class Magnoliopsida; order Poales; family Poaceae; genus Sorghum; species Sorghum bicolor. The sequence continues at coordinate 57,819,705 of NC_012872.2, read as the reverse complement.
ACAGTTACCGATGAGAAGCCGATGACAAGGAGAAATACATAACAGGTATGGATTATAAGCAGTGGCGGAGGTAGGATTAGGATGAAGAGGGGGCCAATTTCATCATAATCATGAACAACAACTAATTCAAGCGCTATGTAATGTCAGCACAATTTAACTACATGAAAAATATCTCATAACTAATACAAAAGTCAATCAAATATGTGAAGGTCTCAACAAAAACAAAAAACAAAAAATCTATAATAGTTCCGGTAATAATTTGTACATGACATGCATACCTAGGAGTGAATATAGCTAACTCAGAAAGAATTGCAACAATATGAGACATGCATACATGCAGTCAAGCGTGAGTAGTAGCTCTAATTTCTCCCCAATTTCTCCCGCAGCAAGGGGAGCCATGGCACACTTTCGCCTACATCTAGCTTCAGCAAGTGATTAGAAGGAGCACTGAGTGTTACCTGCGCTGCTAGGGTTGGAGGAGACGAGTAACCGTCGCAATCTTTGTGAAGAGCGGGCCGCGCGAATGCGATTCCTCACGGTGGTGGGTTGGAGGCGCGGTGGAGACGAGCGCCGTGGTGAACACGGCCGGCGCGGTGGAGACGAGCGTCGCGGTGTATCGGCACGGTGGGCGGATGGCGCGGTGGAGGCGCTGCGCGGCGCGGTCGCGCCGAGGTGGAGGCTAGCCGCGCACTCGAGGCCAGCCGCGCGCCCACGGCCGGCGACGCGCTGCAGACGGGAGGCGCGGCGGAGGCAGGCGCGGTGGAGGCGCCGCGCGCGATGCGGTGGATGCGCTCGCGACCGCGGTTGTCGGAATGGGGCGTGTCGGATGAATGGGAGTGCGGAAACCGTCCAGGAATGAAGACGCGAATGAAGTGGGCCGCCCGCGCTCCGAAACCGGCCCGAAACGGCCTCAAAGCCCACATACGGCGCGTCCGGACGGTTGCGGGAGCGCCAGACGCCCGCTCCACATCGTTTCCGATCTTTTTTAATTACTGCCTTGATTTTTCTGCCTCTTTTAGGTATTGAGCTAGGATTTGATGTTATTCTAGCCCATCAATAAAAAATTGAATATAAGTTTCTCCATCCTTGTATCTGTTCTTCGCTTTGTTTGTAATTTGGTGATAGTTGCATCATTATGTAGTACCATCACATGAGCAAACGGAACATACAGGAAAGCCCCCTCCACTGCAGGTTTAGTTAAGGTCCTGTTTGGATCCCTTCAGTTTTTAAGAATCTAGCATTTAGAAATTGGGTGGATCCAATCAGACTAGTTTTTATCCAGTTTTTTGTGTCATTTTGTCAGATTCTTAAAAACTAAGAAACTGTTGATACACAACTTTTACCAGTTTCTTACGACCCTATGAGTAATAAATGAAGCCAAATTTTGAAAACTGAGGGATTCAAACACCCCTACTATTTTTTGTTCAAAAACTAGATTTTAGAAACTAGAAGCAAAAAGTAGTTTTTATGAATCTAAAACTCATCCAAACGGGCCCAAGTTAATGTGTGATCGCCAATTCAGAGTGGCCTATAAATATGACTTCTTGATCTCCCACCATTAGATCTGCGAGAGGATCGTAATCGTGAATAGAAATTGCTCATTGCGCGAGTTGGCAAGGGAAAGACAAGCACAGCAAGATGACTCTAAGGCCAATCTCAGTGGGAGTTTCATCTGAGTTTCATTCACATAAAATAGGCTGTCACATAGGTATTTTGGATGACATGATAGCGTATTTAAGAAGAGAGAAGAAATAGGTTTTATCTAGATGAAACTCTCTTGGCACGATTACCAACTCTCTATGAGTCTTGAAATTAAATGTCTATGAAACTATGAAATGAAACTCTCCATTGAGAGTGGGTGTTTCATCCAAGTTTCATTTTATTTCATATGACATGGCAACCTTGGAAACAACGCTATGAAACTCTCCACTGAGACTGGCCTAAAATACTACAAAGCCACCGGTGGAGCCACCGCCCTTCTTTGTATTATAGAAAAATATTATATATTTCTAAATAAATATGTATGCACAATAAAAATCGCCCGGGCTTCTAAAACTTTCTGGCTCCGTCACTGACAAAGCTGTTTACTTCCTAATAATGCAGAAGTTCAGCTCGGCATCACGTTAATCGGAAGAACTGATGGTTGCATTTACAAGAAATGGAAATGGAGTAGATAGCATCTCCGCTGTACCAGCCAAGATGATCAAAGATTTGGTATCCTCTCCTTTTAATCGGCCATTTTGAAGTCATTGGGAGGTACGAAGAGTTTGGGGACCCCCAAGTATAATTCTGTAGTTCCTCTTGGTATACCTTCTATGGATGGTAAAAGCACCCCTTTTTAATAGGATGCTCAGAAGTTAGAAACTAAACCTGCATATACAACTAAAGGAATAATAGAGCATTGAAACTACAGAGAAACCGTAAATAATGACGAATAAAACCTGTAACTGAAAAAGAGAAGGTAAAACAAAACCCAACCAATCACGTGGGCCACTGCCGAGAAGTGCAGTACAGTACCGCGGCTCTGTAATCAGGCAAAAATGTCCAAATCATTACATCTTTAACCATACTGTACGCATCCAAAAAAAAATAGATTAATCTCTAACCACGTGTGTTTTTATAAAATTAACACTAACAACTAAATGTAGCTGCAAAACTATAAATCGTAGAGGACCTTGTATTCAACAGAAGAGCCGAGCTCAGTGAGCTGTGGACAGGAACTGGTGGTGGAAGCAATAGATGGTTGTGTGTATGTCCCTCGCAAAAGGCCCATTGCAATGCCTTTGTATGCAGCTTCCGATGGATGGAAACCATCCCACGAGCCATACTTGTCTGGATTATCACACACCTTGTAGTCTCCATATCCACAGGCTGTAGAAAGGGACACACCATAGGGTCCTTCTCCACCGCAGCAAGCCACCAAAGGTTCCTCGATACCTAAACCACAGTGATGGCAATGCACGCTATGTATATTAGGAACAGAATTTATGTTATGTTTATTGGTACTGCACATAATGTATTTGCACCATGATGGCAATGATAGCAATGCAGATATCAAAGAAAAGTAGAAGAGGATGCTAAAGCTAAATGATGTTTTTTTCTAGATTGGGTGTTCAGTCCGTATTTTAAAGCTAAATGAATCCGGGGGGGGGGGGGGGGGGGGGAGGGGGGTTGCATCCCATTCCAGCCTGTATACAAAGCAAAGCTGTTCCTCATATTTAATACTAGTAACAAGTAAAGGCAAATATCTTAACTCACCAAATCGTTCAGGGGAATGGAAAATTTCCATTGCAGCTCCATAATAGTCAGCATAGATAATAGTCACACCAGGATTAAGCTTGCGCAGCTTCTCCAGCTCCTCCAAGAGAAGCTTGTTGTGGTACTCTGAAAATTCGTTCATCCACCTGAGGCAACCTGTCTCTGGCTCATAATCTTCTTTGTCGTCACTCTTGAATATCAACAGATATTTTGGGACACACCCAATTGGGAGGTTCCCAGGAACTACCAGATTCTTGGCTCCTAGCCCAATCAATTCCTGCAAACTCCAATCAATTACATTACTATTTATATACTACTTACTACGTCAGCACTCAGCAGCAACAATAGGTGACGTGACACAGATGCTCACGGTGATTGTTGAAGAAATTTTGGCAACGACACTTGGTGTGAATGAGCGAATCTTTTCAATCGGCACTCTGGAGAGAAGAGGTAGGTTGTAGTCATTGCCCCCAATTTCTCCAACGATGAAGAGGGATTGACTTATCATGTCTGAGCAACCTGTTCAATAAACAGAGTTCAGAATTAGCATGTAAAATATAAAAAAGGCTGGCAGAACTGACAGAATTACAGCATTTGTAGTAGTAGTTAAGCATTGATAGTCCCAGCAAGTTACTGTTATATTGATTTTTTTTATCGTGTTAAAAGTCAGATTTATCATAGTAATAGGCTAATAGATCCCTTAGCAGAGCAGTGCATTGCTTGTGCACAGCAAGCTATGTCGAGTGAATGTAAATGCATTTGGTTGAAGGGCATTCCGCTATTTGACAGTAATTTTGCAATTGATGATTGTGACTGTATTCCAAACAAAATAAGAAGCAGTTTCTTGCTGGTTGTGTTGCAGCCCAATGCCTCCAGAGACAAAATTAGTTTATGTAACAAAATGTCCCATTTCTAACCATGAGTTACCTTCAGGGAACAGTGTTATGGTAATTTGAGGCGCCAAAAGAAAAACTGAAGCAGAAGAATGTTGAGTCACGTCTTCTGATGATATGGACTGAAGTTTCAGTTCAGGTTTTGGACAATGACTGATATGGACGTCCGGTTAGCATTGGACTGATACCATCCATAATCTCCAATTTGTTGCTGCTACCATCAATGATGAATTATTTTGCCTATATCACCATTCACTCGTCTATTTCTTCTCTTTATATTTGGAAGGATAACTTTCGACAATTCAAACATTCCCTATCAACACCTTTGCATCGCACGCGCACCTTTCCGGTTCCATCGCCAAACACTGTACACCACACCTTATTTATCGAACTTTTTTTTAAAATCCTTTGCTACTTTCCTCCCCACCTTATACCACTAGAAATTTCTTCTCTCCCCAAATAGCAGTGGAATTGCAAAGGTGAGGTCGAAGGCAGAGAAGATGGACTCAGAGGAGGTAAAAGGGAACAACCATACCGGAGCGGCCGCTGCGGCAGAGGAGCTCAAGCAGATCGTGAAACCACTTCATCTGCAAGCCTAGGTGCACCCGTCCGTCGCCGATGTCGAAACCCCTGGAGCGGAAGAAGTCCGGGCCGAGCGCCGTGGCCCCGCCGACGGCGAAGTTGGCACCGCACGCGAAGTCCTCCGCGCGCCGACCGCTCAGATACGGCCGCACGAACGGGAGCCCCATCGTGTCCGCTGCAGTCGCACGCCGAATCTCAAACCAGTACTACTACCGGTACCACCACCACGCAGGATAATTTGAACGAAGGATCCGAGTGATGGGCGTATGTATGTAGTTTACCGATGAAGTCGAGGACGAGGCGGCCGTTGGAGAAGCGCCCCGTGGCGCGGCGGAAGAAGGTCTCGCCGTAGGGTGGCCGGAGCGCGGGCTCGCCGGAGTTGTTGCCGTAGTAGAATCTGAAGTTTCCGGTATCGGTCAGCGAATCCCCGAAGCTGAACACGCGCGGGTAGCACGCCGCCGCCGGCTCCGCCCCAACTATTACCATCAGCGCCACAGCCGCCGCCGGTAGGATCAGCTGCCTTCCTCCTCTGCCGGGGGCAGAGGACGCCATGGCCTCTTTCCCCGGCTATCACGTCGGCAACGGCACGAGCTGCTCGAGGCGGCCGTAGAAGAAACTGAGGAATTCAACGAGTCTGATTTGGGGCAGGCAGGATGGCTGACTCTCCTCTGCTTTTATAAACGTCGTGAGTGCAAACAAACGGATGGACACGTGGCCACAAGGCCTTATTTAGTTTGAAAAAATTGCAAAATATTTTAGATTCTTCGTCTCATCGAATCTCGCGACACATATATTAAACATTAAATATAAATAAAAATAATAACTAATTGTACAGTTTATCTATAATTTATACAAACGAAAATAATATAGTGTCTATTTAAAAAAAAAAACTAAACAAGACCCAACTCTAGTAACGGCCTTGTGGGCCTGCATTGATGTGTGGCCCGCTAGTCAGTGGGGGTGGATCTGTGTCTCTGCCGTGCCGTGCCGTGCGTGCTCTGCTCATTTGAAATGGATGGCCCTGCACAGTTCTAGGCAGCATTAAAATGATCAATTTAATACTTCATCTTATGTACGAGTTGGGGTGCACGTAAAATGCGTTATTTTTTTTGCACACAAGACCTTTGGTGCAGCAGCTTACCTGAGCCGGTGGATCTCCAACACCGCACACATGGACCTTGAGTCTTTCAGGTTCTGCCGTTCAGCTTTGCTTCCTCTCGGGCTTTGGCTAGTCCCCAGTCCGCAGCAAAGCACCGACGATGCATGTGTACTTGCTCCGGTTTTGTAATAAATACATTAGGGGTCTTTTTGGTTCTACCAACTAAATTTTAGCTAGCTAAACTTTAGTCACTTTAGTAGCTAAAGTTCCAAACACATTGACTAAAAGGGGCTAAAATAGTTTAGTTCCATTAGTCACCCAAGAGTAGCTAAAATAATTTTAGCTAACTAAAATTTAGTTGGTGGAACCAAACAGGGCCCAATTTGTATTCAGTTAAGCATCTTTAAACTTTCACAATTAATATCTTAATTAAATTAAATTAATTCAAAAAAACTTCTTAATTAGATTACATAAGTGACAACATAAGATTAACACTACTTGATTCGTTATAAAAGTACTCTCCTACTAATAATATATAAGTCTTCTCTTTGAGATAATATACTTTAGCACCCTTTGCTGATACTTGCATACACTTTGAGCTAAAGAACACACTCACTCACTAAGGCTTGTTTGAGATTGCATTTGGAGATTAAGGAGTGATCTAGTGCATTGCTCTTGATAGCATCTTGTGGGGCTAGAGAAGCGTGGTGGCTGCACTTTTCTTGTTACTTTTAGTGGTTGTCACTACCTAGACAACTTGGAGTTGATTGAGGTCATTGAGCACCACTTGGTGATTCTGCAGGTGCCCCGGTCGATTGATTGTGAGAGGCTTAGTGCTCATCATCGCGGAGATTGCAAGAGCAAACACTAGTGGATTTTCTTGAGCCTTGTTGACTAGCCAGTTTATGCACAGGCGCCTATGTTGGGGCCAATCTTGAGAGCTTGAAAGGCTCCAAAATGCAGCCGTAAGTTGCTAGCAAGCAACAGAACCTTAGGGTAAATCATTATGCCTCTTATCCTCGTTGGTTTGACTCAGGGGCGGAACTGTGTTGCTCCTAGGGGGTGCAAATGCACCCCCCCAAAACATTCAAAAACAGTGGATTTGGTTAAAATTTCACCATATATGCACCCCCTACAATCCATCTTTATGCACCCACAAGGTAAGTGCACCCCCCTCTAATTTGCTCTAGCTTCGCCACTGACTTCTCTATATTTGAATTTACCTTGATAAATTTGTGCTTGTGTAATTGCTTATTTAGCTATTCTAGACGAGTTGTGTAATTCGAGCGGTTGCTTGCATTGTGTAGCTTGATTAGTTGTTTAGCTTGCCTCGAGTAAATTAAGTGCTCTAGTAGTTGTTGTAATCCTTGGTAGAAAAATTGTTTAGGAGACAATGCTTGGTAGAAGAATTGTTTAGGAGACAATGCTTCTTGGAATAGATGTCTTGAGTCCTCTTGAGTACTTGATCGTCTTATCATCAACTCTTGGAAATAGCTGGCAAATTCGGCTATAAGCTCATGGTAAAAAGTCCTCTTGAGTACTTGATATAATTTTTGTTCGTTTGGCTGATAAGTCATGGCAAAAATCACTATTGGCTGATTTGTTGTGAGAGAAAAACACTGCTGAATGGCTGAGTAATTCGGCTATAAGCTCAAGAGAACGAGGCAGAGTCTTCACCTTCATGCATTGTCCCTAACGTTACACTTGATTCACCAAATCATACGTTGGCCACACATGTCAGTTTGTCCTGGAATAGCTTCTACATCAACTATTGAGGACTTCTTCACCTTCGCCAATTGTGACCCATCAGACCATCACCCATGAAACCTACTTCTTCAAGCACACATATTAGTCACACATGCAAGATTGTCATTAACCACCAAAATCATTTACCTAAGGGGTCTAGAAGTTCACGTAACCAAGAGATGACTCGACGATTGGTTTGAGCGGCGATGAAGCCATGGGCAACTAGATACTGGTGTAGTTATTCACTACAGGAGACAGACGCTTTGCCGAGTGTCAAAAACATTCGGCAAAGGCCCAAATACACTCGGCAAAGCCTTTGCCGAGTGCCACACTCGGCAAAGAGCACACGACAAAATTCTGGTCGGCAAAGGGGTCTTTGCCGAGTGTTTTTTATCGGGCACTCGGCAAAGGCTTTGCCGAGTGCCAACACTCGGCAAAGAAAAAAATAAAAAAAATTGCCGAGTGTCAAAAACATTCGGCAAAGGCCCAAATACACTCGGCAAAGCCTTTGCCGAGTGTGGCACTCGGCAAAGAGCACACGGCAAAATTCTGGTCGGCAAAGGGGTCTTTGCCAAGTGTTTTTTATCGGGCACTCGGCAAAGGCTTTGCCGAGTGCCAACACTCGGCAAAGAAAAAAATAAAAAAAAGCTAAAAAATAGAAAAAAAATTGTATTTTTTGGGGAAGGGCTGCCATCAGCCTAGCAGTAGCACCCGCTAGCTGCACCCTCCTCCACCTTATTTTTAGCTTTTTCTGCTTTGCCGAGTGCCAACACTCGGCAAAGAAAAAAATAAAAAAAGCTAAAAAATAGAAAAAAATTGTATTTCTTAGGGGAAGGGCTGCCATCAGCCTAGCAGTAGCACCCGCTAGTTGCACCCTCCTCCACCTTATTTTTAGCTTTTTCTGCGAAATCAATGGAACCAAGATTCGAACCCACGCCCTTCAGGGCGCACAGCTCCCTCCTTCACCACTGCACTACACCATCACATGTGACTATATTACGTTTTGGTTCTTCATATATCATACTAAATCACATGTAAATTGATTATCTGAGCCTCTAATCGATTTCAAATAAAAAAGTTGTCAACTACAAAGTTTCATAACTTTTTGAGATCTATAATTTTTATTTAGAAAGTTTCTCCATCCGAGGTCGTTTACAAAATTTGAATTTCAAATTTGACAAATTTAAACATAGTTTTTGCATGACAACAAGATTTCAAATGAAAAAGTTATCAACTACAAAGTTTCATAACTTCTCGAGACCTACAAAGTTTATTTAGTCAGTTTTTTCATCTGAGGTAATTTCAGAAAATCAAAATTAAAAATTTTCAAATAAAGACTCAATTTTAAATGATAAGGTAAACTCAAATGAAAAAATTGTCAACTATAAAATTTCATAACTTGTCAAAATCTATAAAGTTTATTTTGGTTGTTTGATCATTTGCTCATCTGACACGGTAATTCTAATATTTTTTACAAATCTTATATATCTCTCTTGTAGTTCTAGGAACTATAAGAGAGAGATAAAATTTATGAACAAACTTATTTTTATTGTGCCAAATGAAGAAATGGCCAAAATAAAGATTATAGATCTTGAGAAGTTATACAACTTTATAGTTCAAAACTTTTTGATTTGAATTTGTTTAGGGCTTCAAATTTTGATTTAAAATTTTCTTTGCCGAGTGTTTTTTTTTCCGAGCGTTTTTTCTTTAGCACTCGGCAAAGAAGCTCTTTGCCGAATGCCCGAAAAAAACACTCGGCAAACCATTAGACACTCGGCAAAGAGTCGGATTCCGGTAGTGATTGTTTTACTAGAAGGAGAGCCGTAATGTAACCAATGCCCCGGGGATATAGGCAAATAACTGAACTCGTTAAAAAAACATTATACCTTAGTATTATTCTCACTTGCGTATTTTCTTCTTATTGTTTATACTTCTATATTCTTGGTTAGTGGATTGAATAGAATCTAGATCTAACCGTGCACTCTAACAAACATAGAGTAGCTAGGTTCAGAAGTTATTAGTTCAAAGTTACAAAGTATCGCTTGTTGATATCAAAATGGAACTTATAGAAGTGGGTCATGGAGTACAAAATGATTACAGGTCGTAGAGGGGTTTGTATTCAGCAGAAGAGCCGAGCTCCATAAGCTGTGGACATGAAGTGGTGGTGGAAGCAATTGACGGCCTTGTGTAGGAACCTAGTAGCAGGCCCGTAGCAATGGCCCTGTATGCAGATTCTGATGGATGGAAGCCATCCCATGATCCATACTTTTCTGGGTTATCGCACAGTTTATATTCTCCGAATCCACATGTTATAGTTGGGGACACACCATAGGGTCCTTCTCCACCACAGCAAGCCACTAGGGGATGTTCGATCCCTGAACAACAGTTATGGCACACATAAAAAAACAGTTATGGCAACATTAACTATATCGCCGAGAAGAGTTTTTCTTTTATACTATTGAGTAAAGTCCATCAGCGGTCCCTAAACTTGTTCGGATGTGTCATCCCGGTCTTTAAACTCGCAAAATGACCGTTTAGGTACCTAAACTTGTTCGGTTGTGTCATCCTGGTCTCTAAACTTAAAAATCTCTCATATAGATCATCAAACTTGTTCAGCTGTGTCATCCCGGTCCCTAAACTTGTTTTTAGAGTAAAGTCCATCAGCGGTCCCTAAACTTGTTCGGATGTATCATCCCGGTCCTTAAACTCGCAAAATGACCATTTAGGTACCTAAACTTGTTCGGTTGTGTCATCCTGGTCCCTAAACTTAAAAATCTCTCATATAGATCCTCAAACTTGTTCAGTTGTGTCATCCCGGTCCCTAAACTTGTTTTTTAAGTCTTATCTGGGTCAAAACAGGACGAATCTAAAAATTCTATATTGAAAAATAATTCATAACTTTTTCATATGAACTCAAATGAAGATAAACTTTATATCAAAATTGTAGGCAGCAACATGATCTACAACTTTGCAGTTGAAAAGATTTTAAATTAAAATCGTTTAGGTTCCCAAAATATTTTTTATAAGTTTATAGATTTTAAAATTTAAAATTTAAAATTAAATTTTATAACACTAAACGACTTCAAATAAAAAACTTTTCAACTACGAAGTTGTAGATTGTGCTGAGGACTATAACTTTGGTATAAAATTTGTCTTCATTTGAGTTCATATGAAAAAGTTATGAATTATTTTTTTATATAGAGTTGTTAGCAGATGAGATTCAAAACCAAGCTTAGGGACCGAGATGACACAACTGAACAACTTTAAGGATCTAAACGGATGATTTCTAAGTTTAGGGACCGGGATGATACAATTGAACAAGTTTAGGGACCGAGATGACACAGATGAACAAGTTTGAGGACCTAAACAATCGATTTGTGAGTTTAGGGACCGGGATGACACGACAGCACAAGTTTAGGGACCGGTAGTGGACTTTACTCTTGTTTTTAAGTCTTATCTGGGTCAAAACAGGACGAATTTAAAAACTCTATATTGAAAAATAATTCATAACTTTTTCATATGAACTCAAATGAAGATAAACTTTATATCAAAATTGTAGGCAGCAACATGATCTACAACTTTGCAGTTGAAAAGTTTTTAAATTAAAATCGTTTAGGTTCCCAAAATATTTTTTATAAGTTTATAGATTTTAAAATTTAAAATTTAAAATTAAATTTTATAACACTAAACGACTTCAAATAAAAAACTTTTCAACTACAAAGTTGTAGATTGTGCTGAGGACTATAACTTTGGTATAAAATTTGTCTTCATTTGAGTTCATATGAAAAAGTTATGAATTATTTTTTGATATAGAGTTGTTAGATCGCTTTGTTTTGACTCAGATGAGATTCAAAACCAAGCTTAGGGACCGAGATGACACAACTGAACAACTTTGAGGATCTAAACGGATGATTTCAAAGTTTAGGGACCGGGATGACACAATTGAACAAGTTTAGGGACCGAGATGACACAGATGAACAAGTTTGAGGACCTAAACAATCGATTTGTGAGTTTAGGGACCGGGATGACACGACAGCACAAGTTTAGGGACCGGTGGTGGAATTTACTCTATACTATTCATAGAATACATTTATACTACTGTGTCAATAGGAACATCCAATAAAAAGGAAGGAAAGAATAATGCTAAGTGGTCTAAACTGCCAGTTCTGCATGATGTTATACAATGCTAATTGTGTGCTTACTAATATGTAATTTGCTACTACTTGGTATTAGGACGCCACAAGAAACATAATCAAACGAACTCCCATTTGCTGGTCAGCTAAATGCATCAAACGCATTGCTCAAAATTGAAGTAAACCAACAGCAAAAATGAATCTAAAATACAAGTAAAGCATGGTGACTAACAGCAACCAAAGACCTACTTAACCTTATGAGCCTTGGTTTCCTAAATAAATAGTTTCTGAAAGTTTGATGGCATGAATTGTAGTCTGTCAAACAATCTTCAGATAAGTAGAGATTAAATTTCATAGTAGAAAATAAAGGAAATATCTGAGCCTACCATATTGTTCAGGGGAAAGGAAAATCTCCATAGCAGCTCCATAGTAATCCGCATAGATGATGGTTACTCCAGGATGGAGCTTGCGAAGCTTCTTAAGCTCCTCCACGAGAAGCTTGTTGTGGTACTGTGAGAACTCGTTCATCCACCTAAGACAACCTGTCTGTGGTTCATAATCCTCTTCCTTATCACTCTTGAATATCATCAGATAGTCTGGGACACATCCAATAGGGAGGTTTCCTGGAACCATAAGAGTCTTGGCTCCTAGCTGAATCAATTCCTGCAAACTCAGCTCATTATAAATTACTATCTATATATATTGTTATCAGCTACAACACCTACAACAGAACTAATGCTCACGCTGATCGTAGAAGAAATTTTCGCAACAACACTCGGAGTCATGGTGCGAATTTTCTCCAAGGGAACTCCAGAAAGAAGAGGAAAGTTGTAGTCATTACCCCCGATTTCTCCAACCAAGAAGAGAGATTGGTTCATCATATCTGAGCAACCTGTGCAACAAACATGATTCCGAATCAGCATACAGAGATTACATTATACAAAAGAAGGTGATGAAGTTACTGCATTCCACATTTTGATAAAACTAAGGCATTCCATAGCAGTTGGAGCCGGGGATAAAACAGGATGGAGAAATCCTATACCGACCGACACCATTTATCATATTTACTGGTCGTTTACTGTACTTTCAATAAAATATGGAAACAGGGGGGAAAAAGGATAAGCAGGAGAAGGGTTTTCCTGACCGTATTCTCTGTTCCCGTTTTTATATAGGGGAAAGTTCCTGTTTTTCAGGCTCAAGCCCCAAACCCCATATTATTAAAATTTAATATTAATCAGCTCAGTCAAAGCATCAACCTTACTGGAGTCCTGAGCACCAGTGCTTGTTCCCTTAGCAAGGTGGGATGAATGCATACAGTTCACAAGTAAATGCATACAGTTGATTTCTGGTCTTGTAGCATGACGGTGCTTGTAGAGATTTACCAGCTCATTCAACAATTCTCACACTATCAATCATTGATTTATTTTATTTTATTTTATTTTGTATTGATTGAGCTGATACTATCAATCATTGATTTTTTTTATATTATTTTTGTTTTGATAGAGCTGGCAGGAGCTCTGCCAAGCATATATTTAATATAATAGTAGGGGACATATATATAACTACAAAACATAAATGGAAAATGACAGATTCGGTTTGGAAGCAGAATTTTAATGTTTTTCATATATAGTGAAGATGAACTTCCACATGTGTCTAGACTCCCATGGTCCCACCCTTGTTCCAAACATCAGTGCAGTGTGCACCACACAACATCTTTCAGAGCTTCCATCTCTGAACTCCCTGCACTTCACTTGCACTGTATCTTCTAGAAATTGCTTTCTACTCCAACTTGCTAGTAGTACTTTCCTCACCTACCAGGCTACCAGTACGATTTGCCTGGATCCCTTGCCTGCGCTCGCCTTGCCTAGCTGGGCAAGAAGCCAAGAAGCTGGAAACGTCAACGTGTTTGGATCCATTTGTCGGCTGCCTCGGTGCGGTCAGCCGTGAAAGCAAGCGTTTTGGATTCGCCCCAACTTATTAGCACTACATTTCAGCCACGGAACAGTATTTTTATCTCACAAGCGGCTCCATTGCGCCGGCAAAGCGAGCGGCAAGGCTTTGCTTGGGCGTGCGATCCCGTCAATTGGGGGAAGCATGGAGCCGGAGAAGACGATCGAGGAGGTGAAGCAGGACATACGTACCAGCGAGGTTGCCGGGGCAGAGAAGGTGGAGCAGGTCGCGAAACCACTCCATCTCCATGTCGAGCCCCACTTGATTGCCCATGTTGTCGAAACCCCTTGCGCGGATTTCTTCCGGGCTGAGCGCCGTGGCGCCGCCCACGGCGAAGTTGGCCCCGCACGCGAAGTCCTCCGCGCTCCCTCCGCTCAGATACGGCCGCACGAACGGGAGGCCCAGCGCGTCCGCTGCGACCACGTGAAGGAATCCCAAATCTCAGAACAGTCGGTCCATACTACTTACTACTCCTCCTAGTCCTAGCTCTGTTCCGTAGTGTAGGTAGCTTGCGTACCGATGAAGTCGACGACGAGGCGTCCATTGGAGGCGCGCCCGGTGGCGCGGTGGAAGAAGGTCTCGCCGTAGGGTGGCCGGAGCCCGGCCTGGCCAGAGTTGTTGCCGTAGACGAAGAGGCAGTTGCCGGTGTCCGCCAGCGAGTCCCCGAAGCTGAACACGCGCGGATAGCAACCCGCCGCTGGCGCCACTGCATCCAATAGTACTAGCACCACAACCGCCGCCGGCAGGAGGAGCCCTCGTCCTCCTCTCGCGGGGAATGAGGAAGGCATGACGAATGAGCTCGGGGAGACGGACACGCCGTCGACGTCGAAGAGGCCGAGCAAGTCTTATTGGGGAACGAGGCCTCAGCGTCACCAGACCAATATAGGCATGCGAGAGGCAGCATCAGCGTTGGACTTGGCGATTGATAGGCCTGATCGACTGCTAGATCAATTTCTACGTGTCAGTTTCTTCAAAAATAATTTAGGCCTTGTTTGGTTGGCAAAATTTTGAGATTTTAGTTACTGAAGCACTTTTATTTTTATTTGACAAATATTGTCTAATTATAGAGTAATTAGGCTTAAAAAATTTGTCTCGCAATTTATAAGCAAACTATGTAATTAGTTTTTGTTTTTATTTATATTTAATACTTCATGCATGTGTCGCAAGATTCGATGTGAGGAGAATCTAGAAGTTTTGACAAAATTTTTTGGGAACTAAACAAGACAAGGCCTATAGGGACCAATCCCACTGATAGCAACAGAAGCTAATTTTCTAAGGAAAAATAAATAAAGAAAAGAAAAGCAATCCCACGCTGATAGCAACCGAAGCTAATTTTGTAAGGGCCTGTTTAGATTGGGGAAAAAAAAAATTTAGGTGTCATATCGAATGTGTCGGAAGAATGTCGGGAGAGGTTTTTAGAAACTAATAAAAAAACAAATTACATAGCTCGTCAGGAAACTGCAAGACAAATTTATTAAGCATAATTAATCTGTCATTAGCATATGTGGGTTACTGTAGCACTTAAAGCTAATCATGGAGTAACTAGGATTAAAAGATTCGTCTCGTGATTCTCAACTAAACTGTGTAATTAGTTTATTTTTTTATCTATATTTAATGTTCTATGCATGTGTCTAAAGATTCGATGGGATGGATGAAATATTTTTGGATGGGGAACTAAACAGGGCCTAAGAAAAAAGAGGAAAAGAAAGAAAAGAAAAACAAAGGTACTCACCATTCGATGATAGAAGGGCCTATGGTTTAGGAGCTGCGGCTTGCTCTCAACCTTATTCCAATTTCCACGGAGGTAGTCTGATACAGTAGCGATTAGAGAGCAGGTTTGGCGAGATGAAAACAGATAGAAATGGTCAAATGGGCGGGAACACCCCCTTCGGCTTTCATGGACTTTTCCCTCCATGGTTATCTGATGGCTTTGAGCTGCTGCTGCATATCTGCGCTAAAACTTGAGCCCGCTCGAGCCGTAGAGTAAATAGTCCAGCCCTACCCATTGAGTAGAATTTTTTTATTCATCGCTGGTCGCAGCTTGCAAATTGCAATGCCAAATTGCTAATACACACACAAGACAGCACCGTCGATTAAAAGGCAGAAAGCTCATAAACAACTGGTTCAGTTCAAAACTTGACATCTCTATGTCGCAAGCTATATGTTGCCTGGCAATAAAAGCCACCAGGTTTTTTATTGTACGAGAGCTTAGATCCTTCCACTCCCTCACAAAAGGGGCAGAAAAGGGTAGAATGAAATCAGAACATCCGGTAACTACAGGTCTCAATTGGTGCTATAATCTGCAAAATGGCCTTGTCTAGTTCTCATTTGCAAACTTGATACCCTTCTCAATTGAAGACTTGAGCTCGCTCTTGAGCTTCTCCAACCCTTCTTTCTCAAAGTCCGACAGCTCGCCCAACCCAAGCACTTCCTCAACTCCATTCTTCCCAAGCCTCACCTGTAACATCAAAAGGCTCAACGTTTTGAATCTATGGCTCAAATTTAAGATTTCTACAGCACAAATATATCACAGTGACTACAAGGTAAAAGTCCCAAAAAGTACACTACCAAGTACCAACAAGGAAAATACTATCTGGTTTGAATACTTGTTCACAACATGGCATAGTCTGTACTCTGTAGTGACTAACTTTGACCAGTACATTTTACAAAGATTTACCATCTCACATGGCATTATAAAATCTAATAAATTTGTGATATTATGAAAGTATGATTCAAGATAAATCTACACATATGATTTTTCAAGTCATATTTTTTACCAGAGAAAGCATATAATGATCCAGAGATTTCCAAAAACTGTTGTTGCTTGCACAATTTGTGCACTACATAGCTATAACACGAAAGGAAAATTAATGCCATTATGGTGAAGACTTGGTACAAATCAGATGTGGTACTTGTGATGTTGTCATAGCGCATAGCACCAGACACCAAATGTACATTCCATGCAAGTGCATCCAGTGTGTGAAAACATATCCAAGGCCACTATGGCCACAAATATCACTCCATGTACCAAAAGGTCAAAAGGTTTAACCACACGATCAATCAAAAATAAAACAGGGAATAACATATTTCATTTCAAAAAAAGGTAAAAATTAAAGGACACCTGCATTGCATTTTTGCCTCAAAAATGTACCTTTCTTCAATTAGGAAAGATGCCTAGCTAGATCAAATTCATCCTTAAATGTTTGCTTTTAGTAAACAAACAAAAAACTAGGATTCAACCATGCAACTGATGAACTGAACAAGCCAAGCAAAAGTAAAAGATGAACTAGGATAACCAACTGCCATTAAGGAAAACGGTGGCACAATGCAGCACATAATTGATGAGATGATACAGTGTATCATAACTGCAACCACAAGGAAGTAAATATGCATGTACCTTGGACGCAAAGAATGGAAGCTCTGTTACAGTTGATTGAACAAAAGAGCACTCAACGATATCCGGAACTCCATTGAGACCCTTCAAGCATGCATCTGCAAAAACAGCGCCAGCATACCTGCAACGGTATGAAAATATTGATTAGTATAAAGGCAAAAATAAATATTTAGCTAGACAGTAGTAAGAAATGTGCAGAGTGCATAGTTTTTCTCCATCATTTTCTGACTTACGCCATGGACAAGGTTGCAGAGCCCTTCCCAGCCTTTGCCTCAACAACTTCAGTCCCACCATCCTGTGTCCTCTTGGTGAGAGCCTTGATGTCTTCATCAGACAATGAGTTGGTTGCAGGGGTGGCCTATTTCAAAGGAAAACCTCCTAGAATCAGGTTCTTAAAGTTATAGTTGAAAAATAAAAGCACACTGTTTAGCCATGGCATGAATACCATGGTTCACAATGGACAAAAGAAAGTTAGCCAGAGGTAAGCTGTATTTGTATTCCTATTCATGCTAAGGCAAGTAAGTTATGACAGCTTCTAATATTATCAACTAAAAGTATGAATATATACTCCATATGTTAAGTGTTATTTGATGTTCCTGAATCCGGACAGCCAGATATAGCTAACAGCAAGTGAGTTTGGCTGTGCAACGTCAATTAATTCCAGCAAGAGATAGTAATACATTTGCATTTAATGCATAATAAACCTAGATGTTACTCTCACTAAGGTAAATGAACATATTTTTTCTATCTTGGCATGATAGACATACAAGATATAATAAAATGTTACCGAATAATGGACGGAAAAAAACATGCTACTCATTTCAGATCTCATTTATAATTTCTAACTGAGGATTAATAATATACAAGGCATGAAAAAGGTTGATTTTAAGAAAAAGTATCAAAGCCAATTACTTGTGAGAACAATGGCAGGATGGTGATACCCGCATGACCGCCAACAACAGGGACATTCACATCTGTGGAGGGAAACATAGGAATAGAGAGAGAAAATTGTTAAAACCATACTTCTTTATTTCCACAACTTTTAAGTAAACCTTCAATTATTACCGGTTACTGGTAAATTAGCCTTCCCGGCATAGAAAGTCTTGGCGCGAACAACATCAAGGGTGGTCACGCCAAACAACTTCTTCTCATCATATGTCCCAGCCTTCTTGAAAACCTCAGCAGCAATTGGTACAGTTGAATTCACAGGGTTGCTGATCATGTTGACAAGGGCCTACATAGGGGGAAAAAAAGACACCATAAGATGTGTGACAGCGTGAGTCAAAATTGCACTGAAACTTAGCAGAGTATTGTCAACATATCATTCACCATAATAGAAAATAGGTAATACTATTCTCCTGAAGAAACTGTGTAACCTTATATTAATAGAGATGATTCTGGAGGCACAAAATACTCAATGATTTAAAATAGATATTTGAAACTACATGGTTCCACCACATGGTACAACAAATGCTGAGACAAATAGATGAGTACATAAATGAAAACTTGGAACAACCTTCACAAAAATGTTCCATAGCACAATAAAATACTAAAAAAAATAGATAAAATGGCAATTTTAATGGATAATAGCATAACCAAAACGATGGTAACACTCAATCTTAGGCTAATATATGCTACAGTGGAATAAGGAAAGTATCCTCTCAAGATCCCATAAAGAATTCTGATCAACTTTTCCATTTGTACAGCTGAATGTAGTGCCCAAATCTCGAACAATCAGTAGAGGTATCTGTAGTGAGACTGCACCAGCGGGATCCAGAGCAATTAATCAAGCGAGACACGGAACCACCGTAAGGACCTTACATTGGGGCAGTACTTGGCGATGGCGGCGCTGAGGTTCTTAACGATGCCAGCGTTGATATTGAAGAGGTCGTCCCTGGTCATGCCGGGCTTCCTCGGCACGCCAGCCGGGATGATTACCACGTCGGAGCCCTCTAGCGCTTCCCCAAGCTGTTCCTCTCCCATGAAGCCCTTCACCTGCGCAAACCCCAAAACACAAGCTCTGTCAGTACTACACAGACCCCGCTGAATCGAGTGGCAGAGCGCGTGACGAGGAGGGCGATAGTAACCAGGGCGGGGGAGTTGATGTGGGAGACGTCGGCCGCGACACCTGGGGTGCCGGCAATATCGTAGAGCGAGAGCGACGAGACGAGTGGGTTGAGCTTCATGAGCAGCGACAGCGGCTGCCCGATGCCGCCCGCCGCGCCGAGGATGGCCACCTTCCGCTCAGGCTGCCCGGATGCGGAGGAGTAGCTCCGGCGGCGGAGGAGCTGGGACGTGGATCTCAGCAGCGACGGCCTCATCGTGGAGTTGGGGCTTGGGTTCTGCGGCGGGGCTTGAGATCTGGGATCGGAGGACGAAGGCGAAAGGGGGACTGGGGGAGTACTCGATGTGGGATGGGATGGGATGGGATGGAATCGAAGAGGAATTTCGGGTCGCTGCTTGGGTTTCAAAACCTTTATTTTATATAAAAAAAAGGCAGAAGAAAAGATTAAACAGAGCAAACTAGTCCGTTCGTTCTAATTCATTCTAAATTCTAAGATGTTTTAATACATAAATTTACTATGCGGATAGTAGCTCACAAGGATTATAGTATTGGGGTTACGGGCCTAACACTGACTACATTTTATATGCCTTTTTTATATATGTATATGATCCATTTGTATATGGTATATCCATATTTTCTCTTTTTAGATATATGTATCATTCATTCGTCTATGATACCGAGTGAATTCCCCGCGCGTTGCTACAGGATTTTCTTAAAAATAAATCATTATATACATAGCACTACTATACGGTATTTAGTCTATTATGTATGTATACATATGAATTTGACTTGCATGTATTTTATTGTATTAGATCTAATAAAAAATTGCTAAGCTAATAAAACAAAAACTAATATTTGATTACATTATAGAGGAATTAATTGGTGATGAAACAAATAATGTATGTACATGACTTGTATGTGAATATATTAAAGATTTAAAGTATTTCACATGATATAGATGACGTTGTTATTTTTTATAATTAATATGGAATGACATGGACTTAGTGGAGAATGATGTGGACATATTGCATGAAGAGATAAAATATTTAGTGGGTCACTTAGTGGGGAATGATGTGGACACCTTGCATGAAGAGAAAATTCATCTAGTGGGGTTTAACTTTATAAGAGTTATAGATGTATATTTGTTTTTATTTTCTAAAAGAGTTCCGGACTTCCGGTCTAATGAACTTTTATTATACCTCTTGTCCCTAACACTTAATCATGAAAATTTCGGTCCAGCCCGGCCTCCACCTCCGGCTCCGTGTAGAAACGGGTAGAAGAGAAAAATAAAATTTTTTCTATGGTTCCTAATATAAAATCTTCTATACACATCAAAACATTTTGAGAATAAAAAAAAGTATAGAGGTTTAGGTGCAAAGTGTTTATCCGTTTACTTTTTTTTTGAGAGGGTGAAGCTCATGGACAGGTCGAGGGCGGAGAGGGCGACGTTGGCGGCGGCGTGGAGCGAGCGGCAGGACGCAGCGGCGGAGCAAGCGTCGTCGAGGTCGAGACGGCCAGCACCTCCACCAGCAGCGCCTCGGGGAGCCTCTCCACCAGTCTGGCGCCAAGCCGCCGCTCTCTGCGGTGCCGGACGGCTCGCCATTGCAGCCGTCTCCATCTCTATCGCCGGCGGTCCGGGGTTTCTTCTCCGCTACTGTGTCCTCCATCCCCTTCGCTTCTGAGCCTGGCCCCGCCGCCTGCAGCGGAGCGTGTGGACTCTGCTGGATTGCGAAGTGCACAGATTTGGGTGTAGGGAGGAGGAGGAACGGGGGCGAGAGTCACGTGATATGCCGCTGACACCTAGGGCCGAGCACGGTGTTTGGATGCCTGGGGTTAAAAATCTTAAAATTATAAAACAAATTTTGTTCATTATAAAACAAATTTTGTTCAACTCCACGTATGTAGATCATGAAGTAAATAAAAAAATATTATAAATTTTAGTACATTTTTTATTGAAGATGTTTGTCTATGCTTTTTAGTGTAAATTTGATCGATTTAAAAGTGATAAATGCGTAGTAGTTTATAGAAAAATCTAAAAATTACAAAACAAATTTGTTTAGCTCCACATATATAGATCCATACAGTAAACAAAAAATATCATAATTTTTAGTACATTTTTTGCTGGAGATGTTTGCCTATGCTTTTTAGTGTAAAATTGAAGTTGTAGTTATCACTCCAATTATTATGAACATTTTATGGTAGCCTATTTAATGTGATGCTTGATTTGTGGTAAAAGTTTTAGCATCATTCCTGCATATCTCACTGATTTACTAATTTATCTAAATTTATGCTTAAGGATGCTTCCGCTACCTTCGCACGATGTGTTGTTATGCCATATGAACACTTCATAAGCTCATGTGTTCATAATCTACATACATTTAACTGATATATCATATTTTATAGAAATCCTAATCTAAATAAAAAAATAAAGCTAGCAACAAACTCCTCATATTTTAATATAATACTAAGGTATATTAAGATGTAATATTAGTGTAAAACAAGGTTTGACTAATTTCTATTTTTATTATGAAATAAATATGTCTCCGAGCTACATATTATTGTAAATATTAACTATCTAATACCATAGATGTCATGATTATCAATAAAATAAATTATAGATTTTAAATTTTATAAAAATGATAAATATAAATAGATATGTAACATTCATTTGATTTCTCCCGTTGCAACCCACGGGCATATTTGCTAGTAAAAGCAATAAGGAGGAAAAAGAACGCGAGATTCAGAAAATACCATCAAAAGTTCATCGTGCCGTCAAATACCATTGAAAAGGAGTATATGTTCCGTAATCTAGCACTGTTACTTTTAATGTTAACGTGGCATCCATCCGAGGCCTTCGCTTCACTCAAAAACGAGCAATTCTTTTTACAATTATTCAACACAACGCATACACTTATAACATACGTGCATATAAATGCACGCATGCAAACCATGTTGTTAAATTAATATTTGCTTCCGTAAAGAGTTCAACCTAAAACTTAACGAGACATTTATAACCACTAGGCTAAATAACTTTTTATAAAGAAAAAAAAAGCAATTGTTGGCATTTGTCCAAGGCTTCCGTTTCACTAAAACCGACGAGCAAGAGCCATGAGAGGATCAACCTGGACAGGCCTGCAATGGTAGAGCAAGAACGACCTCTACGCCGGGTTGCTTCCTCCTTATACTAATGCTTCCTACTTTTGCTATGTTTCCTTTCCTGCTCTTTTTCCGTTGAAGCATTTCTTGACTAGCAATACGGTATGTTCTAAATAGCAATACAGATGTTCTAAATAGCGGGATTTACCGATAGCTTTAGTGGGCTATAGCGTTTGGGGAGGTTAGGCGCTAAGCGATGCCATATTTGGTGCTACAAGATCTCTCCGCTAGCGGCTAATAGCACGTTTTTTCGCTAAATTGATGTTTGTTTAGCGCTACTATCAGACAAGTTTCTGTGTGGTCTTTCATTTTCCTTAGCCCAAATCTGTGCAGGCCCAAATCATCGCATATTCACATATTGGAAGCACGCAGTACCACTGTGTTTTTCTTTCAAATTAGCCATGACATGTATTGGGCTTGCACAAATCAACCCACTTTTGGTTCACTATCCCATTGTGTTTCTCTTTCAAATTGGCCATGACATGTGTTGTTGATTTCTCTAACTTCCACCTTGTTTCTTATGTGAAAACAAAATCTTGTTGAAATCCCCTACCATTAGCCATGGCTTTGGCTAGGACGATATTAGAGACGCATCATCTCCTAGGTCCTCTCCTTGTGCTCAACGTGGGCCTTCCCATACACTCCAATGAATCTACATTCACTTCCATTTTCCTCCTTGACATCTACGTCAATGTGATATTTTAGAAAACAAAAACCGTAACATCATATCAATACCTCTCCGCCAAAACATAGCAAGTCTCCCTTTTTCTTCACCATCTTTCGTCACCATATTAGCCAGACCCAACATCTACTTGAAGCATTGCGGACGATTGCCCAGACCCTAGCAATTCCAAGCACGACAAGATTCATCGCTTCTTACAGAACTGTTTTTTTTCCCAATGTCCACCAGTAAATGGGACAAAGCAAATATCACTATTTTCAGTGTCTACTAATAAAGAGAGATCGTTTTCGTTTTCATTTTCAATGTCCTTTGGCCAATTTTGGTTTAATAAAATGGGGATTTCGTGTTGACTAGTGGCTGCCGACTGGCCCCCACAACCCACAGAAAACGTGGGCCCGGAGGAGCTCCCGTAGGGTTTAGACTTTAGAGTTGTGGTCAATTTTGTTGGCATAAAATGGAGATTTCTTGTTGACTAGTGGCTGACGACCACAACCCACAGAAAACGGGCCCGGAGGGCTCCGGTAGGGTTAGAGTCGTCTGTGGTATTCGCCCAAACTTGAAATCGCCCAAACCCCTCCCGATGCCGCGTCCAAAGCGCCCGCCGCCCGGCTTTGCCTCGGAGCCCAGGTACCCGCGGCCGCGGCCGCGGACGGCGGCGGCGGCGTCGGCTCCAGCTTCCGCTCCCGCTTCGGCTCCGTCTCCTGGGGGCGGCGCGGCAGGAGGCGGCGCCGGCAGCTGCTACGATCTCAGCCGCGCGTTCGGACGCTGCCGTGCGCTCCTGGACGACCTACTGCGGCACGACGACGGGTGGGTTTTCGACGCCCCTGTAGACGCGCGCGCCCTCGGCCTCCGCGACTACTACACCGTCGTCGCCGACCCCATGGATCTCGGCACCGTGCTCCGCCGCCTTGAGCGCCGCCGCTACGTCTACCCAACCGCGTTCGCGGACGACGTCCGCCTCACGTTCCGGAACGCCATGTCATATAACGACGAGGGCGACCCCGTTTACGAGAGCGCCGCCGAACTCTCCGGGATATTCGAGGCCAGGTGGGCTTCCATCGAAGCGGAGCTCCCGCACCCGCTCCCGCCGGACGACAAGCTGCCGCGGTTGCCGGTGGCCCGGGTCCCCGAGAAGCGGGATGTGCGCCTGCGGAAGAAAAAGGGCAAGATGGCGGGCAAGGCGGATGCCGCGGCGCTGGATGAGCTTGACCTGCTGGTCCCAGACCCAGAGCATGGCGCCGACTCCCCGATGCAGGTAATTCTTGTGGCTATTCTGGTCAAGTTCACTCTTTGATTTCGTGCTTTAGCATTCACTGGACATTGCGTTTATAGTTCAGCAATCTTTAGCAAACTTCTGCCCAAATGCATTCTTTTCTGAATGAGAGTCAGCGATGATGGCTGTCTGTGATAATTCTAGGGTATAGTGTTGTATGGATGATTGGCCACATTTCGATGATGTAGCTACACACAGGACTATTCTCCAGTGTGAAGAATTATGGTTCCGAACTGATAGTTCATAGTTGAATGTTTTGGTTTTTGGATTGTGTTGTGTTGTACTTTCTGGAATTCCTCTATTGAATTCTGGTTGGTGGTCCATGATCATCGATCTGTAGATTGAAAATTAATTGGAGATGGGATCAAGAATTTTGCCATCTGTGGATCCAGGCACCCTTGCTGCAACTAGCGTTAGGATTGTAGATTATTGTCCACCGCTCAGGAAAAATGGATTTTTTTTTTATTTTATTCTGTTCCTCCAACCATGCTTGTTTGTCGAGTGAGATATGGAATGGAAAATCCTTATGCAGTTTTCATTAATATGTTATGTTGGATAAAACTTGATCTAAACAAGCCATGTAAGTGACTTGGCAGGAGTCAACAATTCTTTAGAGGTATATATATTGTAGAACATGTTGAATTCTTAAATGTCACCCAAAGCTCTGATGTAGTTTTTTTTGGTGTGAATATAAAAAGCTCTGATGTAGTTGCGCTATATTCTTTTTCATCAGTGTCCAGTGTCATGCTTCGGTGAGCATACACTGTATGAACTTTGAACTTCCTCCTAAAGTGTATGAGAAATGAGTGTCCGTAGTTAAGAAGCATAACACATCATGTTGGCTGGCTGATTTGATGCTTGAACTAGCCTAAATGGCCATTTTTATTGTTGCATAAACTATAGCCTAAATGGCCATGCAAGAGTGCAGCTAGTGTAATATTCCTTCACAATTAGGTGCTAAAAGAATACTGACTCATTAATAAACTATAGAATAATATTACTTCTATGCTCGATCTGTGATTGTAAACCTTTTATGGTTGTCAAACTCTTTTATTAATGGTTTTCTTGCAGCATTCTTTTACCTCCTATTTGAGGTAAGTAGGTTGCCTTGTATGGGGTTTCTTTCCCCCCTCCTTTCTCTCTTTAATACAGATGCGTTGCTCTCTTGCATGTTCGAGGAACACCCCCCCCCCCCTAACTTCACATTTCTCCCCCTATTTCTGATTTTATCCTAGTAAGTTTGCCAAAATTAGCCATCTTAATTGGTTGATTTGCCTGTTCATTACATGTATCAAATTGTTGTTGTATTGATTGGCTAATACATGTATACCCCTGTTCATGTACTGTTCTTATTTTTGCATGTAGCACGTAATAGTTGTGCACTAATATTTATAAGAATTACCAAATTGAGGGTGCTGGATCATACATTATATAACAACTCTTATTGAAGTGTCTATTTTCTTTCTTTTTTCTCAACCTTTTTCTTTGACCAAATGGATGCCACTTCCTTCCTCTCTTCTCCCCCCACCCCCCACCCCAAATGTTTTACAAGATTTTGAGGTTAAGTATGTTTACTGATCCCTAGAAACACATTGCTTACTGTTTTATCTTTAAAGAAGCCATAATCAGGGTCCGCCAAATTAAACACCAGATGTTTTTCACCTCCTAAGGATGTACACCGTATCATCAACTTTTATTTTGTTAAGCAGTCAATGATAAATACAGAGGATCAGTCTCGTTTGCTGAATGTTCTCTCACAATTTGAGCCCTTTCTCCAACTTCACTCATAACTTCCTAAGGGAGCATCAACTGTTGATCTAGTCTGCAGACCCAGTTGTATTGTTTTAGCAGTATCCGTCTGATATATTATCTGATGCCTCATCCTTTCTCCGATCGACTTCATATTCTTAACACGCAGATTCAGTTGTATTGGCTTTTAGCAGTATCCATCTGACATATTATCTGATGCCTCACCCTTTCTCCTGGACTTCGTATTCTGAACAGGCAGGAGAACTTCCTGTCACTGCATTAAGAAGGAATAAATTGGTTTTAGGTTAAACAGACATAAAGCAAGAGTCTTTATGTCCATGGGTGTGCGGTACTTTATACTTACACAATCTGCTTGTTACAAAGCAAGGCACAGATTCAGTCTCATGTGTCATGTCTCAAACTTGCAGTTTTCTTAGGCATTTCTCAAGAATACCGTTTGAATCATGACATAAAGGTAGAAATAGAAATAAGTATCAACTAGTTAGTTTCAGTAAGTAATAAAATGCTTAAGTGACACACTGTCAGTTTGCGATTTAAAAATTAAATCAACTAAATTAAATGAACTTTAAATTTGTTGTATCAATAGCAGAGCATATTTCTCGTTTCTTTTGATTTTAATAGTGCACATATAGTAGATGGATGATGGCAGGCAATAAATAGCTTTTATGCAATGAATCAATAGTTATTGGCTACTGCAACATGGTGGTTCTGGAGTTTTAAGCAAATGATGTGACATTTCATGTCATTTTGGGAATAACTGTTCCGATATAGATGTTCTACAGAAATCTGGAATGTGGACATTGCAGTTTTTCACTTTTTTGAAGGCAAGATAGTTACATTCATAAGGAGCGCTTAACGCATTACAAATTTCTCTAAGCAACTGTTCCGATATAGATGTTCTATAGAAATCTGGAATGTGGACATTGCAGTTTTTTGAAGGCAAGATAGTTACATTCATAAGGAGCGCTTAACGTATTACAAATTTCTCTAAGCAATATATTATGCTTGACTGTACTGTATAATTCTCATATTTTCTGTTCAGCATTTTGTGGCATTGTGTTATCAAAATACTATGCTTGAATGTAATCTCTAAATCATTTATATTTTCTGCTCAGAACTTGTCCCTGAATGGCCTTACTTTATTACTCTAGTTATGTTTGCTTTGAAGACTAATGAATTTATGTGACCATAATAAAAAGGATAATTAATAGTAGTTAATGGCATTATTATTAGATGGAACAGATGTGAATATGTATGTCACCACTAGGGATGCAGGTTTCACATGATAAAATGAACTAGAATGACAATGGCACCTAATTAATTTAGGGGGAGAAATGAACTAAGTTGGCTGAAATCACAAAACACCATTGCATACCCACTTGCATCCTTAGTCACCCTGTACAACTGATGTTTGGATCTTTGTAATGCACTGGAGTATATATGGCAAAATTATTATCTTCTCCATTTACTTGCTCCAACTTGTAGGTTCATGCTATCTGAATGACCTGAGAGACCAGATCTGATTAGTATCTTGGCTTTTAAGGTCTAAATGAATTTGCTTGATATTGATTAAAAGGGGAAGTGAATCCAGAAAACAACTTTACGGTCTTAATTTCAGATGGTGAAGATGTTCTAATGTTCCGATGCATCGATTTGTATAGGGCACATGCTTTTTCAAGACTGTCAAAAGATTTTGTTTTAGCTTTTATAACATAATGTTTATCCTCTTTAACTGCAGGATCCATGAATGATGCCAAACTGGAGAGCCTTGCATCAAAAGTTGACTCAAGTTTTTATCTGGATAGGCTCCTGTGTACTAGCAGCTTTCTGTTCCAAGCCTTGTCAAGGTACCTTGATGTAGTGACTAGTTATCATATATTACCTGTATTGGGGTTAAAATCTGCCATTTCGGTGGTTAACCCTTCCTGGTTAAAACAATTTTTTTTGGTATTGATGGAGGTGCCTTGCTAGTTGTTATATGTTGAAAATCAAGGGTAATTTGGCCCTGAAATACTTCTGGAATCAGAGGGAAGAATGAGAAGGTTTCCCTAACTATTCCATGGCATCTGTAATGTAGATAAACAATTTTCTCATTTATTATGAGGTGTTTTTACTTTGTCAATTATGCGTCTATGCTCCCTAGATTGGTCGGTGAATAGAGCGGAAAGGTAATAATATTCGGTTTGGAAGTATAAGCAGACAAAAATATATACAGTGAGGCCACACGGATGTGCCAATGAATTATCAGCGTCTTTGTTCAACAATTGCTTTTCCATATTTACTACGTCAGTAGTGCTATACTCGAGTGGAAAAGCAATTGTTATGCCAATGAGCAGACAAAAATAGGAACTGGGGGTCTGAAAGCCACTCTAGTGGCATATATAGGAGAAGCAAGTACAGCGCAGTGCGTTGTCTCGCATCAGCTATCACGCGCCGCCGTGCCGTCGGCCTGTGAGCTAACATTGCATGGGGTTGCAAAGCTTCGGCGATGGCAGCGGCGGCGCTGCAGGTAGTCCAAGTCTGCCGAGGAAGGGGAACGGTGGACACCAGCATGGACTAGCTAGAAAGACGTCGCCCACATGACAGGCCAGCGGGAGATGGCATCATGAGTAGATCGAGCAGCGTGGCATCGTGCATGGTGCTGCACAATGTGGAAGAACAACACCAAAGCCACAGGAATATAATCATAATCGAGACGCCGACACACAATAACAGCTGTCATGTGAGAGACAAATCCAGGCAAAGACATGGAACAGAGAGTGGGTGTGGATGGAGTTGCTTCTTCCTTCGTAGAGTACCATACATGTACTATCTGAACTAAGAACTTGGTCTATGACCATGTGTAATTTTGGTCTATGAGTCTATCTTACGGTCCAAATAAGAAACTAGGTTCACATGTGTTCTTGGTTGCATAAGAAGCCAAAATCAAGTAGTGAGAACTATGACTCAAATAATTCCTCCTTAAAAAGCAACACATTTCCGCAGCAACGCGTGGAGAATCGTCTAATTTTGAAACGCAAATACCTTAATTAACAAGTAATTTTGAGTAATCCACGATTTTTCATAAAATACAAAATGTGTCTCGAAATATCTAGACCAATTCAAATAATATTTGTTGCACTGTATTGGATTTCCAACTAATTACCATGTGTTATATTATATCGTTGGAAAATGATTGTACCTTTAGCTAGTTGATGCAAAAACCAACGGTTGTGTCACTATTACACAGTCGAGAATCATGAAACCATTAAGAATTACAACCATTTGCCATGTCTCTTACTAGGACCATCGGGAATTAGTTTTCCCAGTCAGCCATCAAGTCTAATGGCCGACAGCTCAACATCCAACCATCGGGTTTGCTTTTTTTTGATATAAAGACCGACGGGTCAACTTGTAACTATCGGTAACATCTTAACCGTTGGCCATTCACCATATCCCCAATTACCTGTTGGCCATTATACTTCCCTGTTGCCTGTTGACAAAGGTTGTGTTTCTAGTTGTGATAACACGTTCAAATACATCACTGGGCAGTTGGGCCAGTCCAAGCTGCAGTCAGGATCACTATCCCAAAATCTCTCCTATGACTGTCATCTAACTACCATCTAGGGAATCAGGAATGGTCCTGCCGTGCAAACAAACCATTAGCGCGTGACTATGCAAATGACCGACACAAATTGTATCTTATTATATTATGGTTAAGAATCTTGTGTTTATTTTCTCTTTCTCCTTTTCTATTCACCACACATATCATGTTGAGATCACTGTGGAATTCGTGACACAAAGTTTCATTTTTATGTGGCGCTACCAAACTAAATGGATAAGGAAAGGTGTGGCTTTTTTTCCAGGATAATTGCGATACTTTCATTATCGTAGCTATCTGTTCCTCATGACCATAGCAATGCTTAGCAATCCTCTTCCTATCAAACTGTAGCTTTTAATTTAAGGCATGGATGCTGGAGTGCTGGGCAAACCTCAATCTGTCTGAAATTGTTGAGCCCAAGCAAAGCCCTACTTGCTTGCTACACTTCAGATGTGGACCATTTTTTGATAGGTTTCGGAGTTGGGGTAGTTTCCTTCCCTTGTTGATTAATTGCCCACTGTGATAGAGATTTTGCACCCTATGGCCTCCACAAGAGTTACTTAGTAGAGACGTACATTGAAAGGGCTTCCAAGACAAGTGAAGCTCACTAGCTCAGCCTTTCAGTTGCTTCCCATGCTTCACCAACTGAACAAGATTTATATATATATCATGTGTTGTACTTAGTCTTAGAATAAGAAATCTATTAGTCAGTGCAACCAACTGAAGGATTACGCCATGGGTGTTCTGACATTGGTCCTTGTCAGCTTCGCTGCTTGTGCTGAAGCTCTAAAGAGAGCAGACTTCCCTCAAGGTTTTGTCTTTGGCACCGCTTCTTCAGCTTACTAGGTGTCAGTGTGATCTCTTTGATTTCAACCGATGTGCTCTTAGTTTGATGTTTGATTCTGGTCAATATGTTATCAGTATTAAGGTGCTGTCAACGAGGGTCAACGTGGACCTACAATACGGGATACTGTCACAAGACGAGCTGGTGAGATAATGAGGATTTTGTTGCAAAAAGTGCAGTAATGAGATGCTAATCTGTCCAGAATTGTGACTCAATTAGCATTTATTTTGCAGGTCGGGTGATAGATTTCAGCAATGCAGATGTTGTTGTTGATCACTACTGTCGGTATAAGGTACTGTCAACAATTCATATATGCCTCTGTTATCTTTATCTTTTTTTTTAAACAATGTATATGCCTTTGTTATCTTCTGTTTCATTTAATTCATTCATTGTTCTACTAAAGCTGGAAATTTTTGTTTTTGAAAGCATGAAAGCCCTCCATATATGAATTCTTGGCATTTGTTTGAAAAGTTGCCTACCTTTCGTGTGGCCATCCTCTGCCAATTTTTAATCTGTAAAAAGTTGAATTTTTTGAAGCAAACGCAAGAGCTCTGTCGTTCAATCAAAACGACAAAATTTTATGTACAAGAAGGTTAGTCAGACGAGATACCAAATAGGGCACCTGAGGGGCTAACCAACCCACATGACGTGGCTGAGCACAAACACGATACATTGTCATGGGTTATTGTCGCCGAGCATGGAAGCAAGGCTACCAGCAGCTCTGATTTTCCATGGCAGGCCATAAAACTTTGGCGTGTGCATTTTATTGCTCCTTTCACGTATGTAAGAGTCATTCTATTTATTATTTGATATAACTATCCTACCTTCATCTTCTTCTTGTAGTTTTCTCCTTTTTCTAGTGCTTTGACATTTTTGTTACCAAACCAACCAATCAAAAAAAAACCTGCTAGTCTGGCATGCTGCTTCCAAAAGTAGGATAGTGAAGAGAGGTTTTCCTTAAGAAAAAAGTCTACATAACCCCCCAAACTATCTAGGGTGGACTACTTAACCCCCCGAACTATTAAACCGGATATTCTACCCCCTGAACTTTCAAAACCGGTCAAATAACCCCCTCGAGTGGTTTTGGAGGGTGGTTTTGTCTTTTTCTTTTTTATTTATTTTTGCTAAAACTTTGAAAAATCATAATAAATCATAAAAAAATCATAAAATGAAAATTTTAATTTTGTTGGACTCCTGACGAGTGGATCTACACAGTGAATATATAATATGGTATACTTTAGTACAAAATTTTTGCTGTACCTTTAAATCTATGTTTTTCTATAATTAATTTGAATAATTCATATATGCAGTTCCTGTGGTCCAATTGTGGTAAAATTTTTATGGTGGGCTCATTATTATATGCTTGAACTATGGTAAAAATTTCATACTCATTGGATCACATATAACTTAGTTATAGATAAAGCATAGATTTAACAAGAATAAAACTAAATAAATTGATAACTAAGTTATACATGATCCACTAGGTACGAAACTTTTACCATAGTTCAAGCATACAATAATGAGCTCACCATAAAAATTTCACCATAATTGGATCATAGGAACTGCATATATCAATTATTCAATTTAATTATAGAAAAATATAGATTTAAAGCTACAACAAAAACTTTATACTAAAATATACCATATTATATATTCACTGTGTAGATCTACTCATCAGAAGTCCACAAAAATTGAAATTTTCATTTTATGATTTTTCTATAATTTATTATGATTTTCAAAGATTTAGCGGAAATAAATAAAAAAGAAAAAGACAAAACCACCATCCAAAACCACTCTAGGGGGTTATTTGACCGGTTTTGAAAGTTTAGGGGGTAGAATACCCGGTTTTATAGTTCGGAGGGTGAAGTAGTCCACCCTTAATAGTTTGGGGTGTTACGTAGGCTTTTTCCTTTTCCTTAATATGAATCGCCATTTGCGTCAACAATAAGATTTTCAGACATCAATATTTTACTATTTTCTCAAATTTGCTTAACTTCTATGACGTACTTATCTGAATAAGAATATTGGTTCACTGAAACTATCCAGAAACGACAAGCCTAACATTTGACTAGCAGGAAGATGTGGACTTGATTAAGGACATTGGCATGGATGCATACCGGTTCTCTATCTCATGCTCACGTATCTTTACAAGTATGTAATAAAAAAATATTTGTAAAATATATATTTTTACTACATAGTTCATGATTTTTCTTGCTAGATGGAACTGGTGAACCTAATGAAGAAGGATTGAATTACTATAACAGCCTCATAGATACTCTATTAGACAAAGGTTGTATTTCATCTTCTAAATTTCAGTGCCTCAAATCTGAATTGTTGCCAACTGTCAGTTTCTGATTACCTTTCTTTAATTTGGTTTCCTCTATATTTGTGGGGCCAGGTATACAACTATATGTAACACTCTTTCACTGGGACCTTACGCAAGCATTAGAAGACAGATATGGTGGATGGTTAAACTCCCAAATCGTGTATGCAACTATTATATCGCCTCCTTTTTTAGGAAACCATCGTTTACACTATCTATATAGCATAAAACTAGATTGAGGGAAAGTGGTCTCATTGATGTTTGACAGCTAAATTATGCAGGGATGATTTCATACTATGCCAGTACTTGCTTCAAAAGGAATTTGGAGACAGAGTGAAACACTGGATCACTTTCAATGAGCCCCATAATTTTGCGATTGATGGCTATGACCTTGGCATTGAGGCACCTGGGTGTCTCATATATTCTGTAGGGAGGGAAAATCGTCAACTGAACCTAGCTCACAACATACTCTTAGCGCATGCTGGTGCTTTTCATACTTATAAGCAGCATTTCAAGGTAATTTATTATAAACTCATCCACGAGATGTATCAAAAAGTAAAAAAAAAACATAAAATGGTTTTATGTATTCATTGCAGAAAGAACAAGGAGGTCTCATTGGCATTGCACTTGATTCAAAGTGGTATGAACCATTGTCAGATGTTGATGAGGACACGGAGGCAGGAGCACGAGCAATGGACTTTGAGCTTGGATGGTGATACATCTACCACAATTGTGATATAGCTACGTCAGTTCAGTTCCTCTGTAGTTGCAATACATAGCTACTGCTCATAATATTAATTATGAAATTTTCCAAGTGTGAATACAGGTTCCTGGATCCCTTAATGTTTGGCCACTATCCTCCTTCCATGCAGAAACATGTGGGTGGATAGGCTACCTCAGTTTTCAAGTCAGGCTTCGAAGTTATTATCAGGCTCACTAGATTTTGTGGGCATAAACCACTATACCACATTGTATGTTAGGAAGTAGGAACGACAGAATGCGGATCAGGAAACTTGTAGGGTGTGTTTGGTTCGATTCCTACATTAGCCTGGCTAGCCCAACCAAACCAGGCTAGCATAAGCCTGTCTCTAGCAAGCCAAAATATGTTTGTTTGGTTGTTTGCGCATTTGAGTCAGGCTAGGATGGGTTTGTGTTTGGTTGGTTCACTTGCTTTGCATACTGTCACCTTTTTCTCATGTTGGTGAGTTTACCCCTCTCTGTCTCTCTCAGACATTGCCTCGAACAAGTTATGGGCAGAACCCGCTCCGGCTCCTTCACCGCCCCGGCTCCTCGCCCGCGCCGCCCGGCTCCTCGCCAGCGCGCGTGCCGCGGCGCCCAAGCGCCCCGGCTCCTCGCCCGCGCCGCCCGGCTCCACGCCAGCGCGCGTGCCGCGACGCCCGAGCCCCCCGGCCTGCTCACCCGCGCCGCCGTCGCCGAGGCCGACCGCGCCCTCACCCTCGACCCGCATGGCGCCGCCCCACTCACGACGCGCGAGTGGCCAGCGATCTTGGCGCGGTTCCGCTCCCTATCCTACTCCTCCCCTTCCTCGTCCCCGCCTCGGTCCTCCTCCTCCCATCCCCTTTAGCAACCACAGAGGCCTCCGCGAGGTAGAGCCGCCACCGCGAGGCAGAGCCACAGCTGCTCGTCTGCGTTGAGGCCTCCGCTCAGCAGCCGTAGAGGCCTCCGCTCGCCGGCGCCAGGCAGCGTTGACGAGGACGCAGATCTGAGGGGCGGCTCCAGTCCCCGTGTGCCGCGCGGCGAGTCCCCGTTTGCTAGATCTAAGGGGCGCCAACAACGGCGGCGGGGGCAGGAGGTTGGGCGCCGGAGAAGGAGGTGCTGGAGAACGTGCTCGAGTTCCTCACCGCTGCATGGGACCGCAACGCCGCCTCGCTCGTCTGCCGCTACTGGAAAGGAGGAGAAGCACGGTGACGATGGAAAGAAGGAGAAGCACCGGGGGGATAGCAGGCGGTGATGAAAACTCAGCCAAGAGCTGGCCCTGGCCTGGCTAGGATCGAACCACCGATTTGGTCGTTCAATCCTGGCCAGGCTACAGGCGTACGGCTGGCTCTGTTTAGCTAGGCCACAGGCCCAGTACAGTCAACCAAATACCCAAAAACTGGCCCAAGTGAGCCATGGCCACACTGGGCTGCCAACCAAACACACCCGTAGTGAATGATGCTTAAACTGATGCTGCAGTCATACCTACTGGTCAGTCTTGTTAAACAAGTGAGTCTACCCCCATTCCACCCCTCCCCCTATTTTCAGTTACTGAACTCTCCTTTGTCTCCACTCTACAGTTTATAGACATGGAAAGAAATAGGAGAAACGGTACAATTTCCTCAGCTAACTTGTTCTACTTCTAGTTTCCATCCTCTAGTCATCAAATGTTAGATTGACAGCTGTGTCTATAAACTTTCAGGCAGTCTCAGGATGGTTGCACACAGTACCCTGGGGCATGTTCAAGCTGATGAAGCAAATCAAAGAAAAGTATGGAAATCCACCTGTGATCATTACTGAAAACGGTAAGTGGCTAAAAGGGATTCTAGTATTAATAGCTGTTGAAAGTTTCTCCCTCGAAAAATTCACTAGCATAAGAGGTGTTTAAATGGCAGGCATGGATGATGCGAACAATCCGTTTTCGAGATTAGAGAATGATCTGCAGGATGATAAACGGATACAGTACCACAACGACGTCTAACCTCCTAGATGCAATAAGGTGAAGCTCCACTTCCATGCCCATGCATCTGACTAGAATAGCCAAAGCCAACACTGTCCATCAGCAATACTTTGTTCTTGCCCCTCAACGTCTATTCGACCCGAATCACTGCAGGAAGGAAGGCTGCAACGTCCATGGCTACTTCGTATGATCACTGCTCGATAACTGGGAGGGGAGTGGAACTCGTACACGGCCGTGAGGTTTGGACCTACTACGTTGACTACAACAACAACCTGACAAGGATACCCAAGGCGTCGGTGGAATGGTTCAAGCAGGTCTTGGCCCAGAAGACCCTTGGTATAGCCCATACGATGCATGATCAGCATCTCTTCTCGTTTGGAAGTAGGTACTCGGAAGAGGCTCTGAGCCGCCAACCGCCTGCTCCGCCATGGCAACACTAGATTAGCAGGAGGTTGCTTGGGAGACTCAAGAATCAGTAGAGAGTCCCTCTTACCATCTTACGTGTCACTATGTTGATGAAGCTATCGAGACGGTGTTTGGCGAAGTCGTCGTTATCCATAGGCTGGTGGGTATCCACCAGTGGTGACCTGGGAGGGCCAGCACCCCCTGTG
The DNA here is from genome assembly GCF_000003195.3 of Sorghum bicolor. Classification (NCBI taxonomy): domain Eukaryota; kingdom Viridiplantae; phylum Streptophyta; class Magnoliopsida; order Poales; family Poaceae; genus Sorghum; species Sorghum bicolor. Next base: position 57,783,669 of record NC_012872.2, on the reverse strand, counting down.
AGGTCAACGGGGGTCCGAAGCCTGGCGGGTAGCTATACTCCGTTTGTGTCTTCGGAGAGTCCACCACTGAATGGAGCACACGGGTGGTGTCCACAGCTCACAGGAGATCACTGTTGGATCCTCATCCTCTAGCTAGGGGCCCGCCACCGCTGGGGCCTCATCTTGTAGTTGGGGGTGCCAAAGGTGACAACATGCACTTAAGGGACATCCACGCGACTATCCGACTACCGACGAGCAAGGGTGCGAACTCCTCTAACATCGGGTCCTTTCTAACATACGTCATGATCATGTGTGGCGTCTAGGTACAATGCTAGCATCAATGGGTTGGGCTTGATGAAGCCTGTTTCGTTGGCCAGCTCACTGTACCCTCCCTTAGCTCCAACAACTACCGAGGTAAAGTCTAGTACCGACCCCAGCCAACTGCCCATGACTGTTGGTGGCTGAAAGGCTATCATTAAAGGACATTCCTCTAACCAGACATCTTCACAATTCCCAAATAAAATATTGTCACTCTACCACTCTCCACAATGCCTTTACCCCTTTCATACCACTCTCTAACTAATGTAAGCCCTGCCAAAACTGTGATCCACCCTTGCTATTACTTTGACAAAAACCTACTTTCCCTCTTAGATATTTCCTCCTCAATATATTTATGCACAAGCTGTCCTCTCCATTTTCCAATCTATAGATCTATTTGCAAAGTAAAACAACATTATTCATGGCTATGGTATCACTAAAATCCAGGCCTCCAAACTCTTTTGGTTAATTCAAGGCTTTCCATTTAATCATATGATGCATGTTATTTCCTATTCACTCCTAGAAATTTTTCTCTCTATCTGAGTCAAATCTTTGATGGAGGCCGTAAGAAACTACCCACTACCACTACCCATGCATATAATAAGAAACTACCCACTCCACCACTAGTATTACTAATGCAAGAGCTAAAAAAAAGGAAAGAAAGAAAAAGCAAAACAAAGTGCCTTGAAAAATAGCGGGTCAACCTGCAACTTTACGGAGCATTTGGTTGAAGGTGCTAAAGTTTAACTGATACTATAGTATATTTATAATTATAATAATTAATATTTAATTATGAACTAATTAGACTTAAAAAATTGTCTCGTAAATTATTCTCTAGCTGTGTGTTTTTTTTGAATAGTTTCATAAAAAAATTTTTGTAAAAAATCTATATTTAGTACTCCATACATGTGTCCAAACATTTAATGGTATATGTTAAAAAAACAGCCCAAACCAAACATGGCCTTATTATCCCACACGGTTGGATTAAGATCATGATGTCCATCTTGTCAATCCGTCCTAGAGTTTCTTAACGATCGCGTTGAGGAAGTCCTCAATTCTCGCCATCAATCAATATTAAGGGAGATGTTAGAGAAGACAGAAGACCCAATTGTTCCTGGTCTTCCACAAGCTCTAGCCCACTCCGGCCAACACAAATATTTTCCACCAGACATCCTTGCCTCTTGGTTCTCCCAAAAAAAATCCAGAAAATCTCTCAACGAAGTTGGGCCATGGTTAGTTGCAGAAAATTTTGCAAAATAGCTATTATAGCGCTTTTATTTATATTTGATAACTATTGTCTAATCATGGACTAACTAGTCTTAAAAGATTCATCTCGTAAATTACAGACAAACTGTGCAATTAGTTATTTTTTATCTATATTTAATGCTTCATATATGTGACACAAGATTTAATGTGACGGAAAATCTTGAAAAATTTTACAAAAATTTTTAGGAACTAAACAACCCCTTGGTATCTCTACAATCTCTACAACTAAAAAAGACTCACAAGTCATGGTCAGCGGTGGCTAATCGCCCCCCCCCCTCGCGGTAAGCTCCCCACAACCGCACGTTCTGACGAAAAAAACCAACCACACACTAATCGCCGCCCCTTGCGCGCTAATCGCTCCGGAGAACCACCATGGCATCACGCACGCACTTTGCCCAGCTCCCAGTTCATCTCGCTCCAAGGAACCGCCGCCCCTGCGACCTCGCCTTCGCCGGCTGCTTGTCGCCCTGCCTCGGCACGCGTTTGACCCTGCCCGGCTCTCTGTGCCGTGCAACCGCTCGCTGCGCTCCCGCTAGCCTGCGACTCCCTACGCGCCGCCCGGCCCTGCTTCCTTTCCCCACCGGGACTCCCTCCGGCCGCTGCCCTTCATGTGCCCGGTGCCTCCCTCCGGTCGCCGTCCTCTGTGCCGGCGACGTGGTTCGTCGCGGATGAAAAAGCAGGGCAGTTCCTCATGGCGGCAGCGTGGTTCCCCCTCGCCGTGGTTCCTGTGGCACAACGTCGTATCCTTCTCTAGCGTCATTGGCCTCTTGACTGATATGAGGTATGAGCCATTTGCCATTTGCCTTCCGATCTATTATCCATGAGAGGTATCTCAGTGGCTGTGGATATGGCATAATATTTCTTTTATCCCAATGAACCTCTTTTGGGCTGCAGATCGTTGCCCTCTTGGTGTTGATGCACTGCAGCTGATTTTGCGAAGGGAGAAGACAGGAAGGGGCATCAGGATGAGGGCAAGTTTCTGATCTGTTTGAGGTATTGAATCGTAGCACTTTTTCATCTGTGTTGTACATTTAGCCCTGTCTGATTAACCCTGTCCATGTATTGTAGTAGAATATGCAGCACGGTAGCAGATCGAGGTCTCCCATGCATTTAGCTGTGGGATATAGCTGTCGAATTAGAATATCCCGTAGTACCAGATCGAGGTCTCCCATATAGATTGTGGAACTTTTCATTACCTTTCCAATTTCGTTGAGTACTACTGGAGATATCGTATTGTGAATATTAGTGTCAGTTTCTCTCAGAGTACAGATTCAGTTTGGACAATCAGTTTTGGGGGTCAATTTAGGAGTTCGTCGAGGCCGAATTGGTCCAGTATGCTATGGAATTGTTTATAGTACTTTGTATGATTTTTCTATCAAGTATTTTAAATCTTGTCAACGGGTAGTTTTACACTACACATATATTCATTATTCACTACGAATTTAAATGTCTTACGAACTGCGCTCAGTATCAAATTAGTTCATTGATATATGTCTCGGTAATAGTTGCATTGCTTTCTCAGATGAGTGATCGTTTTTAAAGATGAACTGATTTTTTCATCTCTATCATATTGTCACATAATTTTCCTTGACAAGCACATGTCTGTAATCATATTTAGTTGATTGATTATAGTCCTCATACAAGATCTGGTGCAAGTGATGTTATTCTGTAAAGCAGTCTGAGTGTCCTTATCCTCCATGTGTATATATATGGTCTATCTTGGTGTTTCAATTTGTTATACTGCAAATCGTTTGTCTGCCATAATGATGCCGTATATGTACCCAGTAGAAATTATCATGGTGTGCACATGGTTGTATGTATGGTTGTTTAGAAGTTGACAAAATTAGGCTTGCTCAACTAGGATCGGTGATTTATTTAGCCTCTTGAAATGTAGATAGCATTCCAGTTAGGTTAGGAAATTTCAAGTGTGCGATTTTGGACATGATTTGGTTTTGTGATTTGTCTGCCTGTTTTTCATGCCGTGGTGGTGGGGAGGGGATGATTTGTTTGACGTGGTTCCGATTTCTTAGGTTGTGGTGTGATCTATTTTAGGCTACATGTACACGTGAATGGTGGAGACTGTTGCTGGGCCTATGAGATGATGGACGCCATCAACAAGGGGGTATTGCTGTCCCGCATCCAATCCTATAGGAATTTGTTAAGTTGCCCTTCTTCAAGTACTTCAAGTTGAGCATTTTAGAATTTTTCCCCAATATTCTAGACTGTGATTTTGGCACATTAGTGAAAGTTTATGATGTTGTGGTCCAACAGAGAGATAGAATGGTTAGAATAGAGTCATGCGTGCTTGATTGGAGAATTTGATGCTTGGTTAATGAGTTTTGGAGTCTTTACTCTCTCTCGTAAGTGCTTCTGCCATTTTATATATGGAAGATTGTCATGACAATTGTGTATGTTTTTTTAGAATTTTTTAACTAGAGCAGTTGAGTGTGATTTTTTAGTTTTCTACTATTCTAAGGTGAATGTTTTCTAACCTTAGGATCAAACTTTTTCTGTACTTTACTGTTGTAATGTTTGTCTTTTGATTAGTAATGATTCTAATGAACAGGGAATGGAAAATAGATACAACAAAGTGGGAGAATTTTGTCAGAAGAAATCCTTCCTTGATGAAGATTTTCAGACCTCAAGTAAGAATGTTCTGCATAGAAATGCAGATTTATTTTATAGCGACTATAGTGAATATGGACATATGGTAGAAAATAAAAATTCTGGAGCATTGTTTTCTGTGCTCGGTGTTTTATGTCTAACTAAGAACTTTGCTCTCATGAAAAAATTAATTGTTTCAATGCTCTGCAAATCTTAAATGCCTCCCTTGATCTACTGTGGTCGGGATGGAATTAGGCATCTAAAAGCACTTGTGAGGGAAATATCCAGTGGAATTAGGCATCTAGAAGCTACTATATCAGTGTGTCTGTGCAATAGATTTTCTATAATTTCAACGTGTGTATAGATAATATTTTTTCAGAGCCCCACTCTTGAAGTTTATTAACTGCTGATGTCCTGGTTGTGTAAGCACTGAAAATTTGGATTTTGTAAGCAAATGCATATGAATGTCAGCAAAACATTGCTTCTCAGCCTATTTAACAATTCATGTTTTACTTTTATTTTGATTGATAGCAAAACATTGCTTCTCAGCCTGTTTAACAATTCATGTTTTATTATACTCATGGCAACATATGTTATAACATTCATGTTTTTTTAGTACCTGTTTTCCTAATTCAAAGAATACAGCGAAAGCTTTTAATCATTGTAAGTTTTTGCTATTCTATTCTATTCTATTCTATTCATGTATACTACGAAGGATCTTTTAAAAAGGTTTTCTAGAGTTGTGTTTGTGATATCTATGTTTTTTTACAGTAGTGATAATCTGTGTTTGTTTGAAGTGAAACACTCAAAGCTATTTTGTTTGAAATGGAACATTCAAATTTTATTAAAATTAGGGCTACATACCGTGGTAAAGTGTCAGGTTGTGTCGCCACAAACCTTGACTTTGGCAGTTGTTGGACCATGCTAAGTTGGTCGAATATTATTCTCGTTGCAACGCACGGGCATTTAGCTAGTTTGGCAAAAAAAAAATGATTTCTCAACAATTTTTGTCTCGTGTACCATCATCAGCGGAATTGGCATCCACATTCTTTCTAGCACCGTACAGCGGTACAACTTTTGCTCATTCGAGGATCAAGGGCCAAATTCCACATTCTAGATACAATTGAGATCCACATGAAAAAAAATATTGAAACTCATACGATCAAGTTCAATTTGTATTACAAAAAACTACATTTAATTCAAAGCAAAATTTTATAAAGTATAACTATTGAAATAAAAGCAAAATTTAAAGCAAAAAATTATTGTCACCTGTCAGTACTCACTGCTCAGTAGTCAGTACCACTGTTCTGCGTGACCGGCGAGGAAAGATGCTACGTAAATTTCGCGCCGGGCGACGGACGGCTCTCCGGCGGCAGATCGGCAGCAATACGCCCCTCGAGCATTTCCACAACAGTTAGCATGCTGGGCCTCAGCTCCCGCTGGTGCTGGACGCAGCAGAGCGCCACCCTTACCAGCGCCTCCACCTCCCCCTCGTCCACGGGCGCCATGGTCGCGTCCACAAGCTCCATGAGCTCTCCTCGCGCCATCTTCTCCCGCACGACGCGCGCGAAGAAGTCCGGAGTCTCGGACGGGTCCCTTCTGGCCTGCTCGTAGCCCCTGCGGCCGCCGACGATCTCGAGGAGCGTCATGCCGTAGCTGTACACGTCGGACTTGGTGGACAGCGAGCTGAACCATATCTCCGGCGCCATGTACCCGGGCGTGCCCCTCCCGCAGGTGTCGACGCTGGTGAGGTCCTGCGCGATGGACATGGAGATGCCGAAGTCCGACACGTGCGCGCGGAAGCCGCCGTCGAGGAGGATGTTGGCCGGCTTGATGTCGAGGTGCAGGATCTGCCGGTGGCACTCGTGGTGGAGGTACGCGAGCGCCCTGGCCACGTCGGCGGCGATGCGGCGCCGCGTCGGCCACGGCAGGAGGCGCCGCCTGTCCTCGCCGTTGAACAGCCACCAGTCCAGTGACCCGTTCTCGAAGAACGGGTACACAAGGTACTGGCCGCGGGTGGTGCCCGGCACCGGCACCGGCACCCCTTGCACGAGGCAGTATCCCAGTAGGCGCACCAGGCTGCGCTGGTGCACGTTGGCGACGATGGAGATCTCTCTCAAGAACTCTTCCTCGCCGACAGGCTTGTAGCTGGTGATCCGCTTGACGGCGACCGCCGTGCCGTCGTCGAGGAGGCCTCGGAAGACTTCGGCGGAGCCGCCGCGCCCCACTACGGTTCCGAAGTCTCCGGTGACGGCTCGGATCTCGTCGTAGGAGAACTTCCGCGGCAGGTCCTCGATGTGGAACGTGGTCTGCTGCACCTGCACGGGAGCAGTAGAGGCGGCTACTTCTGGCTTCAGCATCGTTGCAAGTGGCGCCTCTGGATCAGCAGCAGCAGCTGGAGCTTTGCCGCGGGCACGAAGGCGCCGGAGACAAGCCTGCACTAGCGCACTGATCTTCCAGATGCAGTATACCAGTAGAGCTATGAGATTGCAGACGAGCATGACAATTACTGGAGCCATCTCGCCCTTGGAAGCCACACTGGGAGCTGCCGTGACAATCACTAGAGCTAGAACACCAAGAAATGCACCGGAAATAATCCTCCCTTCCCGATCGGACGAGGTGTAAATGTATAAGCAAGCGATTACAGAGAAGGACACTGATTGAAGAGCGATCCTTGCAGCGAAGCTTTCAACAATTGTAGGGACGATCAGAACGAATCCGGTGAATACAGTCGCTACATGTAAAAGGGCCTTCACTACCTTCCACAACACAGAGGCACAGGCGCAGCAGCATCCTCGACGAGGAGCAGGAGCAGGAGCTACTACGCTAGAGGCGTCCAGACCTGACATGGTTGGACTCTGGCAGAAGGAGATGAAAGAGAATGAAATCAGAGATGGAAGATGTGCAATCGCGCAGTGGTAGGAGACGGCAAGACTCTTAAACTAGCAGCCTCCTGTTTGAGAAGAACGCGAGCAAGTCAAGAACTTGGCAGGCATCTGATCTCTTGCAAGGTGGGTATGGACTATGGAGTGGACAACTAATGCAGTGATGAAATAGACGGTTCTGCTGACCAGGTAGCTAGCCTCAACCTGTGTAATTGTCTAATGGGGATGTGAAAATTGTAGCAGCATTTCTCGCAGTGTGAACTGAGGCCTGAAGGGGTCAAAGGAACTTTCTGTTTCTGTATTGGGAGGTTGGGACTGACGTGACTCAGCTCAGCAATTCGTTTGGCTGGACTGATTTGTTGTGAAAGAAAAACACTGCTGAATGGTTGATAATTTGGCTGATAAGTTTATGCGAACACGCTGAGGTGATGGTTGGTGGAGTTGACAGGCTATAGAAATGTTCACTACACCCCTAGGCCCTAGCACAATATTATGTATGCAAGGTGGGAAGCAGTTTATGGAACCTTTAAATAAAAAATACTCTTAAGTTTTTTTCATTGCGCGAAGGTGAAACACACACTTCCACACATTAATTTTTTGGGCACGCCATCGACTTGTGGTGTTGCCATGATCTAAGCCTTAAAAGAGTTTGACAGTTTCCTGAAAGCTTCACTACAAAATTGTAGTGGATGTCAACCGTATGCTCTAGCGAGCATTTGCCATGTTAATAGTCTTTTTAATATATATATAATTAGGATAATACAAGCGCCCGTGTGTGCAGGCGCGCACCACTTCAACCGCTCATCTTCCTCCTCGAGACCCCACCTCCTCCTTCACCCGCACGCGGCACGTCCCCTTCTTCCTCCCCGCGTGCCCACCGCCCGTGGCGACCTCCCCTCCCTCCCCTCGGCCCTTCCCCTGCCGTTGCCATGGCCATGGGCAGTGGCGGAGCCTCTTGGAGGCGAAACTAGGTAGTTGCCCCCCTATCTCCGATGAAAAATGATGAGTAGTATGTGCAGTTCACAGGAAAAAGAGAAAAGCAGTACCTACAATCTGCAAGAAGAGAAGAAAAGACAGCAAGGAAAAGTGATGCCTGCCTGCCTAAGAGAACAAATGGCTCATGGGAATTTGTGCTTTGGGTGTTTAGATTCTTGCTTATTTTTAACCGAAGTTTTAATAGCTACAGTAGCTTCTTTTGAAATTAGCCCCTCCTTGATTTTCATTCACTCTCCGCCACTGGCCATGGGCGCCCTCACCCCAAACTGGTTCGACTGCCTCTACCCTTGCCAAAACTATAATGTTATCCTCTTGCCATCCCATAGCCTGTCCTGCCTATCTCCCCCAAGCTCCTTGTAAGACCGCCGGAGTTGGATAAGGAGAGAGAGAGAGAGAGAGAGAGAGAGAGAGAGGAGAAGGCTCGACGGAGTTGAAGAAGAAAAGAGGGAAAGAAGGAGAGGAAAAGATGGTGCACCCCATGTCGCCGCCCTCGCCGCCATTCGTGAGGCCACGCCCGCATCCGCCGCCACTCCTAGTATGTTCTCCGCCTTCGGCTCGAGCTCTCTTGCCTCCCACTGGCTCCCGTGTCGCAACACCCAAGAGCAGGTCTCACCCGTGTATCAGACGACCTCCACATGCGCATAGAGTGGTGGATGCAATGTGTTTGCCGCAACACCAAAGTGTGTGCACTCGGAAAGAATCATTTCCAATATAACTATACCTTACAAACTGAATGCACGTAGGCTACTCCTTGAGTTCTTAAATAATTGAATTTATAGAGTTGTTTTAAGTCAAACAAATGACTAAATTTATAGAAAACTATGTCAAGATTTATGACATTAAATTCAGTTAAACATATAAAAGTTTAACTTAAGTTAACACTAAAAATTTATTTATTCATAAACGGAGGGAGTAGGTGGCAAGATTTCTTATGGTGATCTATATGTCTGACTTTAATAAGAGTCTGTTTGGTAGTGCTTCTCTCTAGCTCTAGCTCTGCTTCGGCTCCTCTGGAGGAACCCTACCAAACAGTCTAGGTGGAGGAGCCATTTTAAGCACTTTTTTATTGCTCTTCCAAAACGGTTCTAGCTCCTCCGAAAAAATCCCTAGGCCTTTCAAACCTACCATAAATCTCTAAGGCCTTGTTTAGATCTAAAAACCTTTTGGATTTTGACATTATAGCACTTTTGTTTGTATTTGGTAATTATTGTCCAACCATAGACAAATTAGGCTCAAAAGATTCGTCTCACAAATTACAGACAAACTATGCAATTAGTTATTTTTTATTTATATTTAATACTCCATGCAGGAGCCGCAAGATTTGATGTGATAAGAATTCTTAAAAAGTTTTTGGATTTTAGAGTGAACTAAACAAGGCCTAACTCTACATTTTGCTACTCCAAATGCAATGTGCATGTTGATGATAAATATGATTTTGGGTCATACTTTCACATTGTATCTTTAAGGCCCATAAATATGAGGGCAAAAGGCTAGCCTTCTGATGCTGGAGTGGCTGTCGTTTATGGAAGAGAGTGTAGTATATATGTCTCGAGGACGTAGTCAGATTGCTAAATAAAAATTCTTGTTAAAACATTGTGCGTTGCTTCAGTTTTATTCTTGCTTGTGCATTTTCTTTTATGTTGTTAGTTTCTTTTTAGAAAATGGAAGAGAACTTTCCATTTCTTAGTGCCTTCACACATCATTTCTATGCTGTTAATGTGTACGGAGTAGTATGTTTTTTTTCGTTACTAGATCCATTATGGTCTGGAAATAACTGCAACGCAAACTCAGCCTTTCAACGAGCTGCTTGCGTCGCATGCGAAAATGATGTGCTACCATCCAATCCAATTAATAATGCCACTTTGATTGCTTGTAGGACCTGGTCTTTAGAACATTTGAGCCAATTGTGCCCGATTGGAGTCTCTTTAGTACGTTTGAGCACTGCTCCAGTCTGACTCTTTCGCTAAGACCTAGTCTAATACTGATCCGTAAATGCTTTGCAAGTTTGCATTGGATAAACGTTGCTGTACATGTTGCCGATCGACGACCACAACACGCTCATCGAAAATTAAATTGAGCAAGGACAGGATCTATGAGGAAGGTATAAGGTTGTGGGCACGAATTACGGTTAACACACCAGTTTAGTAATACACATTCTTCTACCAATCGGGAATAGAAATGCGCCTCAATTTCTCACCGTATGAGGTCATATGTAGGCGTCATAGGAAAGCTGCTCCCGACTTATATGAACATGCATGACTTTTTTGGCTTTGGATTGGAGGTGGCGGATAAAACAAGTGCACTAGCATGAGTGACGATCACAAACTATACTTAGTAACTACTAGTAAGCCTACATCTTATTATATATTTTTGTACTAAACAATATATAATAAGACCTAGTCCAGATGGGTACTCAAATCACAGAATATAAACTGTTCACAAAAAAAAAAATCACAGAATATAAACAAAATGGCCATTGCATTCCCACGAATGTGGTGCTCAATCACACAAAATTAATTAATTTAACAAAGGACACAAAATGTAATCCTTAGATATTAATTTTCAACCGTCATAGTTTTTATCAATGCCACATATACCCCTGTTTCTGTATAAAGAGGCGAAGGGGTTTCTTGTTATGAATTACTCCTATAAAGAAATGTGGAACTAAACTATTAGATAGAAAGTGTTATATCCCTATAAGATACTGGAACTAAATGTGGAACTAACCACTGCAGTTGCACTCGATTCATGGCCACTTCAGTTCTCTGACTCATCAGTGTCGCTCCTGTCAGGTTCTGCTTCCTCTCCATTCGCAGCAGGCTCTTGAACATCTGGCTGCTTGGTGGCTGCACGAGCTACTGGAGGTTTCTTACGATCACCACCTTCTTCAGCTCCTATCACACTGGCATTTTGATCTATTGACAGTCAAGGAAATATGCACATTTACATGGAAAAAATGGTGAAACTAATAAACTCCTTCAACCAACAAACCAAATGCATATTGACTTATGGATGTTATAACCAACCAATTCAGAAGCATAGATAGTGTTTTTACTGGTGCATAACTAGTGTTTAAGTGTAGCTTTCAAAACCTGAAACCACCATACTGACAAGATTCAAAGAAACACATCATTACCCTTGTGAAAGAGGGAGGGAACTCCATGGAGACAAACCATTTGTCAACTAACATTACTAGTCAAAAATACACAGAAAAACTAAGAACTAAATAGCAAAAAAAGTACTATATACCATTGTGTCCAGCTACTAAAATACAATACAATACAACAAGCTAGCATTTAGTAAATGAAAGGTGAAAAAAAGGATACTGACAGATACACCATGCATGATATTTATAAGATGCTTCTCAACTTGGTTAACCAGCTCTGCCTGCAAAATTGTACAAGGAAGAATCAGGGTTCCGCCTAAAAGTGTTTCTATGAAATGAACTTGGGTAACGAAAACAGATAGAGGGCAATTAAATTTAATACATTCAAGTCTGGTTCTCTGCGGAAACGTCGCCTGCGTGCATCCCTCATTGGAGGAGTAAGCCCATGCTTGTATTCAACTCCTTCTGGAGCAGGATCATTTTCTTCTCTTACCATAATCATCTGTTTCAATTTGTTTTTCAGAGGATAATTTGAAGATATGAAATTTAATAAATAGGTGACATACAGTGACACAGTAAACTTGCACTTTTACCTGACCAACATCAGCAGTTTTAATTAGCACAGAATCATCATATGTTTTGTACGACTCCACCACAGCAGGTAGATCCAAGAGAGATGCAGGAAAGCTCTCATTACCAATCATAAATGTACCATTTCTTCCATCCTCTGCAGGAAGGAATATCTCATCAACCCACAAGGTGACAAAAGTTCCAAATCTCAATTATTAAAGAAATATCTAGTCTAACCTAGTCCAAGTTATATGCTCACAAATAAGAGGGGCCATAGTGTTTCGCTGTCAGTAAGGGGAGAAAACCATTACAAATAAGCACCAATGCACATAACAGATGTCATATCCAATGAATCATATCATCTTTGTCTCAAGTCTCAAGCTAGCAAATCCCCAAAAGAAGTCTCAAGCTAAAAGCTTTGTAACAGGGACTTAGCATGTCCACTATGAAACAGCTTCAATTCTTTCGAGTCATATAATTAGTGCTCTTGAGTCATTTCAAGACTACCAATAGCAATCTAATTATTTCATGATTTCATCTGGACAAGAGATTGTGCTGCATTTAGCATATCAAGTAATGTTCCCAAACATTAATATTATGTAGGAAAAGAGAGAAATCATTAAACACAGAGAAACATGATTTGCAAAAGTACAATTAACGAAAGCATGAAGCACAACATTTGAATTCCTAAATTTTAATTATTCACCATTAACTTATTACGTCCGCTGCTAAATGTTGACCATTTCATCAGATAGTACATGGATCTTCCATACGCGATTAACATCAAGGCTTATCTAAAGGTAAAGCAATCAGACTGCAGAAACGCTGCCTTGAACCAGAACACAAGCTTGGAATATTCTGTTTAGGTTTGCTTCGACTGTAGATTATGAAACAGCCCTATTCTTCTGATTCTGATGGATTAAAAGCCTATACGTACATACTTAAGCTCTTTAAGGAATTTCCAAATGAAAAATCTCTTAAATGAACGGGCAAGTTGATCCATGCTAAGTCAATAATCCCAACACCATTGAATAATACATTGACAATCTTTTTTTTTTGGAGAAATACATTGACAATCTAACGCCACACATAAACCTAACACCACAAAATCTGGAACAAGCTAATTGTTTAACAGGACGGGGATAGTGTAGCCTGTGATCTCTGACCTCTAATTGTTTAACAGCATCATCTGTTCCAACTATTGCAAATAATGGAACAGTTAGACGTGCTAAGAATTCTAAGGGCAGGACCCCGGCACGCCCAAGGCAAACTCCCCGCGAGCTGCGGCAATCTGGACCAGAGAGCGCCACCAGCGTTCTCGGCGCCTTTGCAAGCCCCCACCGCACCTGACCTGACTTTCGGTGTTCCGCTAACAGCCTACGGACATGTAATCCGCAAGCAGCGTACTCCTATTCAATATTCATGAGCTGCGGTTTCCAAAGGGGATGCTGGCCTAGCGCACGCTAGGTTTTCGCGGACGACAGGGGAGTAGGATTCGAGGGCGAGAGACAGGGGAGTTGGGGAAACCTAACCTGAGAATGAGAGGTCGAGGGAGGCCTCGTCGGGGTTGGAGGAGGCAGCGGCGGATTCATTCATGAGGCGCTCGATCCGCTCCGCCACGGATGGGGGCACGCGGAGGATGAACTGCTCCTCCATGGCAGTGGCAGTCCCAAATCCACTGGGACGGTGGAATCGAAGCTTCTCTCCCCAACTCAAGCGAGCGTTCGCCGGGCTGAATCGCTCAGAGTGAGAGGAGAAGCGATTTCTCGTGGTTCCGCCTCCCCTTTCCTCTTGCGTTTATCGTTCCGAACTTCGGGTGAAAAACAGGGAGGAGAGTTCCCGACCCCGCGTCAGTTATACTTCGACGCTCGCCTTGGCTGATGATGCTGAGTCGCTGACTGGTGTGTCCCATGGACTGACAACCTTTCGGACTCCGGTACGACTACGAGGAGGCCGGTCGCCGGGAGAGTGCTCAAAAACTCTGCTTGAGCTTCACCCTTTTTTCTCGAACTGAGTGTGTGGAGCTGAAACCGTTTAGCTAAAAAACGTAAAGCGGAGCTGAAAAACGTGGAGCAGATCCCAAACATCCCGTAAAGATACGTTTGTTGACAGCCAAAAGCCAGAATATGGAACAAACGGATTAGTTATTGTGCTAGTGTTTAAAAAGCTAAAAAGGTGTTTCCTAAGAAAATGAAAGAAAAGTTGAAAAGTATGCTGAGAAACTAAAATATTATTACAAATATCAATATAAAAAAACAACTATCAGAAATTAAAAGTCATAAAGCCAGCTTTTGAGTCAAACACAAAAAAACCTACACCTTAAACAAACAGGCTCTAGTTTAGTTCCCAACAAATTTTACAAAAATTTTAAGATTCGTTGTCACATCAAATCTTTAGACGTATGCATAGTTTACCTGTAATTTGCGAAACAAATCTTTTTGAGCCTAGTTAGTCTATAATTGGATAATATTTATTAAATACAAATAAAAGTGTTACAGTGTCCACTTTAAAAAAAATTAGAACTAAACAAGGCGTTAGATGAGAGGAGCCGCATAGGGGTAGGGGTCAAGGTCACAAGATCCCGTTAGGCTGGCTTCGCTGAAAGGAAGACAAGGAGTGGATGAGATCTAGCCGGTCACTTTGGGCATAAAATATCAAAAACCGAGAAACAAACCGAATTTATCGAGAACCAAACCGAATTTACCGAATTCGAAAAATTTGGTTTCCTCGTCGGTATGCAGTTCTCATGAAGCAAATTTACCAAGATATATTTGAATATATCTACTAGCAATATGTAGCATTATTGATGGGTCTATCGTGGAATTACGTATTTGTATTAATCTACTCCTGTTGTATTGTGGCTTTTTATATGTATATGATTTTGTTATTATATATGAAATAATATTGAATTTATGTTAAAATTAGCTCTTGAACCTGATGTTACATGCTATTGTAATATGTTTAGTCTTTTAGTAAATACCAGAACCGATAACGAATTAGCTCGCTATTGATTTTTTTTAGAAACCAATTGGAACAAATTTCCTTAAGAACCGAATTTGTATGGGTACCAACAAATTGAACCGGTCGTTTCAATATTAGGAAACGCCCAGGGTAAATAGCCGGTAGGAGAGGAGCCACGCACAGGCCAAGGGAGATCTGCCAGGAGAGTTGAATCTCGCTCGCAAGGAGAGGAGCCAAGCAGAGCCAAGCAGTGGACTCCACTAGCCTCAGGATGGCTCAAGGTTGACAGGATCGTGGTACATTATAAGCTGGCCTGGGCCGTCTTGCTTTCCTCGTTTGATGAGGGTGAAGGATCCTGATTCCTGAAGAGGTGCTGATCCTGAAAAGGGGCCATCGCCAACGTCGCAAATTGTCGTCTTCTTTAGCGTCGAGGTCTGAAATTTGACTTATAACAGAGCTAATAGCTGAAGCAGGAAGCTGGGTGCCTGGAATCATTCCTGGCTGGATTGATTCACGATGAACTGACACAGTTCCAGGGTCTAATCCAGACCAAACGAACAGGGCCTTACCGGAGTTGATTTGTGAAACGGACTCAACACTAAACTGTTCAGATTAATTCATCAAAATTCTGAGTAATAAAGCTCTCATTTCCTCAATCACAAAAACGTAAATTTTGGAATATTCAACCGCGCCAACATGGCCTGCAAATTCCTCCCATACTACAAACCCCACTTCAATCAATCGAGAATACCAATTTTAAGGGTAAAACAGACAGGCACAATCAAGCGCTGAAACGTATGCTGTATTACCTCAACGATCTGGTTCACCAAAAACCCTCGTCAATAACAGGATACATATGTTTCATTCTCAACATGGATACATCAAGAGAGTAAAGCCTAACTCTAAAAAGGTTTGAGCCACCATGAATTCTTATAAAAAGTCCCCTCTCACATCAACAAGGCCATTGAGAACATCTATTCGATCAGGTCATCATCGTCATCAGGGAGGGGTTGCGCAGCAGCAGCTGCAAGCTCAGCTTCGTGCCTAAGAAGATCATGGGAAAAGGTACAGTTAGCAAATGGTATGTGTTGCTAATTGTGAGAATTCAAGTCTAGTGAAGTACTTTCAGGACAACATTTGCACACTAACTCAATTTTTTGCTGTTGGCAAATGTCAAGAAAGAGATGGAAGCACTTACTGCTGCTGCATGGCCATATCAATCTGCACTTCCGGTGGCTTCAGAGCAACAGCTTCGACAAAGTGAAGGTTCTGATCCCTAAACATATAAACACCAGTAGCAAGTTAGCACAGAAGGCCGAGAACAAAAATATCTAATTACCCTGCCCAGTACCAAGTTAGCACAGAAGGACGAGAACAAAAATATCTAATTACCCTGCCAGTTTCCTTGCGAGGTAAAGGAAGGGCTTCTCAAAGTTGTAATTGCTCTTTGCAGAAATCTCATAGTACTGCAAGTTCTTCTTCCTGTGGAATGTAACTTGCTTGGCTTTGACTTGCCTGTTCTTTACATCAACCTTGTTACCACAGAGAACAATGGGAATGTTCTCGCACACCCTGCAATAAAAGATTGGATATTTAGCAAATCTCTGACATAACCATTGCTAACCTTTTACCCAAATTGTACCAATAAACTAACCTGCACAGGTCCCTGTGCCATGTTGGAACATTCTTGTATGTCAGCCTCGAAGTAACATCAAACATAATGATGGCACACTGACCATGAATGCTGTGAGATGGTTGGAATTTCAAGAAAGTTAGACAAGGCCAAATGAATGAAATAGTCAAACACTTCACACTAATTGAATGAAAATGGTTAAAGCTCACTATAGAAGATTAGACAACCATCCATAAATTATTAGTTATTAGAATTCAAAAGCTTGCTATAAATAGGAGTGGAGACTGATTAAAAACTGCATTACACACCTAACAGAGTGCTGATGGGATACTAGCTAACCATTATAAGCGTCAGGATATACGGATAAGGACATGATGTCCCAATTAGGGCTTGGGGATTGGATTACCAAACCGAACAAGGCCTTAGAGCAAGTTTAATAATACAGCCCACTTGCTGGCTGTAAGGTTTCTTGTAGCCTTCTCCCAGCCCACTCATAGAATAGTTAGCTATTCACTATTAATACATGGCCCACTTGTCTCTCTCACAAAGTTTCTTGGTTGTTGTGCCTAAGCTGGCTGTAAGCTTACAGCCCGCTTCTCCTCTCTCTCCTCTCTTCTCTCCTCCACCTCAGCATTTAGCCAGCTTACAGCCCACTATAATACTTGCTCTTATGTGGGTTTAAAACACAATGATATGTCAGCAATTTTTCAATCTTTGAAAAAGAATCCCAAGATGTGATCTATGGAAACTATCATCAATAAAGAAAGTTCCAATATACCCAATGACAACCTCTAAAAGGTGTATTGCAGCCTAGAGAAATCAGAAACACATAGTATGCATAGACACTGAGCTTCACATGAACATAAATAAACAAATTGAATGAATGAAATATGAATTTGTCACTTACTAGTAGCCATCCCTGAGGCCACCGAACTTTTCTTGCCCAGCAGTGTCCCAGCAATAGAAGCGGATTTTGCCACAGTTAGTGCTAAAATCCAGAGGGTGAACTTCCACACCAATAGTGGCTGCAATGGAGGACAAATGTTCAGATTATTAAAGTTCAGTGTTCCCCAAATCAATGATGAGACACACAATAACAATCATATGAGACTTACGCTCATATTTCTTCTCGAACTCGCCAGTAAGATGCCTTTTCACAAATGTGGTTTTACCTGCAGAAAGCACAAGGCAATAAGAATCAAGAAGTCATTTAAATAAATAGAAACAAGGAAGTTTACTTTATTATAACATAACATAGGAACATAACAAGGAATGTAGCCAGCACTTGCAAATTGTGACACTGAAAAAAAAGGGGGCACACTATACTAATGAGAAAAACACAATCAGAAGTCACCCTCCAATGCACCTCAAAACTGTAGATTGCGACTAGATTCCTCAACACACTGCTCAAGCTCCTAACTAAGGCCTTGTTTAGTTTCCAAAAAATTTCAAGATTCCCCATCACATCGAATCTTGTAACACATGCATGAAATATTAAATATAGATAAAAACAAATACTAATTACACAGTTTACCTGTAACTCGCGAGATGAATCTTTTGAGTCTAGTTAGTCCATAATTGGACAATATTTGTCACAAACAAACGAAAGTGCTACAGTAGCCAAAAACCAAAATTTTTTCCAAACTGAACAAGGCCTAAACGTTAGATCAACACAATGCCAGTTTTGGAAAGGACAAAGGAGCACGCCTTTTATTTTAAGTTGGAAAGATCGACTCCATTGACTTATCCCAAATAGCTTCAACTTAAAACCATGCACAAAGTACACATATTTCTGATTGGATATAAACATTTTATTCTTGAGTCACTCATCTGAAACTAAACAGTGATTAAACTAATTAAACATATCCTCACCAAACAGATTACGGCACTATTGAGTAGATCCTTGTAGCAATGGTACTATTGGCAGATGTTACGGCAGATGATAGTATGATACAATGGACTTTACGGCTGGTCTGACAAAGAACACAAAAATTGCCAGTAACAAAACTGATCCCAGGGCAGGAAATCAAACAATTCCCCGAGTAGCATCCAAACCCCACAAGAAGATTGAAATCCTAGGAAAAATTCCTATGAACCCTTTTGGAACAAAGGGTTGGATGTTTACAAATCCTACAAAATTCTTACAGAATTAGCCTGTTTCATAGGAACTTTGGAGGAATTTACTTAAGAGGTTGAATGTGTTTTTTTCTTGTGCTCCATCCAAATGTTTTTAATCTTGCAGTTTTACGTGCTTTCTCAATCCATAGGATTCAAGATGTTTGAGCGTTCCATTCGTATGTTTTCCTATATTCCTGCGTTCCATTCGTATGTTTTCCTATATTCCTGCGTTCCAAAGAGACCTAAGAACCCCCAAATCGTGTAGAACCCGACCAACACAGGCTAACCCCCTTCCAATCCCATATCCATATGCCTCCCCCATCTCGGATAAAAATATCTGGCTGCCTCAACCACGAATCAGTACCCAGTCCGCCAGATCTCTAGGAAATCACGGCAACAAACGCGGCGCGCGCATCAGAAACCAACGATAACGAACCATAATGATAACAACAATAATAACATGCGAGGCATAGGGGAGGCCAGAGAGAATCAATCACCAGTTCCACCGTCGCCAACGATGACGAGCTTGAAGCTGGGGTAATCCACGACCTGCTGATTCGGCAGCGCCTGCGAGAGAAAAAACCCACACAAAAACCACGCACCAATCAGACGATCCGACCAGGGCAAACCTCAGGATCTACGTAGGAAGCACCGATCGCGATCTATCGCGGGCCGTTCGTGCTCACCATTTCTGCGGCGTGGAGAGGGGGGAGGAGGGAGGACGGGTCGGCGGCGGCGAACAGAGAGGACCGAGGAGGCGTCTAGAGAGTTCGAAATGGACTGGGGAGAAAGTAGTTAGAGGGCGCCTGGAGTCTCTGGACCTTGATGGAGTGGGAAGGGGCCGAGGCGGAGGGTTTTATGCCGGTGCGGCCCGTGTGTCTATTAGCTTTGGATGGACGCAGGGATCGGGTGCCGTTGGATCCCCGTCGAGGAAGGTGAGGGGGCGCGGATCGAGTGGTGTCGTTAGCTTTCCGCCCACGCGAGGTATCCGGGCCCGTTGGGCCCCGTTTTCGGCCTGCGCGCGAACGGTCATCTCCATCTCTACGCCAACGGACACCTGCGCGGCTGCCTGTCTCCTGCTGTTGACCGTTGCCGCTGCGTGACTGCTGCCCTGCCGCCGAGTGAGCAGCGGCCGCGTGGCTCGCGGGGATCTTTCTAGAAGGCATGGTCGAGGATGTTCCGATTTTCACACCATCCCAGATTATTCTCCTCGTCCAAAACAATTAATAAATGCATATTTCGTTGCTTAAATAAATAAATCAATTTTTAAAAATTAGTTAAATTAGAAGATATAGTATCAACATCTTCAAAAAAATCATTATAAAAAATATACTTCAATACTCCATATATATCTCATATATTATAAGATGTATTGGTATAAGATTGGTCTAAGGGGATGTTTGGTTGGGGTGATAAAATTTAATAAATATTATAGTATTTTCATTTTATTTGATAATTAGTGTCTAATAATGAACTAATTAGACTTAAAAGATTCGTCTCGTAAATTATTCTGCAGTTGTGTTTTTAATTTCGTAAATAGTTTATATTTAGTACTTTATGCATATGTCCAAACTTTCGATGTTATAGGTGATAAAAAAAATCAGCCCCAACAAACAAAGCCTAACTTTAAAGTTTGATTTCTCAAGAAACAACACTTGCGTTTGTTTTGAGACCAAAGGAGTACCCCAGCAAACAATGTGAGCTTAACGTACCAACTACTCCCTTCATTTCAAATTATTACAAGATGTTTTAATTATTCTGATATCTTATTTTACTATATATCTAAATATAATGTATATCTAAATAGGAAAAAATTATGACCCCTAAAGTTTAACCGGTTGTCTAAATTTTGCTAACTATTCAAGTGACCGTGGCATTAGCAGAGAGATTTTTTAAAAAAACAATTGAAACTAATAAGATCATGTATATACGTACTCTAATGAAATATAAAAAATTATTAGGTTTTCAACAGTAGCATTAGCTATAATATTATGAAGAAGGTTGCTTATGAAGATTTTGTAGCAAATAATACTAAATGAATGTCACGTTTCATCTTAGAAAATAGTAGTAGTTTGGCATCTAAGGATTTTTAATATTTTCTTATAGAATATTTTCATTTTTTTTGTCAAATCTAACCAAAAAATTATACTATCGATAGGATTAACAAAAAAAACTAGTTTTTTCTAAAATAATTATTGTTATACATAAGTATTTATTTTGAATTTTTTACACCGGACCACCAAAAATTCAGGTAGGGCTCTCCTAATGCCACTAAAACATGGTCTCCTCTCGATTGCTGCTCGTGCAGTTCAACTACAACCATGACAGGTTGCGGGTGGAACACAGTTTTGCTCTCACAATATGAGCCACAGGATTCACATTGAGACAATAGGTCCATGTTACGAGGGCATATGCTCTTATAGACAAAATTTACTTTACTATTAGGGGTGTAAGAATGTGATATCTCACAAGTCTCTCTCTTGGGGGCAACCACAGGTCCATCAGAATGCGTGGTCATGCCATCGCTGCATCGCATCACAAGTCACAAGCACCCCCGGTGCCCATCATGATCAAGTGCTAGCGACTCGAGCGAAACCCCCTGAGAGGTCCTCGTGCACACGGTCACTGAAGGGGCAAGGGTTCCGCCTCCCCTAGCAGCGGCATCAACCCTTGCCTCAACTGGGGCAACCATTGATGGAGCAGTTGCAAGCACGGCAACAAGAGTTCGAGAGGCACGGTGCAGGGCAGGAACACACTCAGCTCGAGCGCAAAATCGCACACTGATGCGCTAAAGGCCGTGCATGCGCCATAGCCCACGATGTGCACCGGCGGATCATGGTGGACGACAAGGGTCCTCCACAGTTCGCCCGAGCCAGCCAGAACATTGCCGCCACGACGGCCTTACTCTGAGGGCTCTCGCATCCTGCAATTCCTAAGGAACGCAAGACCCAACAGGAGATCCGCAAGCTGCTGGAGCGCGCGGCGGAACAGCAGGCGGAGAGCTGGTTGTCACGACGATGCGGGCTTGATGCTAGTTAGCATGCGTCAGCTAGAAGGAACGCCAGTGCGCGTCCGTCCACCAAGCTCGAGAAGGCACTAACACGCCCTAGGACGTCGTCCTCGCCTTCTTAAGCCACGCCTACCGCCAACTCCTTCTTTTCCTCTCCCTTTGTTTTTCTCGTCCCGCCATGGCTGCAGCAGAGAAACACAGTTTTTCTATCCTTGAGGGCACATGCTCCCACTCTCTCGCCGTCGTTCCTTACCTCCGCGCCAACCCACTAGCTTCTCCTTCATTCCATGAGCCCCACCACCTCGCCCCTCCCCTCCTCCGCTCCTCTTCTAGCTAGTACCACCCCTACAGCTCGCCGCCGAGAACAGCCACCGCCGCTACCACCTATGACTACGGGTCAGCCGCGCTAGGCTGCTGCTGGCCAAGGCAGGGCCGAACGTGGCTGCTGCAAAGCCGTGACGCCCCCTTTCCTTACCTCCACCATCGACCACGGCCGCCGAAATCACTACAGCCGATCCTCATCTGCTCTGCTTACAACCGAGGAAGAAGAAGAAGAAGGTGAAAAATTGAATTAGAAGTTTTTTCTAGAATTCCAGATGTGAAGCCCTGGACTCATAAGAATAGTACTGCATGGTGCTTATGACTGTGAAGTAATTAAAGTTTTGTGCAGGGACCTTGTGAAAAGTGTTCATCTTATATGTTTTCTCCTTTTTATTTTATCAGTAATTCGGCTGAAACTTTAGAAATTCAAAGTACACTGAAGGAGTGTGTGTGTGTATATATATATATATATATATATATATATATATATATATATATATATATATATATTCCTTTCAATAAACCACGTTATGTATAGGTTCATACTTGTTTATCGATTTGAGTATGTTTATATACTCATATTAAGATATTCTACGTCTTACCACGCGAAATTTTTTCAAATAAATTCATATTTTTAATATATTACTAAAATGTAATTACTATAGTATATACGATAAGTATAACCACATACTCTATGTATGCATACATACTTAACATACATATCATCCCTAGATGATCTAATATGATCATATACTTCGTCTATATATATTTTGTCTGATTATATACACCTTAAAAATAGCTCTTTTAATTAATAAATGCTTGTTGTGTGATTTTTATAGGCTGAAATAAATATCCAAGAATCATGAAAATTTTTGTTTATCTGTTTTATGCTAATAACAACCTTCAAAAAAGTTTGAACTTAAATTTCACCTCAATCCTTTCCAGACCACGTGGATTGGGTTGGTTTTGTTTATATCCAAACAAAGCTTTAAGAATGCAGCTGCAAACTTTGCAAAAAAAAATGCAGGTGCAAAACAACAAAAACAACAAAAAAGCCGGCACCAGTAGCGAGAATCTGGAAGCGACAAAGTAGCAGCAGGAAGTAGCACTTCAGATCAGAGCCAAAGGAACTGTGCCTCGCTACTAGCACTAGGGGGCCTCTTCCAAGGTCCAGCCCATCTGAAATAGCTGGACCAGTGAACGCGTCCCGGCCGTAGCCTCCGGTGTAACTGGGCTGGAGCCTCCAACTGACCAGAAACAGTTTGGAGTATTAGGCTGCTTCGGACCATCCGATCAAGAAAATCAAAGTGAACTCAGAGATGTTGATACATACAAAATCAATATAGGTGTTGTGATAAAAAAATCAATATAGGTGTGGCGCCGTTGACGGCCATGTCTACCTTGAAGAAAAGTGTGGTTAAATTATGAAACAAATATAGAAAATATGAGCAACCACATCAAATTTAGGTGGACTGATTTCATCATAAGAAACCTAGCCAGCTAAGCTATACTCAATTCACTATTATAATATATATTGTAGTCTTGTGATATATTGAGTGTAAGAGATCAATCATATTCCCTCCATTCTATAATACTCCTGTAATTCATTTTATAACTTTCTTAAAGAGTCAAAATATCCCAAGTTGAATCAAAATTATAGAAGAATAATAAAGATTTATGACATCAAATATGTATAGATGGAATGACTCATATTTCGTCTATTCTGAAATAATCAATTTCTATAGTTGTCTAAAGCTAAAATTTTCAAAATTTGACTGAATTTCTAGAAAAAGGGTTAAGATTTATGATATCAAATTAGTTTCATTACATTTATCGTAGAATATACTTACTCTTTTGTATAAAGTTAGTCAAACCTAAAAAATTTGACTGATACAGATTTTAGAAAATGATTTATTTAAGGACGGAGGGAGTAATTTGATTGAGATGGAGGGAGTAGGTATTTTCCCAAGTCAACTTGGTCCTTGTACCCTCTTGATTTTATGAGAAAATATGCAATCGATGACAACTTGAAGAATAGCTGGTGGATTAAACGTATCTCGTACCCAAGCCAGTTTGTGGTGGCTACCTCCTCCTCGTCACTAGATCAATCAAATAATCAAAGTACTACTCTACTATATAACAATTCTTTTGCCGGCTGCAATTATCGCCGCGCGGTCCACTTCTCGTCGCTCGTCTTGTGGCATGGAACATGCAGGCCCAGCTGGGGGAGCACGGTGCAGCAGGCCCGTTCAGGAGCTAAACGAGGAGGAGGAGCCCGTGGGCCGAGGCGGAGATGCCTGGACGACTGGTTATTGTCATGTCATGCGTGCTATGCTATAATAATAATTGGCTAATTGTGCTCTAAAGAAGAAGAAACGCGATCTCCTGTGTGATCCGCAGCCAGTGGTGCTAGCGCATGAATCCAAGTTTTCGACGATGAATCCATGTGCCCTGCCTCTTGCCGCCTTATCACCTGGCCGATCTGTGTAGCGTATAGCCAGCAACCGTACCCAGGATCCAGCACATTTGATATCGGTGGGGACAGTGACTAAGGATGCAGATAGTGCTTTAAATAGATATCCACAGTGTAACTAAATAGATTAAAAAGATAATTCATTCTCTCATTTTTTTTTCATTTAGGCCTTATTTAGTTCTAAAAAAAATTGCAAAATTTTTTAGCCGTCACATAAAATCTTACAGCACATGCATGAAGCATTAAATATATATTACACTGTAATTTGCGAGACGGATCTTTTGAGCCTAGTTAGTCCATAATTGAACAATATTTGTCAAATACAAATGAAAGTTCTACAATATTTATTTTACAATTTTTTTGAAACTAAATAAGCTTTTAGTTCATTTAATTATTAGAAAAGAACCGCGGGTATCTATTTAAAGGACCAGCCCCCATCCTTAGAGTGACAGAGTGGGCCGCGGCTGCCTGATTGCATCGTCAGTGCATGGTGAACTCATGTACGAGAACATATATACGCTGAGGTCTTGTTTAGTTCTAAAAAAATTATAAAAAATTTCAAATTTATCGTCATATCAAATCTTGCGACGCACACATAAAACATTAAATATAAATAAAAATAATACATAATTATATAATTTGTCTGTAATTTTTGAGACAAATTTTTTAAACTTAGTTAGTCTATAATTAGATAATGATGTCTATTTTTTTAAAAAAAATTAGAACTGAATTTAGGCCCGATCCGCTGCAGCTTGGGCAGCAATGATTGGCCGGCTGCCCCCAAGACGTCTGCATCACTGCAACGGTGGCGATCGAGAACAGGAACACTGCAACAGATGAGCTGATTGATGAGAAATGGGAGCGACGGCGACGTGAGCAGGGCAGGAAGACAGGCAGAGCGGCAACAAGCGAGATATCCCGTGTGACGATGGACTGTGGTTACGCCTACGTACGCACAGTCTCGTCGCCCTGGGTTGGTGGGCCCCCGGCTAGGCGAAAGTGTGCGTCCGTGGCCGGTCCCAGCGGCGTTATCTATCTGGTCTCGCCTGCGGACACAGGACACGACGAACGCGAGATCGTGCATTCTTCTTCTTCTTCTTCACACAAAAAAAGAGAGATCGTGCGGAGGCGTAAACAGATCGTCGGTCCATAAAACATGCAGCGGGAAGAATCGAGGGCGATCCTATCCTCCCTCCGGCACACGAACACGAGACGGCGACGCTGGACGCTGCGGCCGACGATGCCTGATGCGGACCCACCTTGCGGGTCGATGCCGAGTTGCCGACTCCTCGGTTGAATCATGGCAGTGTCGGAGGACTCCTCGATGTAATATTTGTATATCCAAATAAGTTTATTAAAATCTAATTCAAAAAAAATTAATGATACTGATTACGTAACATAAATATTAATATTTTTAGATATATATTTAATTAAAATTATTTTTTTAGAAAAAACAAGAACAACAATTATTTTGGATAGCATGATCCTATGGCATGGGCGAAGCCGACCGCGAGCGACGATAACCCATCTGCCTGTCCGCCTCCGTGTGGAAAAATCAGGCTGCTCGATCGGAACGTGCTGCGTAGCCTGCGCCATCGCAACGTGATGGTGCTGCAGTACCTACGACTGGGCTGGCTGAGTGGCTGACGGGTGTGGCAGGCTAGTTTACGTCCGCCCAGTTAGCCAGAGGGTGTTATTATTCCCGTCGTCGTAATATACAGCGTCACCAATTTTATTAATACATACGTGTATAGTTTTCTCGTCCTGCTTAAACATTATCCTTCGATATATACACTTGGACACTTGGCTGCTCACACGCATTTACGTACGTGGACCTCCTCTTCTTTATATGCATGTGCCTGTCTAATTAAGGGCCTGTTTGTTTAGTAGGATTCCTTTTCGATTCTAGTGTTGACTCCTCTAAAATAGTTTTGCCAAACGTTTTATTAGAGAAGTTATTTTTTTAGTAAAAAATAGAATAGTCAGAGCTATTTTAGCGAGCCCACAATTTATGACTTCGTTAAAACGGCTCCCACTAGTCTCTCGTGAGGAGCCATGCCAAATTTGCAACCAACCCAAAATTTGCAATAATTTTCACCTGGAGAACCAACTCCAGCTTGGTGGACAAGTATATTTTTCAATGCTACCATATATAGGCCTTGTTTAGTTTCAATTTTTTTTTTTTGCAAAATGGACATTATAACATTTTCATTTGTATTTGATAAATATTGTTCAATGGACTAATTAGGTTCAAAAAATTCGTCTCACAAATAACAGGTAAACTGTGCAATTAATTATTTTTTTTATTTATATTTAATGTTACATGTATGTGCTGCAGGATTTGATGTGACAGAGAATCTGAAAGATTTTGTAAAACTTTTTTGGGAACTAAACAAGGCCATAGTATATTGGGGATAGAGGAACAAAAAGAAATGGTTTGACTCGTAGGCAGGGGCAAAACACAACATCTCAATATATTTCTTTAGCATACTCAAAACCAAATATAATATTTCAATCGTGGAGGAGTTCATAAGCAAACTTGTCCTTGAGCTATTTGTGTCCGTCAGTTTCTTATCCACTACTGTAGACCATGTTTGTACTACGTACTGCGTAGCATTGACTTTTAATGATAATTACAATTTGCAGAAGAGGTAAGCTAAGCCACCTGCTCACAACGTAACTGCCACAAGATCAAGAGAACTTCCATTTCTGTTGACGAAAGAATGCTTATTCAACTTGATGACAATTGACAGAAGGCAATGAAATTGGAAGGTAAATGGTGAGTGCCTCGATCGCTCCGTCAGCAGCATGTACACATGTCTTTCCATCCTTTCGGCCCCAGCGATGGATGATTTGGGCAGCCCCATTCGCCTCATGTAGCCTCCGTCTCCTACGTTTGATCGATTCAGGTAGTATGCATCTTGCTTGACCATCTTTACGTAGCCAACACAAACATTATATTGTGGCTGCTAGCAAGCTCAATTTCTCCGATCCATCAATTCTCCGTGATTGTCCTGCGTATCAAGGACCTATGAGAGTTGTTAATAAACAATAAGAACATTTCTAAGAACCATTTCAACTTAGGTGTCCCTTTTCTACTAATTTAGCTTGCTGCTGGCTAAATGAAGGTGCCATGTCACTTACAGTAAGCAATATAGTCTACTTATATATATCGTAAGTGAGCTGAAAGGCCGGCTGTATCAAAGACATAAATAATTAATATTTTGGAGTTAAGGCCAATCACATCATCACGGAGGAGAACCAAGCGCCGGCTCTTCACCAGCATCTGACTGCAAGGGAACTTTTTCCCTCGAATACTGTGTTTCAGCGGGCGAGAAGATAAACGCCCGTTCCACACCTTCTCTCCTAACGTGGCATTATTTCTGTTGACGTGGACTTCATCTCGCCGACTGAGACATGTTACTGTACTCTTGCTCTAAGGAAGAAACACGATCTCGTGAGTGATCCGCAGCGAATGGTGGTAGCACATGAATCCAAACTATATATAGGTAGTGCGTATTCGACGATGAATCCATGCATGTGCTCTGCCTCTTGCCGCCTTATCATGCATCTGCGTACGCGGCTGCCTGATTGCATCATCGGTGCATGGCGATGACCACGGCAGGGCAGCTCGCGGATCCCTTCCCTAGTTCCCTCTACCGGCGCGGAACTCATGTAGGAGAGTACCGGTTACGCCTACGCACAGTCGTGCGTCGTCGCCTTGGGTTGGGCCCCCGGCCCCGGGTAGGCGCTCGGTGTGATGGCCTCGGTTGGAAGGGCGCAGAGATTTCCTGCAAGTGTGCGTCCGTCCGCGTCCGTGCCGGGGTCACAGTCCGGCGGCTTATCTCTGGTCTCGCTTCCGGCCAGAGGACACGACGAACGCGAGTCGTGCATTCACAAAAAAAGGATCCGATCGTGCGGAGAACGTGAACGGATCGGTCCATAAATGCAGCGGGAAGAATCGCGGTGTCCTGGCATCCTATCCGGCAGCGGACGTCTCGACGACGCTGGACGCTGGAGAAACGTGGGCCGATCGATTAAGCTGCTCCTCCCTGATGCCGAGTTGCCGCCGACGACCCACCAGGGGGGGTCAAGTCAGTTGAATCGGTTGGTCGATGCCGACTCCTCGGTTGAGTCGTGGCAGTGTCGGAGGACACGCTGATGTCTGTGTGGTGGTGTGGTGTGGTGCGGAGTAGACTACTATGACCTGGCATGGCATGGGCGAGGCGACGATAACCCATCTGCCTGTCCGCGTCTCCGTCCGTCTGGCAAAAAAATCATGCTTGTCGATCGGAACGTGCTGCGTAGCCTGCGCCATCGTGCCACAGTATATACGACCGGCCGGGCTGGCTGGCTGACGGCTGTGGCAGGCTAGCTAGCTCCGGCCGTCGAAGCGACGTGTCCCATTTCCTTCCTACCGCTAACGGGACCCAGAACGTAGTACCGTACCACCACATGGTTTATTGGCAGGTAAACGAGGTCGGCACGGCAGGCACCGTGCACTGCGACTTGGCTCGGAGACTTCTTCCTAGGTCTCCTAGCTAGTCGACGGGTAGCCTAGCCTAGGCTCTCGACCGCTCCTTTGGCCGTTTTTTTTTTTTGGAATTCGGTTCGGTTGCACATCGCACGTCATCAGATCAGGGACAAATTTGGGTGAGGCGTGAGGGCATCGTGCCAACACTTTTGCCTTTTCGAGTTTGGTACGGGGACTCTCACTGGTCCGGAGGCTCGTTCTGCTCGATCCAACACTAGTAGTACAGTATCTCTCGCGAGTAGCTAGGCAAGTAGGGCCTTGTTTAGTTGCAAAAAATTTTGCAAAATGGGTACTGTAGCATTTTCGTTTGTATTTGATAAATATTGTCCAATCATAGACTAACTAGGCTTAAAAGATTCGTCTCGTCAATTCCGACCAAACTGTGCAATTAGTTTTTATTTTTGTCTATATTTAATACTCCATACATGCGTCTAAAGATTCGATGTGACAGGGAATCTGAATTTGTTGGGAACTAAACAAGGCCTAGGCGGGCCTGAGCTCGACCGCACGTCAAGCGTGCTCGACTGTTCATGGTCGTTGACATCCCTCCCTTCCGAGAAAACGAAACGAGCTGCCAACGATTTCAACGTCAGTGCCCGTCCGCCACCCAGCCCTCATATCTCACCCTCTCATGCTGGCCGGCCGCCCAGTTCGCCAGAGGGGCGGAGTCACAACAACATTACTCCGTACATCAGTATATATAGGGCTTGTTTGACATCACTCAATTTTACTAGTCAAACTGTTTTTTATAAAATAGTTTCATGAGCAATTTTATAGGTGAAGCTTAGCTATTTTAGAAAAAATGTGTTCGATAAAATAGTTTTATCAACTACTTTATGCATAAATAAGAGAGAGAAATGAGGGAGAGAGCTGCAAAAGCTATTTTTTTTCCATCCAAACTCATGTCTTTATGAGAGAGAAGAAAAACAACGTCACCCATGAAACTCTTTTAGAAATAAATTAAATATTTGATAAAATAAAGCTCACAGCTATACTAAACAGACCCATAGTCTTCTTCTCCTGCTGCTTAAGGATTATCCTTCGGTGCGGTACATACACCATCCTTTCCAAAAAATGAACGCACATTTCCTGTTTCTGAAAAGCCAAACATCTTAGCGTTTGACTAAATATATGCACACAAATATATAGTAATGTTCATCATGTATAATAAGCATCATCAGATTAAGCATCAAATATATACTTCCATAGATAATTTATTGAGATATACAAATATTGATACTATTTTTAATATTTCTAGTCGAACTCAAAAGCATTCAACTCGTCGAGAAATAAAATGTATGTTTACTTTGGGACGGAGAGAGTACACGGCTACTAGCACGGTGCATTTACGTGGACCTTCTCTTCTTTATGTGCATGTGTCATGTCCAATTTTGGGTTAGATGCAATTTTGCAATGCAGAACCAACTCTAGCTTGGTCAATGCTAAAAAGCCATGGCTAAAAGTACTGTTTGCTGATTTATTGTGAGAGAAAATATTGTTAACTGACAGAAAAAATACGCCTTATAAGACAAGTGAACGGGCTTCATAAGAAACAGTTTCACTTAGGCAGGGGCAAAACACAACATCTCAATATATTTCTTTAGCATACTTATCAAAACCAAATATATTATCTCAATGGTGGAGTTGTTCATAAGCAAACTTATCCTTGAGTTAGGGTATTCAGACGTTCAGTAATTAATTGTGTAATTTTGTGTCCATCAGTTTTTTTATCCAGTACAGTAGACTATGTTTGTACTGCATTTATACTACTGCCTAGCATTGACTTTTAGTGATAACCAGAAGGATTCTCCGTGCATTGTCATGGATAATCTATATGTATGGTATTGGTAATGCAGTAATATGATATAATATATGTATAGATTTATTAGCATAATCGTAAACATTATATCTATAGTGGATGATGTGTCGCCCACAACATAACCGCCACAAGATCAAGAGAACTTCGATTTTTGTGACGAAAAAAGAATGCTTATTCAACTTGATGACAAGTAGCAATGAAATGACGGAAGAGGCAAGAAGGTGAGTGGTGACTGCCTCGATCGCTCCGTCAGCAGCATGTACACATGGCTTTGCATCCTTTTGGCCCCAGCGATGGATGATTGGGCAGCCCCATTCGCCTCATCTAGCTTCCGTCTCCTACGTTTGATCGATCCACCAGGTAGTATGCATCTTGCTTGACCATCTTTACGTAGCCAACACAAACATTGTGGCTGCTAGCTAGCTCAATCTAGACCGTTCTCCGATCCATCGATTCTCCGTGCACACTTAGCTAATTTGACACCGCTTCAGGATTCCCTCGATTGAATGATTCCCTGGATTTAACCTGACTGTTGCATTGGTTATCTAAAATAGATCTCCGGATGATGCTAAGATTGGTCTTAATGATGTTATGACACTAAATATGTTGGCATGACAAATGACATAGTATAGATGAAGAGAGATAATAAAATTTTTCTTGGGCATAAAATTTATCTACACCGTTCTCAACACAATGAAGTCTTAACAACTCGAACATGACACTACTACAGAATTGACATTCACTACCGCCTGTCATCACTGTAAACCAATATAATACTGATAGTCTTTCACTGCCGAGTACCTGTAAATTTAAAATTAATTTAGGGACCTAGAAGAGGCTTGTACTATACTTATTCAATTTGAATTGGCAAGAATAGGCCTATGCTTATTCGATTTGAAATGGCACATAAGAAGCAGGCGCGGGTGTCCCTCTTTCATACGACACGCCTACAAACAGCAAGTTCACGTGCATTTCCATCCTTTGGCGATGATTCGACGGCCAGTCCTCCCTCGACGGATCCATCGACGTACACACGTCTGGTTTGACCAACGTCACCAACTATATACGCCAACACGCAAACATTGGCACTACTAGCTTTATTTCCTTTTCGACGCTTGGCAGTGCTGCCTGGAGTGGAGCTGGAGAATTCCCTCTCGATTCAGTGATTCGTTTGACTGCATATATTTATAGATAGTTCTTGGTTATCCGAACAGTTCAATCAAGATGCTAATATACGTGATAAGCGATCGAGAGAAGCTAGCGTAACTTGTAAAAACTGATCTGCATGCTCAAAAAAAGAAATGCTGATCTGAAGATGAAACGGAATAACTTTTTTTTTATGGAAGATGTGAACTACGTGGCCTTCACAATATCATACAGATGCTTTTCAGGCTCACGTAAAGTTTGATGTGCATATATGCATCACCAGTTGCTCGTATATTATTCGGCTATCATAAGATAAGCGAGAATGCACCAGTCATGCATGTAGCAGGTGAGGAGGACAGGATGAAGAAGTGATGACACATCTTTTTGCATGAAAGAGTTCACATTACCTCCTCAACTTTCACGAAAGTCCAAAATCGGGCAAAAATATATTCCTCAACTTTTAAAACCATTATATTTATCTTACCTCTCTGACCCTGTTATAAGTGGTTTTGAAGTCGGTTTTGTTTTTTTATTTATTTTGGCTGAATTTTTAAAAAATCATAGTAAATCACAGAAAATCCATAAAACAGAAAATCTAATTCTGCTAGACTCCACATGAGTAGATCTACACGGTGAATATATAATATGATATGTTTTACTACAAAGTGTTTTTGCTGTAGCTTTAGATATATGTTTTTTGTAATTAAATAGAGTAATTCATGGTTGCAATTTCTATGGTCCAATTGTGGTGAAATTTTTATGGTGGGCTAATTATTATATGCTTAAACTATCATAAAAGTTTCATACTCATTGGTGATGTATAATTTATTTATAGATTTTATTTAGGTTTATGCTTGTTAGATATAAATAAATCTATAACTAAGCTTGATTTAATGAGTATGAAATTTTTGCTACAGTTAAATCATAGAATAATTAGCTTAGCATTAAACTTTCATCATAATTGGACTATAGAAACTGTAGTAAATTGTTCTATTTAATTATAGAAAAAGCATAGATTTAAATTCACAACAAAAACTTTATATAAATCATGGTACTATATTATATATTCGCTGTCTAGATTTACTCATGTGAAATTTAACAAAATTGGATTTTCTATTTTATGATTGTTTCATGATTTACTATAATTTTTCAAAGATTTAGCCAACATAAATAAAAAAAAAGATAAAACCACCTTCAAAGCTGCTTATAACAGGGTCAGGAAGGTAACATGAACGGTTTTAGAAATTGAGGAAGTTGGTTTACCCAGTTTTGAAATTCTGAGAGAAAAACAAACTTCCGCGAAAGTGAGTAAGGTAATGTGGACTTCTTCCTTCTATAGATGCAGCTCGGTTTTCACTTTCATTGTGGGGCGTGGCCCACGTTACGAACGAGGTGAACAATTTCATCTACAATAGAAACACGGCACAAGTGACCCAACGCAGCGCAAATAATATCCTGCAAGTTGCGAATGCTTCAAAAGTCGATACATGCTGGAAAGCGCAAGGAAAGATATATAGTTGCTTGGCTGATTGGTGAGACTGAGAGGGAGAGCGCAATTGGATTTTGGAGTGGGCAATGGGATCAAATTTGAGACAGGGGCTTGAGCCTAATTATGATGCCAAGCGCGACTGCCCAATTGCAGGTCAGAGAGGGCGATCTGACACTGCAGCTTGATGAGAAGCCAAAAGTCAGAAAAGAAATAGGACCACACACAATTATGTTGTTGCCAACGAGTTTGAAGGGGGCATTGAACTTTTTGGAATGTCAAATGGATCAGTAGCCACGCGCTATAGAAAAAGTAGCTACTGTACATGGTTTGCTCTTTTGCACTGTAAAAGCTATGATATGTCACAATAGACTTGGCTGATGGTTGATAGGTGGTAGTTCGCTGCAAATGGGAATAAACTTTTTTTGCTAAGGCTAACATCTTTATATGCCTGCGTTGGTGATGCCCTAAAGAAACTTTGGTTAACCCTTCTCACAGTGTGACATATTATTCAATTAGTAAGACTGGAATATGATAGAAAGATTGGGGATCTAAGGTAGAAAAAATAGAGCCAACATATGTAGCCAACAAATTAAATTACATTAATGAAATCATTTATTTCAATAAGTAGCACAATTCATTTATATATTTAGGCATATAAGGAGAACACTTTCGAGGATTATATTGGGCTAGCTACATGAGTTTCTGTATACTTTAGATACATTGTGGTCTTATTTATGGCATGTTTGGATTCTCTCCTCTAAATTTTAGAGCGGATATAAACAAGAGAGGATACAAACAAAAAATGATCAAGTAATATCTATAGTCATTAACTTCTGGAGGTGATACAAAATTGGAAGGTAAAAATCTAAAATGCAGGTGAGGGGTTCTTATGGGACACAACAAAGACAGAACAAAAAATAGAGAAATAAAGGTGAGGAGATCTCACGAGCGGGACAAAACAAAGGGGATAAAAATAAAATTGGAAAAATAAGATCAAACCAAGACCTTAGTTTGGAACCAAGCAACCGTACCGATAAACCATCACAACCTTTTTGTTTTTGAAAAAATATACTAATATCTCATCTTTTGCATCAATTAATACTAATATCTCATCTTCTGCATCAATTAATGCATATAGTTGTTCCTTATTACAACCAACCACACAAGGTCCAAGCAATCTTAAAAGTAAAGTTTTAAGCAAAACAGAAGAAGGTAAAAGTTTCAAATGCAACATTTGACACGTAAGTCTATTGTTGAATCTCCACCCATTTTTTTGTAAACACCTCCATCATGGTGGTCTCAATCTGCCTGCATTCCATCTTCATCATTTGGTCATTGTCACACCCATATTTTAAGAACAAAATAGGATGCATAAAAGACTCATATGTGCCCCAGAAACAGTCGCACAAATAAGTAGACAAATCTCAAATGTACCATCGCAGTGTTTACTACATAGCGGATTATAAAATATCACATAGTCTCATACAAAAATGATAGCATAAAGTAAACAACGCTCTCGACGGAAGCTCCACACAGGGACACTGTTGACTGGTTGACCCCAAGCCTAGTACTCATAACGGTAATCCTCATTCCAGTCATCTTCATTATCATAACCTGAGGTGTTGGGAAATTGCAAGAGTGAGCACATATCGTACTCAACAAGTATAACCAGGGGTTCATGAGGCCCAAATGGCTAACACTGGTTTGACTGCAATTAGCTTTTAATAGTGGATGGCATGTTCATAATTAAATAGCAATTGTCAAGGAAGCGTAAATAATCAATTAATCCCATGATCAAATGTAAGCATAATTAACTCATAGCGTAAACGATAATCAAATGAACATAATAACATAACAAGTTCATCATCTTAATGTAGATGTCCCCAAGGCCGCTCCTGACCGTGAGCTCGGCTAGTATACCAGTTTTACACTCTGCAGAGGTTGTACATCTTTACCCATGAGTCATGATTTACCCTTTCGCCCGAGGTAGCTAATCTCTTAACCCCCTTCCTAGGGAGGTCGGCAGGGATCACTATGAAGCCTTTCAAAAGTTCGTCTAACATGTTAGGGCCGCAAGGTTTCCTTTGCGAGCAGATATAGATACCCCCCTTCCGAATGGCACAATGACGCGCAGCCTATACACATAGGGACAGGGGCTCGCACTATACCCGTGTCGGTTCAGCCCCTCCGCCCTTTCGGGTAACCGCTAACAAGCTAGAAAAGGTCTTCATACTGAGCTAAAGCCAGAGCCATAATAGCCCTCATGGTTGCACTGTTATCCCGGGTGATCACGTACAGACAAGATCTCATACAGTTATTTGTCATTCTTTTATGTTCATTGCATAGCTATTAATCATCTTACAAGATCATGGATTATTTCAAGCACTAGCACATCTACAACAAATGCATATCAAGTAGGTAGCAAGGAATCCAGGTAACAATCATCTATGATTTTGCTAAGGTCGACAAGGTGATAGCATGCATATGACATATATGTGTAGTTATAAGTGAATAGGTAACAAGGATAATCCCAAGTTATACTTGCCTTGATCAAAGCTCTCCTGAACCTGCTGGTCTTCAAATACTTGATCTTGAGCACCAACGTACGGCTCACCGTCTAATCCCAATCATCAATCAACAACACGCAATCCAATGTAGACAATCATACACGAAGCAAACCAGATATAATTAGAACAATACACCAAACAGTGGTAAAACAAATATAAAAGTTTATCAAAATATTCTACGCAGCACTACGATCACACAAACGTAAAGTTCACGAAAATCGGAATTAAAACGTGAAAGATATGAATTTTCTAAGATTCCCTATAGAGAATTAATTAATTAAATGCTACTGCAGAATTAAAAAGTTTCAAAACAGTAAACTAATATTTCTAACATGTAGAGATCGTGAATACGAAGCTAACGCAATTTGAATGGACAAAAACGGAGTTAATATAAACATTTTATGAGCAAATTAAAATCAGTGGCAAACTTGTAAATAGTGAAAACGTATTTTAATTCCAATCAGCTGACTTTACGTTTTCAGAAAGAGAAAGCGTATTCTATGAACTACGCAATGGACTGCGGGTTTATTCCTAAAAACAGCAGGGACTCTTTAGCAAAAACGCGATTGAAGGGGTATGTTTTAATCGCGGCCGTTGAATTACAATCGGATGGCTCAGATTTTAAGAGAGGGAAAAAAAAAAGAGGGCCGGCCACCGGAACAGTACTCCGGCCGGCGGTGCCATTGTTGATCCTTACCGGAGCTTCACTGGATGACGATTTCGGCCGCGGCTTGACTTGGGAATTGCACGGGAATGAAGGGAACCTCAAGGCGATCTCATCTAGGAGCTTCACGAGGCCGGGGATAGCTCGCGGATGGCGCACGTCGCGGTTCGGCGGGCGATGCCTCCCTGCACGGTTCGGCAACAGACCACATGACACAGCACGCGAGAGAGAAAGAAAGAAAGAGCTCAGAGGCATCATAGGATCGATGCGATGCTCGGCATACGGTTGTTGGCGACCTTGGCGCAACCGAGGGTGAAGGCCACGGCGGCGGGCGAGTGATGCTCCTTGGCGAGATCCAAAACGCGGGCTAGGGCAAACTGAGTCCACGGGGATGGGGAAAAGGGGGTCGGGGAAGGGTCTTGAAGCTTTATAGGAGCATAGACGGGGGAACAAGCCGAAACGGGAGGGAATCGGATCACCGGGACGGATTCCTTTCCTGGGGAGAGTCCGGTCTCCATACGGTTGGGAGGAAGAAGACGGGCGCTGCTCGGTGGGTCCTACCCGTCAGCGAGGGAAGGAGGGGAAAGGGAACGGGCCTAGCGGTCAGCCAGAGAGGGGAGGGGGTGCGCATGCGCGCCCTGGCCGCGCAGCTGGGCCGCAGGGGTGCTGGGCCGCGCGCGTGGGCTGGCTACGGCTGGGGGGGTTTTGTTGTTTTTTTTTTTTTTTTCTTTTTCCAATATATTTTTCCCAAGCCTTTTCAAAGAGAGTTTTGAATGCAAACTAAAACGAACAAAAGGCAACAACACA
This sequence comes from Sorghum bicolor, assembly GCF_000003195.3. Classification (NCBI taxonomy): domain Eukaryota; kingdom Viridiplantae; phylum Streptophyta; class Magnoliopsida; order Poales; family Poaceae; genus Sorghum; species Sorghum bicolor. The sequence continues at coordinate 57,746,403 of NC_012872.2, read as the reverse complement.
AAATTAAATATGCACCAGCATGAAATGCATAACCATGTTTTCTAGAATCATAATAAATTTTAATTTTGACCAATACTATTTTATCCACTAGATTCAATGCTCACCAAAATACTTAATTAAATCAAATTAATTCCTATTGATGGAAAACAAATTTTTGGGTGTTACAAACCCTACCCCCCTTAAAATCATCTCGTCCTCGAGATTGAACGGTGCTTACTCGAACAGATATGAGTATGACTTCCTCAGATCATCCTCTCTTTCCCAAGTTGCCTCTGCTTCCGAATGCCGATTCCACTGTACTTTGCACATTCTGATGACCCGACTTCTAGTGACTCTCTCCGCTGTCTCCAATATTTTGACCGGATATTCTTCATAAGTGAGGTCACCTTTAACAGAGAGTTCTTCCAATGGTAGTTGCTCCTCAGGTACACGCAAACACTTCTTAAGTTGTGACACATGGAACACATCGTGCACACCAGACAAACTTTCAGGCAATTCCAGCCGATATGCTACTTCTCCACGTCTTTCTAATACTTTAAACGGACCAACATACCTTGGAGCTAGCTTTCCCTTCATATTAAACCTCTTCACACTCCGCATAGGTGACACTTTCAGATAGACATAATCACCCACTTCAAAAACCAGCTCTCTCCTACGCGTATCTGCATAGCTTTTCTGACGAGATTGAGCAATTCTCAAGTTATCCCGAATAGTCCGCACTTGTTGTTCTGCATGTCTAAGCACATCTGTCCCAAACACCTGAGTCTCTCCCGTCTGATTCCAAAACAAAGGTGTCCTGCACTTCCGACCATATAGTGCCTCGAACGGTGCCATCTTAAGACTTTGCTGATAGCTATTGTTGTAGGAGAATTCTGCATATGGCAAACTCTTGTCCCAACTAGCCCCATACTGCAAAGCACAAGCTCTCAACATATCCTCCAATATCTGATTGATCCTCTCAGTCTGTCCATCTGTCTGTGGATGATATGCTGTGCTGAAATTCAACTTGGTTCCCAATGAATCATGCACTGCTTTCCAAAAGTGAGATGTGAATTGAGTACCCCTATCTGACACAATCTTCTTAGGTACCCCATGCAAACAAACAATTTTCTCCATATACAGCTCAGCTAGGCGTTCTCCAGTGTACTTAGTTTTAACAGGTATGAAATGAGCCACTTTAGTCAAACGATCTACTATCACCCATATTGAGTCATACCCTCTCTGTGTTCGTGGTAAACCCACTATGAAATCCATACCCACTTCTTCCCACTTCCATTCCGGAATCTTCATTGGTTGCAACAGTCCAGCTGGCCTCTGATGTTCAGCTTTCACTCGCTGACAAGTATCACACACAGCAACGTACTCCGCTACATCTCTCTTTAAACCATACCACCAGTACTTCTGTCTTAGATCTAGATACATCTTAGTGCTCCCAGGGTGAATGGAATATGCTGACTCATGAGCCTCTCTCAGAATCGTATCACGAATAGCCTTCACTTCCGGAACACATATCCTTTTTCCAAACCACAATACACCATTGTCATCTATTCTGAATCCTGGTGCTTTGCCTAATGCCACATTCTGTGCTATCTCCTTTAGTTTCTCATCTTCCAATTGTCCTTTCAATATCTCTTCCTCCAGGGTAGGAGTGATCTCAATCTCCGTAGCATTTACTACCATTCCCAAGTTCAAATATGCAAATTCAGCACACAACTCCTCAGATTCAGGTGTCGCCTGAAGCTCATTAGCATATTTCTTTCTGCTAAGTGCATCAGCTACGACGTTCGCCTTCCCAGGATGATAATGCACTTCCAAATCATAATCCTTTATCAGTTCCAACCATCTTCGTTGCCTCAAATTCAGATCTGTCTGAGTGAAGATGTACTTCAAACTCTTATGATCAGTGTATATGTCACTCTTATGCCCAATCAAATAGTGTCTCCAGATCTTCAATGCATGAACCACAGCTGCTAACTCCAAATCATGAGTAGGATAATTCAGTTCATGTTTCCTCAACTGTCTAGATGCATAAGCAACAACTCTACCTTCTTGCATAAGAACACAACCCAAACCCAGACGAGAAGCATCACAATAGATAGAGAAACTCTTACTCAGATCTGGCAAAACCAACACAGGTGCAGTGGTCAATCTCTTCTTGAACTCCTCAAAACTAGCTTGACACTTATCAGACCACACAAACTTAGCATTCTTCTCTAATAGAGCAGTCATAGGCTTTGCAAGTTTTGAAAACCCTTCAATGAACCTACGATAGTAACCAGCTAAACCAAGAAAACTGCGAATTTCACTTACATCTGTAGGTGGTTTCCAATTCAACACATCTTTCACCTTACTAGGATCCACTGCAATACCACCATTCGAGACAACATGACCAAGAAAAGAAACTTCCTCCAACCAAAACTCACATTTACTACGCTTAGCATACAACTTATGTTCTCTAAGTTTCTGTAAGACCAATCTCAGATGTTCAGCATGTTCTTCCTTGGTTTTAGAGAATACCAGAATATCATCAATAAAGACCACCACAAACTTATCAAGATACTCCATAAATACTTTATTCATCATGTACATAAAGTAAGCTGGTGCATTGGTCAAACCAAAAGACATAACTGTATACTCATATAACCCATACCTTGTTGTGAAAGCTGTCTTTGGTATATCTGAATTCCGAATCTTCAATTGATGATAACCAGAACGCAAATCAATCTTAGAGAACACACAAGCACCTCTTAGCTGATCAAATAAGTCATCAATCCTAGGCAATGGATATTTATTCTTGATAGTGACCTCATTAAGTGACCGATAATCAACACACATCCTCTGACTACCATCCTTCTTATCAACAAAGATAACTGGTGCACCCCATGGTGAGGAACTAGGACGAATGAACCCTTTATCTTGCAATTCCTTAATTTGTTTCTTAAGTTCTTCTAGTTCCTTAACCCCCATCCTATATGGTCTTTTAGCTATGGGTGCAGTACCAGGTAGTAATTCAATAATAAATTCAATGTCTCGGTCAGGTGGCATACCTGGCAATTCGTCTGGAAAGACATCCGGAAACTCATCCACTACCAAATTCTGAGGATCAACATCATCAGTCAGTTGGTTCACTTTAGCTGCGAGTGGTGCTTGCATTGTTACATCAACACTGATTCTTTCTCCCTTTGGTGTTGTCAGAACCACTACTCTCTCTTTGCAGTTAATATTTGTCGCATGTTGCTTCATCCAATCCAAACCCAAGATCACATCTATGCCTGAGGTTCTCATAACCATGGGACTGATAGGAAAATCTACCCCCCTTAACGAAAGACTTGCCGAGGGGCAACATAAAGAAACTGGTATAGTCCCACCCGGTGAATTAACTAGCATAGGAGTTTTCATCGCAACTAGTGGAAGGCTATGAACTCTAACAAATGCTTGTGATATGAATGTATGCGAAGCTCCAGAATCAAATAAAACTGTAGCAGGGATAGAGTTGATGCTGAACGTACCCATCATGATTTCGGGTCCCTCCTGAACAGTTTCTGCTGCCACGTTGTTCACCTTTGCTGAATTAGGAGTGGATCTCCGGTCGTGGTACTGCGGATTAAACTTCTCTGGGCAATCATAGGACATATGTCCTTCCTTCCCACAACGGAAACACCTGGTAGGAGTGTTAGAGGCACTTCTTTTTGTGGAGTTGGCATTTGGGTTCCCTGGGCGAGGTGCCTGCTGGCCATGCTGCTGTTGATTATGGTTACGTTGTTGGAATGGAGGACGTTGGTTCCCACTCTGTGACTGATTCTGGAAACGCTGGGGTTGTTGGTTGCGGTTCCACTGACTAACTGGTCCCTGGAACCTCTGCTGATGACCTTGATGAGAACTGAAACGCTGACGGTTGTTGCTCCCAGAACCTTGGGCCAGCATCCTTCTCTTCTTATCCTGACTCTTCCGCATATTATCAAGCACGATAGCACGATTCACAAGAGCCTGGAAGGTAGGATAGGTGTTTCCAGCCAACTGCAACCTGAGTTCATAGTACAAGCCCTTCATGAATAGACGCTGCTTATCAGCATCTTCCCTGACATCATTCGGAGCATAGCGAGCCAACTGTTCAAATGTGTCATGATATTCTGCCACAGTCATGGAGCCCATCCTGAGTGATCTGAATTCTTCTTGTTTGAGCTCCATCACTCCTTCATTTATATGTCGAGCCCTGAAGTCTCTACAGAATTCCAGCCATGTGACAGGAGGAGCAGTGTTGGGACGAGCAGCTTGATACGACTCCCACCATGTCTGAGCTGCACCTTGAAGCTGTCCAGAAGCATACAACACCTTCTCCAAGTCGTTGCACTGTGCTATGTTTAGCTGCCTCTCCACAGCACGTAACCAATCATCTGCCTCCATGGGATCAGCTGAGTGTGTAAATACTGGAGGTCTTCCTTTCATAAACTCCCCACGCTTGTCCCTCACATGAACAGGTGGTGGTGTTGGTGGAGGTTGTTGCTGCAGGTGCTGCATGAAAACGTGCATCATTTGATTTTGGGTTTGCATGAGTTCCTCCACGGTGATTGGGGCATTGCCACCATTGCCATTGTCATTGCCATTGCCACGGCCTCTGCCTCTGCCTCTTCCCCTTGCTGCCATCTGCATTCCAAGGTATATAAACACATCTTAGTAATGTCCAACATGACAATACAAGAGTTAACCGAATCTGAAATTTTCTGGGTAACATCCAACAGCAGCAGATCAGAAATTCAGTAATATCTCGAGTTCCAGAATTCAAAAGGGCACATGCTGTACACCGTTGGAAAGATAAAGAAATTGTCTACAACTTTCATTTAGATCATATTACCAGATTCCCACGTTAGTTTAATCAAAAACTGTGTACAACCGAAACTGTTCCAGAATTCCAGACTGCGCAGAAACCTCAACTTTAAACAGTCATAACTCACAGCTCATAATAGATAATATGATCATTCTTGTGGCATTGGAAAGATATGAAAGTCTACTTATTCCCAGAAAAATTTGATGAACATTGCACGAACAGAATTTGATTTATTCCAGAATCATTGCAGACTGGTCCAGAAAACAGCAAAAGACAGAAACAGGATATGACCCCAAACTACTATTTATTCATGTTCTTACTTAAGGTTCTTAATTAGGGAACTTGTGGACATGCCCACAATTTCCCAGCACTCATTACAAAAATCCAAATCACACATATTCATAATAACAAATCAGCAAGCACACCAAGTTCACACCACACTAGCAAAAGACTCAAAAAAAAAAACTCGCAACTACTAACGTTACTATTACATATGGGTTCTTTTCTACTCTTCGGGTGCAGCATCCTTCAAGATGGGTTCAACATGCAGCCTCTTATGAAGTTTGGGACGGCCTAACTCCGCTCGAAGGTCATCTGCTTCCCGTCGCTCTTTCTCCATCAGTTTCCTCTCACGGTGCAGTTCATTCTCCAACTCTATCACCTTGAGTGTCAGCTCATAAGTCAACTCCACTTGTGCTTGAAGCTTTGGTTGTGAAGCATCTGCAACTTCTATGGTCCAAGTCATCTTCTCTGGTACAAAGCGAGGATAGTGATATGTTGCATTGTACTGAACATCCTCAAAGCGTCTACCACGGTAAAAGACCAAGGCCTGGTAAGCTGCATCTGCCATGCTCTCTTTCATCGTGTCCCGGCTGATTCGAGCGATGTGTTTTGATTCCACCTTTCGAAACCCCTTGGTGGCATCCAGTGTCTTAACTATCAGCTCTGCAACCCAAAGTGATCTCCTCAGGGGGTGTTTGTGCTCCGTGCAGTTATACTCCAGTGTGGCTTGCAAATCTGGGTAATGGTGTTTCAATGTCAGCACCAAATTCTCATGGAAGAAGTCCTTGGGATCTGCCTCTGGAATCCACAGCTCAGTAGTCCATCCCATCCTTGCATTAACAGACTGTGGTGGAGGTGGATCTTGCATCTCCTCATCTTCAGGCACTTCCTCCTGAGCTTCCACCCTTGATTCCTCATCTTCCAGCTCAGGAACTCCATCCACATGCTGTCCTCCTAGGTTGAACATGGCACGGTACTCCTCAGCAGCCATGCGTGCAGCACTACGGGTGCGGGGCGGCATCTACAAAAAGTTTTTAGACATAGATCAGATGGATGCAATAATTTCACAATAGAGCAAGATAGAGAAGCATAAAACTTTTAGCAAATAACAAGGCCATAGTGGGAAGCATGAAGTAAGTAAAATAAGGACCTAAGTTCTCGACCATTTGCTAACTAGGTTTGCGTCCTACAGTCAACAAAGCTCTGATACCAATTTGTCACACCCATATTTTAAGAACAAAATAGGATGCATAAAAGACTCATATGTGCCCCAGAAACAGTCGCACAAATAAGTAGACAAATCTCAAATGTACCATCGCAGTGTTTACTACATAGCGGATTATAAAATATCACATAGTCTCATACAAAAATGATAGCATAAAGTAAACAACGCTCTCGACGGAAGCTCCACACAGGGACACTGTTGACTGGTTGACCCCAAGCCTAGTACTCATAACGGTAATCCTCATTCCAGTCATCTTCATTATCATAACCTGAGGTGTTGGGAAATTGCAAGAGTGAGCACATATCGTACTCAACAAGTATAACCAGGGGTTCATGAGGCCCAAATGGCTAACACTGGTTTGACTGCAATTAGCTTTTAATAGTGGATGGCATGTTCATAATTAAATAGCAATTGTCAAGGAAGCGTAAATAATCAATTAATCCCATGATCAAATGTAAGCATAATTAACTCATAGCGTAAACGATAATCAAATGAACATAATAACATAACAAGTTCATCATCTTAATGTAGATGTCCCCAAGGCCGCTCCTGACCGTGAGCTCGGCTAGTATACCAGTTTTACACTCTGCAGAGGTTGTACATCTTTACCCATGAGTCATGATTTACCCTTTCGCCCGAGGTAGCTAATCTCTTAACCCCCTTCCTAGGGAGGTCGGCAGGGATCACTATGAAGCCTTTCAAAAGTTCGTCTAACATGTTAGGGCCGCAAGGTTTCCTTTGCGAGCAGATATAGATACCCCCCTTCCGAATGGCACAATGACGCGCAGCCTATACACATAGGGACAGGGGCTCGCACTATACCCGTGTCGGTTCAGCCCCTCCGCCCTTTCGGGTAACCGCTAACAAGCTAGAAAAGGTCTTCATACTGAGCTAAAGCCAGAGCCATAATAGCCCTCATGGTTGCACTGTTATCCCGGGTGATCACGTACAGACAAGATCTCATACAGTTATTTGTCATTCTTTTATGTTCATTGCATAGCTATTAATCATCTTACAAGATCATGGATTATTTCAAGCACTAGCACATCTACAACAAATGCATATCAAGTAGGTAGCAAGGAATCCAGGTAACAATCATCTATGATTTTGCTAAGGTCGACAAGGTGATAGCATGCATATGACATATATGTGTAGTTATAAGTGAATAGGTAACAAGGATAATCCCAAGTTATACTTGCCTTGATCAAAGCTCTCCTGAACCTGCTGGTCTTCAAATACTTGATCTTGAGCACCAACGTACGGCTCACCGTCTAATCCCAATCATCAATCAACAACACGCAATCCAATGTAGACAATCATACACGAAGCAAACCAGATATAATTAGAACAATACACCAAACAGTGGTAAAACAAATATAAAAGTTTATCAAAATATTCTACGCAGCACTACGATCACACAAACGTAAAGTTCACGAAAATCGGAATTAAAACGTGAAAGATATGAATTTTCTAAGATTCCCTATAGAGAATTAATTAATTAAATGCTACTGCAGAATTAAAAAGTTTCAAAACAGTAAACTAATATTTCTAACATGTAGAGATCGTGAATACGAAGCTAACGCAATTTGAATGGACAAAAACGGAGTTAATATAAACATTTTATGAGCAAATTAAAATCAGTGGCAAACTTGTAAATAGTGAAAACGTATTTTAATTCCAATCAGCTGACTTTACGTTTTCAGAAAGAGAAAGCGTATTCTATGAACTACGCAATGGACTGCGGGTTTATTCCTAAAAACAGCAGGGACTCTTTAGCAAAAACGCGATTGAAGGGGTATGTTTTAATCGCGGCCGTTGAATTACAATCGGATGGCTCAGATTTTAAGAGAGGGAAAAAAAAAAGAGGGCCGGCCACCGGAACAGTACTCCGGCCGGCGGTGCCATTGTTGATCCTTACCGGAGCTTCACTGGATGACGATTTCGGCCGCGGCTTGACTTGGGAATTGCACGGGAATGAAGGGAACCTCAAGGCGATCTCATCTAGGAGCTTCACGAGGCCGGGGATAGCTCGCGGATGGCGCACGTCGCGGTTCGGCGGGCGATGCCTCCCTGCACGGTTCGGCAACAGACCACATGACACAGCACGCGAGAGAGAAAGAAAGAAAGAGCTCAGAGGCATCATAGGATCGATGCGATGCTCGGCATACGGTTGTTGGCGACCTTGGCGCAACCGAGGGTGAAGGCCACGGCGGCGGGCGAGTGATGCTCCTTGGCGAGATCCAAAACGCGGGCTAGGGCAAACTGAGTCCACGGGGATGGGGAAAAGGGGGTCGGGGAAGGGTCTTGAAGCTTTATAGGAGCATAGACGGGGGAACAAGCCGAAACGGGAGGGAATCGGATCACCGGGACGGATTCCTTTCCTGGGGAGAGTCCGGTCTCCATACGGTTGGGAGGAAGAAGACGGGCGCTGCTCGGTGGGTCCTACCCGTCAGCGAGGGAAGGAGGGGAAAGGGAACGGGCCTAGCGGTCAGCCAGAGAGGGGAGGGGGTGCGCATGCGCGCCCTGGCCGCGCAGCTGGGCCGCAGGGGTGCTGGGCCGCGCGCGTGGGCTGGCTACGGCTGGGGGGGTTTTGTTGTTTTTTTTTTTTTTTTTTTCTTTTTCCAATATATTTTTCCCAAGCCTTTTCAAAGAGAGTTTTGAATGCAAACTAAAACGAACAAAAGGCAACAACACAAAATTAAATATGCACCAGCATGAAATGCATAACCATGTTTTCTAGAATCATAATAAATTTTAATTTTGACCAATACTATTTTATCCACTAGATTCAATGCTCACCAAAATACTTAATTAAATCAAATTAATTCCTATTGATGGAAAACAAATTTTTGGGTGTTACAGTCATCCTCCTCCTTTAGGAGTAAGCCTCGACAAATTACCCGATACCCATTACCCGTACCCGAATTACCCGGACCCGAATTACCCGAACCTGAGGTACCCGATCCTAAATTCGGATAGCAATTTTGATTACCCGAAATTAGTTTGGGTAATTCGGGTAATATCCCCCGGTACCCGAATTACCCAAATATTTGTCTATATCTTTATATTTATCATGTGTTGTTAGTTAAATATTAGAACTTATAAATTTAATAGAATATAATTCTCTTTATTTGAACAAGTGCTAGTAATATATTATTCTCTACAAAATGCTATTGAAATTATATACAAATTGCTGCTGAAATTATATATAAATTGCTATTGAAATTTTGTGTATTGTGTTGTTTTTTGAAAATTTGGGTAAATCGGGAATACGCGAACCCAAACCCGAATTATCGGGTACCCGAAATTGCGGGTAATGTTTTTTCGGGACTAATATCGGGTAATAATTTTCATTACCCGAATTTTGAATTACCCGACCCGAAAAAATCGGGTAACCCGAATGCCCAGGCTTATTCAGGAGTAAGGACCAGAACCTAATCCAGTACGTCCCCTTGAAGATAACCTAATAAGATGTGATCTTGTCAAAGCCACTTCATTATGGTGTAAATAAGATGGTACTGTGATCTTGTCAAAGACCACTTCATTATGGTTTCCCCTTGACCTTCATGAGACCGGCCCAAAATTAAGAATCCCCAGGCATGTATTGAACCTGAGTTAGGGTCTTGGTTTTTAGATATTTATCCCTAACCAATTGCTGCAAATTCTATCTCCATTAAGCAACTTAAAAAGCCATTTACTTAGGAGACATTTATTTTGAACATCTAAATTTAAGACACCCAACCCCTTGATCTTTCGGTGTACAAACTACCTTCCATTTAGTCAATATGTATTTCTTCTTGTGTTCGTCACTCTACCAGAAAAACCTTGACCTAAAGTAATCCAAATTCTTCAAAACTCCTTTAAGTAATTCATAAAAGGAAAGAATGAACATGAGAAGACTACTTAAAATAGAATTTAGCAGAACTAGTCTCCCTCCTAGTGACAACATCTTGCTTCTCTAGCAATTGAGCCTTTTTTGAAAACGCTCTTTGACATGTTTCTAGTCTTTATTCATGAGTTTTATGTGATCCATAGGAATACCCAAATACCTAAACAAAAGAGAACCCAAATCACACCCGAAAATATTGCATATTCACTTTGAATTGCTTTGTCTACTCCATATCAAAACAGTTCACTCTTATAGAAATTGATCTTGAGTCGTGACAATTGCTCAAATGCAAAAAGCAAAAGCTTCATGTTTTGGCCCTTTTCTTGATCATTATCCATAAAGATGACTATATCATCTGCATATTGAAGGACTGAAATTTCCTCATCCACCAAATGTGAGACAACCCCTTAGACCTCCAACATCTTTAGACCATGAAATGAGAACAACTAATATATCAAGCACTATATTAAACATGATAGGATATAACGGGTCACCTTGCCGCACTCTCTTCCTAGTTTGGAAATAATGGTCTATATTGTCATTGACCTTTATTGCAATACTCTCTCTAGACATGATCTTTGAGATCGAACCACACAGTTTGTGAAAATCCTTTCATTTTGAGGACCTGTTCAATAAAAGGCTATCTTAACTTATCATATTATTTTTTGAAGTCTAACTTTAGAATGACCCCATCTTCTCTTTTCCTATGTAACTCATGAATCATTTCATGCAACATAACAACTCCTTCCATAATATAATGACCTAGGATAAAGGCCGTTTGTGATGGTCCTATTAATTTATCTGCCATTTTTGAAATTATATTATTTAGCACTTTCGTAAAGATCTTAAAGCTCACATTTAGCAAGCAGATTGGCCTATATTGTTGTATTTTTGCCGCATCAGCAACATTCGGTAATAACGTAATAATCTCAAAGTTTAAACTATGAATAGGCAGTCTCCTAGCATGGAATTCAACAAAGAGCTTCATTAGGTTTTGCTTTACCACATTCAAAAAATTGATAAAAATCCGCTAGAAAGCCATCCGTACCAGATGCTTTGTTATGTTCCATGTCAAAAACTGCCATTTTGACTTCCTCCTCACTGAATGGAGTGGTCAAGAACTCATTCTCCTCCGATGGGACCTAAGGTATATCAAGCCTCATAGTCTCATCCATCGAGAAAGATTTCGGTATATGAGGTCCAAACAATCCTTTTATAATACTCAGTTATATAGTTATTTAGGTATGCATCTTGAACAATAATTCAATCTTCCTATTCTAGTTGTACAATTTTTATCTTCCTATGTCTTCCATTTGCCACCAGGTGGAAGTACTTGGTATTATCATCTCCTTGTAGTAACTTTGTTGTTTTCAATTGTTAGAGCCAATATATCTCTTCTTCTCTCAATAACTTCGTTAATTGCCCTTTGAGATGGTTTCTAATAACCTCCTCCTCATGTGATAGCACAGTACCTCTGCTTTTCTATCTAACTCATCTATCTTAGCCAACAAGTTAGATTTATGCTTCTTATTTTGTGAGGATAAATTCCTAGCCCAACCCCTATTCTCATATTCCTAAACCTCTTTGACCAACTCAAAAAAGCCATCTCTCGTCAGCCACGCTAACTCAAATCTAAAGTTTCTAGCGTTCCCTCTATGAGATGGCTCCCCAGTATCTAGTAAAAGAGGTGTATGATCTGAGATCTCTCAGGTGAGTGCTTGTGTCACATGTTGTTTGTAAATTTATATTTATTACAAGGTAATAAAGTATTTTGTAAGACTTGGGCCATTCCACAAGGTATGACATGGCCCACTTGGCGTACTATATGGGTCCATATTGATATAGATAACAAGGGAACTTTTTTTTTGAAAACCGTTGACCAAAATTCTTTATCTCTTTTACATGTCTAGAAAGTTGATGTTTTTTGCATGGCCAAACAAGTGCAAGGAAGATGTGTCTTGTTGGTACCTTGGGGGTGTAAGAAACTAATACATTGATAAATTACTCCCTCCGTCCTATAATAGAAGTAGTTATGGAATACATGTAGTTCAAATTTTCTCAACTTTGATTAAGTTCGTAGAAAACACGTGCAATATTTGTATCACCAAATAAGTTTATTATGAAAGTATATTCAAGATTATCTAATGATACTAATTAGGTACTATCAATATTAATATTCTTTTATATATAATTGGCGAAAGTTAAAAAAAATTGACTTCTCGAGAAGCGAGAACGACATCTATTTTAGGACAGATGGAGTGTGTCTTTTAGTATAATATAATTTTAACACTTTCGATTAAATAGTATGAGGATAAATAAAAATAAGTAATCAATGTAACAAATCATAATCTAGATCCAAAAAAATTAATAGTTGGGTTTGAGTACGTGTGATTGTAGGGATGAATGTGCGTGCATTGTGAGTGTCTGCATTGTAATTCTAAAAAAAATAAATAAACATGGCATTAACCTTTCCATGCCTATGTGAGTGTGGATGTAATTTTTAGCAAACTTGTGTATCATTAGTGAATAATAAAAGAAGACATCAATATAGTCAATTAATAGAACAAAAGCGGCACATTTCATCGTTAATGCTCAGGCAACCTCACGATCATCCAGGCGATCGTTGTTGCTCGCCTGGGCCTGCCGTTGTTGCCTGGTGCAGGCATGTGTCTAGGTTCGCAACCAAACGAGTACCAGGCAACATCCAAGCGAGTGAAGCGACCTGCAGCCCAGGCAAAGTAGAGCTAGGGTGTTAACCAAACACACCGTAAGAGCATGTACATCTGTTCCTATCCTACCTGCCTAGTGCCAGGGGCCAGACATTCCTGACTTCGCCTCTAGGTAAGGTATACTAACGGATTAAATATTGGGAGCGTCATTGCAACCCAAATGTAAGGGGAATATCAAGATAGATGATCATAAAAACTACTCTCTCCATTCCAAACTATAAGACATTCCAAGAATTTTTGAGAGTCAAAACATCTCAAGTTTTACCAAAATTTATATAATAAAATAATGATATTTATTATACCAACTAAGTATCATTAGATTCATTATTAATTATATTTCATATTATATCTATTCAATATCATAAATCTATGTATTTCTCTCTATAATTTTGGTCAAACTTGAAATACTTTGACACTTATGAGTTGGAATGGAGGAAGTATTACTACACGTGGCTTATACTCCCTCCGTCCTAGCTAGTATATAAGACGTAACCACTTTTTACTCATGTCCTGTAATATAAGACATGCTCTCTCATAAACATATATAAATACAGTACTACTAGTGCTGTAAGAGATAATTAAATGTGTTCTTAGTCTTTAAACCAGACGTGGTTACACCTTGTATACCGGAACAGATGGAGTACATAGTAACAAGGCAATAAACCAATCATGGCATTGCAATTAAACACACCAAACTGAACCATCGGGATGCTCCGGGGTCGGTCCGGAGAAAGGTGCCACCACGGCACGGATCACGTTTTCTCGTTTCCATTCCACACATGTGTCAAGCCTTCGCCTGGCTGCCCGCAAAAAGTTGCCAATGCAACTGCAATTAGCCAACTGGAGACTAGAGTGGGACGACGAACAACGCCACCTGCCCACTGATGAATGTCTGAATATATCTATCCCGGTGGGAAGTTGCAGCGTGCCCCGGCAACAAAAGAGATAATAATAATGTGGTGATGTTGATATAGGACCCATCGATTTGCCCGGCCGGGAGCATTACATGTTAGAGACGACTCTGTGTCAATCTATCAGTCTCCAGAGATTGAGTCTGCCTCCCATTATACATCGGTTAATGCTCGTGTATGCTCTACGCTGCATTATTGATCATCGTTGCTTGCTCCGATCCCAATCCCAGCACTGTGAGTGGATTTTTTGTGTGTCTCGTCAAGACAGAGAGAAAGTTACAACTCACAATATATCAGACTGGGCGAACTAGTACATGAATCTGATCCTTGCTAGACGAGACTCATAAGGGTCTTCGTTGTTATTAACTTATTATACACTTCAGGATCTGGCCCAACCAAGTGCGCAAGTATTATAGTAGATTTTAAGCTGGCTAAATGCTGAGGTAGAGGAAAGAGAAGAGAAGAGATAGTAAAAGCGGGTTGTAAGCTTACAGCCGGCTCAGACACAAGAACCAAGAATGTTTGTGAGAGAGACAAGTGGATCATATATTAATAATGGTGAGCTAATCATTATATGAATGAGCTGTAAGAAGGCTGTAAAGAAACCTTACAGCCAGCAATCGGCTATATTATTAACCTTGCTCTAAGATCCGCAAATAACAAAGCTAGCGACTACTCAACATATAAAATAAATGACTAGTTAAAGTGTAACTTGGGAGACCTTGTCACGTTAAACTTCGTCTTATAAATTGGACTGAAGGGAGTATAGGTGAACAACCTAAGCAACAAATACATCCACACAAACCTGCCATCTATATATAGTGAGCTCAAGGTAAGTAGCCACTTTTTTTTGAACGCAATGGCAGGAGCTCTGCCTTTCAATTAAGATAAGAAAAGAGAGTTTCTGTACAAGTAAAGACACTTAATAGGAGTGTTAAGGCCCCAAGAAACAAGGAAAAAGAGGGAAACACAATCTCCAAACAAGAGGAAACACAACACCTACACATAAGCGAATGCTCTCTTCCTTTGCTCTATATCCTCTTTTATTCTTGCGACCACTTGTGGCACTGTTGCTACAACATTGTTGAAAATTCTGTTGTCTCTCTCTCTTTCCAAATATTCCAGAAAGTGTAGATTATCACCCCGTTTAGTCTTCTATGTTCAGATTTGGGCACTTTACTTGCTGCCTCTTCCCATCACACTCTGATATGAATTGGGTCAGTTTGGGACTGTTGTTGTATCTTAGTAAAGTTTTGTCAAGACAGGATTTGATCCCAAACTGCCTTAGCAAAAGGACAACATAGACATAGGTAGAGGCCAGTCCCTAAGGGACCGTTGCACAACACACAATGTTCCTGGTGTGGCCACGCTTTTTTTTTTTAGTCGTGACCATGGCGCTTGATGACTAGACTAGCGCATCGATGAAATCCTGATCGCAACTTGAAGCACAACTTCTTGCAATTCTTTTTCGACAAAGAAGACCCAGGGCCAGGTAGTGGTAATAGTGGGGGGGAAGGTCGTGCGGCTCCTGCAATCCTGACCGAATGTCGAGGCTTCCTGATGCCAACACCATCAATTGGAATGAACAATAATCTAGAGAGAAGACCAATGCTTCAAAAGAACAGTTCACTCTAATCAAACAAGCACCAGGGAACCATTTTGGAGCATGAGACTATGTGGAAATCTAGCACCATTGAACGAGAGGCAATTTGCTTTGACTAGGAGATGCTTCGACCTACCTTGAGGCTCCAATCGTTGCAACAGGTGAGGAGGTGAATTGGCAGAAGCACACCTCCTTCATGACACCCAATATTGCAGAATAGAAAGGCCACCATAGGCGTGACATAGAGCTGGCAATCAAAATGAACTTCCATAATTGGGCATAAGGCAATGACATCAAGCACCCTAGCTAACAACAGCCTCGTCAAGCGAGGGCAGTATCGACGCTAAGTACTCAATGAGTACAAAACTCACTGGTGGGGAACACTCTCACCTTGCACGGTATTTATCAGTGGTGAACAAAATAAACACCTTTGCACTTTCTAGTTGAACATTAGAAGGAGGAAGACCCTCTGCCGAAGACGACAAGAGGTGGTGGATAGGGAGGTACTAGAAGGGTCCCTTTCAATGGCAAAGACATAGGTCACCGACCTATGTTTTATCACTCCTAAATTATTACAGCAAATTGGACTGGCCGTTTTATCTAAAAAGATTTATATACCGTACTAATATTTCATGATAAATTAATTTATTAGGAAGTTAATTGCAAGCATCTATAAGGTAGAGCTAGCTCATGAATATTAAGCAATGCAAAAGACAAAAATAGCGTCAATTCAAGAGATAATCTTACACGTTTCACGATGTATTTCTCTTCCACATCACGATGTTTAGGACAGTCTCTCTCTTGCCATCATATATAGCTTAGAGCTAGTGGTATCCTAACATTTTGTTGAATTGAATAAAAGAAAGATGCGCGGCACCTTGTCAGTGACGAGTACGGGCTCAAAGTCCGATCGAGAGAAAAAAAGTACGATAAATGGAAATAGGTGCTATTATTTTATTTGCTGACAACTCATTGGTGGGATTGATATCGTTTTAGACTTTAGCAGAGAAAGAAGCATAATTGAATGAAGTACATGGATTGGTGCGCCATGTTCTTTTTGGATTATTGGCTGCACTAGTAGGTACGAGGTCGGACGCCGGGTGAAGCATGTCGTTGAATCCACGAGTCAACTAGGCACTTCCAAAGCAACAACCAAGTTCAAAGACGGTGCTCATGAAGCTTCCCCGGGCAGGCGAATGCATGCAGCGTAGCTCCCACTTACCGGCTCCTCAGACATTCGTGTACACGCACGAAATGACTGAAGCACACTCAAGAGCACTTCAATTTGTGTTATTGTAAGATGGCAGATGGATAGTGTTAATATAACAACCACTATGGTTTCTACAATTCTCCTTCTATTTTTTAGAGTCAGTTGGCTTAGTTAACCCCCTCTACATATGATGTTTAACGCACTATAGTTTGCAAACCGATCTAGAAATCAATTTCCAAAGGTTGTTCATTTAAGTCCAATCTATACTGAGAGTTTCATTTGTATTTAATAAGTTGCCGCATAAGCACTTTCGATGATACAACAACGTTAAGAAGAGAGAGAGAGAGAGAGAGAGGAGAGAGAGAGAGAGAGTGAGTGAGTTTTATAAGGATATGAAACTTTCACACGATTACCAACTCTGTGTTAGTCATGAATTTAAATATTTATAAAATCCTAGTATGAAATTTTCCATTAAAAATGGGTATTTCATCCATGTTTAAATTCATTCTATATGACATGGTAGTTTTAGAAATAATGTCATGAAACTCACTGCTCAGACTGGCCTAATAAATATGTTTAAGTCTACCCATTTTCAAGGATGAATGTGAAAATCGAGACATTTGTTAAGCCAACTACCTCTAAAAATGAGTGATTTGTATTAGTCGACCATTCTTAAAAATATTTTCCAAATAAATAAAAACATAAATTTCCAAATGAAGTTAGATGGAGACAAAATTTATATCAAACTATAGAGCTCGACAAGATCTAAAACTTTGTAGTTAAAAACTTTTTTGTTTACTATCATTTAGGGGCCTAAATATACATTTTGAAATTCTCATATTTTGAAAATCAAAATCTCAAATTTTTAAGAGACCTCTCTTGAACACACCTATATCAAAGTTGCAGTGCACAATGAGATTTAAAACTTTATAATTGTATTTTTTTTACTTGAAATCTTTTAGGAGCCACAATATTCAATACAAGATTCATAAAACATTGATACAGAGGATACATCGTACATTTGGCCACAAGTGGTTTTGTTGTGTCGTGGTAGGAGGAGGAGTGCATGTGAGGTAAGAGGTCATAAGTTTGAATCTCCATAGATGTGTTTGTGTAAAAAAAAACTAAAAACAGTGTCATGAGGCACAAGAAAAAATTCTTATTTTTTACAATAAAAACATAAAATCATTTTCAAGAAAAAATATTCTTATTTTTACAATAAAAACATAAAATCATTTTCAAGAGGTGGTTGACTTAAGGAATCCGCCTATAAAAATATTAAATATCTCATTTCCAAAATACATGGTATAGTAACGCTTTTTGAATCCTAGTGGATGCACTTATGTGAAAAAAAACTAAAAGTCATGCCCCTCGGGCACAAAAAATATTTTCCCCTTATTTTTATAGCTTTAAGAAACTAAAAATCATTTTCAAGGAATGACCGCCTATTTTTAGAGATAGTTGACTTTAATAAAATTATCTTTGAAAATAGATTTTTAGAGATGATTAACTTAATAAATCTATCTTCAAAAATCAATTTTTAGATGCGGTTTTATGAAAATATCTCATTTCTACAATCAACGTCATAGTATTGGTTTAAAAGCTGCCCCCATAAAATTCAATTTTGACCGTCTCTAGACACCGTTTGAGTGGCAGTGACTTGGAGTTTGTATGGGGGGGCCGTTCAATTTGTGTGCAAAGCACTTTTGAAATTAATGTGCCATAGCTGGGAATTTGGTCCAGCTTAGTAGATGGGAAAAATATTTGGTTAAAATCAACTTTTTGGTGGGATCATGAAAACAATAAAAAACATCTTTGAAAGTCTTTTATAAAAAAAACTAAAGTTGGTACATTTTTTTGGTGCATTATTGTTCATATTCATAGATGTACTTTCCATATATCAAAGTGATAAATAATTGTACATTTTAAGTGTATGCACGATCTAGATGGCTAGAGGGTGAATAGCTTATAAAAAATTTTCTACAAACTTTGTAAATACTAGTGCAAAGTGCTTAGTAAAATTGTAAGCCCTAAAACCCACTCCATGCACTAGCACTACTTCACCCAAGCAAAACCCTACACTAGTGGCGGAACCATCGATTTTGATTAAGGGGGGCCGAACAAATATAGTTGTATTTTTTAGTGTTATAAAATATACATAATTATATGTTTGAAGAACTTTCTAAAAAACATCACACTATTTCTTACCCATCGTATTTTAACAAAAAAAGGTGAAATCGATATCTTTTGTGCTATAAATATCAATATTTATATAGGTATTTTAAGTAAATCACTATGCTTGGAGGGGGGTCACTGCCCCTGCTAGCCCCCTGGTTCCGCCAGTGCCCTACACAAGTCTAGTAGCAATTGAAATCTACGCTAAAGCATAACACCACACCAAGCTACTAGCTATAGAAACTAACTAGAGAGCTATTAACAAGAGCAACTAACAACTAGTTTCCACTACAGCTAAGACTACACTACTCTAGACAGCTACACAAGCAACTACCACGCAAACAAGCAATAGATATGAATGTAAATACGACTCTAGAGCTTAATACTGATACAGACAAGAGTTTGGCATAAGATGTGTCTCCGAGGTTCGGTTGCTTGCTACAACCTATGTTCTCATTGTGGCAACTAGCAAGTCCCCAAATGATGATTTATACACTTAAGCTAGACCCATGACTTGGGTGTCGCAAGCATCAAGCACGAGGTGCACTCCAACTAGCCATGAGCATTCCACTAGAGTATCCCTTTGTAATTCCATGATGTGGGATCAAAACCTCTCGCAATCACTGGTTGTAGATGGAGAACAATCACCAACACTCCCCTCAACAACCACAACTGCTCCAAGTCATCTAGGTGTTGGCAACCACCAAGAGTAATAAGAAAAATACGACCCAATCGAAGAACTAGTGCCACTAGATGTAAATCAACAAAGCAAATGCACTAAATTTCTTCCAATCTCGCTTTGAATCAAGCACAAGTTAAAAGATGAGCAAGAGGTGTTCTTGGAGGCTCATAGGTGTCTTGGATTGCTTAGAATGTTACGAGAGAGCTCAAAGAGCTTATCAACACCTATTTATAACAACCCTCTAAAAACTAGCCGTTACAAAGTTGTTGATGGGCAGTCTATATAGGCATTGAGATTGGTCCGATGCTCACTAGACTCCCACACTGGGCCAAGCTACGTAGAAAAACTTCAGAACGTATAGTCTGATGCTTTGTTAGTGTACACACCGCATTAATTGGATGGTACCTTTGTGTGCGTGTCGCCAGAAACTAGTTGTTAGCCTCTCCATGGCTCTATGGTAGTGTATGGTCTAGTGGTGACCCATGGTGGACCGTCGAACTAATCCTGTATCCATCGAAGAGGTCCAGAACAGCTAAAATATTGGTGTTTTTGTTTCTGCGGCAACTTCTTCTCGATGACACGTGAACGTCTTAGTGACCGTTCCATGAACTATACCGCTAACATCTTTCTAAGTCATATGTGGTCTACTACTTTAAGCAACGCACCATGTTAATTAGTGTGAATGAAACCATCGGTGCCTCCGGTGGGAAGCCCACCTTTAATCAATACTGAATTCGTCATATTCAATATTATAATGGTTGTCATCACTACATTCATGTTCGTATTTGCGTTTAGATTACACATACGCATATATGTTGTCATAAACTTGTTGATATATTTTTTTCTAGATTAAACTATGTCTGAAATTGCTTAAATGTCTATCAGTATACATGTCGCAAAGATTGATATTGGTTGACTATCTACTATATTGCCTTGAATATTTTGTCAGGATAGATCAAAGCCTGCGTATTGCATATAATATACTACACGGTTCACATACATTTCACAATTTATTTCTCAGAGCTTTCTTTGACGAAACCAGAAACCACGCAAATACCCCACGTTCCTCACGGGCTACACACGCCGGGCCGGAGTCGGAGTCGGAGACCCCCCTTTTGTTTTGTTTCGACTTTCGACAGGTTGGATCGAAGGCTCAACCGAACCCCATCGATGGTACTTCCTCCTCTCGGCTCGGCTCGGCTGCTGCTGTCTGCGCCGAAACGATCCAGGCAAACAGTAGGGCGCCGTGCGCGCGAGCAGGCAGGGCCAGGGGGCGCCGCCGGGGAAAAAAGGGCAAATCAATCCCGTGTTCCGGAAAGCCCTCCCGTGTCATCTTACCGACTCCCACTCCATAAAACGGCGCCAAGCGCGCGCTTGCTCCCGCCGCACCCAACCCGACTCCCGCTGTCCGCTCCAACTCTCTCCTCCCTCCTCCCACGCGCCCGCGCCTCCGCCGCCGCGGCCGCAAAATATAGATAGAAACACGAGGCGAAAAAAAAATTTTGACTAGACAATCCGATCCTTGGTTAATCATCAATCACGCACAGGCTACCAGAGACAGATTCGGGGGGCGCTCCGACTCCGACTCCGACCCTCCCCGTAGTAAACCCCGGGTGGGTTTATCGCGTCGCCGCCGCGCGGCGAGCGGCGGTGGTGTGGTGGGGGGGAGGAGGAGGGCAATGGCAGGGTGGGGATCGTCCAGGGTGGCGGCGTGCGGGCCGTGGGGCCGCGGCGCGGCGCTGGAGAGGGAGCTGTCGCGGGACGGCAGCCACTACAGCATCTCCAGCGGCATCCTGCCGTCGCTCGGCGCGCGGAGCAACCGCCGCGTCAAGCTCAGGCCCTTCATCGTCTCGCCCTACGACCGCCGATACAGGTTCGCCGCCCGCGCCCGCGTCCTCCTCGTTACTACTAGTTCCCGTTCGGCTCTGCTTGCCTAGCTGTGTGTCATCCTGCTGCGCTACCGGTTTCGATTCAATCTCTGTGGGCTGGATTGAAACGTGGCTTTGTTGTCGTCGCATTGTTGCCCTGTTGCTTTTGCCTCACCGGTGGCTTGCTCTGCCTGCTCTAATTTTGGTGCTGCTCGGCGGAGACTTGCTTGGAGTATTGTAATTCTGGATGGATGGAGATAGCGGCCGAGCTTTCTCTTCGTACGTGGTTCACTAATTGTTGAGTTCCAAAGTGCTTCACATGTTTCCATGAATTACAAGGGGTGGCTTGTGAATTCTTTTGTTTTTTGTAGCTCAAAGTTGTTTGTACCCGTGCACTGCCTTCTTTTCTATTTTATTTTTTTTCTCGCCAATTCTCTTCGACTGTAAGCAGGTAATTGATTTTTATATGTTTTTTACTGCTTTCTTTGTTTGACCAGGACTGAATAATTATTTCCCCCCTTTTTGAAGTCAATAATTGATTTGTTTATGTTTTGCTTTTTTTAGAAGTCGTACTTCTGCTTTGATTTTGTTTAATTTGGTTTCTTAGATCGTTCGTATCTGCTTTAATTTCCCTTTAACTCCTAGAGAGACAAGAGAGGCATGCTATCGATGGTGACGTCTCTGCATTTCTTGCATTCACGTTCTGCGCTTCTTTATGCAACGATTCGTTGTCCAAAGTGCTCAGTCTCGGGATTCTGGTGGGAAACCTTTTCTGAAACGTTTTACTGAGTTGTTTAGTTATACGGTGGGTGACATGTCTGTGTTTTCCAGGGTAGCTTTTGTTTTGCTTACCGCGGTTTCAACTTTTTTTTGTTTGATGTGCTCTTTATTTTATTATTACTTTGTTTTTTCTAATCAGTGAGGGCTATGTTCGATTTTTACATAATTTATTTACAAACGAAACATTGTTAACCCGACAGAGAGGGATTGGGAAACTCTGATTACATGATTGGTCAGTTTTTCTGCAGTGTTCCTTTTTCAGAAGGTAATCATCTATATAGTTAGTAGTATTCATAGTCACTGTAGCACTAGTTCAGTAGTAGTTTTAACTGACAGCAATTATGCTTTATAATAGTTAACAAAACTAATTTCCATAGATATTGTTGCTTCACCCGCATAAGCAGGACGATTTTTCTGGTAATAAACGATATTTTAGTATCAACACACAGAAATGGTTCTGATGGTTACTGATTCTATGCAGATGCTGGGAGACTTTTCTCATAATTCTTGTGGTGTATTCTGCATGGGTTTCCCCATTTGAGTTTGGCTTCATTCGGAAACCGACGGGCGCCCTAGCTGCAGTGGACAATGTCGTGAATGCGTTCTTCGCAGTGGACATCATCCTGACCTTCTTTGTAGCTTACTTGGATAGAATGACATACCTGCTTGAAGATGATCCGAAAAGGATAGCTTGGCGGTATACTACCAGTTGGTTTGTCCTTGACGTGGCCTCCACCATCCCAAGTGAATTTGCTCGGAGGATACTACCACCAAACCTCAGGTCATATGGATTTTTCAACATGCTTCGTCTATGGCGTCTCCGTAGAGTCAGCTCTCTCTTTGCTAGGTATGTTAACAATGGTGCATGTGTTTAGAGTGCAGTGTATGTGTATACGAGGCTAATGCTTCGTTGCATGATAATCAATTTGTGCAGTGCCATTTATCACTATTTTATCTTGTTATTATAAAGGCTAGCTAATGCTTTCACCTACACTTCTTACTTTTTAGATTGGAGAAAGATAGACATTTCAATTACTTCTGGGTTCGATGTGCAAAGCTCATATGTGTAAGTAATCAGTCCATTTGAGACTCCTGTAAATTTTAATATTGTTGGCGAATGACATCTTATTTGCTTGCCTCTGATCTTGTAGGTCACACTTTTTGCTGTCCACTGTTCGGCATGCTTCTACTATCTTCTCGCTGATAGGTATCCTGTCCCAACGGATACGTGGATTGGCAATTCGATGCCAGATTTTCATCAGCGGGGTTTATGGATTCGCTATGTAATATCAGTATATTGGTCAATCACTACTCTTACCACTGTGGGTTATGGTGATTTGCACGCGGAGAACACAAGGGAGATGATATTCAACATTTTCTACATGCTATTCAACCTTGGATTGACTGCCTATTTGATTGGTAACATGACCAATCTGGTTGTCCATGGCACCAGCCGTACTCGAAAATATGTGAGTTGTTTTTCACTTTTTTGTTTAGTCTTTGTTGATATCAACCTTTATAAGAGTCATATTGAAGTTGCACCTAATAGCTTTTTTCTGTTATGTTTTGGACTAAAGAGAGATACAATTCAAGCAGCAACCAGCTTTGCACTAAGGAATCAGTTACCAAGTCGGCTCCAAGATCAGATGATCTCCCATCTTAGCTTGAAGTTCAGGACAGATTCAGAAGGTCTTCAACAACAAGAGACCCTCGATGCGCTTCCTAAGGCTATAAGATCCAGCATTTCTCAGTATCTGTTTTTCAATCTTGTCCAAAAGGTCTACTTGTTTGAAGGGGTGTCCAATGACCTGATTTTTCAACTGGTGAGGCTATGCAAATTCCATTTTGTATCCATTTAAAATGTTTTGCTACTGCTTCATCATTTACTTATCTTGCTTTGTGTTTTTCCATGGAAAAAGGTTTCTGAGATGAAAGCTGAATATTTTCCACCTAGGGAAGATGTGATTCTGCAGAATGAAGCACCCACAGACTTTTATATTTTAGTTACTGGTAGCGCGGTAAGGATACCATTATGCATAAATAAATTTGGGGAAGAAAAGTAGTAGTTTTGCTATCAATAGCGCAGAAACCAAATCACATGGTCATTCTGATATGCTTGTCACTTCTACAGGAGTTGGTAGAGTTGCGAAATGGCGGAGAACAGGCAAGTCTTTTGCGCTTTGATGCTCAAGTGGCAGTGAATTTATTGATCAAATTGTCCTTTTAACATAATATGCTGGTACCTGCAGATAGCTGGAGTGGCTAAGGCAGGAGATGTTGTTGGAGAAATTGGGGTTCTTTGCTATAGGCCCCAACTATTCACAGTTCGAACAAAATCATTATGCCAGCTTCTGCGTATGAATCGCACTGCCTTTCTCAGCCTTGTTCAATCCAATGTTGCAGATGGAACAATAATAATGAACAACCTTATGCAGGTACAGGAACAACATTATTCTTCCTAATTTTCTTTCATGTTGCATATTTCAATTATATTCGATTTGTACTTGTAGAGTTTTGACATAGAAAAGGTCAAAAGGAAGTTGAACTAACCTATTTACTCATTTAGATCAAGTTTCCATTATTTATCCCTGTATTATCTTGCTTAACAAGATGTGTAGCTCAATATTTTATTCTCAGGTAATCACTAGGTCGTTTATTAGGTTCTTGAGTCATCTTAACTGTGGCATGACTTTTTTCTTTCATGGTTCTGATAATCACCTGCCACAACAATAGTGGGAATGTATTTGAAATTCCATTGGTTTTAAATCTACTACTGAGATTAGGATTTTTTTTCCTTTTTTATTATGATTGTAGTTACTGAAAGAGCAGAAAGACAACAGTGTAATGGCGGGTGTTCTGAAGGAGATTGAGAACATGCTAGCGCGGGGTCGTCTGGATTTGCCAGTTACCCTCTGCTTTGCAGTAAATAAAGGAGATGATTTTATGTTACATCAACTTTTGAAGCGTGGTTTGGATCCAAATGAATCAGATAACAATGGGCATACAGCACTGGTATGCACATCTATGGATTCATGTGTGTGTGTGTGTGTGTGTGTGTGTGAACATATTTCTGTTAAATTTAACAGTATTCATTTCATTATTTTCAGCATATAGCTGCTTCCAAAGGAGACGAACAATGCGTCAAGCTTCTTCTAGACTACGGAGCTGATCCAAATGCTAGAGGTACGCATAAAACTAGAACTGTGATACATCTTTTACAGATTGACCAGAGCTGGTGATATTCTTGCCACCAAGAAAACTAAATTACTAGTTAGGAATTCAGTCTTTATTTGTGATATTTTTGCCATGAGTCTTGAAGTTCACCTCCTTTAACCCTTCCATCCTTTACAGATTCCGAAGGAAAAGTGCCTCTATGGGAGGCTTTATGTGAAAAGCATAATGCAGTAATAGAGCTGTTAGTAGAGAGTGGTGCAGAGCTATCATCTGGAGACACAGCCTTGTATGCTTGCATCGCTGTTGAGGAAAATGATGCTGAGTTGCTTGAGAACATTATCCGCTATGGTGGCAACATAAACAGCTCAACGAAAGATGGAACCACACCGCTGCATCGTGCAGTCTGTGATGGAAATGTTCAGATGGTTGAGTTGTTGCTGGAACACGGAGCTGACATCAACAAGCAGGACAACAATGGCTGGTCAGCAAGAGATCTAGCTGATCAGCAAGGCCATGATGACATTCAGGTTCTCTTTAAATCACGAAAAGCACATAGGCAGCATGCCTCAAATGGCAGAGTGGCACCTATGCTGATAGGGAGGTTCAACAGTGAACCCTCAATGCCAAATATGAACCATGAAGACGCCGAAGTACGCAGCAAAGTTGTTCCACAGAAGCTCCTCAGAAAGAGGGTCAGTTTCCAAAATTCTCTTTTCGGTGTCATTTCTTCATCCCAGGCCCGCCAGGACACAGGTGGTCTGCTCTCGAAAGGCCTTGCTGGAACAGGTGGCCCAAGTTGCCATCACGACTCCCTCATCAGGGTGACAATCAGCTGCCCTGAGAAAGGGAATGCTGCAGGGAAGCTTGTGCGCCTACCACGGTCGATGACTGAGCTTCTCGAACTAGGTGCAAAGAAGTTCGACTTCAAGCCTACCAAGGTCCTGACAGTTGGGGGTGCTGAGATTGATGAGGTGGAGCTTATCAGAGACGGTGATCATATTGTTCTCGTCAGTAGTGACTGGGTGCCAGATGTTGCACAAATTAGACCTAACGATCAATGAGGCAACTGTGGTGCTCAATTTCACACAATATGGGAAAATATGCCCTTGTGATCCAAGCTGAGTAAGTATATAATAATGATTAAAGTCACCATTGAAGGTCTCCCACATCGAAGAATTGACGAGGATGTGCATGCCAAGTTGCCAACCTTTTTTTTTTTTGGCGAACTGCCCACCATGTAAATTGAAGTATAGCTATGATAGTTTTGAAGCTGTAGGATGTATCCAGCTTGGGAATGAATTTGTAGTCAGTTGGTCCAGTAGACTGTAGTTTCGCCCTCTCTTCCCAAGGGAAGGGATCCACCAAATGTAATTACATGATTTCCTTTTTCTGTCTTTCGAGATCAAGCGTTCTCTGGAAGTGAGAAATATACGTGAGTCATGAATTTGTGAGATACTATCTCATCAGTTTATTTTAGTTGCTATTTCAATTCGTTTTTTGTTGTTTCAGTTGTTATTGGTTTCTGAATGGCTGAGCGCCTTAGGGCTAGAGAAGCGGCCTGCAAGTTTGATTCATGGATGGGCCGACCCTGTATGGGCTAGAGAAGCGGCCTGCAAACGCAGCATTTGAACGAGGCCTGGATGGAGGAGTCTGTTCAGTCCTGTTAACTGAGTTCATACGGTTCCATGCTTGCAACTCTGATGAACACCCCTCTTAGGGCTACTTTGGCAGCGGGGGGCAAATGAGACCAGGGAATATAGCCAAGCGTGTGGAATTTTTTGGACTTTCGATTCCCGCCACCACCACGGGGAGGATATCCATGCGGGGGTGAGTTTTCCTGTGGCTGTTTGGCAGCCAATTGAGGACTCTCGAGAGTTGCTGTTTGCCTGTTTGGTTTTTCTGGTGCTGCTCATTATCACCATCGAAGAAATTTAAAATAATATCTTAAACAAATCATAAAAAATCAGAATTTAAGAAAGTTACTATAGATTAATGTTGAAACCACAAAACCGTGAAAAATCTCAGGAATAAGTCTCTCCATACAAAAATGATATTTCAAATATGAAATCATGTCTAATAATTATCATCTAAAATCTAGCAAAAGCGAGGTGGAAGCAGATGGAAGCGAGCTCACCTGCGGAGTCGGGAGACGGTGGTGCTGGTGTCGCACGATGGCGGCAACGGAGGAGAAGTCGAGGTGAGGACGGAGATGGAGGAGAGTTGAGGCGAGGCGGAGGGGAGGCGACGGAGGGTAGTTGAGTCGAGGAAAACGAACGAGAATGACGCCCCGTGTCTGGAGGCCAGGCAGAATTCCATGTGAAAACCCTACTCTTGTGGGGCCGAGAGACCCGGGTGGTGGAATTCCAAATAGACGCGTGTTGTGGTCCGTGGAAAATAGCCGGGCAGGATTCCCTCCTAGGGAAAAGGCCGGGATCCCTCCAGGATTTGCTGCTACCAAAGGGAGCCCAAAGGGAGCGCTACCAAAGGGAGCCCAAAGGGAGCCTTATAGGAAATCAATCCCGCGAGTGTAAATAGCCAACTACCAATCAGAAGCATCCCCACAGGGCCACGGTGATCGCCTGTGAAGTTTGATGAACAAACTGCCAACTTCCCATCGCCTGGTGGGTGGCACAACCAAGAGCATTGTGGCTCCCCTGTGAATCACAAAGCAAGGACCACGTAAGGGCGGAGGCGCTTGAGTGGAAGGAAGATCTTCAAATTTATTTGCTCAGCTACACCTCTCTCAACCTCCACCACTTGTGCTCATTCAAAAGAACTGTTACGCATCCCCTGCTGGATCCACAGCACATGATACCAGCCACAAAGCCAATCAGGACATGTGCTGCTGAGTACCGAAAATGCTTCACCTATCCCAGTCCTTTAAATATATTTATATATCTATATCTACTCAGGCTGACGAGGAACGGAACAAAGCATGTGCTGTACAGATTCAACTTGCTTAATTGAAATCGTTCGGGGGAAACCATTACATGTGACAAAAAAAGATCAGGGGAGCTCTACGAACCCTTGAGATTTTGGGTCAGGCTCCACTACTACTTTGCGCTACACTGGCTCATACAAACTCACCAACTAGAGGGGTCTACTCAATGTGGAGGACGGAAACACTGGGAAAAAAAATCTTAAGAAGAACGAAAAGGAACGAGTATATTCTACAGTCTTTGCAACAAATCTTCTGAGGGTACCAATGTAGAGATGAAAGGAGAAAGAGCAGAGAGCAACGCCTTGGGGCACTCCTCATGCGGCAGATGTCCACACCCAGATATAGTTATTATCCTCTGCACAAGTAAAAAGCAGTGGGTTGTTAAGAATACCTGTCAGACAAAATCAAGTCCCTACAAAAATCACGAACAAGTGGGAGCAGATTACTTACAGAATTTACAAGTTTCGAAGCCATGGCTTGTGCCGACTTCACAGAAACAAGAGCATCCTCGGAGCCCGCTACCACCAGAACCGGAAGGTCTTCCACTGATTTTAGTAAATCTGCTGCTCTTTTTGATGGTAGGACAGTAGAAAACGAGAGCCGGCCTACTTCATGAAGTGCTTCATCCCAGCCCTCAACAAATAGTGGAGCCTAACACAAAATCAATTCAAGTCGGTCAACACCTCGATGTCCACAGAATGAACAAAGCATGTGCATTTTAACATTGCATGTTTTCACATGGACGGAACAGGAAGGCTCCAGGTACTAAATAGCTGTCCTGAAATTAGTTATTGAATACGACTAATCCATCCGTCCCAAAATTATAGATCATTTTGGCTTTTCTAAGAACATAGCTTTTGACATGTACCTAGATATACATTATGTCTATTAGTCTATATACCACCCAATGTCCCAAATTATAGGTCGTTTTGGCTTTCCTAGGTATACGATATGTCTATATACAAAACAAAAGTTGTGTATCAAAAATGCCAAAACGGCCTATAAATTGGAAGAGTACATAATAAAAATTATGTATCTAGAAAACCCCAAAACAACCTATAATTTGGAATGGATGGAGTAAGATGTAAGCATCTTTTCTTTCGCAGGACAAAATAACAGCAGTGCAATAAACACAAGATTATATGCATCACATCTGTATGAAAGCTTCCCGAAACTAGCATGAAAATCAATTATTTGAAAAATGTATTAAAGGGAGATGTAAGAACCGCTAAGTGTGCTTACCTTGTATAGGTTAAGAATTTCTGTGGTCAACTTTGTGGCATCATACCATGCCCGCCGATTGATGACCTGAGTGATTTCAGTGCGTAGAAGTGGTCGAACCATGTGCTTTTTCCTCAGAGGTGTATGCAGGAGTATACGAGCAAATGCAGGAATGACTTCTCTTGATAAGCTTACACCAATAAGAACTACTCCCTTCACTTCAACCTGCAAAAGCAAACAAATAACATTCAGTACAACCTTGCATGATGTGTTAACTTCCATCCAAAACAACAAGCTAATTTCTCAAAGTACCTTTCTATCAACTCCATAAGTGCGCAGCTTCTCCGCAGCTTTCAAGGCAAGCAACCCTCCATCATCATGACCAACTAAAACCACAGAGTGCAATCCCATCTCTGAGCAAAATGAAATAAGAAGATCAACCTGCAAAGGATCATACAATGTTGTTTGTAAACATGAAATAACTACACAAAATCATATAAAATGCTGTTTGTAAACATGATCTCTTCTAAGTACAGAAAGGGAAATACAATGTTTAGCGCAGGAGGTTTTTTGCGCCCACTGGACTAAATTTAAGACAGTAGTTATTATAATAAACAAAAAAGGTGTCCTCTTACAAGCTGTTAGTAGCATAAAACACTTAATACTTCATAGACAATATATCCCTGAGGGTAGATGGTAGAAATATACATTCAGGTGATTCTACTTATAAAAATGAAAAAAATTCTGACAGAAATGTGGTCTATGAAGACAAGATTCCTCGTGTTTATGCACTATTTTTTAATGCTCTATGAGACCTTTTTTTTCCAGTGAAGTATATACTAAGCGGTAAAATCAAATTTTTGACCAAATGCTGCCTGTAGATACTAGACTTGCATTTTGAGTGGAGAAAAGGATTACCTGAGACTCCAGCTCATATGGATTCGGTAACTTCTTATCTTCCCAGTCCTTTCTGCGAGGTCGAGATGTTAATCCCCATCCTGGGCGATCAAAGGCCATCACAGTGCAGCCCAATTGTCGAGCTAGCAAACTGGAAACATGTCTCCACGAGAATACTCCCCCTCCAAATCCATGTACCAAAACTACAGCAAATTTACCCTGCCTTCCAGCCTCAAGATCAAAGCCCACATGATTCAAACATCCATCAGCATTGCCATCATCAAGACACATCAGAGGGATATCATCCAACAAAGTTGGAGATGCCACTGGTTCGACCAATAGTGGTGCATATAGCGAAGTATGATGATATTGATGGCTAAAGCTCCTATTCAGAAGACGGCGGGTATTAGAGGAAGCAGATGGTGGACTCTCATGCCTCTGTCTTCTAGGAGAAATGCTTGATGAAATAACATCGTGATGAGTATCTCTCTCTGAAAAGGAGTCAGGGGATGAAGGTAGGCTGGCTGCTGGATCAGAAACTTTGTAGTGTATAGTGATCCCCTGGCAAGCAATGAACATGCTATCACTGTCTGCAAGAAAACTGATTGGCAGATCATGATCCTCCTGGATAAGTGTTTTTCTCTTTGTCTCACTTTCACTCCTTGTAAAAAGCTTTCCACTGTATGGTGTAGGAGACCTTGGAACCTTGTAGCATCCAGAGAAGGCATTCTTGTATGCTAAAATCTGAAAGCAGTAGGAAAACAACAAATTCATAAATCATCAAAGTTTACATCAACCAATGATCAAGTTGCAGATTATTTATAAATTGATGACAAGTGAGATTTAGAAGACCAAATGTATGGCAGTCATACCGATTCAGGGTCAATGCGGTGAATGAGAAGCTTCCGTCGAGCCCTACAGCTTGTTCTGTAAGCAACAATAACATGGCCAAGAGCAAACACCAAGGAAGACAGGAAAAGTACAGGCATTCCCCATAGCTTCTTGAGATTGAGATTGTGATCTGGTAATGATGGCGAGAGCTCAGGTCCAATGTCCTGAGCCGGACTATAAACAGATGCCTTAATTAACAAGATGAGCAGAGAAGCCAAGGAACAGAAAGTTGTTGTTCCAAGGTAAGGACCATGAGAGAGGCCAGAAGTATCAGACATGAGGTATACACCTGCAGAAGCAGCAGAACATAAGGTTAGTCTTTTGCTCCCAAATAAAGAATAGAGCAGAACTTGGTAGACGCATACTTGAAACTGATCCGAGAGGTTCCAAATTTCTTACAACCAGTCCAGCTAAACAACAGGCTTAGTTTAACTACATCCCAAGAAAAGAAAGCAAGCAACAGCTATACTCTGTGATTAATAACTGCAGATACACGCAGATTTCGCCGAAAGCTCCGTCCAAGCAAAAGAAGACAAGCACATACGTAGTGACTACTGTATCTTTCAGATCACCAAATCCTCATAGAGGAATGCAAAAAGATCTTCTCAAGCTAAGACCTCACCCCAAAATTTTTAATTCTACAAAGTAAAACATACACATCACCAGAGCAAATAATCACACAGGGGAGAACAAGAAAAGGAAATCCAACTCAAACGAACAGGTTGGTTAGGTCGTTTGCCCGTTTTGAAGCATCAATGAGGAGTTAGCAGGCAGCGGAGGGCTTACAGGTGATGACGATGGATCGAACGACGGAGACCAGAGGTATGTCGGCAAGCGAGTTCCGGAAACGGTAGCGCTGGAGGTGGCCCCGCAGGCCGTCGCCGCGGAAGCAGCCGAGCCGCACCTCGAGCCAGAGCGCCACTGCCACGTCGCCCGCTGCCACCAGCGCCGGCGCCGACGCCACGAGCAGCGAGGCCACCATGGCCACCATGAACCAGGCGGTCCTCACCCCGCGGCGCACCCGCTCGGCCCAGCCCTTCCCCGCCGCCGCCATCTCGCTACGCTCCCCACCCCCGCCGTCTCCGGCGTTCGTAAAAGCCGCCGCACTGTCCCCCACAGATTTCCGGCGATCGCCGGCGGCCGAGGCTACCAGCCGCCGCCGCCGCGCATGCGTCGCGGGCGAACCCCGCGCGAGTGGGGAGGGTTTAGGGTCCCGTGCGCTGGCCGAGGGGTTCGAGCCTCCGGGACGGCGGAACGGCCTCACGGGCGAAGAGAAGAGGGGAGGCGGCAGCACTGCGAACAGCGGAAGCGGCGGAGGGGAGGCGACAAGAGAAGAAGAGGGGAGAGGCGGAACGGGAAGGAGGAGGGAGGGTACTTATGGAACAGTGATTTGGGTTTTTATTTATTTATTTTTTGGAGCAGAGCAGGGCATGTTAATTCTGGCTGTGACTGGGTCATTAAATTAATTAACTTTTTTAGTGTGGTGAAGTGCGCCTGAACGGTAGTCGGTAGGAGACGAGGAGCCTCTAGCTTTTGGTTTTGTTGTCTGTATCCCAAAGGTTTTTATTGTTTGATTTTGTTCGTTCCCTTGTTGCTACTGTTGGTAGAAGCAGGTTTTTTGCGTATGGAGACAGATGGAATCCGTCGGTTACAAGAGGTTTAGCTGTTGCTTAGGTTTGACAAGAAATATCATTTTGTTTTCTGGTCGTGGCTAGAAATATCATGACGGATGCAAAACAGATTTTGTTTCCCATCTTCTCTTCTTCTTTCTCTCTTCTCTTCCATTGCTTTTTTTTCTAAGTGATATCCTTATGCTCTTCCTATAAGGTCCACTTTGGTTTCCTTACTAAATTTTACTCAGCTAAGATTATTTTAACTATTCTTGGATGACTGGTGGGACTAAACTATTTTAACTCATGTTAGTCAATGTATTGGAAAGTTTCTACTAAAGTGACTAAAGTTTAGCTGCCTAAAATTTAGCAAGGGAAACCAAACAAACCCTAAGTAAAGCATTTGATTCCCCTGTAGTTATTAAGTCATTGACAGGTGGATCTTACTGCAATCAGATCTGCCTATTAGTGCATTATCTATAGAGAACCAACTGCAAAGAAACCTCATTTGTTAACCATGTCGCACAAAGCTATGTTAACCATGTTGCGTTTCGTGTGTTAATTGTCTCATTCGCCAATAATTTTTTTTATTTATACACCATATTAAGTTAAGTTCAATTGGACTAAACGATTTCCACATATCTGGTGGAACCAAGGGCTTAGTAGGGGATGTGCCTCCCCCCACCCCCACCCACACTGAAAAATCTTCAAATACTCTTATATATATTGCTATGCACGTCACATTTTTACTCATCTTTTACCCAACTATTGTGATTTTTTTTATGAATACTAACTACATATATAAAAAGTGAAAACATTGTTGAGAGTTGAGACATGTAATTATGTATATGGTTTCGCAAATACACATATAGATTGTGTTTAGAATATCTTATCTTCATTCATAAACATATTTGAATTATTCGCTAGAGAAGCACCTGAAGTACTAAAATAAACAAATATAGACGTATATCAAGAGCTTAATACAAAAACTTTTTGCGGTAGGTGGATAGGGGAATGGTGAACCATGTTAAGTTCAATTGAATTTTTGAGGTAGTTCAATCTATTTTGTTTGAAATGAAATTATATATCCGTTTCTTAAATTTGTATAAGGCTATACAATATAACATAATATACATGATAGTTAGCTTCCTTAAATTGCAATTAACTGTGAATTCTATATGGAATCCGTGCTAATTACAATAGATTGTTACGTGGATATTGAAATGAGTGCAGATAGTTACAACGACACGAGTAGTATTGATATATAACTTGTCAAGATCCTCATTCACACAGGCAAATACTCTAAAATACGATGCTAGTGATCCTGGATCATCATCCATGTATTGATCATAAAGTACACTATTGTTGTATGTAAGAATAAGAAATTACGTTTTTAAATTTCGCATGGAAATAATAGGAACTTGACTTTGCCTTTTTCCTCCTATTTTCGATAGAGGAGTTCTTCAAAATTCCACTCTACAAGCCGGTGCAAATATTTCATAGAACCTGTTAGGCCCTGTTTAGTTCCCCACCCAAAAATTTTTCATCCATCCCATCGAATCTTTGGACACATGCATAGAACATTAAATGAAGATAAAAAAAAATAATTACACAGTTTGGTTGAAAATCGAGAAACGAATTTTTTAAGCCTAGTTAGTCTATGATTAGCCTTAAGTGCTACCGTAACCTACATGTGCTAATGACAGATTAATTATGCTTAATAGATTTGTCTTAAAGTTTCCAGACGAGCTATGTAATTTATTTTTTTATTAGATTATAAAAAACCCCTCTCGACATTCTTTCTACACATCCGATGTGACATTAAAAAAGTTTTACCTCCAATCTAAACAGGGCCTTAGAGCATCCCCAACCGTTTTGCATAATTGGTTTGGCAAATGAGGGAGTTTAGTCTCAAAAAAATATGGCAAAGGTGAAAAGAGGCAACCTCCAATGGTTTGGCATTAATCACTTCGCGCCAATTTTCCATTGCCAAGTGTGAACAGGTTTGGCATATATGCCAATCCTTCCTTTCTTTTTGCCAAGTTAACAAAATTGCAAAGTCTAAATGCCAAACCGTTGGATAAGTATTTTTAAAACTTTTTTGTAAATACATGAATGCAAAGCTTATTTGTAAAACGGATGGATGCTCTTAGAAGAAAAACCACCTGTTTGCGCCGGCAAAAGGAGTGATTCCCCATCCCATAGCGAGGAGTGCCAATATTACCCCGGCAGCAGCACAGTACCCCCAGCCACCAACCGGCCCCAACCCCAAACGGTCGGGACGGACTAGCGGGAGGAGGCGCGGCGTGCACGCGATCGCAGCCGTTGGCTGCTCCCCTACCGCGGCACGGGTGGCTCCCGCTCCACGCCCACAGTCCAGTCTCGCGCTGACTGGGGCCCACTCCCCAGCTCCCCGCGTCCCCACAACCCCCCTCCTTTTCCTGCAGATACGGCGCGGGCCCCGCTCCAGCGTAGCCCAGCCCGGCACATGCGCCTCGGAGGCCCCACTTCCAGCGTGGAGTGATTCACGCGTGGGCCTGGATCCCCCACAGCAGAGTGGGTGCTGCAGCTGCACTGCTGCTACGGCGCTGCTGCCTCCTCTCACAATTCACAAACTGACAACTGACAAGAAATAGTGTTGGCGTTCAGTAGCGTTTTGGATTAATTAGACCGGGGCAAGTATAATTTGTTCAGTTTTAACCTCGCTTTTTGTTGGAAATATGTGAGCTCGAATGCTCGATGCTCTGTTCGCATAGAAGTAGTTTTTAATCCCGGTTCGAGTAGAGCTTTGCGTCATAATAATAATGTCTTGGCACGAAACCCCTTGTTCAACAACAGCTGCCGCATGCATGATTGTCAATTATTCTTCCCTGTTGTTTTTTTATACGTTTTGGGTTTGGTTGGCGGCGTGGAAATTTTCTTGATTTGCATGGCTATGTTAAATATTATTGTTAAAGAATGTCAATGTTACAGCTTGTGCAGGCAATGATTGTTTGATACTCCTACAAAACAATTAGTCTCGAGAAAGGAGCTATCTTTTGATAGGACTATAGGAGTTAGTTCTAGAAAAGAATGCAATTTTAGGTGCATTCTTGATTGAAGTGCTCAAAGTTTGATTGAATGTATAGTTAAAAATATTAACGTTTATATTGCCAAATAATTATTTTATAAAAATATATCTCATGCTAAATCTATGATACTCATTTTTAAGATAAGAAACGAAGTTCTACCCATCTATGATACTTATTTGATATCGTAATACTTATAACTTCGTTCGCAGAAAAAAAAGTAATACTTATAACTTTATATATATATATTTAGTTAAACTTGAGAGGCTTTAATTTGCTATTGTTCTAGAATTTATATTCTTCTCCGGATGGAGGGAGCACATTGGAACTTATAAAAATCAGTGTTCGGATCATAAATTGCTTCATTTTAGAGACGTACTTCCCTCTTTCTTTTAAGTGTCACATTTAATTTATCCTAAGTCAAACGTGTCTATCTTTAACCATTGATTTCAAAAAAATTGTATTATTTCATGTCATAAGATTTATATTTTTAAAAATTATTATGAGAAATACTATCATAATATATAATTCATATATCGTCAAACTATAAGGATTTTTAAAAATGATTGATCAAAGATTGTAATGTTTGACTTAAGACAAACCAAATGTGACACTTAGAAAAAACAGAGGGAGTACGACATTGATATTCAAGACCTACTTTATTTTCAAAGACAAAAGGATTCTAGAAAATAATTACATCTATGTTGCCGGTCCATAGATAGTAAGAAATATACACTATAGTAAATCTAGAACCCCATAATGCCATTTTCTCACCCCCAATATATGTCATTGATGATTGCATAGTTTTGAACTTCTGATATAGTGAAACTCAACAAAACCAATGGCCATTGTTGGAGCATCCCCCTCAAATCATAGACAATGACCTCCGCCGAAGCATCACCCAGAAATCTTAAAAACTTTGCATGATCATCTAACACATCGAAAGAGCATTGACCACCTCGTTGTCGAAGATGATCAATGGGCCAACCATCAATATGGCACCACCAGTACTAGTCATGGTAGAATTATAATTTTGGTACCTTACGTGCTATCGCAGTTCAACATATGCCTCCCTCCATCCTACACTGAGTGCCATTCTCATCCCAAGAAGTTATGACCAAATATATATGAGACTTTTTAGTATTTATGGTGCATAATAAGTATTCTTATATTTATCTTTGTATATATTTTTATAATAATCTTATTTAGAGACCAATGTGTTCTTTTACACATGGAAGCGAGAGTCTTCTTTACACATTGGTTCTGGACTTATCATCGGAGACTGAATGACTTATTACAAATTAAAGTTCGGTGTATATAGTCCATATAAACACGTCTAAAATCATTTACCCTCAGACCTGCACCATAGGCACTGCTCTCAAAAAAGAACATAATTATGGAAA
Source organism: Sorghum bicolor (assembly GCF_000003195.3). Lineage (NCBI taxonomy): Eukaryota > Viridiplantae > Streptophyta > Magnoliopsida > Poales > Poaceae > Sorghum > Sorghum bicolor. The sequence continues at coordinate 57,709,019 of NC_012872.2, read as the reverse complement.
GTGTGTTAGTCAAACTAGCTCAAATTTAATTAAGTTTATAGAAAATAATATCAGCATTTATATCTTGAAATAAATTTATTACTTATTTTATTTTATTAGTATTAGTATTTTTGATATAATTCTAATCAAAGTTTAAATTGTTTGATGACCAGCGCCGTCGTAGTATGTGCTCGTCGAGGCAAAAGACGAGGGCATATCCGGTAAAGCCTTGTTTAGCTGGCAAAAATTTGAGTTTTTGGCTACTGTAGCACTTTCGTTTTTATTTGACAAATATTGTCCAATCACGGAGTAACTAAGCTCAAAAGATTCATCTCACAAATTACAGGTAAACTGTGTAATTAGTTTTTATTTTCGTCTATATTTAAAGCTCCATGCATGTGACCAAAAATTCGATGTGACAGAGAATCTTGAAAATTTGTGTGAATCGACCAATCGGCTTGTGCGCCAGCGCCGGCCGAATCGCGGTACCCGAACCCTAGGGCGCAGCTTTTCATGCGCCGCTAGGCACAGGCCCTCCTTTGCCCACTTCCGCGTGGGTTCCAGTTTGGGCCCACACGTCAGTGGCAGAATAAGTTGAAAAATCCTCGCGTGCTCCCTTTTGTCTCTAGCCCGTCGGGCCACGCAGCCGAAAGGCGCTCCCCTCCTCGGGGCTCGGGTGAATCTAACGGTAACGGTCGAAGGTTGAGACGCGTTTCACTGCTGCCTTGTGGGCCCATCCGCCGATCCCCCACTGCTGCCTTGTAGGCCCCGCCGCCGATTTCCCGCGCAGCCGCAAGTCGCGTCGTGTCACCCACTCACAGCTGCTCCCTGCGGTTACATGCACGGGTGAAAACTAACGGACCCTTTCTGCGCCTCTGCATGCCGTTACACTTTTGCACATGGCACGGGGAAAAGTGACTCGCCTCCACAGCCCTTTCTACTGCCACCGTCCCCAGCGTGAATTTTGACTTGCGTAGGAGTACTGAGCTACTGACTGCTGGGACCATGGGCCAGGGCCCCGGGGTGCAGGTGCAGCGCCGCAGTGCAACTGCAAGAAGGGTACGGTACGTGGCCCCGCGCGCGTGAGAGGGAGAAAAGTGAGAAAGCTGCCGCGGAAGAGCTAGTAGATGCCCTGACCTGACACTGATCGGGATTCTCACCTAGGACGAAGGAATCACCGAGCCCTTTTTGCGGAACATGCATGTGCCGGTGCGCGGCTGGGCTCGGCTACTAGTCGGCTCGGCTCTTGCGCCATTCATCATGCATGTGAGCACCCCCGGCGCCCCGCGCGGCACGTTCCCTAGTTTTGGAATACCCACCACAACACAGATTTGTGGTACCGGTCCTGCTGGGCTCCCCGGCCGGCATATATATGCATATATACACATCGAATCAACATTGCACACGGGAGCGCCATCAGCGGACAAATAAAAGAACAAGCGGAAACAAGGACCGTTTGATGCGCGCGCATGCACAGGCACATGCATGTGCGATCTGCCACGCGTGCGTACGTGCTAGAGGTGCATGCATGACCGGTCAATGAACACCCTGATGAGATCCAGATTATCTATCCCTCCCACCCCCCACCCACCCGGGTTTCTTCTCCCAGTTCAACCTTTTGGGAGACGTACAGTAGTACATCCATATCTAGATCTCACGCTCAGGCGTTCATGCACAACATGTGTCTTTAAATATAATTAAACGAGGTGAAACACACATGTAATGATGACCGACCACCACCATCATCACAAGTGTGGCCGCGACCGCGACCGGTCCCGGCCTCCCTGTGCCAAGTACTACGGAGTAGACCCAACGATCGAACGGAATACGAGACGGCAGCATGCGACGTACCGACACTGTTGATGGCCAGAGCCAGATGGGGCGGCACCAACGCGGCGCGCGCGCTCCAGCTGTGTGCGCATGGCGGCTTTGCCGTGCGCGCGCTAGGGCTGAGGCTGCTACAGTAGGAATTCAACGCCTCGGCCTGACTCTTGTCTCACTAGAATTGCAGCACGATCGACTGATGATCCCAGTGCTGTGCCGCGCGCGTCTGTGGCATGAATACGCACACGTACAGCGTCAGGCCACGCACAGGCACATGCAGGTCCGTCCTGCGCGCTCCCATTCATTGTTCAGTCAAAGGATGTCGCGAGATTTGTTCTTGTTTACCGCGACGGGGGTCGGGGGCTCTCTCTCTCTCCATGCGCATTTTGTGCAGTAATCAAGCTAAAAGTGGATCAAACTTATTCGAACGGAAGGAGTGTTATTTATAATTTACTCCATCAGGTTTACTAGTGACTACTGCACTTATTACCACCGTACACGTACCAGCACAAAAGTTCTGAGGTGCGTAGTTTATTCTGTCTCTCATAACAGTAGCATTGTTAGACTAAGTTCAAAAAAAAAAGTAGCATTATTAGACTATACAGTACGTACTCACTATAATACGTACCATATCCAAATCATTGATCGTACAGGTACCACGCTAGCTAGACCAGCTAAGCGAGGCTCGGCCCAGCTGCCTGCCCAGCAAATGAGACCACGCCTGGTAGCTGCAACAACAACCATCGGCCATGCATCACGGCCAGCCTTGTAGTAGCCCCGGCCCTCGACGGTAAAACTCGGTCGAAATGTCAGAAGCATGCAGCTATAGTTTACTTGCTTGTAGCATTATTATTCCTCAATTTATGTATGTCCAGCTGATCACCGATGCTTTTTAGGTCGTCGTCTCAAATAATACTAGTCCTATTTGGCACCTAAACTCATCTGGTTCGGTGCTTTTGCTTTGCCCAAATGATGGAGCTTGTAGTCTCTCTGGCCGGGCATACACGTACACAGCATAAACTCGCCCAATGCAGATTAAAGTTTGTTCTCTATCCTATCCTATTCCAACAATGCGGTGTCATACACCCGAGAATTGCATTGGATAGAGTGACAGCTAGACAAAAAGATTGTGTCTGAATCATCGCCCTGTCATGCCCTGATGCCCACTACCAGGACCCGACTGTTGGTGGTGCATGCGTGACCGAGGGGCCGGGATATATTGGAGCCCATGCATGTATGAATATATAATAATGATCGGTCATCTTTCTAATGACAGTGAAGTTGTGAATAATCAATTTTTTTAGAGGGACCGTCGATCTTTTGGTTTGATCTCATTGGTCCTTGGGCTTGTTTTTATTTAAGCGTTGCTCCACCTGGTCATCCATCGCGTTGCATGGTCCCGTGGCCCGGCAACGCAAGTGTGTTTAAACAGTTTCGGGGTCCTTGAGTGCTGAGTCCACACAAAAGTCACAAACGGGTTGTGAATGTTGGAGGGTCGGAAGGGAAAGAGGCCAAAGATGCATCAGTGGACGACACGCATGACACTAGCTAGCTAGGGCAGATTTTGGGGGTCCTTGACCTTGAGTGTTGAGTCCATACAAACGGGTACTAGTACGGTACATGTATATGCTACATGCATGGCACGGGGACGAATTCCGTCTTGTTTGCTTAGGCTTGTTTAGTTGTGAAATTTTTTTAGTTTTCAGTATTATAGCACTTTCGTTTTTATTTGACAATTATTATTTAATTATAGACTAACTAGACTCAAAAGATTCATCTCGCGATTATTTACAGGTAAACTGTGTAATTAGTTTTTATTTTGATATATATTTAGTACTCCGTGCATGTGCCGCAAGATTTTATGTGACGGATAAAAAGTTTTTAATTTTTGGGGTGAACAAAACAAGGCCTTAGGCGCTTTATCAGCCGAATCTACCAAATATTTAGCGGTGTTTTTCTATCATAATAAATCAGATAACAGTATTTTTTGCTTTAACTTATTAGCCACATGAACGAGGCGGAAGGAACGAATTCTCTCGCTCTTATTCTAGCAGTAGCACGCCATATGCATGCATACGGACTGATATGACGGATCAGTTTTGATAACCCTTATCGTCGACAGAATAATAAGTTCCCCGATCCAGCTAGATGTTTTGATCTCATCAATAACGGGGCAAAAAAGCAGAAGCAAATGGGCAATTTGGGTTGTGATTGTGTTCCCAACATAATCATGGGTTCAGAGAACGGATTACAAGCACGGTCGTGATCCGATGGAACACAATACTGCTGGCCCCTGGCGACGGGCAGTGCACATCACCTCATCTCTTCCCTCGTTCTGCGAAAGCTGCTCTTCGCAAGAGACGGTGATGCATAGTACTCCTCCTAACGGTGGAAAATCACTACTACAGCCTAGTACAGCTCAGTCGTGTCCAACTCCAACCACACAAGTCGTGTCCAGCCATCTGTATGCAGTTGAAAAGCTAACTGCCATTACGACATCCTCACATAGTTTTGCTTTAATTTTCCCATCCGTGACGCCAAGCTAGCTAGCTGCTAGCTAGTTGGCTCACAGTCTCACACAGATGCTACATTATCCTGTTATTAAGTTATTTATTTAACCGCCGGATTAACTATACTCCGTGAATCTGTACTTCATGTGCTTACGGCGCCGTGTTGCGTACATGAATCTCCAGGTGTCCACAAGATATACATACTCGGCCTCTTTTTGTTTGAAGCGTTTTTTGTTTTTGAAAAAAAACTCGCGGACGCGCATAGTTCGCTTGAACTAATCTGTCGAATCTGTCAGTCATTTAATAATGTTGGTTTCTCATAACAAATCAGCGAACTATAGTTTCAGCCATAGCTTATTAGCCAAACAAACAATCGTGGCCGCAGGTCTCCAAACATGCATCGTCCTTCAAATTATTCCCTTGTCGTGCACAGTGCATGGCTCCAACACCAAGAACATGAACATAACCGAGTCGTTTCGCTTGGTAGGTTATTATAAAGATTTTGTTAATTACGATTGGGAGGCTACTACCTTCCGATGCACATGTCCTTGTATGGTGTAAGGGATAATCTATAGCTGCAGGCGCTGGAGCAAAGGCAAAGCAGAGCAAGCTTTATGCCGATCAGGTTTTGGACGCATCCGTCGTCGTCGTCGTCGTCGTCCACCGCGCCACATGCGAGCGAACACACCGTGGGATGGGAGATTTCCCAGGAAAGTGCCCCCGGAGGTTTGTTTAGTTCCAGCCTTCCAGGCTCATGATTAAACCCGTTGCTGGAAAAGCGGGGGAGGTGTCGCCCTGCAACTGCAAATCAGGGGTGTTCTCTCATGTGATCAGGTACAGGAGTACTAGTATTTGTTATCAAGGTTTGACCAACACATTAGGATCGGAGTAGTAGTGTGGAATGTAAAAATGTCAATTAATGATATGTAACACAAACGTTTTTGGACATATCGGCATTTTGGTTTTTAAATTAGCGATCCAGCAAAACATCTGAGTAGCATGGCATAAAGGTAATGCAAGTGGTGTCTGTGCTTATTTTTGAAATTCCAGCGGGTCCGCGCCAGGAACGTTTAAGCTGGCATGCTAATTTGAATTCTGTTGTTGGTAGATGAAGCCAATACGGCAGTCAGTCTAGCTAGCTAGCTCCAACAGCAATGAGATGAGACGGATTCAATCATTCATCGAACATACAAAAACCTGGGATTCCTGCTGCTGCGGCTGCTGGTATCTCCATCTCTGAATCCACTCTTGGCCCCTAGTATTGAACAAGACGGCAGGAGCAGTAGGAATCTTCTCTGTGCAACTGCAACTCATTGCAAATGATAAGAGAATAGAGAAATCAGTACAAGAGTCGTTGCTTTTTTTTTTCGTTAAAAAAATCAAAATGAACATTCCAACAACTTACGCTGTTATTGATGTCTTTATGTCCATCAGGGAGAGAGAGAGAGAGAGAGAGAGAGAGAGGTGTGGCCACTGGACACTGGACACCGGCCCAGATTTCAGCAATTCTTGTCCATAAACAGTGTAGCATTCCAATCGTGTCACAGTGCAGATCGGACAGGCTAGCGCCGTATCCCTGCCCGGCTGCTAGGTCACAATTCTTCTGGCAAGGGCCCAATGCTGAGCAAGAAGAACACGATGAGAGGCTGTTGATTGATCCCCTTTGTTTACTTACAAAACATTTTCGAGCCTTCTTCTTTTTTGTGCATATGGATTGCGATGACTAGTATTCTTATTCTAGCTGATCAAGAGCAAGAAGGCAGGAGCAGATGATTTTTCTGTGTCATGTCTATGTGAACAGAAAGTTGACAAAAAAAAAAAAAGCAAGGTGTCCTCGTCGTATTAGCAAACCTCTCTGTTGAACGACCGCGGCCATGGGCTGAATTTAACGGAGGCAGGCTCTGGTTTCAGGCTTTCAGCATTCATAGGATAGGATAGCTTGAATCCGTGTATGATGGGCCTAAGCCCGATACTTTGAAATAGTCACCCGAAGTCCATTTCGAGTCCTTGAGTCAGGGTTGGCATGCTACGATTGAAGTCAGATACCAGTTTTGTTCCCAGATAATTATGGCTATAGTAGGTCGCTGGCATCTGGGAATTACCGAGGAAAAGGGAAAAAATAGAGGTTTGCAAACCTGCCTTATACCCGTGTTCTCCTCTGTAGGGAACACAAAAACCGCACTGTCAAAGGCGACGAGCGCCTGGGACGGACGCATGCGAGAGCGGCCAAGACGAAGACGCCAAAGCTCGCGGGGTGCGAGCCGTATCACCCTCGATTCCACGGCGGATGGACTGATGGGTGATGGAGGCAGCCTTTTCGATCACGAATCACGCGTGCGGATCGACTCAGCGAGACATGGCCGGCAGCGGCAGGGCATGGTGGAACTGGAACCACACGGCTGGGTGACCGACAGGGGTACGGTCTGGTGGATTTTGTGCGTGGTCGCTCCGCAGTGCCATCGCAGCGCCCGTGCGTGCGCCGATGCTTCACCTTCACCTGGCGGCCCGCCTCCCGATGCACGGCAGGCTAAGGTATTGCACACTCAGCGATGGTACAGGAGGATCGAGTGGAGCGCTAGAGCACGAAAGCGTCGAGGAGCGTAGTACTCATCCTGTTCGTGGTTTGGGTTTTCCAGCTTTGAGCGGGTTTGTAACCCAACCCATTTTTTTAGCAAATGGACTGGGCTGGTCTGGTTTCCGTGGTTACACAACGGCTCTAGCGTCCTAGCCGGGTTGGCTTGGCTTGGTTTGGTCGACGGATTTGTCCGGTTTTACACAAATATACAAATACATTGCTTTCTGCTATACAGTGCTCTGACAGAGAGGAGTCTCTGACCTATAGTATGCAAATGCATGGACCAGCTTTTACACTGAAAAGGATTGCTTTCTGCAGCATGCATCTGCACATCTACTGTAAACAATGATGCACTGACGAATGATTTATATCTCAAATTTCACAGCATGCATCTGCACATCTACTGTAAACAATGAGGTACTAACGAACACTATCAAGTCTTGGGCAAAGCATTATGATTTATATCTCAAATTTCACAGACAAGGCTCAACACAGAGATTACTGTAAGCTTTTAATAAAGCAACACAAAAATAGAAAAAAGTAACTAGAAACCAATTAACTACTTGTAGGAGGTAACTGTACAGTGCAGCAGCTAACTGAATGGAAAATGAAGAATCGGCATAACTGAATGTAATTGTACTGTTGGCTAACTGAATGTAATTGAAGAATCGGCATAAAAAGAAGTAACTGTGCAGTGCAGGCATATAGAATGTCGTCAGATAGGGACATGAAAACATGTTCACTGAAGCAAACAACAACATCTTCGGTGCAGCTGCAGGTGCAGAGTGTGTTGCTGTGCATCGCAACATGCTAGTGATTTTCACTCAATTCTAATCTCTGAAAATTTAAGTTGTATAAAAGAATATTATCTTAGAAATATAACAAGGTACCAGATAATCTACAAAACAAGATAATCCACACAACATATCAAATATGGGCAAGAAATAATCAAGATCAGCATATCAAGGAGACCTTGTCCAGTGCAGATGGATTAGGAGCAGAGGGAGAATCGGAGCCTCGGGTGTTTTCATCAAGGTCCGGCGAGTCATGCTCTAATTCCGGCCTAGCAGATAAAGATGCCCAGGCATCTCGCAGATCCCATGCTTTCTCGGTCGCACAAAATCTTTCCTCCAACTCAAGAGCCTGAGCGAAGATGTCGCCCTCATTGTCGACGCCGCGCTCCACCTCGCGACCGCCGGCGCCATGCTCGACCTCGCGACTGCCGGTGTCGTGCCCTCCCGTGCTGCGCTCCCTGGTGCCGTGCCCTCTCGCACCGCGCCCGCCGACATTGCGCTCGAGCTCGCCAGTGCCGCATCCGCCGCCGCCGCCACGCTCACTGGTGCCGCGTCCGCCTGCGCCCGGCTCAAGCTCGCGCTCGCTAGTGCCGCGTCCGCCTGCGCCCGGCTCGCGCCCGCCGCCGCCGCCGCCGCTCACAGGCATCGCTTCTGGGTTTCGATGGGTTGGTGGTTTCTGACCGTAACCGGGGCAGGAGTCTCTCGAAACCTAGTCGGGTATATGGGTTCCAGCCCAAACCACAGTGTAACCGTGATGATGGTTTTGGCTGGGCTGGTCATGGGCCGGCGGCCGGTTTTGTTAAACCGCTGTTCAGGATGACGTAGTACGGTGGATTGGTGATTGCAGCAGCACCGCCGAAGGCCAGACTGCCACAGGAACAGGATGGATCTGTACCGAGGTGGCGACGACCGGCAGCACAACTGCATCGAGTAGCGATGGAACAAGACGGGGTTGCCTTTCGCTTTCAGTTTTCAAATCCCCCGGCCCGGCCTGCTGTTATGCGAAGTTTTGAGAGGCCCGTCGCAGAGGAATGGGCTTAGACGAACCTGTGCTGCAGCCGTTAAGACACTACTAGCCCATGTTTCCTAAAGGAAGAAGTGAGTTCACTTTTAGTCCCTTAATTTTCGTGAAAGTTTGTTTTTCATTCCTAAACTTTAAAATCGGGTAGAATACATCTTTTAACTTCTGAAGTCGTGTATATTACGTCTCTGACATGGTTATGAGCGGTTTTGAAGGCAGTTTTGTCTTTTTCATTTTTATTTATTTCGGTTGAATATTTGTAAAATTATAGTAAATCACATAAAATTTATAAAATAGTAAATCTGATTTTGTTAGACTCCAGATGAGTATATCTACACAGTAGTACAAAGTTTTGTTGTAGCTTTAGATCTATGTTTTTCTATAATTAATTAGAGTAATTTATAGCTATAGGTTGTATGATCCAATTATGATGAATTTTTTATGTTGGACTAATTATTATATTTTAAACTGTGGTAAAAATTCCATATTCATTAGATCATGTATAACTTAGTTATAGATTTATTAACATTTAACAAATATAAACCTAAATAAATCTATAACTAAGTAATACATGATCCAGTGAGTATGAAATTTTTACTACAACTCAAGCATAGAATAATTAGCCCACCATATAATTTTCATCACAATTGGACCATAGAAACTGTAGCTATAATTAGTCTATAATTAGTCTAATTAATTATAGAAAAGCATAGATCTAAAGGTACATAAAAAAATTATACTAAAACATACTATATTATACACTCAATATGTAGATCTAATTATCTGAAGTCCAACGAAATTAAGTTTCTATTTTATAATTTTTATATGATTTACTGTGATTTTTTCAAAAAAATCAGCCGAAATAAATAAAAAGAAAAAGAAAAACCGCTTTTAAAACCATGTCAAGGATGTAATGTGCATGGTTTTAAAAATTAAGAGATGTATTTTATTCGGTTTTAGAGTTTAAGAATGAAAATCAAACTTTCATAAAAGTTGAGGGATCTGAAGTGGACTTGTTCTTTCCCAAAGGCCTAAGAGCACACGGCTTGTCTCAGTTAGACCCGGCCCATTGTGGGAACCAGCTAAGCTGACGGTCTTTTTAAAACTTGGTACAAATGGTGCTGGGCATACTTTTTGGCCCACTAACAGTAATTCGGTCAACGAAGCAATGTAGTATTATAACAGTAATTCGGTCAACGAAGCAATTCAGAAATAAAAAAATTTTGGCGGCACTTTTCTTGCCGCCCAACGGCCAGCGTATAGCACGTCCCCTGTGCTGGCTTATATTGCCACCGCTAGAGATGAGAGAGGGTATTTAGACAAGTACAACAACAAACATATATGGTTCAAATACAATCTTGTCCTGTGCTTATCTTCCTTCCCCTCCCTGTTGTGTTGTGATGTTTCTCTGCTCCGACTTCTAATTCTGTTCTCTTATCCCCTCTAATTCTCTTCTCTTATCCCCACAGAGGGGCGTGCCTTCAAGGAAAGTCACAGCCACAGAGGAGCATGTCGTTGAGAGGTGTTACGGCCATGGAGGGCATGCCGGCGAGGGCAGCCGTGCCCATAGAGGAGCTTGTCGTCGAGGACCTACCGGAGGAGTAGTGGGGAGAAGTTTCGCACGCGAGAGAAAATTAGACTAAAACCTTTTTTGGGGGCTTTGCCTGGAGCCATAGGAATGAGGGTCGGAGGGTGGTTTTGAGTTTCTATCTAAATTTGAGAGCTCTAGTAGACTGTCCGTTGAAACTCTGTTTTTAGTCTAGGCATTCATATTTTGCTACGCCGCTTATTTGCTGAAGTTGCTTTTATTGATGTTGATCTTTTCGCTCCCAGGAGATGAAGATTCAATGTGACGGCCGGAGGCAAACAAATCACTCGAGCAAAGGGTAACTTTTCTCTTTTAAGAAAAGGGTGTGTATATATATAGCAGTAGCAGAGTTCTCCCGATTGCCTATATAAGCTAAACCATGCCACTCCAGTGCTCTGGCGCATGTGCCCTTTACCGGCCCAGATAATTTCAGCCTCGCGAATCCCACTTTGCTGTCGAATAAATCTCAAGAAAATCCCGAGATATCTCATCTTCCTCGTCTAGATGCCGCCGGAAAGAGACCGGCCCCTCTGCCTCTGGGCCGCCACCACCTTCCCTGCTTTGCTGCTGCATCAGCGTCGCAAAGGGCGCTGTGGTCCGGCCTCGTTGCCAAGACCCCACCCGTAGCGAGGAGGCGATTCCAGCATTTTACACGTCGCGGCGCCCGCACGCTCGCAGGCACCGGAGCGCGAGGCCCGCTGCGGCCACTGGGATGGGGTCCCGGCGCCCCCAGCCGCCCACTCGTCAGCGGGGCGTGGCCGGGGAAGTGGGAGCCGCGCGGCTGCCGAACGCTGACTGTGCTCGCCCGGAGCCCGTGCCGCGGGGCGCCATGCACGCAACGGCATAGCCGGTGCACGCTCCCCGCTGCGCCTCGCCGCGTGCCGCCACACACTGCCCGCGCCGGCGGTGCGCTATAAAGCCCACCACACGCGGCCACTGCCTCTCCGTGCAAATCGGAACAAACACCAGCGACACCACAGGTAGCTAGCAGCCTAGCACTAGCATACCGCATCCACAGCTCCCATCAGCCACAGTAGCAGCTTCTTCGTTCTACCTAGCTAGACTCCTCTAGAGCAAGCAGCTATCTTGCCTTAGACCAAGCAAGAGCTTAGCTTGCTTCCCTCTCACTTTGGTAGCTTGCAATTTGCTCGATCGCACACACTGCGATGGCACCAGTGTCGGAGGCGGCTAGCTACCTCGAGCTCGTCCAAGGCGGCAGCATTGCCTCCTCGTCGGGCGCCGTTTACGCCGCGCCATGGGATGGGCGCTGCAGCGCGCGGGGAAGGATGGCAGAGACCGACAGCGACGACGATGACGACGACTACGACTGCGCTCCTGCTGCCTGATCGAGAATCAATCGATCGTTCGGGTGAAACTGATCTGTGTTCAGTGTTCTGAGATAATGAGATGTGCTGCGCGTACGAGGCGCGCGGTAGGCGAACCGACGAAGAGCATGCGTACTACTATTACTCCAGAGTAGAGTACGTGTGCTGCTTCAAGCTAATAAAATTTTTTGTTTAATTTCTACTCCTAGTAGGTACGTAGGTATATATGTATTTCGGGTAGCTTAATTATGAGCCAGTGTGGTTTTCGTCCGGGGATTAAGCTGGAGATCATGCCGGCTAAGCAATAAACACTGGGTTAATTAGATCTATATATATATATGTACTTCGGATCCGATGAAGAAAATAAACTGAATCTAGTTTTTTTTCCGTCCTTAATCTTCCTTGTACTTCTCTTACATACATCTCACGCATTGCTCACTTGTTCTTGTGGTATTCCAAGTCTCAAAGATAATTGTAGGCTGGTCATTGCATGCATGTGTGCATAACTGCATATATACATGGAGTGCCCCTATACGATCACCAGGTGGCCGAGGGTCTTATTGCTCGAAGCTCCTAGCTATATTTGTTTCACAATGCATCATATATTAGGGTTATATATAGGGTCTAGCTAGGGTGACTTTGTCAGCATTTGTCAGTTTGCAAAATACTGACAACAGCCATGCATCTTGCAAAAAAGCATGCTAGATATTGCCACTCGAACTTACGATGGCAGCGATTGCTAAGGCCATCGAAATTTGGAGTATTTTATCACCACACGTGTGCGTTTATTGGCTTCATCTTTGATTTGTGTACACGGCCCACGCGCCTCAAAGGGGAAGTTGGAGAGAAACTAATGTGCTTCACAATGAGAAATTAATTAAGAAGAACCAACCAAAAACTTCACTCTAATCCCTGGGCTGGTGTGTGGACCAACCAAATTAATCAGGGTTCCTCTCCCCTTCCGTGCAAAAATAACCTTGATGGGTTCAGCATATGGTTCAGATTATATAGAAGATGCTGTCAAAGGTGATGCACAAGATACAGTATTAGCAATGCTATTCTTAGCTTGCACAGCATAACAGCATTTACTCGCGAGGAAAGTATAAATGAAAAGGTTTTGATCCATTATTTCATTGTGGTTAGTGTGAATAATATGAACCAACAGTATGGTTGACCAGACCATCCGCTGCACATACTATTCACATGCCACATTGGAATAGATAGATCAAACAGAACCCACTGATATTTGATTTAGTTAACCTTGATAGATATAAAACCAACCAAAGAAAGTTTGTTCATAAAAGACACCTCGTTTATCAACTGGCTGACTTAGTCATGTGTAGCTCAAGTGGACAATGGTTAAAATAAACACTCACCACTCTGTAATGACCATTCATTAGCTAGTTCTATTACTCTAAGGAATAAAGAGTTCATCAATGGGATGAAGTAATAGTACATTTCCAAAGGAAACAAAGTCGCAGGCACTCACCGGACGCTGGCAACAGCAGCACCGGACGCTAGGTCAGCGTCAGGTGCATGTTGGCTGAGTAGCGCAAAGAGGCACAATGCACAGGCATGTCCAAGGGTCCTGCAATGGACACTAGCCATGCACTGTTTAGTGTTAGGTGCACGGTGACGTCAACAGGGTCGCGAGTGAGCAGTAGTGTATGCACCATACGCTGGCAGTGGTGTATGCACCATACGCTGGCCGCTTCCAGTGGCACCCCATCTGACACGTCTAGTGATGGTTTTCACCATCTGGGAGCTCTCTAAGTTACATTGGACACTGAGGGCTCAGCTCAGGTGCACCGTGCATGGCACTTGAGTGTCCGGTGTGGCTATGTCAAGCGTGCGTGCGAGTTGGTCATTGGTGGCAATGGCTAAGTTCAAACGACCAGTGACAGGCAGTAGTCTTGTGAGCAGTGGACGCTAGCTGGAGCGTACGGTGCGTTGCACCTGTACGTCTGGTGCACGCGTGTTTTGCCTAGTGAAGGGGTAACGACTAGTTTAGCCCTTGGGGCTATAAATAGAAGTGGTGGTTGGCCTTGAGTTGGTTGCTGAGCACACTAGGGCCTTGGTAGCTTGTGTGGTGGTGCTTGGGTGCCCTCTAACTCACTCTTACTTGATAATGTTCATCCGATCGAATGAGAGAGAAATTTTAGTGCGATTGTATCATGAGGTTACATCGAGTGGCACTAAGTGTTCAAGTTATAAGCCGATGGTGTTGTTACTTTTGGAGGTTGCCACCTCCTAGATAGCTTGGTGGCCAGTTCTCTGTCGTGAAGCACGTAAGAAGATTGTGGGGTGCTCCGAAGAAGGATTTGTAGGGGGTACCATGCTACCTCGCGGGAGCCATGAAGAAAAACACTAGTAAAGCATGTCATCAAGCTACTATACTTGCGGTAGGTTTTTGTTGTGCTCTATGTGAGGGTTCGGTTTGTGAGAACACCAATTAGCCGTCGAACCACAAAGTATTGGTCGATGCAATGGGGACTAGCTTGGTGGCAACCAAGTGAATCTCGGGAGAAAAATCATCGTGTCAAGGTTGTTCTTCCTGTTGGTTTGTATTTCACAACACAAGCTTGTATTTACTTTTTATATATAGTGCTTGTGTAGTTGCTCTTGTAACTAGTTTAGCTTGTGTGCTTGCTTGTTACCTTCTTACTTGTGTAGCATAGAAATAGCTTACTTGCGTGGCTAATTTGGTTCTAGTAACCTTGTTAGTCACTTTGCTTAGTTTGTGTAGCTAAGTAATTTATGCTCTCTAACTTGGCATTGATTGCTTTGTTATTGAGCATTGCTAGTGAGTTTTGAAGCTTTGTGCTTTTACTTACTAGTTGTGTAGGAGCTTCTCCGTGCTTAAAGTACTAGCGGCATAGATTTGTATGACCTTGCTTCTAGAATTGGTTAGGTAAGCTCTGGCTAGCCCGACATCTTAGTTGCTTGTTTAGGATCCTCGTAAGATGCTTGTGAATTTAGATAGGGGTAAAGTCTTGACTAGATCGATAGTTTAAATTCTACATAAGTTTTGATTAGCCGACGTGATAAGTTTTTAAAAAGGACTATTGAGAGAGAGATTGCATTCTCTGAACCCTTCTTTATATCCCTCGTTAAATACTTTTTTGCACCTTGTTTAAGCGACTTTCCCTTTTCTAGATTCACATGCTTAATTAGTTGATGACCGGAAAGGATTAGAATCTAGATGCATAATTTTATTAGTACTGTAACTGTAATATGTATGTAATATGTAAAAAAAACATATACTTTGACGTCTGGTCTCTATTTATAATGTGTTTTAAAATACGGTTATCATTCCTAGATAGATGGAATATTTGTGAAACATTGACTACCAAAAATTCTTTTTATCTGGTTCAAAAACATAAAATTTAACCGTGCAGATTTGATTGATCTGGGAAAACCCTTCTGTAACTTTATAGAGCATTGAATTTCAAAGCAGAGTGGTCCAAGTTTAGAGAGCTAGTCACCCAAAATACAGAATCAAGTATAGGCCTTATTTAGTTCCATCTAAAAACTAAAAACTTTTCAAGATTTTCTATCACATCGAATTTTGAGGCACATGCATAGAACATAAAATATAGATAAAATAAGATAACTAATTGCATAGTTTACCTGTAATTTACGAGACGAATCTTTTGAGTCTAGTTAGTCCATGGTTAGGCAATAATTGCTAAGGCCTTGTTTAGTTCCCAAAAAAAATACAAAATTTTAAAGATTCTTCGTCACATCGAATCTTGTGGCACATGCATGGAACATTAAATATAAATAAAAAATAACTAATTATACAGTTTGCCTGTAATTTACGAGACGAATCTTTTGAGCCTAGTTAGTACATGATTGGACAATATTTGTCAAATACAAACAAAAGTACTATAGTGTCTATTTTGTAAAAAAAATTGGAACTAAACAAGACCTAAATACAAATGAAAGTGTTATAGTGTCCTAATCTTAAAAAATTGAATCTAAACAAGGCCATATTTTAATTACTATAGAGGATATTGGTAAAAATATTGAAGTTAATTTGTGTCAGGGACTACCCATAGTTTTGCCTTCATATGGACCGTGGGCTTGGGCCTAGTCGAGCATTGTGGTCTGCTCGATAGCTAGGTGTCACTACAAGAGGGCACCGGGGTATCATTTACCAAACAACTGAATATTTCTCCTAGACTACTGTTCTTCTTCCTTCCCAACTCCTCCCTTTATAAGTTTCAAAAAAAAAAAAAAAACTCCTCCCTTTGCACCCAGTTGCCCTTCTTCTCTGCTGCGACCCCAGTACTCTGAATTGCTCTGAATCAAGTTATCTGTGAGTCAAATCCAGTAGTGTTGCTAACAATTTGACTATTAGGAGACCAAACTAATATTATAGTAGTATACCACGAGTTTGAAAAGGATATGTTCGATAGTGGTATACTTCTTGACCATAGAGACATAGACCACGTTTAAACCATGTTCGGTGAAAAAAAGAGATGTCGGTATGAAGAAGGTGCTAGGAAAGGAGCAGCAGGCGCTATCAGGTCATTGTCCTGCTTGCTTCTTTTTTTTCGCGATCGGACATAGCCCGTTTTTCATTAAACGGACACGAGCGTGTTACACAATAAAAGTGAAGCTTGCACCAAACACAGCTAGCGAGAAACTGGCTAGGATTGCCGCGCACAAACGCCACCAGCAGAACCCAAACACCGGAACGGACTATACGGCCCCCATGTTTAATTTGAGTGTATTTGGTTGCCATCTAAAGCTGGCCATAGGTTTATCTGAGCTCAAAACTAGGTATTTGGCTGATTGGTCAAGGCCTAAGGCCTGGCTACAAGAAGCCAGCCGTACCCTGTTAGCCAGGCTCAATTGGAATCACCGAATCGGTGATTTTTGTGAGGCCAGGCTAGGTCCAGGCGTCCAGCTCAGGCCGCGAGCTTGGATGTGGGTCGCTTGGTCAAGGCTAGCCACCGAATAAAAAGGAGCCCTCACCACCCGGCTGGGATACTGTTCACTCGTCTCTCCACTCCGCGGCTGCTCTCGCACACTCTCTCGCCCTCTTGCCCTCGTGCTCTCTCGCGCTCAACGGCAGGGTTTCGATCGACGGCGGCGTCTGGGAGCATGAGCGCCTGAACCTGGGCCTAGTAGGCGCGGGCGAGCTCTAGCGCCTCCACCTCGGCGTCGCCGAGCTGCACGCACAGCCGCTCCTCGGCCTCCTCCGCCATCTCGGCGCGCCGCCGCACCGCGCCCAGCTCCAGCCGCAGCGCCTCCACCTCACACTCCAGCTCCGCATTCCTCCGCCGCAGGAGCTCCGCCTCATCCACTACAGCACCGACGCTCTTCTTCTTGTTCACGCCCGCCGCCCAGGACGGCGCCGCGGAGCCGATGGAGATGGACGGTGCCATTGGGATCGATCTCGATTTGGATGGGATGGACTCCGAGCAGGCTTGGCTTGCGAGGGTTGGGAAGGCTTCCAGGTGCAATGCACCGGGGGGTTGTGAGTGTGTGAGGACGGGAGCGCTAGCGCGGGAGGCATCAGGTCATCAGCAGTGACCCGACGTGACCCGACGGACGTTGACCTGTGAGGTGAGAGAAGCGAAGAGGCAGCAAGAGGGAGACGAAAGAGGCTGGGATGGGGTGAGTGGCTGGGGTGAGCGACTGAGGGGGTGGTCTGCGTTTTTATCAGCAAGGGAGACAAGTTGAAGGGACACTAGTGATAAGTCCACCAAAACAAAGAAATGAGTGACTTCAACTAGCATAGTCCTAACAAACCAAACAGATTGGATCTTGGCTACACTAGTACAACCAGAAGTTTATACACCCAACCAAAAAAAATCACACCTAAACCAGGCTAGCTATACACTATGAACCAAACAAAGCCCACCTGGCTTGGTACACCCAGGCCAAGTGCAATCTGGCTCTAATTTACTAGCCAGGCTCCAAGAGGCTGGCAACCAAACACACCTTTATGACCGAAGCGAAGCTAGAGTGCTAGATCCGATCGCCAGGCTTGAGTACCCAGCGTCGAGCCGCTCATTGTCTTCCAGCAACAGCGGCCGTGCCCGTGTGTAATGGCCACCGCCGACGCCGAGGGCGCCTCTCCTCTGAAAGTGCAGCAATTGCATTCTTTCCAAACCGTCCAGCAGACGAGCAGAACCGAGGTGTCGAAGCCCGGCCGTCGGCCTTTCCGATCCCAAGCATGCTTCTGCAGCGCAACCACCACCGACCGAGCTCATCTTCCAAATCAGGTAGCATGGCTGATAGGCCGAGCAGATGCAAGACACGGAACCAGATCTCCCTGCTGATAACACAGCCAAGCAGCAGATTGATGGCTGGTGGTTTCCGGGCACTGGTCACATAGGGTGCAGACATCACTCACCTGGAGAATTGTCCTTGCTTCGAAAGCTCAAGGAGCTGCGGTCAATCATGTCTAGCTAAATGCTTTGCTTCAAATAAATCAACCTTTGTTTTTGAAAACATCGTATATCATCATTGGGTTTGACCGAGTGCACAAGAGCACCTTGTTTCAGACTACTATTGCAGGCACAATTGCCAAATAAGATCTTTTTTTTTACATTATTACAATTGCCAAACTTGCTCACTGTGTATCCTAGTCCTAAAGTACTCGCGGGACTAGTACTCGCGGATAAAATAACCACCAGTGGTAACCCTTTGGTTATTTGACCCCTACACTAGAAGGCTGGAAGTCTGAAGCATGCTTCTCTTGCTGTCTCCACTCTCCACCCACCCTCCCTCGGTCCTCATTGAGCTATGCTTTCTTCAAAATTACCGACCATCCAACCTATATTATTTTGTTATTGTTACTACCAAATGTATTTACACGTATTGCACGAAACCCAATACATATTGAAATTAGATGTTGTATCATCGCATGAGCACGAGTTGTTCCAACTTGTATGCATACACGTTATGAATCTGAGGCCTTGTTTAGTTATGAAAACTTTTCAGTTTTCGGAACTATAGCACTTTCGTTTTTATTTGACAAATATTGTCCAACCATGGAGTAACTAGGCTTAAAAGATTCATCTCCTGATTTATAGGTAAACTGTGTAATTAGTTTTTATTTTCGTCTATATTTAATGCTCCATGCATGTGCCGCAAGATTCGATGTGACGGAAAATCTTGAAATTTTTTTGGTTTTTTGGATGAACTAAACAAGGCCTGAATCACATACGAGATATGATGTATGTGAGTACAATTTGGAAAGTAAAAAAAGGTAGGAGAAAAAACAAGTTAGAAGAAACAATATGCTCCTCAACATTAGCTATAAATTATTAATGAATGTCAAAACTGTTTGCATTGTAAAACCGGGGGGAGGGTTGCGATGGTATATTGGCAAGTTCTTATATGTGACCAAATACTATTGATCAATGAAAAACGACGAAATACACTAGAGAATTAGGTTAAATTAGAACTGGATCTATATTTATGTTAACTAACAACCAGATGTATAATTTGCTATGTGGTGCTCTTGATAATGATAATGTGTTGTTATAGCTTGTTGCGAATTTAACAAAGATAAACTATCTAAGTAGACTTGGTCTAATCCCAAATCAAATAAATTGTATGGTCTATAATAAATGCTAGTGTAATAAAGAAATAATACATATTGACTCAACTAGGCTAGCCTGTTCGTTTAGCTGAAAGTATTGTTCACTGATTTGTTGTGACTTGTGAGAAAAAAACACTGTTGAATAATTAACAGATTCAGTAGATAAACTCAAATGGACAGGCTCAGTGCCCACCTGATCTAATTCTAAGAAAGGTGAATAGAGAGCCACACGTACGTCACAACACGAACAAGCTTGAGTAGACCGCAGACAAGTCATGACATGAGTGGTTTTGCAGCTCCAAATTTTAAGCAAGAAGGATGAAAGAGAAAATAGACCATGGGATGAAAGAGGGGAGTGCGAAAGAAAAAAAACTCACTCTTTTGCTCTTCAATACTAGATCTTAGATCCATTAGCTAAGCAGTATAGTTAATAGCTAATATTAGCTAGTTTAAAAATTTGACCTAACTATAAGATAGTTGTTATAGCTAATTTGTATGTCTTTCACAGAGCTAATGAATAGCAGCTAATTTTAGTTATATGGATTCAAATTCAAAAAAGGGCCATACTAAGAAAAAATTATTTCTAAGAGCATGTCACACCCATATTTTAAGAACAAAATAGGATGCATAAAAGACTCATATGTGCCCCAGGAATAGTCGCACAAATAAGTAGACAAATCTCAAATGTACCATTGCAGTGTTTATTACATAGCGGAAAATAATAAAACCACATAGTCTTATACATAAATGATAGCATAAAGTAAACAACGCTCTCGACGGAAGCTCCACACAGGGACACTGTTGACTGGTTGACTCCAAACCTAGTACTCATACCGATAATCCTCATTCCAGTCATCTTCATTATCATACCCTGAGGTGTTGGAAAATTGCAAGAGTGAGCACATATCGTACTCAACAAGTATAACCAGGGGTTCATGAGGCTCAAATAGCTGACACTGGTTTGACTGCATTTAGCCTTTATATGTAGATAGCATATTTAATCATTGGCTAGCAAATATCAAGGTAACATAATTAATCCCATAACCACATGATCAATGTATACAAGAATTAAGAATAACACATGTAAAAAACATAATAAACCATCATTTATTATCATTAGTCATATTCATTAGTGTCCATCTATTCCGTCAGTTTTCCGGGCCGCCCGTATCCGTGGGCACGGCTAGTATACCAGATTTAACACTCTGCAGAGGTTGTACATCTTTACCCATAAGTCGTGATTTACCCTTTCGCCCGAGGTGATCAGCCTCTTAACCCACTACCAAGGAAGGTCGGCAGGGTTCACTATGAAGTCTTTCAAAGGTTCGTCTAACATGTTAGGGCCGCAAGGTTTCCTTTGCGCGCAGATATAGATACCCCCCTTCCGAATGGCACAATGACGCGCAGCCTATACACATAGGACAGGGGCTCGCACTATACCCAAAACGGTTCAGCCCCTCCGCCCTTTCGGGTAACCTCTAACAAGCTAGAAAAGCTTACTCATACTTGACTAAAGCCAGAGCCATATAGCCCTCATGGTTGTACGAGTTGTCCCAGCTTTTGCCAAGGGATAAGTCCTTATGGAGGGTCAAGATCAATCCAGCAAAAGCCAGAGTTCTTTCCACCCTTTATATTCAAGTTGCTAGAAAGCTTATTTTATTGTTTATTGTATATTCAAATATTCATGTTACAAGATCATGGATTAATAATCAAGCACTAGCAAGAACTACCAAATGCATATCCCAAAATAGGTAACAAGGAATCCAGGATAACAATCATCTATGATTTTGCTAAGGTCATCAAGGTGAAAGCATGCATATGATATATATTGTATTAATTGTGTATAGGTAACAAGGATAGTCCCAAGTTATACTTGCCTTGCTCAAAGCTCTCCTGAGCTTGCTGGTCCTCAAAAGCTTGGTCTTGGTCACCAACGTACGGCTCACCGTCTAATCCCAATCATCAATCAACAACACGCATTCCAATGTAGACAATCATACACGAAGCAAACAAGATATAATTAGAGCAATACACCAAACAGTAGTAAAACAAATGTAAAAGTTTATCAAAATATTCTACGCAGCGCTACGATCACACAAACGTAAAGTTCACGAAAATCGGATTTAAAACGTAGAAGTTATGAATTTTCTAAGATTTCTATAGAGAAATAATTAATTAAATAGAACCAGGAAATTAAAAAGTTTCAAAACAGTAAACTAATATTTCTAACATGTAGATATCGTAAATACGAATCCAACGGAATTTGAATGGACAAAAACGGAGTTAAAATGAGCATTTTATAAGCAAAACAAATCTAGTGGCAATTCTGTAATTTCTGGAAAGCGCCTTTGAAACTCAGCTGACAGAAATACGCTTTTGAAACTGGAAAGCGTAAACTCCTCCAGGGCGCCAGGACCGCGGGTTTAAATAAGAGGAAGCCGAGGGTCTCTTTAAGAGTTTTCACCCCGAAGGGGTATCTTTTAATCACGATCGTCGATTCGCAAACGGACGGCTGGTATTCGATCTGGGCGGGGCTGGCCGGCCTCCTCGCCGGAACAGGAGCGGCCGCGGCGGATTTCCATTGCCGGCGTCAAGCTCCTCGCCAGAGTTCACCAAAGCGACGCTGCGGTTCACCAAAAACCACACCGAAGGCACTGGAGTGAAGAGAAAGGAATGGCGAGCTCACCACGGGGGTCGGCTCGGCCCGGGAAGGAGCAGTTGCGCGCGGCGGCGGTAGGAGTTCACGGCGAGATCCAAACTCCGAAGAACGCGACGGCTAGGGCTCGGATAGAACTCCGTGGGTGCGAAAGGGGTCCCTCGGGGTGCTTAGGAACTTTATAGAGGTTTGATTCCTCGAAAAAGGCAAGGGATCGCGGGATTACGGTTTTGGCTCGGGAAGGAAGCTTCCCCTGCTCGCGACACGGCTGGGAAGAAGAAGGAAGGTGGGATAGGGGAGACTGACGCGCGGGGCCCGGTTGGCGGTGAGAGAGGAGAGGGAGCGCACCTGCCTGGGCCGTTTGGGCCGCTGCGGTGCGGTGGGGGGAAAGGGAAGCGGGCCGGGGGAAAGGGATTAGGCCCAGGGGGTTGGCTGGGTTTTCCTTTTTTTTTCCAAAGCATTTTCACAAGTGAATTTGAATCAAATACATTCAAACCAAAAAGCCAAAAGCACAGAATTAAATATGCTCCAGCATGAATGCATAACATGTTTCTGAACTTATGATGAGTTTTAATTTTCACAAAATTATTTGTTTGCTAGATTCAAATGCCCACAAAAACACTTAATTAAATTAAATTAAATCCTATAAATTGAAAATCAGTATTTCGGGTGTTACAAACTCTACCCCCCTTAAAAGAATCTCGTCCTCGAGGTTGAGCAGAACTTACTCAAACAAATATGAATACGATTTTCTCAGATCATCCTCTCTTTCCCAAGTTGCCTCTGCTTCCGAATGTCGATTCCACTGTACTTTGCACATTCTGATGACCCGACTTCTGGTGACTCTCTCAGCTGTCTCCAATATTTTGACCGGATACTCCTCATAAGTGAGATCACCTTTAACAGAAAGTTCTTCCAATGGTAATCGCTCCTCAGGTACACGCAAACACTTCTTGAGTTGTGACACATGGAACACATCGTGCACGCCAGATAAACTTTCAGGCAACTCTAACTGATACGCTACTTCTCCACACCTTTGCAAAACTTTAAACGGACCAACATACCTTGGAGCTAGCTTTCCCTTCATATTAAACCTCTTCACACTCCGCATAGGTGACACTTTTAGATAGACATAATCACCTTCCTCGAAAGCTAGTTCTCTCCTACGTGTATCTGCATAACTTTTCTGACGAGACTGAGCAACTCTCAGATTATCCCGGATGGTTCGCACTTGTTGTTCTGCATGTCTAAGCACATCCGTACCAAACACCTGAGTTTCTCCTGTCTGATTCCAAAACAAAGGTGTCCTGCACTTCCGACCATATAGTGCCTCGAACGGTGCCATCTTAAGACTTTGTTGATAGCTGTTGTTGTAGGAGAATTCTGCATATGGCAAACTCTTATCCCAACTAGTCCCATACTGCAAGGCACAAGCTCTCAACATATCTTCCAATATCTGATTGATCCTCTCAGTCTGTCCATCTGTCTGTGGATGATACGCGGTACTGAAATTCAACTTGGTTCCCAATGAGTCATGCACTGCTTTCCAAAAAATAGAGGTAAACTGAGTGCCTCTATCAGATACAATCTTCTTAGGCACTCCATGCAAACAAACTATCCGCTCCATATACAACTCTGCTAGTCGAGCTCCTGAATCAGTGGTTTTGACTGGCAAGAAGTGAGCAACTTTAGTCAATCGATCCACTATTACCCATATTGAATCATATCCTCTCTGTGTACGAGGTAAACCCACTATGAAATCCATGCCTACTTCTTCCCACTTCCACTCAGGAATCTTCATTGGTTGCAACAGTCCAGCTGGCCTCTGGTGTTCAGCCTTCACTCGCTGACAAGTATCACACAAAGCAACATATTCGGCCACATCTCTCTTTAAGCCATACCACCAGTACTTCTGTTTCAGATCTAGATACATCTTAGTACTACCAGGATGAATGGAATATGCTGACTCATGAGCCTCTCTCAGAATCATATCACGAATAGCCTTCACTTCTGGAACGCATATCCTTTTTCCAAACCATAGTACACCATTGTCATCTATTCTGAATCCTGGTGCTTTGCCTAGTACCACATTCTGTGCTATCTCCTTCAGTTTCTCATCTTCCAACTGTCCTTTCAATATCTCTTCCTCTAGAGTAGGAGTGACCTCAATCTCCATAGCATTTACTACGATTCCCAAGTTCAAATATGCAAATTCAGCACACAACTCTTCAGATTCAGGTGTCGCCCGAAGCTCATTAGCATGTTTCTTTCTGCTAAGTGCATCGGCTACGACGTTCGCCTTCCCAGGATGATAATGCACTTCCAAATCATAATCCTTTATCAGTTCCAACCATCTTCGTTGCCTCAAGTTCAAGTCGGTCTGGGTGAAGATATACTTCAAACTCTTATGATCAGTATATATGTCACTTTTATGCCCAATCAAATAGTGTCTCCAAATCTTGAGTGCATGAACCACAGCTGCTAACTCCAAATCATGAGTAGGATAATTCAGTTCATGTTTCCTCAACTGTCTGGATGCATAAGCAACAACTCTACCTTCTTGCATAAGAACACAACCCAAACCCAGACGAGAAGCATCACAATAGATAGAGAAACTCTTACTCAGATCTGGCAATACCAACACAGGTGCAGTAGTCAATCTCTTCTTAAACTCCTCAAAACTAGCTTGACACTTATCAGACCATACAAACTTAGCATTCTTCTCCAACAAAGCAGTCATAGGCTTTGCAAGTTTTGAGAACCCTTCAATGAATCTACGATAGTAACCAGCTAGACCAAGAAAACTGCGAATTTCGCTTACATCTGTAGGTGGTTTCCAATTCAACACATCTTTCACCTTACTAGGATCCACTGCAATACCACCATTAGAGACAACATGACCAAGAAAAGAAACTTCCTCCAACCAAAACTCGCATTTACTACGCTTAGCATACAACTTATGTTCTCTAAGTTTTTGTAAGACCAATCTCAGATGTTCAGCATGTTCTTCCTTGGTTTTAGAGAATACCAGAATGTCATCAATAAAGACCACCACAAACTTATCAAGATACTCCATAAATACTTTATTCATCATGTACATAAAGTAAGCTGGTGCATTGGTCAAACCAAAAGACATAACCGTATACTCATATAACCCATACCTTGTTGTGAAAGCTGTCTTTGGTATATCTGAATTCCGAATCTTCAATTGATGATAACCAGAACGCAAATCAATCTTAGAGAACACACAAGCACCCCTTAGTTGATCAAACAAGTCATCAATCCTAGGCAATGGGTATTTGTTCTTGATAGTAACCTCATTAAGTGACCGATAATCAACACACATCCGCTGACTACCATCCTTCTTATCAACAAAGATAACTGGTGCACCCCATGGTGATGAACTAGGACGAATGAACCCTTTATCTTGCAATTCCTTAATTTGTTTCTTAAGTTCTTCTAGTTCATTAACCCCCATTCTATATGGTCTTTTAGCTATAGGTGCAGTACCAGGTAGTAATTCAATAATAAATTCAATGTCTCGGTCAGGTGGCATACCTGGCAATTCATCTGGAAAGACATCCGGAAACTCATCCACTACCAAATTCTGAGGATCAACATCTACATTCAGTTGGTTCACCTTGGCTGTGAGTGGTGCTTGCACTGTTACATTAACACCGATTCGTTCTCCCTTTGGTGTTGTCAGAGCCACTACTCTCTCTTTGCAATTAATATTTGTTTCATGTTGCTTCATCCAATCCAAACCCAAGATCACATCTATGCCTGAAGTTCTCATAACCATGGGACTGATAGGAAAATCTACCCCCCTTAAAGAAAGACTTGCTGAGGGGCAACATAAAGAAACTGGTATAGTCCCACCCGGTGAATTAACTAGCATAGGAGTTTTCATTGCAACTAGTGGAAGGCTATGAACTCTAACAAATGCTTGTGATATGAATGTATGCGAAGCTCCAGAATCAAATAAAACTGTAGCAGGGATAGAGTTGATGCTGAACGTACCCATCATGATCTCTGGTCCCTCCTGAACTGTCTCTGTAGCCACATTATTTACTGTTGCCGCATAAGCAGCAGACTTCTGGTTGTTGTTCGGCTTGTTGAGCTTCTCCGGGCAATCATATGACATGTGTCCCTCTTTCCCACAACGGAAACACCTGGTAGAAGTGTTAGAAGCACTTCTTTTTGTGGAGTTGGCATTTGAGTTCCCTGAGCGAGGTGTCTGCTGACCATGCTGCTGTTGATTGTAGTTACGTTGTTGGAATGGAGGACGTTGGTTCCCACTCTGTGACTGATTCTGGAAACGCTGTGGTTGCTGGTTGCGGTTCCACTGACTAACTGATCCCTGGAACCTCTGCTGATGGCCTTGATGAGCACTGAAACGCTGACGGTTGTTGATCCCAGATCCTTGTGCCAACATCCTTCTCTTCTTATCCTGACTCTTACGCATATTATCAAGCACAATGGCACGATTCACAAGTGCCTGGAAGGTAGGATAGGTGTTTCCAGCCAGCTGCAACCTGAGTTCATAGTACAAGCCTTTCATGAACAAGCGCTGCTTATCAGCATCTTCCCTGACTTCATTCGGGGCATAACGAGCCAACTGTTCAAACGTGTCATGATATTCTGCCACTGTCATGGAGCCCATCCGGAGTGATCTGAATTCTTCCTGTTTGAGCTCCATCATTCCCTCATTTATGTGTCGAGCTCTGAAGTCCCTACAGAATTCCAGCCATGTGACAGGAGGAGCATTGTTGGGACGAGCAGCTTGATACGACTCCCACCATGTCTGAGCTGCACCTTGAAGCTGTCCAGAAGCATACAACACCTTCTCCAAGTCATTGCACTGTGCTATGTTTAGCTGCCTCTCCACAGCACGTAACCAATCATTTGCCTCCATGGGATCAGCTGAGTGTGTAAATACCGGAGGTCTTCCCTTCATAAACTCTCCACGCTTGTCCCTCACATGAACAGGTGGTGGTGTTGGTGGAGGTTGTTGCTGCAGGTGCTGCATGAAAACGTGCATCATCTGATTTTGGGTTTGCATGAGTTCCTCCACGGTGATTGGGGCATTGCCACCATTGCCATTGTCATTGCCATTGCCACGGCCTCTGCCTCTGCCTCTTCCCCTTGCTGCCATCTGCATTCCAAGGTATATAAACACATCTTAGTAATGTCCAACATGACAATTACAAGAGTTAACCGAATCTGAAATTTTCTGGGTAACATCCAACATCAGCAGATCAGAAAATCAGTAATATCTCGAGTTCCAGAATTCAAAAGGATACATGCTGTACACCGTTGGAAAGATAAAGAAATTGTCTACAACTTTCATTTAGATCATATTACCAGATTCCAACGTGAGGTTAACCAAAAACTGGGTACAACCAAAACTGTTCCAGAATTCCAGACTGCGCAGAAACCTCAACTTTAAACAGTCATAACTCACAGCTCATAATAGATAATATGGTCATTCTTGCGGCATTGGAAATATATGAAAGTCTAATTTTTCCCAGAAAAATTTGATGAACATTGCACGAGCAGAATTTGATTTATTCCAGAATCATTGCAGACTGCTCCAGAAAACAGCAAAAGACAGAAACAGGATATGACCCCAACCCACTATTTATTCATGTTCTTACTTAAGGTTCTTAACTAGGGAACTTGTGGACATGCCCACAAAGTCCCAGCACTCATTACAAAAATCCAAATCACACATATTCATAATAACAAATCAGCAAGCACACCAAGTTCACACCACAATAGCAAAAGACTCGAAATAACTCGTAAACTACTAACGTTCCTATTACATATGGGTTCTTTTCTATTCCTCGGGTGCAGCATCCTTCAAGATGGGTTCAACATGCAGCCTCTTATGAAGTTTGGGGCGGCCTAACTCCGCTCGAAGGTCATCCGCTTCCCTTTGCTCTTTCTCCAGCAGCTTCCTCTCACGGTGTAGTTCATTCTCCAACTCTATCACCTTGAGTGTCAGCTCATAAGTCAACTCCACTTGTGCTTGAAGCTTTGGTTGTGAAGCATCTGCAACTTCTATGGCCCAAGTCATCTTCTCTGGTACAAAGCGAGGATAGTGGTATGTTGCATTATACTGAACATCCTCAAAGCGTCTACCACGGTAAAAGATCAAGGCCTGGTAAGCTGCATCTGCCATGCTCTCTCTCATCGTGTCCCGGCTGATTCGAGCGATGTGTTTTGATTCCACCTTTCGAATCCCCTTGGTGGCATCCAGTGTCTTGACTATCAGCTCTGCAACCCAAAGTGATCTCCTCAGCGGGTGTTTGTGCTCAGTGCAGTTATACTCCAGTGTGGCTTGCAAATCCGGGTAATGGTGTTTCAATGTTAACACCAAATTCTCATGGAAGAAGGCCTTGGGATCTGCTTCTGGAATCCACAGCTCAGTAGTCCATCCCATCCTTGCATTAGCAGACTGTGGTGGAGGTAGATCTTGCATCTCCTCGTCCTCAGGCCCTTCCTCCTGAGCTTCCACCCTTGATTCCTCATCTTCCAGCTCAGGAACTCCATCCACACGTTGTCCTCCTAGGTTGAACATGGCACGGTACTCCTCAGCAGCCATGCGTGCAGCACTGCGAGTACGAGGCGGCATCTACAAAAAGTTTTTAGACATAGATCAGATGGATGCAATAATTTCACAATAGAGCAAGATAGAGAAGCATAAACTTTTAGCAAATAACAAGACCATAGTGGGAAGCATGAAGTAAGTAAAATAAGGACCTAAATTTTTGACCCTTTGCTAACTAGGTTTGCGTCCTACAGTCAACAAAGCTTTGATACCAATTTGTCACACCCATATTTTAAGAACAAAATAGGATGCATAAAAGACTCATATGTGCCCCAGGAATAGTCGCACAAATAAGTAGACAAATCTCAAATGTACCATTGCAGTGTTTATTACATAGCGGAAAATAATAAAACCACATAGTCTTATACATAAATGATAACATAAAGTAAACAACGCTCTCGACGGAAGCTCCACACAGGGACACTGTTGACTGGTTGACTCCAAACCTAGTACTCATACCGATAATCCTCATTCCAGTCATCTTCATTATCATACCCTGAGGTGTTGGAAAATTGCAAGAGTGAGCACATATCGTACTCAACAAGTATAACCAGGGGTTCATGAGGCTCAAATAGCTGACACTGGTTTGACTGCATTTAGCCTTTATATGTAGATAGCATATTTAATCATTGGCTAGCAAATATCAAGGTAGCATAATTAATCCCATAACCACATGATCAATGTATACAAGAATTAAGAATAACACATGTAAACAACATAATAAACCATCATTTATTATCATTAGTCATATTCATTAGTGTCCATCTATTCCGTCAGTTTTCCGGGCCGCCCGTATCCGTGGGCACGGCTAGTATACCAGATTTAACACTCTGCAGAGGTTGTACATCTTTACCCATAAGTCGTGATTTACCCTTTCGCCCGAGGTGATCAGCCTCTTAACCCACTACCAAGGAAGGTCGGCAGGGTTCACTATGAAGTCTTTCAAAGGTTCGTCTAACATGTTAGGGCCGCAAGGTTTCCTTTGCGCGCAGATATAGATACCCCCCTTCCGAATGGCACAATGACGCGCAGCCTATACACATAGGGACAGGGGCTCGCACTATACCCAAAACGGTTCAGCCCCTCCGCCCTTTCGGGTAACCTCTAACAAGCTAGAAAAGCTTACTCATACTTGACTAAAGCCAGAGCCATATAGCCCTCATGGTTGTACGAGTTGTCCCAGCTTTTGCCAAGGGATAAGTCCTTATGGAGGGTCAAGATCAATCCAGCAAAAGCCAGAGTTCTTTCCACCCTTTATATTCAAGTTGCTAGAAAGCTTATTTTATTGTTTATTGTATATTCAAATATTCATGTTACAAGATCATGGATTAATAATCAAGCACTAGCAAGAACTACCAAATGCATATCCCAAAATAGGTAACAAGGAATCCAGGATAACAATCATCTATGATTTTGCTAAGGTCATCAAGGTGAAAGCATGCATATGATATATATTGTATTAATTGTGTATAGGTAACAAGGATAGTCCCAAGTTATACTTGCCTTGCTCAAAGCTCTCCTGAGCTTGCTGGTCCTCAAAAGCTTGGTCTTGGTCACCAACGTACGGCTCACCGTCTAATCCCAATCATCAATCAACAACACGCATTCCAATGTAGACAATCATACACGAAGCAAACAAGATATAATTAGAGCAATACACCAAACAGTAGTAAAACAAATGTAAAAGTTTATCAAAATATTCTACGCAGCGCTACGATCACACAAACGTAAAGTTCACGAAAATCGGATTTAAAACGTAGAAGTTATGAATTTTCTAAGATTTCTATAGAGAAATAATTAATTAAATAGAACCAGGAAATTAAAAAGTTTCAAAACAGTAAACTAATATTTCTAACATGTAGATATCGTAAATACGAATCCAACGGAATTTGAATGGACAAAAACGGAGTTAAAATGAGCATTTTATAAGCAAAACAAATCTAGTGGCAATTCTGTAATTTCTGGAAAGCGCCTTTGAAACTCAGCTGACAGAAATACGCTTTTGAAACTGGAAAGCGTAAACTCCTCCAGGGCGCCAGGACCGCGGGTTTAAATAAGAGGAAGCCGAGGGTCTCTTTAAGAGTTTTCACCCCGAAGGGGTATCTTTTAATCACGATCGTCGATTCGCAAACGGACGGCTGGTATTCGATCTGGGCGGGGCTGGCCGGCCTCCTCGCCGGAACAGGAGCGGCCGCGGCGGATTTCCATTGCCGGCGTCAAGCTCCTCGCCAGAGTTCACCAAAGCGACGCTGCGGTTCACCAAAAACCACACCGAAGGCACTGGAGTGAAGAGAAAGGAATGGCGAGCTCACCACGGGGGTCGGCTCGGCCCGGGAAGGAGCAGTTGCGCGCGGCGGCGGTAGGAGTTCACGGCGAGATCCAAACTCCGAAGAACGCGACGGCTAGGGCTCGGATAGAACTCCGTGGGTGCGAAAGGGGTCCCTCGGGGTGCTTAGGAACTTTATAGAGGTTTGATTCCTCGAAAAAGGCAAGGGATCGCGGGATTACGGTTTTGGCTCGGGAAGGAAGCTTCCCCTGCTCGCGACACGGCTGGGAAGAAGAAGGAAGGTGGGATAGGGGAGACTGACGCGCGGGGCCCGGTTGGCGGTGAGAGAGGAGAGGGAGCGCACCTGCCTGGGCCGTTTGGGCCGCTGCGGTGCGGTGGGG
Organism: Sorghum bicolor; assembly: GCF_000003195.3. NCBI lineage: Eukaryota > Viridiplantae > Streptophyta > Magnoliopsida > Poales > Poaceae > Sorghum > Sorghum bicolor. Next base: position 57,677,903 of record NC_012872.2, on the reverse strand, counting down.
GGAAAGGGAAGCGGGCCGGGGGAAAGGGATTAGGCCCAGGGGGTTGGCTGGGTTTTCCTTTTTTTTATTTTCCAAAGCATTTTCACAAGTGAATTTGAATCAAATACATTCAAACCAAAAAGCCAAAAGCACAGAATTAAATATGCTCCAGCATGAATGCATAACATGTTTCTGAACTTATGATGAGTTTTAATTTTCACAAAATTATTTGTTTGCTAGATTCAAATGCCCACAAAAACACTTAATTAAATTAAATTAAATCCTATAAATTGAAAATCAGTATTTCGGGTGTTACAGAGCATCTTCGATACTTCTCCAAGATCACTCATCATCCCATAAAATTGGGGGTGATGATCTCTTTTTGTGCTCCAATAATCTTTCAATATAATTCTTTTTTTATGGCCACTAAAATCTTCTCCATCTCGCCTCAAATAGAGGGGGTTATATATCTCTCCCAATATGGAAGTTCATTATCATCGCGGCGATCCTCGTCGTCATGGTAGAGCGCGGACACGGAGGGATCTCGAACGTGTCCACAGGGTCTTCTCCATGCAGCGGGGGTGGGGATTTGTGGGACGAGCCCTTCCTATCCTCCACGATGGCCGGTTTCGCCTTAATGTCGGGGGCCGACAGTGGGCGAAGATGCCAGCGCAACCATGGCTGGCCGAGTCGCGACCGAGGTAACAATCACTTGAGGCCATGGGAGAAGTCGCCGGAGGCCGTGTGGTGGCAATGGTCACGGTCGCCGGCAAGTTGCATGGTGACTTAGCCATGCACGGTTGCCTGGAGGCCATGCCGATAGGGTGCGATGACCGGAGGCCATGCTCGGTTGCCTGGAGAAAGGAGAGAGAGAGAGAGAGGAGAAAGAATGAGAAAGAAGAAGAAAACTGCTAACTAGATATCATGTATTGGAGGAGATTATTAGCGATTTGCTACAATAACTCTTCCAATAATGTAAGAAAACAATATTGATGGCCATCAGTATCACTCTACTGGGATGAAGTATTGATAAACTAAACCACTATCAATATAATACAAATGCTTACGACGAGAAAACAAGCCTCTCTGTTTACGACGAGATAGCATGGGAAGTCGTAAACAAGCCTCTCTTTTACAGGCGGGTCAGGGGGACAAGCACACGGGCGGCCGCGGCGGGTGGCCGAGCCAGGCCGCCGCTGCCGGGTGCTGACTCGAAAGAAACTGCGTCGGGCGGCGTGTCTCGTTCCGCCCACTAGCAACACCAACCCCGCTCCCGCATCAACCGCCGAGATCGTTTCCGACCCGCAAACCAACGGCCGATCGGATCGCCATACGAAGAACGCGCGATCGTTTAATAATAACGCTCCTCCACCGCCGCGCCGCGACCTACTTCCCCCCCTCACCTGCTTTCCCCCCCAATTCGCGTCTCGGGGTCCTCTTGGACCAGCCACCCGGCGGAGGCGGGCACGCCGAGTGACCGGAGCGCCGCCGCCACCGGCAAAAGCCACGGCACGGCACCCATGGAGTCGCGCGCCCTCCTGCACGCCCGGCCCGCCGCCCTCCCTCCCCGCGCCGGCCTGCGCCTCCCTCTCCCACTCCCGCGCCCGCGGGCAGTCTCCCTCACCCCCGCCGCCAAGCCCGCGGCGCTCCAGTCCCCGCTCCTCGCGTCGAGAGGCCCCTTCCTCCCGCGGCACGATGCGGTTCTGGGGAATGGGTTCCTGAAGCGGAGAGCGGCCAGCGCTGGCGGTGACGTGTCCTTCCGCGCCCAGGCGGCGGCGGCGGTGCCGGCGCCGGCGCCGCAGCCGGAGGAGTCCAGTACAAAGTTCCTCGGCATCGACGTGAAGACGCTCAAGAAGATCGTGCCGCTGGGGCTCATGTTCTTCTGCATCCTCTTCAACTACACCATCCTGCGGGACACCAAGGACGTGCTGGTGGTCACCGCCAAGGGGAGCAGCGCCGAGATCATCCCGTTCCTCAAGACCTGGGTCAACCTGCCCATGGCCATCGGATTCATGCTCCTCTACACCAAGCTCTCCAACGTTCTCTCACGGGAGGCGCTCTTCTACACCGTCATCTTCCCCTTCATCGCCTTCTTCGGCGCCTTCGCCTTCGTGCTCTACCCGCTCAGGGACGTCATCCATCCCACCGCGCTCGCGGACAAGCTTCTCGCCGCGCTCGGCCCGAGCTTCCTTGGCCCCGTCGCGATACTGAGGATTTGGAGCTTCTGCTTGTTCTATGTTATGGCTGAGCTCTGGGGCAGCGTCGTCATCTCTGTGCTCTTCTGGGGGTTTGCGAATCAGGTCAGTCTGAAATTTGGATTCTTGGATCAATATTACCATGTAATGTTAATAGCTTCTTTAATTATATAGTGAAACAACTTGTTTTGAACCATCTCATAGCTAATAATGATTTGACTGGTTGGTTTGGTTATTGAACACTGACAAAAGATGGAAGGCTAAAACTTGTCTCTATCAGGTTAGTTTAGGCAGGGAGTGGTTTGTTCGTGGGATAATGGGTTGGTAATAAAACATTTTGGTTTTAAGTAGGCCCTGCATTGTAGCTTGGCTCATTGTATTGCATAACTTTCAGGCTTAAAAAATCTAGGTGCTCGTTGCTTTCTTTTATGAATATGCTGGGCTCCATTATTGTTCACTTTCCATGATCCAAATGAGGTTTGAGCTATTGTCAGTCTTAAATTAGTTGTGGATGTCTATTACATTGAACAACTTGGCTGGATATGGTTCACACTTTATAACTCCTTTACTTTTGCAAATCTAACGTGTCTCTGTCTTGGGGCTACTTTTATGGCCAGAAAGGAAGGGCCCTGGTTGGGTATATTCGTCTGTTATTTATTCGACTACCATTTCTTGTTTTACGAGGGATATGATAGGGGAAGCCTCACTGTGACATAGACATCAAGAGAATCAATGCAGAGTGAAAAAGGCTTAAAACAAGAAAAGAAAGGGAAAATCAGAACATGGAATAAGCTTGTCTGGATAGTAAAGAAAGACAACAGCCAATGGTTATCAGTTAGCTAATAAGTCAATACACAATATACTTTGAAAAATGAAAAGGTTGCACAAAGGCACCACTCCTGAAGCAACTATTTGGATCAATAGACTCTGTTTAAACAACAATCAATCATAAAACATTCTCGTTGACTTTTTTTTCCCTTTGTAAAATCACCAAGTATACCAGCATGTGTTTCAACTGTATCTTCAGTTCAGCATCTGAAGTTGTCAACAACCAGATTATCAACCACGTGTTCTTAAGGACCATTAAGCTCATGATTGTTGGTTTCTTAATTTGTTTTTGTGGTTATTGCAATCGTATTATTATCACATATGTGTGCTAGTATGTAACCTTTCTACCTCCAATCCAAACTCTTGTGGGAGTTTCTTTCCTGTGAATTCCCCTCATTAGCTTGATGGGAAGGTTTCTAACTGGGAGTATTATGAAGAGTGTTCAACTGTTCACAAGTAAGAATTTCCAGCTAGATACTACTCCCTCCAGTTACAAATACTTGAGGCTTTGACCAAAATATGGTCAAACTGTTAGAATTTTGGTTGCCAATAGTTTTCAGAATAGTTTGGAAACATAAAAATCATATGTGTAGTTTTTTCTTGAAAGCTATATTCATAATATCATGCTTATTAGATGTTATATCTATACTCTAATAAGAAAAAATAATGGTCAGAGTTAAAACTCGAAGACCATAGAAAGTCAATGGCGACAGGTACTTAGACTGGAGGGATTAGTGTTTTTCTAATAAGTGATTCAAAGCTTTTTAGTCCATGGAGCGACATCTTAAATGCAGTAGCCATCATCTGAGTGATTGAATAAGTTGCACCTTTGAGGAGTATGGACATGTCAGCCAGATGTTGCACGCGAGGAGCATTGATATTATCCCCTCTTGTTGACTGATGGATCCATTTTCAAGAGCTGGTTAAAGGTGAGCTGTATAGGGGAGGGGGGAGGGGTTTCTGCTGCTCTTGGTTGCAGAGTTCCAGTGGAGTTGTTGATTAGGTTTTTGGGCTTCCATTGGAGGACCGACCAACTGAAACATGTACCTTGCAGCAGCTCTATGTTTCTATATGGCACTCCGGTGTCTGAAATTTGGATTTTTTTTTATATTCGCATTTGTTGAAATTCTCATCAAATGTTGAATCTTCAGGCTCCAGCTTGATCTGATTCATGTTCTTTTTCAGATTACCACAGTTGATGAAGCAAAGGAATTCTACCCGTTATTTGGCCTTGGGGCTAATATTGCCCTTATCTTTTCTGGGCGTACTGTGAAGTATTTCTCAAATTTGCGCAAGACATTGGGTCCTGGAATTGATGGCTGGGAAGTATCTTTGAAAGGAATGATGAGCATAGTGGTACTTCTTGGACTGGTCATAACTTCCATCTATTGGGGAGTGAACAAGTTTGTTTTGAATGATCCTTCACTTCCAAAGTCTGATCGTAAGAAGAAAAAGGTTGGTACCTGTGGTTTATCATGCTCCCTTTTTTCCCCTTTTTATTGCTACTCAACTCAATCTGGTAACGATTTATTCAACAGGAAAAGCCTAAACTTGGTATGAAAGAGAGTCTGAAGGTTCTGCTCTCCTCGAGGTATGTGAGGGATCTAGCCACCTTAGTGGTTGCTTACGGCATTAGTATCAATCTTGTCGAAGTCACATGGAAATCAAAACTCAAGGCACAGGTAATCTTTCTCAACTATCTGTTCTTTTCATATTGCTTTGTTCCTACTGTTATCTATTTTCAGTATTCAGTAACACTTTTCTTATTCACTGCAGTTCCCTAGTCCAAATGAATACTCATCTTTCATGGGTGATTTCTCGACCGCAACTGGAATTGCAACTTTCACAATGATGCTGTTAGGACGATATATACTACGAAAATTTGGCTGGGGTGTGGCTGCAATGATCACCCCCACTGTTCTGTTGCTGACTGGTGCCGGATTCTTCTCTCTGATCTTGTTTGGACAGCCACTGACTCCTATGCTTGCCACGATGGGTATGACCCCTCTACTGGCAGCCGTTTATGTGGGCGCCATGCAAAACATATTTAGCAAGAGTGCAAAGTACAGTTTATTTGACCCATGCAAGGAAATGGCTTATATTCCTTTGGATGAAGATATGAAGGTTTGTTAATCTTTCTGGATTATATCTTCTTACTATTCTCATGTGACTTAATTTCTGATGATGCATATGGTCTTTTCTAAAGCCTGTTAAATATCGTATGTATCTTGGTCCTGTAGTGTAGCTATAAAAATGGCATTCGTTATATACCTGCATGTCATGTGTGACTACATGGCAGATATGATAACTAATGCTTTTCAATTAAGTCAGGTCTTGTGAACATCGTACTGTTTTTCCCAAATGTCCTCGAACTTAGAATCATGTGTGGGTGGCTCAATGATTCTTGATGTCCCACTGTCTGCACCATGATTATACTGCACATACCAACTCCAGTTCCCTCTGTTTGCAGGTAAAAGGAAAAGCGGCCATTGATGTTGTTTGCAACCCACTGGGCAAATCCGGTGGTGCACTTATCCAACAATTCATGATCCTGACGTTTGGATCCCTGGCAAATTCAACTCCATACCTTGGCGGCATACTGCTGGTCATTGTTCTCGCGTGGCTAGGCGCAGCAAACTCATTGGACAAGCAGTTCTCGGCCTTGGCTAAGGAAGACCTGAAGAAGGAGAAGGCTGCCCAAGAGAAAGTAGAACCCTCGCTACTTAAGGCGCCTGCAGAAGGCACTGGTGATGTACCGGTGGAGCAGACAAATGGATCTGTGACGAGCCAAGCAACTGGAACAGAGAGCTCACCGTCGAACTCATCCCCCATTCAATAGCTTCATCATCAGAAGTTGTAGTTAGGAGAGTGATTACAGTGAGCAGAAATAATCGGTAAAAATAATTCATGGCTTTCAAGTTTGTAACAGTGTGCAGCGTCAAGCTGCTAGTAACTTTTCTTTGTAACATGAGCAAATTTTGACAGCCGACAGTGAATGCCGTTCTGGAAATGGCCCCGACCCTTTGTGCCGACGTCAAATGCATAAATTGTTTTTTTTTTCTGAACTGAATCATGTCACAGTAAAGAAATGAGCTTGATGCGTGGTTGTCTTCAGTAGTATTAGCTGAATGTTCAGCAGGAGACGATAAGTGCGCCTTCAAAAGTTGAAACATAACGCATCCAACAAGGGGTGTCGTTTGGAACCGCTTGAATTCAGATTCTTGATGAAAATTATCGAGAGTGCCACCAAAACTATTTGGAGGTGAAAAGAATGTGAAATTGAACTCGCTTGAATTTGGATTCTTGATGAAAATAATCGGAATGCCACCCAAATTTGAGCTGAAAATAATCTGAATTGATCTGAAATTGAACTAGGAGCTGAGAATCTTGCGCCGTGAGGGTTGAACCGCGTTTCCCCACCGCTCATTCCAGTGAGCATCATGATCCAGGGCCTGATTTTGTTGTTTGCTAATGCTGGAGCATGGATCACATCAAACTGATTATCCGATTTACTTTCTCACTCTTCCACTGCTGCCATGAGAGGTACTCGGAAATGCAGTAACGACCGTCCGAGAGCTGAGAGGGCAAAAGTTGCAACGCCATGTGAGGCCACCTAGCTTGGCTTTGTCAGCACCAGGTCAGCTCAGGAATATTGCCGGCGATGGTACAGCAACGGTGGGGAAAACAGCACACTAGGCTGCCTGTACTACACGAGCAACCAAGAACGCCAATGGCCTATCAGATATTCATTCATCAGTCGATCCAAGGGAGTTTACCAATACCTGGTGAAGTGATTGATTGGTTCTTCCAAAACAGAATTGATTGTTTCTTCAGAATGCCACTGTTGCATTCTGTTATTTACAGTATTTGACCTACCCATAAGCACTTCTTTGGAACAAAACTCATGGATGAACCCCCACCCCAATAAAAAGTAGAATGATAGTTAAAATGATATCCCCATGAATTACTCATGCAGGGAAAAGTCCGGGATCCCGGAGGGATTGGAGTTTCTAAATTAAGCCTCAGTGGATAAAACTCTTGGACTCTTGGGGTTTGAAGCCTCAGAACTATTATTTGCTTTTGTGTCATGAGATGCTAAAGATGCAAATCGACGGGGATGGAGCACCTACATTCGGATGGATGCACAACGCCCCCCCGTTCTGTCGCTTTTAAGCGAGCGCTCTTCCTGTGTGCCCAACTGCTGTCCCTGTGCTTTACTCGTGTGCCTGGTGGAGTGGAGATGGCATAAGCATGCGACCCGTTTTCTCCATCCAGTCTTTCTCACTAATCTGTGTACTTCGGTAGCGACGTCGAGGGCAATAGCCATCGGAACAGTCCAGAAGAAACCCTGGGACCTGAAGTTGACCGCTTGTGGCTTGTATGATGGCTTATGATTATGAACCACCGAATTAGTTTGATTAATTCTTCCTTGTTTAGAATAAGACCGCAGAATATTATTGCAGCGAACATTGATGATGAAAAAGAAAACAAAAACAGCATATATAATGCAAGAGCGCTCGCTTAAATGCGACAGAATGGGGTGTCCCTGTGCTCAATTCTGCAGAAAGACATGGCAAGGCTGCATTGATGCAGCTGCAAGAGGGTAAAGTGAGCTTCCCTCCACAGGGTAGAATTGAGCCTGTTCGCTGATCTGAGAGAGAGAGAGAGAGAGAGGAAGGTGCTTTGCCACGTGTTGTCGCACATTGCCGCGATTTAAGTTGATGATGCAAGTACAGTACATTCAGCTAAGCCTTTCTCAACCGTTTCCTAGTAAAAAGCAGAGGAGTCTCCTAGTAAAAAGTAGAGGAGTCAGAACTGTTTTGAATGAGCCGGCTCGAGCTCCTCTAAAAGAGTCATGTTAAACACTCCATAAACTTGAAGTAGTAGCTGTATTATACAAAATAGAAAGAAGCACGCACACATGACACACCACTAGCCATTCCTTATCTGAAACATTTCGCTCTCACGGGCATTGTCCCCATCGGCGAAGCTATGATGCGGGATCATGCCACGCCACGCCACGCCACGCCATGGCCCCCACTCCACATGGAAACGACGAACCGCCCGCTCACATCTCGTGGCGTGGGGGACTGGGGGACACGGCCGCGCGCGCGTTGGACCCCCAGCAGCACTCGCCCACTCTCGCACGCACGCGCGCACACACACACACCCCCCTGTACGTACACGTACAGCACGCGCGCGCGCGCATCAACATGCGACGACACGGGCTCCCGGATCATCGCTTTCGCTTCACTGGTGGCTGCTGCTGCTGCTGGACGCCGGCGCAGGCGCGGCCAGCGGCCAGAGGCGGGAGAAGGTGGAGGAGACGGCGATGCCGGCCATGTTGAGCCCCTTGCTGCTGCCCCAGTCCGGCACGGGCACCCACCGCCACTCGCGGCGCGCGCGGTCGTACGACAGCCACACCAGGTCCCACGCGCCCCGGCAGTTGGAGATGAGCACCAGCCGGACCACGCCCTCCCGCTCCGCCAGCAGGCCCGTCATGGCGGCGTACGGCTTCCGGAACCCTTCCACCAGGTCGCCCGGCACGCTGGCCACCAGCTCCCAGTCGCCGCCCACGGCGCCGGCCCCGAACCCGTACAGGTCCACGCCCGTCACCACCTTCACCCGGGTCCGGCTCGTCGGGTCGTCGATCGCCGCCGACCGCACCACGGCCGCGCTCCCGTCGCCGTACACGTGCTGCCGCTCCCCGCCGTGTCCCGCGGCGGCGTTCGGGAACCGGGGCCGGAAGAAGACCGGGCGGTCGTCCGCGCGCGGCCCGGCGTACACCATCACGCAGTCTGGCCCGGCGTGCGCCGCGCAGAGGTACGTGCCGCCGCCGTCTCCGTCTGGGGCGGCCGCCCTCGCCGCTGGCTCTGCCCCCTCGCCCTCGGCCAGGACCGCCTCCGACTGCTGCCACGTGTCCGTCTCGGACCGGTACTCGAAGAGGAATGGCGTGTTGTTCACCAGCTCCGCAAACAGAAACCTTGCAGGGAAAAGCAAACCATTTTTCACACTGACGTCAGAATGATCGATCGAGTACACGAACACTCGAACAGCGACATTGATGGATTCGTATCGAATTTTACTGCGGGTTATGTTAACTGTTGCTTTGGCACTCTTAATTACTACGTGAACGTGACGAGGAATAATTGAGAAGCCCCGCGTGGTAAAGCCGTAAAAACTGGGAACCGAGAGCGAGGAGGTTAGTGGTGCTTGCAAGTTTTTTCTATTTTCTTCCGTAAGAAAAGGACAGGTACCTAAACCGGTTCGATCCGGGGGGATCGGCGACGAGCTTGAGGCCGAAGCGACGCCAGGAGGAGGTGCCGCGGGGGCCGAGCGGGGACGGCGGGAGGCGGCGCGCGGCGCGCGCGGTGAGGTCGACGACGACGAGCTCGCGGCGGCCGTTGGCGGCGAACAGGAAGGAGCTGGCGGAGGCCGCCAGGAAGTAGAGGTCCTCGCCGGGCGGCACGGCGGGGGCGAGGATGGACGAGACGGGGATGCGGAACCACCGGCCCGAGGGCCCGTGGAAGCCCCTGATGGCGGCGTCGCGGGGCGGGAGCTTCTTGAAGAGGAGCAGCCACGCGGCGGCCGGGCCGGGACCCGAGGGCGACGAGGAGAGGTGGTAGAGGCGGCGGAAGTCCGGGGAGGAGATGAGGCTGGAGAGCGGGCGCGCCACGGAGCGCACGCGGAGGAGCTCCGGGACGGCGAGGCGGAGCAGGATCTCGTGGAGGAGCTCCGACGGGAGGAGGAGTAGAGGGCCCAGCGCCGTGGCGGCCGAGCTTGCGGGCGATGGGTGGTGGTGCTCGCCGGCGACGGGGTGGTCGGCCATGGGATGGGAAGGGGTTAGGTGAGGTTTAATTCTGCTCGGGGATCGGAGGATGATATCCGGCTTCGCTTGTTTGGGAGACAAGTTTTGTGGCGCTGCCCCTTTTATACAGACTAGAGAGACGGGTTTTTTCTTGGAGAATCTGCGCTAGCTCTAAATCTGCATTTTCTGGGATTTATTTAAGGGATAGGGGGGTTTCTTTTTTTTCTTTTTGCTTCCCATTTTGTGGTTGGGTTGTAGGGCACACTTTCTTCTAGGTCAAAGAAAAAACTAACTCTAGTTTTTTTATTTGGTGGACGGCGCATGATATCACCAATGTGCATGATTTTGTAGGTGATGCGTGCCTATGATTTAATTTACTTGCTTGTGCATGTTCCTAATTCAAATGTTACACAGGAAAATCCTATGATCCAAGCCCTACCACCAATACAACACCGTGTAGTTTTTATATTTATTTAAAAGGGGCCAAAAAAAATAAATATAAAGAGAATTCTCGGTTAGGAGTATTGATTTTTATTTAACTTGTTGTTCAAGTCAATCATTTCCGACCAGTTAGTATTAGCAATTACGACGCATGCGCAATCCGCTCGCAGGTTACCACCGTACCTTCCGTCGCAAGATAATTACTTTAGTCTTGATGCTCAAGTAAGGATTGTTTTGTGATGGCCTTATTACTTGATTCTCTCTCGCAGGAAGTATTATTAGTATAAAAAATAAATAAAACGTAATCGAAATTCTGGTTCTGTTATAGAGGGACTCCATGTGGGGCCGATCCAAATACTCAAACCACATGAACGGCATGAAACGCATCGGCGCTTTCCTTTCGTGTAAGCATAAAGTAGCATTTGCTATGGAAGGCCATTTCTAGCTCTCCTCCGAAAGAATGAAAGTCTGTGTTGTCTTAAGAAGTCAAACAAACTCGCATTTAATTTAATTTATATAAAAACTACCAATATCTATATGTATAATAAGTATAGCTAGATTAATTATAGAATATGTTTTTATAAAAAAAGTTTTTGATGATATAAATGTTAGCAGTGTTTTATAAATGTGATTATTTTATATATATATATATAGCTACTTAGCTAGCAAAGGAACAACCGGACTCCAGGATGTTCTAACCGGGAGGAACAGAGTGGCCACCACTTGAACAATAGCCATCACAATTCACAAACACAAAACTCCGCGCGGCCACCGCTCAAAAAAAGAAAAAAAAAATCCCGACGGTTGTGCCGTGAGCCCGTGACACACATTCATAGTTTGTGACACTTTAGTTTATTTCATTTCAATACGGAACCATACATCACGTCAGCGAGGGCCTCTCCCAATTTTCCTATTTTTGTGTTTCTTCAAAAACAAAATTCCTATTTTTCTCCCTTTACTAGAAACACCAATAATAGGGGAAGAGAGGAAGGAAAAGTCACATTCCATCTTTCATTGCATTTTCAATTATGCATCGGTTAAGGCTTATGAGAAGCCAAGAATCTCTCTTCTGCAAGGAAGCAAAGCTCTGGAATCCTCTTATATCCAAGCAACTGTTCTTTTTTATTCTTTTATTATTGCTTATTTTATTTTCCAAGCCTTCTTCTTTTTAATATATAGTACTCCCTCTATCCTAAATTATAAAACATTTCAAGGATCTTAGATAATCAAAGCATTTTAAGTTCGACTAAAATTATATAATAAGATAATAATATTTATTATACCAACTAAATATCATTATATTCTTTATTAATTATATTTTTTTAATAGTATATCTATTTGATATCATAAATTTTTGTAACTTTTTTTATAATTTTGGTTAAACTTGAGATATTTTGATTCTCCAAAATTCTTAGAATGTCTTATAGTTTGGAAGGAGGAAGTATTAATAAAAATTTCCAAGACTCCTCTTCCCGTAGACTGGTTGACCATGATCGAGCTCGTGCTTGGATGCTTGCTCAATGATTATTTGGAACTATACAACTCAATAATTGAGCTGCAGCATTAACTTAACTTCTTCTAGGCATCAGCTCTTGCGCTTCAGCCTCATTGTGACCATATACAAACAAAGTCATTTGGACGTCACAGGGCATCATTTCTTCTTATATCACAATAATATGCATCCTTTTAGCTGATGACGGCAACACTTAACTGCCTCCTGAAACTAACATAAACCAAGAATCTTTGAAAGAGAACATACAGTACAATGGATATGTTAGGTAAAATAGAATAAAAGTATAGCTTCATGCATGTCAGCATATACATAATATTAAGGTTGGAAGAACTTCTTCACATGTTTTTTTTTGAGCAGATGGCATTTATATCAGGTAAGGTCGGCATAGCTTTTGCTGTCCTGATTGTACGGTTCCGGGGCCCAAAAATATTTGCAACTTTTGACGAAGATAATAAGCGAGCCAAAGATGGTGGTCAAAGATTAGGTGAAGAAGATGCTCTCGTGCTTCCCTTATGCGCCTCTAGCTCGCTCCCTGAGCAAGCTGAAGCTCTGTCTAAAAAGAGGAGCTTTAGCAAGTGGTTGGGACTGCTCCACAAACTTCACTGTAGAGCAGCTCCATAAAAAACTGGAGTTTGTGGAGTACTTCTTTAGGTACTTTCACAACTTTACTTTTTTTCTCGGACTAAGTGTGTGGAGCTGAAATCATTTGACTAAAAAATATGGAGTTGAGCTGAAAAACATGGAGCAGAGCAGTCCCAAACACCCCCGGGCATGCGAAACTTTGTAAGTATTACACTAGGTTGTGAATGATAGCTCTTCTTTATATATGTGGCTGTCAGTAAATTGCCATGGCATGATCAGCCTGGTTAATTAAACCCTTGTTTAGCAGGTAAAATAGGTTACAATTAAGTACTCCCTCCATTCCAAATTGTAAGTTTGACCAAAATTATAAAGAGAAATATTAAGATTTGTAACATAAAGTGAGTATACTATAAAAATATAATTAAGAAAGAATCTAATGATATTTAGTTAGTATCATAATAATTATTATTTTATCATGTAAATTTAGTTAAACCTAAAATAGTTTGACTCTCCAAAATTTTTGGAATGACTTACAATTTGGGATGGAGGGAGTAGCAGTTAGGACAATATATAGCTTATTTGTCAGTATCTTGTATACTTGTTCAGTTTGTGCACGGAGCAGTTGTCTTTCTCGATCATCAGCAACAAAATTAAAATAGCTCGCCGTGATTCTGAATCATAGTGTAACTTTCAGGCAACAAAGTAGCTCCAACGCTGGACGGGATCATAGTATAACTACAACTCTCCGTGATTCTGGATTATATATATAGCGTAACTTTCTCCACAGGCATCTGAGGTCGCAACATACACAATGGACAGTGACACAGTGGATACCCAGGTTATGGACCCAAACCGCCTGAGGAGGCAGTCAGAAACCATGGCCTCCCAGCTCCAAGAAGACGGGCCAAATTAACCCATGCGGGCACCAAACGGCGGCAGTCACTTCACCCGAACTGCGGATCGAAATGGTTTCCTTCTTTGCCGAAAGAACCCAGAACGAAAGCGAAACACTGCAAGGGACAAAGTGTTTCTTTCGTTTCCTTTCTGTGCAGTCGTTTATAGTTGTGTACTCTACTCTGAAGATAATGACAGGAACGTATTATACAGAACATCATCTCTTTTTTTAAAAAAAAAAAATTGTATCGTAGAGAAAGAGAAGAAACCCTGATGACAAAAGCAAGCATGCGCGGCGATGGAAACTGATTGATTCGCGGTTGATGCGCGCCAATTAGATTTGAGACGTGCATGATGATGTCAGTCAAAGAAAGGCCCGGGGTCACTATTTAATCACCCTCTTATTACTGCTGCGCGCCAAATTTATTGGAGGACAAGACAAGCTCGCAAAAGTTGCGCTATCAGGTTTCAGATATTTTTCATGTTGAAGTTCAATGATGCAAAGGTTGCTGATTTCAACCTCGCAAATTTCAGAACATAAACTTATTAGTGGATTAGGGTGTGGATCGGACTTGCAGCAAATCCATCGCTCAAGTGAAGAAGGCAGAGCGTTGAGCTCAAGCGGATGTGGAAACCTGCTGCCCGATTGGCCGCTCCTGCTTGATCCCAGCCCGGGATTAACACTTTGCCTGTTAAAGGTGCTGTCAAGGTGCGTTGTGCCAAAAGGGGGACCTAATTTCCTCCACTAAAGTTGCGTTAGGAGGATCGATGGCTACAGCCACAGCTTTTTGTCATGAGATGTCTTGGTCGGCCGGCCGGGTCCTCTTGGCCACCCATCGATTCCACGTAGGATTGATTGACGGCTTCTGTTGTCCCGTCTGGGGTTAGGACCTGGTGGGGGCCCCACGTGTGTTTTGTTGACGAGAGGAGGATAGCATCTCTCTGCTACCAAGTCAACTTATCACAGTGAGGAAAGGTGTGGTTCCCATATACTAGGGTCTTGTTTACATACGAAAATATTTTGGATTTCGTTATTATAGTATTTTTGTTTGTTTGTGGCAAATATTGTCCAATCATGGACTAACTATGATTAAAAGATTCGTCTCACGATTTACCGTTAAACTGTGTAATTAGTTTTAATTTTTATCTATATTTAATGTTTCATGCATTGCCGAAAGATTCGATGTGACAGGGAATCTTGAAATCTTTTTGGTTTTGGGGGTAAACTAAACAAGGCCTAGATCATATAATATGTTTTTTAATTGGATTGCAAAACTACGCGGAAGGGCCACTTGCTTGCGTTGCCTGCAACAGGGCCCCTTCTGCCATTTGTGTTAGGAAAAGGTAATATGCGACCGTCGTGCGGAGCGCGGACGGCGTGACTCTCTCCATCTTCCTCTCTCACGTAACCACACCCACATCCCCGCACCTACACCTCGACGGAGAGGAAGAAGACCGTGGAGAGGACAGACATGGAGACCTCATCGACGTTAAGGTTTCCACATGTCTTGCTCCCACACTCCTTTTCTTCTCCATCTCCGGCGAGCTTAGAAGGGGTTCAGGGAGAGACTGACTAACCAAGTGGTATGGATGGTGGGAGGAAGGCGTTAGGTTCCAGCAGTGGTGAAGGTGGCTAGGCCAAGTCAAGGGTGTCTATGGCCATGGAGGAGCTCTGGCGAGAAGAGGGAAGGGGGGAGGCTGGTCGCCACGAGTGGTGATAGTGGCGTGGAAGAGGATGAGAATGAAGAGGAGGGCGGGGATGTGGGAGGGATGTGGGCGGCGGGAGCCGTTGGGCATGGGGTGTGGAAGTTGTGAGTGGGAGAGGGCGAGGACAACGTTGGAGGAGAGAAAGAAGAGGGAGAGAGAGAGAGAGTCATGCGGAGAAAATATACATATAGGCAGCAAAAGGGAGTGTACATGTTTTTAACTACCCGTAGCACATAGGTGAAAATTGCAATACGCTAGCATCACACTCGTCAATGAATCGTATTTTCTAAAGGCATGACCTGTCCTGCATTAACTATCTCCATTTATATTTATGTTTTATCTTGAATCGTACTCCCTTTATTATTATAATATTTTTTAAGATATATACATAGGCAGAATGATTTATAGTAATTTGGAACAAAGAGATCATAGATGTTTTTAACTACCCGTAGCACATAGATGAAATTTGCAATACTGATATAATAATAAAGCTTATAAATGAACTCAAATAAAATCCATACAATGTTTGTGAGCCAGTTCTACTCCTAGTTTGAGATTTGCGTCGAGTTAAGACCCCACAGAGAAATTGGCCCATATGATTTGGGCTGGAGAGGTATCAATAGGCTAGACTAGATTGGACCACTCTCTGAAATTAGCAGCGGACATACTGGGATTTGGGGTGGGATCGTCTCTCTAGCCCACGTTCTTTGGTTTCAGTCAGCTACCTTAGTAGTAGGCTGGTAGCGCTGGAGCCGGTCCAGTGATCTGGCATGGCCCATACGGTTGCTGCCCTTTGCCCACCCCAAGGCGGCTAGGCCCATCTCCCACGACGCAAGAGATTTGCGGGGGCATCCGTGGGCCGCTTCGCTGCCACACGCTCGACACGCTGACATGCCAGGCCAGCCCATCAGTCAGCCGGGGTCCGCCCATGTTTTAGGTTTCATTTCAGGGCGCTGTGAATCTGCGAGTCCGTTCTCCTGATCCGTGGCGCAGTGCAGTGTGCAGACGCTGCTGTTTCGCGATTTCGGTGGACACATGGCCTTGGTTCTCGAAGTGAAAATTTTGTTACACTGTAGTAATTTCGTTTGTTTATGCGTCTAAAGATTCGATGTGACGGAGAATTTTGAAAATTTTTAGGTTTTTGGGTGGAAGTATTTATTAGTTCCACTAAAAACCAAAAAAAAATTCAAGATTTCTCGTGATATCGAATTTTACAGCACATGCATAGAATATTAAATATAGATAAAAATAAAAAGTAATTGTACAGTTTATCTGTAAATCACGAGACAAATTTTTAAGAATAGTTACTTCATTATTGAACAATGTTTGCTAAATAATAAAAACAAAAGTGCTACCGTGCACAAAAAATTATCGTGTAGGAACTAAACAAGACCCTAGTACTGTGTACCAACAGTATGCCTGCCGACTGCCGTGCCGTGCCGTGGAGGGAGTGAATCGATCACGGGGTTTCCTCGCTTTTTAGGGCCCTGCCTCTGCCTGCACCGGCACCGGCAGTGGGTAGGTCACCCAGGTGCATCTGCCTCCTGGCATTCGCCACAACTGAATATCCTGGCGCTTGCACCGCTGGAGCCCTCCCTGATTGCACGGACCCTTGGGCTTTCACGTAGTGTCGCGAGAGGATTCATGGCCTTGTTTAGTTTGCAAAAAATTTTGTTTTTGGCTACTGTAGCATTTCGTTTTTATTTGACAAACATTATCCAATTACGGAGTAACTAGGCTCAAAAGATTCATCTCATAAATTACAGATAAATTGTGCAATTAGTTTTTATTTTCGTCTATATTTAATGCTCTATGCATGCGAACAAAGATTCGATGTGACGGGAAATCTTGAAAATTTTTGCGAACTAAACAAGGCCATGCGATCATTTCAATTGTCCTCCCAACAAAAACAAACTTGGCTAGGGCCTTGTTTAGTTCCAAAAATTCAGATTCTCCGTCACATCGAATCTTTAGACACATGCATGAAGTATTAAATATAGACAAAAATAAAAACTAATTACACAGTTTGGTCGAAATTTACGAGACGAATCTTTTGAGTCTAGTTAGTCCATGATTGGACAATATTTGTTAAATACAAACGAAAAAGCTACGGTGTCGATTTTGCAAAATATTTTGGAACTAAACAAAGCCTAGCTACCTGCAAACTTTTTTGGTTTTGCTAACGGTAGCACTTTCGTTCTATTGGATAATTATTTTCTAACCATAGATTAATTAGACTTAAAATATTTATCTTGCAAATTATAAATAAACATTATATTTAATTATTTTTTATTTATATTTAATGTTATATACATATGTCAAAAAATTAAATGTGATAGTTAATTTTGAAATTTTTGTGAACTAAAACCAGGCCGTAGTACTATAGTACATACTCTCTCTGTCCCTTTTTAATTGTCGCTGTTGGTGTGCGTGTCACAAGTTTGACTCGATTTGTAGAAAATACGTGCAACATTTGTATCTCCAAATAAATTTGTTAAAAAACTAGATTCAAAGATTTTTCTAATGATACTAATTATGTATTATAAGTATTAATACTTTTTAATATGGGAGCGTATGCTATGCAAACCGGCTAGCTATGCAAACTACACAAACTCTAATCAAGTCCACACAATTCTAATCTGATGGCTTTAGATGAAGGTAGGTCAATTTAGCACTTAAATCCTCCCACCAATCCTATTCTAATCATTTTTTCGCAACACAACCCAGCAGCCGCCGTCTCTGTTACGTCCGTCGCGAGTTTCCCGTTGCTCCCGTTTCGTGATACGTCGCGCCGTCTCCTACTCCTCCCGATCGCCGCCAGGCCCCGACAGATGGACTGCCACCGCTCGCCCCATCCAGAGTCCAAATGACTGCCGCCCAGCACACGATCGCCCATCCGTCCAGCAGATGATCGCCCGCTGACTGTGATGATCACCGCTGCCACTATGATGATTTGTCCGCACCCAGTTCGTCCGCAGACCCCAGGCCACAGTTTGTTCGCAACAGGGACATGCCGCAATTTGTCCGCATGTCCCAGGCAATGAACAGAACAATGCATTTATGCCCAACCGAACTACAGGGTCATGCACGTCCAACAATTGCACACATGAGCTTGCTAGACTCCACATGGTAGACTCCAACGACGTCTTGGCAGGTGTCCGATCGATCTCTGCCGCTCCATGTTTCACCGACCCTCGCAAGGATCGTTGCTCCATGTTTCACCGGCCCTCGCAAGGATCGCTGTTCCACGTTTCAACGACCCTCCGCAAGGATCCCTGCCCCCCCACCCCCACCCCCACCCCCCCGCGCGACCCTAGGGAGATCGCAAGGATCGCGCCGATCGGGAGGGGCGACGCGAGTAGGAGGCGGCGCGACGTGTCACGAAACGGGAGCGACGGGAGACTCGCAATGGACGTAACGGAGACGGCGACTACTGGGATTGTTTTACAAAAAATGATTAGGATGAGATTAGTGGGAGGATTTAAGTGCTAAATTGACTCAGTTTCATCTAAAGCCATCAAATTAGAATTCTATGGACTTGATTAGAGTTTGTATAGTTTGCATAGCTAGCCGGTTTACATAGCATACGCTCCCTTTTAATATATAATTGTCGCCGGTTATTTTTTAAAAAGCGCAAGCGACAATCTCTAAACGATTCACGCACCAAAAGAAGGCCGGCGAGCGTGGCCACGTCGCCTACCTTTCTCGGCCGTCGGATCGGGCTCATGAACGGGCGAGATCGTGCTCTCCTTGGTCGTTTTGCAAAAAAGCCCTCCCACTTTATACGAATCAACCCGCAGTCCACTTCCCTCTCTCATATATTCTTGCAAAAAAACCCTCCAATTGTTCAGAAATGAACCCGCGGTCCAGCCGCTGCTCAGGCCACGTTATGGGCCTCGGCCCGCATCGCCGCTCAGCGTTGGGCCGAATTGGGCCCAATGGCCTTTTCCATTTTCCAGCGGATTTATTATTTATCTAAACCGGCTGCAAAATTATAAAAATCATAACAAATCAAATAAAAATCAAAAAAATACCAAACCAAGTTTATTGTGCTCTACACAACTAGCACTACACTCTAAATACATAGTATCACATATTTTCATGAAATTTAACTTGTTTAAATATAAATCTATCGTACGATATCCATATTACTATATCAAAATTACTTAAAAATGCTTTTCTCTCTTAATAAAAAAAATGTAATAGTTCTCTTCCAACACTTAGGATAATATATTATATCCTCAAATTTCAAATAAAAATACAAGACCAAAAAAATAAACAAAAAGAAAAGATAGTTAAAAATCACTGATAATAAACAAAAAGAGAAGATAATTAAAAATCACTGCATCTAAATATAGACTAGCAGGCTCACCGCGTGTTACACTAATGCTCCTCTCTCTTAGTAAAAAACATAATAGTTCTATTTGAACACCTAGGATAATATATTACATCCTTAAATTTCAAAGAAAAATAGGAAAACAAATAATAATATACAAAAAGAAAAAATAGTTAAAAATCACTACATCTAAATAGTACACAAACAAACTAAACACTACGAATAAGTAATATAGACTGGCAGCTCACCACGTGTTATACTACCCCAAGTAACAATATAGTGCAAAAAATACATAATTAATAAACGAAACCAGGTGCACATAGCTCAGTTTGTAAATTTAAATAATTGAAGTAATACTTGCTCTGTTGAATCTTTGTTACATGCTCCTATTCAAGAATAATTTGGTCATTCAGAGTTCAATACTACAAACTGTTGCATATGATATATAATTATTTGAAATCTATTGGAATGACCACTTCCCCTAACATTGGCCTCTTTGGGAAATACAGCAAGCGAACCAATACTTATACCTAAATTGTATTCAAATAAATTATCAATCAATTAGTTAAACCTATTACACTAAACAGTCTCATACTGGCCT
The DNA here is from genome assembly GCF_000003195.3 of Sorghum bicolor. Classification (NCBI taxonomy): domain Eukaryota; kingdom Viridiplantae; phylum Streptophyta; class Magnoliopsida; order Poales; family Poaceae; genus Sorghum; species Sorghum bicolor. Next base: position 57,658,019 of record NC_012872.2, on the reverse strand, counting down.
ACGCGGCAACGCCGCGTCCCTTTTCTAGTTAAAAAGGAGTAGATAACCATGGGAGTCAGTTTGGGTACTCGTGGCCGTGGTTTGCAGTGCACAAGGACAAGTTGTCAAGGTGGAGAGCCTAGGACCGATGCCGGCCAGCCGGCCACTATCCTCGATCGGGGTCTGTCAGCTCTGAACCCTGCGTCTGCATGGTGCATTGCATTTGCATAGGGAGTGCATGCTTTTCTGACCGCCCTGTGACGCGTACTACCGCGTAGTACGAGGGTCCGGGTCTCCCTGCGAGAAACCCTGTGCATTCACGAGATGTCAGTGCCCGAGCCCGGCGCCGACGCTGCTTCCTTGCTCAGACGAGACGGTACGCAGCCAGCCATGCACACCAGACGGATCGGTGGATGGATCGATCCGATCAGACGTCCGGAACTTGACCTGCCAACTTGACGATGCAGACTGGCAATTGGCAACCTTGTTTAGGGCCTGTGTAGATTGGTAACGAAAATTTTTTGGGTGTCATATCGGATGTGTCGGAAGGATGTTGAGAGTGGTTTTTAGAAACTAGTTAAAAAACAAATTACATAGCTCGTCACGAAACTGCAAGACAAATTTATTAAGCATAATTAATCTGTCATTAGCATATGTGGGTTACTGTAGCACTTAAGACTAATCATAGAGTAACTAGGCTTAAAAGATTCGTCTCGCGATTCTTAACTAAACTGTGTAATTAGTTTATTTTTTTATCTACATTTAATGTTCCATGCATGTGTCTAAAGATTTGATGGGATGGATGAAAAAAATTTGGGTGGGAAACTAAACAGGGCCTTAGGCCTTCTTTAGTTCGAATTTTTTTTTAAGATTTTCCGTCACATCGAATCTTTGTTCGTATGCATGGAGCATTAAATATAGACGAAAATAAAAACTAACTGCACAGTTTAGCTGTAATTTGTGAGATGAATCTTTTGAGCCTAGTTACTCCGTGATTGGACAATGTTTGTCAAATAAAAACGAAATGGTACAGTACCAAAAACAAAAAATTTTGCGAACTAAACAAGACCTAGTTCGTTGGCGAAATTTTTTCGCAACACTGTAGCACTTTCGTTTGTTTGTGGTAATTATTATCTAGGCCTTGTTTAGTTCACCTTGAAAACCAAAAAGTTTTCAAGATTCTCCGTCACATCGAATCTTATGTCACATGCATGAAATATTAAATATAGACGAAAACAAAAACTAATTACACAGTTTAGCTGTAAATCACAAGACGAATCTTTTGATCCTAGTTAGTCCATGATTAGATAATATTTGTCACAAACAAACGAAAGTGCTTCCGAAAAGTTTTCACTTTTTAGAACTAAACAAGGCTCTAATCATAGACTAACTAGGCTCAAAAAATTCGTCTCGTAAATTTTAATCAAACTGTACAATTAGTTTTTATTTTCGTTTATATTTAATACTTCATGTATGTGTCTAAAGATTCGATATGACGAGAAATCTTGAAAAGTTTTTAGATTTTGGGTGGAAGTAAACCCTCAACACAACGGCATGTGAAACATCCATCCTATGCGTGCTCTGGATTTGTTGGCCGTGAAGTAAAACTTTTACTCCATGTACTACTACTACGGCCGAATTAACCCGACAGAGAGGGATTGGGAACTGGGACTCTGGGAGGCCGCAGCCCGCAGCGTGTCGCGCGGCACCGGCGGCTACGCAACAAGCACGTCACGCCATGGGTTGCCGGGTTGATCAGGCAGGCAGCCAGTGCCCTAATGCTATTTTTTATGCGCGTCGTCCCCGGCGGCACTGCAGGCAGCGACGACGATTATTCTGCACTGCACGGGTCTTCAGGGCAGTCAACAGGCCCATAACCAATGATGATCTGATCTCCGCCGGAGAATCTGCGGCCTGGTTTAGTTCGCAAAAACTTTTGGTTTAGTGTACTGCAAAATTTTCGTTTTTATTTTATAAATATTTTTAATTATAGACTAACTAGATTTAAAAGATTCGTCTTGCGGCAGATAAATTGTGCAATTAGTTTTTTTTTGTTTTATATTTAATGTTTTATATATGTGCAGTAAGATTCGATATAATGTGGAATCTCGAAAAATTTTTGGTTGTTTGGTAAAACAACGCCGCACGCATCGCATCGACGTCTCTACCTGAAAGCTGAGAGGAAAAAAAAAGGTAGGAAACGGCAGCAAGTACGCATAGCCTTGTTTACTTCTAAAAATTTTTACAAAATAGGAATAGTAGCACTTTCGTTTGTATTTGACAAATATTGTCTAATTATAGACTAACTAGACTTAAAAGATTCGTCTCGTCAATTTCGACCAAACTGTGCAATTAGTTTTTATTTTTATCTATATTTAATACTTCATACATACATTTAAAGACTCGATTTGACAGAAAATCTGAAAAATTTTGCAAAATTTTTGGGCTACACGGCCCTGTCAGGCCAGCACAGATACGCACGACACTCCTAGTGCTCGCTACTTGTCCTAGTAATCTAATCCGACTGTCCGACCTCGACATGTCACGTTCATTTAGGAAATTATATTATTATGTGTACTATCTGATGTCAAAAATATTAATATTTATTTATATATACGGTCAAACTTTAGACACGGAAATAAAAAATGAACTTAGAATTGCATTATTAACTGGGTACAGGTAGTACTCGCATTGCACCCACGGTTTCATTAATATACTCTTATATCATTGTCACATACTCATATCGCATCCATCCATCGCCATTTCATATCATAATATGGGTTTTTATTGATGAAAGAAAAGGGTAAGATCGATTCAAATGAAAGTATTGTGGGAGCTTTATGAGCACTAAAAAAGCTAACATGACATGATATAAGTGAAGAAAGAGATCGTAAAAGTTTTATGGGAGGATGGAATTTGTTTCTACTGTTTCTAACATCGGGGAGTGTTGCAAATAGGGACACAAAACTTCAACTGAGACTGACCTAATAGATACACTCTTCTGCTTCAAAAATAAATTGTAAAATTTTCTTCTTTAAGGAGTCAATCAATCCCAAAACTATCTACTGTTAAGTTTATATAAGATAGTATCAACATTTATATCATTAGATATGTTTATTACGACATATGTTCCATGATTACTTATTTTGCATCAGCAATATTAGTATTTTTATGTATATATTTGGTTGAATTTGAAATTGATTGACAATCTTTTTTTAAAGGAAGGGAGTATACGTCATATATTTACTAAACATGCTGTCATGCATTACATATATACAGTAAGACCTCCAACTTCTTGTTCTCCAACATTTCATCTCTTCTGAGCCAATCAAAAAAGAGAGTAGCATCCACTGTTGCTCACATCCTTGCCCTACCGGATTAGAAGTTGTCACGAAAGACATGGCACTAGATTCACGCTTGTTCCATGAAGACAAATAAATAAGAGGAACCTCCAAATGACACCACAACACGCGGAGACAAAGACATATATGTACCCCTTAATCCTTGACTAAATATATCGTCTCAACATCTTCAGAAATCACAACTTCCAACGTTACCCCCAACTATGACACTGCTAAAGTTACAACTCCAAAACGGGAAGAGCTCTCAAATCAAATAGTGTGCACCATCACAAGATCGATAACAACACTAAGAGAGAATGTTACCACAGCACGCAAGGAGCCGCCGGAAAGACTTATTCCTAAACTATACTGCCGTATAACCACATGTTGTTCCTTGCAATGTCAAAAAAGACCCAGAGAGGCTCAACAGGAAGATTTTCTTTTCCAACCACTCGATGCAAACTTTATATGATGAGAAAAAGACACGATGAAATCTTTTCTAGGGGATTATAGAAATGATGGAACACACGAGATTTTTTTAGAAAAAAAAAAAGTCTTCGGTGACAGAGCTAGTTGCGAAGATGAGGGATGAAGTAAGATGTTGGATTCATATGCCGGGAACACAAGTTTTGGATTGCTAGGCTCGTTTGGGCTGTGTTTAGTTCGTGGAAGAAAAGATTCCGTGACACACTGTAACACTTTTTATTTGTTTGTGGTAATTATTGTCCAATTATGGTCTAACTAGCCTCAAAAGATTCGTCTCGTAAATTTCGACCAAACTGTGCAATTAGTTTTTATTCTCGTCTATATTTAATACTCTATACATGCGCCTAAAGATTCGATGTGACGGAGAATCTTGAAAAATTTTGAGATTTTAGGTGGAAGTAAACAAGGCCTCGGTTGAATGAGTCTCTTTAACTCAGCAATGAAATCCAACTAGTTTCGTCACTTTTTGTTCGCGGCAAAGAAGGCCCGAATAACCCACTCAGATAGGTACCGTTGTTTGTGACGACTGAAGGTCACATCTCTCGGCAAAAGCCTAGCCTAAGCTAGAATCGTTAAGAGCAAGTATTATAATACAGCCAACTGCCATAAAATTTCTTTATAGTCTTTTTATAGTCCACCCATATAATGATTAACTTATCACTATTAATACATGGTCCACTTATCTATCTCACATTTTTTTTTGATTTTTTGTGTCTGATCAGACTGTAAATTTATAGTCTGCTTTTACTCTCTCTCTTCTTCTCTCTCCTCCACCTCAACTATAAAGCATGAACGGATAGATGACTAGCACACCAATGGCCAATGGCGTCGTGCGCCGTGACGCTACTCACCACCTAATTAATCTCACACTCTGATAGGACACGCGCTTTTAGCGCAATAACGACAGGTTGATGTTTACTGCTAAGAGCAAGGTCAATATTAGAGCCAAGTGCTTGGCTATAAGCCAAATAATTAGAGCCAAGTTATACAATAAGTTGTCTCCTACTTGTCTCTAAAACACATTCTCTTTCTTCTTTCTTCTCACAATATTTGCTTTTTGGGCCCACTACTACCTATGCATCCGTGCCCAGCTTGGTGCTTAACTAAGAGCCAAGCTATCATCTCTCTCCTCTCTTCTCTCCTCCACATCAGCATTAGCTTGGCTATAAACCCATTATTGTACCTGCTCTAACATAGCTGCGGGCTTGGGCTTCTTCCGGTCATGTTTCACTTGGGGCCTCCTTTAGTTGCATCTAATCTAAAATTTAAAACCTTTTTTAATTCTCCGTCGTAGTAAATCTTATGGTGTATGCATGGAGTATTAAATATAAATATAAAAATAATTAATTAAATAGTTTGGATGTAATTTACGAGATGAATTTATTGAACCTAGTTAGTTCATGATTTAATAATAATTGCTAAATACAAAAAAATGTTACAGTACTAAAAACACTTTTCACCAAGAGAACGTTACCAAAAATTTTTACGATTCCTCGTCACATCACATGCATGCTACATTAAATATAGATAAAAATAATTAAGTACAAAATTTATCTATAATTTGCAAGATAAATTTTTTATTTTTTGAGCCTAACTAGTCTATAGTTGGACAATAATTGCTAAATATAAACGAAAGTGCTATAATTGTTAAATAACTGTCGGTGAGGACTCAGGCCTTGTTTAGTTTTCCACCCATAATTTTTTTATCCATCACATCGAATCTTTAGAACATATATGGAGCATTAAATATAGACAAAAATAAATACTAATTACACAATTTGATTATAAATCGTGAGACAAATTTTTTAAGTCTAATTAGTCCATAATCAAAAACTAATCACTAAATAAAATAAAAATAGTGCAGTAGCTGGATTAAAAATTTTTGTGTAACTAAACAACTCGTCACTGGTTATCTCACCGGCGCGCCGCTCGCGACTGGTGCCTGCCGCTGGCAGTAGGCCGTAGAGGTGTTTTTTTCTGGTAATGCCGTGGTACGACTAGCAGCAGCAGTGGGACACGGACAGCACGGAGCCCAAACAGGAGCGTCTGGTTTACGATGTTGAACTCGCATCCATCCGTGTTGCCGCTGTCTGAAGAGTAGTATCTGATTACCTATCATCCTTGCTTGATCCGTTTCATCCATCACTCAGTTTCCTGTTCCACCGTAGCTCATGTGCTACACTACGCAGTAGTATGCATGATAAATATACAAGGCAGCAAAGAGAGAGAGAGAGAGAAATGCGATGTTAATTAGTACTAATATTGAACCACCTTAAGGGCCACTTGCTACGCACAAAATTCGCTACAAAACTTCTGGAACCCACAAGAGGAATACTTCCAATCCCATATATACTCCCACATACCCAAAATGCAACCGTTGTTTCGAAAATTTTGATCACGTCTTTGACTTCTCCCGGCAATGCTTTCTATTTCATGCTTACGTCTGAAAGAGGTAGCTTTCCGGCTTTCCCTTCGTATGGGAGGTGATTTTCTGATTTGTACCTTTCGAATTCATCAGAGTCAGCAGCTCTCCTCCGTTTTGTCAAGACCGATAGCGACCCTTCACGGGCAAAGTTAGAAGCGCCCGCACGGTTTTACGGCAAGTCGATAGACTTTTAGCACATCTAACTGCCCTGCCCTGATCTGAAACTTGCACCGCAAATCAAGGCCCTCGCTACACGGTCGACCCTCGAATAATGGAAAATCTTCAGGGCCGGCCGGCGCTGTCCAAGGCCTTGTTTAGTTACAAATTTCTTTACACAATGGACATTATAATATTTTTGTTTGTATTTAATAAATATCATTCAATTATAGACTAACTAAGTTTAAACGATTCGTCTTGTATATTACAGATAAATTATGCAATTAGTTTTGTTTTTATCTATATTCAATGCTTTATGCATGTGTTGCAAGATTCGATAGGATGGAGAATTTTAAAAAATTTAAGATATGTTTGGCAAGGCTCCTCTAGAGAAACCGAAGCCGTTTTGATGAAGCCATAAATTATGGCTTCACCAAAACAACTCTGACTTTTCTACTTTTTACTCAAAATAGTTTCTTAAAAAATCGTTTCGCAGTATTCTTCTAGAGAAGTTAGAGCTAAAGCTGGAGAGAAACACTGTCAAAAGGCGTAAAATTTTTTTGAAGTAAACAAGGACGAAGATAGAAAGCCGCAACCGACTGGCTGAAGCAACAGCAGCAAGGACCGTTCCGTTCCGGCCGGGCCGTGCCGTGCAGCAGCAGCACGCAGAAAAAGAGTCTCGGGGACCATCGCCGCTCGACGCTGACGGGAGCATCTTCCAGCCTTGCCAGCCACCACCGGCTCTTGCTTCCGTGCAGCAGCATCATTTTCTGATTTTTTTTTCCCCAGAGGAGAAAGGAAACGGAGAGAAAAGGGAACGTTTTCACATTTTTGGAGGATAGAAAAGCTCTGTGTTTCCGTGACTGGGATTTTCAGACGTGGAGACGGTTGCTGAAATTATTCGGTTGGTGCCATGTGCTCCTGCTCCTGGGTACGGCATGTCTATGTGTGTGCCAAAATGACAAAGGCCTTGTTTAGTTCGCAAAATTTTTCAAGATTCCCCGTCAAATCGAATCTTGCGGCACATGCATGAAGCATTAAATATACATGAAAACAAAAACTATTTGCACAGTTCATCTGTAAACCGCGAGATGAATCTTTTAGGCCTAATTACTCTATAATTGGACAATGTTTGTCAAATAAAAACGAAAGTGCTACAGTGCCGTTTTTCACATGTTTTTGCGAACTGAACAAGACCAAAGGCTACATGAGCTTAATTAGGTGAGCTTGTGCTTTCGGCAGTGCTGCAAGGTAAGCCATATTAGGGGACGATGCTGGGGGTAAGTACGGGTGCATGCGTCTATCAGCAAATTCTAGTTACAACAGGGGGTACCCTCCGTGCAACGACGCGTCCGGACCACCTGATCCACGGGTCCAGTACAGGCACAGCCCTCATTTCTGTTCTGCGCTTCTCTTTTGGACCACAGGCGGCTGCATCCGAGGCTAACGACCTGAACGTCCGTCCTGTGACCCTGGACCCGCATGACCAAATTTCTGCTCCGTGGAGGGAATTACGGAAAAGACCCGTATGTGTTTTTCTAGTGAAAGACCCAATGTGTATTTGTATTAAGTATTATTATTACCGGTCTCTATTGTTCCACTCGTTAGATATAAGTTTACTTGTGAATTCTTGTATTTAGGAACCTATAAATCAACATTCGCAAGTTATGAACCCAGATGACACAACCATCCAAATTTAGGGACAACTAGTGAGTTTTACTCTTATTTATTCTCCTAAGGTACACCTTAAAATTAGGCCCTGTTTGGTTGGACCTGTTAAGGTTTAACACCCATCACATCGAGTTTGGATGTATGCATAAAGTATTAAATATATATTATTTCTGAAACTAAAAACACAGTTAGAGAATAATTTATGAGACAAATATTTTAAACCTAATTAGTTTATAATTCGACACTAATTATCAAATAAAATGAAAAAGTGACAGTACCTGTTAAACATTAACACCTCCAACCAAACACCCCTTTGGGTGGATTTAGAAAATCTTTGCTTGAGTTGCATTGCCACAATGGCTGTGGTTAATTGTGGCACAGCATTTATTGCTTAATACTACTCCCTCTGTCTAAAAAAGCAATTATATGAAACATGTCAGTCTAAGTAGCCCAACTTTAATCAAGTTTATAATAAATATTATTTATATTTATATCTCAAAATAAATTTATTATAAAAACATATTTTATAAGTAATCTAATGATATTTATTTTATCTCATGAATGTTAGTGCATTTTCATACTCCCTCCGTGTAGGATTTAAAAGTCGTTTTGGACAAAGTTTGGGTCAAACATTGGGAACATAAATCATCAATAATTTTTAAATTGTTGAGTTTACAAATGTGAAATTATATGAATAGATTTGTCTTGAAAAATACTTTCATAAAAGTATACAAATATCATTTTTCTAAACATTTTTATAAAAATAAGATGTCAAAGTTGTTTTTTTAGATTGTGTCACTGTCCTAAACGACTTCTAAATCATATACGGTGGGAGTATACTTTTAGCCAAACTTGAGACTATTTGACTTCTCAAAATGTGAGAATTGCATTTCTTTTTGTGGACATCCTCAGATCGAGACTGCAACTCTTAGCAAAACACAAAAAGAACTTATGGAGAAAATGAACGTTACGTGAATATTAAGATATATGTAGATTTTGTTTTTTGCTTGAGCACAATATATAACTTTCAAATACATCATAAACTTTAATACATAATTACCTTTTCCTTGATCATCGTCCAAAAAAGGTTCACTTGTGATAATCTAGTCGTCACAAATGTGCCATTGACACGTTGTGATTTCTCTGAAGCAAATTGACCATTCCCGGCCTTAGTGCTTTTTGTACAGATAATCGCCAACGTCAAAGAAGAGCACATCAATGGGTAGTGTGGAACTTGGCAACCATGGGTCATGGCAAAATGGCAAGTGCGTGGATGGAGAAACACGGGGTACGGTCGACGCTAACTTTCAAGATAAGGAAGGATGGAACTAGAGCTGCTAAAGAAGAGACCGATTGAACAATATACAAGTACTCGCAACATATTTTATAAGAAGGATTAAGAGAAAAGTTATAAAACATGCATGTAACCTCACTTCATTTTCTAATCAATTTAATTTCCACGTGTTGAATGCGTGAATAAAGGAGATTGTTTGATAAATGTTAAGTATTGATTTGTCCTATATCCCCCACACACCCACCTAAAAAAGTCCATTCTATTTGGGTGCAATTTTTGAATGTCTATAAACTATATTGCAGGATGGTGAACGGCAGAAGCAGTTGATTTGTATATAATTGCCTACTAACATTTTAGCCAATCAATTGTATAGAGTCAAAATGTCTCATATTGGTGTCACTTTTTCCATGATAAAATCTAAATAGTAGTTTGAGAATAAAATGTTTGTCACCACTCACCACGACAGCGGTCGATTGAGTAGGTTGCAGGGAAGTGTGTTTACAACGGACCAACATCCATGTATTAAACAAAAGTATGGTCTAATACTAGATGTGAAAAGTCTTTGATGTCCCATGTGTCTAGTCGAATTTCTTGTGTGATTGGCAGTTCGGCACACCAATAGCGTAAACGTTCAACATCCTCATCATAACAATATTTGCTTTCATCTAACCAACTATCAACGAATAATACACGTTTCACAATGGTTATGTCTTTCATTGTCTCGGAGTTACAGGCACGTTTGTGGTGAGATAACGTTTGGTTCACGTATTGGAACAGAAGGTGTTTGTCTCGAGTCTGGGTGTATTCCATCACGGTGTAATTGAATAACGGGCTATTCAGATCTGATCCAGTGGCGGAACCAAAAATTTTCAAACAATGTTAGTTTTTCGCTCAGGACTTGTTTAGATCGGGAAAAGAAAAATTTTGAAGTATTATAACACATTTATAACTATTACTATTAGTATTTAATTATAAATTAATTAAATTTTAAAAATTTATTTCATAAAATATATGTAAACTAAATAATTAATTAATTTTTAATCTATATTTAGTATTTCATACATATGTTAAATATTCGATGGGGCAGCTAAAAAAATGTTAGTTTTGGATTGTAAGAGCATCTCTAACACTTTATCATCAGACTCTCCCATCCTTAACTTTTTAGTAAAATAAGAAAAAACACTCTTTAATAGTTTGATATCTTCCTTCCTCATCTTTTCCTACCTTGCAAACATTTCTGGAGTTTCTCAGTCCATCTAATAAGCATGAAGAAAGACAATATTTCAAGTGAGAAAAACATAAGAGAGAAAGATATGGTCGAAGAGCTTAAACATGTACAGAAATAAATTTAGAAGTCCTGATACAAAATATAAAACCGAGTCGTAGAAAAAAAATATATCAAATATAGAAAAATTTTAGAGATAATTTATTTTTTATATATATTAATTTAGGAGTTGGTAAACACTATATTAGGAGAGAATCTCTTGCGGATGCTCTAAAGGGGGCTTCAGTTTGAGAAGGTGAAGGCGAGGAAACTTAGATGCCCCGCCCCTGGTATCTCTACGTACTATCTCTCGTCAGCAGCTGTGTTTGTGTATTCTACGAGTATAAAATCCGTGTGCAGTTACGGGATTGCACACTCCTCCGTGGCTCCGTCCGTCGTCCCCAGTCCCAGACGCGCGAGCGAGATCCGCACAGACAAGATGAGGAAACAGGAATTGACAGAAGGAGCAGGCAGGCCGCCCCCACGGCGCCTCGGACCGCTCGCCCGCCTCTGAATCCTTCCCGAGGCCTACGTGTCCCCGTCCGCCCCGTGCTCCTGCCCGCCTCTCCACGTGTAACCGACCTCCCCCCACATTTCCGACGTCACCTCACCTCCCGACGGACCTCCCTCCCCTTAACCCCTCCCCTCGCCCCCGCCCGCACCGCACCCACCCGGTCGTCATCGTCATCCCCCCACCCCACCCCCACCTCACTACTCCATCACTCACCGCCCGCCAAGCGCGAAGCCGCTGCTGACCGCTTCGTTCACAGAGCAGAGCACGCCACCGCGCCACACACACACACCCCTCTCACCGACCGACCCATGGCCATGGGCGGCGCGTCGTTCCCCTTCCAGTGGCCCGAGGCGGATCCTGGGCTCGACGACGTCACCTTGCCTCCGCTGCCCACCGCGGTGCCCGACGCCGCCGGGGTCGCTGCTGCTGCGTACTACGCGGACTCCGCGGCGGACATGCACGCGATGCCGCACATGGAGGCGCTGCCCGATTTCGCCGCGGCGCTGGCGGCGATGCGGCGGGAGGAGGAGGAGGCCGCGGGCATCCGCCTGGTGCACCTCCTCATGAGCTGCGCGGGCGCCGTGGAGGCGGGCGACCACGCGGGCGCGTCGGCGCACCTGGCCGACGCGCACGCCGCGCTCGCCGCCGTCTCCCCCGCCTCCGGCATCGGCCGCGTCGCCGTCCACTTCACCGCCGCGCTGTCCCGCCGCCTGTTCCCTCCTCCCACGCCTTCGCCTCCGCCTCCGGCCCCGCCCGCCGCCGAAGTCGCCGCCGACCACGCCTTCCTCTACCACCGCTTCTACGAGGCCGGGCCGTACCTCAAGTTCGCGCACTTCACGGCCAACCAGGCCATCCTCGAGGCCGTCCAGGGCTGCAGGCACGTCCACATCATCGACTTCAGCCTGATGCAGGGCCTCCAGTGGCCCGCGCTGATCCAGGCCCTGGCGCTCCGCCCCGGTGGCCCGCCGTCGCTCCGCCTCACCGGCATTGGCCCGCCTTCCCCACCCGGCCGCGACGACCTCCGCGACGTCGGGGTCCGCCTCGCCGACCTCGCCCGCTCCGTGCGCGTCCACTTCTCCTTCCGCGGCGTGGCCGCCAACCGCCTCGACGAGGTGCGCCCATGGATGCTGCAGGTGGCGCAGGGCGAGGCCGTCGCCGTCAACTCCGTGCTCCAGCTCCACCGCCTCCTCGCCGACGACGCTTCCTTCTCGGCCGACGACGCCCGGCCGCGCGCGCCCATCGACGCCGTCCTCGACTGCGTCGCCTCCGTGCGCCCCAAGGTGTTGACGGTCGTGGAGCAGGAGGCCGACCACAACAAGCCGGGTTTCCTGGACCGGTTCACGGAGGCGCTCTTCTACTACTCGGCGGTGTTCGACTCCCTGGACGCGGCGAGCGGCGGCGCGGGCGACGCGGCGGCGGAGGCGTACCTGGAGCGCGAGATCTGCGACATCGTGTGCGGCGAGGGCGCGGACCGCAGGGAACGGCACGAGCCGCTGTGGCGGTGGCGGGACAGGCTGGGTCGGGCGGGGCTGGCCGCCGTGCCGCTGGGCGCCAACGCGCTGCGGCAGGCGCGGATGCTGGTGGGGCTCTTCTCCGGGGAAGGGCACTGCGTGGAGGAGGCCGAAGGGTGCCTGACACTGGGCTGGCACGGGCGGCCGCTCTTCTCGGCGTCCGCGTGGCGCGCCGCGGAAGAGAACAATCAGAGTGACAGCTGCAACGCGGACGGCAGCAGGAGCAGCGGCAGCGGCAGCGGCAGCGGCAGTGAGGAGAGCAATATCAGCTGCAGCAGCTAGGGCTAGGTATCCCAATTCCCGTCGTAGTTTTTACTGTAAATTCGGTGAGGGTAGCGCGGTTGGTTATTACTGTAAAATCGCGGTGCGTGCGCGCGGTCCAAATGGTTTGCATCGGTCGTAAATGGTAGACTGAAATGACATGAAATTCTGTTAAGCGTGTCGTCATAGTTGAATAAACGACGGCACTGATCGAAAGCGCCCCTGGAAAACGCCATTGCAATCGTAGAAGCTCTAGAAACACTTGTTCCCTCCATCGTCCTCCCTCTCCCTCCCCTGGATTTGTTCTAGTAGTAGTGTACGTAGAGTAGACCGTGACTGCATGATCGTCGGCATCCTCACCCCGCTTCCTGCCTGTGTGGCCTGCTGACACATCGCGCGCAAGAAGACGCGGTGGCATTTCTGAGCTGGTGACAACAGCAACAAGCAATACGGGAACCTCATGTATCCGGGAAAAAACACATATGTATATATTTCATCATCACCACTGTTAATAGAATGCCTACATATAGCCGTATGTTGATAATGAGAAAAACATGCGGTTTTTTAAACCAGCAACCATATACCAACTTTAGGGATTCCAAATGGTTGAAAAAATTTTAGATTCTTCGTCACATCGAATCTTACGGTGCATGCATAAAGCATTAAATATAAATAAAAATAATTTACAGGCAAACTGTGTATTTAATGCTTCATGCATGTACCATAAGATTTGATGTGACGAGAAATCTTGAAAATTTTTTAGTTTTTAGGTGAACTAAACAAGGCCTAAACAAGGCAATAACCAGAGTCCAGATCAGAACTAGCGCTGGCACTTCCATGAAAAGAATTGATTTCAGTTTCAAACCGCTTGGCATCTGACCAAATCACTGTCCCGGGCGAATCAGTGCTATCGATTTCTGTTGACACTTCGATTTGCACCGATCGTGCTTGCGCTAGACGCCAGATCGACGGTCGCGCGCTGACGACCGTTGCTCTGTTACCACACAATAAACAAACAGGCCATCCAGTTTCTCAATGCGAGGCCGAGGCACCTGCACAGGCAAAAGCTCCGGGACGTACAGTAGTGGTTGTAACTTTGCAAAGAGTCGGGATTATGCCTTTAAATAAGCTCTCGTTACAGTAGGATTCGCCGAGTACTCGTAAGCGGCACATGCGGCGCACACGCGCACGGACGGCATGGCATGGCATGGCATCTCTCGGTCTCGGGTCGGGCGGGCTCGGCGGTCACAGATTCTTCTAGGTGCGGCTGCACGTCAGGGCCGTCCCCGAAAAGTGCAAGTGTTGCGTGCCCTGCCGAAGTGTGCGCAGGCAAGATCAGAGTCAGGTCAGGTCATCAGTATTTGAAACACGCCGTACGACTAGTTGATGCTCACATGTTTTTTTTTTTTTTTTCCTCTCTCGGCTCTATCATCATTCGTGGTACCGGCCGGCCACAAGTCCCGAACCATATTAAAAAAAGAAACAAACTGCTGTTAATGAGGAGAGAATTGGGATGCTCGCTGGATGGTCAGTCGCGATCGCAATCACACAGTGGCACAGCAGAGGATCGATCACACGCACATGCAACGCATGTTGCCACCCGAGGCCGGCACATCCGTAGCTCTACTACCCGAGGCGGCACCGGGGTGAAGGAAATAGCTTGGCTTCCGAGGCATCAGCTGACGAGCAGGAGGTCGTAGCAGCCTGAGCGGACCACCGCCGCGTTCACGTGCCGGCCGGTCGACGCGATCGCGCCCGCTTCCCTAGCTACTCCCCGGCGCATGGCAGACGGACGGGACGGGGTGGCTGAGCTCGGCTGTCACGCAACTGGCGACGCGGGGCGGGGCCATCTCTCTCTCTCTGCGCTCTGAAGCGAGCGGCGTGCATGGACCACGCCACGTTCAGGCGTACAGCTGCGTTCCGTGTGTGTCCGTGCGTAGGGTGGTGCGGCCAGCGTCCGTCTGCCCCGGCCCCGGTCCCGGTCCCGGCTGTCCGGCGGCTCCGCGCGCGCGGCCTCACTCATCAGTACCGCCCGGACGGGTTGCCAAAGACCGCGCGCCGCGCGGTGAGGGTGTCAATAAAAGCGATGAATGGAATGTTAAGAATTCCTCTGTTAAAGGACTGATGGGCATGTCTTGAAGCCAGCCACAGATATATGTCCATACCATATAGTATGCTTTGGAGGCTTACCATATATGTCCATACCATGTATGCTTTGGAGGCTTACCATATTTGCCCTTGAAGGCTATATGTGTACTACCTGTAATGACTACTGAAGAGATGACTGCTCTCACATACTTGTATCTCTTGTGTTGTTCTTGACGATTAGGGCCTAGTTTACTTCCACTCAAAAACCCAAAATTTTTTAAGATTCTCCGTCAAATATATGTGAAAATAAAAACTAATTTCACAGTTTGGTCGAAATTGACAAGACGAATCTTTTGAGCCTAGTTAGTTCACATCAGGAACTAAACACGACCTAGGAAACCACACAAAATCTATGTACAACCTCTACACTTCTTTTTCTTAGGGTTGGAAATAGTAAAACGGATCTAGCAATCCATCAAGAGGCCGATTCTCACATCAAAGAACAGGTTTGTTTTTGCAAAACAATAAAGCTAGTTTATGCATGACTGAACTGGTTAATCTACTTGTTATTAGGCACAATGCAAAATTTTTTAGCGCATTGGCCTATTAGCTCAGTTGGTTAGAGCGTCGTGCTAATAACGCGAAGGTCGCAGGTTCGAGACCTGCATGGGCCATTTTTTTCCATTTTCTGCTTTATATTTTTTTTTAAATTCTTTTTTCATTTTGTGCTTTCTTTTTTTAACTATTCCCCCGCTTTGTGTTTTTCTTTTCTTAACTTTTCCCCCGCTTTGTGTTTTTCCCTTTTTCCTACACAATCTCTGCATGGGTCATTTTGTGTTTTTTTTTCTGTTTCCCTATTTTGTCTCTGCATGGGGCCATCTTGTGTATTTTTTTTCCTACAGCAATTTTCTGTACTCGTTTTCTTTTCATATACACCCTCTGCATGGCAGCATGGGCTATTTGTGTATTTCTCCCTATGCACTCTCTTTTGTTTCTTCAATTTGTACACTTTTTTTCCTTCACCATCGTGGTTTTTTAATGTTTTCATCTCCGTCGGTGAGCCTGAACATTTGCCCCACAGCTTGGAAATAAAGCCCACACATCTAAAAGTGCCCCTGTTTGGAAACGAAAGAATTTTCCCTCCATTTTTATGTGTTTTCTGTAAAATTGGACTCCTTTTTATGAGACTCCTGTATTTTAAACACAACTCTGCTCTACTCTGCCTCACTCGAAAAGTGCATCCACTGGATCATGGACTGCACGGACCTAGCCGCCTAGGACACTGAGGCTCTTATCGACATGAAAGTTTGACGAATTGAACTATGCAGTATCATAATCTCTACTGTTTAATTGTAAGTTGTTTTAGTTTTAAGTCTAACTTATTTAATTTTGATCGAACTTGTAGAAAATATAGTAGTAGCATTTTTACTATCAAATAAATGTGCTATCAAAATATATTTCATGGTGTCTTCAGTTCATCTTTTTCGGCATTGTAGATGGTTGTGTGTTTTTCATAAGCTTTAACCATAAATATAATATCAAAATATATTTAATGTTGTATCTAATGAATCTTGCCTGACGTTGTAGACATTGTACAACTTTTTTTCTATAATTTCGATCAAAGTAAGATATGTTTGATTGAGAATAATTTATAATTTAAAGCAGATAGAGTACATACTTTATACTATCTCAAAATAACCGTTGTATGCGTTTTTTCAAGAAATAACTTTGACTAAATATATATTAAAAGTATTAAAATTTATAATACATAATTAGTATCATTGCAAATATCTTTGAATCTAGTTTTTTGTTAAACTTATTTAGAGATACAAATATTGCACATATTTTCTATAAATCGAGTTAAGCTTGTGCCACAGAAACCAATAACAACAGTTAATTTGGGATATGGGATAAAGGAACAACGAGAGTAACTTCTACTAATAATATATCGATCTAAAAAAACGTTGGACTCGAGTCCCTGTTCAGCAACATTTTTCCACAGCCTTGGCCGTGTGTGTTCCTCGCAAGGGGATGAATCCAGAACGCGACCATTTGCCTTCTGTACAAGGGATGTACATATGCTGACAGCGCCGGCAAACACTATGTTAATGAGTCATGGATGGGACACTCCTGGTAGCGATGCAGTAACGCAGGAACAATTCGGTGACTCCATCTGAACTTGCGACACTGTTCCAGGCCTGTTCACCTCAGATTCACCATGGCAGATGAGTCGCCACTACGAAGTATACATGGTCCATCTTTCAGCTAGGACCATATGATTTCAGCTAGGACCATGTGGGGCCTTTTCATCGTTAACTAAAAGGAGAATACAGATTTTAATGGCCCGGTCATTATAAGTTCCTGAGGTTCTGCAGGTGCTAAAAATTTGTCTTCTGGCATGTAAAGATGTCTGAATATTTCCATGTATCTAGGAAGTACACACTTTTCGACATTATTTACTGTATGGTGGACTTAAAAATGCAAAGAAATTTAAACTCGATAATAATACTATATAATAGACAAATAACTCTGATTTCCCCCAAGAGTAAACAAATAACACCCTTGGAGATTTTCTGAACTCCATTGCATTACAGCAAAGAATGCTGAAAAGTGAGTAACAGAAACTTGGGAATATCCAAATATGAGCAACTTGGGATCTGATAACAAATTTGAATTTGTGAGATAATAGCTTACTTTGATGGAGTAACCTTGGAGAATGGAAGAACGCTGCATGTGAAGTACACAGGACTAATTGTAGCCTTGTCTCTAACGTCACCATCCTATTTTATTTGGAGTTGTTCTGGGCATTGAGCAGTTTGCAGAATGGAAGAACCCAACTGCAATGCATTGCAGGAGTATGAACAAGGAAAATTCTTAGCATTTTGCTTGCACGATGTAAACTAAAAAGATCTAACAAAATAACAAATCAATAGTACTAATGATTGAAACATGCAGAAAATCAGATAAAACAGAGCTTTAGTGAATACTATTATGTACATACATGATTAGGGGAACAAATCCTAACAGATCTGATGGTTCCTTACCTAATAAGTCAACAACTGGTAAGTTCTAATCACATATGCAAATGTTGAATCAAGTAAATGTTACACACATTCTGTTCTTACACACAGTTTCCTTTAGTTCTTGTCACAACTTCGGTTATGTTCATGAACACTATCCAGTGAATGTAGTAACTCCAGCTGATTCGAGTGATCGAGTCATGTCCCTAGTGAATTTAAAGTTCTTATATAGTTGCCAGCAGGCACAATTCAGTAACTCCAGCTGATTCGAGTGATCGAGTTTAGTAACTCCAGCTGATTCGAGTGATCCATCATGGTCGGTAAGCAGCCACATAAGAGTACTGATACCATTTGCAATCTAAAAGAAGAACATAATATGTATACATAACGTGAGGCAAATGCTAAAGTTGTCTTCTGTCGTGTGCATAGGTTTGGATATTCCTGTGGCAGAACCTCCTGAATTAAGTGGCCCACATGCACCCATCATTGTCTCAAAGACTTCTGATCGACGTGCATGAGTTCCAAATGACTCAAGAAGTCTGTTGGGTGCCCTCGGAGGACCCCGAATCATCCACGTTACATTCTTTCCAGGAATTCCCACATCAAGCATTACAGTATTACAACATTTTCATAGATAAGATAAATCAGAGTAGAAGCGGAAAGATTACATAACATAGATTGAAACTTAAGTTCAACGGTTACAAACCATAAGTATTTAGTACATAAAAGGTTCGGAACTTTATATTACATAAACCATAAGTCACACAACTTGCTTTACTTGCCCAAGGTCACACATCAGATTCATCATCATCACTTTCCTCCACAAGAGTGAAGTAACAACGACCATCAAAAGGATTATCAAAAGGTTCACCTGCAACATGGGTTAATAAACCCTGAGTACAAAAGTACTCAACAAGACTTAACCGACTAGAAAAGAGGTGAAGACTTAGGTATGCAGGCTATAGGGATTCAAAGTAAAGCTTTAGCAAGATCAAGCATTTCTTTTGCATAAAAGCTTAATAAGAGTAAAACCTACTTTCAAGTTTTAACTCAAGATCATCATTGATGCCTAACCAAAACTATTATCAAACTTTCATAAGCAAACCATATCTTTCTTATGCCAAAGATTCACTTATTACTACGATGATGGGGTGAGGATTGAGGCTCCATATCCGAGGAAACACGGCGATTCGAATCGATTAAACCCAGCTGGGGATTCAGTACCACACAACATATGTAGAACTTAATCTTGCATATGTCAACCTTTTCTATAGATCCTCCCATACAAGAACGGGTCCAGCGTCACCCGAGAGTACAGTACACCACCATCCTACAGCCAATCTAGATGTTTCCCGGTCATCTCAGATCCGTAAGGTGGGTACACGCTACTCTCGCCATCTCTCCACTCCCAGTACGCGGTTAGCCGTTCTCAAGTATCGGAATAGCTATAGGTAAGGCTTACCACCGCATGTGGGCTGTACTCAAAGGTCTCAATCACAACAGGCCAACAACGGTACGGTCCTTAATCGACACAGTTGGAGACACTACTTTAAGACTCCATTCTTAAAGCAAGTCCACCGACCGGTCTCACGTTTAAACATCATTAACCATAAAAGTATTCCACAACAACCCTTCAAACTTTCTCATTTGAAAACCTATCTAATAAGCAAGGCTAAGCATACTAAGTATTTTCATAAAACAAGTATCAAGGTTAATATGGAAATCATCAAGGTAGATAATGCAACAAATAGGATTCACTCAACTCCTATTCACCTAATGCATCATATTAACTCAAGTGATATAAATAACTTTATGAAAATACAAGGGTAGGGTTTAATGTCCGGGGCTTGCCTTGACCGGTGTGGGGGGATAGACCCCTATACCCTTACGGCTAGACTTGGGCCAGGAGGCTTGGCCCATTACGAGACGAGTTCAAGGCTTGATCCGATAGCCTGGAGTTTCGCGCAAGGAAGCAAGATGTGGAGATCAAGCAGAATTCTAGTCGGTTAGAATAGGAATTGATATCGAACTATCTATGACAATTGTAACCGACTAGGATTAGTTTCCAGATCTGTAACCCTGCCCTTCAGACTATATAAGGAGAGGCAAGGGACCCCCCTAGGACATCATATTCTCTCAACACAAATCAATACAACCAGACGCAGGACGTAGGTATTACGCCAACTCGGCGGCCGAACCTGGATAAAAAGCTTGCCCGTGTCTTGCGTCACCATCGAGTTCGTAGTTTGCGCACCGTCTACCGATAAACTACTACCGTGGGTATACCCCAAGGTAGACTGCCGACCAGCTTTCGTCGACAGTGGCGCGCCAGGTAGGGGGTGTGCGTGCAACTTTTCCGGCGAACAAGATGGTCACGATCCCAGCTTCCGCGACCGTGCCTGAAGGCCTCACGTTCACCGTTGGCCAGATCACGTGGACGACGTGCAGCGGCGGCCTCACGACCACGATTTCGAAAGAGACCCAGATCCAATCTGAGATCACGCCGTCTCCGACCACACACCTGGCGGCACCGAGCGCCCGACCACCGCTCCCGCTCTACAAGGGAAAGAAGATCGACAGCTCGGACCTTCTCCAAGCGCTTGATCGCGCTGACTCCAAGCTACTCGAAGTTTCCCAACTAGTAGACGGAGTTCTGCGTCGGCCCGACCAAGCTGCTCCAGCGGATTTTTTCAAATCCCGCCGGCCAACTCGTGTCGCCACACACGGACGGCTGGGAACGTCTCTGACGATAACCTCAACACCCTCAGGACGATCCGTCGAGCTCAAGAAGGAAGATTATCCTTGCGGCCTGAATAACTCGGCCTCTGTTTACTCACAGCACACCCAATCCGTTTTCAGCAAGGCGGGTTGGTCGCCGACAAGGAACGATCGTCACTACGTCAACATGGTGACAATCCGAGAACTACGGGACGGCCAGGTTTCCAGCACCAACTCAAGCACCGATTCCGTCCCCACTGAGGTTATAAACACCGAAGATGAGGACTACGACCTGGATTTTCCTTCACACCCTCCGGGTTTCAACCGATTCCCGATATTTCCCCCCCTCCGGCGAGGGGATATTGTGTTCAATGTCAGCGCCGACGAACCGGTCGTTGATGGAGAAACAGATGACCAGAGGCAACTCCGCGAACAGTGCAACGCCGATCGCGCCCGACGACGCGCAGACGAGCAACAACAAATGCCACCAAATAATCTCAACGATGCCTTTGACATGGTCGGGGACCAGCCAGTCTACAAAACGCCAAGCGCCAACGTGGCTGTCGCCATGGCTAACCTAGATCGGCTTCCTGATACCCCCGAATGCCAGGGAGTCCGGACCAGCATCCGAGCACACCTGATCGCTGCAATGGGACAGACAGCCACTCTGCTCAAGAGAGTCCAGGACGTCTCTTATACGGAAGCCGCCTCCGACCAGACTAATCGTAGCCGGGCCTCACCGTCTCCCAGCAGGCGTCACCGCAGCCGCTCCCCCGACAACCGTCGAGGGGACTCACGGCGCGACGATGGTGGACGGGACGCCGACGGTCGCCGCAAGCAGAACCGCGTACGCGGCCAAGAAGTAAACCAGCACAGGGATCTCCGCCACAACATCCCTCCCAAAGATGCCCGGGACCGCATCAACAGGCGCGCCGTAGAGAGAGCAGTCCACGAAAACCTGCGCCGCATCGAGTACGATGCAACGCACGGTCCTCCGGGCCTAAGACAGTTCTCCTCACACCTCCGCCAGGTCGTGTGGCCCCGCAATTTCAAGCTCGAAAAACTTAAAAAATACGACGGCAAGGAAAATCCAGAGAACTGGATCACCCTCTATGAAATCGCCGTCCGATCAGCGGCAGGGGATGAGCACGTCATGGCTAACTACTTCCCCGTAGTCCTCGACCAGGCTGGTCATCAGTGGCTTCTCGGCTTGCCCGAGGACTCCTTCGACTCTTGGGAAGAGCTACGCCAGGCTTTCATCGACAACTTCATCGCCACATGCGAGCAGCCTGGAAACAAGTATGACCTTGAAAGGATAAGGGACAGGAAGAACGAACCTCTGCGCGATTACATCCGACGATTCTCGGATATGCGCCTCAAAATCCCGAAGATTTCCCACGACGAGGCCATCTCAGCCTTCATCAAGGGCCTGCGTTTCCACGAAGCGCTGAGGAACAAGCTGTTGCGTAAACGTCCAACAACGGTAGCAGAGCTCCTCGCCACGGCCAAAAATTACGCCGATGCCGATGACGCAGAAAAACTAATCCGAGACGATGCGAGATGTCCCGACCAGCCTCCCCGGCGAGATGACGGTCGTGGTCACTACGACAGCAGAAACCATCGCCGCTCCGACAACCGCGATCACCGAGAGGGTTGGGATCGGCGGCGCGACAACCGCGACGATTTCAGAGGAAAGCGCCCTCACGACTACGACCACGAAGTAAACACGGTCAAGCGTCCCAACGGACGACGGGACTACCAAGAAGACTACAACAAAACGTTGAAGGGACCATGCCAACTGCACCCAAAGTCTAATCATACCATGGAAGAGTGCCGCGTCCTCAAAAGCATCTATACACGGCGGGCCGCCCAAGATGACTCCGCCAAGAAAAACAACAAGCGAGACGGGCACGACCACGAAGATGAGGACGAGGACCAAGATAGGGACCCCCGACACCAGTACGTCAGCCCCACTGACGTGGTCCACTCCATTTTCGGGGGCAAGGTCTCCATTGAATCTAAGCGAGAAAGAAAGCTGTTAAAGAGAGCTTGCCTCAACATAGACAGCACGGACGGGCTGATCGCAGACCCAAAATTCCCCACGTGGTCCCACAGGGAGATCTCGTTCAGCAGGAAGGACCAGTGGGCCGCTATCCCAGAGCCGGGTCGTTTCCCCCTGATTCTGGACCCTTGCATCAACAGCATCAGATTCGAGCGCGTGCTCGTGGACGGGGGAAGCTCCATTGACATCCTCTTTCGCAACAGCCTGCCCGCCCTCAAGATATCTCCTGCACAACTAAAACCTTACGACGCCCAATTCTGGGGGGTTTTGCCGGGTCAAAGTTCAGTGCCTCTCGGACAGATAACATTGCCTGTCCAATTCGGCACACCCGACCACTTCCGGACGGAGTTCATCAACTTCGTGGTCGCCGATTTCGACGGGACCTATCACGCTATACTGGGCCGACCATCGCTGACAAAGTTCATGGCAGTCCCGCACTACTCATACCTGGTCCTTAAGATGCCTACGGAGAAGGGCGTCCTAACCGTCAGAGGCAATGTTTACACTGCGTATACCTGCGAAGAGGAGAGCTTCAAGGTCACTGAAGCAATCGACCTCTCAATCCGCATGGCAGAAACAGCAACTCAAGCCGCGCAGCTGCTTCCCGACAAGCTCCCATTACCTGAGCAGGAGACAGCCAGAAAGAACTCAAAATCCAAGGAGCACAAAGAAGTACAACTGGTCGATGGCAGCCCCGAGAAGACGGCCCTCATCGGGGCCAACCTGGATCCAAAATAGGAAGACGCGCTCGTCAGGTTTCTAAGGGACAACGTAAGCGTTTTCGCATGGAAACCCACAGACATGCCCGGCGTCCCACGAAACCTGATTGAGCACTGCTTAAATGTCTCGAAGACCGCAAGACCAATCAAGCAAAAGCTGCGACGGTTCGCTCGTGACAAAAAGGAGGCTATTGGGACAGAAATCACACGGCTTCTAGCAGCCGGATTCATAAAAGAAGTGTATCACCCCGATTGGCTCGCCAATCCGGTTCTTGTACGCAAAAAGAATAATGAATGGAGAATGTGCGTTGATTACACTGATCTCAATAAACACTGTCCTAAAGATCCTTTTGGTCTCCCTCGCATCGACGAGGTGGTCGACTCAACGGCCGGATGCGAACTCCTCTCCTTTCTAGACTGCTACTCTGGTTATCACCAGATTTCGCTAAAGGAAGAAGATCAGATCAAAACGTCTTTTATTACACCTTTCGGCGCATACTGCTACACGACCATGTCTTTCGGACTCAAAAACGCCGGAGCCACTTATCAAAGGGCCATCCAGCAATGCCTCCACGACGAGATTCGTGATGACCTCGTCGAGGCCTATGTGGACGACGTGGTCGTAAAAACAAGGGACGCGAGCACCCTAATCGACAACTTAGACCGAACTTTCAAGGCACTCAATAGGTACAAGTGGAAGCTCAACCCCAAGAAATGCATTTTCGGCGTTCCTTCCGGTCTACTGCTCGGCAACGTTGTCAGCCGCGACGGCATACGACCAAACCCTTCAAAAGTAAAGGCGGTACTCGACATGCGACCACCGAAGAACGTAAAGGATATCCAAAATCTAACCGGATGTATGGCCGCCCTCAGTCGCTTCATCTCAAGGCTAGGAGAAAAAGGCCTCCCTTTCTTCAAACTATTAAAAGCGTCGGAAAAATTTTCTTGGACAGAAGAAGCCGACACCGCATTCAACCAGCTTAAGACCTTCCTCACTTCACCACCTGTCCTTACAGCGCCTCAGCCCAATGAAGACCTACTCCTTTACATTGCTGCAACCGACAGGGTTGTTTCCACGGCAATAGTGGTCGAGCGAGGTGAACCAGGTCACGCCTACAAGGTCCAGAGACCAGTTTACTTCATAAGTGAAGTCTTAAACGAGTCCAAGGCCAGGTATCCACAAATACAGAAGTTCATATACGCCATTCTAATAACGTCAAGAAAGCTGAAGCACTACTTCGACGGCCATCGAGTCCTGGTGACAACCAGTTTCCCTCTCGGGGACATCCTGCGCAATAAAGACGCCAATGGCAGAATCGTGAAATGGGCAATGGAATTATGTCCATTTTCCCTGGAGTTCCAGAGTCGCACCACTGTCAAGTCTCTGGCCCTGGTCGATTTCATTGCTGAATGGACGGATCTCAACGAGCCTTCCGTTCCCGATGTCTCAGACCACTGGTCAATGTTCTTTGACGGGTCTTTGAACATCAACGGTGCCGGCGCTGGGATACTGTTCGTATCACCCAACAAGGACAAACTGCGTTACGTCCTTCGGATCCTTTTTCCGGCGTCAAACAACGTCGCCGAATACGAAGCATGCTTGCATGGCATAAGACTAGCCGTTGAGCTGGGAGTCAAGCGCCTCTATGTTTATGGCGACTCCGCTTTGGTCATCAACCAGCTCAACAAGGAGTGGGACGCAACCCACGAGAAGATGGATCTCTACTGCAAAGAAATTCGCAAATGGGAAACGAACTTCTACGGCATAGAGTACATCCACGTGGTCCGGGATAAGAACCAAGCAGCAGATGCGTTGTCGAAGTTAGGCTCATCTCGGGCCCAGATCCCGCGGGGTATTTTCGTCCAGGACATCCACGAGCCGAGCGTAGGCTCCTCCATGGTCGACAAGCAACCCACCGAGGCAATGCTCATAGACGACGCCACTCCGACAACCGGTGGGCATGACTGGCGTACCCCGTTCATCAAATACATATCGGACGGGACAGGCCTTCAGGACAAAACAGAGAACGAGCGCCTCATTCGACGATCAAAGAACTACATCCTGGTCGACGGCAAACTCATGCGGAAAAACGCAAGCTCTGAAGTACTGCTCAAGTGCATACCCCAAGATGATGGTATCAAGCTCTTAGAGGACATACATGCTGGATCCTGCGGCAATCACGCCGCATCCAGAACGCTGGTCGGAAAGGCTTTCCGAGCAGGTTTTTATTGGCCAACCGCGGTCGGCGACGCAGAAAAACTGGTTCGACATTGCGAAGGATGTCAGTTTTTCGCTAAGAGGACCCACGTACCTGCCCACGAAATTCAAACCATCCCGTCGTCTTGGCCCTTTGCTTGCTGGGGGCTTGACATGATCGGGCCATTTAAACCAGCCCCGGGCAATTTCAAGTTTGTTTTCGTGTTAATCGACAAGTTCTCCAAGTGGATTGAATACATGCCTCTGGTCAAGGCAACCTCCGAGAAGGCTGTGGAGTTCCTCAATCAAATCATACACAGATTCGGCATCCCGAACAGCATAATCACCGACCTGGGCACTCAGTTTACTGGCACCACTTTTTGGGACTTCTGCGATGACAGAGGCATAGTCATAAAATACGTGTCACTGGCACATCCACGTGCCAACGGTCAAGTTGAACGTGCTAACGGAATGATCGTTGACGCCCTAAAGAAAAGGTTGTACACCGAAAACGACAGAGCACCCGGTCGATGGATGAAAGAATTGTCGGCAGTGGTCTGGGGCCTCCGAACTCAGACCAGTCGAAACACAGGGGTGTCTCCCTACTTCATGGTGTACGGTGCAGAGGCGGTCCTGCCGTCTGACATACACTTCGGATCTCCTAGAATCGAACACTTCGACCAGGCGACCGCCGACAACGCCAGAGAACTCGAAATCAATTGCATGG
Source organism: Sorghum bicolor (assembly GCF_000003195.3). Taxonomy (NCBI): domain Eukaryota; kingdom Viridiplantae; phylum Streptophyta; class Magnoliopsida; order Poales; family Poaceae; genus Sorghum; species Sorghum bicolor. The sequence goes on along the minus strand of NC_012872.2, from coordinate 57,631,586 downwards.
AGGAAAAGCGTTTAGATTCTTGTCTCCGAACAGCAAAATATCTCGCGGCAGTCAGGCGATACTACAACAGGAACGTCAAGGACCGTTCCTTCGTGGTCGGCGATCTGGTACTTCGATGGAAAACAAGCCAGGAGGGAATGCACAAGCTATCCACTCCCTGGGAAGGACCCTTCGTGGTGACCGAGGTCACACGACCTACGTCCTACAGATTGGCATACCCAGACGGAACACGAGTGCCTAACTCTTGGCACATAGACAAACTGCGACGTTTCTATCCATAAAGTTTTAATAACTTTCCTTTGTAAGTATCTTATAATTGTTGATAATGAAATTCTCTATTTTTTGCCTATACCTTGTCGCACACAGCACTCGGCAAAACTCCTGCAATGGATGCTCTTAACGACTACCCAGACGAATACGGTGACACGTCACTCAGATAATCTTACAGCGCTCAAAACAACAGTCATGACAAAAAGCAAACTTTATTCCAACTTTACATACAAAGTTTACAATAAATACCCTGACGGGCAGACACTAGTCTATTCCTACAGACTACTCTATTGGCCTAGCTGCTCGGGCTGATCACCCGCCTGGCCCTGCTGCCCGGACGAAGGGGTCGGGGCCACCGGCGCCTGGCTGGTCGAGACCGCAGGCGTCGACCGCCCATCTCCCGCAACGGACGCGCCCGACAACTCCCTGGCCGACCTATCTGAACTCGGCTGGTCTGGGGGAGTGGCCGTTCCGCGTAGATTGATGTCGCCGATCACTGTCGACGACAAGTCCAGCAGACTACCCTGAAGCTCGTCCGCTTCCTGTGGGCCGACCTCCTTCGGGTACCCCTTCTCCAGCCTGCTCAAGTCGACCAGGGGATAGTGGGCGCGCACCATGCTGAGGACGTGCGCGCCGACAAACTCCCCGGCGTCCTTCACGAACTGCTGGAGCCAGTCCCACGCCCGTTGCGCCTTCTCGACCGGGGTCAACTGTGGCGCGCGGGGCTGGCTCTCCGGGAGCTCGGGACTAATCAGGTCTAGGACCGGGGACACTCCTTTCCAGGTCGTGCAACAGTTGACCTTCCAGGAGTCCCGGTCCTTGATCAGATCATCCAGGTGCTTCTTGGCGTTCACCTTGAGCACTGCAAACGAAACAAAGCGTTATTTTCGGCATACCAAACAAACAAAGGGGCGACAAGCAGCAGCTAACAAGGCGGCACCCATTACCAGATAATTCCCGGTCCTTTCGACCCAATTCCTCTCCTGCTCGCCGCCCGGACTCCAGCGCACCGGCGAGCTGTTGGCTGAGCTGCTCCTTCTCTTGTCGGAGGCGCGCCACCTCCTCCTCCAAGTCTGCGTGAATCATAAACTGGTCAGTAAAGCAAACTACACAAGTACGCAAAGCTGCTCGGAGCGTGTGACTAACCTTCTCGCTGCCGGTACTGGTCGGCCAAGCGACGAGTGAGGTCGAGACGACGCTCCTCTTGGGCGCTCATCTCGGCCACCTTCTCCCCGACTTCCGACCGCAGCCGGTCTACCTCCGCGGCCAGGGCCTTGTTCTCGGCCACGACGCCTTCTATCTGGTCAAAGCACCGTTTCCGGTACTTTGCCGTTTTCATTGCGCCCTACAAAGCGAACATATAACGACCATGCAAGACAAGGCATAGAATGTACATCAGTACAAAAAGTCGCTTACCTTGACTTCGTCGAGGAGGCGCTTGGCTGCGCGCTCCACCCTGGCGGCCTCCTCGGTCTCGGCGAGCTCTTCATGCCCGATAAAGTGATCCCCGCGTTGGCGCCACACATACACGTGTTGGCGGCCATCACGGGGACGACCCTCAATCTCCTCCACCTCGTCCTCGGAGGCCGCCTGAGCTTCCTCCTCCCGCGCTGCGTTGCTTCCAGTAGCGGTCCCAGGCATTACTGGTCCCTGGACCAGACCTGGGGAGCCTGCAGTCGAAGCGGCCCCTGGTCGGGGCGGTGTAGAGACTTCACCCTCCCCGGCGGGAGGAGGGGTCGGGGCCCTTCCCTCCCTTTCCGTGGCGCTGGCTGGGGGAGGCGTCCCCGTAGCCTCCTCAACGTAGCCGGTGCCGCGGCCGGGGACTCCTCGGCGCTCTCAGGCACGGCTGCAGCCGTAGGCTGCTCTGCGGTCTGCGGGGCCGCGTCTTCAGCAGCGCAAACCGGCTCACTCGTCCCCTGGCCAGCGGCATGGCCAGGGCTGACATCCGACGCCGCGCTAAATGAACAAAACTACAATAAAAAAAACATCGGTGAAATACGTAAGTTGAGCACTTACAGGTTCGAGCGGCGGTGGGTCGCGGTAAACCTCCTTCTCGTCCGACCAGTCGGCACCTGTGCTCCCCCAGCAAGAGGCGCAGGTGGATCGACGGCCACACGGTCGGCAGTGGTCGCCCCGCCGTCCGGACGGCTAGGAGGCCTCCGGACCAACGACGGAACGGCCTCCTCCTCCTCCTCGTCGTCGTCGATCTGGACGAACCGACGCCGCTTCGGCGCTCGGCTGCTCTCCGCCGGCAGTGTCGGCATCGGCGACGGATCCACAGGCATTGGCCTTTTCCCCGACACCCTCTCCTCGGTGGTTGGGACGGGGCGGGCTTGTTCCTCCTCACTGCTGGTGTAATGAGCACACCGAGCAGCGTCCTCCTCTAGCGGGTCTTCTCACGCAGGATTCTCCATCCCCGGTGTCAGTGATACATACACTGTGCACCGGTCGACATCGCCGATCTGCAAAAAGCAACAAAGATGAGCCAGCCACATACGATATACGAATACTAAAACAAAATAATCTGCAACATACCTTTGGTGCTGGACGGCCTAACTTGAAGGCTTGCACCCGATCACTGCCACGGATGAAGCCTCCGTCCGCGAAGTTGAACAGCTCGTTCAACAGCCGTTGTACCTCCGCCTTCTCCAAGATCTCCGGTCGCATCCTGGTCGGGTCCACGCTTCCGGCATACTCGTACGCCGAGTGCACCCTCTTCTGGCAGGGCATCACCCGACGACAAATAAAGTTGCCGACCACGCCAAGCCCATCCAGGCGCGACCAGTCGATCAGCTTCATCAGATCCGCCACTTGACCGTTGAACTCCGGGCGGTCGGTCCAGCTCACCCTCTTCTCGGGAATGTACCCCACGTCGCAGAACGTGGAGCTGCCCGGTTCCTCCCTGACGTAGAACCACTTCCTATACCATTCGGTCAAGGAAGTGTTCCATGGACAGTGCAGGTAGTGATTCTTCATTCCATCACGAAGGTTGAGGTATACTCCACCTGCAACCTTGGAGCCTCCAACTGCTCCCTTCTTCCTCAAGCAGAAAAGGTAGCGAAAAAGATCGAAGTGCGGCTCTATGCCAACATAGGCCTCGCACAGATGAATAAACGTAGAGATAAGGAGAATTGAGTTCGGGTGCAGATTGCAAATCTCGATCTCATAATACAAAAGAAGACCTTGGAGAAAAGGATGAACCGGAACCCCAAATCCCCTCTTAACGAAATCTTCGAACACGACGATCTCACCGGCACGAGGGTCGGGGAAGCTTTCTCCTTCCGGCGCTCTCCAGCCGCCAAGCTCCGAGCTGTGCAGGAGTCCCATGTCGACGAGGTCACCGAGGGATTTGGTGGTGCTGCGGGACTTCTTCCACTCCTTGGCCATCAGTTCGGCCCTCTTCTTGGAGTCGCTCTTCGCCATTGGAGGTGAGAAGTGGATTTGGGTTACGAAGATGCAGGTGATTGAAAGAGGTGAGAATGGAAGGCTTGAGGGCAATGGCAGGGTAAGGAGTACAGGCGGAACTGTCAGGCTCTTATAACCCGCAACTCCACCCCTCCCATTTCCTGTATTCTCGGGAAGTGGGCGGGCCATGCGGCGGATGCGGCGTTTCGGTTTACAATGATTATAGACAATTAATGCGGCGGAGTTTTCGTACCAATTGATGGTTTCCTTTTTCTCAAACCACGCAAAGGGCGGCTGCACAGTTGCAAGGCGCAATTTTTCATGCGTCCATCTGACAACCCATCAGGAGGTCTCGTCATGTCAACTTTAACTGAAAAGATCGTTTCAATAAAAAGAAGACAAATATGCCAGAGAGTCAACAATCTGGGGACTGCACCGACCACCGAGCACTTGATGCTCGGGGACTGGTCGACCAGTCCATCAGCTCGGAACTTCAAAGACTGCACCGACCACCGAGTAATTGATGCTCGGGGACTGGTCGCCCAGTTCATCAGCTCGGAACTTCAAAGACTACACTGACCACCGAGCACTCGATGCTCGGGGACTGGTCGTACAGTATAGCAACGCAGAATACTAAGCAGCGCACTTGGCGCCTGGGTACTGGTCGTCATACTATTATTTACGTTCCCAACCGCGCTTGGGGACTTGTCCAACGGAACCTACTCCATGCTCGGGGACTGTACCGACCACCGAGCACTATACGCTCGGGGACTGGTCGACCAGCCCACCAATTTGAGAATTCGGGGACTGTACCGACCACCGAGCGTTATATGCTCGGGGACTGGTCGATTAGTCTATTCAATTGCAGACGGACTGGTAAATTCAACTTTTTGGACCTTGCTACAAGGCTCATACTTCGCCTTCCAGCAAGCTCGGGGACTACATCGGTACGATGCATCTGGCGATGCATCTCAGTTTCAGAGTTTCTTTAAGAACTTTTCTTTTGACCCTGGCACCACGTGTCTACGTCACCTACTACCAGGCTCGGGGACTAAGTGGGCACACTTCACCTTGCAGTGAATATGCTTGCTTTTTGAAAGACTATACTTTTCAGAAAAGTAAAGTGGGCACACTTCACCAAGAAAGAAATCTTTTTTAATTTAGAGCACCATGCATTCTTCAAACAACCTGCTTCTTCGATGTCAATGTTGATCAACTGTTTTTTGAGTTGGTCAAAATACTGTTGCAACTGTTTGGACGACTTTCCTGCTTATTGAAGACGTCAAGCCTCACTGATCGAAGAAGCTCAAGACGGCGTGCTACATCACAATACATGGTGCTCGGGGACTAGCTGTGGGGGGGATAGACCCCTATACCCTTACGGCTAGACTTGGGCCAGGAGGCTTGGCCCATTACGAGACGAGTTCAAGGCTTGATCCGATAGCCTGGAGTTTCGCGCAAGGAAGCAAGATGTGGAGATCAAGCAGAATTCTAGTCGGTTAGAATAGGAATTGATATCGAACTATCTATGACAATTGTAACCGACTAGGATTAGTTTCCAGATCTGTAACCCTGCCCTTCAGACTATATAAGGAGAGGCAAGGGACCCCCCTAGGACATCATATTCTCTCAACACAAATCAATACAACCAGACGCAGGACGTAGGTATTACGCCAACTCGGCGGCCGAACCTGGATAAAAAGCTTGCCCGTGTCTTGCGTCACCATCGAGTTCGTAGTTTGCGCACCATTTACCGATAAACTACTACCGTGGGTATACCCCAAGGTAGACTGCCGACCAGCTTTCGTCGACAACCGGAAGGGAAGCTCGACAACTCAGCAACACCAGAAGGATTCACAAACTCGGAAGCAACCCACTGAGGATCAGATTCTTCCGGAGCGTATTCTATACGTAAAAATGCATATGCATGATTATGAGATACTCATGGCATGATAAAGACAGGTTATATGTTCTTGGATGATAACAACAAACATGACTACCTCGAGTACAACTTACCTTCATGGTAAAGAAACAAACTAAGCTAGCTATCAAAGCATAGATTACTACTAAACAAACTTTATCATTTTTATTAAGCAATATTGGGTATCTATCAAACAATAAAGATCATATATATAAAATAAATCATAACCAGGGAGCATATTATGCTAAGTGACCACTGGTTGTCAATCAATCCAAAATACCACTCAAATCCTAAAAGGATTAATTATTTCTATTTCTTTTATACTTATTTTAAATAGCTTTATTAAGAAACAGAGCATACTTTATCAAAAAGAGCTGAAAATATTCCTGAAGCTGAAGCTAGATAACAGTAACACAAGTTCACATATTAAATTTTATGATTTTTGAACATACCCATAAATTATTAAAAATCATGGAAGATTTATTTATTATTAAATAGAGGCAATTTAAATATACATGCAAACTATCATAAAATAGAACCTAATATTTTTCTTGGGTTCTAAATATTTCAGGGAGTCTATACAAAAATTCTCATCATTTTTGGATCACCACACAATTTATTACTCAAATCCAAACATCAAGCATTTTTAAACAAAAAGGAAAAAGGAAAAACATTTTGAAACTGGGCGAGGCCCAGCCAAAAGGCCCGCAGGCCGGCCCATCCGGCGCTGCGCGCACTCTCGCTCCCACTCAGGCGTCGCTGACAGCGGGCCCCCGCTGTCAGCTTCGCCTTCAAGCTCCGGCCGGCCGATTCGACGACGCGACCGAGCCATCCGCGCCATCACCGCCCCTCGCGACTCGCTGGTCGCGTTCTCCACTTCATGGCGCACCTCTGGACCCCCTAAACACTCGCTCTCCCCTAGTCTAGCTTTCACGGCCACGGGCGCGGCGGACGGCCACCTCGGCCGAGCAAACGCCGGCCACATCGAGCAAGTAGAACGCGAATGAGGTAGCGCATAAGAATCGGCGGCTCACCGCGATCTCAGCGAAGCAAACGACGGAGGTGGAGGAGCTTGGAGCAGGCCTAGCCGCGATGAGGTGTTCGCGGCGGCGCTTCGACCGGAGTTGGGAGAGAAGCGGCTCGGTTGCGACCTAGGAGGGGCGAGCGCTTGTGCTCAGGGACGCAATAGATAGCGGAGTTCAGGGCGGTGCTGCTGGTGTTTCTCTGGTGGGTTGGAAGGGAGCGAGGACGACGAATTTGGATTGGGACGAAGTGCTGCTCCTCGGTGCTCCGGTGGCGAAAATGGTGTCGGCGAGCGCAAGAGGGAAAGACACGTCGCGCTCCAGGTTACCAGCAGCTGCTCCACATCGCCACGGACGCGAGCACGCGCTTGGACGAGGTAAAACGGTGGCCGTGCGCTGGCATTCACCGCCCTGGACTCGGATGTCCACCGCCATGAACAGAAGCCAAAGCTTATCCCCCTCTTCCCCAAAGTACCCTTTCTGAAAACTCAAATTACTTTGAAAATTTGAATAGAAAGTGAAAATATGCCAAAATATCAAATGTTCAGAATTTTGAATGCTACAAAACATCTTTAAGGGTCCAAAACTGATTTTAAATGGAAAAGGACGAATTTGAGCCAAACAGTTTGAAATTCAAACTCAATTCAAAGAAAGTCAAATTTTTGAATTGAGGCAAATCAGAACTTCCAAAATTACTTTTGATTTTGCATAACAACTTGAAAAACTCTCAACATGAAAGTTGTTCAACTTTTTGAGCCCTACAACTTTCATGTTGACCACTTTTCAAAATTCCAAATAGATTTTGAATTGGGGATTCAAATTGGAAAAGGGGACACTTTCTGGAAAACTGTATTTTCAAAATTACTTTAAATTTTGTATTGAAACTCCAAAAACTCAATACACCAAAGTTGTACATCTTGACAAGACCTACAACTTTGCTTTTGAACTCAACCTCAAATTTTGTTTGGTTTTTGAATTGCACAAAAGGGGGCAAATCCAAGGTTTTAAAATCAGGGTTTCCCCCCTTAAGCTCTCGGAAACCTTTCACACTAGGGTTTTAAATACCAACACAAGCATTCACACACAAAAATAAGCACACTTTAATTCCTAAACACATTCATCCAAATTAAACTTATTTTAAGTTAATGCATCAGGGTGTACTTAACAAATATACTATGCAATGCTCATGATGACATGTCATGTTTTAATTTGCTTAACACCAGAGTGTTACAATTCCTGAGTTTTCGGAACATCCAAATAGAGCTTATCAAACTCCTATGGATATTGTTTCTTCAACATGCATGTTTAGTTGAGTCCAAATTCTTTTTAGAGTAAATTCCACATAACTCCAAATATCTTGGGAGTGATAAACCTACCATATTTTGTGCCCCTTTCACAAAATCAGCTACTATTTTGGATTGTCTTCTCATAAAACAATTTTGTGACTGTTTCTCTTCCACGAATAATCGAGCCCACATGTCAGTGGCACTTAGACGCATGGGCCTAGCTGGCCATGAACATGCCAACTGCCCTAGTGGCCTAGTGCCATTAAAAAAAGAATAATCATAAAGCTGTTGTGTTTGTGAGGTGGTGGGTTTGTGAAATGGGCACAAAGTATTGGTAAGTTTGTGAAATTACTGTTCTTTTTTACTTTCAGCACAAATTATTAAACCTTAGAGATGTTTGCCAGACAGATGAGAGGTTCATTAACCCATACCTCTTGATTAGCTTTGCCTTTAATCTCAGCCTTCACCCTCCAGCACTGTTCGCCTAAACGGCCGTTTAGACCGTTTAAACGCCGTGTAAACGCTAAACAATGGTACACCGTTTCCGTTTAATCATCTGTTTAGTCCGTTTAATTGACCGTTTAGCCCGTTTAATGGACTGTTTAGCCCGAATAATGGCTAAACGGTAGGTGACCGACTGTTTACCGTTTAGCGTTTAGGAAAACATTGCCCTCCAGAAAGCCTAAGTACCGTTTCCAGCAATATGAAAAATGAATACAATATCCAAAATGGAAGCTCACACTTCATAAGCGACATAGAAAAATTGGAGATTGATGAAATGTGTGCAAATATCTTACCTCAATGGCAGCTTGGAAGAATGCCAACTCTGAAGTTCAATGTACAGAGGGTGCTGGTTGTAGCTTTGCCTCTAATTTCAGCAGTCATTTATTTGGATTTGTAAGCTTGGATAATGGAAGAATGTGAACTGCTTGAAGCCTTGAACAGTGCCATTGTTGAAAATGCAAATGATAATTTATTTGGAACAACTGAAATGAACAGTCTTTAGAAATCAATTGTACAAGGGCTAAAGTAAGATGATTGTTCAATAATATATCCATAACTCAAACACAGAGAGGATGAGAATTGGGAACTACTGATACATACGTTGAGTAAAAACTCAGAACCCTTGATTATCTAGGAACTGAACAGGTATGTTCTAAATTTCATATCGAATGTCTTTTGTTTCGTCACAGCTTCAGTTATGCACGTAAAGGTTGTCCAAGTCATGCTACCACAGATAAGTTCAGCTGAACTCGCAACATTGTTAAGTGTGAGTATTCAGCTGTTAAAAGACGTGTCTGACATAATACTTTACCCAGTGTTGAGCCCAAAATAATACAAGAATAATAATCACATGTGCACAGGTCAATGGAAATTGAAATGTGAGGTCTCATGCCCAGTTGATCAGAAACTACACTGGTTAGCATTGCTCCTGTCAGTAGTGTATTACAGGCAGATATCATATTACTGCTAAACTACATTATGAATGTTTCTACTTGGATGGAGCTATGGCCAGGAGACTTCTCTATACCCCTGCTTCCCATCTGCTCTCTTATTTCCTGTACATCATCCCACTGACCACCTTCAGCATGTAAATTTGAGATCAGCACATGTGCCCCCACATCATTAGGAGCTAACTTAGTTATGTGTTGCCCAATTCTCCTCGCTAAATCAATTTCGTGATGAAACCTACAAGCTGAAAGAAGTGATCCCCAAATTACAGGATTAGGCTCTATTGGCATATTCTTGATGAACTCAAATGCTTCTTCTAGTAGTCCAGCTCTACTTAGGAGGTCTACTATGCAACCATAGTGTTCGATATCAGGGGCAATTGTAAAGCTCGACATGGAATAGAAGTGCTGGAGCCCCTCATTAACCATTCCTACATGAGCACAAGCACCAAGAACTGCCTTAAAAGTAATGCCATCAGGTTTGGGGTGTCCAAGTTTTAGCATTTGGTTAAAGAGTTGGACTGCTTCTTTCCCATGTCCATTGCTTGAAAACCCTCCAATCATAGAATTCCATGTGATGGTTTGCTTATGCTGCATTTTACTAAATATTTCAGTAGCAATGTCGATGCAGCCACATTTTGCATACATGTCGACTAGGGCACTTTCAAGGCATACATCTTTTCTCACATTCTTATCTTCTATATAAGAGTGAATCTCCCTACCTTAATCAAGTGCCCCAAGCTGTGAACATGCAGAGAGTAGACTAACCAGTGCCATTTCACTTGCTACAACTTCTGCACTCTTCATCTCTTCAAAAAATTCGAAGGCTGCTGTAAATTGACGCCCATGCACATAACCACAAACCATAGTTGTCCATGAAACAACATCCCTTTGTTTCATAGTCTGGAAAGCCACGTTGGCTGCTACCATATCGCCACATTTGGCATATGTGTTAATCAAAGAATTTGTAAGAAGGGTGCCACAATGGATCCCATGATTTTTTATGTAATTGTGGACATCCCTCGCTTGCTGGAGATCACCAAGCTGAGCACATGCTGATAAGACACTTGCAAGTGTTACTGCATCTGGAGTTAAGCCGGTTGATATCATCTCCTGAAACACTGTTAGTGCTTCTTTATGCCTCTGATTTTGCACGAATCCGTCAATCAGTATGTTCCATGATTTAGTGCTTCTCACAGGCATAGTCCTAAATACTTGCAGAGCATCAGACATGCATCCACATTTCGCATACATGCTAATGGCTGAATTTCCTATATCCGCATCAGGCTCAATGCCATATTCACTAAGCTGACCATACACCCACCGGCCTTTGTCAACAGTCTGTGTGTGCCCACAAGCAGAAAGCAGGCTAATAACCGTGACTTTGTTAGGACTAATCCCGTCTGCCTGCATCTCAGCAAGAAACCTCAAAGCATCATCCCACATACCACATTGAGCAAAAGCTGAGATCATCGACGTCCAAGACACCACATCCCTCTCGTGCATTTCCACAAAAACCTTCCTTGCATCTTCGGCGCTTCTGAAAGTGCCATATAGATTAACAAGACCTGACATGACAAACAGATCCGACGCACACCCAATCTTCCGAACCATGGCATGGACTGCGTCTCCAGTAGCTCGCCACTGCCAGTTGGCAAAAGCAGCGCTCGCAGACACAGCTGCAGCCATGGTGTAACTGTCAGGGGAGACCCCTCTCCAAAGCATGGCCCTGAACGTCGCAAGCGCGTCCGAAGGCGCGCCGTGGTTGGTGTACCCTCTGATCATGCAGTTCCAGACGGCCGCGTTTGGTTGGGATATTCCGTCGAACACCATGCGAGCGTAGCGCATGTCGTCACCCAGCGCGGGTGACGCGAGGAGCGCGACGAGCCGGCCCGCCACGGCGGAGTCGGGAGCGAGGTGGGCGCGAACGAGGCGGGCGTGGAGCTCCGCCAGGTGGGCCCGCGAGGAGCAGGCATCGAGGTGAGTGAGGAGTGGGTGGCGCTGGGGGCAGGCATGGCGTGCGTTGGGGCGGAAGTAGAGGTAACGCATGGCCGCATACCACCACCGTACTGCCTCAAACAGAACTGTGGTAAGGGCCGTCTCAACAATTTCGCGCTTATGCAAGCAAGACAAAGGCCCTGTAATCTTATGTTTCAATATGACGATCGATAATTAGATCAAGCCATATGCCTATATTCCTAATTTCCTATAATTGATAAATGAACTCTAGTAATCATATATCATAGTTCTGATGGCCGAAAGGATAAGTGGATCATAGTCATAGAGACGACAAACAAAACATGCAAGATTCAGTTGAGAGAAAATAGAGAATATCGATCGCTATACAGACGGGCCGTCACCACGACCACGAAGAAAGTCATATTCAGCGATTGTGAAACGAAGAGTCGTGACAAGAGCTCATGCTAGAATAGAATATATTGTTTTCTGCCTTGCTTGGATCAGAATCTAGCATAGCACATAGACATGCACGACAAGCAAAGGGTCGTATGCCTGTATGGCTGTATGGCCTGAATACCCGTACTACATAAGGGTATACCCATGGGCCCCTAGCTCTATGGGCCCCCGGTCGTCGCACTGCCTGCACCCCCCTATGCGACGGGCCTAGATGTGGTAACAGGTGGGAGAGGGAAGACAAATCATGTGTTAAATATACTCCATGTAGAATTTGTCGCATGCCTCTCGGAGATCCAAATGGCCATCGACCTGGGCATTGGTAACCTCATACTGGAAACAGACTCTCAGCTTGCAATGTGAGCGATCAACTCTACTGACTAAGGATGCAAGTGGGGCGGCAGTGGCTAACCCGCTCCACGCCTACCAAGCCGCAAAGACTTCATGGGCTAATGTGGCGAGGCCCACAGCAGCCGCATGATAGTATGCGGCAAGACGCGGGTTCAGATAGCCCATTTATTAGCACATCCACACACACACAAGCAAACACACGTGGTGGCTTAGGTTTTATCTCCAACCGTCTGGGCTTCACAGTGCGTCTTTGCGACTTTGGTCTGGTCTCGCGTCGCCACATATCTTCCATGGCGAGCCTGCGCGCACTGCCTCCACCAGCGAGGCTGCCACTTGCCGCCTCCGCTGTGAGCCCGTCGCACGCCGCCTCCATCGTGAGCTCGGCCGCATGCCGCCCTACACCTTCCTCATTGCGTGTCGTGTTGCGCCTCCTCCACTAGGGAGCCAACGACAGTGGTGCCATGGCCAGCAAGCTCGGTTGCACACCGCGCCTCTTCGTCAATACGGAGGTTGCATGTCGTCCCTCTTCATCAACACGTTGAACTCCCTGCTCAGTTCTCATGTTCGCTATGGCGACGCTCACTTCTCCCACATCAGCATGTCCAACATTGGGTGGGAGCAAGGATGACAGTGGCGTGGTTTCAGGTCGGATATTCGTGGGTTTGGATTTGGAAATGATCTTTTACCTACGGTTTTTGGGTTCGGGGCCCCGAAATCTATCAGGTTCGGTTTCGGGTTTGATTTTTCATCCGTGGATATCCAATGGATATCGGAAATAAATCATTAGAATTAAATTTCATATTTTATAGTATGCTAATATAATTTGCTTACTTAGATTATTAAATTTATTCTAAGCTAATTCATAAAAATATTTATTTTTATTGCCTCTTGTTTATATATGTAAATATGTGTATATATATCATGTATATGTGTATAGAAAGTCTTTATTGTTATTACTATGTTGCCATAGAAAGCGGGTTTTGAATATCTATTCGGGTTTCATGTATCCGCGGGTTTGGTTTTGGGGATGGATTATCACCCAAATCGTTGTTCGGTGCGATTTCGGGTTTTGATTTCGGATTTTGAGTTTGGATGTACAGAGACTTCACCTGATCCCAATCCGCTCCGTTGCCATCCTTAGGTGGGAGAAGTGAGCGTCGCCATGGCGAACACGAGCACTGAGCAGGGAGTTCCATGTGTTGACGAAGAGGGACGGCACACGACCTCCGCATTGACGAAGAGGCGCGGCATGTAGACGAGCTCGCTGGCGGAGGTGGCGCATGGCAGCACTGTTGCCGGCTCCCTAGTGGATGAGGCGCAACGTAGCACGCAATGGGGAAGGTGCAGGGCGGCGTGCGGCTAGGCTCACGATGGAGGCGGCGTGCAGCCGGGCTCACAACAGAGGCGGCGTGTAGCCGAGCTCACATGTGGAGGCGGTGCGCGTGGGCTCGCCATGGAAGATATGCGACGGTGCATGACCAGACCAAAGTCGCAAGACACACTGTGAGCCTGGGCGGTTGGAGATGCAACCTAAGCCACCACGTGTGTCTGCTTGTGTGTGTATGTGAATATGCTAATAAGTGGGCTAGTTGAACCCACGTCTTGCCGCATACTATTATGCGGCCCATGAAGTCTTTGTGGCTTGACGGACGTGGAGCGAGTTAGCCACTGCCGCCCCATTTGCATCTTTAGTCGAAGGGGAAGGAGTTAAGTTTTTTTCCTGAGAATATTCGTGTAATTGTCGCTTATGATTAGTTAGAGTTTGAGTAATGAATATCCGAGTTTTTTTTAAAAAAAGGTAGTCATTCTCTATTGCTGATTTCTCGCTAGTTAAAATTGAGAATAAAATAAAGAAAAGCCATTGAAGAGTGAAAAAGATGTAGAAAAAGAACTCTAAATGATGATCTAGAAAGTATATTTTAAAGTGATCTCAAAGATGCCGTTTTTATTTAATTGACAGTGAGCAACTTACCATTTAATGTTTAGGATAATACTGGTTAAGATCTGATTGCATATTTATCCTCTCTTTAATCTGTCTTGAAGTCTTATAGACACTTGAATAAAGTATTTATGATCGACGGAGGAAACACTGCCACAACTCACAAGTATGAACATCCAGCGGGGGAGGAATCCAAATGGTAAAGCCGGCGAGTAAATTCCATCACGATCACTGCATATGCGACAATGATATCGACACGATAGAAAGGTACCGCGGAGAAGAGACCAAGACCATCACAAGGAGGATGCACCAACCTGCTACGGCTCCTGGAATGGTGCTAACCTGCTACGGCTCCTGGAATGGTGCTGTGTATTCGGTGACCAGGCAAGCCATGCATGCTATCACGCACTCAACACGTGACGTGACATAAGTTCCCAAGTGGCCACGCAACATTGTTAACTTGCGCCCCTGGCAGCTTGAAGAGCCGCTTGACACGTCCACGTGTTTCAGCCATTGCCCATTACTAGTGTCCTTGGATCCAAACGATGATTACAATTGGCTCACAGCATGGGCCCGAAAGGAACAGAAGAAAATTTGTCCCGGCCTTACACCATCCCAAAAGTCACAAGTCACAAAGATCTCACGTTTTTAGAATCTGGAAAAAGACAGCAGGTTACCTAAGAGCAAATACAATAATTAGTTTATAGTCAAGTTAATCACTACGTTTTTTTTTGTTGATGTGCAAGATAGAAAGAAGAAGAGAAAAGAGAGCTTAGCTCTCAAACCAATCTCAAAAAGCGTTTTATGGCTCAGTTTTCAAAACATTTATATTCTGAAAATAGTGTAGAAGAGTTTCATCCTCATGAAACTATCTATACTCTCATCATATCTCTCTTCATCAGTATAGTGTCATGTCAGCATATTTAATGTATATAAAACTTCCATGAAACCTTCATTGAGAGTGGCCTCATGCATCCAACAAGCTAGGCATGGAAACATAGACAGTAGTGAATCTCAATAGAGATATATATGAGGAGTAAGGGCATCCTCAATGTCAATTTGCAAATAGCTAGCTAAATAAAGCTTAGAAATATTGAAAAAACAAACACTGTACTAGAGAGTAATGTGAGGTATGAGAGAGTTGCTTACAGAATATCGTATTAGATTAGCTATTTGGTCGTTGTTAGCTATTTAATCTCTTCTTGATAGCCAATAGAATTCTTTCTCTACTAACTATTTGGGAACCATTGGGGCACCCTAATAGGAAAGAGAATGGAAAGGTATAGTAATAAAATAATTTTGTAGTCAAATAAAAGACTAACTATTGTATAATTTGACTCTTATAACTTGATTTATAGCCAAACATTTGTCTTTATTATTGAGGCTGGTTTAATTTCTAAAATTTTTCAAAATTCTTCGTCACATCAAATATTTAGACACATGTATAGAGCATTAAATATAGTTAAAACAAAAACTAATTATACAGTTTGACTGTAATTTACGAGACAAATCTTTTGAGCCTAGCTAATTCATGATCGAACAATAATTATCAAATACAAACAGAAATATTATATAGTAATTAAAGCCAAAAAAATTTCCGGGAACTAAACAATGCCTGATCTTGCTAAATTGTTTCAGAGTCTTCAATCAAAAAGAAATTGTTTCTGAGTCCTATGGAGAGTGAACAGAGCTTCAAAGTTCACGGCTGCAACGCCACCACCTGCTCTGAGATGTATCACTTCACTTGCCATTGGTACTGTTTCAGCTCTCAAAAGCTCCATCAATTTCATCATAGTCCTTCGGGCTGATCAACCATCACCATAAATCGTACTTATATTAAAGAAAGAGCATCAAGATCGCATCTTTCGCTAAATTCTTGAAAACAGCTGCCGTGCTGTATTTTAGGAGTAGAGAGCTCAAGTGGAGCGCAACCATCCAGCATCCACATCCACCACTGGTCATAGACGTGCAGGGGAAATATCAATATCCCAAGGAAGTCGTTGCAACCACCCATGGCGTCCGCCGCCGCAGACCCGCTCCTCCCCGGCGAGGCCAGCGGCCGCCGCCGCCTCGGGTTCCTGCCCTCAAGCATCCGCCTCAACACATCCGTGTGGTCCGAGCTGGGCGGCGCGGTGGGCGACCTGGGCACCTACATCCCGATCGTGCTCGCGCTGTCGCTGGCGTCGCACCTGGACCTCGGCACGACGCTCATCTTCACGGCGCTCTACAACTTCGCCACGGGCCTGCTCTTCGGCATCCCGATGCCCGTGCAGCCCATGAAGTCGATCGCCGCCGTCGCGCTCTCCTCCGCGCACCTCACCGTCCCGCAGATCATGGCCGCGGGGCTCGCGGTCGCCGCCATCCTGCTGTTCCTCGGCGCCACGGGCCTCATGACGTGCATCTACCGCCTCCTCCCGCTCCCCGTCGTGCGCGGCGTCCAGCTCTCGCAGGGCCTCTCCTTCGCCTTCACCGCCGTCAAGTACGTCCGCTACGTCCAGGACTTCTCGCGCTCCTCCTCCGCCTCCACCGCCGCGGCGCGCCCGCTCCTCGGCCTCGACGGCCTGGTCCTCGCGCTCGCCGCGCTGCTCTTCATCATCCTCGCCACGGGCTCCGGCGACGACGAGGACGTCGTCGCAGTCGACGACGGCACGGTGGTCCGTCGCCGCCGCCGCTCCTGCAGCCGCGTCCCGGCGGCGCTCATCGTGTTCGCGCTCGGGCTCGTGCTCTGCTTCGTGCGTGACCCGTCGATTCTGCGAGGCCTTCGCTTCGGGCCGTCGCCTCTGCGGTTCGTCGGGATCACCTGGGACGATTTCAAGATCGGGTTCTGGGAAGGTGCCGTGCCGCAGCTTCCCCTGTCCGTGCTCAACTCGGTCATTGCGGTGTGCAAGCTCTCGTCGGATCTGTTCCCGGAACGGGCCGAGCTTTCCCCGGCGCGGGTGTCGGTGAGCGTCGGCCTCATGAATTTCGTCGGCTGCTGGTTCGGCGCCATGCCGTGCTGCCACGGCGCGGGCGGGCTGGCGGGGCAGTACCGGTTCGGCGGCCGGAGCGGCGCGTCCGTGGTGTTCCTGGCCATCGGCAAGCTGGCGCTGGGGCTCGTGTTCGGGAACTCGTTCGTGACGATCCTCGGGCAGTTCCCAATCGGGATACTGGGCGTCATGCTGCTCTTCTCCGGTATCGAGCTCGCCATGGCGTCGCGCGACATGGATACCAAGGAGGAGTCCTTCGTCATGCTTATCTGCGCCGGCGTCTCGCTCACGGGCTCCAGCGCCGCGCTGGGTTTCATCTCCGGGATTGTTTTGTACCTGCTGCTTCGCCTCAGGGACGTGGATTGCCGAGCACTGGTCGGCCGTTGGGGCTCCGGCCGGCGGCAAACCGGGAACAAAGCTGGAGGCGACCAAGATGCTTGATCAAAATCACTTTCACAGGCAATATTTGTATGTACATATACAGAAAAGATATTATCTTAGATGAAAACAATATATTGTAAGAGCAACTTCAATAGTCTTTATAAAATCTACTCTCTAAATCATCATTTACAGAGTAATTTGAGTAAGAATCATTGGAGGTTTTTTAACTAAAATCTGTAATAAATTAGAAAAGATATAAAAAGTCTTTTGATATGCTCTTAGCTGTATATTGTAAAAATATCAATATCTTTTCTATATTCAAGATGTCGCTGAATGGTATTTTTTCACTAAAAATCTCTATTCTCATAAATTAGAAAATATATAAAATATCTCTTGAAATGCTCTTAGGAGTATATTGTGAAAATATCCATATCTTCTCTCTTTATAAAAGGCCACAAACCGTGAATGCGACAGGCAGGCTATCGCGATTGCATGACATACCGGTCAAACTTTCCTCTGTGGTCATGGGCCATGGGCCATGGCCCTCGAAGTACTTGAGTGTCATCTCAGTCTACAATAAGGTCTCCAACTCCATTCGATGTGAGGCTCGCCATGTGATGTTAAAAGATTGAAAAAAGGTCTACGATACTTCTCTCGATCTTGATTTCACTAAAATCATGTAAATCACCTCTCTAAATTTTTAGAACCATTTGTTTTACCTCCTTCTCCAGTTATAAGCAGTTTTCAAAGATGATTTTATCTTTTATTATTTATTTATTATTTCGATAAAATCTTTGAAAAAAATATAGTAAATCACAAAAGAATCATAAATAAAAATCTATTTTTGTTGGACTTTGCATGAGAAGATCTAAACTGTAAACATATAATAGGCATGCCTTAATATAGATCTTTTTTGTAACTTTAGATAAATATTTCTATATTTAATTCATACCTGCAATTTTTATGGTCCAATTATGGTAAATTTTTTATAGTAGGCTAATTATTATATGCTTAAATTATAGTAAAAATTTTATACTCATTAAATCATATATAATACAATTATAGATTTATAAATACTTTTTAACAAGTATACAACTAAATAACTCAGTTATAAAACTTTTAATACAATTCAAGAATACAATAATTAACCTATCATAATTTTTTTCCACGATTAGACCATTGAACTAATGTACACTTTTTCTTGAAGATTTCATTGTGCATCCCGAGAAGTTTTGTGTTGGACACAAACGCCATCACTACTGCCTCTCCCTTGTGCTCCGACTCTCCAAGCATATAGTATCATGCCAGTTTCAATGGAAGGTTTTATCTTCTAATTTTCAAGACATGAAACTTAATATAAAACGGTCTCTTCGAGTGTATAGTTTCATCAGCATAGTTTTATGTGTTATTTTTAGCTTTTTGTGGTCCCACTTATGTCTCTCACACGCACGAGATGAAATGATCTAAAGATTCTCAGCAGGGATTTCATAAGATTTTTAACATTTTGGAAACAATGCTCACTCATT
This sequence comes from Sorghum bicolor, assembly GCF_000003195.3. Lineage (NCBI taxonomy): Eukaryota > Viridiplantae > Streptophyta > Magnoliopsida > Poales > Poaceae > Sorghum > Sorghum bicolor. The sequence goes on along the minus strand of NC_012872.2, from coordinate 57,612,656 downwards.
TCGTCTCCATAAAACATTTTTCTTCACTCTTTTCTTTGATACATGTAAAAGCTCTATTTTGGTGATGTGTCAATCTATTTAATATATATATAACTTCTATAAAATATATATGGAGACTGGCCTTAGGGAAATGAGTTTACCAAATCGCGTTAACATATAGTTTCTTTAAGTCTTGTTTAATTTGTGAAAAATTTTGATTTTGGCTACTGTAGCCCTTTTGTTTGTATTTGATAATTATTGTCTAATCAAGAACTAACTATGCTTAAAAGATTTGTCTCACAAATTGTAGATAAACTGTAAATTAATTTTTGTTTTCGTCTATATTTAATGTTCGATACATGCGTCCAAAGATTCGATGTGACGGAAAATCTTAAAAATTTTAGAACTAAGAGTCTGTTTGGTACAGCTCAAAACAGCTTCATGGGCAATTTTTTTTGCCAAACACTTATTTCTAAAACAACTTTATGGATGAATCTATTTTTGTTCTCCTCTCATAAAGAAATGAGTTGGGATGAACTAAAAAAAGTAGTTTAATTTAGCTCTCATCCCCTATTTCTCTTCCTCGTCTATACATAAAGTAGTTGTTAAAACTATTTTATCAAACACTTTTTTTCTGAAAAAAGCTTCCCTTGGAGAGGCCGATACCTCGATGCCGATGAGGCGGTGGTCTTCCACGCGGATGATCCGGTTGCTCTCGCAACGCAGACTTTTTTTTTTTTTTTGCATCATTGTCCATCGTGGGGTGGCCAAGATGCTTGATGAAGCGGGTGTTTATATTTTTATGACTGTTTCACGAATTCCACAGTAAAGTAACTTTATAAAAAATAGAGTTTTTAAAATATTATTTTGATACTTTTATAACTCCACCATTTTTTTGAGCAAAGTTACGTGGAGCTAAAAGTATTTAGCTAAAAAGGTGAAGTGAGACTTAAAAACGTGGAGTGAACCAATTTCAAACATCCCTGAAGATCATAATTTTTTTTTGAGAATTAAACAGTACAACATAGACGTCCAAATACGTAGGCACACTCACTTCTACGAACACACATACGCTAAGCCTATCGCTATGAGCACCTCTGAAAGATTAAACCAGTAGATTTCGAGATTCAGAAAGTCACCACAGACACATCGTTGTTGATAGAGACGTCGCCTACCACTAAATTCAGAAAAATACGAGCACCTATGTCAAGTCGAGGACTTGAACTAGGGTGGACAAGTTCCACCACAAGAAACCAAACCACACCTTCAACACAACAATTTGGCACGCAATAGTTATAAAAATATTATTTTATAGTCCCTTGATTTTAAGTTACATGTTCTGAGTGGCGGAGCCAAATTTTAACCTAGATGGTCCCTTGATTGTAAATATAGTTTAGATTAGAGTAGTACTCTACCAATAATTAAAGCAATTAGCTCTAAAATATGCAAGAAACAAACTAATAGGTAATACAAAACGTACAAAATATTATAACGTTGCTTTAACCTTGCGATTCTTGATGGCTTGGAAGCGGTTGATGATGTCTTTGTCTTCACTTGTAGAAACAAGCATAAAATTTACACTATCCATAGAGATAGAATGAGAGGCAAAAAAAAAAGCGAGTAGATGCCAAGATGTCTCCAGCCTTTGACTAGTACGAAGGCCTTTAAGAATTAAGACTTTGTTGCGATGGCCATCCAAGATTAGGCCTACAGAGATAGCCTATGGGATTTCCTGCCAGCAATAGATGCTGGATCTAGGGACAGGAGTGGGCTTGGGCCTAGAGCCTCTAGGGTCGTGACCCAAGTCATGGCCGAGGAACCCTCACTAATTTTGGCCCAAAAGATGAAGCCCATGTCCACCGATAGACCTACTATCAAACATTGCCACTTTGGCTCAATCACGTTGCCCCCCCTGCTCTCCCGTAAGGAAGCTGCTCTCGTATCAAAATCCTACTAGAACTAGGCACGTCTAGAAGCCATATCTAGATCGATTGATTCTCTGTCTAAAGGGGCTTTCAAGTTGACCACTTGCTGGGCGAACAAAAACCATGTTGTCATGTAGCAGTACATACACAATGCTACCTTTTGGAGACATCAATAGTATAAACCACTTGGGGTTCTGTACATTTACACGAGGGTCAATCCATCAGTCAACACAGCATTGTTATCGTTTTACATTGAAGCACAATACTTGTTACCGGCGGGTCTGCTCATCATGTCCTGCTTCCACTGAGAATGTATGTCTCTGGCGATGTTGAGGGCGTCCGCCGAGGCGCCGAGCAGCCCCCTCTGCGAGAACCCGACGGTGTACAGCCCGTTCTTCCCTTTCCAGCCGTTGGGGAATGGAATTCTCGGCATCCCTTCTCTCGTGAACACGTCACCTCCATCCTGCAAAGTATGGTTCTTTTTATAAATAATAATAATAATAATAATAATAATAATGCTCAGGAGCAACGCCGTAAATATAATTGAAGTATATCCGCTGGACCCAAAGTGAACAAGTGAAGTGTACTATATCCAAACAAAGTCTCGAGTCCGTATACCCGCCGCCGTCGTCGTCACCCTCGTGATGAGGGAGGACGCCGGCCGGCGCCGAGGCAGGCGACTGGGCCCTTGGTCCTGTGCACGCGCCCATACCCCCCGGGGTGAGTCACTGACTCGATCACTTGGCGGGAGGGACACTTCGGGAGGGAGAAAGCAACGCGCGGGGCACTGGCTGCCCCTGCGCGCCCGGCATACACGAGAAGGGCAACGGGGCAGGATGGCCGGAACAGGGGGTGAAGTGAACGGCGCATGAGCGCGGCCAGGCCAGGCCCCCAGCAAACACCTCGCCGAACAACGACACAACACAAGCGAGGAGTCCTTTTCCGTCACTCATCACTTCTAGTTCTTCCCTCCCCTCGCGTGTCGTTGCCGCACAGCAGCAGTAGTACTAGTACTAGGAAGGAAGGAAGGAAGGTGAAGACTGAAGAGATGGAGGGGGAATTTTACCTTGAGCCAGGACGGCACGTTGCTCCTGTATCCCGTGGCCTGTATTATTGCGTCGAACTGCTCCTCCTTGCCGTCCGCGAACCTGACCCCGCGCTGGGTCACCTCCTTCACTGCTCCCACTACCTGGCGATCCATCCATCATCATCATCATCATGTGTTTCGCATCAGCAAAGGACAACGAAGCATTTGCATTTTTCATCAGACTCTCAGAAATGTGTGTGTGTGAGTGAGCCTTAACTCCGGGCTGCCATGGCAGAAGAGGCCCACGGCTCCCTCCCCCCAGCCCGGGCGGCTCAAATTCTCATGGTGTTTGACCGGTCATCATCATGTGTAAAATTCTGCGTCTGCGTGGTGCGCTGCTTTGCTCCTTTGGTGAAAGCAAAGGCAGGCTGGGCTGGCACTAGCCAGTAGCCACTAGCACACTACTAACCTTAATTTTGCCGGTTTTGATGTGGGCTAGCGTCCCGACGTCCAGCACAGGGGTTCTGCCGGTGAGGTTCTTCAGCTCGATGGGCCCCGTCTTGGGACGCCTCAGCCCGAGCTTGCCCGTGTCGCCCAGCGCCAGCCGCGCCGCCGCCAGCAGGATCCGGTCCACCACCTGCACGGGGAGCAGCTTCAGCAGCGCCATGGCGATGCCGAACGTCGACACACCCAGCATCTCCCTCGGCAGCACATGAACCTGCAATGCGCGAGTTGAGTGGGTGAGTGCTGAGAACGACATGGGACGACAAGACAGAGACATCCCAAAACACCGTACTACTAGAGGCCGTCTAATTATGCTTAGCGTCGCCAAATATGACCATGCACGATGAAGCAGCATGCGGCCCAAACAAGATCGCAAGTGCGACGCGCACAATAAAACACAGCAACAATCATGCATCCAAGGGGGAAAGTGCTCGAGCAGGATGGCACAAAACTCGCAGCTAGCACTTGTACTTTGGCTGTCCAAAGCAAAGACAAGGAACGGAGAGTATATAGTAGAAAAGAAAAGGACGGGTCCCAAGCAAATGAGTAGCAATAAGTCCGCCGCTCTAGTAGGAGTAAGCACGGCCAAAAGTTTAGTAGTAGTTAGTTATTTACCGTGTTGCGCACCACCATCGAGGGCGTGGCGCCATGCCGGCACAAATCCAGGCTGACCTCCATGCCGGAGTTGCCGCACCCGACCACCAGCACCTTCTTCCCGGCGAACTCCTCCCCGGACTTGTAGTCGCACGTGTGCAGGACGCGGCCCGCGAACCTCTCCGGCGCCCCCGGCAGGTCCGGCGTCCGCGGCACCGCGTTCTCCCCCGTGGCCACCACCAGCCACCGCGCCAGGAGGAGCAGCTCGCCGCCGCTCCCCTCGCCCTCGCCCGCCACGCGCACCGCCCACGCCCCGGCGCCCGCGTCGAACGCGGCCTCCTCGACGCGGCACCCGAACCGCGGCGCCACGCCCGCCGCCGCGGCGTACGACTCCAGGTAGGCCACGAACTGGTCCTTGGACGGGTACGCCGGGTAACCCGGCGGGAACGGGAGCAGCGGCAGCTCGCAGAAGCGCTTGGGGAGGTGGAGCGTCAGGCGGTCGTAGGTGCGGTGCCGCCACGTGGACGCCAGCGAGTCCGACATCTCCAGCACCGTGGCCGGCACCCCGCGCGCCGCCAGGCACGCCGCCGCGGCAAGGCCCGACGGGCCCGCGCCGACGATGACCGCGCCGGGGACCCACGCCGCGCGCGCGCGGCCTTGTTCTTCTTCTTGCTGCCGCGCCATGTCGTCGTCCATGTCCATCGCGCGCGCCGCCCTTGCTTGGACTTTGGAGCTAGCGAGCCTGCTGCTGGCCGGACGCCGGACGGCCGGTGCGTGCGTGTGTGTGTGTGGCTGCGGTTTTTTTTTACCGTGCGATGACAAGTGCTCTTGGGGTTTGGTTTTACTGTGGAAGGGGTTTTATAGGGGTTTGGGTGTAGAGCACGTACTACTACGTAGTAAGAGTAGGAGTACTGCGCTACGCTTCAACGCCTTGCGGACTTTGCACAGCGCGCAGACGGAACGCAGTGCTCTCCTGCTCCTCCCTCCCGACGTCGTTGTGCTAGCTGCTTGTAGTAGTGGTACTAGTAGTACTATTGGAAGGGAGTTTGTTTTTTCAATACACTCCGGTGTCCTGAGAAAGCTTTAATTTTTAGAATTTATTTATGTTTGTCTCGCTCCGGTGTCCTCCGAAAGATTTAATTCTTAGAATTTATGTTTGTCTATTTTTTAAAATTTGATAAATTTTATAGAAAAAATATCAATATATATAACATAAAATAAGTATTTTATAAAAATATATTATATAATAAACCTAATGATACTAATTTGATACTATAAATCTTAACGTTTTTTCTATAAGTTTGGTCTAGATTTTAAAATTTTGATTTAAAATAACTTTAGGAATTAAATCTTTCAGGGACAGATGGGCTATTTGTTAGTGGAAGTGGAAGTGGAATGGAGCCGTGTGACGCGCGTTCATGGGTTTTGGATTTGGAAAACGAAAGATGAGTGAGTGTATGTTGCAATGCTGGTGCCTCGTGGTGAGGCATGGTCCTCCACGCTAGCTAGTAGCTATAGCTACACACTGTAGGTGGGTGGGTGTTACTAGGTCCTTCGTCCTCCTCTGCGCGTTTGCAAATTTGGAATAGCACTTGTCACTCTCGCGTGCATGTGTCAAGATCATCGTTAAGTTTTCCATTCGGTTTTCGCTTGCGTGATTCCAATGTAGTACTCCCTCCGTCCCAAAAAGAGTGTCGTTTTAGGTTTTTGTGCCACAAGTTTGACTCGATTTATAGAAAATACGTATAATATTTATATCTCTAATAAATTCGTTAAAAAACTAGACTTAAAGATCTTTCCAATAATATTAATTATATATTATAAATATTAATATTTTTATTATATATTTAGTTAAAGTTATTTCTCGGTAAACGAAAATGACACTTATTTTTGGGACGGAGAGAGTATGTAGGAGTGGTTGAGGTTGCGGCGTGGGAGAGTGGGAGCATCCTAAGCCGCCTGTATTTCAAGTGTTGGTTTGTTAGTGGCTAAATGGTCCAAAGATGCATGCATGATGTTCCTTCTTGTTTAAACACAGAGATGGACTGGTATTAATTCCTTTTGAGAAAAGGCAGAATAGATGACAGGAAACAGTACGTGATTCATGAGGATAAGGGTGACGTTTGAGGTTGCGCATAGATGGCCATCTGTCACGCGGCCCGTTGGCACGGTCCGCAGCCCGTCAATTTGGCCCGGCACGGGCACGGCCCGGCACGGTAGCTGACGGGCCACGGGCGGCACGGCACGGTGGCCAGGCCGTGCCATGGGCCGCCACCCCAGCACGTGGCCCGGCACGGGCACGTCCCGACTAATGATGTGGCACGAAGGCGGCCCGACGCCTAGCCCACGCAGCACCCCACCTGGCCACCCTCACCCCTCCAAACCCTAACGCTCTCACCTCTCAGTCTCATTCCTCACCCCGCGCCGCAGCCCGCAGCTCTCAGCCGCGCGCCCGCAGCTCTCCAGCGCCGCGCCTCCTCGCAGCACCGCCGCCACACCTCGCGCTTCTCTCTCGCAGTCTCGCATCTCGCCTCTCCCAGCGCCGCGCCTCTCCTCCCATCGCTCTCTGGCCTCCGGCGGCGTCCGCGGTGGCGCGGCCATCTTCCTCGCGGCCGACGACCGCCGGCGCGACGGCGCCCTCTTGGCTCGCGCGAACGCCCTCTGCGACGACCGCCGCGACCTCGTCCTCTTCCCCGGGGGCCGGAGCCGCAGCGGCGACGTCGAGCACGCCGACGGCTGCCGCCACCTCCCGCGGCTGCCTCTTCCCCGCGTGCGCATGCTCAGCACGGCGTGCTCTCGGCACGACCCGATGGCCCACGGGCCGTGCCTTGGGCCGGAGGCCAGGCACGAGCACGGCAGCAGCACGGCACGGCCGGCACGGTGGCCATCTATAAGGTTGCGTGCATGTGCGACAGCATGAGTCCAAACTTCGGCTGTCAATTACTTAACCCCTGTTTGTGGGATCCATAAAACAAACAACTAGTTAACTAATATTAGTCATTATTTAAAGATCTAAACATACAGAGACTAATTGTTAGTTCACCAGTCCTAGACTATCTAAACATACATCTAAGGGAGTATATAGCAACATTGAACATTTATAATGGTATGGGTACGTTTAAACATATATAAAATATAATACAAATTATTAGATATGGCATTGGAATCTAACGTGACTGAAGTTAGTACTCCCTTTGTCCTAAAATAAATCTTCTACAACTATTTTAGTCAAAGTATTCTAAGTTTAACTAAATTTATAGAAAAGAACATCAATATTTATGTCATCAAATTAGTATCACTAGATACACCATGAAATATCTTTTCATAATCTACTTTATTTGGTGTCACGATTATTATTATTACTATTTCACTATAAAATTGGTCAAACTAAAGTAAGTTTGACTTAGAGTAATTCTAGGAGTCACTTTATTTTTGGAACGAAGGGAGTATTATGGAATGAATTATTACCACACAATGCTAAGGTTACAAGCGGTTACCTTAGTATAAACAAAATATTATGGAATCTAAAGGCAGCACTAAAAATTAAGATTTTTCTATTGAGCCTAGGCGGGGGTGTAATTTTCATGAAAAAGATAGAGTAGCTAAACACAAATGACAAGGACACAAATTTTATTGCTTTTGTTACAAAGATAAGACAAACCACAATCCTTCAAATGTTGTTTTGCCCATGCGGTTGGCTCACAACCCAAGTGGCGCTCGGTTTATATAAACCTTGTAGTGTACCTCAAATGTTTGAGGGTTTGCTTGTGGGCATTCCTAAGAAATAAATCCAGCTAGTGCTGCTAGGAGTCCGAATTTCTTGTTGGTCACCGTGGTTAAACATAAATGATGGGTATTTTAAAGAAAAATCTCCCTTGCATGCTATAGATCTTAATCAGTTCTTATATTTTATGAATATTATATGAGAGATATATAACATCTCCCTCACATATTGTAGATCTTGTTGGTCCTTTTTTATAGTTTATGAAAACTATATGAAAGATATATAAAATTTGCGAACAATGTTACTACCACTTTATCGGGATGAAGAAATGACTAAAATAAAAGTTATAGAATAGTTCTACAATTTTTATGTTCATGTTTTTTTCAGCTGAAATCATTTACTGCTTCAAACTGTTGCTTCAAGTTGCCTTTTTTTAGATTCAAATTTCTAATTGATAAAACAAAGTCACATGAAAATATGACTACAATAATAGTTATAAGAATACAATAAATTGATAAAGCATGATTTTAGAAAAGTTTAGTAAAAAAATCATCATATTCGAAGTTAGGATGAGGAAGAAAGATTAGTTACAAGTTTTAGCTAGAGATCTAAAAGGGAAATCAGAGTTCTTCAACGATTCAAAAACTAAAGTTCAAATTAACATTTTGAAATAGTAATTAATTTCAATTGAAAAAGTTGTAAACAGCAAAATTCCATAACTTTCCGAGATTGTACAATTTTTATTTTGTTCATTTCTTAATCGAGGTCATTTGAAAATTTTGAATTTTAGTACTTCACTTTTATTATTCGTCATGTATTTGTAGGGGCGGCTTAATATAGATCCGCCCCTACAAATCGGATTTATAAGGGCGGCTGGATATAGAACTGCCCCCACAAATAGAGCCATTCGTAAGGGCGACTGATGACACCAGCAGCTCCTATAAATAAATTTATAGGAACGGATGATTTGGAAACTATTTGTAGGGATGGCTATGAGCCATACTAAAAAAAAAAGATGGGTCGTCCTAAAGAAAAGGAAATGTTGCTGTAAATTCTTTTATAGTAGTGCCTCACCGTTCATTTATGACGATGTTCATCCCTAGCTAGTATTTTTTTATCAAATGACTATGGGCACTTTGATTTTACTTTCTCCAATTAATATCGTATAATTTCTGTTCCTTGAGAATTAATGTGGAGGCTCTTTTTATTGGTCAATTACTAAGGTCATACTCCCTCCATATCTATAAAGAAAATTGTTTTAGATACGATTTAAGTCAAACAATAGGAATATAAATCATGAATAACTTTTAAGTTATTGTGTTTGAAAATGTGAAAACCATATGAATAGATTTTTATTGAAAAATACTGTCATAAAAATATAAATATACCACTTTTTTATAAATATTCTTTTATAAAAATAAGGAGTCAAAGTTAGATTTTGGTGACTGTGTCGTTGTTCTAAAAAATAACCGCCTCGGTTAATAAGAGGGCATTAACCGAGGTGGTTAACCAGCCCGCCCGCCTTGGAGGGCCCAAACCAAACGTCTTGCAATTTTTTTTTCTGTAGTAGTGTGGAGGGAGTATATAAGAATTATTGTAGTGCAAATATTCTAAAGACCATGCTGACGATGTTCATAATGTCTACTTTAGTTAAGGGGCAGAGAGTACAATCAAGATACATATATGTGTACTGCTATTTTCATAGAATAAGTGACTTTATTTAATCAATTTTATTTAATTCGACAAGCCAGAATTGCTCCATCCCCATCCAATATATTAATAATACACTAACGATGTCTACTCCCACATCGTCCTCCACTCCTCCTCCTCCTCCATGTCTTTAGCTTTGGCGCGGCTACATCCATTTGGTATTGCAACATCGATCTCGGTCCCTTTGAATTTCCTTTTATAAAACAATGAACGGTTGAATGCTATTTCTGCTGTTTGCCAGAATGAAGGCCAGTGGGCAGTGGCCCTGTTGTACGTGCAACTCCTTGGAAATTAATTTGGCTACTCCAAAACAAAAACCAACAAGTCGATCGATGGTGCATGCGGGCCGGTCTACAGCAGATATCGGTGTGGTCAGCGTGGAAATGGTGCGGCCAGGCCAGCCAGCCTACCACCCAGCGGTGCATGTGCAGAGAGAGGGGCCGGGCGAGCTTTGCCGTGCCGTCCCATATGACGGTGAGCCTTGAGCTCTCCTATCGATCTGTTGCGTCTTGCGAGGTTCTAGGCGTATTCGGCAGGCAGCAGCTCTGAGCCAGGAAATCAATGGCTACCCCTAGGTCGGTTGGTCGAGCAATCTGATTGAAGGCCGGGTACAAGTCAACTCAGGAGCCCTGAGGTTGAGCTCTCCGTATTTGCATGCATCCGTCCGAGAGGCAGGCCGCCAGTCACGTACTGTACGTACAAGAAGCTACAGTCAGGGCTTTGATGGGAACATTTATTTTTATTGGTGACCATGTTGATCCGGACGAGGATTCGCTGCATGCATGGCTGAGAGCATGCAGTACCGCATGCATATGCCATGAGGCGCAGCTAGCTGCAGGCCATCCGATCAAGATTTGAAGAATCTGATGATCAGGCACGACAGTGCATCGAGATCGACGTTTCAAAAAAATTTCGCCGGCCGGGTTCTTTCCAAAAAAAAAAAAAAAATCCTCCCCTCCGGCCAACCTAGCTAGAGATACTAGAGCGGCCGAGCTGAGCATGCCGAAGAATGCGGCATGCATGGCTGCATCAGGACCAGAAGGAGACGAAAAGCTACTCGCCGGAGCACGCGACTGCGAATGCTTCAGCTTGATCATCGGCCATGCCCTCACGGCTAGAGCTCTACTCCGTAGAGAGGAAGGGTGGCACCACTAGGTCGCGCCGCGTGGGCAACAAGTTCCCCTGTTCTCGGGCATGCCGCATACGGCCGGCGGCGGCGGTAGAGGCTCCAGTGCATGCGTTCGTGGGCGGTGGCCCCGCGTCGTTTGTTCGCTCAATCATTGACGATGATGCATGATGATTCTCTGCTGCCGGGTGCCGGCCCACTGCGCCGTGGGCCCCGAGACTACTCGTCCGATCGCAATGCAAGTGGACTATACTGGCCGGGCGTGGTCCTCCGGATCCGTCACGCTTCGCTTCGGCTCGGGCCTCGGCGCACATTACAGTACGTACGTGCCTCCCTACGGTCACATTACTGCGTAGCCTGGTCCATGCATCCCCGTAACCCAATGCCTGCCATGCATCTCGTGTACTAGTATAGTAGTAAATTCACCTCCATTGCCACGCACGTCCGTAGGTTTGTCTTGAGGTTGTTGTGTGCTGCGCAGCGCAGCAGTATATGAGAGCACTCACAATTCAGACTCTATCATAGAGTCTAAAGTTATTTATTACATCGAACAATGTGGATTTGGAGTCTTATTTTTTCTATCTCTTTCTTTAATAAATATGCTACCACATCAGTAAAATACCATAAATAATATATAATTAAGTGTTTTGGACTCTGTGATAGAGTCTTGCATTGTGACTGCTCTGATACGAATTTGGGACAAATTTGAAGCTCGAGCGAGCCTCCGTCCAGTTGGCGGTCACAAATTTTGTTCCATGCCTGCATTTGCAATGGAGAAACACATAGCAAGAGGGTTTTCTCTCAACACTAGTACTAATGTATCAATGTACGTGCTTAGAATATGAATAAAAAACAGTTACGCCTTATATATCAAGACCCTTAATAGCTTGAACAATTGTTTGCTTAGTAAAGTAACATTCTTAATATTCAAGTCATGAATTCCTACCCCGGCCCCTTCTCTAAGTTGGCACAAAATGTTCCATCTCACAAGACCGGTACTTCCCATCATTTTTTACACCATATATGTTGTTTCTATTAAACCATGTATATGTCATATCTTGATTTTTATCAGTGCTAGTTTTAATTTGATAAATGCGCTATAAGAGTACATATAAACAATAACATTGTACAATTAACCAGGTGATAGGGGGATACTGAGGTCATCCTCAGTGAGAGTTTCGTGACACAGTTTCCAATATATCCATATTTTGAAAATAGTGCATAGGAGATGAAACTCTTCCTACTCTCATGAAACTCTTATCATGTTTCTCTTCATTAATATAGTGTTGCATAATGTGTATGAAACTCTGATAAAACTCTATTGAGACTGGCCTGAGGGACGACATGCGGTGCAGTTGCCCGAGAAAAGCCTCGGAGAATCTCCTTGTTGTTTATGATGACAAAGCACAAACAACCTCTAAGGTTAACAATAGTAGTGACACCTTTGCATCCTCAGGCCATCTGCAATGGTTATCAAATAGCTAGCTAGGAGGAATTTTATTGGCTCTCAATAGCACTTTACAAATAGCTAGCGAGATGACGTATAAAAATAATAAAAAAGTAGCACTCTCATTGGCTATCGAGGAGAGAGATCAAATAGCTAGCGACTCATAAATAGCTAATCTAGCACCATCTTCTAGAAATAACTCTCTCACAATACTCTCCATAATAGCTAGCGACTTCCTAAGCTAGCTATTTGCAAATTGTCATTGAGAGCCAATAACATTCTTCCTAGAGATCAAATAGCTAGTGATTTGAACACCATTATGGACGCCCTCAGAGCATAGCCTCTTTGGATCTCGGGCCTAAAAATTACTCCCTTCGTCCATGAAAGAATCAATTTCTAGAGTTAACCTAAGTCAAACTTGACCAAATTTCTAGAAAAAAATACTAAGATTTATAGTATCAAATTAGTATCATTAGATTCATCAAAGAATATATTTTCATATGATGTGTATTTTATGTCATAGATGTTGTTACTCTTTTCTATAAAGTTAGTCAAACTTAAAACAATTTAACTGGCATAGATCCTAGGAATTGATTCTTTCATAAACGGAGGGAGTAGCTCACATTATGAAAATGAATTAAACATGAGCTCATTATGGGGCTAATAAGGTCTAATGGACTCTAACCACTAATTCCGCTTTTGAATTCGTAGGCTGACACGTAGAGCGGCAGTAACACGCTGGCCCAAACTCTCGTAGTGGTAGCCCGTAGCCCGGTCCTCGAATAGCGTCAATTGCCACAAATGGAACCCCAGAAGAAAGACCCAACCATCAACGGCACCACCTCAGCATTATCCAATGGCCTCACACCGTCACCATGCACCTATAAAAGGGATCACCATATGGAGGTCACTATGGAGCATTCCGTACACATTCAAAGATCTGGCAGTGTGGATTCTACTGGCCTACAATGTATGAAGACACGAAGCAATATATCAGAAGATGTGGGCCATGTCAAAGGCACGGAAACATAAATACAAGGGATACAATGCCACTCACCAACAACCTTCAGATTGAGCTCTTTGATGTCTAGGGAATAGACTACATGGGTCTATTTCCTCCATCAAAAAAGTGTGAGTACATCTTGGTGGCAGTTGACTATGTCTCAAGTGGGTAGAGGCATTACCTTGCAAGCATGGCGATAACGTCAGTTCAAAGAGGATGTTCGAAGAAATTATATTTCCCAGATTTGGAGTCCCCAGAGTAGTGATAAGTGATGGAGGAGCACACTTCATCGACAAACGCTTCAAGCAATATCTATCAAAACATGGAATCCGTCACAACGTCGCTACCCCCTATCATCCTCAGACAAGTGGCCAAGCAGAGACTTCCAACAAACAAATCAAGAATATTCTTCAGAAGACAGTAAATGAAATGGGAACGGCGTGGAAAGACAAGTTACCCGATGCACTCTGGGCATACCGGACAGCATACAAGACCCCAATTGGAATGTCTCCATACCAATTGGTGTACGGGAAGACTTGCCATCTACCTGTTGAACTAGAGTTCAAAGCACACTGGGCCATGAAGAGATGGAATATGGACCTAGATGTTGCTGGAGATTATAGAAGAATGCAACTATCAGAATTGGAAGAATGGCGAGAGAAGGCATATCATAATTCAAAGATCTACAAAGAAAGAGTCAAGAGGTGGCATGACAAGAGAATCAAGAAGAAGGAGTTTACACCCGGAGATAAGGTATTACTTTTTAATTCCAGGGTGAAGCTTTTTGGGCATGGAAAACTCCGGAGCAAATGGGAAGGACCATTCAAGGTAATTAATTCATCATCCGACGGAGCTATCACACTTCAAAATAGCGAAGGTACGTTATTCAAGGTAAATGGTCAACGTCTTAAATTATTTTTAGAGCCCAATGAAGAAATTGAAGAAATAGACGTAGTCCATTTTTACCTTCCCATGGAGAATTAGAGCCCGACCTTTTTAATCTGATGTTTTGGGTCATATATATATATTTCTAAATAATTTCGCATCTAGAAACGCGCTCGAGGAAGTGGGCCCACAGAGGGGCCAGAGAGAGAGGGCGGGCGCCCAGATCAGGTGGGCGGGCGCCCAGCTCCTGTTCCCCCTCGGTCCCGACTTTCTCTGTTATGGAAAATGCACTTATGGTAATTCAAATAATCCCTCGGATGGAAAGTTTCGCACGCACGTCGACGGGAGCAACCCGAACAACCCATAGAGGCACTTTTTGACCCCTATATAAACAGACCCCTGACCTCGGTTTTCAAACACCAAGCCACCAAACCTTCTCTCCTTCAATTAAAGCTTGATTAGTTCCTTGCTGCTCCAATGGCCGAGAAGTACCACGATGATTGGGAAGTCGTCCCCTTCAACCTCAACATGGAGCCTGTGGAAGACCCCGATGCCCGTGCTCTCGTCCCGGCCAACACAGAGCGACAGCTAGAAGCCATGCTATTACGCCAACGCAGCTCCGCCCAATCTTACCATGCTCAACCAGTTCTCACCGCACCGCCACAACCCCTACTCCTCAAAGGATCATCATCCAAGACGAAGACCACTATCAAGGTGCCAATCGGCACAAGGATCCTTCCACCTAGACCCAATGAGAGGGTCGTTGGAGTCAAGACCAACCGGAGCGGCGAGATCAGCAGTATTCGCTACACTACGGAGGAAGAAAGGCCTTACTTTGAAGGGATTAGAGCAGCCAAAGTGAAGGGTCGAGATGGCGGACTAGAGGGGGGGTGAATAGTCCTTTCTAAAAATATTACGCCGGCTAACCGAAACAAAAGCGGAATTAAAACTATCGGTCTAGCCAAGACTACACCCCTCTATCTAAGTTCTCTAGCACCTTGTAAAAGATCCTAAACAAGCAAACAAGGTGCTACCTTAGCAAGAGCTCACCTAATCAATTCTAGAAGCAAGGTCACACAAACCTATGCAACTAGTACTTTGCAAACCGAGGGAGCTCCTACAAACTAGTGAGGCAAAGCGCACAAAGCCTAAGCTCAGTAGCAAGCTCAATAACAAGGCAACTAATGCCAAATTAGAGAGCGCAACTCACTTAGCTACACAAACTAAGCAATGTGACTAACAAGGTTACACAAACCAAATTAGTCACGCAAGGGAACTACTTCTAGCTACACAAGGAAGAAGGTAACTAGCAAGCTACACAAGCTAACTAATTACAAGAGCAACTACACAAGCACAAGTATATGAATGTAAGAACAAGCTTGTGTTAAGGACTTGCAAACCAACGGGAAGAACAAATGTTGACACGATGATTTTCTCCCGAGGTTCACTTGGTTGCCACCAAGCTACGTCCCCGTTGAGACAAGCTCCAAGGTTGCCGCCGGTCCTCTTGCTAGTGGTGACCCGCAAGTCACACTCTCCCACGTGGAGTGCTTACCACAAGCTCTAGCACTTGACCCGGCCGGACCACTTGTCGCTCTTCACGTCTCGCTCAACTAGAGTTGCTCTTCGCGATCCCCGCGGGGTCAGCACCGTACCCCTCACAATCTCTTCTCCGGAGCACCGCACAATCTCCTTGCGTGCTTCGACGGAGTCACAAGCCACCAAGCCGTCTAGGAGGTGGCAACCTCCAAGAGTAACAAGCACCACCGGCTTGCAACACGAACACCTAGTGCCACTCGATGCAATCTCTCAATGCAACGCACTAGAATCACTCACTCGCTATTGATTCGCACTCTTGCAAGCACAAGTGAGTTAGAGGCTTTCCTAGCACTCCCCAAGCATGGACACTAAGTCCCAAGGGTGCTCAGCACCAGCCAAGGCCGGCCACCACTTCTATTTATAACCCCAAGGGCTAAACTAGTCGTTGCCCCTTTACTGGGCAAAACACGTGGGCACCGGACGCTCACAGGGAGCCACCGGACGCTCCACACCTAGCGTCCGGTGCTGAGGCGTCGGCCACATGTCACTAGCCGTTTGAAAACGACCGTTGCCGCCAACGGCTACTGCGCACGCGCGCCTGCACAGCACCACCGGACGCTCTGCAAGTCCACCCCGGACGGTCCGGTGCTCACCGGACTCGTGCGCAGAGAGGGTGTCAAACTCGCGACCTCACCGGACGCTGGGCACCGGACGGTCCGGTGCTCACCGGACTCGTGCGCAGAGAGGGTTGCAAAACGCCTTCACACCGGACGCTGAGCACCGGACTCACTCCGGTGCGTCCGGTGCACACCTGCGCCACAGACACCACACCGGACGCTCTGGACCAGCGTCCGGTGCTGCCAGCACCAGCGTCCAGCGAAAAACACTCCCGCGACTTCTCCAAACTTCCCACCGGCGCAATAGAAAATATACACTTAATTTTCTCAAAAGCGCCGAATCCCGCCTCGCAAGCTCGGCGGGAGGGAGAGAGAAACCCACACCTCTCTCAACCCTAGGAACTCCACCTCCTTTGAAAAGTGTGCCAACACCATCAAGTGTACACCACCATGTGCATGTGTGTTAGCATTTTCACAAACAATTTCCCAAAGGAGTTAGCCTCTCAAACTTGCCACGCCACTCGATCCTAACACGTATGCAAAGTTAGATCGCTCAAGTGGCACTAGATGACCGATATGCAAACAAGTTTGCCCCTCTTGATAGTACGGCCATCTATCCTAAATCCGGTCATAAACTTCTCTACACACCTATGACCGGTGAAATGGAAATGCCCTAGGTTATACCTTTGCCTTGCGCTTTCCATTCCATCTCCTCCAATGTTGATGCAACACATGCACCAACCAATCACCAAATGATATGATCCACTTCATATCATCACGCGACCGTATTGGTTCATTGATCTTGACCTCACTTGCTCTTCACCGTTGCCTCGGTCCATCGGCGCCAAGTCTTGCTCAAGCTTCACCGTCACACGCGGTCCCTCGCTTCAAAGCCTCCGACTTGCCCTTCACTCTTGCAACCGGTCCATCAAGCCAAGCCTCATCTTGATCTTCTCCACCTTGGTCACATGACTCCATGTCATGTCTCATATGCAATGAGCTCCTCCATCATCACATAATCACCTGTGGACTAATCTCCTGTGTATCTCACATAAACACTATTAGTCCACCTAAGTTGTCACTCAATTACCAAAACCAAACAAGGACCTTTCACAAAGTCTGTTTCATCCCTCCAAAGGCAGCCCCGAAGCACTCTCTCAATGCTTTTGAGACACCTCCCAAGCGTCGCAAGACTATAATGGATATTGATGAGGAAGTTCGCAGGCTAGATAGAGTTATCATAGACCTCCAGTCCTCGATTAATTCCCTCACTAGGCAGCTCTCTAACCACAACACCATTATACTAGACCTTAGGCAAGATCTTGCCAATGCCAACAAGAAGATCAAGGAATTAGAGCGCCGCTAAGTTATCTAGATTAGACCTTGAGGCAATGCATCTTAGTTATCTATCTTTAAATTCGGTTTAGGTTTGCTATTATCATCGGTTTACTATTATCATCAGTTTATTATCAGTTTGCTATCTGTCTTTTGTAATAAATGCCTCAAGATTAATAAAGAGTATTATTATTATTATTATGCCTTGTGTGTCTCTACTTTATTTTTGTGCAAGAAAGCAGAAAACAAGTATGGGGGAGATCCCTCGACATGCCAAACACACTCCGACTACACCACTCCACGATTCAGGTACACACTCTGAACACTTTACTTTACACATACATATACTTGGATTATGCAGATTACTGTTTCTGACATGATAAATTAAAAAGATTAAAATATTTCTAATCATGATTAATCTCAATCTGTGATATTTCCTGAAAACTTGCAATTATTATAGAATCATTTTAAAACCCTGTGTTACTTAAGTCAAATTGGAATATGTGATGGTAGAGTATGAGTTTCTTATTCTTGATATCATTGTTGCTTGGAGAATTTATTTCAAAATATTCAAAATTCTAGCTACCATCCTCAGTGTTTTATATGCCTGATAAAACTGAAAATATTAATTATGATTACAAAAGTTATCTACTCTGTATTGAGTTTGTTCAAAATGAGTTAGACCCTTGTTGAGAGATTTATCATGCTCCTAAGATCAAGACATTTATTCAGAAAGATTCACTCTTCCGAAGTATTATTGCATTAGAGGCATGGGCTATGCAAAAATAGAGATATTTCGAGGAAATAAAAAGGAGCAAGTGCTCGACAACCTCGCAGAAAAAAATGGACAAGTGTCCGGCAGTAGAATTAGGGGTACCTCGGTATCCACTTAAAAAAAAGAGAGAGAGAAAAAAATGATAGCCCATGGTCCCTCTAATAAGCAATATGCCAGCAAGAGTTGACAAAGATTTTAATTTCCAAAGTCTCTGATCTAAGAGTATGACATTCCCCTCCTCGGATCCCGTTTTGATCAGGCAATAAATGCAAAGTAAGTATGCTTGAGAATTTTTGCAAATTAAAACAACCTCAGTGAGATATATATATATAAAAGATAATGAGTGATCTGAGAGAACCTATGAGGATAAAAAGGTATGCTAACTTTCTTTCAAAAATATACAAAAACTCTAAGTGACAGGATTGAGAAGAAAGGATCTTTACTCTTAACCATAAACATCCCTGACTATGGTACACAGTGGATTTTTAACACCCTGCAATTATAAAGAGAATGCTTTTAAAATGTTTTACCCCAGATATTGTTCTTAACCATCCTTTTCTCGAGGACGAGTAAAAGCCTAAGTATGGGGGTATTTGTTGACGGTTCTTAAGTATCAATTTTAATTATCAAATAAACAAGGGAAAGGACCAATATGCAGCCAACACCTAGAATTAGGGTTTGATCTGACAGAATTCCACGAGTTTTGTTGTTTATCTATTTCTGCAGGGGGTTATCAGGAAATAAGGAAGAAAGGCCCACATGTCGGGATTACATAGAGATATCAACGCACCGCGCGATTTTCTACCATCTAGAAGGCTCCAGAAGCCACGGGAAGAAGGCAGAGGCCGAGAGGGGCCAGGCCCAGGGCGCCCGCCCTGGTGACCTGGGCGCCCGCCCCCTGCTGGAGTGCTTTCAGGACTCTCTTCGCACGGGATATTCCACCGACCTATTGGATCAAGGAAAACATAGTACCACCTCGCCTACTGACCCAAAAACGCATAGAGGAAGAGGACTATATAAGGAGACCCCCCTGGCCCCTGGAGAAGACAAGAAATTATCATAGAGATTGAGGGGTGCCCTCGAAGGAAAACCTCTTCTCTAATTAATATTTCTTTTTAGGCTTAGCAACCAATGTAAAGTAGAAATAGATCTTCTAGTTTCTACTAGATTGAGAGAGATAGAGTGGAGGTGTTGATTGGAGGAAGCCCGGCCTGTTAGTGTCTACTCCAAGCTTGTACCTGCGGGATCAAGTTCTCCTAACCCGAAGCTTGCTCCTAGGATTCTTCAGTATTTCGACTTCTAAATTCTAGTAAGTTCTTGTTTTATTGTTCTTATGGTTTATGAGTTTACTTTAATCTCTTCGCGTAGAGTTTAGAGTAATCATTGCTGGCATAAACGTGGTGTTTAGGCTGGGGTACTCATAGATATTCCCTGACTAGCTGGACCGTGGTAGTAGTGAGGAACGTAACAATTCTGAGTTACCTTTGCAGACCATATCTCGTTAGCAGGAAGGATAGAGTTTATAGGTGCGGGTTGAACATCCTTTGTGGTGTCTAGATTCCGTTAGCCTCCCCATTAGAACAGTAGATCATCCTTACCAAGGTTAGAAGGAGACTACGGTTGCAGTCTTCTCTATTTATCACTCACATCGAAAGACATTCTTTGTGCCTAAAGGGTTAGTAGTAATAGACTGGTTAGTCAGATGCACTCTTTCTTCTAGTGGTAAAAAAATAAATACGATACTCTGGATAATTTCCCGGGTGAAGTGCTCACCGATATTCGTGCGCTTGCGGATCAATTCCTTATTGCGTTCCCAAATATCAACAAGCATTTCTGGCGCCGTTGCCGGGGAGAAAGACGGTTGCTAAGATAACCTGAGTCTTACTACTAGCTTGTATCTATACTTTTATCTTTTCTTATCTTTTATATTCTTTATTTATTTTCTTTACTCTTACCTTATGGAAAACCAAAATTCTAAATCGATCCATGAGTCTGCAATCCCTTCAGTAACTGACCTTTTACCATGGGAATCATCACAGCCTATCCAAACATCCCAGTATAAGTTAAGTTCTAGGTTGATTGCCATGATTCAAAACCTATCTTTTTCGGCAAAGGAAGACGAAAACCCTTACCTTCATATTAGAGATTTTGAGCAAACATGTGATTGTCTTCGCATTGAAGGCATTTCTGATAAAACTTTACGTTGGAAGCTTTTTCCTTTTTCCTTAAGGGGAGAAGCTAGACAATGGTACAGTCAGAAGGTAAGTCAACAACAAGGTGAATGGAGAGTTTTACGAGCCAACTTTTATCTAGATTTCTATTCCCTTGACCGTATAGCCAACCTTAGACTCGAAGTCCTATCTTTTAAACAAAAAGATAATGAAACTTTGGGAAAATCCTGGAAACGTTTTTCTGATCTTTTAGAATCTGGTCCAAACCTTAATCTTGAAGACCCTGTTCTTTTATTTCACTTTTTTCGAGGTCTTCATGAAAATCACAAACAAATGCTACACACAATGTCTAGAGGTTCTTTCTTTCGCATCCCTGCTGATGAAGCTAGAGTGATCCTAGATAGAATCCTAGAAGCTAAGATGGATAATACCCTTCATGATGAAACCTACGCAGCCGAAGTAGACACTCTGCCAAATTTTTCACGGTACTTGTCTCCAACGTTCTCGTTTTCCGGCTCGTTCACTCCGTCAGCTAAAATACGCGACGACCGACACAGACAACAAGCACAGATAAATAATCACATAAATTCAAATGAGCTCTAAAAATCATGAAATTAATATGGGAGGTAGATCATGATTTTAGATGAATTTAGAAAAAAGAATTATTGAAATCATAGTTAGCATGTGGTATTTGTAAAATGACCGAAATTTAATCATGCGAAAAAGGCTAACGATGATTAAGGAATGGATGCTTCACGTGGGCATTTGCTTGGCTGGTAGTGCATGCATGCATGTACTATTTGGTGAAGTTAATACTTATGGCCCACGCATGCATGGTTAGAGAGAAATTAGCAGGAGTCATTAGAGCTCTTCTGTATGTCATGGTTCTATTCGTGGAGTTCTTGGCAGTGAATCGGTACAGACAAATACAAGAAGAAATACAGGAAAATACTACAGAAAGACAGAGAAGAGCAAGGAGATGCTCATGAGCTGCTCACCTCGTCTTGCGACGACAGTCGAGCTCGGCTTGTGCGTATGGCCGTATACAGTATACGCGAAGTGAGAGCGAGTGAGCGAGTGAGTGAACGTGTTTCTCGGGTGGTGAGAGTGAGCACCCGAGGCTGGCTTTTTATAGGCCAAAGCGCTCAGCTGCGTGCCATTAAAAATGCTACTGTAGCGCATGGTCGGTGCCTAATTTGCATGCACGATGCATGCAAATGGACGGTGCCTAATCACTGTGTCCTTGCATGCAGGTGCATGCAAATGGACGGTGCATGCTCGTCCTGCATGCATGCATCAGATATATATTCGTGTAGGTGCACTGCTATGTTTTCTTTCATGTAAGCTTGCTGGTACTCGCTGTTATTTATGCGCGAAAAATATGGATGGTGTCCAGTTGTGCGTTGCGACTTGCTATCTTTTTGTACAGCAAAAGAGGAGCGAGAAAAGGCAAGAGGTGGGGCCCGCATGCCGCGGTGCGCGCGCGAGCGAGTGCGCTCGGCGAGGGGACCGGGCGCGAGTGCGAGTGCGCTGCGCGGCGCCGATGGTGGTGGGGTCGGCGCACGCGCCGTTGCCGGGTATCGGGCAGAGCGAGCGAGCAAGAGGGATAAGTAGCGGACATATGATGCTCATGCCATGTGGTGCAGGTTATATTTAAAGATGGATAATTAGGATGGATTAGATGGAGATACTATAGAGCTCAAATTATTTTATAGTTTTTGAAATATATTTTGAAAATAATTTTTAATGCGAGTGATTTTTGAATGTGAATTTTTGGGATGTTACAAACCTACCCCACTTAAAAGGAATCTCTTCCTCGAGATTCGGCTGGGTTCTAAACAGGTGAGAAAACTCTTTTCTCAGGGCATCTTCTCTTTCCCATGTCGCTTCCGCTTCAGTATGTCTACTCCATTGAACACGACAAATTCGGAATGTTGTCGTTCGAGTTTGCTTGGTGACTGTATCTAGGATTTTTATTGGCACTTCTTGATATCTTAGGTCGTCTTGTAAATCAACTGTGTCTGGCGATATTTGTTTCTCTGGTACTCTAAGACATTTCTTCAATTGGGAGACATGAAACACATTGTGTATATCTGACATTTCTTCAGGTAGCCGAATACGATAGGCTACAACACCAATCCTCTGTAATACTTGATGTGGTCCAATATACCGAGGTGCTAGCTTGCCTCTAACTTGGAACCTTCGAGTTCCTCGAATAGGAGAGACTTTGACATACACAAAATCTCCAACTGCAAAACTTAACTCTCGTCTTCTTTTATCAGAATAGCTCTTTTGACGTGATTGTGCCTCTTTCAATTTTTCTCTGATTTCAGCTACATGATCTTCTGCTTCCTTTATAAGGGCTAGTCCAAGCAAGGTTCATTCTCTAACTTCTGACCACATCAATGGGGTTCTACATTTTCTTTCATACAGGGCCTCAAAAGGTGACATGCCCAAACTAGCTTGGTAACTGTTATTATAGGAGAACTCTGCATAAGTTAGGTTTTTCTCCCAATCTTTACCATATGTGAGCACACATGCTCTTAGCATATCTTCCATAATCTGATTTATTCTTTCAGTCTGACCATCTGTTTGAGGATGATAAGCTGAGCTAAAATCTAGCTTGGTTCCCATAGCTTCATGCAAACTTTTCTAGAACTTAGAGGTAAATTGGGTACCTCGGTCACATACAATCCTACTTGGCACACCATGCAATTTGACTATGTTATCCACATATAACTGGGCTAACTTGTCTCCACTATATTTGGTGCGCACAGGTATGAAGTGAGCAACCTTGGTAAGGCGGTCCACTATTACCCATATTGAATCATTTTCTTTCAGAGTTTTGGGTAATCCATTCACAAAATCCATGCCTATCTCATCCCATTTCCAAATAGGAATAGGCAATGGCTGGAGCAAGCCTGCTGGTTTCTGATGCTCTGCTTTAACCCTTTGGCATACATCACATTGTGCAACAAATCGTGCCACATCAGCTTTCATGCCATTCCACCAATATCTTTCTTTTAAGTCCATGTACATCTTGGTGGCACCAGGGTGGATAGAATAAGCTGAGTTATGGGCTTCATCAAGGATTAATTCTTGAAACTTTCCCTCCTTGGGCACACAAATTCTATTTTTATACCACAATACTCCTTTGTTATCCACTCTAAAGTATGGAGCTTTATTTTCTCCAGTTTGCTCACGAATCTTCATCAGATCCTTATTCTTATGTTGTGTCTGTTTGAGTTCTTCCACAAGAGTTGGCTGCACCATCAGACTGCCATTTTGAGGTTGGCGTACTATATGCATGTTCAACTGTGCTATCTCTTCTTGTAGGTGAGTGTTCTTAGGCACCAACTGCTGACCATATGACCTTCTGCTTAGGGCATCTGCTACCACGTTGGCCTTTCCTGGGTGGTAATGAATCTCAAGGTTATAGTCCTTGATTAATTCTAACCATCTTCTTTGCTTTAGGTTCAAGTCTGACTGTGTGAAGATGTACTTCAAACTCTTGTGATCAGTGTAGATTTCACACTTGTTTCCAATGAGGTAGTGCCTCCAAATCTTGAGAGCATGTACTATAGCTGCTAACTCCAAATCATAGGTAGGGTAATTTTGCTCATGAGGTCTAAGCTGACAGGATGCATAAGCAACCACTTTTCCTCCTTGCATGAGAACACATCCTAAACCTTGTCTTGAGGCATCATAGTATATGATGAAATCTTGGTGAATGTCTGGCAAGGTTAACACTGGTGTTGTTGTTAGTCTCTTCTTCTACTCTTGGAAACTCTTCTCACATGATTCTGTCCAAGTGAATTTCTTATCCTTCCTAAGAAGCTCTGTCATGGGTCTGGCTATCTTGGAAAATCCTTCTATAAACCTTCGATAATATCCAGCTAATCCAAGAAAACTTCTAACCTCACTCACATTGGTGGGTTGCTGCCAATGGGAGACAGCTTCTACTTTCTCAGGGTCAACTACAACTCCTTCAGCTGTCAAGATATGGCCTAGAAATGCAACCTTCTCAAGCCAAAATTCACACTTGCTGAATTTAGCATACAACTTGTGTCTTCTTAGCTTTTCCATCACTACTCTCAAGTGTTGCCCATGTTCTTCAGCACTCTTAGAGTAGATAAGTATGTCATCAATGAAGACTACAACAAACTTATCTAACTCCTCCATGAATACCTTATTCATGAGGTTCATGAAATAGGCAGGGGCATTGGTTAACCCAAAAGACATCACTGTAAACTCATATTGTCCATATCTGGTTACAAAGGCTGTCTTGGGGACATCACTATACTTGATCTTGAGTTGGTGATAACCTGATCTCAAATCAATCTTAGAGAAATACTTGGCTCCTTTAAGCTGATCAAAAAGATCATCTATCCTTGGTAGGGGATACTTATTCTTGATGGTGACTTCATTTAGGGACCTATAATCCACACACATCCTCATACTTCCATCTTTCTTCTTCACAAACAAAACTGGGGCTCCCCATGGTGAAGAACTAGGTCTAATATAACCTTTCTGCTGCAATTCTCTTAGCTGCTCTTTCAGTTCACCTAACTCTGCTGGAGCCATTCTGTAAGGTCTCTTGGCTATGGGGGCAGTCCCGGGGATAAGATCAATGATGAACTCTATATCCCTGTCTGGTGGCATTCCAGGTAGTTCCTCAGGGAATACATCAGGGTATTCTTGCACTATTGGTACTTCCTCTATGGTCCTTGCATCCAAGTTGAAGACCATTGGATTAAGTTTAGACCCTCGGGTTTGGCATTTCACTTTAATCCCTTCATGGTTAACTAATGATACTTCCTTGGTTGCACAACTAATAATTCCATTGTGTCTGGTTAACCAATCCATTCCAAGGATAACATCTATTCCTTTGGACTTGAGCACTACTAAGTCTGCTAAGAAAACTACCCCACTTAGAATGATCCTTACATTTGAACAACCTAGATGACATTTGATGTCAGACCCAGGTGTTCGGGTTATTAGGGGTAACTTTAGTAGTACTGTGGGTATTTGATGCTTCTCAACAAAACTTGATGATATGAATGAATGTGATGCTCTAGAATCGAATAATACTGTTGCAAGTACTGAATTGACTAAGAACTCACCAAGTACCACTCTTGAAGCAGTCTGAGCATCCTGAGCATGAATATGGTTGACACGGGCTCTACCATAGGATTGTTGAGGTTGCTTCATCATCTGGCTATTATTGTTGGTGTTGCTATTGTTGCAAGGGAAACCACGGTTGACTCCAGACACTGTAGGTCTTGGTCCATTAACAGTGTGGGACTGAGTGGATACTGCTGGCGGGTTGTTCTTGTAGGGACAGTTGGCAATGTAGTGTCCAGTCTCATGGCAATTAAAGCAAGTTCTGACATTGTTTGTGCCTTGACCAGTGCTGTTCTGTTGAGTCTTGCCATAAGCTTGATTCTGATAGGTTGTCTTGGGCTGATATGATGTCTGCATTTGGTTATTGGAGATACTAGCAGGAGAGCGAAACTACATTGGGGCTTGAGTCCGCTGGCTCGGTTGGCTAAAGGTTTTCAGCCTCTGGGGTCTAGCACCATCTTGAACCTTGCGCTCTAGAAACTTGCGCTTGTTCTCTTTCCTTTCTTCAGTCTTGGCCACATCAGTCAGAATGGTCCTGTTCATCAAGGTGTTGAAGTCTGGATAGATCTATGGGGTCATGAGGGTTCTAAGCTCACAGGTCAATCTTTCTATGAACTTTGTCTGCTTCTTGGCATCAGTGTTGACCAATTCTGGGGCATAGCGAGACAACTCAGTGAATTGGAAGATGTATTCACTCAGAGTTTTATTTCCTTGCTCCAAGTTACGAAATTCATCAGCTTTCAGCTTCATGATCCCATCTGGAATGTGGTACCGGCGGAATTTGTCCACAAATTCTTCCCATGTGATCGTGTTGGCATTGTCCACAGCTCCACTATAGGCTTCCCACCAAGAAAGGGCAATTCCTGTCAGCTGATGAGATGCTAGCAGAACTCTATCCCTTCCATCGCAGTGGATTGTGTCCAACTTCCTTTCAATCACCTTAAGCCAATCATCTGCTTCCATGGGGTTGTCAGATCCAGTAAAGGTGGGTGGCTTAAGCCTCATGAACTCAGTCATCTTGTCTTGGACTCCGACTCCACGGTTGTTCTTGGGGCGGTTCATGCCTTGAGCCAAGGTCTCCAGAAGGCGAGTCTGAGTTGCCATGACTTGTGCTAAGTCAATTACTGGAGGAGGGGGCAAGTCATCTCCTTCATTATGGTTCCTAGTCTGACTCACTTCATCTTAATGAATACCATCCACATTTGCATTGGCTTGACTTCCATTTGGATTTTGGCTTTGCCTGCTAGCTGCACGACCACTTGGTTGAGAGCGGGTAGCTGGTTTGGGAGGCATCTGTTGGTTAAGATGAGAAAGCATTAGACAAGGGTTAGATCTATTGACTGATGTTGTTTTTTTGTTAAGACGTTATATTTAAAAAAAAGGTGCAAGTTTTAAGACTTGCTATCCCGTAAGAGAACAACATAGAGCACTCAATTATTTAGCACAACCAACAAGCACAAATATATATTTTGAATAAGAGGGCGGTTTACAACATAGTAATGGAGGAAATAAGCGTACTACAATACGGTTCATCTACTTTGGGGGGTTGAACAAAAGTGAAGCAAACTTCACTTCCCCAAGACATAAGGAGGAACTAGGTGCTACTATTCTTCAACTTCTTCGGACAGAACGACTTCATTCCCTTGGTGTTGAGGAGGATCACGCTTCCGGCATTTATGGTTCTTCTTTTGGACTAAGAGGTGGGTCACTGTCCTCTTTTGGTGCTGGCTGGGTGAGGAGGGGAAATCCTTCTTCCTTACTGGGCTCCAACTCTAAAGCTCATGAGAGGCTTCTGTGGGTGGGGGAGCTGATGGCCCTTCTATGTCCATCTTTCTTTTGGTTTTTAGGAACATGATTGGGATACCTTTTAGGACTATGGGCTCTTGGTCTTCCTCTGCTAACATCCTTCTTTTGATCCTGGTGATAAGGTAGGCATTCTTTAACTCCTGAGCATGGCGGTCTTCAGCTGCCTTCAAGACTTCAGCAATGGCGGTTTCACGACTCTCGGCTGCAGCTGCTTGGGCCTGAGCTTCTGCAAGCTGCACATGGAGCTTTCTAACTATGATCTCGGCTTCCTGCGCACGATGGATGCACTTCCTTAACTCTGAGGCCTGCTCATCATATTGCTTATCTAGAGTAAGAAGGTACGTGGTCATGAATACCACAGTTGGGTCATCTTCAAGTGAGTAACGTCCTTGCAAGAGCTCCATGCGGGTCCTCCAAACTGGTCGGTCTTTTTCGTCGGGTGGAAAGAACCCCATGGGTGTACGAGTGATGGGCTTCTTGTAGATCTGGCATAGGTACCTCAAGGCTTTGCGGGCGACGGCTTGATATGTATCTGCAAACCGAAACCCGGTCGCAGTCATACTCCAAGCTTCAGCTATGTTAGGGAAGTCCTCACTTTTCCCAATATAGACGGTAACTTCACACCGCTCGGTCTCATGCTCTTTATATTCTCTGCCTTCATATTCTGGGCGATCCTTGATTCCAAGTTTCTGCATGGTAGCATACAAGAGTTTAGGAAAGCCTTCTACACTTAGACAGTAACTGCTGGTCCAAACTCCTTCTACCATCTGAGAGACATAGATGAGAGTAAATATTTTTTTTTCTAATAGAGGGGAGAGGGTAAGAACTTTTGTAAAATATGTTTCTTTAGTAAAATACTGGTCCAGAAAAGCCTAAGGTCGCGTCCTACAGCCAACTACGGCTCTGATACCACCTGAAGCGCCCCTGGTAAACTAGGAACACAAATGTGATACAATACTAGTCCCAGGAGGCTAGTAACACATTTATTACATCAGATAAGTTTCAGCGCAGTAGTCTCGGAAAGCGTAGACAAGGAAGGCACGCTATAATAATAAGACACCAAAATGCAACATAGGTTCAAAGGACCCAGAAACAAACGATATCACAATCGAACATCTGACGAGTCCCAATGCCACAGGCTTAGTTGGGTGCAGACACGACCTTACTCGAACGCCACTTCGGGATCGAAGTCCGGATCTTCCTCTGTTTAATAAAGCAAGGGTGAGTACAAAGTACTCAGCAAATCCAACCTTACCCTACGGAAGGGGATAACAATATATATGCATATGGATAAATCAAGGATGAGGCTTAGTTTCATTTGTATAAAGCTATCTTTTTACATATGCAAGGTTTTATTTCACAAATACTGTTGTAAAAGACCTCTTTTTCACATATGATAGTATTTCTGAAAATGGGGGTTTGATCACAATTTTAAGTGTTGTTGAACCCCTGTTCCCACAACACAATGGACGTCAACCATTTATTTCCAAAATCACACTCACTCTCATGTTTTCACTCATCCCAACCCATCTAGTTGTAGAAACCAAACCATAACTCGTCCAAGACCGCGGACACGGCTATCTAGATAGATTTACACTCTGCAGAGGTTGTACACTTTTCCCACAAGTAGGATACCATAACTTACACCGTCGTGCAAGCACAGATCCATCAAAGTCATTACCCTCCATAGCTAAGTAATGGCGCTCACCACGGGAACACTAAGGCCACATCTCATGATACCACAATAATTCACAAAGCTATTTTCATATATTTCCACAATTTCACATACATCACTTAGTGTCCCGTTGCACACCTGCCTCCAGGTGATTGCCATACTAACTAGAGGGATTTAGACTAAGCCTTTCCCATGCAAGGCGAGTGGTTATACGATAAATGAGTTAGGCAAGATGAATCATCAACTCAGTCCTTAATCGAGACAAGGCGGATATCTTCACGCTTAACCCCGCAAGGTATAAGCCACAACACCAGGGCATCTCCAAAAGAGATCCCACCCGCCCCATCTCCATAGTAATCATATCTATAACTTGTTCATTAACCCTTTCACAATACCCATAATTTATTTTCACCACTCACACCTTTTACTTTTAAAATCATTATATTTGATAAAATATAGCGATGAGTATCCAGGATGAGTAACAAGTCCTAAGCATACTAAATAATAATATTTCTGTCATAGCATATTATTTGTTCCTAGGTTCGAACAAGACAATTATCGGGTAATATCAATTCAAGGATGGCTATTCAACAGGTTTTAACTAAGCAGCGAAAATACTTCGTACATATATCGTACATGCAATATTTAAAACGGCTTCTACGGGTTGTGTTTAAAAATAAGATCAATATGCATAAAAGGGGATCGGTTGGACTTGCCTCCGTCGGCGTCCTCGGCAAACTCCTGCTGACAGTCCGGGTCCTCGGCGTCAAACTCGCAGTACTCGTCTCCAACGTTCTCGTTTTCCGGCTCGTTCACTCCGTCAGCTAAAATACGCGACGACCGACATAGACAATAAGCACAGATAAATAATCACATAAATTCAAATGAGCTCTAAAAATCATGAAATTAATATGGGAGGTAGATCATGATTTTAGATGAATTTAGGAAAAAGAATTATTGAAATCAGAGTTAGCATGTGGTATTTGTAAAATGACCGAAATTTAATCATGCGAAAAAGGCTAACGATGATTAAAAAATGGATGCTTCACGTGGGCATTTGCTTGAGAGAGGATAATGCCCTCATTTGTCGTCACATTAAAGTACTGTTTGGTTCAGTCAAAAGAGTAGTAGCAGTATGAGATCATCTGTCGGTTCCCTCCATCCTAAATAAACCAATTCTTATATATCTTTATCATAATATACTCATTTGATGTCATAAATATTTGTGCTTTTTTCTATGACTTCGGTGACATATAAAACCGTTTGACTTAAAACAACTCTATAAATTATTTTATTAAAAAAAAAACTCTATTCTTATTTGGTTGTTGTGTACGTCTAGGCGTAGGGAGTTGGACGATAATGACTTCGCACACGGGCATATCGGTTCCCTTGGCCACCGATTACCTCAAAGCCAAACAAAACATCAACGTGATATACTATCACTACAAACTGTTACAATGCAAAAAAGAAGTGCCAAACCAAACTATATATCTAAAATTCTACCTAAGCTTGTATGACTGTTTTTGTACTATGTATCTAGACGTAGTATATATTTAAATAAATATGTATCTAGAAATCTAAATGGTCCTATAATTTGAAACTGAAGCACGGAAGTCATTTGCTTTATCCTGAAACTTGTTCTTGCTTTTTTTTTGGGACATCGTATATTCACAACAGTGGTGAGTCCAACGAATGGAAAGGAGCAGAACATATATACCATGCTCACGAAAAAACTTCAACGAAAATGAAGGAAGCAAGGAGTGTGGCGATTTGATCACACAAGAAATTGTATTCATAGGACTTCAAATCTTGCGACACATGCATAAAGGATTAAATATCAGTTTTTATCTGTAATTTACAAGACAAATATTTTAAATCTAATTAATATATAATTAGATTATTTTTATCAAATATAAACGAAAATACTATCTTGTTTATTTTTTTAAAAAAAAATGGAACTAATGGCCCAAGTGAAGGCATTCTGTATCGCCGCTGAGGCGCTGACAAAGAAAGGAAAGGACGACGATTATAAGAGGCAGAAAAAGATAAAGTACCTCGTCATCATCATCTCAATCATTCACCGTCCGCTGGGACGGGACGGACGGTCAGTGGCCAGCGCGACGGCCGGATCGGAGCCGCAGGTCCGCGCGGCCGCAGGGGGCTGGAAAAGGCGTGGCGTCAGCCTCATGTCATCTCCACCGGCCAGGCCTGTCTGTGCCCGGCCGCTGGGCGCCTGGGCCACGCGCGCAGGCGCAGCATGCAAGCGCTGCGGCCGGCTGGCAGTGCAGGGCCACGCGGCTAGCGGCGTGGGCGTGTCATGTGTGAGGTGAGGTCACGCGCGCGGCAGGCCCGCCGGTGCCGGTGCCGGTGCCGGTGCCTCGGGCGCGCCTGGGCGATCCAGCGGACGTGACAACCCGCGGGGGGGCGCTCGTTCGATTCCCAGCCGTGTCCCCACACTGCGCCCACGAGCTTTTCCCGCCGAGGAATGCGTGACGGGAAGGTCTTGATGGGATCGGGCAGGCGTCCATACAGCCGCTCGCGTCGCCCCACCGGCGCCACCATTCAATTGCACGGATCATAATCATAAAGGGGCAAAACGGAAGGAACAACGCGCCCATATCTTGTTCTTGAATCTTAATGCCTTCTACTTCTGTACAAGCTGGGTTTTTTTAAGGTGCTCTTGGGGACCGTTACGGGATTTTAGTGTCTCGCTTACCATTGGTAGTGTAGCATCAAGCTTCAGCCATGCAACAAATGTCGACGATGTAAAGGACAACTTTAATGTTTGGTCCAAGAAGGTGCTTGAAGAAGAAAGGAGACGATCGTACCCTGGTTAAACCTTGGAGTGAGTGAGTGACTGTGATGGTGTCACCTTTGCGCTGGTCGCTAAAGTTAGCGCCATTGGTACACTCAAGTTTATAGAAAAAAATAACATCTTCCAATAGATTTACTATAAAATATATTCTATAGTTAATCTAATGATATTATTCGCTGGCATAGATGCTAATATTTTTCTATATAGGTTTAGTTAAATTTACGCTAAATCTATATATCACTCGAGCAATTCTCCTGCTCTTGTCACTCGATCTTTTTCGGCCGTCCGATTTCTCTATCCTTATCTCCACCGAGCCCTGTCCGTGTAGGAGTACGTATATGAGACCACGCGCTAGTACGGGCAAGACCATGCGCTCCAAAGCAGGTGTCTCCGTGAATCTCTCCCGCACGCAAATCATTCAATATCTCTTTCTATCTGCATGCAAATCAATCTCTTCCTCTCACCCACGTTTTTCCTTTGCAAGCAAAACTTTCTTTCCCACATCTGAATTGTAGTTATTATGAATTTATATTGATTTTACAGTATATTTATATTAAAGTTAGAGTGATTATTTTGGTGTAACTTAAGAATTGGTGTAAGTATGTTCTTTGTTCTGTTCATTTGTTCTTTTTAATTTGTATGTATGTCTAATTTTGAATCCATATGTATATCTTTTCATCTGCAATCCATAGAAAATATCTGCTTAATTTGATAATCTTATTTTTGTTAATTTGATTTTGAGGAAAAAAAAATCGAGTGGTGGAAGGCTCTAAAATACTTGGGTGGGGTGTAGACAGACCCAAGTTTCCAGTGGACTAGACATGGCGACGTTTTATTCCTCTCGCCGTTCTTCTACGATGCCACAGCTGGTCCATGGTATGGTTCATAGTACGTGTCGATTTGACGTTACACATGAATACAGGGTTGCAGCAGTACGGGCAGGCGCGAGAGCGATACGGCATGGCATGGCGACTGAGTCGGAGCTTATGATGGCACCATGATAAGCTGGTGGATCCGCCGATGGATCCTCCTACCCATCAGAATCATCAGAGTGACGTACGGAAAGATGCCGTAGCCATGCCATGCCATGCTGCACCTGCACGCACGGAAGCCGTCGAGCATTCGAGCCATAATGTCGCGTGTAGTGTGGTGGTGGTCTCGAGCGTCTCCAGACGGCCGGGCTACTCTACTACCGATGGTCATTCCCCTCCTGCCGATCGAAGCGACCGGACGGACGCCGATAGTATAGTACGCCGATAGTATGCAGTACTAGGTACGAGTGGTACCACGTACCGGCGGGCAGGGGGCTGTGCTGCGTGCTACTACAGTACTACTACTAGTACGAGTGCGTACACCTACGTGATCCTGTCAGCGCTGGCGCTGCAATACATATATTTTGCACAGGACCCGCCGGTGACCCTCAGGCATGCACGTTGTTGTGCACAGTACAGTGCAGTTGCCCGGTGACCTCACGGGCTGGTGGTATGTGCGTCACCACGCTGCAGAGCTCTATTCAATGCATGCGTGTGCTTGAGCAGTAGGAGGAGTATGCGGCAGATGATGCAACGGCAGCACGCCGCACCCGTGCTGACGCTGCAGAGGAAACGTACCAGTTTTGAGTTTTACCTACCCACGGTTTTGACGTTAACGGTTAACCAGTACTGTACTATACTAGTAGGTCAACAAAGAAAGCAATTAAGGTTAAATCTCCTACTAAGAAGAAATAAATGTTCTGTAATATCTCTAGCAAATAAAATAAATAAATATGAAATGTACAGTTAGTAAAGTGGATTATAAAAATCCATATAGTTTCTAAAAAACAGAAATCACAACATATAGAAATTAAGTTTCATATTAAGTATTAAGAAGTCTAAGGTAGAATAATATATTTCTAAACGAATATTGAAGTCTTCAGAAAAGCATGTCCTAGAAGGAATAGTCATTGAATGACTTTGTAGTGAATAACATTACCTTATTGTGTATATCACATAATAAACTCTCGTGTAATAGAGAATATTTCTCATAGAAGAGAAATATTATTCAATAAAAATAAGAACATCCCTAAAGGATTTAATCCATGAAGGATTTATCAGTCGATTCTTGAAAAACACCATTAGTCCATGAAGTAAATGTAGACCCAAGAAAAACAAAATAAAATGAGGAATCCTAAATACCATGAAGGTATAATATAAACACTCAGAAAGTGTACATTGTAAAGCTAGCAATGAAGTTTTGATATCCTTCTAAATACCATAGAAGGTATAAGAATAATGGTGATTTTGGTAATTGAATTATCCCCTTGTCGGCGTCTAGACTCGCGGTCTAGGCACTAACAAGTATAAATCTGCGTGACTGACCAAGCTTGGATGGTGATGCAAGTGAGACACAGAGGATTTATACTGGTTCGGGCTAAGGATGCCCTACGTCCAGTGTAGCGGTGAATTCTGTATAACCTTGCACCCAAAGGTGCTTGCAGTAGGGGGTACAAGCTGGTTGCGAGAGAGGGCTAAGTCCCAGGTCTCGGCTTGGTGTGGACAGAGTGCGGGCTGTTGCTCTGTGAAGGAGTGTTGTGTGCGTGTTCTGGACCTGTCGCCCCCCAGTTGTGAACCCTGGCTCCCCTTTTATAGTCCCAAGGGAAGGCCAGGTATTTACATGAGTAGATTTCTTTTATTGAGGGGTGAAAACACAGTCCCGACCCTGTTGAGGCTGGTCCATCTCGTCCTTGTGGGATGGTTGACTGCATGGCTACTCCTGTAGAGGGTTACCGAACCCTGTAGGGGTCGCGGGGGTCGGATCGCCGGCACTGCTGCATATCCTATCAACAGTGGGAAATGACCACAAACAGTGGTGCAGATTTACCTTACCCATTCCCTTTCTACTGTGCGGTAGTGTGCTACAGTGAACAGGGGTAAGGGTGTATAGTGACAGAGGTAAGGCCACAGTGACTGGGGTGGTTGAAACAGTCGTCGCCTTGCCCTGCCGCGTTATGGGCGCCGTCGCGTCCGTCATGTCGGGGGAAGTCTTGTTGCCCAGGTGGAGTGGGGTTCGGCACCCGAGCCTAGACGAGATCGGGTGAAACGGAGCTTGCGTCCGAGACCCTGAGAGGTCGGGCGAGTCGGAACTTGCGTCCGAGGCCCTAGGGGGTCGGGCGAGTCGGAACTGGCGTCCGAGGCCCTGAGGGGTCGGACGAGTCGGAACTTGCGTCTGAGGCCCTGAGGGGTCGGGCGAGTCGGAACTTGCGTCCGAGGCCCTGATGATTATAATTAGTATGTTTCTTCGCGTTTTTTGTTGCTCTGATTTGGGTATCCCTTATTATGGTACCCAACAGTAGCCCGCGAGCCTCTGAAGAGGTGAGGTCACCTCTTTAGTGGTTCTTTCTCCGTGGACTGTAGTTGACTCGGATTGGGAGCCTTTTACTGTTGCCGGGGGGTGCGCGCGAGCGCACCCGCCGGGTGTAGCGCCCGAGCCTTTTGGAGGAATGGTGTTATTCCTTCAAAGGCTTTCACCCCTTGACATCTTTAGTCTGGAGTGTTTATGGGATTGGTTGCGTGTTCTTTACACGTAGTGCCTGTTCCCATGGTGCGAGGAAGCCCCCGAGCCCTTTCCCCGCGAGGGTCGATCAGGTTCTTTCTCGTCTTGTAATTACGTCCCTCATTCTTCCTTTCGCTCGGAGGAGGGGTGGGTCATGCCGTACTACCCTCGATGGGCGAGTGACGACGCTTCCCGGGAGCTACAGGCGGGTAGATCCGAGTGGATGTCCAAGCCCCGTTCGATAGGGGTCGGCTAGTGGCCTTATGGGCACATCTCAAAAAGTACCCGAGGGCAGTCACGGTGGATGTCGGAACCGTTCGTTAGGTCCCGAGGGCTCGATGCCTCCCTCGATGGGATCCCACTCTCGTGACACCCGCATGGGTCTCGGATATGGCTTGCAAAGATGCGCCGACTCCCTGTAGGGTTCGGGCCTTGGCCTCTATTGTGCTCATCTCCAGTCATCCCTCACTCAGTTATCCTGAGGCGACTGTTCGAACCTGTGTCGCAGGTCAGTCTCGCAACCTCTGGAACGTAGGTGGCCATGGCCTGGGGATTTTGGGCCTTGAAAGGCTCTCTTC
Source organism: Sorghum bicolor (assembly GCF_000003195.3). Taxonomy (NCBI): domain Eukaryota; kingdom Viridiplantae; phylum Streptophyta; class Magnoliopsida; order Poales; family Poaceae; genus Sorghum; species Sorghum bicolor. The sequence continues at coordinate 57,576,766 of NC_012872.2, read as the reverse complement.
AGACTCGTTCTTTCGCGTCGGGGTCGGGCGAGACGGAATCTGACGCCCGACGGAGACCTCCATGCGACGCTTGGTCAGCGGGGGTCGGGCGCCGCGTCTCTTGGAAGGAACCGCCCTGTCATAACTTTTCAGGGCGCTCCTTTTGAGGCGCGGCGCGTGGGGACTCGAAACGGCTGTGCCGTCTCGCCCCGGTTTGGACGGGACGTTTTGCCTGCGAATTTAATGCGTGCGTGCGGCGGGCGCGGGAATCGGAGGGAGTTGGCGCTTCGAGTTTTTCACCTGAGTGGGCGACGGTTGCTCTCTTTCTCTCTCTCTTGGCCTTCCTCGTAGGGGCGTGGTCGTGGCTCGCCCCCTTCTATAAAAGTGGCCGCTGGGGTTTCGGTTTCTTTCCTCTCGCTCCTACGCCACAAAACCTTTGCCTCCTGCCCCTTCTTCTGCCGCCGTCTCTTCCACCTCCATCGCGCAGACTTTCCTCTTCCTCCCAGGGCCATGGCCGGCGTTGAGGCGTGGCCGCCTAGCAACGTGACCAAGTCCGCGCTGGAGGCGCGCGTGAGGGCCGGGATTCTTCGTCCTCTCAAGGACGTCGGGTTCCCGGAATGGATCGTTCCCTCGGCGAACAACAGGGAGCCAAACCCGCCGCCGGGCTACGTGGTGTGCTTCCTGTCGTTCCTAGACCGGGGGTTCGGGGTTCCGGCCGGCCGCCTGATTAGGGCCATCCTCCACACTACGAGGTGGAGTTACACAACCTGAACCCAAACTCGGTGATGCAGGCCGCCGTCTTCACCACGATTTGCGAGGGGTTCCTGGGGGTTCCTGTCAATTGGAACCTCTGGCTTCACCTCTTCAAGGCGGACATGTCGGCCCGCTATGTGGGGAAGGAGAAGATTCCCCTGCGGGCCGGCGGCTGCACGCTGCAGCTTCGCCAGCAATGGTCCGGACTGTACATCTGGAGCACGATGCCATCATCAAACCGGGGGTGGCAGAGCGCGTGGTTCTACCTCCGGAATGACGGTGGTCTTCTGCCGAAGTACTCCGGAAAGATGGTGACAGAGGCCCCCCAGAAGTGGGTGTGGGGCGCTCCGGCCGAGGAGCAGAAGAGGCTCGCCCCGCTTCTTGCGGGGCTTCAGAAGCTGCGAGAGGCTTGAGTCACTGCGGCCACGGTGGCAACGGCGTTCCACAAGAGGAGCCTGCTTCCGCTGGCGCAGCGCCGGGTGCCAATGTTCGAAATGACCCGGGACGTCCCTTGGGCAGGGACGAGGATGTTAGCCGAGCCGATATCGGCTTCGGACATCGCCGCCCGGGTCGAGAAGACCACACACCCGGAGATGAAGAACTCCCGGGTGGTGCCGATGCGCCCTGAAAAGGGCTACATTTCCCTGGTAAGTGAGGATTTTTTGCGCCTTCTTTTCGTTTCCTTCTCGTCATGTCCTTGACTCCCGATCGTTCGCAGAGGATGGGGGTCGTCAAGGACTCCCTACCCCCTGTCCCAGAGGACAAGGAGATCCGGGCCCAGAATCGGGCTCGGAACGAGGAGCAGAAGAAGGCCAAGGAGGACAAGAAGGCCAAGGCAGCGCGGAAAGCGCAGCGGCGGGAGATCTCCGCCAAGAATCATCGCGAAGCCGAGAAGGCGGGGGTCGCCCCGCCTCCGTCTCCTGAGACTTCGGTCTCGGAGATAGAGGGCGGAGGTGACAGCACCGACTGGCTCGACGAGCTCGCGGAGGAGGATGACGTTATCCCTCCAGCCGGCGGGGGAATCGAGGCCCCGGAGTGGTCGCGGGCCTGAGGGGGGTCGGAGGCCCGAGGTGGGTCGGAGGCCCCCCAGGGGGCCCAAGCGCCGGGGAGCGGACAGGCCACCCCCCACATCATTGTGGATCATGAGGATAGCGCCCCTCGTGAGGGTTCGGCCCCGGTGGGTCCTCAGGAAGAGGAGTGGGCGTCGGAGGTCGGATCCGAGGCGCTACCTCAACCGGTAGTGCCAGAGGCTCCGGCCGAGCCCGCCCCAGCGACCGGGGCGGGAACAGATGCCTCGGTGGAGGCGTCGCAGGCTGAGACCGCCGCGGTATCTCTGCGCCGTCGGCAGGCGAGGCCGGGGTCGGACCGGCGGCCCCTGGCGCCGCGGGAGGCCCCTTAGGAGCTCCGAGCTCCGAGAAGAAGTCTGCTCCCCGAGCGAGGTACGCATGGGATTTCTGATTCCTCAGCTGATTTTTTGTTTTTCTCTTTCTTCTAACTTGATGTTGTTCCCCCAGCCGTAAGCAGAAGGCGCCTTCGGTGGCGCCTTCGGTGGCCCCTGAAAGCTGTGAAGAGGGGGGCTCAGTCAACTCCCGGGTCGGCTAGGCCCGTGTCTCCGCCGCCTCCAGGCAACGAGGAGGCAGGACGTCACCCGGGACAAGACGCGGGGGCGCCGAAACCTCAAGGACAGGAGGACGCTGACCTCGGAGGCGCGGCCCGTCCTGCGTGCGCTGAGGAGGGGCGAGCCATCGTGGTGTCCAGCGCGGCGCCCGAGGCCCCCGCGGCGGGAAGGGAGGAGGAAGCCGGATGGGGCAAGAGCCCCGTAATCTGGCCCAACCTCGGCGATGCCGAGGGGGGAGCCAGATTTGTCCTGGATGACCTGTCAGAGAATTACCTCTGGCAGGGTCTGGACGCGTGTGGGCGTGCCGGTGTCGAGGCCCTTAACCGAGCTACCCAGCTCGTGGGCCGTGACATGTTTAATTTGGCTCAGGTAAGATTTTTACCTGTGTTGTAAAGTAGTTTTGTCCTTACCTTTGCGGTATTAACTCCCTGTGTGACCTCTGATCTTGCAGGCGCTCAAGGCCACCTCCCAGGAGAAGTCGGTATTTCTCCGTCGGGAGAAGGATGCTTGGGCGTCCTTTGAGAAGGAGAGGGCTACCAGGGAGGCGGCCGAGGGGGAGCTCGCGAAGGAGTGCGAGATTTCTGCCGATCTTCGGCAGAAGTGCTCAGCACTGGCCACCGAGGCTCGGGAGGCCCGAGACAAGGTCGCCCCCCTGGAGGAGAGGATCGGGGCCCTCACGCAAGAGTCCGAGGCGCAGAAGGCGGCGGCTGAGGGGTACAAGGGTGAGGTCGCTCGGCTTGAAGCTTTGCTCGCCGAAAAAGACCTCGCCTTGAACCAAGCTCAGACCGACCTGGCCGGGGCTCTGAGCCAGGTGTCCCACTGGCATCAGAGCTCGGCCGAGTACTAGAAGCGCGCCAAGGGTAGGACTTGCGCCCTTTTCCTTAGACGCCTTTGTACTTTTGAGTTAGCTTTTCCTGACTTCTCATTTCTTGTTCTGTTTTTTGATCAGAATTGGAGGTGAAGGTGGTCGAGGCGACCTCTACTGCCGAGGCCCAGAAAAAGTCCCTCGACGCTGAGGCTTCGGACCGCTCGGCTCTTGAAGTCGTGGTCACCTCGGCGTGTGAGGGGCTCGGGGTATCAGTGTCGGGGTCGTCGCTGCGCAGTCGGGTCGAGGCCCTTTACTCCCGGGCTGGGGAGAGGATGAGGGAGGCGCTCCACACCGGGGTGAAGAAGGCCCTAGCGGTGGTGAGCTCTCACTATGCCGGCATTGATTTGCCGGTGGTTTGTGAGGGCTACGTCCTCCCTGACGACGAAACAGAAGCCCAGGAGGAGGTGCAGAGGCTCGATGATGCCGTGGCTGTCCCTGGAGATGCCTTGGCCGCCTTTTTTGACGATGAGGCGGAGCTTCCCCCCCTCGGGGCTCAAGGACATGAGTAGATAGGGCAATAGGACCCTTAGGTTTCTTTTCTTTTTGTGGGTGTTGAGGCCGGTGGGCCTTGTAACATATATATATAACGTTAATGTCGAATGTAAATATAGCTGCTCTTTTTGAGTATTTTCCCTAAGTATTTTATTTCCTTTCTCTTTATACCGACCCGACCTCAGCAGCGCGGGGTCGGGTGAGCTACTTAGAGTTATCGCGCAGGTCGGAGTCCCCAAGCCTAAGTGCTTTTCCTTTTTCCTTAGTAACTCTTGGAAGCCCGAATTCGTTCCCGAATCTAAGGTGAGTTGAGGTGGTCTTTACCCGTGAGCGCAGATCCTTCCTCGAGCTCATGCCTTAAGATTTAGGGGATGGATTCTCGGTTTCTTGAGTCTTTTTAGGAAGGAGGAGGAAGACCTTGGGTCTGGGTTCTTTTAACTTGTGCGAAAAAAGAAAAAGATTCGGAGTCGACATAGGGGGTTCCCCCCATGTAGCCCCCGAGGGAGGTTCGGACTCTGCTCGGCAGGTCCGAGGCTCTCTGATAACTTAAGCTTTGATTTATTCTTTGGAGGCAATGGATGAACGAAGAAATTTTTACAAAGCTCTAAGGGAAAAAACGACGTAGCTGTTCTATGTTCCATGCGTTTTTGAAAACCTCCCCTACTTCATTGGCGAGCTTGTAGGTCCCGGGTCGGAGGACTTCGGCGATGACGTAGGGTCCTTCCCAGGGGGGTGTGAGCTTGTGACGACCCTTGTTGCTTTGTCTGAGCCTCAGTACCAAGTCGCCGACTTGAAAGGCTCGGCCTCGGATTCGTCGTGCGTGGTATTGGCGGAGGGCCTGCTGGTATTTGGCAGAGTGTAAGAGGGCTACATCCCTGGCTTCATCCAGCTGGTCCAGCGCGTCTTCTTGGAACGTTTTGCCGCTATTTTCGTCGAAGGCTTGTACCCTTGGGGACCCATACTCCAGATCAGTGGGGAGGACAGCTTCCGACCCGTAGATCATGAAGAACGGGGTGAAGCCTGTGGCTCGGCTTCGGGAGGTTCTCAGGCTCCAGAGCACGGCTGGTAGCTCCTTGAGCCACCTTTTTCCAAACTTGTTCAGTCGGTTGAAAATCCTGGGCTTCAAACCCTGGAGGATCATGCCGTTGGCACGCTCCACTTGACCGTTGGTCTTGGGGTGAGCCACTGCCGCCCAGTCCACACGTATGTGGTGTCTGTCGCAGAACTGCAAGAACTTTCGCCCGGTGAACTGTGTGCCGTTATCGGTGATTATGGAGTTCGGTACTCCAAATCGATGGATGATGTCTGTGAAGAACAACACGGCTTGCTCGGCCTTGATCCTTGTAATGGGTCGGACTTCGATCCACTTAGAGAACTTGTCGATTGCGACAAGCAAGTGGGTGAAGCCCCCAGGTGCTTTCTGCAGAGGCCCGACCAGGTCAAGGCCCCAGACAGCGAAAGGCCAGGTTATGGGGATCGTTTGTAGGGCCTGAGCGGGGAGATGCGTCTGCCGAGCGTAGAACTGGCATCCCTTGCAGGACCTGACGATCTCTGTGGCGTCGGCTACGGCAGTGGGCCAGTAGAAACCTTGTCGGAAGGCATTTCCTACCAGCGTCCGAGGCGCGGCGTGATGGCCACAAGCCCCCGAGTGAATGTCCTGTAAGAGCTTGACCCCCTCTTGACGCGGGATGCACCGCATGAGGACGCCCGAGGGGCTTCGCTTGTACATCTCCCCATCAAGGAGGACAAAGGTCTTAGCACGACGAGCCACACGCCTTGCTTCAGCCTGGTCTGTGGGCAAGGTGCCATCGACCAGGCGTTGAAGCAAAGGGTAGCGCCAGTCGGGCGAGTCATCAGGCGCAGGCGGCTCTGGCTCGATGTCCATGGCCTCCTGTTCCTGAACGGCAGCGTCTTTGGGGTCAGAATTCTGTTCGCCTGGGGGTCTGTCCGATCTCCCGTCGTCCTTGTAGACGACAGAGGGCTTGTAGAGGTTGCTGACGAAAACATCCTGGGGGACGGTAGCCCGCTCGGATGCCATCTTGGCGAGCGCGTCGGCGGCCTCATTATACTTCCTTAACACGTGGTTAAGTTCGAGGCCGTCGAACCTCTCTTCCAGGCGTCGAACCGCTTTGCAGTACGCGTCCATCTTGGGGTCATGGCAGCTAGACTCTTTCATGACTTGATCGATGATGAGTCTAGAATCGCCTCGAATGTCGAGCCGTTTGATCCCAAGCTCGATCGCGATATGGAGACCGTTAACAAGGGCCTCATACTCTGCTGCATTGTTTGAAGCAGGGAAGTGAAGTCGGTTTGCGTATCGCATCCTTACCCCGAGGGGAGAGATGAAGACAAGCCCGCACCGGCCCCGGTTTTCATCAAACACCCGTCGAAGTACATAGTCCAGCACTCGTGCTGGATTTGAGGTGGTGGGAGCTGAGTCCCGATCCATTCTGCCACGAAATCCGCCAGTACTTGGGACTTTATGGCCTTCCGAGGCTCATAAGTGATTCCATCGCCCATGAGTTCTATGGCCCATTTAGCAATCCTTCCATTGGCCTCTCGGTTCTGAATCACTTCTCCCAGAGGGAAAGATGAGACTACTGAGACCGGGTGAGATTCAAAGTAATGGCGGAGCTTGCGTCGGGCCGACACCACTGCGTAGAGCAGCTTTTGAATCTGGGGGTATCGGGTCTTTGTGTCGGAGAGCACTTCACTGATGAAGTACACCGGCCTTTGGACCGGCAGGGCGTGCCCTTCTTCCTTCCTTTCGACCACGATAGCTGCGCTGGCCACCTGGTCAGTGGCTGCGACGTAGAGAAGCAGCGGTTCACCCTCGGCGGGAGGCACCAGGATGGGAGGGTGGGTGAGCAAAGCCTTGAGCTTGTCAAGGGCTTCCTGGGCCTCGGGGGTCCAGGAAAAGTGCTCAGATTTCCTAAGTAACCTATACAGAGGCAGCCCTTTTTCTTCGAGGCGGGAAATGAAACAGCTTAGGGGGGCAAGACATCCCATTACCCTCTTTACTCCCTTTAGGTTACGGATGGGGCCCATATTCGCGATGGCCGAGACCTTTTCTGGGTTGGCCTCGATCCCTCGCTCAGACACGATAAACCCAAGGAGCATGCCTCGGGGGACCCCGAAAACACACTTTTCGGGGTTGAGTCTGATCCCTTTTGCCCTGAGGCATCGGAATGTTTCTTCCAGGTCGGCAACCAGGCTGCTCGCTTTCCTGGACTTGACGACGATGTCGTCTACGTATGCCTCTACCGTTTTGCCTATAAGGTTCCCAAAAACCTGGAGCATACATCATTGATATGTAGCCCCCGCGTTCTTGAGGCCGAAAGGCATGGTTACGTAGCAATACATTCCGAAAGGGGTGATGAACGAAGTCGCGAGCTGGTCGGACTCTTTCATCTTGATTTGGTGGTAGCCGGAGTAAGCATCAAGAAAGGATAAAATTTCACATCCCGCGGTGGAGTCAACTATCTGATCGATACGAGGCAATGGAAAGGGATTCTTTGGACATGCTTTATTTAAACTAGTGTAGTCTACACACATCCTCCACTTCCCATTTTTCTTTTTAACTAGCACGGGGTTGGCTAACCACTCGGGATGGAATACTTCCTTGATGAATCCGGCCGCCAGCAGCTTGTGGATCTCCTCCCCGATGGCCCGACGCTTCTCATCGTCGAATCAGCGCAGGCGTTGCTTTACGGGTTTGGAGCCGGCTCGGATGTCCAAGGAGTGCTCGGCGACTTCCCTCGGTATCCCAGGCATGTCCGAGGGACTCCACGCAAATATATCGGCGTTTGCGCGGAGAAAGTCGACGAGCACCACTTCCTATTTGGGGTCGAGACTGGAGCTGATTCTCAACGCCTTGCCTTCAGAGGTGCCGGGGTCGAGAAATACTAGCTTGGTTTCCTCCGCCGGTTCGAAGCTCCCGGCGTGGCGTTTGGGGTCGGGGACGTCCTGGTCGCAGTCGCCGAGGCCAGTAAGGATGGCCAGAGACTCTGCCAGAGCCTCGGCCTGCTCAACGCACTCGACGTCGCACTGGTAGGCGTGCTGGCTCGTCGTGCTGACGGTGATGATGCCCTTTGGCCCTGGCATCTTGAGCTTGAGGTAAGTGTAGTTGGGGACGGCCATGAACTTGGCGTAGCATGGTCGTCCCAGGATCGCGTGGTAGGTCCCTGGGAACCCGACCACGTCGAAGGTGAGGACTTCTCGCCTAAAATTGTCAGGGGTCCCGAAGCAGACGGACAGATCGATCTGTCCGAGGGGGTGGGCACGATGCCCCGGCACCACTCCGTGGAATGGTGCGGTGTCGTTCCTCAGCCGGTACTTGCTGATCCCCATGAGGGCCAAAGTCTCGGCATAGAGGATGTTGAGGCCGCTGCCTCCATCCATCAGCACCTTAGTGAGACGGGTCTCTGCGATGATGGGGTCGACGATCAGAGGGTAGCTCCCAGGGTTGGGGATCCGATCTGGGTGATCCTGTCTGTTGAACGTGATCGCGCTCTCGGACCATTTGAGGTACGAGGGCGCGGCCGTGATGATTGCGCAAACTTCTCGGAGTTCGCGCTTCCTCTGACTCGCAGTGAAGCGAGCCGCTCGTCCCCCAAAGATCAGAAGGCAGTTCTTGACCTTGGGGAAATCTTCCCCCTGGAGGTCGTCGTCCTTGGGAGGCTCTTCGGCACTCTCTTTGGTGAGGATGTCGGTGTATTACCGACGGAGGACGGTACACTCCTCTAGGGTGTGTTTGGTTGGCCCCTGTGATAGGGGCACGGCTTCTTCAACATTTCGTCGAAGAGACTGGGGCCAGCAGGAGCCCGCTTGGGGTTCTTGCGATCTACCGCAGCGACCAGGTTGTCGTCCGACTGTCCCTGCTTCCCCTTGCGACCCTTCTTCTTCTTCTTTGGGTCGCGCGAGCCCGAGGCCTCGGTAGCCTCGGCCTTCTGCTTCCCTTTAGCTGCACCGTCGGAGAAGATGGCGCCGACTGCCTCTTCGCCTGAGGCAAAGTTGGTGGCGATGTCGAGCAGCTGGCTAGTGCTCGTGGGGGTCTTGCGTCCGAGCTCGTGTACCAACTCCTTGCAGGTGGTACCAGAAATGAAGGCTCCGATCACGTCGGAGTCCGTGATGTTGGGGAGCTCGGTGCACTGTTTGGAGAATCGCCTGATGAAGTCACGGAGGGACTCGTCAGGCTTCTGTCGGCAGCTCCTGAGGTCCCAGGAGTTCCCAGGGCGCACGTATGTGCCCTGGAAGTTCCCGACAAAGATTCTGACCAGGTCAGCCCAGTCATGGATCATGCGCTCAGGGAGGTGTTTGAGCCATGCTCTGGCCGTATCGGCCAGGTGGAGTGGAAGGTTGCGGATGATGAGCAGGTCGTCATCCGCGCCGCCTAGCTGGCATGCCAGGCGGTAGTCCGCCAGCCAGAGCTCAGGGTTAGTTTCCCCTGAGTACTTGGTGAGGTTGGCGGGCTGTCGGAATCGCGCCGGGAACTTGGCCCTGCGTATGGCCTCGCTGAAGACGCGGGGACCCGGGGGCTCTGGTGACGTGCTTCGGTCGTGATCGGGGTCGTACCTCCCGCCTCGGCGCGGTCGGTAACGCCGGGACTCGGCCTCGTCCCTGTCACGTCGCCTGGCCTCAAGGGTGGCCCGTACGTCCGCGTCGACTCCGACGCGCTCGTGAACTGATGGGGCCCTATTTCCCCCTTGTGGGTTAGGGGGTGGCAGACCCTGTACTGTTGGTGCCTTGTTAGGAGGGGGGCGTTCCCCATGATGTCTCGTGCTGTGGGATTGTGAAGCAGAACTTTCCGCGTTCTGCACCACAGCCTGTTCCAGAAGGCCACGTAGCCCCTGGCGCACTCTCCTTCCCTCAGGAGTCGAAGGCTCGGGCATCGCCCTGAGGAGGAGCGCGGCGGCCATCACATTCTGGCTGGCCGTGCTGAAGACTGGGGCGTCTTCCCCTTGGTCCGCAACAATGCAACGGTTGACGTCACGGGCGCGACGTCTGGCTTCACCCCCGTCTCCGCGGCCGGACGGCTCTCGGACCAGGGCCTCGCGGAGTTGGCGGAGGCGTGTGTGCTCTTCTTCGAGCCTAGCCTCTAGCTCATCGAGCTGTGCGAGGTCAGGATGGTGTCCCCCAGCGGGGGCAGATGCTACCCCATGGGCTCCGGGATTGGTTCCGGGAGTTGGATTGGGAGGTGGAGTTGCGTCCTCTTGTCTAGAGGGCCCTGCGTCCCCCTGGGCGCGATGCGGCGTGCCTCCGACTTCTAAGTCGGAGTAGCTCGTGACGGATCGTAGCTTTCGTCGTCGGAGTCGGAGTAGCCGAGACAATAGTTGCTGGCCTCCAAGAAACGCATGAAGGTCTCCGGGTCGCCACACCCGGAGAAATCAGCGCCAGCCCACTCGTCGTTGCCCGAGGTGAGGTCCTCTGGGTAGGATGAGACGGGCGGTGTGGAGACGAGGTCCAGTGTAGACCTCAAGTGGTGCCCGGGAAGTTCCGCGTACGCACTTAATGAAGTGCTTACGAAAGAGGCGTAGGTAGCGGCGGCATTCCTGAGCCCAAAAGGTAACTCGGGAGGTGCCGCTGCTGCTACTTCATCCGCAGGTGGAGGAGGACGGGACGTCGAGGCCCCTTTGCCCCCCTTGCGGGGGACGGGCGCGGGCCGTGCCTTCCCCTTCGAACGGGGTGGGACGGGTGGCCGCGATGACCCTCTGTTGGTCCTGGGAGCGGAGCTTGATGCCCCGCGAGCCCTTCCTCTAGCGCCGGTCGGGCCGGAGGAGCGGGCGACCTGATGAGGAATATGCGGGGGGAGGACCGGACGGACCCTGGCCTTAGTGGTGGGGTCGGAGATCCTAGATCTTTGACGCCCCCTCCGTGAGCCCCCTGCATGGTGTCCCGAACGTCTCCCACGCACTGAGTGTGGTGGGATCAGCTCGGGGCTAGGTTCGACGTTGTCACGTGGCGGGAGGAGGATCATGTCGTAGCCGGAACCGAGGGACATGAACTCCAAACTCCCAAATATCATGATGGTGCCGCGGCGGAGCGGGCGAAAACCGTCTGCCATCCAAATCTTCCCAGTAGGGGCAGGTGGATGTCACGCAGAAGGCCCCTACCTGGCGCGCCAACTGTCGGCGTCTAGACTCGCGGTCTAGGCACTAACAAGTATAAATCTGCGTGACTGACCAAGCTTGGATGGTGATGCAAGTGAGACACAGAGGATTTATACTGGTTCGGGCTAAGGATGCCCTACGTCCAGTGTAGCGGTGGATTCTGTATAACCTTGCACCCAAAGGTGCTTGCAGTAGGCGGTACAAGCTGGTTGCGAGAGAGGGCTAAGTCCCAGGTCTCGGCTTGGTGTGGACAGAGTGCGGGCTGTTGCTCTGTGAAGGAGTGTTGTGTGCGTGTTCTGGACCTGTCGCCCCCCCAGTTGTGAACCCTGGCTCCCCTTTTATAGTCCCAAGGGAAGGCCAGGTATTTACATGAGTAGATTTCTTTTATTGAGGGGTGAAAACACAGTCCCGACCCTGTTGAGGCTGGTCCATCTCGTCCTTGTGGGATGGTTGACGGCATGGCTACTCCTGTAGAGGGTTACCGAACCCTGTAGGGGTCGCGGGGGTCGGATCGCCGGCACTGCTGCATATCCTGTCAACAGTGGGAAATGACCACAAACAGTGGTGCTGATTTACCTTACCCATTCCCTTTCTACTGTGCGGTAGTGTGCTACAGTGAACAGGGGTAAGGGTGTATAGTGACAGAGGTAAGGCCACAGTGACCGGGGTGGTTGAAACAGTCGTCGCCTTGCCCTGCCGCGTTATGGGGGCCGTCGCGTCCGTCATGTCGGGGGAAGTCTTGTTGCCCAGGTGGAGTGGGGTCCGGCACCCGAGCCTAGACGAGATCGGGTGAAACGGAGCTTGCGTCCGAGACCCTGAGAGGTCGGGCGAGTCGGAACTGGCGTCCGAGGCCCTGGGGGGTCGGGCGAGTCGGAACTGGCGTCCGAGGCCCTGAGGGGTCGGGCGAGTCGGAACTGGCGTCCGAGGCCCTGAGGGGTCGGGCGAGTCGGAACTTGCGTCCGAGGCCCTGAGGGGTCGGGCGAGTCGGAACTTGCGTCCGAGGCTCTGAGGGGTCGGGCGAGTCGGAACTTGTGTCCGAGGCTCTGATGATTATAATTAGTATGTTTCTTCGCGTTTTTTGTTGCTCTGATTTGGGTATCCCTTATTATGGTACCCAACACCCCTAAAAGCCAAATGCAAGACTGGATTGATTGTTTAGTGGTATAATCAAAATTCCAAAGTTTTGTAGAATATATATTTTAAAATCTACTAAACAAGAATTATAAGTTTGATGCACTATCTAGAAGATATTGAATATTGTAAGTTATTTACGCCATAATCCTCTGGAAGGATTTAATACCATGAAGGATATTTTTTTTTTTGGTTTGCACAACTATTATGTGGTCATTTATACGTGAAGCATATTGCTCTTGATTATACCCATATAATTCATAGAAGAATTATGAGCCAACTTTTTAAAAGATATAGTATTGTGGTACCGCATACCATTAATTAAGCACATATTTTTGAATAGTGTGATTTGAACAATAAAGTTTGAATTTTAGCATTATGAGGTGGAGCATATTTTTATTGAATCTACCTTGAAGGTAAACCACTAGAATTACAAAGATCATATAGATCATATTTGCTAAAACATTGAAGTTTATGCATAGATCACGAAGATAAATATTTATTCATGAAGAATAGAATATCCTGAAGAATATATGACCACGAAGGTTAAATGTTATACTCTTCTTTTTTCTATGTGAGTTTTTACTTGAAGGTTTCTCACACAAGGTTTTTAATGAGACAACATGTGCAATGCAATTTCGAATGTGATGTACTCTTTTCTCCAAGAATCGTTTTTTTCTATTGGGTTTTTGGATAGAGTTTTTAATGGGGCATGAGCATATCTTGGTAATTTCCCAAGGGGGAGTGTTGTAAAACATGCAGACTTAATCCTAGAAGGAAAGGAGAATGAGAAATTCTAATCCTAGTCTGTTTGTATGTTGGCTCTTACTAACTCTTAGGCCTTGACAAGTCTATATATACGTGGAAGCTCTATGTTGTAATCACCAATATTCAGAGGAATAAAGAATAGTCTCCGTATCTTGTGTATATTTGTTTTTCTACTTTCATCTACTATGTTGATCATGAGAGACAGAGAGAGAGAAAGGTCCCAACCGCTAGCAACATGTTTTATAACAGTCTTTGTCTTCACGGTCGAGAGGAGCATGCATGGACTAGTTTTGTCTCACTTAGTTATAGAATTATTTAGGTGTATGCTTGTTAAAAAATGTTTATAAATCTATAATTAAGTTATACATAATTCAGTGAGTATTAAATTTTTACTATAGTTCAAACATACAATAATTAGCTTATCATAAAAATTTACCACAACTGGACCATAGAAAGTGTAGCTATGAATTAATTATAGAAAAACATTGACTAAGGCTAAAACAAAAAAATGTCTAAAACATACCATATTATATGTGCACTATGTAGATCCACTCATGTAGAGTCAAGTAAAAATAGATTTTTCATTTTATAATTTTTATATTATTTACTATGATGTTTTTAAAGATTTACCAAAATAAATAAACAAGAAAAAGACAAAACCGCCTTTGAAAATTGCTTATAACCATCAGAGAGGTAAAATGAACGGTTTTAAAAGTTTAGGGAGGTGGTTTATCCGGTTTTAGAGTTCAAGAAGAAAAAATAGACTTTTGTAAGTCGAAGAGGTAATGTGGACTTTTCCCTTTTGAACATTGAGGAGGTTAGATATTTTTTTTTTGTTTTTTGTTTTTTGAGCAACATTGAGAGGTTAGATGGACCTTTTATTCTCTGGCCCGTGCGCGCGCTAAATGGCCTGTTTACCGCTGGGCCAATGCGCGCGCGGCGTCTAGGCGGATGTCGCGATTGTAAGATACTGGGCCGGGACGGGACAGTGGACCAGACTGCACAGCCACATGGGAAGCCTGCTCTCTCTTCCCCTTCCGGCCTTCCCGGCAGTTCGCGTCTTCGCGATCCCCAACCCCAACCCAATTCCGCCGGCCGGCGCTCTCCATTTGAAATTGAGATTCAAATTCTATTCCATACCCGTTCCATCCCCTTCTCCGGTTCCGGCTCCTCCTCGACGGAACCCGTCGCCGTCTTCTTCGGCTCGCACCTCGCCTCACCATTCGCCACTCCCGCCTACGATATATGGCGACGCGCGAGGAGTGCAGCATGTCCGACTTGGAGATCGGCAAGTACATCGGTGAGGGCAAGGTCGGCACGGTGTACCTCGCCCGGGAGAAGCAGGTCGGCCCGATCAACTTGTGCCCTCCAATTCTCTCGATCACCCTAAAATTTCGCCTCCAATGGAAGTTAATCTGCGCGTGGTGATGATGATCCAGAGCGGGTACGTGGTGGCGCTGAAGGTGATATTTTCAAGGCGAAGCTGGAGAAGTACCGCTTCCACGCGCACCTGCGGCGGGAGATCGAGATCCAGCGCGACCTCGTCCACCCCGATGTGCTCCGCCTCTTCGGCTCTTCGCCTGGTTCCACGACGAAGAGAAAGTCGTCCTCGTCCTCGAGTACGCGGCCCGTGGCGAGCTCTACAAGGTCCTTCGCGCCGCTGGCCACTTCGACGAGCACACGGCCGCCACAGTAATAACCCCGTTTCCCTTTTGCTTCACTGTTATTTCCCGGTTGTGTACTTGTGTCTACGGTTGGACTGCAGTTCGTCCTACTAATGTTAACCTGAACCATAATAGTCGAGGCAAAGTCACTTGTGACTGCAATGGGTGTGATATTTTTAGGAGAAAAATACAGTGGGGACTGAGGAGCCCTCTACTGTTACTTGATTAAAACAAAACTAGGATGAAAAGGACAGAGGAGAAAGAGGGAGAGGTAGAGGGAAAGGGAAAGGGAGAGGGAGAGAGACACCTGTGCAAACAATGTTTCAGAAAACTAGGCTGCTAGCCCGTGAGCCTGAGTAGGTCTATTATGGTTGGCAATTGTATGATATTATTTGCACTCAAGTAATGGATGGTAGCATAGAAAGTCTTGGCCCAACTTGATTTTACTTGAATCAAATATCATGTATGATTATGACGCCATGAGTCATTAATTGATGGTACACTCTGTGGAAAGGTTACAAGTTAAAGTTACAGCTCATTAAAAAGGCGTTGAAATTAATTTGATATTTGAAAATTTTAGTGCCATTTTGTAAGCTTCCAAAATGACATTTAGATTGCTTCCAAAATGACATTTAGATTTTATGGATCTTTGCAGTTTCTGATTGCAGTATTAAGTATTCTTTAGAAACTCTAATGCATTTCCAAGAAATGCAAGGCAAAGGATCAATCCAATTTTACATGTTAAGCTGAACCAATATTTCGAGGTTGGTTCTTCTTCTTTATGAAGCTGTTGCGGCTGCTATTATTTCTAGCACCATTTTTTATTTATACATTTATTCTGATATTATTTACTGTTTGCTGTTGCAAGCAAATTTATCTGTGCCTGTCTTTGTACTTTGACTGTTTTTCCTGTTATTGTAGTTTTGTTTACCAGATGGTCTTATTCTACACAAAATGGATTCTAACATAATAATACTGTAGAATACTTTGCTCAATGGCAATGCCCGTATTTTCTCCATTTTTTATAATTTTAATAGGTAGGTTGGTGGTCTTGTCTCTGCATCCGCATATAATAGGATCTAATAGAACCATTAATTTAAGTTTGCTCATGAATCGAATCTACAGCTGAACTGATAGGTTGGAAATCTTTTCTCTAAATGTTTTCCCCTATTAAGTATACACTATAAAAGTATTTCAATGTCTGTGCATACAATGCAGACTGTAAGACTTTGCTCTTTGTAAGTGTAAAAACGGAAATGTTGTCTAGGAAGGACAATTCTTAGAAAACATTAAAATATGAAAATCAAGTTAGATTGCTGCGCAGATGATCTAGCTAACATTGAGGCATGGTGCCCAGCATTTACTTCAAATACTTAGTCCATGTGCTTGCTCTTTCCCTGTTTCTTTTTTCTTGTAAAACTGTTGAACCTGAGCTTAGGACAAACTCTCAGGAGCACTGTATACAAGTACGAAGCAGATGATATTTGTTGTTACAAACTCTCCCTGGTACTCATCCCTTAACATTGTGCCACTGCCACATGAATTCTGTGCAGGATAGTTACGGTGGATTGGGCATTCCCTTCAACTCCTCATGTGTCTTCAGAGGCTAAGGATCTCATTTCCAAGGTGACATCTAAAAGTAGTGATTATATAGGAAATTAATAAATTTATTAAATGGCTGTGGGCTGGACTATTGACGTTTTGGTGTGATTTGTGTGCAGCTGCTAGTTAAGGATTCAAGCAAGAGGCTTTGTCTTGACTCTTGAAGACATCATGAAGCACCCGTGGATACGAAAGAACGCACAACCTTCAGGGAGTTGCATCAAGCACAAAGATGTAACAAGACTACAAGAGCGAAGGTAAACGTCAAGTGAATATGCAGGATATCTTCTTTCTTCTGAGCAACACGCTAGTCATGAGTAAACAGATTTGAATTTTGGTACGTAGCGACCTTGTGGCTGTATATTGTTGGACGTGCATGGATAGTAATATTTCGTAGTACTGTACGATATAGCACTTGAGTTGTCAATATCTTCGTTGTTATACATACATTTGTTCCCATTGCGAAGACCCTATTTCTAGCCGGGAAAATATGTGGTGCAAACCACATGCTAGGTGGAAACATGAAAACCAATTCAAAAAACATATGTTAGTAGTTCAGATAAATCTGAAATTTGGTGAATCCATAGTGTATACAAATATGTACTTACATGCAAAAGATGGGAAGCAAACTCAAACTTAAAAAAATCATACGAAAATGTTAAATTCATATACATGTGCACTAGAAGACAAAATCGTATTGATTTTATCTTCTAGTGCACATGCATATAAAATTTAACATTTTCGTATAAATTTTTTCTAATTTGAGTTTGCTTTACATCTTTTGCATGTGAGTATATATTTGTATGCATTATGGACATACTAAATTTCAGATTTTTTTTTTCAAAATCACTGAGTTATGTTTTTTGAATTGGTTTTTATATTTCCACTTAGCATGTAGTTTGCACCACATATTTTGCCTTTCTAGTCTGGTGGGTGCCGCACCTGCTCGTATAAATAAAGCAAATCAACTAGCGGCATCTTTCCCTATTGTTACATGGGCTGTATCTGGCGATGGCAGAACAGGGCATTAACATGAACCAAATTTATGAATGAAGAAGGCTTGGCCCAGGAAGCACGCCATGGCTAATCCTCCCCAATCCCCAGTCTTGTCCTGCAAATTGCGGTGTTGTTCGGCCTGTTCTTTCTCTTCAGTTCTGTTGTCTTCTGCAGGGAGACTTTGGTGGATGGCCCGTTCCGTTGGGCGACCGTCTTCGTCACGTCGCAGGGACGTGGCAGCAAAGTGTGTTCGATTAAGCTTATTTATTAAATCTATCAATCAGTTAACAATATTTTTTTCTTATAATAAAGCTATATTTTCTCCATACCTATAAAATAAGTCGTTTTGTACAATGGCACAGTCCCCAAAAGTCTAACTTTGACCTCTTATTTTTATAAAAATATTTATCAAAAAGTGGTATAAATATATTTTTATGAAAGTATTTTTCAAGGCAAATCTATTTGTATGGTTTTTATATTTTCAAACTCAACAACTTAAAAGTTATTCATGATTTATATTCATAATGTTTGACTTAAACCTTGTCCAAAACGACTTGTTTTACCAAACGAACAGCCTCGTACCAGCTGCTGCTAAACAATAAGGAATGAAAGAACAGCACTGTCTGAATCCGAGCTAGCAAGAACAAAAAAAGAAAAATACGTGAGTGCTGGAGACATACAGAAACAAATTTACCTCGTGGTATCGATGCAATCAGAGACCCCGATGCTAGCATATTTCTTGCGGTCATGGTATTTTGTCAGGTGCAAAATCGAGGCTCCTTTCTTTAAAAATGTTTCTTTTACAACGCTGTGACTGCTCTAAAAGTTATTTATACATAACAGAGAGTAGTTTAAAATAGAATCCATGCAAACAATATAAAAATAACAATATAATCAAAATTCCATAAATTTTTATTGTAACTTTAAATAATTTAACTTAAGACAACTCTAAAAATTAATTTATTTTGAGACGAGGAGAGCATTAGAGCAAACAGATAAGATTCTTTGAAATATTAATTACTCACTCCTGCATCGTAAATTCGTAATACAGGACCACGGTCTTCGAAGCTTTTTTGACTGCTTTGCACGCGTAATTCAAAACTTTTTCAATTAAACCAAATTAAGGAGAAAAACACCAAAGACTTGTAACATCAAATTAGTGTCACTACATACATCATAAACTATATTTTCATATAATATGTTTATTTGGTATCACAAATATTTGTGTACTTTTTTTTAATAAATTTGTTCAAACATAAAAAGTTTGACTTAAGATAACTCTAAGAATTGATTTATTCATGAATTGAGGGAGTATGAAATACTACACAACAAACATATAGGCTAAGCGGAACTCCTAATGATAATCAACAATAGAGTAGGCCTTCCTATCTATGCCTAAAGTAATGAAACATGAATATCCTTCTGATGCAACTGCACTCTAATAGCTAGGAGCTCATGTCTTGAGTAGTTGAGTTTCTTTACTCCTTGAAATCATCTTTGTCATCCGTTGGAAGCCCTTTGTTTCTCCAGTAAACTGCAAGAGCACTCCCTCCAAGCTGTTATGGAAAAATAAAATAGTAGACCTTTGAAAAATACATCTTATTTACACCGACCAAACAAAAAAATAGTGGTGAATGCAAATGAATGAGTGCAGGGATTAGAGAAGGGAACTAGAAAACTTACAGCCATGCACACAACGCTGACAGCTGAAGGAACAGCAACAAGTGGATTTGTGAAATGCTTTTGAGCAAGTAAAAATCCAAGTGCAGAACTCTGCCAGAAAAAAAAAGATGGTAAGCACTAAACATAGGAAAAATCCAAGGGTAACTGAAGGGTAGTCATCCAGCTAAAGATGTTTTGATGTTTTGTGAACCAAACTGCTAGTAGAATCACTGAGGTTCAGTGTCTAACAACATTCAATAGAACAGAGTATGAATTGCAAAAGTCAATCCCATTTTATTTTATATTAATAGTGGAAAACTAAACAGATTCATCAAGAGGCCGTCTACACATCATCAACCAATTGACAGATAACATGTTTGAGTGATTAGGCAGCAAAATAATGTTATGAATATTGGTGTTTAAGCAACCTACATAATACATAACAAACCATACCAGCAGAGTAATTGATCAAATTGATTCTTTACTTGTCCATAACTATCTAATAACATCCCAAACAACGGATAAGAACCATCTAGCTTTTAATGGTGCTACAAAATTTCTATGCCTAGATGAGAACAGATTGAACCTGAGCATATCAACATATCTTTACCTGCATCCCACATTCGATTGCGATGGTCCTAGAGGTTGATTCCCCAAAGGTAGATAATCTTGATAACCAGTACCCAAGAGCAAATGCAGCAACATGAAGTAGAGCGACAGGGATAATAAGTTGACCACCTTGAGTTTTCAACACTTCTGCGACTTGTCCAATCTTGCAAAAGTTCAGTTTTGAATCAAAACTAGAGAAAAAAATAGTATCCCATTCATACTATTCAAAATATCACTATGATGAGCAACTATTTACTAATATACTCCATTCGCTCCAAATTGTAAGTCATTCTAGCTTTGTCCTAAGTAAAACTTCTGTAGCTTTGACCAAGTTTATAGAAAAATGCACAAACATTTGCAACATCAAACAAGATTCATTATATACCATATGACATATATTTTGATAGTACATTCATTGATATTGTAGATGTTAATATATTTTTTTATCAACTTGGTCAAAGCTAGACAAGTTTGACTTAGGACAAAACTAAAATGACTTACAATTTGAATGGAGGGAGTACAAGGGAATAGGATATACCTATATGCATTACTATTTAAGGAAAAATAAGGACACCTGACCGTGCTTAGAATCATCACATGCTTGTTTCGGTTATTGCATTTTCTTTAACTCAACAAAAGTGGATTTTGGTTTTCATGAAATATATAAAAAATGATTTTGAATAACTAACAAACAGTTATACAAAGGCTGACTTGAATCTCACTCAGGAAAGTTCTTTTATAAGACTTACAGGGCTCGCGCAAAGCAAAGTGGTGAGGAGGACACCAATCAGGGGCGTTACAGTGATAATGTGCTCAGTAAACTTAGGAAAATATTCATGGGCCAATACTGCATAGTGAAAGAAATAATCACACCAGCTGTCATAAAATATTTCTAAGACACTAAAAGTCAGTAAATTAATCTCCCATTAAGCTTTTTAAGCACCTCCAACAACAGTCGGCACCAAAACAACCTGGAAAGTACTGATGGCCAATCCCTGCATAAACAATATATCATTTTAACTCAGGCAGACATAATTAAGGAAACAAATTGGAACAGGATTGTAGTGTCCTTACTGCTGCATCAACAGGAACTAGTTGGCCAGCAAGGAGTTTAGTCAGGAGGGGTGTCATCACTATAGCACCAACAGTTGAACAACTATAACATGCACAGGGGATGTTAGAATGCAATAGAGAAGTAGGCTGAAGGAAGCATAAATAGCATCGAAAGAATACCTCTAAATAAAAAACTAAGTAGCATAACAGAACAATAAGGTGAAATCAGAAATACTACATGCAACAGTCAATGGCCTGCTAATCAAATTCTACAGAAAAAGATTACAGAAACGTCTTCTGCTATGATACTACAGAGGGTATAAATCTCGTAAGTGATTCAGGCTAGAAGCTAGTTAAACTTGACATTGCCTATGTGAATTTCAGAAAAAAAAAATTTCACTCCAAAATTTCACCATGGAATCCTCAACTAAATCCAAATTTTTATTCAGACAACAGCAGAGCATTGTTGGCATTAATTCGCGTGACAGATGCTACAGAGAGATCTGGCATAAGATGAACTCGACAACATAAAGAACCGACAGAAACTGGCAACAGGAATGCATCCGTATAAACCTTTCACAATTAAACGCTCCATCTGGAAACAGATAGCACAATAATAAAATGATAAGTGGAAAGTGCAACAGAAAGTGAAACAGTGTCAGGATAGGTGTGTATAATCCCATAGCATGAGCAAAAGTGTACTGAGTCACTGTGTGTGTGATGTTAATATTGCAAATGCGTGCGAGTAACCCTGGTGGCTCGGTTTTGAACTCTTAAAAAATATTATTATTCTTAATGCAAAGAACCCTATAGCATGAGCAAGTGTATATATTCTTAAAAAAACCCTATAGCATGAGCATGAGCAAGTGTATAATCCCATAGCATGAGCAAGTGTATATTCTTAATAAAAGGATACATGTATAAGGATGCTAAGTATCTACAGCTTTAGTAATGGATAAAGAAGCTCAGGAAAGATGCAGGTGTATGGATATCAAAGGGATTAACAAAAGTACCAAACAAATTCCTTTCTTTTGCAAGCAAAACATCAAGCTTACGTGGTCATAAGAACCGAAAGCGCAACATTTCCCTTGGATATATAAGTTGCAACATTTGATGCTTGTCCACCAGGGCAACATGAGACCAAGATAAGACCAGTTGCAAGAGGAGCTGATAGCTTCAAGGCCTGCAAAATAAAGCATCCAAATTATGTGCTTATAAATGCAGGCATTAAAATGAAATGTCTGGTATAGATACTTTAGTGAAATGTACACGATGAAGAGCTAAACAGATGTTTTTGCTCAAAAGAACTAAACAGTAAGTGGTGGAAGATATGGGCTAACTTTGTTACATTAAAATATGCCCCGATCAAATGAGACAGTATGACCACCTTACAAAGAAAATACAGAAGATTAAAGGCAAAAAACGAAGAAGTAAAGAAACTGGGTTCCTCTTAATGCAATGATACAAAGGTCTCCTGCATATTCGAGAAAAAAAAAACAGGTGGAATTCATATGTGGCAAATCTGTTGGCAGGTAAGTTTCTTGCCAGGTCTCTTCAATTTTTCATTTAGTCTTTGCTAAGTTTATGTAAAATTCTCAAATAAGATTGTATAGCAGAGAAAGAAAGTCCCTCAATAGCAGCATCTCAAAACAAGGGTACAAAAAATTTGTGATTGATTAAACTGGAAAATAAAGTATTGCCAGATACCTTTCTCCTAGATGTAAACATGATCATGACAGATGTAAACATCAATCCAGCAACAAATGTGCCCATCAAGTATAAAGTTTTTTTTTTATTTTTGAAAACGCAGGAGAGCTGTGTTTCGTATTATAGAGATGAAAATAGGGGGGGGGGGGGGTCCCCAACAGGATCCTCACTCATACGGGGACCGGATATGAGTGAAGGGAAATAAAACGCATTATAGGGAGTGATCTTCAGTTGGGCAACTGTACACTCAGTGATCAAACTTTATACCATAACCAACATTTAACTAACAATACAACAGTTAATCATGATTCAAAAAACAATGCACGGAATATACTGTTTACCATAAAAAAATCAAAAACCTACAATCATTGAAGTGTTATACAGTTTACAGCAAAGCATTCGAAATAATAAACAACCATTATAGTGTCTATAGGAGAGTTACCAATGCAATAGAAAATCCAAGCATAGGTTTGATCAAATATTGTGCAAGAAACCCCACACCAACCTGCGAAAAATCAATTCAGCAGAACATACATAATAATTTATAGATTAACTGGATGTTGGATACAGAAAAGACAATATCACTTTCTTTTATTAATACAGGTGTCTAGGTGCAGAAACATACTGTCCATGGATTCCTCAAGCATCTCCGAAAATCTTCAAATGTCAATGTTAGTCCCATCGACAGCATTAGGAATCCTAAGCCCATAGTGAAAAGGTCAGTCTCCAACCAGGTAACCTGCGGGGTGTCCAATGAAACCCCAACAAAATGGTAAGGTGTTAACTGCTGGTTCCACAGATATAATGACAATTGAAAGGGGTAGAACTGTTACCATAGATGGTTTGTAGATGCCAATGATAGTACCCAGTATAACCTGCCATAGGTGATCTCGGGTATTAGTAAATTTACAAAAACTTGTGTCATATCTGCCATGCATAAATGTACACTAGTAGGCAAAAGAAAAGAAAACCTTCAGATGCTCTTGTACTACATACCCAGACAGGGAAAAGAGTGGTGAGCAGCTCAACAATTTTTTCATACTGGCTTACTCCAGTAGGCAAGGTATCCGGAAGATTACTAGATACATTAGCTTCCGCCTTGCACAAAATTTGTCGGCTCCTGAGATAAGAAATTGTAGAAATTCAACTTTAGGAATGCATAACAACAATTATCAATAACCTAGTTGAGGGTGCAAAATAATGAGACTATCAAAAGAGCAGTTTAGCTAGTACACATGATGAAGAATTGTTTCAGCAAGTTTACAGTCTTTGAGGTGTGAGGTGTCATCACCCACAAGTCTAAGTAAAGCAAGAGACTGACAGAATTAAGAATTGCAAAAGGATATTTATAGCCAAAAGAAATAAGGATGTATTTGGTGTTATCATGATATCAAAAACAAAAATAACTATAGTGGCTGATGGATGAAAAATTCAATGATGGAAATGTTACAACACATAACAGATGGAAGGAAATCAAATAATAACAAGAAATATGACTTTGACAAGCCAAAAGGGTAGTCATGATAGCTGTAACATGTTTGCTAGAAACTCGCTTATCATCTTCCACCTTGAGGTGCATAAATTTAGTTAACGAGTCCCAAAAGTTAATAAGCAACAAATATGCTGATCTACCTTTCACTAAGTGTTTGAGTTTATAAAATATTAGAGCACATGAGTGAAAGGCACAACTATGTTCAGGAGCATATAATGAAGTCCATCCGATCAGACGACTAGAGCAGACAAAAGGTACTCCATTGATGAGTTCGGATTTTCGACTAACTTATATGGCCGAGCAGTAACTTTTGACCAGCAGAGCAATTTACAAGAAAGATATGTTCGGAGAAAATTTGAGAAAGTTTCAGCAAACCACTATATATAATGTACTTTATATCCAAAAACGCAGCAGAAGCAGTTCATATTAGTAGGCCAAATTCATCGAAGGAACCAAATAAATACCTTTCCGCTTACTGTCAGTTTTCTAAAGCAAATAGGTTTCACTGGAAAAAAATGCAGTGTGGTCCTGAGAACCTAGTGAAGCAGTGAAACCAAAGCCACATTCATCAGCAGCACCTACTGCTACTGGTGCAACTTCAGAACTTCTGAAGCTCACAGAATTCTCTCTAAACTACTAAGACACATGTGTCTAGGACAATGCTTCAAACTAGCACAAAACTGACTAGACAACACTCTAAAACCACAATGACAAAGTCAAACTCTGGTCCTCACATCACATTTGGCCAAAATCCATGCCTTGAACGGCTAAACAGAGATCTCGTTAAACAATAGCAATTCCAGAGGGCTGGTTAAAACACGAGCATACAGTACCTGAGAACCGGGGTAATAGTCGCAGCTGGTGCAGACGCAACGGCCAATCCCAGCTCGTGTTTCTCGTTCCCCATTCCGTGACTTGGCATCGAGCAGGCAATCCCCAATCCGCACCCTGCATCCGTAACCGCATCCAAGTCAACGAAACCGCCTCAGACGAACGAAAATTAGGAATAACAGCGAGGGAGGCGCGTACCGAGGCGAGCAGCCGAGCAGACGGCGGCGCGCGGTCGCGGTCGCGGGCGGAGGGCCCGGGAGACGGAGGCCATGGAGCAGGCGGCGGACGGCGCCATGCGGCGGAACCTAGGAGTAGGAGGCAATCACGAGATGCTGATAGGTGGTGGTGCTCCGAAGCTCGTGGAACTGACGGGGAGGGGGAGGGGGAGGGTTTAAGAGTCGACGAGTGGAGGGAGACGTCGACCCAGCCGAGAAGATGTGTCGTCGTCGAGGGAAACAGGGAAGCGGAGTGGGGACGACGGAAATCGATGGGGGCGCCGGGAGAGCCGCACGTACGTCGGGGTCCCGGCGGGCTTGTCCCCGGCGCGCTTGTGGATCAGGTTGCTGTTGCTCCCTCGTCTCAACTGCGTCGCCGCCGCGCAACCTTGCTGGCCTGCAACTGCAAGGGATTTGATCTACTCAGGTCTCACGGTCTACTGCTATTCCCGTGACGACTGACGAGAAGCTGTTGGTGTACCGGTATGCCCAAACGACCTTTTCTTCTTCCTCCATCAAAATCGGCTTCTCACTCCATCCACGGGACATATACTGCTGCAGCCAGGGAGCGCCAAAATATTTTATGCGACGCTGCCGTACAGAGCTGCTCGTGCGACGCCTATCACCTGGGTGTATGGCAAGCTGGTCCCACCAAACTGATAAACCAAACACGACGTCAAAGATCTAGGAGATAATTCATCTTTGTGATGACCAACCTCAATACTCATGTTATTTTTTGTCAACTCATATTACCAGCATAAACTAGGAATATAGATGTCCAACGGACCGTGCCGGACCGGCTTGGCACGGACCTGTGCCAGGCATGCCCCGATTCGGGTCGGCTCGACACGGAACGACGTGCCTCCCGGGCCATACCGAGGTAGGCTTCATGTCTAACCAATAGCCCGGACGCAATCTGCTAAACCGTTTTCGTGCCAGTCCGGCCCATGAAGCGTGGTGAAAATAACTGTTCGTGTCGGCCCACGGCCCACATAATGCCAACGTCCAATAGAAAGAGAGAGAGAGAGAGAGGAGAAGCTAACTCAAGGCTAGCCATCGACATCCTTGCTCGAAGAAGTTGGTGTGATGGGGCATGGCGTCACCCGTGGGGGTGTGGCCTCGTGATGGGGTATGGCGCCAGTCGCCTGCGTGCTCAAGGCCATACGCGTGGGGGTTGAGGATGCTCGTGGCTGGCTCCCCACAAATAGCGTGCTTGCCGGTGAAGCCACTCGCCATGCGCCTATAGCCGCTTATGTGCTATGTGGCTGCATGAGGGGCGTGGCAGGAAAGAGCCATGGGGGGCGAGGAGTCGTGCGAGTCACGACTTGCGACCCCAAGTGCGAGAACGCACGCAAGGAGTGCAGCGGCAGATGAAGGGAGGGAAAAGGGAAAGAGATAGGGTTAGCAGGGAAATAAAGTTGGACTAGTCATCGGACCGACTCGTACCTAACTATAAATGTCTGATCGTGCCATATCAGCCCAACGTGCCTAAGTAGCACTCTAGGCACGGCCCACTACACTAGGCCAGGCTGACCTGGGCCTATTGACCATCGTGTCATGTCGTGCTTGAGTTGGGTCAAAATAACATGCTCCTCTTGTTGTATGGATATCTATACTAGGACATAAATTGACACTCACAACCTTTGGCCCTGGCGTTCAGCACCACGACATCTCCCTCCTCTCTTCGCTATTTCTCACAAGTCACAACAAACACAAAAATAAATACACTACCGCCACATCAAAAGGCCATAATCTCCGGTTCTCCAGGCTCCAGCCCAAAAATTCACAAGACCTTCTAGTTGCGGCTGTCGCCAAAACTTCTGTGATATCCGGATAGAAAAAGTCAACTTGCCCTTAACTTCTGCGAAAGTATGCTTTTCTGAACCTCAACTTTTAAAACCATACATATTACATCCCTAACATAGTTATAAGCAGTTTTAAAAGCAGTTTTGTCTTTTTTTATTTATTCATTTCGGCTGAATCTTTGAAATCATAAATCACATAAAATTCATAAAATAGAAATTACAATTTTGTTGGACACCAAATAAGTAGATCTACACGGTGAATTTATAATATAGTATGCTTTAGTACAAAGTTTTTGTTGTAGCTTTAAATCTATATTTTTCTGTAATTAATTAGAATAATTCGTAGCTACAATTTATATGGTCCAATTGTGGTGAATTTTTCATCTGGGCTAATTATTGTATGTTTAAACTGTGGTAAAAGTTTAATACTCATTAGATCATGTATAACTTAGTTATAGATTTATTAAGATTTCACAAGCACAAACTTAATAAATCATGGATCTAAAGCTCTAGTAAAATATTTATAATAAAACATATTATATTATATATTTAGTGTGTAGCTCATCTAAAGTCCAATAAAATTGATTTTTCTATTTTATGATTTTTATGTGATTTACTATGCTTTTTTAAAAAATTCAGCTAAAATAAATAAAAAGAAAAGGACAAAACCGCTTTCAAAACCAGGTCATGGATGTAATATGCATGGTTTTAAAAGTTAAGGAATAATATATTTTGCCTAATTTTAGAGTTCAAAGATAAAAGATAGACTTTATAAAAATTAAGGGACCTAAAGTGAACTTTTTCTTATTGGATGTGGCATCAAACTGGACCCGGGTCCATGCGATAGAAGGCCAATAGTGCCAGTTAGGCCGGATGATTGATATACGGCTCCGTAGCAAGGCAATCCATGGGCCTGAGAGGCCACGGGTTGTCGGCCTTGGCTTAGGGCCTTGTTTAGTTTCCGATCGAAAAAATTTCGCGACACTATAGCACTTTCGTTTGTTTAAGATAATTATTGTCTAATTATGGACTAATTAGGCTCAAAAGATTCATTTCGTTAATTTCGATTAAATTGTGCAATTAGTTTTTATTTTTGTCTATATTTAATACTCAATGCATACGTCTAGAGATTCGATGTGACAGGGAATCTTGAAAAATTTTGGATTTTTAGGTGGAAGTAAACAAGGCCTTATAATCCTGCGGGGGAGGTTTAAGCCTCTGTTCGATTTGATCGGATGGCTTATGTAACGAATAATAGAATCGGTACGATCTTATGGAGATATAAGTCAAATCGATGAAGGATTTTTTTCGATCAAATTGATAAAGAATATTGGTTCCAAAAAAAAAGTTTAAACCCTTATAATAAATATATCACTGCTTATCAACCGCACGTGATCAAATTGATAAAGAACATCATAAAGGGCCCATGCGTGACTTATTTTCTGCAAGTGAATTTAAGGACAGAAGATACACCTTAGGTCTGTTTAATAACAAAAAAAAATAATCTAAGCAAAACTGAAAAAACACTTGGCAACTGTTGCTTACTATGTGAGTCGTATGGTTTATGGCTTGTGGGCAACCTCTCGGAGCTGTCCACAGCTTTGATAACAAGCCCAAGAAGGCTAACATGAAGTATTATTGACATATAAATAACTTTTTGTCCAGTCTAATCATCGAGGGTCTCGGCCACGGCCATCAGCTTCGAAAAAGTTCCTGCTTCTTTCTCATGCCATATGGAACCGTCAGATTTTCCGGAGAATAAAAGGTTTAATTGGCATGAGACAAATCCCACTTGGCAAATAAAAACTCTTCAAACCAATTGACAAAAAGATTATCGAAGCCAAATAAAGAAAATCCTCTGTCCAAAAGTTTCCAGCCCCAAAAATATGGGCAACAGCTCGACACAAAGGAGACAAATAATCAATGGCTCCTCAAAAAGAGGTAAGGCCCAACACGGCCATGAGCGAAGCACAAATCACACAAAAGCACCGGTTTAAAAGTTCTACAAAATCAGATGCAAAAGATGCATGCTCCACCTCAATTTGTGGACCTTATGGCATACGAATGCAATACCCCCTTACTTGTGCAGCCCCATTTTCTTATCCCTAGTTTTTTTTGAAGGATCAATAGGGGAATTCCTCCACCTATTTTTTTGTATTAATCATTGGTAAAAAGAAATTACAAGTGCACAAGGTGTGAAAAAGGAGCTTGCAAGCTCAAACAAAAATGCGAGAGAAAAGCTAATGTAAAATCTCCAAATACATATTAAGGGAACCAGCAAGGTTCGGTTTGGCCTTGATACAAACCAGGCCAATCTCCTCTTTAAACTGGATCTTCCAATTTCTTATCCCTTGTTGACAATGCAATAATCATCAAGAAGATGTCCAAAATATCTCAATGGAAGAACATACTCAAAAAGTACCAATTGAAGGGAAAACACAAAAACACACGATACCAATTTTTAAGGACAAACTTAAAAACACTTGGTACCAATTCAAAACATGAACTCCAAATCATGAATGCCATGATACGGGGGTGCAGTCCTAGAGAACTTCTCAAGTAGACAACAAAATCATTTGCAAGCTATAGAATGACAACGCGTTATGGGGAGAGCTATGTTGCTTACTCCACCAGGTCACAACCATGGTCGCTAGGCGGCGGACAAGAAAAGCCAAGTGGCTAGAGCTTTTTACCTTCGAGAGGCGGCACTGACAGAGGTCGGGAAGCAGCGACAATGATCGGGAACTCCACAGACTCGCTCCAAAATAGAGAAAATCGTAGTTGAATTTAAGAAAGAAAGAAAGAAAAAAAAGAAGAAAGAACAGTTGTTAGGGGGAGATATGTGCTTCCTATCCGGCATGGAAAGTTACAAGTTGGAGGTGAATTTTACCAACTCCTAGTTTTCAAAGAACTGTTGTACCAAGTTATTAAAGGGGTGTTTTTTTTTGGCGAAAAAAAGAAGGAACTCAAAAAGGAAGTTCATCTACAAAGCTCCGCAGTAATTGCGTTTTCTCTCATTGTCAGTTAATATGAATGAATGTCTTCCCGCGGTGTCGTGTGATCGATGAGTCTGTCAACAGTTTCTGTTCCTAGTGAGATGTTCAACAGTTTCTCACGTCCTTTGTAAAAAAAAAAATCGCAAAAAATAAAAACAGTCTCTCACATCCTTCGTATCCCATGTCCGCGCGCTGGCCCGACATACAATACAATAGGATAGCCACGGCAACCATCCAAAGATAACATATAAACATCCATTTCTGGTCCAAGTGGCACATCAGCCCGTCCGTCCGTCCCAGCAGCAGCAGCAGCTGGGTGGATCGATCCATCAGTGTGCATGCCTTCATTCGCACGACCCGTCGGCATCACCAAGCACACTGCACTGTGCATAACAAACCCGATGGCGACCGGCGACCGCAGATCCAGACCAGCGTACTACGTATGTATCGCCCTCACCTAAAAAAAAAGAAAAAAGTCCATGCGATTCGTTTGGCCGTCAGTCACGCCGGGCAGGGGCAGGGGCAGGGGAAGAAGGCTCTCGCGCACACCATGCACGCGAGGAAGAAGCTTTGTTTTTTTTTTTTGTTTTGGTCTGTGTTTCGCTCGCGCGCACACCATGCAGACGAGGAAAAAGGAAGGATGATTCGGACGTGCCGCCGCGCGCTCCGTCCGCGGTAGGCGACGCCGGGCGGAACTCGGAGGAGTTAGTTAAAGCTGTAAGCAGGAAGCAACATGATTGCAAAAGCGCGGCGGGAGGAGGAGGAGGAGGAGATCAGTGCGCGGTGTGGTGTGACCGCTGGTGGCCGCGAGTTTGTTACTCTGATTTTCCTAAGGGTGGCGGCTGCCGCGATCGAGGTGGGTAGCGAGCGCCGAGAGGGACTCAACCGTGAAAGCAAAGCAAGCTCGATCAGAGCCGCTGCCTTGCGCTGCCAACGGAGAGATGAGCCTTCACTGTCACTCACTCACCTCACCTCACTGACCGCGCGATCGAGGATGGATGGCATCTAGGAGTACCCGATAGAGACACTCCTATATATGCATGACCCGCCACGATTCGTTAGCCGTGCTCCTCCTTCCAGAACCGAGATTAATTTATTGTTAAGCAACGACTAATGGGATGCTTGATGTATATATGTAGAGTTTAATTAATCAAAATCGCCGGTTGTTTCGACCTTGTGACGTGAACGTGACTGCGCCGGGGCTAGCTAGGGGCATGTTTGGTACAGTGCGTGCTCTGCTCGGATACGTGAAGCCAAAACAGTTCCATAGCTAAGCCCCCACCTACAAGCTTTTTTTTTTTCTTTTGTTTTCTTTTATATATATAAAAAAACATACCTCGAATTAGGTTGGCCAGAGTGGCCACGAGCCTATCACCAAATGTTTTTCTTCTTCTTCTTCTAAAAGACAGTTAGAACATATAGTATATACAAAGCTACACAAAAAAGAAGTTGGGTGACTTCCCTATTTGACCGTTTATGCGGCTGATGTTGATGCTGGTATTGATTTGTTGTGAGAATAAAATACTATTTTGTGGTTGTAAAAATACGGCTGATTCTGGCCGGCCACAGCACTAGCTACGTTGGGTTTCATTTCCTTGTAAATACTTCGCACATATGTCAGATTCCAGCGTGGCCAAAATTGCAAAATTGCAGCGCATGCCAACATGGAACAACTTTTCAATTAACTGTCCCCTTTATGAAGTCGCACTAGTGTCTAAAACTGTAGCTTCTGAACGCTGTTCCTCAGTCGACGGTTGGTAGAAAACGGCGGTACAAGAACAGAGGACAATGGTGGTACTACTGGATTATGCACGAGTTTGTTGGATGTATGTACACAGAAAATTGTCACTTCCTAGATTGTGCGGAGGCTGGGGAGAGATGGTTTCGGGAGTTCGGGGACTAGGAGTAGGAGCGGGAAATGCAACCTCCCCGACGTGGCCTGACCCCGACATAAAGCCCGAGGCGCAACAGGCCCGACTTGTCCGCGTCGGCTCGCCCGATGAAGTGTGGTCGAAGAAATTAACGTTGGCGCACCTCCCGTGTTGGCACGATTACCATTTCCCCAACCGGACCGATCGATAAGGTGGTCATCTGTGAAAAGAACACATGATCCCTTTAGAGTCCTCAGCCATCCGGCCTTGGAAAGTCGTTGGAATGGTAAAAATATATATATGTCATGGTGTGTTGTTTGTACAGTCTCGGCCATCGATTTGATCGATTTCCACGAGACGAGACGAGACGATCTTGCAGTCCTGGTTGATGATTAGCACGATCGCAGCAGCAGCAGCAGCAGCACTGGCACACATGCTCCAGTCCAAGGTCTGTACATTGTTGTGCTCAACACTCGAACCCGTGATTTGCAAAGCTATCACACAGCTTTGGTCAGTCGTCGTGCGGCTGCGGCACCAAACTGGTACTACTGCTAACTGCTCCATTGACGCCTTGACGGCCGGGTAAAACAAGCGAAGCTCACAGAGGTCCAAAAGTTTCAAACCCAACCAGAAGCAGTGCAGAGTCATGTTGCCAACCACCGACCCCCGACCGTGCGTGCTCCAGTACGTACGATCGGGCGGCTCTCAGCTCATCCCCCCCGTGCCGTCTCGGTGTCGCCGACGCGCGGGCCCCACGGTCTCCCCTGCTCCTGGCATGCTCCCCAGCTATATAGGCACGACGCCACGCGTTCCTTCCCAGCACCCCCATTTCTCTCCACAGTCCTCGATCGTCCTCTCCAACATCTCCCCCCCCCCCATTCTCTGCCTTCTTCGTCCACGAGGTACGGTTGATTGCTCGTGGTCCAGCTCCTCAATTTAATGGCTTATTCGTTGCATTTTGGTTGCACTCTTTCTGTCTTCCCCCGATTGCAATTGTAGTCGGGTCTTCGATTTGGCTGGCTTTACTTGTGATTCAGTGGTTGCATCGGATCGGATGGAGCGAAGCAAGTACTGTTTCTTCACACTTTTTTTCTTTTTGTTTTTGGGGTCATTTTTGGTACCGTCGTCTGGTTGTTTCGAGTTCATCCAAGGTCACTGGTGGTTAGACGTTGGTACAGGGGGAGCCAGTCAAAACTCGGATCGTGCATTTGGCAGCTTGTTGAATTTTTTTTTCCGCCTCTGGTCTGGTCTTTTCTAATCTGTTCTTGTAGTCGTTTTCTGTCGTAAATTCAGTGAACCGAACGCCTCTGTGCAAGAACACCATTTCAATCTATTTTCCATTAAATATGCAGATCGAGGCTACTTTGAAGAAGAAGCCTCTGGTCTTTGTCTGCCTTTGAAGAAGAAGCCTCGATCGACCATGCAGGAAGCTCTCATCTCTCCGGGCAATGCCTGCCGCTTTCGCTCAGCCTTGGAGCTGAAGCCGTTCGCCTTCGGGGACCAGCGCCTCGCCTCGCCGCCGGGCTACCTCAACCTCGCCGCCGTCGGCGGCGGCGACGACGCGCTGTTCCGCTGCTCGTCGCCGTTCAGCCCCAGCCTCGGCTTCTCCTCGCCGTCGCCGCTCGCGACCACCCCCTCCGTCTCGCTCTCGCCGTCCTCCTCCGCCTCGCTCGTCGACGACTGCGACGACGCCGCGGCCGCCGACGTGGACGCCTTCGCCACGGGCCACAGGCTCCAGCTCGCCCGCCTCGCGCTGCAGTACCAGGAGGTGGCCGACCGCTACGAGCTCTGCCTCGCCCGCCTCGCCGACGCCGCGGACGAGGCCGCCGCGCTCCACCGCGAGAACGCCGAGCTCCGCGTCGCCAACGCCGACCTCACGCGCCGCCTCGCGCTCCTCAGCGGCATCGGCAAGCAGGCCGCCGCCGCCGCCATCGCCGACGAGGTCTGCCGCCTCCGCTTCGGGGACCACAACAAGGCCGCGGAGTGCGCTCCCGAGAAGCCCGCCGCCGTGCTGCCCAAGAGCATTTCCGTCCGCTCCAACGACTACCTCAAGATCAACAAGCCCAAACAGGTGCAGGCCCCCGCCACGCCGGCCGCAAACAACCGCAAGCCTCGCGCGTCGAACACGACCAACAACCCAAGCTCGGTGGTGAGCCCCAGTTCACGATCACGTCTCGCCAACCTCTATCACGTCCCGCTTGTTAATTGGCATCTGACATTGATGCATGCACCTTGATGTGATGCGATGCGACGCACGGATCAGCAGCGCGTGTACAAGGGCAATGGCGGCGACAAGAAAGGCGAGGAACCCAAGGAGCCGCCACACACGGCGGCGGCGGCGGCGGCGGGCGGCATCGGCATGGAGCTGGAGGTGTACAACCAGGGCATGTTCAAGACGGAGCTGTGCAACAAGTGGGAGCAGACGGGGGCGTGCTCCTACGGCGACCAGTGCCAGTTCGCTCACGGCGTCGCCGAGCTCCGCCCCGTCATCCGCCACCCGCGCTACAAGACCCAGGTCTGCCGCATGGTGCTCGCCGGCGAGGTCTGTCCCTACGGCCACCGCTGCCACTTCCGCCACACGCTCACCCCCATCGAACGCCTCGACCTGCCCCGACCTTAGCAAAGGCCGGCACGCGGCAGGGCGCGGCGAAGAAGGCCAGCCTTTCGCCGCGCTGGAACCGTTGGTTTTTGTTTCATCTGAAGTCAGCGAGTCAAGTACAGTACTATGTAATTCACACGGAAATGTATAAAAATACGAACAACAACATAAATAAGATACATGTATACGAGTAACATATACGTACATAAGAGCATAAAGTAAACCTGATGGTAGAATTAGTTCTCAGGCAATGTGAATACACAAGATAGATTCATCGTCAGTCAGCTGTGGGTTCTCAGGTGCTTAATTTGTGTCTTCTGTTCATGTAATCTTTTTTTAAACGACATGTAATCTATTTTGGGTCTATTTTTGGGGCTGTATTTGTTTAGGTCGTAGCTGGACTGTTTATTTGGTGCATTCGATGCAACGGGCATGAAGCATGATACAATATATGAACCCAGTAAAGACATAGTATGAATCCGTTCGCTTGTCTTATAAATTATATATTTTTTACCAGCTAATAGTGTTTTTCTCTAACAATAAATCAGCAAACAGTAGTTTCAGCCTCACGCAAGCAAACAGACTCACGTTTAGTACGCAGGCAACCTGATTGCTTGCACTAGATGGAAGGAAATGTGGTCGAAACCTATAATTTTTGTGTATGAAACTTTCTTCTCCAATAAATCTAAACTATTAGTCTCCAATATACACGTTCGAGTCCCTCTGCCTCGTCCTCAGCTATCTGAAGCGGTTCGTGGTCATGAACGCCGCCCCCGCGGAGCAGCCGCCTGACCGTGGACTACCTCCAGAAGACAGATTAGCGTCATCCTGGGCTGCCACATCAGATTTAAAAGAGAAACGAAGAGTATAAAATAGAGATGCATACATTAAAAAAGTTTATGAACTCGAAAAACCACTTTCATAATTGATGAACCTAAAGTAAAACATGAGTAAAAGTTAATGGACCAATGATACATTAAACTATAGTCCTTTTTTCAATCGCTACTGTTGGAATATAAGTGAATTGCCCACCTCTCCCTATCATTTTTGGGTTGAACTGATTGGTGCATGCAACTCAATATGGTATCAGAGCCAGAGGTCTCGAGTTCGAATCCTGGTTAGCGCAATTAAATAAAAATAATTGTTGCTTGCTCCTATTCCGCGTCTGAGGCCTGAGGGAGCCTCCACGTGAGGGAGTGTTGGAATATAAGTGAATTGCCCACCTCTCCCCATCAGCTTAAGCTTTTGGGTTAAACTGGTTGGTGCATCCACCTCAATAGCTACAACTTTGAATGCATACAACCCACACTCTACACTCATGCCATACACACAGTACACACAGAAGAGATTGAAGGCTCTCTCTAATACGCGGGAAACACACAGTATCCCTAAACGCGTACGCGTGCATATAGCGTGAAAATTTTAGAAAAAATTCAGAAAAAGGTATCCTACCACTGAACTACTAGCCCATTCACAACTCTAGTCTTTTTTTTGGGGGGGGTGTATTTGTTTAGCTGGTAGCTGCACCGTTTATTCGATTTTTGCGATGCAACAGGCATGAAGTATGCGTTTAGGGATATATGCACGCGTACGCGTTTAGGGCTATATGGAGCGAGATATAGGTTCAGCTCGTGTAGTAGTGGGCTTGGCCCGTGTGTGTCGGACTGTCGGGAGAATGGAAGCCCATGTAGTTCTTCTTGGAATGTGCCCGCGATAGTTCCCAGAAGTTACAGAAAGGAAGCTCACCTATTGAGTTCGATGGTTGAAGCAATCTCCCAATCTCTCGGATAAGTTCTTTCTCCTTTTCATTTCCAAAATTCTACACAAAGAGCACTATTCTTTTTACATAACAAAAACAAGGTTCTCTATAAATACTAATCTTCAGCACATGGTGAGATTAAAAGAAATTTTAGGGATATATTATGCCAAATTCTAACATAATTCTCCTTCATAGTCTGAACATCTATGAGAATCATAATTCACAAAGAAACAAATATTGAAGCGGTTACATCATTACTCGGTCGCTACAAATTACTAGGATTGTGAACTAAGGCGTTGTTTACTTCTGTCGAGGGTATCAGTAAAGGGTACCCTCAGCGATGCGCATTATGAGATTGCCCGTACGCAGGTCGAGACCCTCAATTCGACGCTCTAATCTTACCTATGCGCCGCCATCGACGGCCGTAACCTCGAAGACGGAAATAGCGTCGAGCGAATCGATCAGGCGTCGAGCGCCGGTTACCGTCGAATACGGAATAGGCTCATGCGAACCGGGGGGCGTCGAGCGCGAGGGCGCCATCCGCCGCCTGACGCGCGCACGCGGGCGGGAGCATTAAATGCGCCTGATGTTTCCCCACCTAACGCACAGGTCACGGGAGGCGTGATAGGGAACAGGCTTCCGTCCCATCAATCTTTTTCAGCCTTCCCACCGAACGACCCAGGGCGTGTCAGGACGCAGGAAACGAGGATGGAACGTCTAATCGGGACCCCCTCGAGACATCTAAGGTCAGCGCTCCAGATATCAGCATATTACACGGCGTCCGACCCTCGACCGAACAGGGTCCCTTCCTAGGGACAAGTTGGGCGTCGACTGACAACATCACAGTTACCCCGCCGGATCCGCCGCCTTACCGTACAAGCATGCAACCTCAGAACCAACGCAAGGCGGCGGGCAGGGCAGAACGCAGGAGCACGCGTAATCATCACCGGGCTATCAAGATGGGACGGCTCGAGGCCATGCCGTACGGAAGCCTCGAGTAGGTCGGCGCTCCATGCGGCTATCGACCCCTACTTTAACATCTACGCGTGTACCCTGTGTCTCTCCTTGGAGCTATTAAAGGAGAGACTCAGGAATAGAAGAGGATGAAACGAGAACAACACAAGACCACACTCATACGTAGAAGAGCTCCACACTTCATACCACGCTTGTATTCGCCCCTGTACAAGCACTTAGGTGCAAGATAATACAAACTCTCTCCCCCCGCTGGACGTAGGGCCTTCTCTTGCCCGAACCAGGATAAACCTTTGTGTCTTCTTGCATCACCATCCGGGAAAGGGAGCACGCATACAAATTTACTCGTTGGTGTGACCCCCCGGGGGAAAAACACCGACAGTTGGCGCGCCAGGTAGGGGTCCTGCGTGTTTTTCATCGATTTCCCACTCCTTTCCGGATGGCTACTCTTGCCTCGCCGTTTCCGCGCTCCACGGTGATTTGGTTTGGGAGTCTCGAGTTCATGTCTACGGGCTCCGGCTACGACATGATCTTGCTCTCAGTCAAAGGACCAGAAGGAGCCCGCGTTACGCCAGCACGGGTGAAGGCCCCGAGACGCCCTCACCACCACGCCTCCCCGCCTAAGAAGAGGCGCGGACAGCACCACCGCGGCCCCTCTGCTTCAGCACGACCAACAGCTCGTGCGAGGCAGGACGTGGGCCACAAGGCGGCAGCACCATGTGACGGAGCAACAAGCGCGACGACTCAGCACCGCGCGACGACGGGAGGGGACGCGTCTCGCGTGCTCTCCCCCACCGCAGCTAGGCTACTTCCACACGGGTTGTTCTCTCCAAGGGCGGCACTGCCGTTCGGGTTGGACAACGCCGCGGCGTCGCTCGCCAGGGCGATATGCCCAAACGCCCAGACGTACGTAGAAAGACCAATGGTCCTCCCACGTAGCTCTGAAGCGCGGCAGTCGGCGTCCGAGCTGCCAGACCTTTCCCGAGTACAAGGCCTCCGTCGTCTAGGCCCCGGACGATACTCGATCACCTCCCTCAGGCAACGATTGCTGGAGGAAGGACGTGGGTGTTTCTATGCCGCCGAACCAGACTCCGACTCCGAGACAGACAGCTATGACCCTACGAGGGAATGCTATCACATCGACGGGGCGGTAGAAACTACTGACGAGACACGGGATGCTGCCGCGGGTGGTCGAGCCCCCGCAGCGTGAGAAGACCCCAGGACGCCTGGGAACGACGGACAGCTCGACCCCCCCTCCTCAGGAAGACAAGACCGCGCACCTCGCGCAGCTACGGGAGCTCAAGATGAAGCTCGACGAAGACCGCGAGCGCCTCGTCCAGCTCGAGCAAAACCTCGAGCAAGACCTGCCCTACCCGCCGGGCGGAAGTGTCCGCAGACGCGCTCGAGAGGTACATCGACAGATCGTCGGCGACTCAGAGCCAGAGCAACCTGTCAGCCGTTTCCCTCGAGCAGGCCAGAATGTAGTGGCAGCGACGATGCGGCTACGTAACCGCCCGTCGACAGGTTCCACAGCCTCGAGCTTGTCCATGTCGCTCGACGCT
The DNA here is from genome assembly GCF_000003195.3 of Sorghum bicolor. Lineage (NCBI taxonomy): Eukaryota > Viridiplantae > Streptophyta > Magnoliopsida > Poales > Poaceae > Sorghum > Sorghum bicolor. The sequence continues at coordinate 57,538,653 of NC_012872.2, read as the reverse complement.
ACAACGAGGCAGCCGACGAACTCGCCAAGATCGCATCTACCAGAGGCACAGTGCCGCCTGATGCATTCTCAAAGGATCTTCACGAGCCATCCGTCGACCTAGGCACGGGGGCTGGCGTCGACGCCACCACCGCCCAACCAACCAATGCTGTCGATACGCTCTTGATGGTGGAAGAGATGATGGAGATAGAACGACGACCGGGTCGACCATTCGATTGGCGCACACCGTTCCTCGACTGCCTTATCCGCGGCGAGCTGCCAGAAGACAAGACAGAAGCTCGTCGTATCGCTCGACGGGCCAAATCATATGTGATCTATGGCGAAGACAACGAGCTATATCGACGGAGCCCGACGGGGGTCTTACAACGTTGCATCACCGTAGAAGAAGGCCGAAAACTCCTCGATGACCTGCACTCGGGGGCTTGTGGCCACCACGCCGCTTCACGGACCCTTGTAGGGAACGCTTTTCGGCAAGGCTTCTACTGGCCAACGGCTGTGGCGGATGCCATCGAGCTCGTACGCTCGTGTCATGGGTGCCAGTTCTACGCCAAGCAGACGCATCTGCCCGCCCACGCTCTTCAGATGATCCCCATCACCTGGCCGTTTGCGGTATGGGGGCTCGATTTAGTAGGACCTCTACAAAAGGCGAAAGGAGGATACACCCATTTGCTGGTGGCCATTGACAAGTTCTCAAAATGGATCGAGGCTCGACCCATCACCAACATCCGCTCCGAGCAGGCCGTCCTCTTCTTCACCGACATCATCCATCGGTTTGGGATCCCCAATGTCATCATCACCGACAACGGCACCCAGTTCACCGGTAGAAAGTTCTTGGATTTCTGCGATCAGCATCATATCCGTGTGAACTGGTCTGCAGTAGCCCACCCTCGAACTAACGGCCAGGTCGAGCGTGCCAACGGCATGATTTTGCAAGGACTCAAGCCAAGGATCTACAATCGATTGAAGAAATTCGGCAAGAAATGGGTCGAGGAGCTTTCCGCAGTCCTATGGAGCCTTAGGACAACGCCAAGCAGGGCCACCAAATACACCCCGTTCTTCATGGTCTACGGCTCTGAGGCTATCCTCCCCACAGACCTCGAGTACGGGTCACCTCGACTCAAGGCTTACAACGAGCAATCGAACAAAGAAACTCAAGAAAACGCGGTCGACCAACTCGAGGAGGCTCGAGACATGGCCCTCCTCAACTCTGCCAGATATCAGCAGAGACTCCGACGCTACCACGACAAGCACGTGCGCAAGAGGGACCTCAACGTAGGCGACCTTGTCCTACGACGCCGGCAAAGCAACCAAGGACGCCACAAGCTGACTCCACCTTGGGAAGGCCCGTATGTGGTGGCCGAGGTCCTTAAGCCAGGAACGTACAAGTTGGCGGACGAAAAGGGGGCAATCTTCACCAACGCATGGAACATCGAACAGCTACGTCGATTCTACCCCTAGAAGTCCTAAACTTACGTTCCTACATTTTGTACGAAGACTTTGTAAACGAACGCGTGAATAAATAAAGTCTTTCTCTCGAGCGACTTCTTTTTGTGCTAAAAATAGTTACGAGTCATAGTCTCGACGTTAAAAGGGGATGCCGACCATGACCCATCATAGTCAGCACCCCCTCGGGGGCTACCAGGGGGACGACCCCCCCCAAGCGTCGAAAAAACCAAGAAGTTTTCTTTTCTTACTTAGTAAACCTTGCACGGCTCGAGTAGCTAAGGCGCCTCGAGCCCCCCAAAGGCCGAGGGATAACGAGCCGGAGAACTCCCACGCCCCCGGGCTACGGAAACTCTACTCACTTCCTTACCCTTGAGGTAATCGAGGTTGTTTTTTGACGAAAGATCTAGCAAGGGATACAAACGTAGGAACAAAGAGAAATAAAAGGACCTCGAGCGGAAAGACAAATAAGCATTTAACAATTACAAAAAGACACCGTATCGCTTAGCAACAAAATCAACAAAATATCATACAAGGGGCCCCAGGCGCCCTGAGCAGGCTCGCAGGCCTCAGTCCGCGGCACGATCCTCACCGCCCTCGCCTCCGCCCGAGCTAGCCTCAGGAGGGAGCACCTCAGGCTCGAAGAGCTTGGCCAACCTTTCCCCAGGAGCCTCCGCGTCGTCGATCAAGGCATGGAGCCTCTCCTCGTTCTCCGCGTCGGTCTTGGAGATGTCGGTGACGAAGCCGTGGGACACCACCTCCATGTCGTAGGAGAAGCCCGAGCAGACAACCGCCATCGCCCGCTTCACCCCGATGTGGAGGGCGTCCCGCACCCGATCTCGCAGCGTCGCGCCTATGTAGCACAACTGGTCGACCAGGGCGTCGCCTCGAGCGTCCTCCCTCGACTCATCCATAGGCTCGACCTCCCAAGAGGTCGAGAGATCACTTATCGCCGTCCGCACTCGACGGTTCAAAGCAACCTCCGCCTCGAGCTGAGCCTTGGCGTTGCGAGCCTCGGCTTGGGCGGCCAGGAGTTCGTCCTTGAGCCCTGTAAGAGCCAATATAAAGAGACCTTAGGAAAAACCAAGCACACCTCGAAAAAGAAATTCGACAAAGGAAACATACCTTTGATGCTCTCCTCTAGGGCCGTGTTCTCGCCGACCAATCTGGTGTTGGCACGCTCGATCTCTCTGTTGGAGCGCGCCAGCTCAGTATTGGCGACGCGGAGATCTTCGATCACCCTGCCAGCCTGAGCAACGGCTCCACTCTTCTCCAGCAATTCTCCCTTCAGACGCTCGACGTCGTCAGAGAGACTGCGGGATCGAGCCCGCTCCGCCTCGAGGTCTTCGAGGGCCTTCTTCTTTACGTCCTCGGTGGCACCCCTTGCGACCTCACTGTCCATGTACGCCACTTTCATCTTCTGGAAAGAATCGCGGAGGGAGTCCAGGTCTGTCTTGAGAAGGCCCTTCTCCTTGTCCAGGTCCGCAATGACGCTCTTGTAGGACAGGGCCTCCTCCCGGGCTCTGGACGCGGCCTCCTCGACCGTAAGAGCCCGCTCCCGTAGCTGCATCGCCTCCTCCTTCGTCTTCTTCGAGGCCTCTCGGGCCTCGGCCAAAGCAGCCTCCCTCGCCTTCTTCTCCTCCTCGAGTGCTATGAGATCTTTGTAAGCTTTAAGGAGCTTTTCCTGCGACTCGAGGAGTTGATCCTTGAGGAGGGGGAGCTGCTCCCAACCGCCCCTCGTGGCGTGTATGAAGCTGGACTTGATGCGAGAGGTCTCTTTCATATCCTGCCAATCAAGGGTCGGATGGATTAGAATACAGAAACCAGAAAGCACCATGAAGATTGGAGTTCGAGAAACACTTACAAAATAAGCAGGCTCGAGCCCGTTGTTGATGACGTCCGATAGGAGCCCCACCACATGCTTCATCCAAAGGCGGAGCTCCTCGACATGCTCCCACTTCTCGACCTCCTTCTTGTCGTCGAGGAAGATATTGGGCTCGGACGGGTCGGTGGAAGCTCGGATACGAATCCGATCGGGACACCAGTTCTCCATCTCCCGATCAGCCCGCGCCTTGATGCCGCGGATAAAGTTCTCGACGGTCTCGAGGGAACCCCCGTGGCGCAAGAACAGGTCGGCGAGGCAAGGAAACCGCCCGTCGTCATCCACCGTCTTCCAGGTACCGTCCTTGCTCCCTGACGACCCAATCTCATCCTCCTCAGAGGGAAAGTGGTCCTCCCATGCTCGACGCTCCCGGAGGAACCCTGGGGCGATCCCGTCCATGCCATAGATCGTCCTCTTGATCTCGGACTCGGGGTCGGTGGGGGTGCGCATCATACAGGCGAGCGCCACCACTCCGTCCGCTCGCCCCGACTCTGCCCGGATCGCGGCAGGCGCCCCCGGGAGGAGCCACGCTGGGGTGGGAGGGCCATACACCGGCAAATTTTCCTCCTGATCGCCAGGCTCTTGCGGTGCCAGTGGCGCCGGTTGGGCCAAACCTTGAGGCGGGGGCTCGAGTGGCTCGTCCTCTTGGCCCCCCTGCTGCTGCTGCTGTTGCTGCCCCTGCTGCTGCTGCTGCTCCTCCTGCTGATGCTGCAGTTGCTCCTCCGGCTGGGGTTGCTGCTGCTGCTGCTGCTCCTGTGGCTGCCGCGCCGCCTCGCGCTCCCGCTGTTCATCCTCCTCCCTCTTCTTTTTCTGCTCCTCGAGGGTGCGGAGGCCGGCGGGCCAGGGAGTTGATCCCCCGACATGAGGGGTCGATGTTTCCTCTTCCATGGGGCGGGCACCCCCAGACGCTCCGTCACCATCAGACGTGTCGCTGATGGTGATGGGTTCCCCCTCGACCCCCAATCTAGGGGGCTCGGGGGCTCCCTCTGACGCTTGCGTCTGGGGCGCCTCACCACCAGTCGGCAGCGACGGAGTAGGCACTGGACGAGACGAAGCCCTCTCGACGCCGGCTGAAGGTTGGGAGCTGGAGGAGCCTGCGAAACAAAGGGTAAGGGTCAGACGTTATGATAACCGACACAAGAACATCGCAACGCCCAGAAATAAACTACGAACCCGGTTCCTTGGGGGCGGCACCCGTCTTGAGCCTCTTTGCCATGGATGGTTGGGCCTGCTCAAGGGTCCGCTTTAGCCTGAAAGAAAAAAAAGTAGGCATATGAGGAAAGGTGGAAGAATGGGAAGACAAAAACCGCAACATCAAAAAAGGCTTACCCCACAGGGAGAACGGCTCGCCTCCCGCTACCCCGACCAGTGGGCCTCGAGCCACCCCGCGTTAGAGCTCCAGGCCCCTCGAGGGCAGGTACTGGCCTAGGCGCGTCGGTCCCCGCCTGGCGGGCGCCGGGACTGGCGCTCCTACGGCCGGCATCTCCTTTCTCAGAGGCCGCGGCGCGGCCACGAGTTAGCGGCCCCGACGCCGGGGGCCTAGCCAGACCGCTCTCCCGGGGCACTGGGGGAGGGCGCGGTGCGTCTTGGCCCGCCTTGGTCGCGGGAGGGGTGTCGGCCCGAGGGCGACGGGATCCGCTCGGACCCTCCTCTGGCGCCTCCGTCCGGGGGGCGTCGACGTCACCTCGAGGAGGGCCCTCGAGAATCCGATCGAGGCGCGACGCCATCCCCTCAGAGTCGTCGCTGTCCTCGTCGTCATCGTCGTCATCGTTGGGGGATTCTTCCTCAGGCTCCCCCCTCTGCCTGGATTTGGCTCGACGCGCCTCTAATGCTTGGCGGTCGAGGTTCTTCTTCTTCTCCCCCTTCTTTGCAGAGTCCTTCGCAGACTTTAGCTTTTCGGCAGATTGGCGCCGTTTGTCACGATCGACCTCGTCCTCCTTTACCGGAGGCCTCGAGGACCGGACATCAATCCGACCCTGCCAAAACTAAGGTGGACTTAGAAAAAAGAGAGGGGAGAAAGGAAACCCAGAGTCGAGGCTGCACGCAAGAAGAAAGCGTACCAGATCGATCGAGCCTGCGTCAGGTCTCATGGGGAAGCCGTTAACATGCTCCGGCTGAAAATCACCGGCAATTGCAGCCCTGACTCGGGCCGCGACTTCGTCGTCCGCCGGAGCCTCGTTGGACATCCGACACGCCTCGAGGTCCCGAGAGGAGACGCCAGGGCCCATCTCGTCCATCCTCAACGGTCGTGACATCAGAGGGAGAACTCTCCGGTGATGGACGGCCGAGAGGACGAGAGCGGCGGTCAAACCCTCCTGGCGAAGCTTCTTCAGGGCGTCGAGGAGGGGGTCGAGCCGAGATTGATGAGCTTGGACGACGCCGTATGTCCAGTCCGCTGGACGCTCCAAGATCAGACGGCCCGAGTAGGAAGGCAGGAGGTTGTCGTCGTTCCGCAGGTAAAACCACTGGGAGTCCCAGCCGGCGTGGTTGGTCGACAACCCTACCGGGATGTACTCCCGCGGCCTGTCCGTCTTCCCCGTCTTCTGCACCAGATTGAGGCATCCCGCCCGCACGGGCTTCCTTACGCCCGTGGTTCCGGTGGGGGCGTGGAAAAGCTCGCCCCTATAGAGGTGGAGCCACAGCTCCCAGTGCGGCATCATCCCCAGGTAGCCCTCACACACGGCGGCGAAAACCGCCGCTACGGTGATGGCGTTCGGAGAGAAGTGCTGGAGCTCGACCCCATAATGGAAGCAGAGGGCCCGCATGAAGCGGCTCGGGGGCGCGCCCAGACCGTGGCGGTGGAACTTGGCGAACGACACCACGTAGCCCTCAGGCGGCTGAGGCCCCCTGTGACTCGCCGGCGGCGCGATCCACTCCGGCGACGATAGCGAGGTGCGGCGGCGCAGCAGTCCCTCTTTCTCAAGCTCTAACAGCCGGCGCTCCGTCATCGACGACGGGCGCCAGTCGTCGGCGGCGACGAGTCTTACAGGCATCTCGGCTGGAGGGACGGTGGATTCACTACAGCTCGAGGAGGCGTGTGCTCGTGAGACGGCGAGAAAGCAAAGGCAACAAGAGAATAAGAGCGAGAAGGCGGAAGGGAGAAGAACGGCGGCGATGCGACGGCGTATTTATAGGCAGCAGTCCGCCAACGGACAGATCCGAGAAATAAGGTAACTCCCCCCATAAATGCGCCGCCTGACAGTCCTTTCTCTCCTCACAGGCCGGACTCTTCGAATTCCCCGCCGATACAGTGTCGTAACGTCACCCGCCTAAAAAGGCGCGCCCAACGGGCAGAAAGGCGAACCGCCACGGCCACTTCCTTACTTCGTAAGCCAAGGTATGCGCCCACAATAGTCTCGAGAGGTCGATGGCTGGCCCGTCAAAAGGGTTCGACAGCCGATCTCGAGCGCCAAGAGTCAGGGATCCCCAGCGAGTGGTCGAAAATCGAGGCCCGCCTCGAGGGCTCGCTGGCGATGTCTAAGGTAGGGTCGAGACAGTCGAGAGGAATCCCCCCGAAGGGAGGCATCGAGCCGCTGGACTCTATCGAATGAGACCGGTATCCCCGACCACGTCGACCCTGCTTTATGAGGACGCCTCCGGGCTACAGCTGACCCCCTCGAAAGGGGCACAGGTTCTCACTTAGACTACCCGCTAGGAACTCAACCCGGGGTGGAAGACGCTCGCTCTATCGAGAGTACGTCGAAACCTCCACGCAAGGCAAAGCCGAACAGAACCTTCCACCATGGGTGTTGACAGCGTTTCTGCAAATTTGGCAAAATAACCCTCGAAGGAGTTAAATACTCCCTCGGGGGCTCGGGGGCTACCCCCGCGGGGTCGCTCGCGCGCCCCCACGGAAATTCGACCGCAAAACAAAGCCTCCACTCGAGCGCTAGCGCTCAAATGGAGGCTCGGGGGCTACTGTCGAGGGTATCAGTAAGGGGTACCCTCAGCGATGCGCATTATGAGATTGCCCGTACGCAGGTCGAGACCCTCAATTCGACGCTCTAATCTTACCTATGCGCCGCCATCGACGGCCGTAACCTCGAAGACGGAAATAGCGTCGAGCGAATCGATCAGGCGTCGAGCGCCGGTTACCGTCGAATACGGAATAGGCTCATGCGAACCGGGGGGCGTCGAGCGCGAGGGCGCCATCCGCCGCCTGACGCGCGCACGCGGGCGGGAGCATTAAATGCGCCTGATGTTTCCCCACCTAACGCACAGGTCACGGGAGGCATGATAGGGAACAGGCTTCCGTCCCATCAATCTTTTTGCAGCCTTCCCACCGAACGACCCAGGGCGTGTCAGGACGCAGGAAACGAGGATGGAACGTCTAATCGGGACCCCCTCGAGACATCTAAGGTCAGCGCTCGAGATATCAGCATATTACACGGCGTCCGACCCTCGACCGAACAGGGTCCCTTCCTAGGGACAAGTTGGGCGTCGACTGAAAACATCACAGTTACCCCGCCGGATCCGCCGCCTTACCGTACAAGCATGCAACCTCAGAACCAGCGCAAGGCGGCGGGCAGGGCAGAACGCAGGAGCACGCGTAATCATCACCGGGCTATCAAGATGGGACGGCTCGAGGCCATGCCGTACGGAAGCCTCGAGTAGGTCGGCGCTCCATGCGGCTATCGACCCCTACTTTAACATCTACGCGTGTACCCTGTGTCTCTCCTTGGAGCTATAAAAGGAGAGACTTAGGAATAGAAGAGGACGAAACGAGAACAACACAAGACCACACTCATACGTAGAAGAGCTCCACACTTCATACCACGCTTGTATTCGCCCCTGTACAAGCACTTAGGTGCAAGATAATACAAACTCTCTCCCCCCGCTGGACATAGGGCCTTCTCTTGCCCGAACCAGGATAAACCTTTGTGTCTTCTTGCATCACCATCCGGGAAAGGGAGCACACATACAAATTTACTCGTTGGTGTGACCCCCCGGGGGAAAAACACCGACAACTTCCATCCCAAAACTTAAAATTTTTCAAGATTTCCCGTCACATCGAATCTTTAGACACATGCATGAAGTATTAAATATAAACCTAATTGCACAATTTGGTCGGAATTTACGAGACGAATCTTTTGAGCCTATTTAGTCTATGATTGAATAATAATTATCACAAACAAATGAAATTGCTACAGTGTCATGAAATTTTTCACCTAAGGAACTAAACACGGCCTAAGCGTAGCTCAGCTGGTTGAGTTTCCTTGTGGTGAAACTTGCCCACCCAAGTTCAATTCTCCGACTTGACACTGGTACTCGTATTTTCCTAGATTTAGTATTCGGTTCTTCAAAGGTGCTCATAGAGACAGGGTATGTGCCTATGTTCATAGAGGTGAGTGTGCGTTCGTGTTTGTGACATTAGCAGTAATAATAGTAATATAAGCAACATAGCACGGCAGGACGAATTAAGCACGAGAGAAATGAACAGGTTTGATCATAAACTACGCTTCAGGTAGTACTAGCTAGTATGATAATTGATCCATCGTTGTGGTCGGCGGGCATTGAGGCAGGCTTCCTGAAATTTTCTAAATTTAAGTACTTTTATTTGTATTTGATAATTATTATTTAATTATAGATTAATTATGCTTAAAAGATTTATCTCGCTAATTACAAGTATTAAATATAGATTAAAAAATAACTAATTACATAGTATCCAATGAAAGCTATATTTGTGTGCATGTAGGTAAAATTAGTATATATCTTCATATTGATCTGATTAATTAGTTAAATAGAATGTACACACGATAATGACACTTACTTAAAGTTGTAGGGAAAGAGTATATATCTTTTGTCTTTTTGGTTGATCAAGAATCTCCGTAGATTTCTCTCCGTTTGAGTTCTTCATAAGACATACATGGTCTTCTGGTCTTTGAATATAACATTTGGATCCACAAATCCAATCTCCTTGTCATTTCTAACTCTGAGGTCCCTCATCATGTTTCTACATATGTATAGCGGGTTTCTGTAATTAGTTATATATATACATGATAAGTTACAATGACATTATTGAAAGAAACAATCACTTACAGACAGAAGCAACTCATTAGAGATTTGTCAAGAGCGTCCATGTGGCATTACATAATTTACATGTATTTATAAAAAAAAAAAGAGGAAGATGAAGAACACTGTCGTCAAACCGACAACAGCTGTGGAGGCAGGAACAGGTAGTGAGTAGTTACCAGTTCTTGTTGTGGGCTTAGCAGCCATGATTAGTTGGGCTTCAAGCATTGTAATGGGCCTGAGGCCGTGACCATTTGGTGGATGGGTGACCGTCGCAGTATATATAAGCGCGGTCTACGTGATTGTAAAAGCATCGAACCTGAACAAGAACTCTTCTACCTGAATGCTATCATTCTCGTTCCTGCTATCTGCCCCAAATTCCCTGCTGAAACCCAGTCTCAACTCCAATTCCTTCTAGTTAACCAGGGATCCATCCGGACCCTGACAGTATTTTGTGAGATAAATTTTTTAAATCTTAATTAATTTTATGATTAAACACTAATAATTGCTATCGTTACAAATATGCTACCGTATCTAAAAACTTTTTTTTTTCTAAACTAAACAAGGCCTTGGATTCACAGAATCACAGCTACAGCTGTAGCAGCTCACTAGCTCAGAGCCTCAGATGGCCATATATGATTGTTGTGAATTGGTCGCAATCCTTGGGATGACTGATCTGCACAATCCTGACCCATGCAGACGAATCCTGCTGATGAATTAAAAACGTTTGAAAACTGACCATGATCGACACGCATGGTCACCGGCTCGATCGCCCTGATCCCGGCCCCCAAGAACAGCGGCAAGTTGGTCGCTAAATAAGAGAACGAATAGATCACACCGATTCGCGATACATATACACATCATAAGTTGACTTCTGAGAAAACGTACGAAATCTGGAATGACCTGCTGGTTACACATTCTTCTGAATTCGATCTGCGTTCCATTTCTTACAAGTGGTTGTTCTAAAATCATCATCAGATTAAAAACGAAAACTAAAAAGCAAAGAAAACCTTCGTACATTCCAAGAAGAACTACGTACTGCAGCCCATATATGATGGCCAGTGAAAATTATTATCAGAAGAAGCAGCAGCATGCATGCATAAATACACTGGGGGAATCAATTAACCCGTGCGCGCCGGCACGATCTCGACTCCGTGATCCGTCGCGCTACGTACTTACCGAAAAGAAAGCTCGATCGCCGTCGCAGATCATCACAAGAAGGCGGCCCATGCGCACGCCAACGCCGCGAGCGCAGCGACGACGACGACGACCGTGAGCGGCGGCGGCGCCGCGGCGCGGCCCGGCGCGCTGTTGGGCATGAACCCCGGGTCCTGCGGGTACAGCGGGCCCTTGCCCGGCGGCGTGCTCCCGATCTGGATGTACGCGCCCGGCGGCGGCGGGCACCCGGACCCCCCGGGGTAGGTCGCGGGCGGCGGAGGGCTGTAGTAGTAGTACGGCGGCGGGGGAGGCAGCGCGGGCGGCGGCGGCGACGGGTACAGCACCGGGCAGTCGGCGCCGCCGCAGGGAGAGCACCCTCCACACTTCTTCACCTCCCCCTCCACCGCCCCAGCGGCTGGCGTCGCCACCGCCGCGGCGATGGCGATGATGATCGCCAGCAAGAGCACTGATCTTCGTCCTCCCATCATCACCGACGAGCTGGCTGGCTGGCTACCTAGCACAACTAGCTAGGCTAACACACGCACTATACCCTACGAGCGAGGCAAGATAGGAGGCCCTGGCCTATGGCTATGGTGGGGGTGGCCCTCGCAGCCGCGCCCTCTCTTATGATGCGAGTGCGACCTCGAGTGTGTGTGTGTGTGTGTGTTCCTAGCTATCTACTCCCTTCGTTTGTTTGCAGGAATATTAGTTGGATCGGGAGAAGAAGGTAGGCTAGGCTGGCAGTGACAGTGAATTAACTGGAATGGAATGGAAGGAATAAGCACAGCAGGATTCTAGCGCGTTGTTTTGGTGGTTTGTAGAGAAGGTGTTCACTTCACCGTGGTCGTTGCGGCGGGATAGATGATGGCCTGGGGCAGCGAGCGAGCGAGCGAGAGGGCGATCGAGGCAATGAAGGCCGGTGTGGTGGTGGTTGCTGCTTCGAAAGGGATGTGCGATCGGAGCATGTGGCGGCCCGTAAATCGGTGGGGGTCCCCCGGCGGGTCAAATTGGCCGGCCACATGCATGAGTACGCGGTCGCTGCCCGGCGCCGGGCGGGCGCGGCCAAGCCAAGGGCAGGCAGTCCAAATAATGCGCCGCGCGAGCGCGAGCCCTTCCAAGTCCAAGGCAAGGGCGAGCTCTAGCGCTTGCGTAGTGGCGAGAGTTGAGGGTCATCATTGGAGAAGGAGCGGCCGGGGTGGATCGCGTAAAGGTGGCTTCACCTACGTACCAAGTATAATAAAGCGCCAATAAGGAGAAGCTTCCATCTGGTCCGGGCTGTCCTGGGTTGTGCCATGTGACACTGAGTGTGGTGGTGGGGTGGTGGCCACTGACCTGATCCCTTTGCTGCTACAATACGTACTTCCCACTGCATTTTTGCATCTTGACTTGCAGATTCAACGCATCTGATTATTTGATTGTTCCGAAATAACGCTGCTATATATATAAATAAAGACAAACCCGAACCATTTTCAAGAAAAAAAAAACATTTTTTTTTGTCACCGGCCGCTAGGACCTTTTTGGTTCATGGTCTAAATTTCTTTTTGCTACATCCAGGTAGCTAACATTTGCTATACTTTTTTTGCTACACCTGTCTAAAGTTACGTCAAAACATATTTTTCGTACCTTGGTAAGTCTAAGAAAAATAAATCCTAGGGTAAATTCCAATTTCTCAACCCTATCTTGCACTATAATTTCGTTTTTATCCGTGAACTACGGAACCAGGTACCGGATCGAAACGAGATGAATTATGTTCTCATTTTTTCCCCCAAAAGTGTTTTTGTATTCTAAAAACATAATAAAGTATGGTTTTATCTCTAAAAAATCTTAACTAATTTGTTTTAAGTTAGAAAAATGTTTTCTAACATGGTTGTTGAGATGGCAAACCTAGACCATGGCCAATCAAAGCGTAAGCGGGATAGGGCGGTGGACAATTAGTCCACCATGATAGTGTTTTGGTATCTAAGTTAAACTCCTCCACGTCTAATAAAAAGAATATGGAGAGAGTAGTTGTTGCAAGAAGGGCATGCTTGGATCCTTGGCTTGCTACTGTGTAGCCTTGCCTAATGAGAATGTTGATGGAAGCTGTTTGTTTGTTTGGAACTCTAGCCCAAGTCCATCGATACTTGTGTGGGCAAAAGATTTCCTTGCTAGCTCTGAGCCAAAATGGCTCACTTGACCTGGCAAGGCTAGGCAAGATGAGTCAAGCAAGGCTAGCTTGGGGAAAAAAACCAAGCACGCCTTTAATCGCTGTCAAAGCAATTGATCAAGCTTGACTACCTTAACACAGTAATCTGTGGCAAATTATGTCATAAAATCAAATGATCCCTGAAGCTGGATCCATCCTAACACCACATAATAATAAATAACACACGCATGCATCGTTTTGGCACATTTTAACGAAAAAAAGTCTCCTCTATCAATACATGCCCGGCATGCTCTCTCCATGGCTTTTCAAGAGAAAAAAAACCGACAAAAAAGCCGGCGAATAACAGTGTAGGCGAAAGTGAGTTGGCGCAACTGGATGTTGTTAATAATCCAATGATTAATGCTTTTAGGGCAAAAAGGTTCCAATGATTAGCCATGTGTGGTAGGCAAAGCCAGCTAATCAATCTGCATGCGAGCAAACGACAGAACCTTCCATGCTTCACGGATTAATTTGCAAAACTACCTCACCTAAAACTATGTAGATAAAACAGAGTTTATTGGAGGGTTTAGCATAATCGTCGGATGACTAGCTGAGCCCACGTCGGTACAAAGCAACGTCACTCCCCCCGTGCTCTTCTTCCATGACAATCCGACACGCACGGTCGCACGGACCGACTGACGGTGCTTTTTTTTTTACATTCTCTCTTCATCCGAGATGAAAGCATCGGTAGGAGATTCAAGGCCTTGTTTCCTTTACAATTTTTTTTTTGCAAAACATCCACGAGTAGTATTTTTGTTTATATTTAATAAATATTATTTAATTATAAACTAACTAAACTTAAAAGATTTGTTTCGTAAATTACAAATAAATTATACAAAAAATTGCTTTTTAATTTATATTTAATGCTACATAAAATAATTTGCACAAGCAGTTTAAGGTAAAATCGACCGTGACATACTTTGGCAAAAGTATATATACTTGACATGATCATCTAAAAACTTTTTTTTTGAAAACAAAATCGACCGTATGACTCAACTCCCTTTATTTTTAGTAATATTTGTCACGGACAGAAAGAGATAGTAACTAAAATTTCTTTTGCCACTATTACTAATTCACATATATAGGTGAAAGATCACGACATTCTTTCCACACTCAAATTCTTTTGCTTTTGCTCCGTGCACAGATCTTTTCTCTATATCTTTCTCCTTTTCTAATTAAAGATGGCTGTCATGTGCCAAATTGAGCACAACTGCTACGCACCTTCTTAATCAATCAATTATGCTCATCGGAGCCAAGCGCGCGGCTGCTCTGCCTACTGCCGTCACTACTCACTATCGTGGTTGAGCATCTTTGCTACAATAATCAACTTAGCTAGGCTCTGCGAACAGTTGCTTAAACGGAACGGTTGCTCAGCCTCAACTATCTATTTGTTTTTTTTCTCGAATACGCAGAAGATCTGCGCATCATTATATTAAGAAGAAAGAGTTTACAGTGCACCAACACGCAACAAGCGCGCTAGGTGGTCAACAGCTGGACCGACCTAGCAAAGAGTTGTGTGGATCGATATTACATAAATGAGTCAACCAAAACGCGCTCGACGTCGAGACCTACGAGTCCTCCTGGAAGAGCTCGCACGCACGCCCTTTGAACGCTGGGAACAACGCATCCAGGGCCTCCACCTCGTTCGCCGACAAAGTCCCAGAGCGCAGGGCATCGAGTATCCCCCTCGGCGCAGGCGAAACCGGTGCGGTCGGCGGAGCGATCCCCAGTCGCTTGTTCAGGAGAACCTCGCCCCGCCTAGAGGCTGGGATGTGTGCCAATGGCTGGGCGGCAATCCGACTGCTCCTAGGCCGGAGAGGCTAGGGCCTCCTGACAGGCGTCCTCTGCCGAGGTGGGGAGGCGACCAACGGCAGCTCCCTCTCGACTCGCACCTCATCGAGAAACCTTGCAAGGCATCGAGCGGCCTCGAGCGGCGTCGGCGTCTCGTCCCCACACGCGACGCCGGGCTGACTCTCGCGAGGAGGCGTCAACAGCGCCGACGGCAGAGGCGAGACGGCGGCATCACCCGTCGCAGGCGTCGCGTCGCAGAGGCCAGACATGGCTTGGTCGGTGTCACACCCTGGCTTTTAAAATAAGACCAGAGTCGTCATATGTGTGCCCAGGAAGTCCACACATACAACAAAGAATAGAAATATCAGAAACAATGTTATATATAGCGGAAAACATATTTATAATAACACTTACAAACATCAGAGTACGCGGAAACAGTAGCTAAACTTCTTAGGCTCCATTCTTCTCAGGGACGGTTGACTGGGGGCTCCGTACGCCAAGCACTTTTGATATCCTTCTAGAAAACTTCATGACATCTTTATCCTTCTTCTGAGCAGCACTTTACTACACACTGGAGTGTGGGGGAAATAGTAAGGGTGAGTTCATGTCGAACTCAACAAGTACAGACGGAAAGTATAATGACATGCAAGGCTTAATCAAAGGAAAAGCTGACACTGTTTAACTGTAAGTGAGCTTTTAAGTTGGTAAACTTTTATTACAATTCTTTTATTAAAACAACCTATTACTAAACATGAGTAAAGCATCCCGACCCTTAATTAGATGGAAGTAGATTAACCATTTTATTAATCATTATTATTATTATTATTATCGAGGTAGCAACCTCAGATAGTAACACGGGGTAGCAACCCCATTAAAGTCATGGGATAGCAATCCCAATTAAGAACACATGATAGCAATCCTGCCAACACGGAATAGCCATTCCGCCAAAGCACGAGGTAGCAACCTCAACCAAGTTTCGCCTCCAAGTATCCAGTGAATCCAATTTGCTCATCAAGTGAGGGTCTGGGCCGCTCGTGACCGTGAGCACGGCTGATATAACAGTTTTACACTTTGCAGAGGTGTGCACTTTCACTCCAAGTCGTGATTCCCATTCGCCCGGAGTCGCGACTCCCCAAAACACTACCAAGGTGAGCAGGCAGGGTTTCACTACGAGACCTTTCAGAGGGTCCAACTAATAGAATGTCACTCGTAAGTTTTTGCCGGGGCGCGCGGCAGCCGTGCCCATAGCAATGGGACCCCGAACTGACCGACCTCTTAATATAAATACCCAAGCTACTTCCTTACGCCTACCTGGAAAGTAACACCCTACCAGCGGAGGTCCGGATAATTAGTCAAGCCAGAGCCATATAGCTTGGAGCTGCACTGTATGTCCCAGGGGGCCGCTCCGTGACTAAGTCCTTACGGAGAGCAGAGACGGGTACGTCCGGCAAACCGGACCACCAACAGTACCCGCTCCCTCTTTCCTCAACAAACCACGATGCTCGCAAGCACCGCAACATCTCCATCACCGAAGTGACCATTGTTCATCATTTGATCATTAATCATCATTGAAGAATTCATTAGGTAAGATCATTTACTTTTATTTATTATATGGAATAGATAAGCAGAGCAGCTCTACCCATGTATAAACCCAGGAGTACAAGGAATATAGTAGAGGGCTAGTCATGTCCTTAGGGTTTGCAGTATTAAGACTCATGCAATGAAATGTAAATGTATTTAAAGTTCATAGGTACAATATGATCAAAGGGTACATGCACTTGCCTTTATTCCCAGTGTATAACTGCTCAGAATTCTTTGGCTTCTTTCTTCTGATCTTCAACTTCTGCTTCGACCGTCGGTCCTTAGCTCCTAGTCTTCACTGCTGACGAACCACGCTTCTTCTACTCGTAGCAAACAAGCAACACAAACAGACAAACAAACAATCACGACTAAGAACAAACGACAATCAAAAGAAAAGCTTGGAAAGAGCGCACTAAACGACACGACTTATTGCTACGATTGTGACAACGCAAGAATGATTGAGAACAGAGCTATCGTTAAACGGACACGACTTTCGAGGTTCGAAGTGTAACGAAGAAGACGACTACACGATGGTCGTATTTTATTTATAAATAACTATATACCACTGAAGCCAATTAAGCATTTATAGTTTTTGAAATATAGCCTATATGAAAGCGACTAATAAGTGATTATATATCATGTTTAAACTAATCAAGTTATAATTAATAAAGAAACATTAAGGTTGATATTAATAACATGAGCATTTATTTATTTACAAAAGATCAAAATTATAAACCTAAGTTGCTTTTAATCAAAAAGTCATTAAATAAATATTAAACAAATTAATTATATAATTTATGTTTAACTAAAAGAATCATAGTTAATAAATACTTAGGTTAACATTAACAAAGTTGATATTAGATTATAAAAGAAAATACCAAAGTGTAAACCTAAATTGTTCTTTGTAGATTAAAAGGGCATTTAGTTAGACATTAATCATTTTGTATTTATGGCGAAAATCTAAACGGTCAAACGAGGTAACTATTACTGCTAAAGCGTAGTTTACGACGATAAGAAACTAACGCGACAAGAACAAGCTCAAACGGAGTTAAAACGCAGATTCTACGGCCAAAACTAGGTCAGTGACAAAATTGTGAATAAACAGAACTATTTTTTGTAATTTAAATAAATAAAACTGAATTTTAAAAGCATTTTGGACTAAATAAATAAATACTAATGGCGCCAGGGGCTAAACTGCTAAAAATAGCACTTAAATCTAATTATTTTTGAACTGGGGTGGACTGCGGGTTAATTAATGAAAACCACAGGGAGCTTTTTGCAAAACGGCCAGGGCCAGCGTGGGTGGCCGGCTTGACTGGCCACGTGGCGCTGCAGGATAGGGCCGGTCTAGGGCGGGGGCCGTGGACCGCGTGCGGGGGCGCTGGTCTACCGGTCCATGGTGGACTGAGGGGGCGCCGGTGTGCGCGTGCGGCCAGGCGGGCGAGCCGCGGCGGCGGCGCCATTGCTGGCTCCGGCGAGCTCACCGTGGGGGTGCTGTAGGGCACGGCGGGGCGTAGCGAAGGCACTGGCGTGTCGCGCGGGCCGAGGCGAGCGCGGTGCGCGTGCTGGCCGCGCGAGAGAGTGGCCGAGGAGGACGGGCCGCGCGGTGGGGCGGCTCGACGGCGGCCGAAGAACTCCGGCGAGCTCGTTCGCGCGTCAGAGAGGGGGAGGGAGGAAGAGAAAGGCACCGATGTGATTCTCACCTTGTTGCGAAGCTCGGGCAGGTGTTCTTGTCGACGGAGATGTAGAGGAGGCGGAGAACGACGGCGGCGGAACCTCGGCTCCGCGGCTATGGCGACGGCAAGGTGCGGCTGGGGCTTAGGGCGGTGGCGGCGGCGCCCTAGGATTAGGCGGGCGCGGCGCACAGGGCTAAGCCCTTTATAGGCTCGGGGAACATTGGGGTGCGCGCGGGTCCACACCGGAGGCGGCGGCGGTGAACTCTCCCGTCCGAATCGGGCGGGAGGTTGGGGGTGACCCCTGACGGGTGGGCCCCCCCGTCGGTGGCTCAGCGCGGGGGCAAGGGGGACGGGTGGAGCTGGGCCGCGGGGCTGCACGCCAGCAGCAGGGGCGCGGGATGGGCCGCGGCCCAAGAGTGAGCGCGGGCGCAGGGGCAGGCTGCAAGCGGGAGCAGGCCAAAAAGCAAGGAAAAAGAGGGAAAATAAATAACTTTTTTTTATATAAAAGAGAAGTTCTAAACTATTTTGCCAAACCAATTTCCAAACCATTTTTGAATTTCTAATATGAGATTATTTAGAGCTTGTTTTCTTTACTACTTTTAGAAACAAAGCACATCTTGTTAAAAACACATTTTTGAATTATTTTTCAACTGAATTATAAATTAGTTTTCAATTATGACTTTTGGAGTTTTATTTTTCCGAAAACCGAAAGGACAGAAATTTTGAAATTCATTTTTTTTCCAAAGACAAGCCAAACAAAACTAGGGCACAAAACACACAACAACAAAGCAAAACACTCTCCACTTAATTTAATAAAAGTTTTAAAATTTCATATTTTTCTCATTTTATAATAACAATAATTAATAAAAATCTTGTAATATTTTAGAAAAACTTTTAAATCCTTATTTAATTTAGTGTTTTTCTAATAACAATCCAAAATTGAAAATTTTGGAGTGTTATAGTCGGCCAACGGACCGTGCATCGGCGGTGTAGAGTCCGTCGCGGGCGCCACCGTGGCCGCCACAGGTCTTGCATGAGGAGGCATGACCTGAAGCGTGATGGCGAACTCCTCTAGCATTGGGTCAATCCACCCTGGTGGTGCCGAGCACCTGAGCGGCTCCAAACCTGGGGATCAGGTTTGGGGAAGCCACCGGCATCGACGGCAGTAGCGGCGTTCCCTAAACCGTTAGAGGTGGCGGCCCTCGCCGGCTTGCATCGTCGTCATCGCAGACGCCACCAGCTTCCACCGACACCCGCCACGGTGCCCTGCCCGGCCCCCTTCCGCGCGTGAGGGGTCGTGGGACGCATGCTGGAGCGCCACAGCATGCCTGGGGCGTCAGCAGTCTCTGGCGAGGTGGTGGAGACTGTGGCAGCGTAGACAACGCCGAGGTAACCGACAAGTTGCTACTCAATGAGTAGAGGACAAACACTTGAAGCATCTTCCAAAAAGCTCCGCAGGAATCTTCCGGGGCTGCCTGCGCTGCGACTGGCCGGTGCGAGGCGTAGTCAAGGTGGCAGCCGGCCCCGTCTGCTATCGGTGGAGTACCTCGCGCCACCCGTCGGCATCTGGGGCGGAGATCCGTCCACGACGGCGTTGGCGAGCAGGGATGCGACCCTCCACAGGCCGCACAGGTAGGCCACACACCTGCTATGGACGCGGTCGACCGCGTCTTCGCCGCCAATGACCACGTCGCTGCCTTCCGGGGTCTGGGCGAGCCATGACGCTAGCAGAGGGAGCCAAGGTCGCCTTCGATGGGCTGGGTGGCGCACGACGTCGAGGCAAGCATCGTCGTCGTCATCCGCCCACCGGTGGTACCTCGAGCGCACCCCCGACGCAAGCCAGAAGGGAGCCGCGGCCGCTAAGAGAGAGGAGCTTGGGGTGACCGACGCCGAAAGCGCAGTCCCCGACCCAGTAGCAACCGTCGCAGGCTCTGGGCAGAGGGGAGCCGCGGCGGCGGTGCTGGTGCAGCCCACCGGACCCAGCACGGTGGATGGCCTTAGCGCAGCGACGTCCCAAGCATCGTGCCGGGCGCAGGACTCCCTGATGTCGACGGCCGTAGGGCCGCACTGTCGGGGCCCAACCGTGCAGCGCCCTCCCACTAGCGGTGACAGCGCTTGCCACCTGAGGTCGTCCCCAGCGAGCAGGGAAGCCCCAACGGCGGCGGCCTCTGCGCATCCTGCAACGACCGAGGGGACGGGGGTGGAGGAGGAGCTCGCAGGCCCCAGGCCGGATGCAGATCGAGGACTCGGCGATGGCGTTGGAACCGAGAGGGAGAGGGGCCCGGGGGTGGAAGAAGGGGAAGGTGAGGAGACGGAGGCGGAGGAGAAGGGGAAGGCAGTGGAGGAGGGGGCGGCGGCCACCGACACGGGAGAGGTGGACGGCGCCGCCGCCGGTGGCAGCGCGGAGAGAACCAGGGTCGGGGGAGGAAGCGGCTGTGTCTCTTGCCCTGTTCGCCCTCCACCCTCAACTATCTATTTGTCGGTGTATATTAGTTCACCTTATTAATTCTTTCCTCTTTGCCCTGGAGGCCACAAAAGACCTAAAGTTCAAAATTTATACCAAAATATAAGTTATTCTAGATTCTCATCCTCCTCTCTTCTTCCTTTCTTGGCAAGAAATTTGAGATACCTTTTAAACTAAGCATCATCTGAAACAGGCAGCAAGTAATAAGAACAGAAAATAACAACTAAACTACTACCTCCATCCTAATTAGTAAGGGGCAAGGTGATATTTTGCCAAGCTCCTTATTTTGTCTATAAATTGCTTGGATACCTTATGTTTCATGACGAAGAGAGTATATATATTTGCCAAAAGTGGGCCCAATTATTTTCTAGGAAAAGACCACAAAGTTCTTGATTTAGCTAAGAATGATATTTTCTTTCGATTGTTTTGTCACCTTCTTAATTATTTCCTCTTTGCCCTCAAAGCCCCTATATAGTACCAACAGTGGGCCCAATATGTTTCCAAACGAAAGACTACAAAAGTTATTGGTTTGGCTATAGCCAAAGCCTAATATTTTCTTTTTTTGAAAGGACTAATATTTTCTTTTGATTGTTTTTGTTTTACTAGCATATTAGTCCCGCTTAACACATACGAAGCACTACTTGTTGTATAGGTTTTCGTAGTGGCCGCCTTAAGATGACCACCTCCGTTCTTAATAGAGGCGGTCACATCCCTTAATCTGTTAACGGCCGTAGCACCCAGCCAGCCATAGCTGCAGCCTGCAGCCACCCGTCCCGAAGCTCATTGGAGTTCTGGCAACTCAATTGGCGGGGGAAAAAATGTTGAGCAACAAATGGGAGATTCCCAACAAATGGCGGGAACAAATTTCTAATGCGACAAAAATTGTGGAAGGAATTTAGGAATTTCGTCCGCTGCCCAATTTGGTTTGTCAGTAGCATTATAGCCTTTGAATTTGCAGATGGCACATCACATCAATTTTGCTTGCACCAAAATCTTGAATAGTTGGAGTAACTTCTTATCTTAGACCAAGTTTATCAGTGATCCACCTCAGATGCATTTCCTTTATGGAAGGCTAGCTTAACTGTTTGTAAAGTCCTTTCTGATTCTGTTTTCTGACCGCGTGGTTCTGCAAAAAGAATAAACAGTGAATCATGCGGTTACAGAGGGAACCAAGCCACTGCAAAATCAAGAAAACCAAGTGAAATGATTACTAAACTTTGCTGGATCTCGATAGTATAAGGATTGGTAGGAAAGATACAGCTACAAACATGCAGGGCGCGGCCTTTGAAATATACTCTGTAATAATGGCTGACTATGAACTAAAGAAAATAAATTTCTGAACTGGTGTTACTTATCTACAGCGTGTTTGAGGTTACTCCTAACTGAACAAAGCTAAAATTTCCAAAAGCATGACGGTGGCATCCCCATTCAAAAATTAGTGGCACACAAGAAACTTGTCTCCGATTTGGACCAGTCGTCATCCTGGATTCCTGGTTGGTTAAAGAGCAAAGGAAACTAGAAACAAGAAATTGTCGTGTACCTTGAGAATAGGATGAATGCTTAACTTGCAGAAATAAACTAGGCACGCTTGTTCAATATTCAGATGTTTGCTCCAGCTTCACTTCCACCCTTCTCAGAGGATGCAGCTGCACGTAATTATAGGTCTCAGTTTGTTTAATTTCTCACTGCTAACAACAGATCCATGCGTGAACTGATTATGTAAATGGGAAGGATAATCTGCAGGACCAAAATACTCTACATTTTTTCTGAAAAAAAAAAATCTACAACAGATCCGTTCAATGTCTCGCTGGCCTGAAATCAGTTTATGGTTTGACTAAGGAGGCGCACATCGTCAGATCAATACCAACATCATCATCAAATGAAGAACGCACAACATAAAAAATGGCATTGGACAATATGGGCAGAAAGTGCTACCATTCATGGGAAGAAAGCTGCAACGGTCCTTTGAAATGGTGGAGGAAAGGGTCCTTGGGTGAAGTTGATGGACTGTAGGGTGCAGCTACCTGGATTGCAGCCTAGCGGATGGGCTGGACTGTGCAGCTACAGCCCAACATCTGCAAGAATCAGAAACGAGCAGGCCCAAGAGAGCAGTTTTATTTTTTACACCACAAACAGCGACAGGTGGTAGCAAGTAGCAACGCAGTGTTCCATGTTTTGTACCGGCAGAAGTTCCAGAAAATTCCTTCGCGAAAACAAACCTTAACGGTCAGGCACGTGTCAGCTCTAGATTCGTGACATCCACCCCTACGGAGTACGTGGCAAACGAATCACCGCCGACCTTTCGGCCGAACCCCAGCCTAAGGAACTCGTCGTCCACCACGTACCCCCTCTCAGTCGCGCCACGCGTCTCCGATGCGAGCTTTTATAAACGCACAAGAGCGAGGGGGCGACACCGACACATGTGACAAGCCTCATCTCACCCGTGCAGGACAGTGAGTAGTTTTGCTTCCCTTCTTCGGCTTCGCATCCATCCATCAGAATCCACACTTTCAGCAGCAGCCAGCAGCAAAGAAAGCAGAAGCGCTAGCGATGGCGTTCGTGCCGGTGTGCGTGCAGTGCGGGACGCGGAGCAACCCGTGCCGGTGCAAGGTGGTCGGACCGACGCTGGGGTTCGCGGCGTTCGTGGTGGCCGGGGTCATCGAGTGGCCGCTGGGGGCAGCAGTGTACCTGTTCCGCCACCGCAAGGGACGCCGCATCATGGCGCACCCGGCCACCGTCGTGTACCCGCGCGTCACCAGCGCCATCTC